>NC_137974.1:40004914-41392414 GCF_963924665.1 Micromys minutus
GCTTCCTGAACTTAATGTGATCCCCTACAGGAGGGACTATTTTTTTTCCCATGCATCCTATATCTTAGAGATCTCCCATTTAAGATGAAGATTTGCCTTAGAGAAAAATCAATAAACAATTGCTAAGTGCCAGACTCTGGCAAGAAACTCTCAAAACACAGATGGGCAGTTCCTGAGCATGACAATGGGAGGTAACCCTGGCTACTACAGACATGTAATATACAAGTACACACACACACACACACACACACACACACACAGAGAGAGAGAGAGAGAGAGAGAGAGAGAGAGACAGAGACAGAGACAGAGACAGAAAGAGACAGAGACAGAGACAGAGACAGAGAAAGAAATTCATAATGCTAACCATGTTACATCTATATACTATCTAAATGTCAAAGAATTTCAATAAAAATTCAAAATAATATAAATTATTTGATGAATTGTTTGAGATTTATACGTAAGTATATGTACAAGCATGTGTGTAATTGAAAAATATTGGTATTGGATAGATATAACTCAGTATGGCAATTTTTCTTTCTGGATTGATAGACTAATTTAAATTTCACTATCTTTTTATTTAATTGTGTTGGTGACATTATTTATAGCAAGCATATTCTATTTAATTAGACAAACTGATGCTACATCTTGAAGAGAAAGAAAACAGAAATTTATATAGAGAGAAAAAGACCACAGTGGCTCAAATACTAGGAAATCAGCATGCACTACAGCTAAGGCTGGATCTTGAGACACTGAGACATAGCCTTGTTTGTGGGTGACAGGAAATTGCTACTTAGGACTTGCTTTCTCGGAGCAAATCTGACCGTGAGTGTGGCTGTGTCACAGCACAGGAAACTCAGGCCTGGTGGGTCCGTTTTCATTACTGAAGCAGTGTTTTACTGTCGTTTTCCTGAGAGGGGATGATGGAAATGCCTTGCATGTAGTCTAGGGCAGTTTCACTTGCTTTAAAATCATTTAACAATTCATCATTCACCCTGTGCAAAACTTCCCTTTGCCCCTGTGTCCCCCTGTCCTTTCCTTGACCCCGCTGTATGCTGCAGAGTCCCCAAGAGGAATCAAAGCAAGGGCCCCTCTTGCTCCTGCGCTCTGTCTGCCAGACAGCAGGACAGTCAGGCTGGAGAAGGAAGGAGGAGGGAGGGAGGGAGTATTCATTCCACAGACATCCTTCCCACCTACTGAGAGAGACCCAGCCACAAGGCATTTTTCCTCTCCTTCAAACCTAGGCATGGGGGTGAACACTAAGTCCTATACCACCCTGCTTCCTGGGGAGCCCTGACTTTCTGCCTGCACCTTAGAAAAAGGCTCCTTTATTCAGGTCTCCTCGAATTACCCAGTGAGGCATGCCATCTGTTTCCTGCTAACACAAAAGCTTATCTGTGAGACAGACTAAGAGGTCTATACCCTGTTCTTTCTAAAGAGGAAAAAAACGCATTAAATATTATTTCATCAGCTCTGTGGTAGCTCAGTGATGTGGTTTGAACAGTCTGTAGCAGACCTGGTTACACTCCTGATCATTTATTGCCTTTTAATCCAAAGCCAGCGCTTGCCGTCTTTGTTAGAGATTCGCCTCCATCTGCCAGAACCCCTTTGTCTAGGTGCCTGAAAAGCCCAAAGGGTACCTTAAAAAGCGTAATCTCCTCATTAGATCCTATAAGCAAGTAATCAATAACAGATAGCATCAGTCTATAAATATTTTAGGTCTCTCATCTTTGGTAGGGATAAATGTGACACATGCCACCTCTACATCCACTCTGCTGGGTTGAACTTGAATTGGCACAGTTCCTTCCCCAGGGTTTCTTCCCTCCCCTTCACTTCCCCCTTGGTCTTCCACATTCCCAGTAATCTGTGCGGTTTTTCTTGTCAGAACCCGAGGAAACAGCCCTCCCATCTAACTCCCATCTCAGGGCATCCCAAGTTTAAATCAGCAACCACATCAGCCTCATTACAATATAAGATTAGTTTATTTGTCATGACCAGATGCTCATGACTGAGAGAGAGAAATTCAGGTCAGACCGGATGTTTTGTGATGGACATCATTCATTTGTGACCCCATCGTTTATTTCAGCCCTGTGGGAATTTCTGAAGGACAATGTCCTGGGAAGAATTTGTTCATTTTCTTTGAGCATCTTATAAATTCTGAAGTAAGAGATTATAAAAGTGTGGGCTAGAATGAGGTCACCATGTCCCTTAGGTGTGGGTTGGGGCCGTAAAGAGCAAACATGTGAAGCATGTAGCTGTTGGTCTCTCATAGAAACTCAGGGCTGGAAGAGTGACCAGCACTCAGCAAACTAGTGCCCTAACTGGTGGCCATTTTCGCAAGCAGGGTGGTGGGGAGAAGATTAGAAACTGATTCTTCTCTCCTGCCTCCTCCAGAGAACAGTGCTGTCTGTAAAACCAGAGCACTGGATGGACAGGAACAGAAAGTCATACTCTATTACGTCCCTGTTTCAGACTTTTACTTTAATAAGTGAAGTGCCCAAGTTAGATGGCTCTCACAAAACCACACAACAGACTACTGGGGGCCAAGGGCTCATGCCCCGGGGTCAGGATTCTAAAGAAGTTGGCAGCCCTGGTGAGCACAAGGCTTATTCTCCTTCACGATTATTTAAAAACCCTTCAGGATTCTCTGATATACAAGTTTACTCTTTGATTTT
This sequence comes from Micromys minutus, assembly GCF_963924665.1. Lineage (NCBI taxonomy): Eukaryota > Metazoa > Chordata > Mammalia > Rodentia > Muridae > Micromys > Micromys minutus. The sequence goes on from NC_137974.1 coordinate 40,007,587, forward strand.
TCTCATACAATAGCTGCTATTGTATCATAATGCTAAAAGGCTGTGACCCAGTTACCAATGTGAACTGAAGTATTAACTTTTTTGCAACATGTTTGCAAGATCCTTAGAAAATTTACATCTACTCTGAGCCTGACTTGAGAAATGGGGGAGGAGGATATAGATCATTTTCTTCTCTACAACACATCCAAGAAGGGACCTAATAGCAATACAAACCAATAGCTTTGAGGATGCTTAACATATAAAAAAATCACACTTTAAATTAAAAAAATGTAGGGCATTTATTCAGATCAACAAACAGTATGAAATAGTGAAACATCAGTCTTCCCTGGTCTATTTTGTTGACTTATTGAGAAAAACAGGATATTTTCCAGGCTTTAATTTCTAAATTACATCTTAGTTTAGGATAAATTAAGGGAAAGAATCATCTCATTTTTTTTCAGCACCTTCAGTAAGTAGGTACAGATGTAAACAACTATTCTAGAGGTATAGGTGGATACATATATATTTAAATTATTTTCTGGGCATGTGGTCTTTATAATTTTAGAAACATTATTACTAAGCAGGGACAAGGTCAGTATATGAGTCTTCCTTCTGAGCAGGCATTGATTACAAGGAATAATGCCTGAGGCTTGCTTGCGACCTGACTAATTGTGACATATTGGTAAACACTAATTTAGGTTGTATAGGCAAGTATAAGTGGCTAAAAATAAGAATATGATGCATATGAAAACAAACTCTTAATTAAAATTTTTAAAGGGATTTTCCCAGTGCATTTAAATGATATAAAATCATGGCGTGTCTTGATTGGTTTGGATCACAACTTAAAAAGCTTCTTTTCCAAGAGAACTAGGCCACTATTAATAGATTTTTTAAATCACTTATAAATTAAAATGCAGAAATGTTATACTGTCCTGTGATGAGCCTACACATTCTATTTCTGTAATATTTGTTTCTCCCTACATAAGAAGTAACAATGTTTGTTAGCAGATGGGGGACATTGTAAATGCAGATAAAACTGTAGTACATAGAAAGCCATCACTCATCTTTAGAGATACTCTTAAGAAATTTCATACATTTGTTGCCTTTATTATACCAATAAAACTGCTTTGAAACGAGTCTCTGCTGTCTCTTTCAGTACTAATCCTATTGGCCAACTTAAGGCAAATGAAAAAGTTCAAACCTCAGTCTACCACTCACCAACCATGTTAGGCAGGTCACACTGCCCTCTGGGTCTAAACTCCCTCACGTGTGGAATGGGCATATTAATACTGCTATTTCCTAGCACTGATAAAAGGATTAATAGGCACTGGTGTACAGAAGCAATTGGACAACTTCTGACGCAGCCACACAACGTGCGTGTTTGCTATTATCACTCTCCATTCACGACTGATGTTCAAGAAATATCTGCTGAGCTAAATTCTCATCGAAAAATTAAACACACCGAAAATCCACTCAGTCAAAACTGTCTCCGGTTTAAAGATTATTTGTGACCTAAAGTAGTAAGTAACTAGCAGCTCAGGTCCAAAGCCAGAATCCAGGAGGAAATCATTCATGTCATGTTATTGGAGTGACTCTGATTCCATTCCCTCCACAAACCAACTGGTTAAAAGCTAGTCCACTGTACCTGTGCTAACTAAGATCATTCTGCAAACAAAAGGACATGCTGATAGGTATTAAAATGCAGTCAACCACTTAGAACTGGGAGTGAAGTTAACATAATAAACACCTACTGACACTTCAATGTCATTTTTATAGGTTTAAGATCACTCAGAAATACCTGGGATTGTACCCAATAAAGAACTAGCTTGCTAACATCAGAAAGCTCAATGAAAGGGGGTAGGAGAATAAATTGCCTACTTAATTCTTTCCAGAGGCAAGCTTCCCTTTGTCACACTGGGCTGCCACCAGTAGCATTTTAAAACAAGAATTTTTCAACTTCAGGGTATATGTGGTAATGTGTTTAGCTTTTGAAGTCACTGACAAAAAAGATCTGATAATGTTCCATGTTATGACACCTCCATTATCCCACAAACTGAAGACTTTCTTCCTTTAAAAAAAAAAAAGTGTGGTTTGACGCTTCAAAGAGCTCACTTCTCTCCGTCCATCGCTGAAGGGCTCATTCTCATTGTGTGAGCAGCACACACTGCAGTACAGGACTGAGCCGGCTCTGTCAGTGACACGATTAGAGAGCATGACACGGGGTTACTAGAGCAGACACTACTGCTATGTAACCTTGACCTTTTCTGTTCAAAGGTACAGAAAAAATACAAAAAACCACTCGTGTGCAGTAAGACGGAAATGGTGAGGCCTTTAGCACATACGTACTTAACAGGCTTTAGAGAGTTCACGGTACAGCCGTGTCACTTTGAGTTTCAGGGTCTGGGTTAATACACTCAGGATGTGTGAGCTCTGCAGGAAAGAGTTCCTGGAAGACTGTACTTCACTTGCTACTTCCATACCTTGACATTATATGAAGGGGTAGCAGTCGACCTATGAACAGCATCCTTTCTTCCTTCCCAAGATCAGATAAGAGAGAGTCAAGGGATAGAATGATTGATATACCAATAGTATACTGATAGGTTGGAGGGAACATGACGAGGATGCTGACTGATTCTGAGGACTGGGGTTGACTTTCACAGTACTGAGATATGGGCAGTGGGCAAGTCAACTCCCACCATGCATCGTGAAAGCAGACCAGACTGCATGTTTTCCACAGTCATTCACAACAGCAAAATAAGACAAAGCAAACGGCCGCTTCAGTTTGTCTTGTCTTTAATGATGAATTTAAAACCCACTATTCTTGATGGGGAGCTGGCACAGGGTTATCCATCTGGCATGTGGATTTTAGCTGACATACTTCTTAGTTCTTTCAGTGACTTTGGAACATAAGTGGAAAAGTTCTAGCCACTTAAGAGGTAAGCACTGGAGAGGCCAACCATTGTCCACAGCATAACAATCTCAGGTCATGGCAGATGATACTACCATTTAAGCACTGTTGTAAATATTGGTCCCATGACTGATACTTATTCTAAGCACCTTCTGATAGTTTCCCTTTTAAGTGACCTTAAGTTAGCCATTTAATGAACAACTCTCACACTATTTCATTGTGCCTTATTGTCTTAAGCAGAAAGTGCTCCATTATATAGTCCCCTTCTAGACCATTGGCTGAACTGTCATCAAAAGAGCCCCCAAACTACTTATGAATACCACTGGAGTCACTGCCCCTTTGGAAGTCTACAGCATGCCTTGGTCCAGTCAAAGGTGCACCAGGCAGCTTTCAACCAGCCCTGGAGATAGCGCTTGCCCTGCAAAGCTTCGGTGACCTCTTGATGACCCTACCTTTTCTTGTAGCTGTGCTTTATTTAGAGCCAAGAGGGGTGTTTCTCCCAGTGACTTAACAAAACTTCATGATTAGAGGACCTAGACACTGCATACAGTAGAAACGGAAATTGGAACAGATAAGCCCTTTTCCTTTTGTTCTGCGACATACACAGCCTGACAGCCCTTTTGGTCTTTTTACTTGTAGCCTTCCTTCCTGCATTACTACCCCCCTCCTTCCCCCGCCATGTTGCAATATTAAGTGCCAATAAAAGCTTCTCCAAAATGTTTCCTCCTTGCCAGCTCTGACTATTGCTGTGGGTAGAGTTGGCTAAGCTGGTGGCATAGAAAACAGGGGTACCGAGGCTGGAGAGATGGCTCAACTGCAACGGGGAAAGGAGTTGGGGTTGCATTATGAATGCCTAGAAGGTCCAATTCCTTCCTCTTGCCTCTACGGGTACCCATAGACATGTGAGAGTGAGCACACACACACACACACACACACACACACACACACACACACACACACATGAACACACACACGAAATAAATAAATAAGTAAATAAATAATATATATTTTTTGCTAACAAAAAAATCAAATTATTACTCTTACTGCCTACAATCTCATATTATCAAGTCCTAATATCTCTGCTGCAAAAGGTTTAATGTACTAACTTGCGCATTTGTAACAAAACAACAAATGTAAGGACCCACTGACAACAAAATTGAAAATAAGTAAGTAATCAGACAGACTCCTAAAATCCTGGAAGGACACATCATATTTAATTTGTATGCAAAATTTGTGAGCGACCCAGCATTCTATTTTCAATAAATATCTATAACTCAAATATAAAAGAAGGGAGCTAATAAGCGCTATGTATTCAGTTGCCATCCTTTTTTTTTGTTGTTGTTTATTTTGCATTATTAAGCACAGTTTATCTGGTCCCTTAGGCACCCATTCTTTATCGAGGTGGCAGCTTCAGGAATGATGGATAACTTGTCTGCCTGTCTCTTGTTTAAATACCCACTGTCCTCTTTGAAAGCTTCTAAAGGATAATTCAAGCCAATCATATGCCCTATTGATGTGAAAATATTTTTTGGAGAAACTAATATTTATATTCTTTGCCAAGTTCCCAGAAACCTCAGCTAAATCAGTCTGTGTGAAGTGAATAGAAATCATTAAACCATTTACATTCTATCTATTTTTAAGGTCAAATGAAAATATGAAGGAATCCGTGGGATATGTGGATAAATTTCGCAGTGTATGCAAAGAAAAGTTGGATCAATTTTCTTGAGCTTCTAACAAATACCACTGGAGCCAAACACAGCGATTATGCAGACATCAAATAGCCCAGCCGGGGGAACTTCCTAGCATTTGAGACTCCCCTTCTCCTTAGCCACTTTGAGAAGCCAAATCCACTGGGAATGCAGTTTGGAATTCCCCTCCCCCAAGCCAAGCCAAGTTTCTTCCCAGTTTGATTTTCTCAGCAGCAAACTAATCAGGGCTTAATCATCCCCAGCTGTGAGGCTTTTGCTCCCAAGGGTCCCTTCCTGCTGATGCCCGAGTAGCACAGAATTAGGCAATTTTGTTAAACTCCAATAAATACATAGCGCTTTGTAAAACCTAATTTGCTCACAATGTTTCCAGCTTTGTGGCTAGCACATAAACATGACCATAGAAAACTCACTCTTCTTCCTAAAGATGGCAAGATGGCTCATTAAAGTCTATGTTCTACTGTTAGGGTTTTCGTGGAATAATTCTTATATTTTTATTAGTTGTGTACATCCGTATTGTGTTTAAGCATATATGAAATACATACAAAACTGGTTGTGGTATATTTTTACATATATTTAGAATTATTTAATTAGATCTCTCTCTCTCTCTCTCTCTCTCTCTCTCTCTCTCTCTCTCTCTCTCTCCCTCTCTCTCTCTGTTAACATAATTACATTTTGCCTTTTCTCTCCTTCCTCCAAACTCTCCCACACACCCATCTCCTTGCACACATTTTAAATTCACAAGCCATTTTTCATTAATTATTTTTACATGCATATATGCTGATCTCCATGTGAATATATGTGTGTGTTCGTAAACACATAAATAGAACACACCTTGTCTACATAATATTACGTGAAAATATTGTTGATACAGGAAAAGGAGATGCAATAATTTTGGTTTTGTGGCAGTGTCTTAAACCATGTTACAATAACACCAAGAAAGTGAGTCAAAATAGCATATTTGCCACACCAAATGTTCATAATAGTAAATAGGTAGCTCCTGTTTCTCAAATACTATTTTTTCACAGTATTTAATCATACTTATCAGAAAGGTATTAAAAAATATTACCTGAAAAGACTATTATCACTTTATAAATTGTTACATACTCAACCATTTGGTTCACATTCATCAATCAAAACTCCACTAGCTATTTTTTCAAAGATTAAAAACTGCAACAACAACAACAACAAACATGGGATCAGAAGAAACCATGCTGGAGGGGATGTAAGATGTGAATATGCGCTTCTCTCTAAGGCTGGTGAAGCTGAAGTTTCAATCAATGAACAGCTATCTGAGGCCGAACAATAGGCATTGCTCCTGTGAAGAGATGGGCCATGACAAAGCCAAGAACATTAGCGTTGGGAAACACGTTCCCAGTGGCAGAAACTGAGTGCATTCAAAACGTTTAAGGGAAGGATGGCAGAACAGCATGAGAAAGCAACTCGAGTACTTATTTAGACCCAAGGTCTCCACGAAGCTCAGCTCACTGCCCTTCACTACGCACCGTGGTCCCTCTGTGCCACCAAGACACTTCCAAGGCATTAGGGCACTTTATGACACTGAACGCCAAGCTGAGCAAGGAACTACAGTGTTTAATTCAAATAAGAAAAACTAATGTTGATTAAATATCTACCCTGTTTAGGGATCCTGTGTAGACCATTTTCAGTGTTACTTTTACTTCTGAAAGCGATTCTGTGACCCAAAACTCAACATGTGCCCCCTTTGTCATTTATACAAAACCAATGTGATGCTGTAACAACGTGACCACTCTGGTACAACAGATAGCCTATTGAAAGTCTTTATTCGAGCTGCCTGTGACCATACCCAGGTATTCAGTCCTAAGTGTAGCATGCATGTCCAGAGCACAGATTTTTTCTTTTTTATTTTAAGCAGAAACTGCATCCTGCCATCTCGATGCCCAGCTGCAAGGCAGGGCTTGTTATAAGCAAGAAAGCTGACAGGCACTAAGATTAGCAGTTAGCTGAATGGGGTGGTTTGTGCAAGCAAGCCGGTTACCAGAAGCTAGGATAAACTAGCTAGGGCATCTTGACCTTAGAGAGTTCCTAGAGTAGGACTATGTGATTTTCCCCAAGATGCTCCAGCAAGGAGATTAAATTCTAGTTAAACCAGAAATGGCCTCATCAGGAGTACAAGGTGGAAGGAGCCTCTGTACTCTCTTGCTGTATCACAATATGGAAGTGAAATATTTAGTACTAAGTGGAGAAAGGGTAAAAGAGGTAGTGGATACCAAAGCCCTCCCAGAGAAGAAGTAAAGCAAGTGAAGTGCAAAAGCCATTTACTTTACATCTCATATTAATTCACAAGCAACAAACGCTAACACCAAATGAACCCGACAGGAAAAGACCGTGAAGCGTTCATAATACGTTGCATGCCTTTCTCTTGGAGAAATTTGGTAATTTTTGAGAACCAGAAAAATAGAATAGAAAAATCTGGTTTGGACCATTAAGAAAAGCATGAAGCCAGAGGAGCATTTACTGATTATTTTTATGGGAGGGGTGGTGGAGGGGAAAGTGGAAAAACAGTGACATTAGTTTAATGGTTTAAGATGATTTCCTCAGAGCCATGCTGAGTTCTAAACTGCACAAGAAACAGGCAAGAGTGCCATCAGGAACCTCTGGAAAACACGCCTTAGAAGAAGATAACCAAGTTGGCATGCGAGCATGCGCAAACACAGGCTACATCACAGGGATACTTTAAATGATCTCAACACACACCATTAGAATGGCCAAAGTCCAGAACGTAACAACAGCTCCTACAGGTCTGGCTTTCCACTGAGCTCACCACGTAAGGCAGGCAACACAGCACACACTGTAAACTCATCACCTGAGACACATAGGTGAGTTTGAGGCAAACCTGGCCTGTAGGGGCATGTGGAAGTCAACCTTGTAACTGGTGGAGAGCGAGTAGCCGCACATCTACGCCCCGATGCTGCTCTCTGGAGTTTTATTCCTGGGATTTGTCTCGTCTGTCTCTCACCCCCCATTTTCCATCCTGTTCCCACACTGGACTATATAACAAGTTACAGCTCAAGCCAGGGCTAAATAGTAAGAGCCTAAATTTTCTCTTGTTTTAAATTAATCATTCCACTTGCTTACATTCCTCTTCCCAGTTACCCCTCCACAAACCCCTCATTCCACATCAGGCCCCTCTCCCCCCTTCCCTTTGCCTCTATGAGGATGCTCGCCCACTCTCCCACCCTCTCCTGACTCACTCCTCCAGCATCCCCCTATGCTGGGGCGTCAAACTTCCAAGGGACCAAGGGCCTACCCTCCCACTAATGTCACATCTAGTAAGAACATATTTTTTAAAGTAAAGACTTTGCCAATTGACACTCATATTAAGGCAAATATGAAAATTCATCCTAATAGCTTAGGATTTCAAACCTTCAAGGTAATTCTGGACAGTGTTTTCAGGTATCCAACATTCAGGTTCCTTCTCAAAAGCACCATAGGTCACACATACAAACTTAAGCATTATTCCCTGAATATTTTATGAATTAGGACACTTCCCTGCCAAAATGGCCCAGAATCTACTATCTATCCATCTGTCTGAAACTTACACTTTGCAGGATACAAAAATAGGAGCAAAGTCAAATTTTCAGGGCAGGGAAATCAATGGAGACAACCTGTAAGAGAAGCATATTAAATTCCAGCTCAAGGTTAGGTCAGGCTGTTGGAAAACATAGGCAGCTGACTCCTCCAAATACACCCTCCCAATCTCTAATCCAGTCACTGATCCCTCAGGTCAGCAAGGGGCAAGGGAAGCTCAACAGAAAAACTTCTTAAAGCTCTCTCTGCTGGCACTTTAGCACACTGCTTTACACACCCGTTTTCTCCTATTTGGTCCAAAGACCAGCAATTTCAATTTCAAAGAATGATCACAAAAATGGGACTCGGTTTTTCTTCTGTAGGTCCATACTATTTTTATTCCTATAGGAGATTCAGCCGCATTTATTGATCATATCATATTTCCCCTTACCTCTGTTTAAGAAAAAGAGTTCATGATAGGTTAATCTCAGTGCCTTTAAAAGTATCATTCCTTACCAGAAACAGCAGAGATCCGGGGATGCAGGCCTGGTGAGACTCTACTGGGAGTAGACAGGGCACAGAGAAGTCTGGGCCAAGCTCACAGAAAGCAGTTCAGGGGAACAGGAACACTGCCATAGGGACTCAGTTTCCACCCGGAGGGCCCCTATGTGCGGACGAAACACTCAGGCCATTTGCCACCAGGAAGAGCAAAAATCCAGGGACGCAGGCCAGATACACAGTAGAGACAGGAACCAAGCACTAACAAGACCACATATAATCACAGACAACAAGATGGCAAGAGGAAAGCAAAAGAACTTACCCCAGGGAAACCAAGACAACCTGGCAACATCAGAACCCAGCTCTCCAATCACAGCAAACAGCAGAATGCCAAATACTCCAGAAAAAGAAGACTAAGACTTGAAATCATACCTCAAGATGATGATCAAGATCCTTTAACAAGAACGGGAGGAAAAGTATAAAGAATTAGAAGCTTTTAAAGAGAAAACATGAAAAAAACTCAAATATGTCAAAGAACTAGTGGAAAACAGAACCAAAGAAGTGAAGGAAGTAAAGAAGGAATTTAAAATGGAAATGGAAACAAATAAAGAAAAAATGAAAAGAGACAACCCTGGAGGTAAAAAAACTAGAAAAAAAAAATCAGTAGTCACGATGCAAGCATCTCCAACAGACTACAAGAGATAGAAGAGAGAATCACAGGAGCCGAAGACAACACTGAAAACATAGACAAAACAATCAGAGAAGATGCAAAATCCAAAAAGCTCCTAACCCAAAATGGCCAGGAGATCCAGGAAACAATGAGAAGACAAAACCTAATGATAATAGGAATAGAAGAGAGCAAGGAATATCAACTAAGAGGCACAGTAAACATCTTCAACAAAAGACTGGAAGAAAACTTCCCTACCCTTGAGAATGAGATGACCATGAGCATAAAAGAAGCCTACAGAACTCCAAAAAGAGTGGACCAGAAAAGAAATTCCTCCCGACACAAAATAGTCAAAACCCCAAGTACCCAAAGCAAAGAAAGAATCCTAAAAGCAGTAAAGGAAAAAAGGTCATGTAACATATAAAGGCAGACTGAACAAAATCACATCCGACTTCTCAACAAGATGAGAGCAAGAAGATCCTGGCCAGACATCATGCAGACCCTAAGAGAATATAAGTGTCAGCCCAAGCTGCTATACCCAGCAAAACTCTCAATAACCATAGATGGAGAAACCAAGATATTCGAGGTCAAAACTAAATTTACACAATATCTGACCACAAACCCAGTATCACAACAAATTATAGGTGGAAAACCCAATACAAGGAGAGGAACTACATGCTAGTAAAAGCAAGAAAATACCTAAGCAAGACTACCAAAAGGAGAAAGACACACAGGCACAATTCTACCTTTAAAAGCAAAAATAGCAGGAAAGAGCAACCACTATTCCTTAATATCTGATAAAATAAATGGATTCAACTCCCCAATAAAAAGACATAGGCTATCAGACTGGATACATAAACAGAATCTCACATTGATTATGCTGAATACAGGAAACTCATGTCAGAGGAAAAGACGGACACTATTTCAGAGTAAAAGGTTGGGAAAAAACCTTCTAAGCAAAAGCCCCAAGAAACAAGCTGCAGTAGCCAGCAGGGATGGTTTAATATAGAGACAGAGAAATCCATCAATATAATCCACCATATAAACAAACTCAAAGAAAAAAACTACAAGGTCATCTCACTAGATGCTGAGAAAGCATTTGACAAAATTCAATACCCCTTCATGTTAAGTCTTGGAAAAAACAGGAATCCAAGGCCCATACCTATACCTAATAAAAGCAATATACAGCAAACAAATAGCCAACATCAAATTTGACACTGAGAAACTTGAAGCAATCCCACTAAAATCAGGGACTAGACAAGACTGCCCACTCTCCCCCTACCTATTCATCATAGTACTGGAAGTCCTGGCCCGAGGAATTAGACAGCAAAAGGAAATCACAGGGATACAAATTGGAAAGGAAGAACTAAAAACATCACTGTTTGCAGATGACATGATAGTATACTTAAGTGACCCCAAAAATTCCACCAGAGAACTTCTACAGCTGATAAACAAGTCAGCAAAATGGCTGGATATAAAATTAACTCAAACAAATCAGGAGCCTTCTTCTACTCAATGGACAAACATGTGGAGAAAAATATTAGGGAAAAGATACCCTTCACAATAGTCACAAACAATATGAAATACTTGGTGTGACTCTAACTAAGCAAGTGAAGGACCTGTATGACAAGAACTTCAAATCTCTGAAAAAGGAGATCTAGGAAGATGTCAGAAAATGGAAAGATCTCCCATGCTCATGGATTGGTAGGAACAACATTATGAAAATGTTCATCCTACCAAAAGCAATCTACAGATTCAATGCAATTCCCATCAAAATTCCAACCCAATTCTTCATAGAGTTGGAAAGAGCAATGTGAAATTTCATCTGGAATAACAAAAGACCTAGAATAGCGAAATCCATCCTCAACAACAAGAAAACATCTGTGAGAATCACCATCCCTGACCTCAAGCTATATTACAAGGCAATTGTGTTAAAAACTGCATGGTACTGGTACAGAGATAGGAATGTGGGTCAATGGAATAGAATAGAAGATCCAGAAATGAGCCCTCACATATATGGTCACGTGTTTTTTTGACAAAGGAGCTATAAACATTCAATAGAAAAAGGACAGCCTCTTCAACAAATGGTGTTTTTCCAACTGGCACTCAGCATGCAGAAGAATGAAAATAGACCCTTTCTTATCTCCTTGTACAAAGCTCAGGTGCAAGTAATCAAAGATCTCCACATTAAACAGGGTACACTGAAACTATTAGATGAGAAAGTAGGGAAAACCTTAGAACACATAGGCAGAGGAGAAAATTTCCCGAAAAGAACACCAATGGCTCATGCTCTAAGGTCAAATATTGACAAATGGGACTTGATGAGATTGCAAAGTTTCTGTAAGGCTAAGGACACTACCAAGAGAACAAAACGGCAGCCAACAGAGTGGGAAAAGATCTTTACCAACCCCACATCAGATAGAGGCCTAATATCCAAGGTATACAAAGAACTCAAGAAGTTAGACACCAGAGAATCAAAGAATCCTATTAAAAATGGGGTACAGAGCTAAGCAAAAAGTTCTCCATTGAGGAATATCAAATGGCTGAGAAGTATCTAAGGAAGTGCTAGACATCATTAGCCATCAGGGAAATGCAAATCAAAACAACCCTGAGATTCTACCTCACACCAGTCAGAATGTCTAAGATCAAAAATTCAGATGACAGCAGATGCTGGCGAGGATTCTGAGAAAGAGGAACACTTTTCCACTGTTGGTGGGGTTGTAAACTGGAACAACCACTCTGGAAATCAGTCTGGAAATAATTGAACATAGTACTACCTGAAGACACAGTTATTCCACTTCTGGGCATAAACCTTAGAGAAGCTCCAACATAAAACAAAGACACATGCACCACAATGCTCACAGCAGCTCTATTTATAATAGCCAGAAGCTGGTAAGAACCCAGATGTCCTTCAGTAGATGAATAGATACAAAAATTGTGGTATATTTACACAATAGAGTACTACTCAGCTATCAGAAACAATGACTTCATGAAATTCTTAAGAAAATGGATGCATCTAGAGAATATCATCCTGAGTGAGGTAACCCAGTCACAAAAGAACAAACATAATATGCAGTCACTGATAATTGGATACTAACTCCAGAAAGGTCTGAACACCCCAGAAACAACTCACAGACTATGTGAAGTTCAAGAAATACAAAGGCCAAAAAAAGAAAAAAAAAGATGAAAAATCATTATGATTAATCTTTACTCTCCGAGGAAAGTTTGACTATTTCCAGGCTACATATGTTTTGCATGTACTTTATGCTCCTTGTAACTAGTAAGATTTTACTGCATACTATCAAACCTTTAAAAAAAAAATAAAGTACTGACAACAAATGTATTCATATACTTTTATGCAAAAATGCTTTTAAAATCTGTATTTATCTCTGATTTTTAAAATAAAGTTGTTCAATTAAAAAGAGAAAAAAATATATCATTCCTTGGGAAAGCCACTTTCCCGTGGCCTTCAGCCGTGGTTCAGGGACTGATGTTCATATGGTGGTTCTGCATTGCATTATGTGGTTATCTTTGTCCCCAGGTGTGAGTGCTGTGGGGTGTAGCAGAATGTCCCTATTGAAGTCTTTTTTCAAATAAGAGGATTTGATTTTTATCCCTAACATGTCATCAGCTACACAGACATACTCGCAAGAGGACACAGGAAGTGTCACACATAGTTTGCACTTTTGTCCTAACAGAAGACAAAACTGTCTGTTAATTAAAACACATGTTGGGCAACTAACGCTTTAAACCAATTGCCCAGATTGTATCAACTTATAACTCTAAACATAAAGGCAAATAATAATAATAATAATAATAATAATAATAATAATAATAATAATAATAATAATGAGTGATAAAGGAAATAATAAATACTAACCAATGAAAGGGAAACAGAGGCAGCTTCATTGACAAATCAGTTGCTTCCCAGAAGGCTGAGGCTAGCGAATCCTAGAGAGGTCCTGAATTCAGTGAATGTCGCTAAACAGGTCAACAATGAGTAGGATGAGGGGCCGCCCTAAGTGACAGGCAGACTGACTCCACCTTCTTCCGTGCCTACATGCCCATATCAGGCTTCAGGAGAGTACGTTTATGCTTTTACTCGAGTTTTCCTCGAAATGTGTTTTGGCTGCCTGCCTGTGTGGAAGTGTGTGGTTACTGTGTGAGCATTTTAGTGTCCGGCTTTTACTCGCTCTCTTTATATTTCGGCCTTTATGAAATGCAAAGCACCCAGCTGAGTCTCTATTCCTAGATATAGGGAAGGTGACCACTGGGGTGCCTCCAGCCGCAGCCACCTACATTCTGAAGACCCACAGAGGATGAAGAGCAATCTTTCAGAGTAAGAAGAGCCCAGCCTGGGCCACCTCGAGCCCAGCCTGGGTCACCGCGACCCCAGCCAGCCCTCGGAGAAGCAACAGGAAGTGGTTGTAAAGTTCTTTGTTTTACACCACAGAATTTCTGAACAATGTTCTATAATGACAAGACCTAATCAATATTTGGTCTGTGGGCCAGACAAGGGCTTCTTAAAACTTATAATGATGGAAATCAAGGAAAACCTATACAATCTAGGGGGAAAGAAGACTTACACAAATTAAGAAATAAAAGAATTAAAACCTCTAGAAGATTTAAGGAGAAAAATAAGAATCATTTTAATGTGACTGAAAAACCAAGGTATTTTAACCAGTGATCTATTTCAAACTGTGGGTCTAGCTACACGAAGACTTTAAAATACCAGAAAATAGAACTTTAAAATATATATTTAAGACATGGCCTTACTTTTGTGAAATATGACTTTTACCTATTAATACACATAGCCTATAAAACTACAAATTTCAATACCATATTTACTACAAAATCTTACATTAGAATTAAGGCATATCTAAGTGTACGGGCTGGTTTTGTGTCAACTTGACACAAGCTGGAGCTATCACGGAGAAAGGAGCCTCAGTTGAGGAAATGCCTCCATGAGATCCAGCTGTAAGCCATTTTCTCAGCTAGTGATCAAGGTGGGGGGGGCAGCCCATTGTGGGTGGTGCCATCCCTGGGCTGGTAGACCTGGGTTCTATAAGAAAGCAAACTGGGCAAGCCAGTAAGTGACATTCCTCCATGGCCTCTGTATCAACTCCTGCTTCCTGACTTGCTTGGGTTCCAGTCCTGATTTCCTTTGGTGATGAACAGCCATGTGGAAGTGTAAGCTGAATTAACCCTTTCCTCCCCAACTTGCTTCTTGGTCATGATGTTTGTACAGGAATACAGACCCTGATTAAGACACTAAGGCTTCAAAGAGGTGACTTCTTGGAAAACAAGCAAGTACGATTTCAGCAGTCCAATTGTGACCTCAGCAACTTACCCAAATATAAACAGATAAGATTAAGGACGCACATTTCAAAATTACTACGATTGTTAAGAAAATTAGTTTGGAATAATCTGAACAGAAGATGTATCATCAGTGTCTTCAGACCCGATCTGATACAGGAACAGATAGAGATTTTTTTTTTTTTTTGACTCCCACATTCTGAGTTCAACCCAAATGGGCAGCACCTCTGTCAACAGCATAGACAACAGAGCAAATAAAAACACGTGGGAAGTGACGTTTTACAGAGAGCACTGTGGGTGAAGAGATTCAGCACTTGACAACTAGAGAACCAGGTGACTGTCACTCAAGAACACTCGGGTCTCAATCTGTACTCACACATGGGCTGCACTTAAATTGCTTTGAAGGAAAACAAAACCAACAACATCTCTTGTCCTTTGTTCCACCTTAGACTCCAGTGAAATGCTGGTACCTTTGAAGTGATCTCCATGTAATTTTAATGGTGGTCCAGGCTGAGAGTCATGGTTACTTTAGCCTGTCCAAAAATACACATAAGTCTGTTTCTTTGAGAAGGGCTCTTAAGAGTCACCATCTCTCCCAATCCTTACCTACTCCCAATGCCAGTGTCTTTATCCTGATTAGATGTAGGAGCACGTAAAACCTAATTCTGGTACTTTTGATGTAATTGTGATTCTGGTACACAAATATGTGGAAAATATAGCATCATGAAAAGTTCACAGATCCTGCAGTGGAAACTTTATAAACTGTGATTGTGCTTTAGTGAGCCACATAACAAATGATGGCGATTTCCTCCCCAGAAGAATCCATCTTATTTAAAGAGATCATCACAAAATCACTAGCCTCCGATTATACCAAGTGAAGTGTATTTCACTTCCTGCATTACACTAGTGAATAGATTTAAAAATCTGTTGTCCTGTGAAAGGCCAAACAACTGGAAGACTGAATTTTCTTCCTGAAGCAATGCAGATAAAAAATAAAATTATAAACGATTTAGGAAGCTGTTATGTTACAGAAAAACTATGTGTTGAATAGCAAAGTCCAGGTTTAAGAACTAAATATGTGGATTTCCAAGGGGCAAGAAACCCAAGGGATAAATTTTTATTTAAATTTTGGATCAAATTAAAGGAATGAAACAGTAAAATGCTTTGAAATACTACTATATAATCTTCCTACTTGATTAAAAGCTTACATTAGAAAATGTAAAAATATTTTATTAATCTGTTGAATAGCTTACAACTATGGAATATTGTTTTATTGGTGGTGGGTTTTTTTTTTTTTGTTGTTGTTGTTGTTTTGTTTTTTTAAATTTTCTTGGTTTTTGCTTTATTACATTTAGTTAGTGAGTTAGTTCATTGGTTCGTTCCTTAGTTGGTTGGTTAGTTAGTTGGTTAGTTAGTTAGTTAGTTAGTTAGTTAGTTAGTTGGGATGGGGAAGGTACACACATGCCATAGTAGAAGTAAGAGGACAACTTGAAGGAATTGGTATTCTCCTACAATCTAGTTCCCAGGGATCAAATCCAGGTCATCCAACTCAGAGGCAAATGCTACTGAAGGAATCTCACTGAAAGGACTAAGGTAATACCAGTATTTACCATCCTATTCTGACTCCATTTTGGGTTAACTTGGTACTTAGTCCTCTATTTCTTTCCACAGTGGTTATGTCTCAGGTAGACACAATGGCCAAGTGGAGTAATAAGGGAGGGCAGGGCCCGTTCACAGAAGTTCTCTGGGTCACAAAGGGAGGAGTGCTTTGCATTAAATACCAGCTTTGATTTCATGATTCGGTAACTTGGGATTGGAGAGTTATTTTTACATTTATTTTAATGAGGTCACACCCAGCTAGGAGACTTTATGCACCACTTTCCTGCCTGAGAAGCAAAAACTTTTCTCTCTGATTACATTTCTTTGTTGACCTTGGTAAATCCCAACAAGAAAATCACCCTGGTTACACATTAACCTGTGAGTCTGAGGTTGTTTGGGGGAAGGAGTAGTCAGGCATTTTGGAAGCTGAGGAATTTGTCATCTGTGATTGCCTGTCCCTTAAACATTATCATTCAGTGACTCTGATCTGTGCCTTGAAAAGTTACAGACAACACAAACGTTGAAATTATATTATTAGGAGGGATTTTCTAAAAAGTAATTCTACATTTGGCTTTGAACAATGCATTTGAAATAAATTCTGAGAGGGGAGAAAAAGAGAAGGAAAGGAGAGAAAGAAAAAGAGAGAGAAAGAGAGGAGGAGGAGAGAGAGAGAAAGAGAGAGAAAAGAAGAAGAAGAAGAAGAAGAAGAAGAAGAAGAAGAAGAAGAAGAAGAAGAAGAAGAAGAAGAAGAAGAAGAAGAAGATAAAAACCCTGTACATTTATGAGTAAGTAAAAATTAATAAAACATGACACATTAAGGGCATCAAATACTGAAGTTAAGGAAGAACATACCCAAGTGGACATAATTGTTGTTTGGGGCTAGTACCTGGATGCTGCAGTGGACAGGGGAGTATAGAATGTGTGCTTTATTGGTGCTATACCGCTTCTGGCACCAGCTTGAGAATTACGGATTCATGCCTCTGTATAATGATATATGATTAGTGCTGCAAAAGTAACTGAACCCTTCATTCTAGGCAATCCTTGCAGTGTCAGCAAGAAGCTGGAACAAACTGTGTCACTTAACAGAGTTATGCTGTGAAGGAAACCCTCTGATCCCTGCACAATTAACTTTCTAATAATTTTAAGGTTCTTGAGACTAAATGAGAGAATTAATATAATGGGCCGTGTAAATGTGCATCTGAGAGAGGGAGGAATGGGAAGGCACTGGAGAGATCAAGAAATTCTAAAAAGATTAACAAGCCCTCAGAAGGTAATAAGAGACAGGTGACACATGGTTGAAAGGGTGATTGTTTCAACCACAGCAGCTGGGGATGTCAAAGCACTGCATTTGTTACAAGGTAACAGAGAATATTCTTTAGTTGGGAACTCCACTAAACGGAATTATGCTATGGGGGTGGGGGGGATTCAGAAAGCAGCCAGAAAGGTAAAGTACTAATGATATTCACACCCATGTTACATGATAAAAATACTTTAATTCAAAACATTGACCTTTATTTTGGTGCCCTCCAAGAACCTTGTGAAATTCTTCAGTTTTCTTCATGAAGTATGAAAATATCTCAGTTTTGATTTTAAGAGAACTTGGCTGCATTAAATTCAACATGATCACATATTGGACGTAGTCTGTTTTCTCCAACACTCAACAAGGCCATGTGCCCTTCTATTTGGGTACGTAACCCCATCAAAATGTTACTGCATTAGATACAAAATGGTAGGTTTTATTTCAGGCAATTTGGTAAAAATTTATGAAGTGCTCCTGCTGAATAGAAACTGGGTTGTACTTGATTCAGTTTTAGATTCATGCTGACATTTAGGGAAAACAAAAAAGGAGAGCATTTAATGATTTCAAAAATCCTGCAGGCTGCTAACGGGAAGATAATAAACGTCCCCTGGTAAAGCACAGAATGAAAGGCATGCGGACCTGAACTTGGATCCTTAAAACCCACATAGAGTTGTATACAAAACTGCACATCCGTAATCCCAGCATGTCTGCTGTCAGGGGAAGCTGGAGTTCCAGAGTCCCTGGAAGCTCATAGGCCAGCTAGCCTGCCAAATGCTATGGCGAGCATCCTTTCAAAATGGAGAACTGGATAGCAATTTCTGAGGTTGTCTTGACATCCATACAGGCAATGCCATGATACAGAAACGCGATGATGTATCGTACATACCACACACAGACACACACACACACACACACCACGTTTGTTTCTTTTTTAGCATAAATATATTTGAACTGATAATTTTTTGAGACCTCAATTACCACTGTAATTCTACCTGTACACTGTTGTGACATACTAGTACATGTTGGTTGACTAATCAAAGAAACTCTGTTTATCATAACAATATTGGCCAGACATGAAACATCCACCATTTCTGCTAGTGGTTGAGAGTTTTATTTCTGCCTAGATTTATTTAAGATATTGAATCTCCTAAGTTGAGACTCTAAAGCTTTTTGTTTTGTTTTCCTCTGTTTTGGTCTGATGTTGAGACAAGTTCTCCCTATGTGGCTAATGTAGCTCAGGCTACACGCCAGGTCTAGATGGTCCTCATGACTCTGGTCTCCCAAGGGCTGGAATTACAGGCATGCAGCACCACAAAAATTTGAGTGTTGAGGATTGTTTTACTCTCCAGGGTTGGCTCTTTCTTTTTGGTTTGGTGTTTTTCCTTTCTGCTGGTATGTGGTTGCTAAGCAATTAAGCTGCTTCCAGTCCTTAATTACCACTGGCCCATTGATTTGGATTGGGGGCATTGAACAGACTTTCTCTGGCTAGTTGCCTAATCAGGTGCCTCACATAGCGAGCGATCAGGGATGAAATGACCAGTGTTGATAACACTGAGCTTCTCTTTGTAAAGTTAAGCAAAGACACATCCTTGTGGTTGAAAGGGTTAGTTGAACTTTTAAGAAATGTGCTTTGATATTCTTCTTAAGACATTGTGTCATGAAGATGCTAAACCTTAACAGTGCTCTCCTTATAAGGAAAGAAGAGTCCTGTAAAAATCTGTTGCTGCTACGAATGATTATCAATGGAGTGTGGTCATCCAAGCCATGCCATAAGACACACATTGTCTTATTAGTCTGTGATCTTTGCCATGGAAAAGTTTCTCTTTCTTTTCCTTTCCAGCCACGTAACTGACAATTGAGTTGATATTCTTGAGTGACTTTGTAGATAAACAAAATTGCATGTGAAGATCTAAAAGGAGATTGTTAAATTGGGTGGCTCAATCATAAAAGATTCAGGAAGAAAGCATAAAACTAAATTGTCATAGCTGGAAAACTCAGGTTTGCCATGTGCAGAATAGCAGCAAGAAAATGCCAAGGCGTTGTTAGGTGGTCTGAGGACTCACTTTCTTCTAATGGGTTGGGTTATTTAACCTTCCTTTCTTCCTTTGTTCTCTCAGCTACTCTAAAACTGTCCTAATGGCACAGAATTATTTCATGTGCATGTGTGTACATGCACACACACGCGTGTGCAGATGCACACGCGTGTGTGCTGTGCTTTTCCTCATAATTCTATGCCCCTCAGTGTTCAACAAATCGCCATTCACTTAAAGCTGAGTTCTTAAGCAATCCTGTGAAGATTCATGGAAACATTGCTGGGGGAACAGACTTCCATGACAGTGCACAGAAAGTAAACAGGACACGAAGAAGTGTTTGTAACAAAAGAGAGACTGCAGAAACCCAAGAGATGAGCAGACAAACAAGTTTCTGAGTGGCTGTAGCAAAGATGAAGTGGTTGTTTATTTCTTCAGTGTAGTAATACGAGTCTAGAGCCAAAAGCAGCATGCAGAGGAGTAAGATATCTTTCTGGGGTTTCCGAGTCTAAAACACAGAAGGACATTAGCATCATCCACGGCCAAGTCTCACAAGTAGACAAGAGTTGGGGTGGTCAAATAAGCTTCCATAAATAGAGGAGGATTATTCTGATATCTAGAAGACGAGGAAATGATCCCCAAGAACAACCACTCAAAATGTAGCGGGAAGTGCATTCCAAGCACAGTGAACATTTGCCAAGTTCCCTAGGTGAGAGAAAACTTAATGGATCCAAGTACCAGGAAATAGAAGGAGGTAAGGCTGGAGGAGTTTGTTGGGAGGGCTTTGGCAGAAGATGAATTTGGAGGCAGAGGTAGCGAGCGGCAAGCTAAGACAGAGCCTTGGAAACTAGAGCAAGAATTTTCTTCCATGTGCAGTGAAAGAATTTTCTACTGTTCCAGATCATGTTTAAATTAACTAAAAGAAGAGAAAAGATTAGCATCTCCCTGCTTCCATGAGAATATTATTAGATTTAGGGGAGAGCCTGGCAGTGGGTAGGTCAGTGAGCTGGGCGGTGCTGCAGTGAAGACAAGGAGAGTGTGTGTGGGCAACAACAGTAAATCTGTGAAAGGCAACAGTAGATCTAAACGTACTCTGGCACAATAAAAAACTAATAATAACACTTCAGATATTGCCTTTTTCTGAGAAATTTTCTCTTCAACAAAAAAATAGGATAACTGGTGTTGAAAACCTTAAGTGGGAATTAGGTCCTTCAGGGGCTGACTTTTAAATAAGTGTATCAGGAAAGTATTAGCAAGGGAAGAAGAAAGAGTTTCATGCTACTTTATTTCCCATTTATTTATTTAGTTATTTATTTATTTATTTATTTATTTATTTATTTATTTATTACACTCCAGATATCATTCCCCTCCTGGCCCACGCTCCGACTGTTCCACATCCCATACCTCCTCCCCTCTGTGAGACCTCCAGTCTCTTGAGGGTTGGGTGCATCTTCTCCGACTGAACCCCAGCCTGGCAGTCCTCTGCTGTATAGGTGTCGGGGCCTCACATCAGCTGGTGTATGCTGCCTGGTAACCTGGACCCCCAAGATCTTTCATGCTCCTCTTTATTTCATCTGCATGGTTTTATACAAAACACACTCTGGAAGCAGAGAATACAAGAAAAAGTCAAAATGACTGCCTCAAACATGGTATATACATTCAGAGAGCATGACCCAGCTGCTTTCTATAAACCAATCCAAATGATGGCTTTTTCTTAAAATACTACTACTACTACTACTACTACTACTACTACTACTACTACTACTACTACTACTACTAATAATAATAATAATAATAATAATAATACAATACACTGGTCATAACAAAAGCATAATCACTTACCATTTTTTCTGTATTCATGTATTTGTTTCTTCACCCACCCACAAAGAACCTGAAATTACTTTAAAATTGTCTTTCAGCTTCCTCTAAACAGAAACAGGGTTGAGCACAGTCGTCTGCTGTGGGCTGAAGCCACAGAAGAAAGCATGTACTTGACACAGAGTTCAAGTCAATAAACACAGTACAACTATTGGCTGGTCCTTTCAAGACACAAGGATTCTCTTACCTCATCTTCCCTATCCCGTGAATCAAAAGTTCTACTTGAATTGACTAATAGTAAAAACTTCTGAAATGGCTCTCTGTAGGAAAGCATCTGTTAAAGCAAGTCATCAAAAAGTAGTAAAAACCCAGAAAACACCAGGTTAAATAGACTAATCACTGTATAGTTCTCAATTTCTCATGATAGTTTGGAAGAGATTTTTTTTGAAGAGTAACACAGATCAGATGGAAAAAAATTAACATGTTACTAAGAATAAGGCTGTTCCTTGTTGTGATTTATGAACTGTACTCAAATAGCACGAAACGGAAGATTTAGGATTCTGATTTTTTTAAAAAGTGAAACCGTTTTATATAAACAACAGATACAAATTAAAAAAAAAAAACTATTTAAAAAATTGCAGTGTTTCTCCCTAGTTCAGTTCCTAGCACCTAAGTTCTAAACTCAGTATAGCTCCATAGGAAACCACCTCTCAAATCCACATAACACACACACACACACACACACACACACACACACACACATTTGAAAGTGATTCTTTTTATCCCCAGCAGACCAGCAGATAAGCAGTGTGGTTGGTCTGATACAACCTTTATTTGTGTCAACTCTGTTGTCCACTAGTGGTGTTTTTCAGGAGCCACTTCAGGAGATTGGGGAGATGTGTTGAGTACAGAGGAACCTTGATATTCCAGAGAAATGAAGTGTGAGTCTGGAAAGCCAGCATATGGCTGTTCATCACAGTCACATACTGGTGACTCGGTGGCTGAGCCTATTTATTCAGCTCTGCTTCCCACCATCATAAGCCATTGCACCATAACATCAAGCTAACATATCACATTTAACCCCTTAGATGTCTTGACATATTTTAACAAGATGAGGCTGATGCCTCTCGTCTTCAAAATGAAGAATAACAAAAGTTGCCACTTGTTCTGATCCAGGCAAGAAGCAAATCTGATTGGTGCACAAATCCTTCACAGAGACCTGTTAATAGAAGCCATGATTCTGACACCTGGAATTGTGGGAAGCAAGTCAGTGGCCATAACAAACTGAGCTCCATTTCTAATTTCACACTTGAGTAGAAACACACAGGAAAGCATTCGGTGTGTGGATACAAGACAAAGTAGACCACTGGCCTCAGCCATGACCTGAAAGGTAGTGTGACAGAGGGAAAGCTACAGGGCTGTTATCACCAGCACACACACACACACACACACACACACACACACACACACACACACACAAATTCCTGCTCTTAATGCACTGATGAGATTTTAGGATAAAACTTTTCTGTTTTTATGAGAATCATAAAAGAAGAAAACACTGAAGACATATGAGTAAATTCGAATATGTAATTATCCAAGTGGCTTTATACATGCCTACTCCTCTTTTTACGAATTCTGAATTAGATTATGTTTAAATGTGAATAACATAAATGAGAAAAGAATCTTTCAAAATAGAGGAGATCTTCAGCTTTCTATAGGTAGCACTTGAAAGGTAAGAGTTAAATATGCCCAGAGTCCAATTGTGTGTTACTGTACCACATGTGAACATTTTACATTTTTTATGAGAACTTCTGGAGGTAATTGATTCATGACTGAATTTATAAAGGTTACAAATAAGACTTGCAGAATCCCATGGATATCTCAAAACAGCCCAGTGAGTTTCCTGCCAAGTGTTTCTGCTAATTATTCAATCATAACCCAATTTTTAAGATTCCTTACATTCTTTTCAGTGATATTATTTTCTGAGGATTTATTTTTCTTTTACTTATGTGTGTGCATGCATGGGGATAAGTGTGTGTGCTTGCACACATATGTGATGCATATCTGTGTGCATATCTGTGTGCATGTAAGTATAAGTGGTTGCAGGGAGCAGAGGAGACTTTCATATCCCAAGGAACTGGGGTTACAGACTGTTGTGAGCTGCCCTCAGTCATTCTGGGAAACAAGCTGGTATCATCTGCAAAAGCAGTACTTACTTAACCACTACACCCTTCTCCAGCCTCACAAGATATAACTTTTATTTAACAAATATTATTTCCATCCAGGAAACTTTACAAAACAGGAAAAGATCACAGAAATTCCTAGGAACACATGTTTAAATGGTTGGTCCTCAGTGGATGAATTGTTTGAAAGAATGAAGAGATGTAGCCTTGTTGTGGGAGGTATGTCATTGAAGCTGGACCTTGAAATTTAAAACGCCACACCAGCCCCCTGCCATGAGTGTGTGTATGTGTGTGTGTGTGTGTGTGTGTGTGTGTGTGTGTGTGTGTGTGTATGCACATTGCATGCTGATTAGGATGTAAAGATGTCAGCTGCTGCTTCAACACTGTGCCTGTCCCCCTGTCACTATGATGACGTAGACTAACCCACTAAAATTGTAAACAAGACCTGTGCCTTGGTCACAGGGTCTTTTCAGAGAAATAGAGCAGTAACTAAGACAGACATCAAATTGCTTCTTTCAATCTCTAGTGTATTCACAAAAGTTTCTATGAAATTATGATCTAGAAAATGTCTTTTAAGACAAGAAGAATTTGAGGGCATTATGTTTTTCAAAGCACCTAAGATAACAGGGACTCCTGGTGTGGGAACTGGCAGAAGGACTGGAGGAGCTGAGGGGAATTAAAACCCCATATGAAGAACAACATCAGCAACCAAAACATCCAGGATACTCAGGCCACAATGAGAAGACAAAACCTAAGGATAGTAGGTATAAAAGAGAGCAAAGACTCCCAACTGAAAGGGCCAGTAAATATCTTCACCAAAATCACAAAAGGAAACTTCCATAACCTAAAGAAAGAGACGACCATGAACATATATGATACCTACAGAACTACACATTGATTGGACCAGAAAAGCAATTCCTTCTGACACATAGTAGTCAAAACACCAAACATTCAAAATGAAGAAAGAATACTAAAAGCTCAAAGATCACAATGAGTGACGGACTCAAGGGTATGGAAATGTGGCCCTCCTATGTCTGTTCCATATCAGCACTGTACACACTTAACTCTATTTTTAAATTGGTTCCTACCCAGGCATGGAATTGGTGTGCACTGAAAAGCCACACATATTTTGGAAAGATGATTTATTTGATCCAGGAAGGAAAGAAAAGTCAAGGAACAGGATATTATTATTAAAATAATAACTTTATGATTTGTAGGCTTTAAGAAGAACTCTCATATATACAAAAATGATAGGTCTAGAGCCATATCATATAAGCTCATAAAAATATATGTTTCATTATTCCAGTATTGGAAAAGTAAGTGTTAAATACATGTATTATCAATAAAAAAAACCCATAAACATAGAGTTGAATAAATGACTATAGAAACAAAGATGGTAAATACTCAAAATTTCTGAATTCCTCATTATTCTAATGTATTTTAATATTATCTATGCTCTTGAGTTTGTTGCATTTCTATGGTAAAAATACTCTGTAATAGCATTCTGCTGGCCATCATTCCTCAACTGCACACTTACAACCTTGAAATAGACTCTGGTGAAGTGTTTATGTAATGAAACCCACAAAATCAGCAACCCATCCTCCAGCTAACCTGGAGAGAAGGTAGCATTGCTGCTCAGAACCCACAAACTCATTGTAGGGTATCATACAGCATTAAAGCACATGCTATAAATACATTTTGTCATGCATTTAAGTATCAAAAATAATTTTAGCTGAGTGAACTTTTGAAATGTTCCCAAAGGTCATTTCTAAATGTGTTTCTGTACTGTGTCAAGAAGAAATTTTTTTGGCAAACACAATGAGAAATCAATGAAACCCTGGGACTTCCAGAATGTACTCAAGCCATTAAATCAAATTATATTAATTGCTTGATGGGAACTGAATTAATTTATGTTCAAATATATGAGTAATTTGTATAAATAGAACTAGGGAAATTTATCTGAAAACAAACAAGATTGTCCAGAATATAAAATATAGGGGAAGAAAGGTCCAGCCTTACATCCATGAGGTAGTTACTGTACTGCTGTTGTTAGGAAAAAGTTTTTATTGACTAACTATACACTTGTATTAAAATCCATATACTTACTACTGATGAATTGTGGATAGACGGTTTTGTCTACAAAAACCAAGCCAACTTTAGGCTAGAAAGGACAGCGCTAAGCCTGGGAGACAACAAAAAGACAAATGCTCTGGAATACAAAGGGGTAATGTAGGTTAAAATTCTAAGAGACAGAAAGGATGGCAATTTGGGGGAAAATAACAACCCAATATATGTCAAAATATATTCTAAGTCTCTCAAGGCAACTTCAGGCTACGTTGAGCAAATAACCAAAGAAAACTTACTTTATACAAAATAATAGAATTGGAAGCTATGCCAAGGCAATCTGACCCAGAACATATTAATTTACCCATCTTCAATTTATATAAGCAACAATATTTCATGGTCGTGTTATCTCAGAAAACTTTACATAAAACATCAGCAAAGTCCTTTCATTGTCCAAAACTTTTACCGTGTGTGTGTGTGTGTGTGTGTGTGTGTGTGTGTGTGTGTGTGTGTGTGATTCAGAAAATCACCCTTTCTTCCTTGGCACCACAAGATATCCTTAAGAAAGCCTAAATTCACTATGTTTAATATAGATTAATTTTTCCCACATAGTCGCACAATTTTTATTTTAAAATTACATCAGGCAAGCTAGAGAAATGGCTTAAAAGTTAATATGTCTGGCTGATTTTCCAGAGGACCCATGTTCAATTCCCAGCACCTACATAGCTACTTACATGTCCTAAAACTCCCATTCGGGTAATTTTTAAAATTTGTAATGGATGGGGGAGGATCTAGCCCATTGTGCATTATGCTAGCCCTGGGATGGTAGCCCTGGGATCTATAGGAAAGTAGGCTAAACAAACCATGAGGACTTCTCTCATGTCTTAGCTTTCCCGAATGCTGAGACCCACTAGAGGTAAGTGTGTATTTGGAAGGGCTGGACTTGCTTGCTTATGACTGTCATAAAGTTTGCCAGCATTCTGTGCGTGTGTGTGTGTGTGTGTGTGTGAGAGAGAGAGAGAGAGAGAGAGAGAGAGAGAGAGAGAGAGAGAGAGAGAGAGAGAGAGAGAGAGAGAGTTGTTGTCTACTAAACCAGAAAGCTAGGACTGGAATTACACTAGGTATTTTCCCCCTGAAAAAAGTAGGTTGATGTCAAGGTGATACATGATTAGACAGTAGAGAGTGGGGCAAGGACAAAGTTTTTGTAAGGCAGGAGAAAGGAGAAAGGGAAGATAATCAACATGGAAGATGACCCATCTCTGTCCATGCTCTGAGCAGCCATAGGTGGCTATGTATACTATACATAGTCAATTTATCATACCCAAGTGGGCTGTTTATATCTTTGTCAACTGGTTGTAAGCTGATTGTGCAGATGTATTCAAATCAAGAATTTAACAGATAAATCTGATTG
The DNA here is from genome assembly GCF_963924665.1 of Micromys minutus. Classification (NCBI taxonomy): domain Eukaryota; kingdom Metazoa; phylum Chordata; class Mammalia; order Rodentia; family Muridae; genus Micromys; species Micromys minutus. Next base: position 40,034,615 of record NC_137974.1, read on the forward strand.
ATAAATCATTACATATTGAGTTATAATTTTATCAGGTTATGGAGAATTTAAGCTAAGTTCTTGGATGGCAGAGGACCAAGTGGAGAGGGCAGCTTGTGAAACATGTGTCAGAGTAGCAGCTGGGGCAAGTGGCTCCAGCAGTAAGCGGTAAACAGATACCTTTTAATATTTACGGCAACACCTTTTCCCCCAGCATATAAATAAATGGGTTTAAAGGATCAATCCATATATTAGGCCCAAAAGGCACCACTGATTGCTCCCGATGCATTTAGCCATTTTATAACCTAGCCTTTGTGCTCTTGTTCTTCTCTCACAGGTAAACATCTTGAGGCTCTCACAGCCAGCTGGTGATGGGGAAGTTGGGAGTGAAGAACTCTGCAGTTGCAGATGAGCTCTGCTTACATCACCTTTGCCACACACTAGGAAACTGAGAGGTTTACAAAGAAGTCTAAAGAGAGACACACTCATATCATTTAGTTGTTATGGTCTCTCTCTCTCTCTCTCCCTTTCTTTTTTGTGTGTGTGTGTGTGTGTGTGTGTGTGTGTGTGTGTGTGTGTGTGTGTGTGTGTGTACTCACTCGTGTGCACGAGTAAGGTAAGAGAGAAATACACATATGATGATAGATATGAGTATAGCTACAAAACACTGTATTTAAGAAACAAATGTAAGATACATAAACATAAAAATATTCAAGCAGGAATGATGCCAGAAAAGCTTCTTCAGAAAAGATGTTTCCCTGGATCTATTCATACTCAAACCCACCTCTCCACTTGCATCCTAAGTACCTTTTATCCACATTAAGCGAAATAAATTGCTTTCCATTCTGATTCATTTCCTTCTCCCAGTTAGGCAGATCTTTGCCTAGTCATGCAGACACAAGCTTCACTGACACTATCAACTTTGAAAAATATTAAGTCAATGGCCAGGAGAATGAAAGGACAAAGAACTTGTTCATTGGATTCATCCAGATTCCCACGGGTGGTAGCTCAGGGTTTCCTCCTTAGTGTTGAAGTTATGATGCTTAAGTTCCATGACACAAGTACTTGGGATATCTGATGACTAGTCAGATACGATGGTTGTATCAAAACAACTATAGGCATAAGCATGCCCAGGTCTAGATAAGTAAAACCATCAGCTCTCAACAGTCTTTACTGCACCCTCACTGAAAGGTTGAATCCACTACCTAGCAAGTGAAGAATTAATTGTCAACTCTCTTAGTTTTTCCTATGGAGACACAAATAATAGTAAACAGTATTTTATGGATGAATATGCCCCTCAGGTTCTAGAAGTCACCAAGTCAGGTAGAGATTCGCATGGATTGCTCATGTCATAGAGTCCATTGGTATATTATATTACATCTTTCTGTTATATATCTCTAATATTACGGCATGAAAGACTCACCCATAAACGCACAAAATAGATTTATGACAACCATTTCCCTCTAAATGATCATGAAGTACAGGTATTTTGAAAATATAAAAATTATAGGCTATGCACTGTACTCATAGAATTTCTGATTTAGTGAGACTTAGATTAAGAAATAAAATGTGGTTGAATAACTACTACCCTCCTCCAAGGGGCAATACCTAGCAATTAGCATTTTGGAGCAAACAATTATATGATTTATAACTTTTGGCAGTTATTTTTGTTTGTTTGTTTTTGTTTGTTTTTTGTAATTTTGGGTGGGAGGGGTTGCCTAAAAGAGCCCTAGTTATCGAAAGACCTGGCAAAATTACAGCTGATTACACACTTTGGGCCCCCACCCACAGAATCTTAATCTGATTTCCCACATCTCACATTTACTTTTGCTTCCATGTAAGCTAAAATGTTATCCTGGGCCTGGGTGGATAAACATCTATGTATAGTCTGACTACAATATGTAGATGTCTATTGCTCACAGTCAGCTCAAACTCTAAGAAAACTGGACAGTTTCTTAGTTGATAGTGACAAAGGAATTTTTGTAGGAGCCTAAAGGAATTTCTCTTGGTAGGATATCAGTAAACCATCTGAGGACAGAGGCTCTAAGTCAGTTGTCAAGAACAAAGTGAGATAGGGGCAAGCAATAAATCAATAAATGTCCGTTGACAGAGTAGGGCAAAAAAAAGAAGACAAAGTCTTGAAGTCAGTGACTTATATAAAAAACAAAGATAATGATGAAGTGTCCAGAATACACAGGAAGGAGGGAAAAGCTAGGAACATAGCTTGGGCCTTGTGAGGGTGTAGATTCAGCTGCATATGGTTCATGGGAGGGCAAGGCAGGAGGTCTAAGAATCCCAGATCTGCATGAGCTAACTTGAGACCAGTTGGGCTATATAACATGCCGTGTTAAGAATCAAAACCAAGCAAAATGTTGTATCAAGAGGGGAAGGTAATTGAGAACTCCCCTCATTCAGCACATATCCAGTCACTTGTAGATGTCAGCTCACTGCTTCATGAACTCCAGTCACTAGCTTAGGTTTCCAGAGATTGCTGTACTTAGATGTCCCTGATGTAGTTGTCTTTTAATGAATTTTAAATTGACTCTCCACGTTTAAATGTGAAGCATTCTCACAGTGCTATCTACCAGAGCAAAACCTAACTCACTCTTAGAGCTTCTCAAACATCCATGCGCAGCCAAGAAATGTAGGGATTAGGCTGCAATTAAGATTCTGTTGCCACCGGTCTATGTAGAGGGCACCCATTTGTACATTTGTACATTCCTCAAAAGCTCCCAAAGGAGACTGAGAACCACACTTTCACTGTCACGGTGGCACATATGCATAACTGATACACATTAGAGTCCTTTACCAGGACTGTTTAAAACTCAACATTATATCATGTGAGACATTCATATACACTCGATCTGTGGCAAATCCTGCGACAGGAACGCTGGCACCTGTGCTGAGCTGGAACTGAAATAAAATGTCCTTTACAAGCAAACCAAGCCCTGTAAAGGAAGATTATACAAGAGTCCGGAGTGACTTGTATAATGAAATGTTTAGAACTCTCAAAAACATTGCAGAAGACTGCATCAACATGGATGAGGAATTCTTTCCATAATCCTCCATCCTCAGAAGAGGGAGTTCATTTTTCTAGCTGCCTTTAGCCATCAATACACATCGTATCCTTATAGTCCAACAAGAATGACAAACATCACTTACTGCCACACAAATCTCCAATTTCTTCTCATCTTCCAGCTTTCCTCTGTTGTCCAGAAGCAAGAAGATCAATCCATGGACAGATGGAAAACTAAGAAGTTGCAGTTCCTTTTTTTTTTTTTTTTTTTTTTTAAGAAGGACATAACAGTTGTTCAAGATGCTTCCCACTCTCCTGTTATTTTGCCACAACAAAGTCAATATCCCTATCCTTCCCAGTCTGTGCACACACCCATGAGTCAAAGGGACATTGAGCTCAAAGACGGAATGAGTATTCCTGATTCACTGATTTTAACTGAAGGAAGTGTCTTGGAACGTTCCACTGGGTCCGTGAGGCTTATGAGTTGAAGGCGAGAGAGAAGATCCAGCTGCGTTTGTATGAGAAGTTATTCAGGCACCTTGGCTGAGGAAGGGGCTGAAGCTAAGACTTCTGGCAGCTTGTGAGCTTGAAAAGGGAACCGTCTGTAGGGCTTTGTTAACAGCTCGGTTCTGAGCATGTCAGAGCCGTGGTAATTAGGACATATACAGTAACAGATTAAAATGAATTTGCCTTCTTTTTAAGTTTGTGACAATACATATTAGCAGCATTATAAGAGGAGTATATCCTCTGTGTTGTCCAGAAATTCCTGTTTTTCCTTTTGTTTCCAACATGGTACTCTTTCTTGGTTCCATCATTTACATCACATTCCCTTTCTTTGGCTTCTCTGCATTATCTCTAGAGCTTATCTCCACTTACCAAACTGGTTCCCTTCTTCTTAATGATTCTGCACTGAGGCTTCCTTTCCTAGCACCTAAATATGTAATGAAATGTTAAGATGTTATATTGAAAGGGATCGATACATGTCTAGGTAATACCACATTATCCAATGTCACACAGACTGTTGCATCTCGTGAAGTATCAGCATTGGATACAATACTATTACAGCTATGCAGAGAGAGAATATGCCTGTATACAGTATATAACTGCACATAGTGTGGAACACTTCCTAAACTTATGTCCCATGGCATGTTACCCAACATAACATCCTACAGTGTGGATCCTCCATGTACATACAGTTAGACATGTTGCTCAGTATATTTTTTGACACATGATACCGTTACTGGCAAGCATCCCTCTGTGACAGTGACCTTGAATGATAAAAAGGAAAACACTCATCACACGCCATGCTAAGTTCCTTCATGCATATAATCTGATTTACCAAAACCGAGCTAGAGAAAGAGAGCTGAAAAGTTGGAGCTTGAATCCAGATCATCATCTGTCAAAATCTACTTGCTGAACTTGCATTTAGCACTAGGGTCTATGGCTACAAGCGAAGGTTGAATGTGTGACAGCACTTGCTGAGTCTGAAAACACAGTAAGCCACCTTGGATGCAGCTGAATGCAGCATCCCTAAAGATGTTCAGTCAGTGGGTGAAGGACCCAGAAGGGAGGCTTGTGAATGGTGCATGTACAAAGCCAAGAGCAAGGTCCCATCAAACTGGAGACTGCAAAGGAGTGGCAGTATCCACCCTGGACAGGCAGATGACATGAGTGGAGAAAATGAACAAGGGTGAGGGACCAACTGGCTCAGCGGCTGAGACAAAAAGCTCATGGGAAAGAATAGTTTCAAGTCACACTGTAAAGGCAGGCTGACAGAGTGTGTGGAATGTCAGCACAATTCAACAAACGGGCTTTGTTCTTAACCCTTTTACTAATGGGGTTTCCCATATTAGAAAATTGGTTGGGTTTGGGGTTTCTTTTTAAGTGTTTTGTTTTATTATTTTTTAATTGGTCATTTCATTTATTTCCATTTCAAATGTTATCCTCCTTCCAGGATTTCCCTTCTTAAACCCCCATCCCTTCCCACCTGCTTCTATGAGGGTGTTCCCCCACCGATCCACCCACTCCTGCCTCAGCACCCTAGCATTCTCCTATGCTCGTCTTCACAGGGAACCTGACCAATACAGATGAGGATGCCTGCAGCCAACCATTGGACTGAACACTGGGACCTCAATGGAGGAGTTAGGAGAAGGACTGAAGGAGATGAAGTTGTTTGCATATCCATGGAAAGAACAACAGTATCAACTAACTAGACACCCCCAAACCCCCAGAGCTCTCAGTGACTAAACTACCAACCAAAGAGCACAGATGGAAGGACCCATGTCTCCAGCTGCATATGTAGCATAGGATGGCCTTACCTGGCATCAATGTTTTAATATCTTTTATGGCACAAATTTTCAAAGAACATTAGTCATTATAAAGTAATGATCTGCCAGGCCTCTTGCACACTGTCCTCCCCTACCTTGCCACTAGATGGCACTAGAACCAAGAATCAGCATCCCTAAAAGCTTCATTGTTCTGTTCTTATTGTAAAATACATATACACATATATTTGTATGTCTATACGCACACACACACACACACACACATATATATATATATTTATATGTGTATGTGCATATATGCACACATATATGTGCATATATGTATGTATGTGCATATATACATATATGTATGTATATAGATGCATATGCATATATTCTTGTCAGTTGCTGATCTCTGATTTTCCTGGGATATTTTCCCTTTCTTTAACAATTTTCAGCTTAATAAGTACAATGTTCTAAAAGAGAGCTTTGAGGTCTCTTACAGACCAACCTGATGAGTAATGAATTCTGTAGAAAACACTGACCACCCCCTGGAAGTTGATACATCTGAATTTATTTGACCCTGATGACTTCAATAAAAGGGGGACCCTCTTCTAATTCACAAAACAGGGAGGCTTCTCCGCTGAGTGATTAAATTACCTCCTTGGCACTTAACTCTGGTTAGACTGTGAAACAGGGAAAGCTCAAACCAAATGATCACCTAATTCCTCAGGAATGGAATGTGAGAGTCTCCGGCGTTGGCCCTCCTTCCTTCCTGAAAGCTTTGTTTTACTTGTTTTTACTACAGAAGACCTGCTCTGAATATGTCTTAGTTCACTTTTTTAACTACTTTTTCCCCCTTAACATCAGCGCTCTTTCTTTTTGACAATGGGAGAAGCACAAATTCACAATGTGTTGAAAAATTGGTGTTCTAAGAAATTTACCAAGAAAATCATCCCTGGCCTCTGGTAAATGTCTAATGACACAAGTATCCATCAATCAAAATTCCTTCCTTAAACATCCAAGACAGAACAAAGCTTCCAAAGGCAAGTGGCATCCCCTCCAATGACAGGTAAGAGGCACATGGCTGCAGTCCCCCCACTAAACCCTTCCAACTGAAATCTGAGGAGGAAGCGCAGTTAGTCAGCAGGACACAAAAGGACCATTGTTTAAACACAAATAAACCTTTGTTTAAATACCATAGTTCCAATTTCCTCAGGAGTAAAGAAAAACAGAAGCAGAAAAGACATATGTATTCTACTTACTTTTATTTATTTGGAATTTTCGTGTTTCCCTTCCTTCAAACCTGCCACTTCTCAAGCAGGCAACAGGAAACCGAGGTTAATGGAAAGACAGACTTATAGATCCAGATAAATAATTAATGGCCCGAAGTAATTAGCTGGAAGATGTTTAATCATTAATTTGTCTGAGTCATCGAAAGCAGTGGAGCCCATCCACACAATATTGTACTAATTAGAAGTAGGTATTTTTTGTCAAGATGGAAATTAATAGATGAGGAGAATAAGTACTTTGGAAAATTAAAATGCGGGACAAATCTATTCCACCCACTTTTCACTGACTAAAGAGAAATTTGGTCTGCCATTTACCGAGTAAAATGAAACCTGTATAAATGCCCGTGAAGCAGAGACATGAGGAAGAGGTAAACTTGGGCAGGAAAGTGAAACAGTTGGCAAGCTGTGTCTTTATTTAGGGAAATCTTAGAGGAAAATAAAATGTAAAAATACGAATGCGTCATTATTGAAGCATCTGAGGGACAACCTTGATTCTGCAGAGATTTGAGATAGAGAGCAAAGTCCTTTAACATAGTGCTAACTTTTACAACGTACTGTATATGTCCAAGTGTTCTTTCCAATATGGTTTTATTGTGGGCCCTAAATTATGCTTTCACGGGGAAGATTTGTCTTTAAACTTTTAGGTCAGGATTGTTCCGATCTTTTCACACTGAATCAATCAGGTTTAAAGCTGGCAAACCTGCTTGTAAATCTTTCAAAAGATGTTATCCAATTACCCTTCACGGGCCACAGGATCTTAGACCATGACCACTTCCTTCTCTGGGGGGAATTAAGTGCTCATGAGAGGTTAGAAACCAACAGAGTTGAAAAGTGAGGAACCGTACTTCACCTCAGCTCCACATGCCACAGGTGCAAATTCCAGCATCTACATCATAGGTTGCCACCGAAATTCTGAACCAAACAGTGGCCCTGACATCTCCAAGGTCTCTACTGTCTACATCAGAAAAAAGGGGGCAGAAGAATTATGCCGTAGAATGATTTCTGTAAAATTTCAGCGTGAAGATGTGCCCCAAACAGGACCCACCACTGATGCTTGATGCTTTGTTATTTGTAGTTTTCCAAAACCCAGAAGCAGAATTTTAGGCAGAGTCCAGAAACACAGTCGACTGAAACGAAAATAAGAAAGATAAATGTACTTCCTCAGTTCGGGATTTGATCCCCCCGCCCCCCCCAAAAAAATGACCTTATTTTCCCATTTAAAAATACATCGTAATCTCTGTTAGTTCCTCTTCTTCTAGGGGGCCAGCATGAAACACAAACAAACTGCTGGGGACACCTTCCATTTCTTTAAAAGCCTGTTTCCTGCCCCTTGATTTCAAAGGAAAACATCGTCTTGGGCAGAATCATTTTCAAGTAATTTTTCAAGGCAAACTGTGAACATGTGTATGGGTTCTTTCACAGAAGTTAGACAGCACTGCTGGCCTCTCTAAAGCAAAATGTGAGGCCGGGGTTATGGGATTTCAGTTGCACCTTTGACCCCGTGGCCTCTTGAGTCAGTCACTCATTGTGATCTTTGACCTTTGGCAAATCATGACCCTTTCTGTTTCCCTTGATTTTTTTTTTTTTTTTTTTTTTTTTTTTTTTTTTTTTTTACTACCTACAACAAAAGGAACCACAGCAGAAGTCACATAAATGTTTGAAGCATTTTGTTTGCCGATTCTCAAGCCCGGAGGTGGGGGGGGGGGGGGGGGAGAAACTTTTAAACAACAGAAAAGACACATCATGCTGGAAAACCCTTAAACCTTTTAAGTTTCATCCAGTAGATTGCGTGGGTTCTCGGGACTACAGTGTGACGAGCACTTGGCCACATGTTCCTACATTTTACTTTCTTGGATTTAAAATGTGTTGTAGCAAGAGGAAGCTTTGGTTAAAGTATGCTTCTAATACTTTACACTCCTGCCCTTAAAACGCCGCAGCAATCACTGCTCCAAGCAGCTTGTTCATCAGCCTTCCATCAATCCAGGGGCTGGGCTGATTGTCTCCAAGGAAATGCAGTCATCTTATCAGGAGCGAGTCAAAGGTGAATCTGTGTAAACACAGAAGTAGGGCAGAGTGCTGGGGCTCCCTTCCAGACAAGGGAGCCAGCCAATTCCAGCTGCAAACAAAGTCTAAGCCCCGGGTCCCATGAGTGAGACCAGTTTTAGTTCTAAGTCCTCAGCCTCATTTAGTCTTTATGATACTATCAGCCTATCAGCTGTTAAAGAGCCTCCTTAATGCACGCTGCTGGTTGGTGACAAGCGATTTTGATTTTTAAGTGATTACCTTTTTTTTATTAAGTTGGTTTTGTCGTGGGAGGAAGGACTGGAAAAGCTGGGGGCGGGGGTTGAGGAAAAACAGGGTCAACCAACAGGACCTCCACACCAGCTCCCAGGGACTGGACCACCAACCGAGGAGTGCATATGGGGGGACCCGTAGTTCCAGGAGCATGTGTAGCAGAAGATGGCCTTGCTGGGCATAGGCAGGAGGAGGAGGGGTCCTTGACCCTGTGGGGACAGAGTACCTCAGTGTGGGGGAATGCTGGGGTGGAGAGATGGGAGGGAGTGGGTGAATGGGGGAGCACTGTTGTAAAGGCAGGGGGAGGGGTATAGATAGGGGATGGGAATTCCAGAGGGAAAAACAGGAAAGGGGATAATATTTGAAATGTAAGTAGATAAGATACCCAATTAGGAAAAAGAAAATTAAGTTGGTTTCCTCTTCAGTAATTTCATATACATATGCAATGTACTGAGATCATGTTCACTCTCCCAGTTCCATTTTCCCTACAGTCCCATACCAATGTCATGGCCTCATCTTCTAAAAAGGAAGCTTGTCTTCTCAGTGTGGGCCTTTGTCATCTGTTTTCAACCCTCAGATCCCACACTGAAAAGAAAGAAAGGAAAAACTGACTCTTAGCAGAAGCAAGACCTCAGACTGACTGACAGACACAAAGACAGACAGACACACATAATAAATAAAACACAATAAAGCTGTTTTAGACAAATGATAGGATTAAAAAGAAACACATATTATTAAATGTCTAGGGCTAGAGAGACAGAGAAGGGAGGGAAGGGTAAGAAGAGGAAGGGAGGGAGCAGGAAGGAGGGGTTGGGGAGGAGAAGAAAGGAGAGGAGAGGAGAGAGATTAACCAAAGTATTTAGGAGAGTCTGGGGGTCCTGAGGTACCTCAGCCCAATCTACTGAATAAGACCCTTTCTCAAACAATAATGCATGCATATGTTCATATACTATACATACACATATACATACCAGGATTACAGCAGAAACTACGGTAAGTACCTTTTCACCAGGGCGAGCATAACTGGAGTCATTTGAATTGTAAGACTCTAAAGCTTGTCTACTTAAGTAACAGCAGCATGGTTACTTGTTGCCTAGATAGCATGAAGATGCTTATATTTTCCTGAAATGGGGATCCCTCAGTCCTATTCTGCTCTGGTTTATAGAAAGCTCTTGGGTTAAAGGTATGTGCTAGGGCTGAGCCACACCACAAGGATTTTTCCAGTTGAATATCTTGGGGTTCACAATATAATCAAATATCCTGCAGAGCACAGATTCATTTTTTTGTATTTGTTATTAATTTTAAAGCGAATTTGAACAAGCTGTATATATTTTATGTAATTTCTGGATCCGTGATTTATAGTTTCCCACAACATGTAGTTAGAAAGGATTAGATACAGAGGTCTGACTGTTAAGATTCTATGATTCCTGGGCCTAAACAAATAGCTCAGTCAGTAGAGTCACTGCCTAGCATGCACAAGGCACTGGGTACCGGGGGTTAAAATGCAGACCTGTCTGTAATTGCAGACCAGAGTATTGAAGGCAGAGATATCAGATATTCAAGGACATCTTTGGTCTGCGTGGAATGCATGAGACCCTGTCTCAAAATCTTCCAAGTTGAAGGCCTGCTACATTGAATTGGCTGAAAATATTTACAGTGAGATTTCTTTAGAATCTCTTAGCTATTGTGCATAATGCTGTCTAACGTGGACTTTAAATTTTTTAAAAATATCTATCCGTGTTACCAGTGGCCATGGTCAAGGTCTGGTATTTCCAAGTTTTCAGCCTTTTATTCAAGAAATTGCAATAAAGGCCCACAAAGATTTCCAAATGTGGCAAGGATACTAATTAAAAGAAAAGGAAAGATCATAATATACCGTAAAACAGCACGAATAAAGACAACTCAATGCATTTGAGGCTTCCTCTACAGAATTCAGGGGGTGGGGGAGAGGAGTTTGGTTATGGGAGCACAGTGAAAGGGGTTTGTGTTGACTGATAAATTGCATCTTTCTACTGGGCATTATTCTTACTATAATGTACATAATCTTAATCATGTATATGCTCAATCAAGCACAGGCATAAATGCTAAATAAGGGGCTGTAAAAATGATTGGGTGAAACTTGTTGCACTTATAGAACCTGAGTTTGATTCCCAGCACCCAAGTTTGGCAGCTCACAACCACCTGTAACTCCAGCTCGAGGGACGCTCACTCACGTCTCTCTGGCTTCTGAAATGATCAGTACTCCCATGCGTATGCTCACACACACACACACACACACACACACATATACTGATAGTTTTTTAAAAAATATACTGTTAATAGGGGATTCTTCCTAAATGTTCACTCGAGGGCACAATATTGATCTATTGGACCCAAAACCAGGACAGGTCAGATGAATATTTCTATTTTCTAACGATATATAATAGCATGAACATAGAATCCACTGAGTTTGGTTGTTTTAAGGGGAGGTTGTTTTAAGGGGAGATTCATTCTGTTGTGTAGAGAGGGGTCTACATGATGGAGGTGGGAGGGTCTTGTATTTTTTGTGTGTTGATAGGCACATTGATCATAGTGTCATGGTCTGCCTAGTTTGTGAAATAGGGTTCTTTGGCTGCCAAGTATATTATTTGAAGAGGTATGTATTCACAACCCAAACTAGGTGGAGTTCTAGGTTACTAAACTACTCCCTATGCTTGCCTGCCTCATCAGCTTCCAGTGATCATAAAAATCCTTTCACCTTGGACCAATTCAGACAGAGGTCTGTGGTTTCATATTAAAACTCACAGAATTTAGGTTTTATTAGGTTTCCAGTGGAGTCCTTTTGACATCCTATTTAGCAAAGCTTTCTGTTGCTATGATAAGCACCATGACCAAAAAAAAAAAAAAAAAAAAAAAAACCTGGGCAAGAAAGGGTTTATTGGATTTATCGGTTATACTCCATCACTGAGAAAATCCAAGACAGGAACTCAAGGCTGGATCCTGGAGACAGAGATTGAAGCATAGGACCATTGCAGGATGCTGCTTACTGGCTTGCTTCCTCTGCCTTGGTCAGACCATGCCCTTTTGCTTTGGGATGACAGTACCTGTGGTGGGTTGGGTGCTCCTGCATCAGTTTCGGTTAAGAAAAAGCAGGGTAAACATGCCTACACATCAATCTCATGGAGGCGATTCTGCAACTTCGACCACTTTTCCCAGGTGACCCTAATCTGTATCCTGCTAACAAAAACTTAGCACATCTGGCTGTTTCCAAACTGAAATGGTTTGTAAAGAACAGGTTGTCATCCTCATTACCTTCAACTCCTAATTTCTACCTTCCTACTCTGTGCCGGCTAATTTTATCCCAACTTGACACAAACTAGAGTCATCCGAGGAGAGGGAGCATCAGTTGAGGAAATTCCTCCATAATATCAGGCTGTAGGCAATCTGTAGGGCGTTTTCTTAATTGGGGCTTCATGGTGGGTGTTGCCATCCCTCTGCTGTTAGTCCTGGGTTCTAATAAGAAACCAGGCTGAGAAAGCAGTGAGGAACAAGCCAGCCAAACAGCACTCCTCCATGGTCTCTGCACGAGCTCCTGGCTCCAGAATCTGCTCTGCTTCAGTTCCTGCCCTGACTTCCGTCATCGATGAACAGTGCTGTGCAACCATAAGCTGAATCCTTGGTTTTTCCCAATTTGCTTTGGTCATGGTATATCTATCACAGCAATAGTCACCCTGACCACGAAAGACACTCGCTTTGCCTAGCCATGCATAAAATATCTCAGTGTCAACAAAGCTCTTGTATCCATAGCAACAACTGCAGTAAGTAACAACAGCACAACAGCAGTATAAAGTCCTGAAGCAAAGTCTCCCAAGTATTCCTTTGGGCAGTTAGATGCGATACTCCCTTTCTCTCATTTTACGAGGCTTCATCTCATCTCTAATCCTCTAGATGCCAGTACCACCAAACATCATTGTCAGGTGGTAATTACCAAATGTATGGAGGTATCGCTCATGTCTCCCAGTGGAGAACCACATGGGTAGAGATAAGTCCTCAAGGAGGAATTAATGTGTCTACTGGCCTGTCAAAATGTGTATTAGAGCTCTCAAGAGATGGGGAGGCCACAGGAAGTGTGTGTACAGAGAGGGGCAGGAATCTATTACAAAGCAGTGGGACAGGGAAGATGGCTCAGTGAGTAAAACCCTTGCCATATGGGTATAATGGCCGGAGTCACTGCTCTGGACAGGAAGGCAGAAGAAAAGAACTAATATCACAAAGTTGTTCTCTGACCTCCACAAGTGTACTGAGCAGTGTGTGTCCTCCCACCCCCTAAAAATAATACATAAATCCTTCTAAAGTAAATGTCTTATGCAATTCTATGGAAGCTGGATATTCAAATTTCTAGTCTGGACAGATAAGGTGAAAACCCGGGAGAGCAGAGGTGTAGATGAAATAGCTGAAGAAACAGTCTTCCTCAGTGGCGTCCTGCCAGAATCCCTGCATCCACCCAACCTGTAGACCTTTAACAAAGACCATCACACTCAAGCAAGTATGTGTATTCTTCCCTCCCCAAATCTTTGTGTACGTTGTTCATTTGTCTTGGTTGGTTGTTGCCTAGCACATTGTATGGTTAGACAATGAACTAAATCCTGATTGAACAACTCTCACTAACTAGAAATTTTTCCCCTGCTCTGGACCTGAGTAGGTCAAGTTTCTCTACTATCTACCAAATCAATACTACAAAATTAATGAATTAACATGTACCTAATATAGTCTCATTTTTTCACATGGTCATTGACTAATTGAGTGAGGTTTCAATAGTCTAAATTACCATTATATGTTATATATAGAAATGCAGTACACTTATTTGACAAAGTCAAGGCTAACTACTTATAAGCTATTGGAGATGTTACTGATACCTCAGCCACTTTCTCACACCAGCTTCTTAAACAGCATGTGGTTTGTTTTGACAATGTACATTCTGAATCTTGGAATCTAATGATCAGGAACTGTACGCCTTTCAGTCATCCATTTATTTGCCCCTGAGATTCAAATTCACTCATTACTGTGCCCCTTTGCAAGACTGGAGCCGGAACATGAAGTATTTCTCCGTTTTCAGTAGGTGCCATTTTCAGCTCCTTTCAATACAGATGCCAATAGAGGGGCAGTGCTAGCATAAGAGACTTCCGTTGAGTGGTTGTTTCTGCCTTTCTTGTTCTAGAAGGTGGCTGCGTGGAGGTTCTGAAGGCGTGTGGCCTCAGGAGTTGCTGGGACCCTATTAGAAGTCTTTGTTGGTACTGTCCCTGTCTGTATATCCCTCCTCTCCAGAACCAGCAATGAACTAGACTTGGACTGGGGCATTAGCGATGCAGCCCGAAGACTCAGCTGCTCCCTCTTTAAGCATGTTCCACACTAAGCACTGAGTACACCCTGTCCAGCTCAATGTCGATGGTCTTTCAATCCCCTTTTATATACAGTTATGGATGCTTCCTTAACACCCATTGGTAAGCCCTTCAGTACTTTCCTTTTAATCGCCAGCATGGCTTCTGTTTCCTGCCAGGACTGTTTGGCACTGTAGACTCACAACAAGTTTTAGTATATACTTCCCAAACATACCCACACAGTCTTCTTTCAGAAGGACTCAGTTGTTATAAGCTGGAATTTTTTTTTCTTCAAGCAGACCTTTTAAAAGACCTACTGAAATGATCAGAAGCCAAAACAGAGACTTGGACTGCTGGGTGAAGCCCAGAGGGCCACTCAGGTTTTTGCTTCCCAGTGGAAGCGCATTGGTCTCAGAAAGGTTAAGTGGCTTCAGTTACTGAATAGCGGAGTGTGGATGGGACCCTAGGGACATACTATGAGGCAGCTCAGCCCACAAAGTCACCCCACTCCCATGAAGATCCTCTCCAGGAACTCCACCAGATAATTTCATTGACGTTTTTTATGAGAACCCAGGGGGGAGGAAATATTTCTCAAGTCTACTTAGCGAGAATAACTGTGCTTCCTTAGGACTTTTCTGCATTGTGTTCATGGGCACTTGGAATGCATAATGGTTGGCTTCCCACTGATGGTGCCAGCCAGGAAACCCAGGGCTCTGGCAGTGGGCAGGTAGACATCATGAGAGTCACAACTTTGACCTGCCTTCCCTTCTGGCTTAGTTCTCCCTGATTTTCTCTTTTGCTTTGCTTTTCTCAAGCATTCTTTTTATCCTAAATGAATGCTGTTTATAGGTTAGTTTGAATTTGTATTATTTACCTGTCTATTTCGTGTGCTTGTGGGATGGGGGGGTCAGAGTGCAGAAAAGTGGAGGTCAGAGGACAACTTGAAGTTTGGTTTCTTTTAAGCACAGCCACTTCATAGTGTTCCACCACACAGAGAAGACAGTGCGGTCTCCTTTACTCTGGGGCTCATTATCTTGTGGTCGCTGAATAATCAGGATTCAATTTCGTGTCCCTCAAGGATAACGATTCCAAATCGTAGCTGCACCTGGATGGCCTCATGTTCCTGCATTCCCACAGCAACGTTTTGATGGTCATGATTTCATCGTCTATCACGGGAACTGACTCATTCCAAGCTGGGGCAAACTAAATATTTGCTGAAGAAATCTTCCAAGCTGCTACCAAAAATGGGAGGTGTTGGAAGCAAAGGAGCCGTCACCGAAAACAGACTAACGGCAGCTGTGGGATAGTTCGGCTTTTCTCTTTTACTGCAAGCAAAGAAAGGATCCATTTCTCTGCATCAAAGCTTAAGGCAAAGTCTTCCTGGCATCCTCTGATTTCGAAGAAACATTTCTGAGCTAACATTTTGCTCTATTCTATCTTCTTTTACTTCAAGGGGGTGGGGGAAGCCAGGTGTAACTCTCAGTGCATCATTGAATAGCCGTTCTTGAGTATTTACCTGAGGTTTGCCCGTGTTCTTACAAATACCTGCTAACCTTGGCTCTGAACCTAGAAAGCAGCCAACGGACAGTCAAGGGAATGGGCCCGCCCACCTAGCCATCCACCAATCCGGTGGAGGGAAACAGTGGAGCCCAGACAACAAAGACGAGTGGGGAAGAAACTGAAATGAAACTCCAAGGAGCTAAATCTTCCTACCAACTGGGTTGTGAAAAAGACACACTCTTCCTAAGGCTAACCCAGGGATGGTTCATAGACAAGCAGCCACGCGCTTTTATATATCAAGTTTCCATTTACCTCAGAAAATGTAAGGTCATTTTTTTTTTCTGTCTGACCCCATTGGCTATTCCCTTTCATGCCTTCAGATGCACTCCAGTGCTGATTTCTATCATCAAGGTCTTTGATCTTCAACAGTCAAATCTATTTCCTTTAGGGCCCGTGCATCAGAAACAATGAAGAACTGGGTTAGAGCTTTGGGCACACTGAACATTTTTTAGCCAATACTGAGAAAAGAAGTGAAAATAAAGGAATTGTGAAAGACACATTTAAAATACCCTATTGGGCTTGTTAATATTTATTAAAAACAAGCTACTGCATTTTCAAATGAATAATAGTTGTGAAAGTGAGTTATGGTGACTCTCCCCTGAAGACTCCATATCCACTGTTTCTAAGCAAACAGTAGGTGCCGACATGTTGCGTATGTGTAATCATTTTTATGTCAACTTGACAAAGAGTGTTGGCTGAAGAATTCTTCAGAGTGCCTTAACTGATGTAGGCAGACTCCCTGCGCAGGGCTCTGGTGCTAGCCTAGTTGGAATGGGGTGGCTTTTGAACAACCATTTACCCTGTACTCTCACGGTCCTCCTGTCCTGCCCTGTTGCTGCTGCTACTGCTTTCTGCCCTGACAGGAGAACCAAAGTTTCCATCATTATGAAGGATGACTCTCCAAGAACTATCCAGGGTTTGGGACCGATTGGGACCCATGAGGCACCCATCCTCAAAGGCACAACTACCAGGTTCTCAGGCTCTTTGCAGGAAACAGCCATTGTAGAACTACTCCCATGCTGAGACACCCAAAGACTGAACATTTACCAGATTCCAGACTCTCTGCCACTTAGATGGGAGAGTGTTGTCACTATTTTAATGTAAACTCAGTGTGTGTGTGTGTGTGTGTGTGTGTGTGTGTGTGTGCCTACCTGCATGTCTGTGAATGTTTCTGTGAGTGTGTGTTTATTGTGGGTCTATGTGTATCTTTGTGTGTGTGTTTGTGAGAGTTTATGTAAGTATGTGTGCATGTGTGTACATATATATGAATGTGTGTCTCTGTATGTATCTGTGTATATCTGTCTGTCTGTGTGTGCTTGTGTGTATGCTTGTGTGTCAGTGTATGCTTGTGTGTCTGTCTGTCTGTGCTTGTGCGTCCATGTATATGTCTATGTCCCAACTGTTCTGTTCCTCTAGAGAAAACTGACTAATTCAGTATGTCCTTCCTGCTAGTCTTCTTTGAGAAGCCCACACATACATGATATCTCTGAAGTATTCAGTCTTTCTTTCAGAGTGCCTCCCTTTTCTTAGCCCCTGTGCTAAGAAAACATATTAAACTTAAACATATTAAAATATCTTTATGGAACCTTGACTTGGGTTTCACTTTTTGAAAGTGACTTGCTTTTGCAGCTGTAAACAGGAAAATATGGTTTTGGTTTCCAGTTTCACCAATCACGAACATTTCTGATGAGCACTTTGATGCTATTCTAACACAATGCAGTCTTCTGCCTGAAAGTGGTAAATCTTTGGTTAGGGAAAGCAAAAACACTGTTAAGTACAACTTATCCAGCCTTGAAATGGAAGAACAGGAGGATAAGAGCAGTTTCAAAGCAAACACTTCAGGTAATCTGCACAGGCAGGACTCCTCAGGACCAGGAAGATCTACGGCGGTACAATGTTACTGTACCATCAGCTCCTGCCCTGTGTGCTCAACTGGCTTCTACAAAATAAGATCAGACCCAGCGGTACAACTAGAGAGCCTGAGGTGGGTAGTAGCAGCTCGCTGACCAGAGGCATGCAGGAGCTCAGCTTCACCTTGACATCCACACAGAAGTTCCTTCCTCAAAGGCTGCATTCAAGATATCTTGAGTAAACAGGGGGAAAAAGTGTGTGGTTCTCAGTGCATTTAGGAAAGATGATTTCCATGCCTGTTTTTGACTTGCAGAATATCAGTGGGAATGAGGCCACAGGTAAGGAGGCAGGGTCTTCCTGTATATGGTGTGAGGGTGAAGGGAGAGATAAGGTCTTGGGCAGTTAAAAAGAAATGATTCTGTTGCCATGGTTTCCTTCTCTATAAAGCCGTTTTAGCATGAGTTGCTGTTGTTGTGTTTAATTTTAGATCATGCAGATTTTTGACAAATAAGAATTCCTGTACATCTGAAAAGTGGCTTTTTTAAAAGCTGTGAAAAACTGGTTTGGCAGTCTGGTTTAAACATTTCTATGTAAAATAACCTGCATGGCTCTGGCTTTTTAATAACTCTCAAAGGCAAGTGAATAAAGAGAGTGGGAACATAGAGAAGACACGTGACTCCCTCCAGCTTCCGACTGAAACAGGGGTTCATTGACCACAGCATTTAAGGGCATGACAGGCACTCAGGGCTGCAAGAAAAGACAGGTTCCCCTCCCAGCATTGAGGGCTGGCTCCCAAAACTATGAGAGGATAGGTGTCCCTTCCACACACAATGACTGTCCTAACAGCATACCCCTAAGGAACTTAGGTTCCAAAGTTTAATGTAAATTAAACAAGAATTTACTAATCTTAAAGCTTTAATTATGCTCACAAAACTTGTTAAAGTCACTCAAATATAACTTACTTCTCTCGAAGAGGACATTAGTATGACTCAGAATTTTCGCCAACTCTAAAATGTCTACACTTCATTGTGGAAAATTTTTACTAAAGTATATTTCATGTTTGATGATCGTACATGCCAAGGAAGAACTGAATTTACCAAAGAAATTTGTATCTACTTATTATAAGATTTTGTAAATAGTGAACCCCCCTACTCTCATGAGGATGAGACTGGAATTTTTAAAAAGAAAGAAAATAATCAAACTGTCCTGGGGAGCATGTACTGTGTTGGCTGATTCTTCTTCCCTGAATCTACCGGTAAAGTCATGGTACTTAACTTTCTTTCTCTAAGCATTTCAAGATTAATCTTGAGAACATATGAGAACAGATAACTTGGAATTTGGGCAGCCTTCATTTGAGATGGAAAGCGATGTTGCTGCGAGTGAAAGGATATTAGCTAACTATATTTTGTTTGTAAACTTACTTTCTGTTATTTTGATTTATTATACGCACTGATCAGTTACCTGTTAATTACACATGAAGCTTTTTTAGTGATTTTTTTGTCATTTTTTAGTTAGCACACTCAAATAATCATACCCATATCTATTCACACAGATTTGTTTGCAACTCTGCCTCAGTTGAATGGAAAAGAGCTAAAGTATACAGGCCATGGAAGAAGAGGGGAGAGAGGTCCGTCTATGCAGCTACCAGGAATTCCTCATCTCAGAGGCTTTTTGTATATGACTTTTCACATATGTGTGTAGTTATTGCCCTTAGATTGTGTCCAACTGCTCACCTGTTCACCTTCATTTCTGTCCACTTGTCCACATGCTCACCTGTCCATCTGCCCACCTGCCTACCTGCTCACCTGTCCACTTCCCACCTGCCCACCTGTTCTTCTACTTACCTGTCCACCTGCCCATCAGTCCTCCTGCCTACCTGACCACCTGCCCCACTCCTTCTATTCTCCCTTCATTATAGTTCCTATCACAAAGAGTTCATTACTTTCTCTTTTGTCTGCCTCCTCTGCCTTCCTTCTCTCTTTAGTCCTCTTTCTCACCTCTCTTAGTCTCCTTCTTCTTTTAAGTCATATTCATACACACACACACACACACACACACACTTGAGAAAGAAATGAAAAAGATTAACATATTGATTTCAATTAATAGCCCAGACATTGGCTAAATTGATGATCTAATATTGTCTAGCAACCTTTACTTCTGTCCATTGTGGGTATGGAGATTGGATTCTGTTTTGTAACATTTATATAATATTGCTGCTGAAAGTTCTTTCCAAGGGGAGACTTCTAAGGCCTCTCTTACAAAATAAGGCAGGATTCGTTCTCCACCAAAGTACACTTTGGGGAACTAATGAATGTGTTGAGGTTCTTTACATAGCCTAAGTAAGGGGTAAGCTCTGGTTAGATGATAGGGCAGTGTTTCTCAAGGTCAGCCTCCACTTCATGAAAAGTGCCAGGTTATCTCGTGTTACATAAAACCTTGTCCAAAAATCAAAATAAAACAAACAAACAACAACAACAACAAAACCCACAAACTTAGAGTAAAAGAGGAGGAAGAAGAAGAAGGAAAAATAAGGGAAGAAAGGGGACAGGGAGGGACAAGAGGAGGAGCAGCTTTTTTACTTCTGTTGACAGCAGTTTGTTTGTGTCCTAAAGCTGGAAATGACCTGGACCCTGGACCTTTGTACTGAGGCACAGTGCCATGGAATTTTTCAGTAACAAGTCTCGTGTATGGTTTAGAAAAAGGAGGTAACACTAAAAACCAAGTATAAGCACAAATGTTTGACAAAGTCTTTTTGAAGAGTCGGCTCAAAAGTTAGAAGTACTAGGGCAGGCATCTAGATTTGTAGGGCCCAAGATCTCAGGGGAGGAAAATTCATGGAGATGAGCTTCCTGCTTTATCACTGTTGTTCACCATACCATACCCTTCATAACATAGACGGTCGGTAAGAAATTAGATGAGAGCTGAGAGACTGAGTGTCTACAGTGGCAGAAACTGGAGAAATGAAACTCTGCAATCCAGTTCTGACCTGGGAGAGCAGGTGAGCATAGAGAGTGGCAGAGAGGATAGAGAGTCTTGGAGAGAACACAGGAGGAGAACATAGAGAGAGGTACAGAGGATAGAGAGTCCTGGAGAGGACACAGGAGGAGAACATAGAGAGAGATAGAGAGGATAGAGAGTCCTGGAGAGATCATAGGAGGTGAGCATAGAGAGTGGCGGAGAGGATAGAGAGTCCTGGAGAGGGCCGAGGAGGTGAGCCGAGGTATAGGCATGCTGCATGGAGAGAGTTGGGGCTGGGGTGTGTGTGGAGCGAGGCGATGAGAAACAGCGTGAGAAGAGCAAATTATATGAACGTCTTCCGAATGCATTAAAGATTGACAAGCCGGAGCCGGAGCAATATGGGCCCCAAACTGAACAAACAACACGAGAAAAATATGCCCAGACCAGCTTTTGAGATCGGCCGACAGGGAAGGACACAGGTACATGTCCAAACAGCTAAAGGAAAATCATAAGCTTTGTTTACTCAAGGATCAAAACAATCCCTGTTGCAAGTTTCTCAGTAGAAATAAACAAATCTGGGATACAGCTCACTTGCTAAGCAGCCTGAGACTCTGGGTGCCAGCCCAGTTCTATAAACAAACAAACGTGCGCGGGCACTCACAGAAACAATGAAGTCTTTCAAGTTTAAATAACCCCTCAAAAAAAAAAAAAAAAAAAAAAAAAAAAAAAAAAAAAAAAAGGAAAACCAAAAATGTATACCGAGTGATAACTGTCTTCAAGAATGTGAACTAGAGCACTTTTCATTTTTGACACAAACTAAAACCATTAGAAAGTGTTGCTACCAAACACAAAACATTTTTTTCAAGTGAAAAGAGAACTGTAATAAAAAACAAATACATGCCAGAAAGAACTCTATGAAGATAAATTCTTAAATATGTAGGTAAATCTAAATACGTTTCGTCTGAAATTATTACTTTCACCTGGCTGGGTAAACTATTTGCATAATTAAAATGAAAATATGTGTCACAATAATTAGTGAAGAGTGTCAATTTTTAATTGGTTATTTTATTTATTCACATTTCAAAGGTGGTCCCCCTTCCAGTTTCCCCTCCACAACCTCACTATCCCATCCCCCCTCACCTTTGCTTCTATGAAGGTGTTCCCCTACCCACCTACCTGCCTTGACACCTTAGATTCATCCCCTTACACTGGATCATGGAGCCTTCCTAGGACCAAGGGCCTCCCCTCCCATTGATGTTAGACAAGGCCATCCTCT
Organism: Micromys minutus; assembly: GCF_963924665.1. Lineage (NCBI taxonomy): Eukaryota > Metazoa > Chordata > Mammalia > Rodentia > Muridae > Micromys > Micromys minutus. The sequence goes on from NC_137974.1 coordinate 40,056,463, forward strand.
GATATGTAGATGAAGCCATAACTCCCTCCATGTGTACTCTTTGGTTGGTGGTTTAGTCCCTGGGAGATCTGGGGGTTCTGGTTGGTTGATATTGCTATTCTTCCTATAGGGTTGCAGACTATATTTATAAATGTAATTTACAGGAAACATACAACACTAGCACACACTTATACAACTCAGCAATTGTATGTGGGCATCTATCCCAGAGAAACAATAACCTGTACATGAATGTCTTCAGAAACTACCTAAAGAACACAGGAAAACCAGGAAAGAGCACCAAGGCAAATGGGAACGATCTCTCATTGTAGCTTCACGAGAATATTTTTTCTTCAATTGTTTTCCAGAACATCTTTCCCTATAAGTTGTGATTTTTTTTTCCTGAGGTTTTTACTACTCGGTTTGTCTGTTCAGGCATGTTTCCCTCTGTTTCTATAATATGTCTATTTGCTGTTAAAGATAGAAGCATACAACAGTGTGTAAATGGGACACATGGAACGTTTAGGCTTAAAAGCATTTACTGAGCCCTCACAATGAACAAAAGACTATGGTAAGTCCTGCCTGGGGATAAAATTAGCCAGGGGAGGAAGAGGTTTTCCCTGACATCAAAGTTATTTGTAATCTTGTCAGGAGAAAGCAGTGTTTATCAAAACCGCCAGTCTGTGGAACAAACTGCAGGAAAGGAAGCTTGCTCAGCATCCTCATCCAGACACAAATGCCAAGTTAAAATGCTTACCTCATCGTGTGTGGCTATAAAATGCCACCAGAGTTGTGCAAATGTTTGGGGATGAGAGACCAATGAGAGAAGTGATAACTTTCAGAGTCTCCTGTCAGGCTTGGACTTGACACCATCCTGAGATGACTCTATGCTTTTGAGGCAAATGGGGTGTGAATTTCCATCTCCCATGTTCAAAGCATAAGTTTGCGACAGTCACCCATTCTGTTCTTGTTTTCTCAGCTTGGACTTATTTGAAACAAACACATCTTTTCAGCCTCAAACTCTGACCAAGTCTTCTTTTTATTTATTTATTTATTTCCTGTTTTCTGCTACTTCATTAACAATGGACGAAAAATGCAACTATGGTTTGATCGTTTGCTTATCAGTTTTAACAAAGTAGAAAGGATTATTCCATTTATCAATTTTTTTGAAACATAGGCCACACAAGACATTGATGTGACAATGTAGCATAGTTTTACACTTGTGTGACAAATTTTAATATAAAAATAAAGGTGCTACTGAACCTATTCTGTGTGAAGGAAATATGCTCTAACCAACACTCCAATATTTCTACCTGTGAAAATGGAAAAAAAATATTGCATATCCTTCCGAACACCTTAAAGTTTTTGTTTGTTTGTTTCCTAAAGATGGGGTTTATTTGTATCTCATTGTCACAAGTAAGAATGAAAATATGGTAACTTTCTCCATTAGAGAACTGAACAAGGCAGTTCACTTTGAGCAGTAAGGGTGCCACAGTGGCGCCCACATTTTCTGTTTTTCCATGATGCCTTTTTTTTTAAGGTCTATCTCTTGTCTGACTTGTAATCAGCACAATTATCTCAACTTTGCTAAAATTGTTCAGTTTAAATAACTCACAGAAATTGGATGTGTCTAAACACTTTGAAGTGTATTTGTCTTTCAGATAGATTTGCTTTAATATCATATATTAAAAGCAATCCAATTTAAACAGTACCTGTTTTTCTTAATAGACTTAGTACATGATAGTGTAAAGTTTTAATTACCTTATCTCTGAGGATTAAACCATTCCTCTGGATTCTAAAAACATCTTTATCTTGAAATGTCTGCATGTTTCCCAGCTCATTTTGTCCTAATTCAGTGGCACTAGAAATCCATCTTGCAGATGATGCACTGAGACAAAGACAAATGATTTGTCCAAAGTGACATCTGTGCACCGGGCTATGTGTGAACCTAAGACCCTAACCTCTGGCCCAGCTCGCCGGTGGTGCTGACAGCATTGGAGCAGCCTGTGCCGGATACAAAGACAGTGGAAAGCTCTTCTCTCCCCCAGTGAAACCCCTACAGCTGGCCGTCACTATGGCTCCAAAATGGCTGCTTTGGGCATGCTTAAAAATAGAAACACAGGAAGGAACTACAAAAAGGGCTGTGCATACTTTCTGGGGAAGGGAGGAAACAGAGAGGAGGGCTTCTAGTAAGATAGTTGCTGCTGAAGTTTTCCCTCTTAGAAGTCAGACTCTGGATTCAAAAATAACAATTTTTAATGAATAAAATATATATTCCCTGGAACCTGCAAGCTGAGAGAGAATGAACAAAGTACACTATAGATACTGGAGGAGACTGGAGAAAGATACCGGGAGGAAGAGGGAACCAAAAGCCAGATGGATAGCGATGGACTCAGAGGGGATATGGAAGGTCGACAGGAAGAGGAGAAAATTCAGTGGCTTGCTGCAAAGACTTGGTAATACTCGTGGAGGTATTACTAGAAAATGGAGTCAGTGTAGCAGAAGTCTGTTAATTTCCTACTCCAAATACCTCCAAGAAGGAATGGGAGCGTCAAGACCTCTTTATTAGTAAAGTAAAAAAAGGAGGTATTCTGTATGAAGAAATTACAAGAACAAAGAAAATCCACTACCTGCAAACACTCTGACTAAAATGTCTAATCAATTCCTTATCAAATATCCATGGTACTCATTAGCTACTGTTTTATTCAAATCCCCCAAACGGAAAGTTGGTGTTCACTCCTTTGCATACTTGCTGATTTCAGCTGGCCTTGGAAATCCATTTAAGGGAAGGAGAAAAACATTCACCCCAGTGTTTGAGGGGATGGTGCCACTCTAGAGAAACTCAGCTGCACGCTCCTGCCTTCCGATTATCTCTTCAGTCTCAAGTGAAAGAAAAACCTGACCTTGCTGACTACATTCCTTTCCAAAGTCCGTTCCACCCCAGATGGTGCCCTTTGAACTTAAAAGCTAAAGACCTTTGTTCCCCAACTGTAAATCGTCCCCACAGCCATGCTGGTTTTCCATTTAGGGACCAAGCTGGAGAGAATTATCAGTTATACCGGGCAATTAGCACTTTGAAATATTATACCAGCACATATGCGATAGGTTAGCCCAGGGCCTGGACACAGAGGGACTCCACACATATGAATGCTTTATTTCCCTCGAGGCACAAGCATAGGATGATTTCCTCACACTCCTCGAACTACGGTCGAGTCAAAGGGGCAGAGGGAAGTTGAGGTTTGGTCTCATGAAAGGAAAGAGAGGGGGAGGGTAGAATATAGCTAGACAACTGTTTTTTAAAAACTTGCTTTAACCATGCAAAGATTATTAAGCAAAAGCCTGAAAAAAACAAAGGGGAAAATTAACTATAAGCAATATTAATGGCAACATTAATACCCTCAAAGCAGTCACTTCTGTCTTTACCTGTAAAGCAGCCCATATCCCAAAGATGCACAGTCCTCAGCATTACAGACACTAACCAAAGCCCTTTTAGTTCCTGCCTGTATTAGCTACTAGGGATGGTTTTATGTGTATCCCTAACACTTTATTTAGTGCAGTCTAAACTGTACCACCTAAAAGAAACAAGTAATTGCTAGGCTGTTGTTTGTATAAATCTGTGAAAAAAAAAATCCACTAACCCACTTAGTTGGTCTCTGAATAAAAGTAGACATATGGTGGCTATTAAAAAGCAAGTGTAGTCTATCACACTTGCTTAAGTTCTTGGTTTTGGACAGAAAAATCTCACTTAATGGGCATCTCTCTGCTTAAGTGTTTCTTTACGTTATAAATTCTCTAAAATTATACCCATCCCTTTAAAAAAAACTGTCCTTAAACTCACACAAAGGGACACCTAAAATAACCTGGGAGGAATGTGGCAAATTAGCCTGCCAGGAAGAAAGGGGCTTCTTTCTAGCTATTTCCATAATTACTTCCTGACTGGGGTAGGCAGAGGGAGACCCATAGCTCTGCCTTGAGCTAAAAAGTCACTGACAAATTTAGGCCAGTGTTGGAGTAGGGCACATATATCCTAGAACACTGCATGGGACGAACACAGAAAGCATTGAGCTTGCATGAACATCTGAAAAAGAAAGCAGAAAAAGGGAAATCCAAAGATATAGTTTTGAGTTTTAGATCTGTAAACTTGAACCTCCCCGAGTCCCAGTTTCCCTATGGAGCAAAGAGAACAGCAGAATCCAGGACATCTGTCCTTATGTGAGGACTCCATAAATGTAGTCAGGCATTTGTTATTATTCATGCACATGGACATGCATTTAATAAATACATCTTAAGGATTTATCCTTCCAACTAATAATGCTAATAAGTATATTTAAAATGTCTTGTGTGTCTAGAAAGAGTAAGGAAGGTTACGTCTCAGATATTACAAAGCCCGCATTATGTGCGTGACCTTGCAGCCCTGAGTGATGGAAAGTCTGCCTGCCCCATCCACAGAGCCTGCTTGCTCTCACTTAGGACTGGGAGAAGTAAGCTTCTAAATTTAGTCTTGGTGAATTTAACATATGGCATCATGTGACCTCTCGAGTGCAGGGGTCCCAGGGTTTCTGGAATCTGGAAAACCAACTTTGTTGTGGGAGCAGAGATGGGAAAAGCTTGGCCACTCCGCGGTTTGGAGAGAAGCTGTGACTTGAAAATTTGTTCTAATAAAGCTACATTCCTAAAACGAGACTACAGCAGAATGCTAAAAGTCATGTTGATTTTAAACATCTGAGATATTTTCCTGATGGGATGGACTCAAGACATATTAAATTATTTGGCATCTGGTCCATGCACCAAATGGACTCTGCTCTGAGGCAGTTAAGTCAGAACTTGGACCTGAAAATTAGCATTATTTATTTTGAAGCTAAAAATAAATAGAAGCATAAGGAGGACAAGAATAGAGGTCCTCTCTCTCGCTCTCTCTCTCTCTCTCTCTCTCTCTCTCTCTCTCTCTCTTTCTCTCCTTTCTTTCTTTTTTTCCTTCCTTTCTTTTTTATGCCAGTGGTCCAAGTCAAATTTGGAAAAGAACAAAGGATAAACAGACCAGGAAAGCCTAACTAAAGCTAATACAACTTTTAAATTAGGAATTCTTTTAAATATGTAAATATTTAAATATGATTTACATCTGATCATAAAATAAATGGCATTTTAGGGAGCAGAGGGTGGTTCAGGGATAGGGTGAACCTCTGTAGGATGCTAAAGAACCTCGCCAGCACTGTGCTTTCTCATCTATTAGTAAGGAAGAAGGACTCAAGGACACTGTCTAAACTTTGTGTGTTTTTTGTTTGTTTGTTTACTTACTCACGATACCTCCCACTCACTGCCCCTTTCCCGGTCTGCCCCTCCCACAACACTTCCACTGTCCCCCCTCTCCCCCTGAGCAGGTTCCCCCAGGTCTGACCCCCACCCTGGCATTTCAAGTCTCTGCTTGGCTAGGTGTTTGGATTCAGAGAGTTTGAATGCACTTTTATGTCTGAAATAGCCTCAACTAGACATTTGTGAACAGTCTACAGCATATGCCCAGCTGCATGAAAACCATGAAGGGGAATCTAAAGGAAAACAGCCTCTTTACTGTCAGAGCTGAAGAGGTGTGAAAATTCAAAACAAAAGTGTGTACTGGTTCTATTCGATAAAATGACTACATAGAATACACAGAGCCCTGTATGCTATGTGAACAGTGCCATCTACCCAGAGCCCTGTATGCTATGTGAACAGTACCATCTGCACAGAGTGCTCCCATACACTGTGTGAACAGTACCATCTGCACAGAGTGCTCCCATACACCATGTGAACAGTACCATCTGCACAGAGTGCTCCCATACACTTTCTGAACAGTACCATCTGCACAGAGTGCTCCTCTGCATACTCAGTGAACTGTACCATCTGCACAGATCCCTGTACACTGTGTGAACAGTACCATCTGTGCAGAGTACTCCCATACACCTCGTGAACAGTGTCATCTAAAGCACTGCTTGAAATCAGCAGGCCTGTAAATGGATGCCAGGAAGCAGGGGAACCTGTCAACAACCACCAAGTTAGACCTCCTGCTCTTACAATCCTGAACGCTATGTCTTATTTTATTTTTTAGCACAATAGCAGGATTTGTTTGTTGAGTGCCAGGCACTGTGATATTGTCTCATTTTCAAAGAGCTTTTCAAGGAGCAATTTGAAATTTTTTTCATTTTACTAGTACTGTCTTTATATAGAAATTCGGAAATTTTCTATCTGTGGACTATTCTGTAGCTTGAAGAAATTAGGTAATCAAAACATATCAATTCAACGCCCCTTTCCCAAAAACCTGGAAAAGATCCAACAACGTTTCCTTACTCAATGTGAAATGAGATAAAAATTTTGGATACTATGTTTGAAGCTACAGATCTTTTATTCACGTTGGCCATGTCTGATTCTTCTAAGGGACTTGGGGAAAGATTTTGAAAAATTGTTTACTAGGGAAAAGGTAAAAAGAAAAAACTACACATACACTACACACATGCCAGATCTCTTACATATAAGATTTTTGGGGCTTTTTGTATTTTTTGCATAAAAATATTTGCAAAAGGAACACCTAAGATACATGAATCACATCTCTAGGAATTTGGGTAACAGCTTGACTAGAAGAACTGCTGATGAGTTTGGCAGGATCTTTTATGTGAGACACATAACCAAATGAGTTGAAGCAGCATTGTTTTCTTTGGATTTTTCATCCAAAACAGAGTTGGTAGTTGTCTGGTACAATCCTCACCCAGAAGTAACTGAGAATCCCACTTCCAAAGGATGGGAAGTGACCCAGAGAGGAAAACTGCAGTTATGTGAAGTTGGCAACCACACGCCATTAGAAACTTGCCCATCCAAAGCTGAAACTGGCTCACGTGAGCAGGGCACACGTGAGAGTCAAGGGTTCAGAGTTACCATCTCCACTCATAGTGATGGAAGTCGTAGAGGATTCCTGCATTTGTGCATTGTTTAATTTACTCCATTTACTGAACTGGGATTGGTTAGAGACTGAGAGACCAATGAGACATTGTTTCTGCCTTTCCAGTGTTGTGCACCTGTAAGGAGAGAAGGACGTAACACATGTGATAGAGTTTGAAGGGTGTTGTAGTACTTATCTGGAATGCCAAATGATTACTTTTTGAATATTTGGATATATGAGCAAGTAGTATATGAGTTTCATAAGAGAAGCTATAGAGTTCTGAGAAATTTTTAGTTTTGTTAACTTTGGCAAGCTGAGAAGTGGAGATACAATGTAGAGGTTTATGTCTACGAGATGTCTCACATAATTGGAAACACAGCTCAGGAGAGAGTGATGTCACAAAACCTCAGAGGCAGATCTCGGATGAACTTTGTTGGCCTAGATGACAGAAAACACAGAAAGAAAAGGAAATTTTCAGCTATACATTAGATACAAAATTCTCATTGCCCTCCAGCCCCCAAAATTACAAAATAGGTGAGCTACAAATATAAAACAGCTAGAAGAAAACAGAAGAGGTTACTGCAATACTGACATAGCAGTGGCTTGTTTAGCAAAATCTAGTTTTCAAGCCTGTGAAAAGAAAACCTGCAACAAGTATGAAGAGATGTCTCAGTGGCTTAGAGGACACAAGTTCAGTTTCCAAGCAAGTCACTGACTCCTATAACTCTATCTCTAGCAAATTCCTTTGACGTCTAACGAATACTTCTTGTTTCCTCTTCTGATCCACAGAGTACCTGAACTCAAGTCCATGTTACCCCATGCACAGATACAAACAATTAAAAATGAAATAAATATTTTTAAAACCCTGCAGGATAGGGGAAACTTATATTTCATATACCTGGTAGATGTTTCATAATATACAAAGATCCATGAAGCTCCAAGATGGGGACAAAGGACCAAATTTAAAAGGAACCTCAAGTAGCTGTCTCCCTAGGACACATGGAAAGATTTTCAAGGTCATTAATCATTAGAAGAGTAAAAATTAAAACCGCAGTGAGCTCTCAAGGACTAAACAACCAACAAAATGGTACACATGAAGGGACCCATGGTTTTAGCTGCATATATAGGAGAGATGGCATCGTTGGGCATCAGTGGGAAGAGAGGCTCTTGGTCATGTGGAGGCTCCATGCTCCAGTGTAGGGGAATGTCAGGGCAGGGAGGTGGGAATGGGTGGATGAGCACCCTCATAGAAGCAGGGGCAGGGGGAATGGGACAGGGGCTTGGAAAGGGGAAACTGGGGAAGGGATACATTTAAAATGTAAATAAATAAAATATCCAATAAAAAATACAAACAAAAAGAATATCCATTTTTAAAGCCTTTCTTACCAAAACAAAACCAAAACCCCAGAAAACCACCTCAGTGATGGCTGAGAAGGTGGCTGTCAGTAAGTCATTATCTCACAAACAAGCATGAGAACCTGAGTTTCATAGAATTCATGCCATGTGGGGCAGCAGGTGTCTGTGATTCCAGAGCAGGTGGGGAGACAGGTGGATCCTTTGATAAGACCTGGCGGTCTAGCCTAGTCATCAAGCTCCAGGGGCAGTCAGGAACTCTGCCTACAAGGAGTTATACGACTTTGCTGAAAATGACACCTGGCATTGTCTTGCCTCCATGTGCACACACTCTCTTGCACATGTCTTCTCATTTGCATATATGTAAAGAGTATGGTTTTCTGAGAATGGGAGGAGATACTTTTTCCACATAAAATAAAGTTGGCTAAATTGGCAGAAATGTAAATGTGGAACGGTTCTCACTGAAGGACAGCACAGACTTACGGACTTTCACTTTACATGAATAAGGAATAGAAAACTGACCACCACAGCTATGGAGCTAGGGAGCTCTGAGATGCAGGAGCAAAAGAAATATCTTTCTGAGATGGGCAGGATTTTCCTGCCCCTGGCCTGTGTGTCCTGGACCATATAGCCCAGTGCCCCCATCTTTGCCTACCAAAAGATGTCTCATTGCCCAATTGCCAGGTTAAAATTTTTCTCTCTTTGTAAGGTCATGTCCAGCATCACCTGGAATTCCTTCTTATGCTAATGAGGCATTCCCAGAACCTTGGGCCCCCTATAGTCCCTACTCACCCCCAAAGTTTTAAATATTCTTTATCACAGCCTCTCCAAATGAGCTGTTTCAGTGAAGCTGCCCTCTGGTTGTGATGACCAATCATGCCAATACAGGTGGGAAAGCAGGGCCTGAAGGACACCCAATTATGATATAGAAAATATGCTTCTAAACATTTAAGCCACTACTCTCTTCCCGCATTCTCACAGCAAATATTTATTGATCACACACATAATACATATTTCAGCACGAGAATAGACCAGAAGCTCATAATGGTGAGAAAACTAAATTACCCGTGTGCTAGGAGATAAGGAACCAGGAGCTAACAACATATGTTAAAAAAGAGTATCAGTGAAGGTACATCAACACCAGAAACAAGAAAAGACTTCAGTGTACCATTTGGGATGCTGAGCAAAAGAAAGGTGGAACGAAAGAATAGAAATAAGAAATGGGGCTGGACTGATTTCTGGGACATGTTTCCTAGAGGAAGTCACGACTCCGATGCAGACACCACCACCTACCAACAGAGTGGGATGGATGAATGTAAAAGATTTCTGGCGAGGTATGAAACGGGAAGAGAGACATTTACGTAACAGAATCCTTGCACCTATCGGGAGACTGCTATGGACACCTGGAAGCAGACACATAGCTTTCAGCTGCAGGTGGCAGGCATTGCATATTGAAGGGTTGTAGTGTGGTTTGTCTTTGAAGTCTGACTGGAGACACTGAGTGAACACAACTTTGGAAACTCCTCACCTGCTCTTCCACAGATAAATCCTTCAGGGCACTCACTGGCTCACGCCCACTGTCTATAATCTATTTGTCCATAAATCTATTCTATTTGATGACACAAGCACTCTTACCTGGCCCCCTTGGTTCTAGCCAGTTAGGCATTTGCCTTCATTACTGTTTAACCAAATGAGTGATGACTTTGCCTATTTTTTTCTTGTACTTTACTCTTAGGAAGAATAGCAAACAAACTAGCCTGCAGGATATGATAGCAGATCCTGTCCATTAATCACTCTCAAAAGTAATGCCCATGCCTAAAGATTGTTTCTCACGTTAGTGAAGTCCTCATGTGAAGGCATGAAGGTCTCTATCGGGAAAAGCCATGTTATCTTGCAAATGCCAATTTCGAGGGATTCCGAGTACTTTCTGGGGGGCTAAGCCCAGCCTCCTTTATCCTATCTCTTCAGCTTCCATCCCACAGTGGGATACAGAACCTTCCATTCAGCTGTGTATCTTTTTTCTTAAACACCAATGGAAAGGAAAGAAATAGCAATGTCTTAGTTACTCTACAATAACCCACACTGGTTTCGGTATTTACGGTTTTTCAAGAACACATCCAGACTCAGGACTAAGTAGCCCAATGTCCTATAGAAAACCACATATTCTTAACACTATGATCAGATTTGTATTCCACATTTGGACTCTGGGTTGGGAAACCATTTGCATTCTCAATTTAAATATTCCGATTCTGTGTAAATGTTAAACATTCAAATATAAGAACACCACTGTGCAGAGTGCATACACTCTCAGTACTCAGCATTGGGGAGAAGAATTATATGAAGGTCAGCCAGGACCATAGAAGAAGCTCCCTTCCCAAAATTAAAGTTAGAACTCCCAAAATTTGAAATAATAAATAGGATAACATTGAACCAAATTATTTATATTAAAGCTGCTTTAATTCTCACATTTTTATTCAAAATTTGTATCCCAATTATAAAGAAACTTAAAATTTGGAGACACTTTATACCTACAGTGATATTTCATATGTTTGACTCATAAGCCTGAAGATAGAAAACAGAGATATCACTGGACACTTGTAAGAAAATTGTTTTCCACAATGTAACTCAGTGGTTCTCAACCTTCTCAATGCAGCAACCCTTTAACACAGTTTTTCTAACCTTTGATGACTCACAGCCATCAAATCATGTTCACTGCTATTTCCTAACTGTACTTTTGTTACCGTTGTGGATTTATTGCAATATATAATAATGTAAACCCCCCTGTTTTCTGATCTTAGGTGGAACTTGAGGATGTGTCATTCAACTTCCCAAAGAGGTCAAGACCCACAGGTTCAGGATCTACAAACTTGACACTTGGACGTACTGAAGGGACCAGACCTTATCACACGCCAGCAGATTTTGCCTGTCTTTACTGTGCTTTGTCAGAGTGATCTTTATTTACTATAGATATTCAAGCAGCACCTTTTATCTTTTCGCTATTGATGGGTTTTCTTCCCCTAACTTTTGCTACAAGGTAATAATTGCAATCCAGATACTTCCAACCTGCCCTTAACCTCCTCTGCCTTTCTTCCAGACTAATCAGAGGGCAAAAGAACAGTTTCGAAATTAACAAAATCAGAAACAAAAGGGGAGACATAAAAACAAAAATTGGGGAAATTCAAAAAATTATCAGATCCTACTACAAAAGCCTATACTCAACAAAACTGGAAAATCTAGATGAAAGGATGGTTTTCATTGTTGATGGGAATGCAAGCTGGAACAAACACTCTGGAAATCAGTCTGGAGGTTCCTCAGAAAATTGGACATAGTACTACCTGAAAACCCAGCTATTCCTCTCCTGGGCATATACCCAAAAGATGCCCTAACATACAACAAGGACACATGCTCTAGTATGTTTATAGCAGTCTTATTTATAATAGCCAGAAGCTGGGAAGAACCCAGATGTCCTTCAACAGAGGAATGAATAAAGAAAATGTGGTGCATTTACACTATTAAAACAATGCCTTCACAAAATTCTTAGGCAAATAGATAGGTCTAGAAAATATCATCCTGAGGGAGGTAACCCAATAACAGATAAACAGCCACTGTATGCACTCACTGATAAGCGGATATTAGCCCAATAGCTCAGAATACCCAAGATACAATCCACATACCACATGATGCTCAAGTAGAAGAATGACCAAAGTGCAAATACTTCAGAAGTGGGAACAAAAATATCCTCAGGAGAAAATATGGAGACAAAGTTTGGAGCAGAGACTGAATGAAAGGCCATACAGAGACTGCCCCACCTGGGGATCCACTCTGTATACAGACACCAAACCCAGATAATATTGCTGATGCCAAGAAGTGCATGCTGACAGGAGCCTAGTATAGCTGTCTTCTGAGAGGCTCTACCAGAGTCTTACATATACAGAGACGATGCTCACAGCCAACCATAGAACTGAGAATGGGGTCCTTAATGGAGGAGTTAGAGAAAGGATTGAAGGAGTTGAAGGGGTTTGCAACCCCATAAGAACAACAACGTCAACCAATCAGAGTTCCCAGCAATTAAACCACTATCCAAAGAGCATACATGGATGGAGCCATAGTTGTAGCTGCACATGTAACAGAAGACTGCCTTCTTGGACATTAGTGGGAGGAAAAGCCCTTGGTCCTACCAACGCTCAATGCCCCAGTGTCAGAGCGGGGAGGCAGGAGTGGGTGGGGGATATGGAGGGGAATCTGGGAAAGGGAATAACATTTGAAATGTAAATAAAATAAATCTAATATAATCAATAAAAAAATTAAAAAAAAGAACGAAAGGTATGTCCTCTAGATTAGATAAAAGCATTTTAAACTCTGACAGCTCTACAGGCTCCAACCCTGCTGTTTTCTCTGACAAAAAAAAAACAAAAAACAGCATAGTTATACTATAGACAGTTTTAGTTAAGCATAAAGAGGACTTTATTATGACATAGTGTTTAGACACCATAAGATATCAGACATGTGTAAGTCCATTAGATGTAATACATCATACTTGGAGCTTTTTTATTACAAAAATATAAAAATGAATTCAACCTAGTAAAATTTTGTTCAGTTTCTTTATAGTTGAGTATTCAAGTTCAAGAACACTTCAAATAGAAATATTAATAGATTAGGACCCAAAAGCAATGCTCTGTGATTATGAGAACAATTTAAAAATGTTATCATAATTAACTCTAACTTTAGATTTAAAAAATGAAGATATAAATTATTATATATTAGAAAAGTGTCAATTAGAAGCAAATTTTATTACTTTTTTACATCCATAACAAATGACAGATTTAATCAAGCTATGTGGTTTTATTAAACAAAAAAAAACTAGAAACAGTATTCCAAATCAAAATTAAAATTATAAATCATCAGCAGCATACATTGTCTTCTAGATGGCTATCAAAGGAACTAAAACTTCCTTTTTATCCATCACAGCAAAATCAACAAGTGTACAATAATGACTGGTTACCAGATGATTTTTACTCTTCATTTGTACTTTGATTATTTATAACTTACAAATTTTCAAGAAGGAGGAAAGAAATAAACCAAATATCTGTTACATTCTTAAAAAAAAAGAAAAAAGAAAGAAAATAAGAAAAGAAAAAAGAGAAAAAGAAAAAGAAAAGAACAATTTCCTCAGGGGAAAAACTGGCCACATCTTCATCTACTAACTAGCATGTCTGCCTTCCCTGTTCTTTCACTCAGTGACTGCTAATGTAGTCCAAACGGTCAGGGTCATGACAACTCAAGTCATATCCCCTCCAGCTTTAGAAGTGATTCTTCATGAGGAAAAGACTTATTGCAATCTAACTCAGGGTCATACAAGATAACTGTGCTGAAACAATGAAAATCCTTCTTTTCTGTTTTCATATAAAGCATTGTCAAATCTGAAAGCGAAAGCTCAGCCCCATTGAGCTTTCTCTTTCGGACCCAGAGATGCACAGGAACACTGAGCAGACGGTGGCTCAGTCATTCATGGAACAGTTTGTCAAATAAACTAAATAAGCAACTCTTGTAAGAGTGGAAGGCAATCATGGCCATGGTGAGGGAAGCTAAGGTGAGGAACACCCAGGGAGAGAGAGAGGGGACAAGGAAGTATTAAAGACTCCGTATGTGGCTCACCTGCCTAGGAAAGAAATTTTCAGAATGAATGAAACGTGAAGCAGAACAACAACAACAATAATAATAATAATAATAATAATAATAATGAAAAAGAAAAGTAAAGTTTGTGAGCAAGATAAATGCAAGAAAACCTAGATAAAATAAAAGCTATTCTACAAATAAAAATAATTTTGAAGGACTAAAATTTTAAATGTGACAGCACCTAAAGAAACTCATCCACAAGTACCAAAATAGTCTGTTAGCCACTGCCTTTTGTGTGTGTGTGTGTGTGTGTGTGTGTGTGTGTCTGCTTGCCTGATTCATGATCCCTATGTGTGTGTTTTTAATTTGCTTTTAGTCCATTTTATTTATTTATTTTTTGAGACAAGTTCTAACTCTTATAACCCAGGCTAGCCTCTTGGGTGCTGGGATTGTAGGCATATTTTGCCATAACTGGATAGTCTGTGCAGTTTCTAGCCATAATTATTCTATTTACAATATGTCAATCATTAGTTTTTGTTGGCAATTCATAAATCAGTGAAATCACTAAGGGTTATGGAGGAGAACAAGTGACACCAAAGTGGCTTTGGTCCCACTGAGTGCAGTTCTGGACCCACTGAGTGCACCCAGGCTAGGGTCACCCATACATTCAGCATTCCTGAAGACACAAAGCCATCTCCATCACCATAGTGAGGAATTTATTTATAGTCACTTTCCCAATAAACATTTTTTAAAAAGATCAAAAGATTAAAGTTTTATGTTTATGTAACTTTGTAGGGTTGAGGCTGAGATTCCTCAGCAGGGAAAGCGCAAAAGCCTGAAGAGAAAGAGGGAAAAGGTCCAGGTTCTTTCAAAGGAGGCCTCCTCCTCCTCACCATGTCAGCAACACTAAATGGTTTCTACAAATACCAAATGCTTGAGACTATAGCCATTTAAGGAGACCGCTAGAGAAAATGGCTGGAATTTGGCTTCCCTGATTAATCCTTTCCTGTAAACAGGGTGGGATATGATGTTAGAAATCATGGGGGTGGGAATATTGTGGGGTGGAGAACTACAGGTAAAGGTCCTGAAAATGCAGTGTTTAAATTTGTTCTGTAATACTGTCTGTCTTCGAACTTGAATAGTTCTGCCACGGGTCAATACTGATGACAGTGAAAAAGGAAGTGAAAATGCTGTTCACATCATGGCGGTGTTCTGAGGATAAGGTGAGAGAGAGGCCATATTGTCTGGAGTCTGGACACGTACAGACTGCCCATCATCCCACTGGGGTGGATGTGGATGGTTCTTCTCCCTTCCTACTGGGAATGTCTACATATCCATAATAAAGAAAGCTTCCCTAGATACATTTCCTACCTGCCGTCCCTCTTTCTCATTGAGGACAGTGCTGATGTAGGGTTTTGTGTGTCCCATGATCCTCACTGCTTTTCTGAGTTTGTCCTGTCAATGCTGCTATGTATCTTGAACCTCAGTTTCTTAGGGTTGTTTTTCTGTGGATACAAAAAAGGTAGCCTCTGTCTTGTCTTTTTAATATTTTGTATATGGGGGATATGTTTAAATATAAGTATCAAGAGAAAGGTATTGGGTCCCTTGGAGGTGGGATTACAGGTGGTTGTAAACCTCCATTATGGGTGTTTGGAGTTTTCCCTTGCTCTGACCTCTGACTCACCTCTCCAGTTCATGTGTACTCTTGAGTTGCATATAGAATTAAAAAGCAGTATTTCAGCAGTGTCTCATGACTGCTTTTCTCCTTGCAGCCACTGTACACCCAATCTCTGGCTGTCTGGTGGTTGGATCCTACTCCAGACCTCAATATAGATGCCGGATGAACTCAGCTTCTTGGGCTTTCAATCAGGTTCTCCTACCCACAAGTTGTGTGGCCTTACACAAGGTATTTGACACTCACCCTCTGTGCCTCATTGACATCAACTGTCTAATGAGGACACTAATGAATTGCCATTTAAAACGTCTTTCATTATCTCAGGTCGCATGCTTAACTGTGTGTAGGCAGAAGCTTCTGGGGGGATCATATAATAGAAAAGGTTCCATCATTATCCTTGATGGGAGAGATAACTGTCAGGGGCTCTGTAACTAAAATATTACTGAAGTTATAAAGAACAAACTGAGGCTTCCTCCACCTTGACCAGAACTATGTGGATCACATCAGAAGATACAATCAGAAAAAAGTAAATGAAAGAGATACTGCTGTCACAGTCAACATCACAGGTAGATTGGAAACCAACTTCCTGTGGTGGCTGAGACACATTATTTTCCAAGGAGGTGCTCTCAAGCTAAGCCGCACTCTGAACTTCCTGGAAACAGGAGAAATATATATAACTAAAATATATCTTTGTTTAGGAACAAGTAGAATGAAGTTACTCATCAAATAATCTCTGAAACATTTCTCCTTTTCAAGATATCCCTTGAGGTTGAAGAGGAAAGGACAAATCACACCCTAAGTAAACTCTCACCAACACCGTCCTTCACATGCCTCAATGGCTCAAAACCTTACAGTCCAGAATCTCTTAATGCAATCTAATTCCCTCCAGCTGTTCCATTTCAGAGCTAGATTTGTTCCTAGAAAACAAGAACTAGTCAGAAAATATGGCTTTTACTCTGTATTTTCTCTGAGGCACCCACGTTTATAAGGGTGTGTTGTTTTTGTGCTGTGACTCAGTCTGCATCTGTCCAAGACTGGCTTGGCCCAGAGTTACTCACAGCAGAATCTCCCTTGGCTTCAAAGCGAAGCTATGTTTCGAGAGCATCTTGCTCAGATCTAAGGTCCAGTATACCATGGGAACACAAGACCTAGCATTTTAGCCTCTTTTCTAAGAAACTGTTATGATGGCCTTTGGCCATAAGCTCCTAGTGCTGAATTGACTTTAATTAATTCTTTCTGCCAAACTTAAGGAAGGGAAACTAAATTTTTTGGCATTCTCCAGTCTGACTCAGTATGTTTATAAGCCAACGTATGAAACATAATAGTCATTGTTACTAAGAATCTAGAGACACTTTGCCAATACACTGTTAACAATAAAGTGTCTGTGAACAGCATTCAATACAAGCCAAGCACATGGCAGCCCCAGTAAGTGGCTGCTGCTGAAAGTATTAACACAAAGCCCCCAACTGGCCTTGAAAGAGCCGTATAAGCATTTTCATTTTAAAAGGAGGAAACAAGATTCAAAGGGGTCCCATAATTTCCTCAAGGTCACACAATTCCAAAATGACAAAGAAGACATTAAGCAGAGGGTGACTTCCCAGTAGCTCAGCTTTGCTTGGGGTCAAGGAAAGGAAACGATCTTAGCTGTTTTCCCTCAAGACTGGGGAGAGAAGAGGCGAGATTTCAGTAAACTGCTGGCAATAGCTTGTTTGTAAAGGATTGAAAACAACCTAAAGTAAACTAGCCATCTAGTTGACTACTACCATCTGGTATAGATGTATGCATGAGTGCACAATTAAAATGCAATACATTGATTTAATGCTAATAGGGTAAGGAGGTGGAAGCTGAACTTGTCACCATAGAATAACTGTTTACATTGAAATACATTAATCCCCATCATTATTCCAGTTCTCAGAGCATTTACTTTAAAAGTACATCAAATGCAGGGGTTGGGGATTTAGATCAGTGGTAGAATGCTTGCCTAGCAAGGGCAAGGCCCTGGGTTCAGTCCAAAACCAGAAAAAAAAAAAAAGTATATCAAGTGCTAAGTTAAAGTTTAAGAAAGAAACTTTAGCAGAACATCAACTTCCAGAAGTATTTGGGTAACTAGGAATAGTGGCAGATAACTGTCATCCCAGTACATAGTAGGCTGAGGCAGGAGGATCAGTGGGAGCTCAAAGCCAGCCTGGTTTCAATGGGGGGATGTTGTAAAACTAGGAAAAAAAGGATAGCTTGGTGTAATTGAAATTTAATTTGAGCATGAAAATCGAAGGCTACAATAAACTGCCATAAAAAGTTGAAATAGACATTAATTTAAATGTAAAAATGTAGAATAAATTCTTCTAGGACAAAAGGCCCTCGGGCATAGGAACAAGTCAGACAGTCCAGGAACCCACCACGAAATAAGCTGTGGATGTGGGCGTTGTAATGATCTGAATGTAGTGTGCTCACCACAGGCTTCTGGGTTTCCAGAGTTTGTCCTCAGAGAGTGGCTCTGTTTTTGGAGGTTGTAAAGTTTTGGGGGCACGGGTCCTACTTGTTATCTGTAAGATCAGGGTTTAAGGGCTGCAGTTCACCCAGGGTCCCAGCCTTGTTCTCGGCTCCCTGGGTGCCAAGGTGACGTAATCAGCCGAGCTTCGCCACCATTTTGAATACCATGCTCTACACCGCAGGGATGCCTTCGACTCTTCCCCAAACCAAGCACCACGGGAGTAAAGCCGTTCTTCTCTAAGTAGTTTCTCCTGGAGATCCAGTCACAGGTATTAGAACAATAACTAATGCAAAACAAAGCTGAGTGGAGGGAATGCTTGCCTTTATCTGAAGACTGCGAGAGCTGTCTGGGGGCAAGCATGTGAGTCTAGAGTGTGTACATTTGTTAATTATGCTGTTTTTTTTTCACTATCGGCTCATCGGTGAGTGCATACCATGTGTGTCCTTTTGTGTCTGTTAATTACATTGTGAATGCTGGGGTGCAGCAGATTTCAGGAAAGAAGAGGAATAAGAATGTAAGATAAGAAGTTTAAAGCTAATTTAATAGAATCTGAATGCGAGACTTTAGGGAGAAGACATAGGCACAAGATTGGTTTGATTCTGCACACCTGATACACAGACACTGGCTGGCTCGTGAGAAACGGCTCTAAATTATAAAGAGAAAAGAAAACGGAATGATAAATGTGTAGTTAGCAAACACCAGATGAGAAGTAGGACCTAGAATCTGAGTGACAGGCCAGGAAATGTGCTGACATATACGTATAGAACTTGCTTACCAGAAAAGGTGACTTGGCCCAACTAAATCTTCTAGAAAACTGGTATCTCCGCACGGCGGTGCAGGTCTCAAAGGTAAAGGCCGAGCTAATAATCTTTAACTGTGCTATCGCCTGTCTGATCCATCTGGGAAATACTCTCTAATCCCATCACCAAATTCAGCACTGGTTGAGTTTTACTTTACCTGTAAACAGGAACTATCAGGAAGATTTTCGTCTGCACCAAAAGCCACAGAGCTGCAGGAGGGATGTGGATGCTTCATTCTGCTGTGTTTTGCTCAGGTTGATTTGGTTTGGTTTGGTTTGGTTTGGTTTGGTTTGGTTTGGTTTGGTTTGGTTTGGTTTTCATCTTCAACCCAGGGCAATGGAAAAAGACAGAAAAATCTTCTCATCAACAAAAATCCAAACAGCTAGTGAGTGGTTCTTTGTTGCTAGGGGAAAATAGAGAGAGATCAACCCTTGTTTTTCTACTGTCAAACCAAAGGTATCACTCTTTAAGGAATCTGTGCTCCCAACTTAATTAGAATAAATCTGCCCTAACTTGCAACTGGCTTCATTAAATGACAGAAAAACATAATCACTCTCCCGCAGGAGGAGATGTAAAAACTGCCACCAAATGGCTTTACTTTGAGAATACTGGGAAGAATTTCACATGGCAGCAAGAATAAATTCACTAAAGATGCATGAAAGTATTAGTAGCTAAATTGTTACAAAATTTTGCCTGCAAACATAACACCAAAAGAAATAATTCTAACTAGTAAAAGTGAAGTTAAAAGTCCATGTTCAATATTGTCTTGGATGCTAACAGATCAGCTCTACACCTTACTTCATGACCTTCCTGCCTAGCTTCATAACATATGGCTTCACTAGTCCCCTGTTGAGTATATCAAACATTAAAGCAGCTATTCAAGCCTGGGGAGAGAGCTCAGCTAGTAAAGGGCTTGATGGAAAGCAGCTCAATCCGAGTGCTAACACAAGAACACCTGGGCATGGTAGCATAGCTGTAGTCACAGTAATGGGGAAAGGAAAACAGGTAAATCCCGGGCTCCCACCTAACTACTCTGACTAAGTGTATAGAAAATCACAGTAAAAACCAGAGGCTTTCTCTCAGAAACACAAGATGAAATTTTTCTAACAAAGAAAGCTAGAGAAAACCAACCTCTAGTTTCTCCAATTATATACGCATGTGGGCTCATGTACCCTCATGAATACATGCACAGACATACACACACCATATACACCACACACATATTCACACCACACACAGAAATATACACACACACATATCACATACGCTCCATACATACACATACACACACCACACACATACACACATCACATGTACCACACACATACGTACATATATACACACCACAAAACACATCACATATAACCTACAATAAACATCACATACACCACACACACACATACACACAAATCATATGCACCACACACATACACACATAAATACACACATATATACATACCACACAAACATGTCACATACACCCCACAATACACATCACATACAAATACACACTTATATACACACCACACACACACACACAAACATATCACATATATCACACACACAAATCACATATACTACACACACATCACATACACCACACTCACACAAATACACACATATATATACACATCACACACATACATACACATATGAACACACACATACATACACATATGAACACACACATAAACACAAGGATAAAAGTAACAATTCCTCCAAACATTTTGGGGGGACAGGTATTGTTTCTAACCAAGTACTTCATTTTAGTGCACTAGGTATTTTAGCTGAAATCATAGTGAAATGAGATCTTAGAAAGTGGCTGATGCCCTGAATTCACCTTTTCTTTTCCTGATGTGCAGTCATGAGAGAAGACAAGGAAAGGAGTTCAGGCGTGCTAGGCAGCAGAACGTACCACAGCCAGTCCAACAACATCAGTGGCTGCACTTGGTCCTTTTGATCCTTGAGAAACACAAGTCATCACTCCAAATAACCTCTGGGCAATTGTTAGTCATCACTGCAAACATGTTATACTGTTGGTCCTTCAATTGCTCCTCTAAGAACAGAGTATCAGAGTCAGCTTTAGGTTGACCAAGTGACAAAATCAATTTTACACATTGCAGCATTCACAGACATCGTGGAAAGCCAGGAATTCAGACAACCAGACGACTCTATGCCCACAAGCCTCCCTTGTAGTGACAGACACCCTGAAGTCTCGCTGTAAGCACAGGCTTCTTTTCAAAGTCTGAACACTCCTCTATGGTGTGGGTAATGCCACTCTGCCGGTTCCCTTCCAGTCTGATCCTGATCCTGGGTTTGCTTACAGGTGAGTGGAATGACATCCCTACCTGTCTGACA
This sequence comes from Micromys minutus, assembly GCF_963924665.1. Lineage (NCBI taxonomy): Eukaryota > Metazoa > Chordata > Mammalia > Rodentia > Muridae > Micromys > Micromys minutus. The sequence goes on from NC_137974.1 coordinate 40,077,639, forward strand.
AGAGGAATAAAACCGGAAGCAGAAGGTCTGGGTGAAAGGACAGGAGGCCCTGAAACCGTCTACACACATCTGTCAGCTGCACTCTCTCTTCTTACTGCTGCATGGCGGCAAGTCATCTTCTCTCCTGGGAGGAGGCAGAAGCAGGAGATTAGCAGAATGCTCAGCACCAAGCCTTAGAGACTAGATCTGTCCTTCTCATATCACCTCTGAATCCATTCTCTGTGTTCTTTAAGTCTCTGTCTCCTGGTAGTTTTATCCCAAATCATATGCCTTACATACATCTATACAGCCAAACTTATCACATAATTAATCATTTTAAATAACGTATTCATCAAAAGGCAGCTATTTTTTGACATCTTAGGTTAATATAACACAAATCCTGTATGCTTTCCCAGTGAAATGGCTTTACTAAAGTTGTTCTCTCACTGGAGAGATATCCTTATCCATTAGTAGTTACTGCAAACTGCCACAATTACAGTTTTTGAAAAGGAGGAGGATATGAAGAAGCAATTTTAGAAAAATAAATGACCTTTCATAGGCAAAACTTGTAAAACAAAGAAGAACAAGGTCTAACCTGTTGAAATAGAAAATATTTCCTTAGTTAAAAAAAAAAAAAAAAAAAAAAAAAAAAAAAAAAAAAAAAAAAACTAATCATTTTTAAAAGGAAAACTGGCCAGGGGATGTGCCAAAGGATTCGTGAGGCAGACGCACATATATTTACTGGCTGTTGTGTGATGTGGTTTGTTTGCTTAAGCTTGGTGTACTTGAAGCTTGGAGCTAAATATGTGATGGTGGGAACAGCGCAATCAGTGAGAGGAGCTGAGTGTAGAGTATTAATACCTCAGAAGGTATTAATATAATCCTTTTGTTTCTGGAGATGAAGAGATTTCAGAGCAATGTGAGTTAAAATTTAGTAATGGTGTGGGTTATGTGTGTGGGAGTGTGTGAGAAAGAGGGAGAAGAGAAGAAGGAGGAGGAGGAGGAGGAGAAGGAAAAGGAGGAGGGAAGGAAGGAAGGAAGGAAGGAAGGAAGGAAGGAAAGAAGGAAGGAAGGAAGGAAGAACACCTTGAAAGAGGAGAAATAGCATAGCTGGGTTCTCAGGCAGTATTGTAATGTCCAATTATCTGAGGAGCAGCCAGACTGATTTCCACAGTGGTTGTACCAGCTTGAAATCCCACAAGCAAGAAGGAATCCCTCTTTCTCCACATCCACTCCACCATTTACTATTATCTGGGCTTTGATCTTAGCAATTCTGACTGGTGTGACCTGGAATACCGCCGGGTCATTTTTATTTGCATTTCCCTGATGACTGAGGATGTTGAAACTTTCGTTAGGTACTTCTCAGCCATTTAGCTCTGTACCCCATTTTTAATAGGGTTATTTAGCTCTCTGGATTCTAATTTCTTGAGTTCTTTGTATATATTGGATATTAGCCCTCTATCAAATGTAGGGTGTAAATATCTTTTCCCAATCTGTTGTTGCTATTTTGTCTTATGGACAGTGTCCTTTGCCTTATAAAAGCTTGGCAATTTTATGAGGTCTCATTTGTCGATTCTTGATCTTAGAGCATAAGCCATTGGTTTTCTGTTCAAGTAAATTTCCCCTGTTCCCATGTGTTTGAGCCTTTTCCCCACTTTCTCTTCTATTTGATTCAGTGTGTCTTGTTTGATATGAAGGTCTTGATCCACTTGGGCTTGGGCTTTGTACAAGGAGATAAGAATGGATTGATTTGTTTTCTTCTGCATGCTGACCTCCAGATGAATTGGCACCAATTGCTGAAAATGCTGTCTTTTCTCCACTGGATGGATTTAGTTCCTTTGTCGAAGATCAAGTGACCATAGGTGTGAGTGCATTTCTGGGTTTTCAGTTCTGTTCCATTGATCTACCTGCCACTCTCTGTACCAATACCATGCAGTTTTTATCGTGATTGCTCTTTTATTATTTTGAATATTTTTTATTATCCTGGGTTTTTTGTTGTTCCAAACAAATTTGCAAATTGCTCTTTCTAACTCTATAAAAATTGAGTTGGAATTTTAATGGAGATTGCATTGAATCTGCAGACTGCTTTTAGCAAGATGGCCATTTTTACTATATTTATCTTGCCTATCCATGAGCACAGGAGATCTTTCCATCTTCTGAAGTCTTCTTTGATTTCTTTCTCTAGAGACTTGAAATTCTTGTCATACAGATCTTTCACTTGCTTGATTAGAGTCACACCAAGATATTTTATATTATTTGTGACTATTGTGTGGGTGTCATTTTTCCTAATTTCTTTCTCAGCCTGTTTATCCTTTAAGTAGAGGAAAGCTACTGATTTGTTTGAGCTAATTTTATATTCAGCCACTTTGCTAAAGTTGTTTATCAGCTGAAGGAGTTCTCCGGTGGAATTTTTGGGGTCACATAATATACTGTCATATCATCTGCAAATGGTGATATTTTGACTTCTTCCTTTCAAATTTGTATCCCTTTGACATTCTTTTGTTGTGTAATTGCTCTGGCTAGGACTTCCAGAACTATATTGAATAGGTAGGGGGACAGTGGGCAGCCTTGTCTAGTTCCTGATTTTAGTGGGATTGCTTCACATTTCTCTCCATTTAGTTTGATACTGGCTACTGGTTTGCTGTATATTGCTTTTACTATGTTTAGGTATAGGCCCTGAATTCCTGATCTTTCCAAGACTTTTAACATTAATAGCTATTCAACTTTGTCAAATGCTTTTTCAGCATTTAATGAGATGATCATGTGGGTTTTCTTTTTGATAGATTTTTTTATATTGAACCATTTTTGTATTCCTGGAATAAAACATACTTGAACATGGTGAATGATCATTTTGACTTGTTCTTGGATTCAATCAGAGAGACATTTATTGAGTATTTTTGCATCGATATTCGTAAGGAAAACTATTCTGAGATTGTCTCTCTTTGTTGGATCTTTGTGTGGTTTTGGTGGTCTTATCTGGCATCAGTAGGAGGGTGGGCCCTTGGTTTTGTGAAGGCTTGATACCCCAGCATAGGGAAATTCTAGGGTGGTAAGGTAGGAGTGGGTGGATGAGTGGTAGAGCACCCTCAGAGAAGCAGGGAAAGGGGATGTTATAGAAGGATTTTGAAGTGGAAACTGGGAAGGGGGATAACATTCAAACTGTAAATATTCAAAATAACCAATAAAAGTTTTTTTAAAAAAAGAAAGAGGAAGAGAGCAAAAACTCCTAAGATGATTGTATTTGTGTGACATAAAGCCAAAGAGAGGGTTGTTTGAGGAAACATGTTATGGCTTAAGTGAGAATGACCCCCATGTACTAATGTATGTAAACACCTGATTCCTACTTGGGAGAAATGTTTCAGAAGCATTAGGAGATGTGACTTGTTGGAGGAGGTATGTGTCACTAAGGATGGCATTGAGATTTCAAAAGATCACACCATTCCATGTTTTTTCTCTCTCTCTCTTTCTCTCATGGTTTTTCCTTTCCTCCCTTCCTCCCTCCTCCTGCTATGACTCATATGTAAGTTCTCAGCTACTGTTCCTGCCTGCCTGCCTGCCTGCCTGCCTGCCTGCCTGCCTGCCTGCCTGCCTGCCTGCCTGCCTGCCTGCCACTGGAGAGCAGAGGAATGTAGAAGGTCAGGGTATGAGGACCTATCAAAATGACAAATGATGACCTACATGTGGGAAAATTGCATAATAAACTTTATCAGTTTGTTTGCTAACTTAAAGATTAATTGATGAACTATGTTAAATAAACACAAGATAAATAAACCCTTTGGTTATTCTATGACACTTTTGAGTATTTTTCATAACACTAGCTCAGGACCAGGCACACCTCTCGAAGCCACTAGCATGCCAAAAATACAATCGTTCACATCCTACCCGGAGGCACAGCATTAGAAGTCTGAGGCTAAAGATGAACTCTGTCTTCACTAAGCATTCCAGTGGATTCAGTCTTGCTACTCAATAAGAACCCCTAGGGTTTGACAGGTCTATAGCACTCAGAAACTAAAAATAGCTTCTGTGTTTTTCAAATACTCTAAGGAAAAAAACAACAAAGGCTGGTCAACAGCTCTGTGCAGAGAAAAAAAAAGCTTAAAATGTTTACCATATAGTTTCTTTCAGAAAAGGACATCATTGTAAACAGTTAGAGTCACATGTGGGCAATCTGTGATCCCATTAGACCCTGGCAGTTTGAGCATCTTGGAAGTTTTGTGAAATAAGGGCTGGCAGACATAGGAAAAGAGAAGATAAGGAGAGATCAAGAGCAGAGAGGGAAGTACACTTATTTCCAATCATGTGAAACCAGATTTCTGAAGGGATGTACTACAATCAGTGGAGGTCAAAGTATGGTTGCTTTCTTTAAAAAAAAATAGATGTTCATTACGATTAGCACCATGCAAACAAGTACGGATGACATTTTTTGAATATAGCATTTTGAAAACATTTTAAGCCACAGTGGTATTGTGAGTAGAATCCAAAACAAATCAGTTCCATGTTTATTCCCTACACAGAAAGCATTTTTCTGGCCAGGACCCTTTTTGTATAACCTTGCTTTGTTTGGAAGCTCTTTAGGACCATGGGGACAGAAAATTGAGATCTTATTTATCATTATTGTAGGCTCTGCCCACAGATTAGTGATAGGCTTCTAGTAGAAACTGAAATGCATGCATATAAAATAAATGTTTACAAAATGGATGATTATGGGGGTCACTCTAAGATACTCTGCTCAACTCTACAAACATAGAAGCTGAGGTGTTTAGGGGAACTCTGGCCACTGTTAGAAATGAAAGAACTAATAAAATTAGTATAAGGCTCTGGGCATTCAAAGTTTCAAATATTACATATTGTTGACCCTGAAAAGAAAATGTCCTGGGGACTAATATGCTAACTGGTTATCCAGTACCGAAGGGTTGGTGCTGGAGTGCCTGGCAGACAGGATGCTGGCAAGCAAATAGCCATGTGGGACACAGCCATAGTGCTTTCTATTTCCTGGAGTACAGGAGCACAGATTCCAACATGGCACTCTCCAGTGCCCTGGTTCTCTCCATACCATATATTTTGTATTTCTTTATGCACTGCTTATTCTTTTACACTACAGAGCTATATAAGAGTGACCACTAATTACATGTGACACAATTCACTCTATACACACTTGAAATCTCCTCTGTTCATGAAATTAAGCCAAAACTGTTGAATTTAACCCCTAGAAGATTCTTAGGACAAGGACAAAACCCCTCCATATTCCTTGACAAAATTTCTCAATGATGGTCTCTAGACCACTTGCTAATATTCTTCCCCTTTGGAACCTATTGGCCAGCCTTGCGTTGTTCATTGTGACCTCAGCATGACTGCCTCTCAGGATCTTACCAGGATGGCCCACTGAGCCTTACTTAACATACTCAACATGTTAAAGTGCTTGTTTTTAATCCAAAGTTCCAAAGTCCTCTATAGTCCTCCAGACAACAGCATGCCACTATCTGAAACCAACTTTTTTCTTAGTTACTCTTCTATTGATGTGAAGAGATACCGTGACAAAGACATCTTCTCAAAGAAAACATTTAGTTGGAGGTTGCTTACAATTCCAGAGGATTGGTCCATGACTATCTTGGTAATGGATATGCTGTCAGGCAAGGCAAACATAGCACTTGAGCAATAGCTGAGCACTTTACGTTCTGATCCATAAACTAGATGCAAAACAAGAGACCCTAGGCCTGCAATGGGCTTCTGAAACCTCAAATTTCATCGCATTGACATACTTCCTCCAACAAGCCACACCTATTCCAAGAAGGCCTCACCTCCTAATCCTTCTCAAACAGTTTCACTCCTTAAATATATGAGGCTATAAGTGCCACTTTTATTCAAACCACCATAGCATGTAACAAGAGTTTATGAAAAGGGATGTTATGAATATGGAAGAGAGCAAGAAGGTATACATAGGAGAGTTCAGAGGAAAAAATGGGTGAATGATATAATTATTTTATAATCTCAAAACTAAAAGAAATAAAAAAAATAGTAGGCCCATTATTGATACATCATACTGTTCTATTGTAGTGGAGATTAAATACTTTCCCATTCAAAACAAAAATTGAAAAGCTATTCTTGGTTAAGTTTGTGGTATTACTTTACCCAATATGGGTTATCTCTCTATTCAACATTCTTCATAAGTTCAAAGGTATATGCACCTATTCAGTTTTCAAGAACAGAATTTCAGCTTCCATTTCAACTGAATGATGATGTGTCTAGAATCTGGATGCCAGCCATTACTAATACTACTTGGCTCTGTGAGGCTAAAGTGAATTTTATTAAAAGTAAAAAAAAATCTTAAGTCACAGATATGTTCACAAGTTGTTCTCTATTTAGCATTCAATCTGTTTAAAAATATGTAATTTTTTTAAAATCCAGAATTAATGCAAAATTATTGCAGTTCAGCATGATACTTTGTGTGTTAATAACTAATCTTGCCAAAATTGTCATATTGTAACTGGAAGAAAGAAAATCATTTGGGGTTCAGGCAGTCTTCTGAAACTAAAACAAATGTCACTGATTTCCAAACAAGTGTTTGTTTCCTCACAGTGCTGCCCTGTGCGGTTCCTACTCTGTATCAGGACGGCTTCCTGACATCCAGACATTTACTCACAATGGAAGCATAAACATATGTAGCAGTACCAGACTATGCCACCATATAGTGTGATAGCCAATTATTGCTACCAATGTAAATCCAAATCTGTCTTCTAGAGCAGGCCCTTTTCCTGGTTTCTAGGTGGCCTCACCCTGACTATATCCTAATGTATCAGGAGGAAACCCAGGATTTTACTGTTATGCCTTATTTGACCCCACATAGAATGTGAGAATAATGAATCCGCAGCTAACTACTTAAACACTAAGACTGAGCATATGTGTTTGATCCCTGGGACCCACATAATGAAGAGAGAGGGAGAACTGTTTTGAACAAGTTGTTTTCTGACTTCCATATGCAAGCCATAACACGGGCCCACTTGTGCACACATACACATAAGTACACATATACACACTCACAAAATAAATTTAAACAATAACAAAAACAACAACAACAAAACGTGGTTGTGTCTTTGAAGATTCTACTTCTAAGTATAGTCACATTGTAGAACTATAAGTTGAAGAGAGGAACAAAAGTGAGTCCCTTACCTGAGTTTTAAAACTAGCATGACCTCAAGTATGATACCTCTGGTGACTATAAATCATCATTCTTAACTTTACTGGATTTGGAATCACATAGAAGACTGCCCCATACACGTAGAGGTGTCTTCAAGAGCACTTCTATAGTATTAAGTGAGGGAGAATGATTCATCCTGAATGTGGTGGCACCATCTGTTGGTTGGGGGCCACAGACAAAATGAAAGAGGATCAAAAAGAAAACAAGAGGCCATCAGCATCTGCTTTCTCTGCATTCTGGCCCTCTGTAACACAAACTGAATGTCTCTCCCACACCTTCCTCATCCTCATGTCCTGAGCCCTGGGAAAACATGAAGGAGCCAAAATGCGTCCTTTGTCATCCAAACTGGTCTTGTTAAATATTTTATCTCAGGAATACTCAGGAAACATATATCTGAAAATCTACTCTAACACAAGTAGTTGAAAAAGCACAAGCTAGAATTTACACTGTTCACAATGAAATTTTTAGAAATCTAGTAAATCATATCCCTTTGTAACTAATGTGAACATAAGAAACGATAACTAAATCTAGTGAGATTGAAATGTTTTTAGATACTGATGCATATATTTAAAAAACCACACAGTAGTTGAACAATTAGCTGAACAAATGCCATGTAGTTATAGATTATTTCGATATTTCTACCTATAGCTTGCATGCTGTTTTTTTGTTTTCATTTTTATTTTTTGCATGTTTTAGACATTTTGCCAAGATGCAAAGTACAACACAACAAGTCTGCCAGCAGGAAATACATTCATAAAGAGTACATATCGACTGTGCTCCAGAGGTAATACACATTCAGGTCTTCATCTAAAACTCTGTGTCCTTGCTTCATCTTAGGAATAGGTAGCCACTCACATCTCACTGATACTCCAATGAGTATAGTTGATGGAGATTTTTAAAGATCACAGTAGATAACTCTGAGTATTTAGTATCAAGATAAATTTCCTGCAAGCCTGAAAAACATAGACAACTACTTTCATAATCATTTTTTTTCAATGCATTGAAACATCCATGCTGCCTCCTGGGGGCCTTGTAAAACCCATCCTGCATTAGGTTGGTTTCCTTAATTTAGCTCAGATGGGCAGTGACACATTCTGAAGTTTGAGGACTTTCTTATTTTATGCTCCTTCTCAAACTCTCTTCCAGGAAAACAGCTAACACCCAGTCTCCTTTGAGAAAAATGAGGTGTTAAATCAGTCAACATAAGTCAAGCTACATGCCCCAACCTTTGTTTGGGTAATGGCCCTCACAATTCATATAACACATCCTATTTTGCTGAATATGTCCAGAGTCACAGTCTATTTTGTCCAAACAAATATCTCCTAAAACAAAAAACAAAAACAAAAAAAACCTAAAAATAAATAAATTTAGGAAATAGTTGACAAACTGGCCAAAAGATGTCTTGGCCACATCAGTTAGTGGTCAGTTGAGAAACAGATCCTCTACCACACAGCTCTACCAGGCAAGGAGTACACGTGTAGAACTGGAGAATGACACAGATAATTGCAGAGAAAAATCTGGGGAAAAAGAAAAGACATGGGATTAGTGAATGCCAGGAGATAGAACCAGGCTTTAGAAAGTAGGCCATAGTTGGAAATGCCGGCTAGGTCAACCTGGCTCTTGGAAAGAAACAGCTATTTTCAGAAATCTATGTATGATTAAGAGTTTTAAAGGTAAGAAAATTTTCCTAACATTTTTGCTCCAGCTCTCCTTTTACTACCTGCTTTTGTCTGTCATTGGCCAAGCCTAATTGGCATTTGCGGCAAAGGAGCTAATGAAATATGGGTGACAGGGGTCAGTGTTATGTTACATAGGACAGAGCAGCGGAAAGCCAAGAAAGGATATGGATAGTGATGAGATTGACTAATATTCTATCAGTCACATATAATGGTAATTAGATTGACCTCTGGAAATCTGAAAGATTATGTGCTACTTTAGTAAAGACTAATTTAAGATTTACTAAGGTCTGGACCCTGGTAGGTATCAGCAATTCATATGAACTCAAGTCAGGAGAAGGCGTGATTTAACTTTGCTTGAATTCATCTACAAACATAGAACTAAATTTGAAAATGTTTTCATGGTGGTACATATCTTTGATAAACAGTCTAGCTACCAAGCAACGATGTATCTCCGTGCCTCAGAGTTTATTTTTTGAGCTCCTACTGTGTTCTACAATTTGGACTGAATGTTTTGTCAATACTGTGTTATGTCATCTTAGAAATGCATGGTATGCTATGCATTTTCTCCAGCTCTGCCAGTACTGCGCAGCTCAAATGCAAAGTCACCCCGATTTTTGTTCTAGAGTTTTGGGTCAGTAGCCTTAAAAGACAGAGTTGGTGTCTCCTTTCAGAGTAGTGGTCAAGTGTTAGTTTGGTTGGTTGGTTGGATTTCTTTTTTATGATTTTATTTTTATTCCCAGTAAAAGGATAATAATAACGCCTTAATCTGGAGGGAAATCCGTGAAGTTTGCATGTATATTATTTAAATAAAATGGAATTTTGAAGATTCAGGACCCTGAGGTGTACCACAAAATATCCATAATACAAAGTTTCTATCTAGACTGTCAGGAGCAGACCTGGACAAGCAGAAGGAACCAAAACACTGGACTCAGCCCATCTGCTGTGTGGTGTGCCACACTTCCTTGTTCTCAGATCCAGGAACTTCTATCTTCTATCACCCGTGACACTTAAGCAAGGCCCATATTAACTTTTCACTAGAATAAACCTCAGACTCGTCTTATATCTTGATATTGTGAATGTGGGGTTTATGCAAAGTAAGAAGGGGCACAAAATACAGTTGGGTAGCCTCAGGACCCTGTGTTAGCACTGTGCAGGCATTGGTTTGTCCTTTCTCTAGGCATGGCCTCACTAAATACCTTGGACACGGTTGCTGGTTTACTTACTGGACAAACCAAAAGATTTCAAGTACACTTAACTATACATCGATATAGAAAGCCAAATGCAATGATCCTTCACTGAAATTTATTAATTATAAGTTAATAACTCACATTGTTAATGTATCACCAAACATAATTGGCATCTCTGTAGTCAGAAGACAATTTTCTTCTTCTCAACGTGTTTCAAGAGTACAAAAATCACCCTCCCATGCAGATAAACTTGAACTCATTCTCTCTATCTGTATGGATGTATCCAGAAAAATTTTATAGGTGATGTATGCAGCTCAAGATATTTTACGCACTGTATATACTCTCAAAACACTTGCAGGTAGGTCTGAACTGACAGTGCAGCTAGAATTGTCTTAGAACAGAGCTCTACGAGAGAAAACAGATGCAGCTTCTAGGCTGCTTAGTGGAAAGCACGGGAGCATTTTGACATGACAGAGCACCCCATCTCCTGCACAAGCAAATCACAGGTTGGTTGGCTCTCCTGCAATGTCAAGCTAATGCATTACCTGGCTTTCACACTAAAGACACTAGAATTCTCCTTCATCGAAAAGATATTCATACTACCCAACACTGGTTCCTAGTTTAAAAAAAAAAAAAAAAAAACACTGGAACTGAAATGTTTTGTAGCCCATGCAGGCTAGTGACAGGACTGTAAACACCAATGGGCCTTGTGCACCGCTGCCCAGCCTACATGTCCAAACACTCTGCAGATAAGTTTCTTTGTTTCATCTTTAGTGTCAACCCTAAGCATGGGCGGGAGAGGGGGAGTTGCTGACAGCTTTAGTGGAAGCCTATTAAAAATTATATGGACTGTAAGAAGAAAGGAGCAGCAGGGAGACTGGAAATGCCACTTCCATTTCTATCCTTCACAGTGAAAATGCTCTAAGTAAAATTCTTGTTTCTTCACTATGAAGTCTATGTTGGATATGTTTGGGTGAAACATCTCATTCCACTAATAGGCATTAGAATATTATGTTGTTCTACTGCATAATGTGGATGGATAACCATAACAAAAGCAGTGAAGTTTAAATATCAAAGTGCATGTTATCTCTTAGGAAATTAAAAGACACACGACATTAAGTCATGGATGGAACCTCTAAAATCTTAGCTTCTCAATAACAATTATGTTATAGTTAATATTTATTAGATAACATAGCAAGAAGAGAACAAGATCCAGGCACATGTATGCAACTACCACCACCTGTAGATAATAATGTACACATAGATATATATGTATGCACACATATATACATGCATGTAACATTAGATAGTAAGTCCAATTAAGGAAGTCCTGTGGTGTGTGTGTGAGGGGGTAAATGCTTACTTTGATTGTCTTGGATTCAGTATTTTGACTGACATCATCAGGAAAAATCTTTCAAGTCCGTTGCACTTACAATTAAAAAATATCTATAAAATCACTGAAAAGAATTTCTTAAAATATTATACAAATAAGAAAAGCATCAGAGAAAGTAATTAGATTGCCTAAGCTGATGATATTTAGTTTCCAAAGTCCATTAATCTATGCACTGACACTTAACTTTTTCATTTAATTATTTGATGTGTAAGTTAGTTAATTGATCAAATAAATCCAAAAATGCTCATCTGTAATTGAAAGTTACTTTCAGTTTTATGCTGAGGACTTGTCTCAGTCAGTGTTCTATAGCTGTGAGACACAAGGACCACAGTAACTCATAGAAAGGAAAGCATTTGTTTGGGGCTTGCTTAAAGTTTCAGATGTTTCATCCATAATCATCTCAGTGAAGACCATGGTGGTACACAGGCAAACATGGTGCTGAAAAAGCAGCTGAGAGTTTATCCAGATTTTAGGCAGCAGGAAGAGACTGAGCCTAGTTTGAGCTTTTGAAACCTCAAACCCCACCCTCAGGGGCATACCTTCTACAACAAGACTACACCTTCTAATGTTTTCTATTTGTGCCTCTCCATGAGCAGGTACATATGTGAACCTATGTGAGTGCATTCTAACTCAAACCACCACAAGGAAATTTCATAGGAAAACCAGTGAATTAAAAAGTGAAATGAAGCAAAGTACATGATATGCACACAGCTTTAACCTTTTGGTGATTAATTTTACCACTCTTATTATAGAAATATGTTTTTCCCATAGAGGATTGGTGAGAGAGAAAACCATTAGTCGTGTACAATGATAAGAATCTGAGGCACAGGTCTTCTTTTCTGCATTCAGAGCCCCGTGCTCAGCATCTTCTGAATCCAACATCATGTCCCTCCCTTGTCCATAGGGATGGATGCCTATTAGGGCCAAGAATCCTCGTGCTATCCACAATGTCCTGAAAGTTTGCATTTCAAAACCAAGTCTTTGTCTACTGTGATAAATGATCTTCCAAATTTTCTCCAAAGTGCTCTTCTGAAAGCCAGCCAAGGATTACTCACGCCCTGGAGAATGCCCTCTCTTCCCTTTAGGAGTGCATCTCTCAGTTTCCTGTTCCTCTTAGAGAACTCTGAGCTTGGCACCTCTTGGTGCTGCCATGTCTGTGCTCTGAGCTCCATCCAGTTGCAGGAATGGAAGGAATCTGATTCCATAACATTTCTGTTTGCAAATGTCACCTCTGCTTCAATCCCTTGATGAAACGGATTCCCCAATTGTGTGGCTGCAAGTAAGTCACAAAGCAAGGTTCAGCTCTGCACAAAATGAGCCCTCCTGGTGATGGTAATGGCTGCCCAGAGCCTCACATTTGTGAAGCTGCCTCCTGACGTTTGTCTACTGGGAAGTAGAGGCGCCCTGTTTTACAGTACTGCATGTTACCAGTCTCTGCTTGTTCAACCCTTTCGACCTTCGGTAGGAAACACTTATCCAGGACCAGCCATTGATCTGAGCAGTTTGCATAGTACACTTTATTTAATGTTTGTCAGTAACATCAAAAGAGAGAAATTAATATGGTGGCAACTTTGTAGATGAAGAAACATGGGGTTGGTCTCCCTGGGCATGCTCTGTGAGTGAGAAGATTGTAAGTGTACTACTCCAGTTCCAACGATCCATAAACCTGTACTTAAATTGCTCCTAATTATTGGCCACTCTCTAACTTTCAAATAGTAACTTTTGACACAACGACATGTATAGCCACAAGAAAAGCTAAAGTGTACCACAGAAATAGTATAAATACCTTATTAACAACTGACGGAAAATAATTCATCTTAGAGCTGATTCTGTAAAATGAGAATAGGCACGTGATGCATATCACACACTGGAACTTCATAATGTTATCCGATTTCTCTGGTCAGAAGCAGAAGATGCTGGACAAGTAAGGACGCCGAGAAATATCCATAGGAGAATTATGAATGCTGCTTAGAAATCTCGTTTTCTGAACACGAGTCAGCTTCAAATGTATTGATGAACACTGCCATCTAATGCCCAGTGGAGAAATGTAGCCGTGCTGCAGGCTTTGAGCGTGTCCAGACGCAGTCCCCAGCATTGCTGACAGAAATGGGCAGCACATCTTACCACCACGTGAGATCCTGCGGCTGCAGAAGCTCGTTGGAGGCGAGCTTTAGAAACAGTGGGAGACAGACACCCGTGCTTTAACATCACAGTCCAGCTTCGGGGCGTGTTGACTGTAGGGTAGGGAGGTGTGATAAATTACAAAAATCAATTTCATCATAACATTTCACCATGTATAAGACAAATATCGTTAAGTAATTATAGCCAAAGCTAATTGGTAAAATCAATTTTGACTCCGATTTCTCAAACCTTTTTCACGTAACTTGGTTTTTTTCAGCCCTTGCTTCTTCCTGAGGAGTGTATTGATGATGTGTGTCTTCCCATAGCGTTTTGGAATCCATAAAAGCAAAACAACAATGGACTCGCCACTGTGAAGACAAGCAGCGGTGTCTGCGGACTGAAGGAGCTGCGGTCTGTGTTTGCACTCATACACATTGCTAATGGAGTTTTATCACCCCGGATGAGTTCTCCGTACTCAATACTCTACTGAAAATTATTTCCTAGTGTGAGTCCACAGGGTGACTCTGCGGAAACAAATGTTGGCTAGGATGAGAAGATCGAAAGGAAACATTATTCGTGTGTAGTGTCTAGAGCTAAAGATAAAAAGGACTATGTCTCCTACACTGCCAGTGGGACTGAGGGGATGGCTCGGTGAAGGACCAAACTTCGGTTTTCTAGAGGCCACATCACTGCCCGTGGCCTCGGTGATCTGCTTTGTCATCCCTGGACTCACCGTACGGAGACAAGGCATCCCCAGGCCGACATGGCTTTCTAGATTTGCTGAACCGGCAAGCAGAAAGCTCAAGTGAGAGATTCTACCTCTGCAACTAAGGAGGACAACTGATGTAAACCACTGGTCTCCACACACATATGCACACAAATCCACACATGGGAAAACACATTCATGCATGCATCCCCCACACATTCACATGCAAAAAATATTCTGGTGGGCTTTATATGTTCTTCAAATTTTAAATATTATAAATATTTAAACACTATAGTGTTTAAATTTTAAGATATTAATTTTAAATGCTGTTAAGATAAAAATACAAATATATATACATACATATATATACATAAATACATTTATATCCTCATAAGCAGTTTTTATTATAGACTAAATGCCCTTTATTAAAAATATATGGCATCGAGGTATTTTCAAATTTATAATTTTTAAAACCTCAAATTATTTGGATAAATATATCTTGGGGTATGGCCCAAATTTAAACCCAAATTTCACATATACTCCATGTATATGTATATATATATATATATATATATATATATATAGAGAGAGAGAGAGAGAGAGAGAGAGAGAGAGAGAGAGATGATAGATAGATGATAGATAGATAGATGGATAGATAGATAGATAAAGAGATAGATCCCAAAGTCAACTTTATACTGTATTTTTTAAATTACAAGTTCCATGACTAAATGTTCTGCTTTATGCCTTCATATTGGCGCCCACAAAGCTTTGGATTTAAAAGTGTAAGGGATTTGGATATTTGAATTATTGAGGTACTTGTGTCACTTTAAGAATTATGTCATCATTGTGTTCAAACACAGGTAAGGAATTCTTATGTGACTATGACACAGAAGTAACAAGTATTTTATAACTAGGCTTTAACTCATGGTAAAACTCACTGCCTCTTTGAATGTCCTCCAAGTGAGACTTTTCAGTTAGTGTGAGTCAGGAGCGTACCGTCAGCCTCTCAAACACAGGCGGCCTCTCTCAGAGTTCCTGTAGCATCCTGAAGGACCATTTGTATAGGGCACAAGAAGGCATTTCAGGGTCAAAACAAAGGAGTTCTTGGTGGGAGATAGGAGGTGAGGTGGCCCATGTTTACCTCCCTGCCTTCCTCTTTGTCCTTGGCTCAGGTCCCTTGCTGCCCTGTAAGACTGTCAGAAATAACTTGGCTACTATTCATTGAAGAGCAGAAAACAATTTAGCACTAGACCTGCCTCAAAATAAAACCTAATTCCATCCTATGATATTTGTTCTAGTATCAAGGGAGAAAAAAAGGACAAGATATTACCTAGGGAATTTCAAGACACTTTATAAAAAAATCATTATGTTTTCAACATGTTTCTGAAATCGGATTTTAAAATCGACTGCCAAATTTGTATCCTAGTAGCTATTTTCAGAATAGAAAGTAGTTTGAATCCATTCAGTTTTTTTCAGATCAGTTTTGGGTTGGCACAGCCCAGAGAATTCGCTGGGATAGTTCCAGTCGAGCACAAAGCAACAGCAGTAGCTCGACCTGGCATTAATTAAGACAAGGTTGTGAGGAGCAATTTAGCTTGCTAGCTCCAAGACTGAAACTCTTTGAGATTTAATCTTCTGGTATGAACTGCTTCTAAGTATGTTCAGCAACTCCATGTGGAATTCTTAAAGTGCAGACCCAAAGTTATTAGAATAATACCTATGAACTAAGGCTGGGAAGGAGGCAGACATTTGTCCTGACAGAGACAGCTACATTACTGTATTAGCTGGAAGCTTGTTACACGTTAACTAAACTTCTCACTTGGAACTATATTGTAAGGATGATGTAAAAGGAAAATACAACTGTACTGAAATCTATTTCAATGAGCACAATTCTGGTTACCAGGAAAAAATGATTTTGATTGTATCATTAAATTTAAAAATGCTCACTTTAGGCACTGAACACAACCTTCAAGTGGGCCTTTTATCACAAGCTTAATGAGAGGAGCATATAAAAAGAGAAAGATGCAAGCTAATGATTTTAGGTTCTATAGCTCTCTTCACTGTATGATTAGAGTATTGAAAATACACACACAGAGAGGGAGGGGAAACAGTATTGCACTCCTCAAAACAGTCACAAATATGTACAAAGGTCAATTAAAATGAGGACAGGGAAAATACACTGATCTCATGAAGAGGTTAACATCAATACATTTTATGGAACACTAAAAACTAATGTGGAAACACACACAAAAGATGGGGGGTCTGTGGACTATTCTGCGTTGTGAATTTCATTGTCCTTCAGATTCTAGAAAGATCCAATACTTGGCAAAGGGAGAAGGTAAGACCTAGGTAACCTAGAAAGGACTGTTGTTCTGAATCCCAAACCTTGAGCTGAAACATGAATTGGGGTTTGGTGTAACTGTTCATGGTTTGGCAAAATTGCCTCTTGCCACGCTATTCTGTGTCTATCCTAAGTAAAACAAATACTCATCCAATAGTTAAGGCTGACCACTCTGGAGAATGGTGCCTAGCCCTCACAGTAATATTGCTGTGTTGTCCTGCAGCTACCCCTTTGACACTCAGATGATAGCACAGGTATGTATACCTGCTTCTCAATTTTGCATTTTTAAAGATTTTATTTTATGTGTAGAGTGTCCATTTGCTTGTATGTGTATGCGCCATGGGTATGTCAGGTGCCCATGAAGTCTAGAAGAGGGTCTTGGATCTCCTAGAACTGGAGTTACAACCACCTGTGAGTCAAAATGTGGGTGCTGAGAAGTAAACAATGTCCATTGAAAGAGCATCCATCCAGTGCTCTTAACCTCTGATCTGTCTCTTCCGTCCCCCAATTTTGAAAACAATAGTTTCATTTCTTATGATAATGATTTCCTTCCTTCATTATTTTTATTTAGTTTTGGTTCTTGCTGAGCCAAGAACCAAACTCATCGTCTACTAACTAATCCAGCTACATCCCAGCCCCACCTTCGCTATTTCATAAATGTATTAATGTTTGAATGACATAAATTAATGTTTCAATGAGTTGGAACTGAAATTTATGGTTGTAGGCTCCCTATAATATGTAAATGAAGAGACTGAGCTATGTAGATCAGATGAGAAATATGTAAAACTAACAGACGCCAGCTGTGAATAAATCCAAAATTTGGAGGAAAATGGCTCTTGTACGACTTTGGCTGTATGAGTTTTCTTAAGATGTAGAAGAATTCTGTTAACATTTTAAGGAATAACATCAAACAACCAAGTTGCTTTTATAAGGTAATTATATATAATAAATTCCATGGTAGAGCTAAATACTGATCAAAAAGATTGTCAGGCATCCTAGGCTCTGTTCTGTTTTTTCTTCTACCTAGCTGTATGATTTGTTCATCTCTTGTCTGCCCACGCCTCAGCCCTCTCATAGCAGATGAGTCTAGATGAAGGGCTAAGTTCTATCAGCAGTATGACAGGAACCCATTAGGGTAAGGAAAAACGAAACAAAACAGAAAACAAACAAAAACAAAACAAACAGACAAACAAAAAAAGAATGACCATGCACTGGTTTAGCTTCTTTTACCGTGAGTGAAGTTTGTTTCTCCATCCTTTGAGACAGCCTGTGACTTCCATAGTCCAACCCAGTGTGGCAAACATGGTCATGTGCCTGGTAGAAGCTCAGTCTCATGAGGCTTTGCACAGCAATTTCTAAGAAGCCACCAAGCAACCCTAAAATTACTTTATGGATCAAAATCAGCCAACATTCTCTCTGGAGATTCAGGTGGCAAATATTTAGTCTTTGGGTTTCATTGGTCTCAGTTAGAACTACCAAGCCTGCTATTTTATTCATAACACAAGTATAGCCAAACATATGCACAAAGGCACCAGGTAAAACTTTACTTTTAAAAGAGTAAGATGGCTCAGCAACTAAAGATACTTGCTTCAATCCCTGGGAGGAATATGGTAGACAGAAAGAATTGACTCCTGAAAGTAGTCCTCTGTTTTACATGCAATAACATGTACATACTGATGCTCATGTACATGCACACATACACACACAAATAGATAAATAACAAAACTTTAAAGCATCAGGTTGTTGAATGGGCTCAGTTTGCTGATGCCAAGAAGTAGTTATTGGCAGGAGCCTGATATGCATGCCTCCTCAGAGGCTCTGCCAGAGCCATACTGATATAGATGAGGATGCTTGCAGCTAACCATCAGACTGAACATGGGGACCCAAATGAAGGAGATAAATAACTGAAGGAGATGAAAGGGTTTGCAACCCCCATGGGAAGAACAACATCATCAGCCAACCAAACCCTCCACAGCTCCCAGGGACTAAAGCACAAACCAATGAGTTTGCATGGAGAGACCCATGGTTCCAGTTGCATATGTAGCAGAGGATGGCCTTGTTGAACATTGATGGGAGGAGAATCCCTTGGTTGTGGGAAGGCTCAATGCCCCCAGTGTAGGGGAATGCCAGGGTGAGGAGGTGGGAGGGAGTGGGTGTGTGGGGGAGCACTCTCATAGAAGCAGGGGGAGGGAGAATGGGATAGGGGGTTTCCAGAGGGGAAACCAGTAAATGAGATAACGTTTGAAATGTAAATAAATAAAATATCTTATAAAAATTTGAAAAATATTCAAAATGAAAATGTATGGGGACATATAATAAGTTAACTAGATTATTACATATAATAAGTTAACTAGTGGAACTGACAATGAGCTCAGGCAAGAAGAATGTAGAAGCATTTATTACAAGAGTAAGAGCAACTAAAATATAACTTCTTGAAACAAAAATTTATATGGTGATAAACTTTACTCCACATACTGTTTTACCAGAGTTAGTAAAATTAACTACATTTGGACATACATTATTTGGGATGTGTGGTAAATATATGAACTGATTGTTAGTAACCTAACCTGATTTTTCCGGCCCCATGGTAATAGGTAATATTTCTTCTAAAAACGTATTTGTATGTTCATTTCTTTAGTCACTGAAAGGACAAAGCTGAATCATGGTATCAAATGAAAATTTAGACTACCAATGAATTCAGGCACATAAATCATATTTAAACCACCAGGTGAACAGCAATTTACAAACACACTACCTATCACTGAGATCATTCAATCAGCATTTTGAGTATTTTGAATAACAAAAAGATAAAATAAGAGAAGACAGTCTTGCCATCCACGGGTTCTGTGCACACTAGGATATGGGAGACTGGCTAAAAGGGGTCTGAAGGAAATGCAAACAAAGGTGACAGCCGCAGCAGAGATTGCATTTCAAGAGAAGAAAAATAAGGACTTTCAGAGGGGAAAAATATTAATCACCAGCAAAAAGAAGTATGTGGCAGGAATCCCTAACAGATGAGAAAAGAAGAGAAGCCCAAATCTAGAGGCTGGAAGGGAAACAGGAAACAGACAGTATGCTCATTGCAACTGATAAAGAAGCTGTTTAAATGTTTCCCTGCAACAAACTATTAGAGCACTCAGGAAAAAAAAAAAAAAAGGTAGAAAAACATTCAAACAAATAATTAGGTACTACTAAACATTTCTAATTCTTCCCCCTGCTGGGAATTGACTTTACTACTCAGGCTGAGATCTGAAGTATATGTATATTTTTCTTTCATAAAAGTCCTAAATTATCCAAGATCAAACAATGTATGTTGAAAAACCACTGTAAGTACATTGGCCAGGACTGTGTCTTTCATTGCCTCCAAAGAGCCAAACAGCTGAAGTAATGAAGGCATTGTTCTATTCCTGCAAAGAGCACTTACTGTCAGGACTGTGTGCTGTGGAAGGGTCTCATCTGGGCACTTCAGGATTTTGACTGATTTGTTTGCCATGTGGATTGTCCTTAACTTAGTCCTCATTTTTAGGTAATGTGAGAATTACTGCCACAAAAGGACTTAGTTGTCTGAACCATCCCT
This sequence comes from Micromys minutus, assembly GCF_963924665.1. NCBI lineage: Eukaryota > Metazoa > Chordata > Mammalia > Rodentia > Muridae > Micromys > Micromys minutus. Next base: position 40,097,817 of record NC_137974.1, read on the forward strand.
TATTTTCAATATTCACATTGTTTTCACATTTTCCCCAAATCCTCTAAGGCTTGAGTTAGAATTCGTGTATCATTGTGTGTTTACATGTATCTATAACAAAATCCTGAAAGCAGTATTATCTAAAGCAATGCAAAGACAAATGGAAACATGCCACCAAACTCCCTTGCAAATAAGTTGCTTCATTCTTGAACTACCAGATTTTGCTTATATTTTAAGTTTTTAGGGTTTTTTTTCTTTTCTTTTTTAATTGGATATTCTCTGTATTTACATTTCAAATGTTATCCCATTTCCCCACACTACCACCCCCTTCCCTGCACTACATGAAGGTGCTCCCTCTCCCATCCAACCTCTCCCACCTCAGGGCCTTGGCATTCCCCTACACTGGGAAAACAAGCCTTTGCTGGACCAAAGGCCTCTCCTCCCATTGATGCCAGAGAATGCTTTCCTCTGCTGCATATGCAACTGGGGCCATGAGTCTCTCCATGTGTGCTCATTCATTGGGGTTTTAGTCCCTGGGAGTTCTGAAAGGTTTGGTTGATTGATAATGCTGTTCTTCAAATAGAGTTGCAAACCCCTTCAGTTCCATCACTCCTTTCTCTAGTTCCTTCATTGGGGTCCCCATGTTCAGTTCAATGGTTAGCTGCAAGCATCCTCAACTCTATCTATATAATTCTGGTAAGCCTCTGAAGAGGCATCCATATCAGGCTCCTGCCAGTAGGCACTTCTTGGCATCAGCAATAGTGCTTGAGGTTGGTGGCTGCATAGGGGGTCAAACAAAGGTGAGGCAGTCTCTAGATGATCTTTTCTTCAATCCCTGCTCCTCTATTTGTCCCTGTATTACCTCATTTGAGTGTTTTGTTTTCCCTTCTAAGAAGGACGGGGGCATTCCCATTCTGGCCTTCCTTCTTTTTGAGATTCACAAGATCTGTGAATTGTTTCCTGGTTATTCAGAGCTTTTGGGGGCTAGTAGCCACTTATCAATGAGTGCATACCATGAGTGTTTTTTTCTGACTGGGTTACCTCACTCAGGATGATAGCTTCTAATTACATTCATTTGCCTAGAAATTTTATGAACTCATTTTTTTTAATAGCTGAGTAGTACTCCATTGTGTAAATGTACCACAATTTCTGTATCTATTCCTCTGTTGAAGGACATCTGAATTCTTACCAGCTTCTGGCTATTAAAAATAAGTCTGCTATTAGCTTGTGCCCTTGTTAGATGTTAGAGTATCTTTTGTGTATTTGCCAATATTAGCAAGCCAATTTTCTGAGGAACTGCCAGACTGATTTCCAAAGTGGTTGTACCAGCTTGCAACCCCACTAACAATGGAGCACTGTTCCTCTTTCTCAAAATCCTTGCCAGAATCTACTGACACCTGAGTTTTTTTTATCTTAGCTATTCTGAGTGGTATGAGGTAGAATCTCGGGGTCCTTTTGATTTGCCTTTCCCTAATGACTAAGGATGTTGAACATTTCTTTAGGAGCTTCTCAGCAATTAGATATTCCTCAGTTGAGAACTCTTTGTTTAGCTCTGTCTCCCATTTTTAATAGATTTATTTAATTTTCTAGAGTCTGACTTCTTAAGTTCTTTGTATATATTGAATATCAGTTTTCTGTTGAATGTAGGATAGATAAAGATCTTTACCCAGCATGTTGGTTGCCGTTTTGTCCTTTTGACAGTGTCTTTTGCCTTATAGAAGCTTTGCAGTTTTATGAGGTCCCATTTGTTGTTTCTTGATCTTAGAGCATAGCAATTGATGTTCTGTTCAGGAAATTTTCCCCTGTGCCCATGTGTTTGAGGCTCTTATCCACTTTCTCTTCTATTAGTTTCAGTGTACCTAGTTTAATGTGGAGGTCTTTGATCCACTTGGACTTGAACTTTGTAAGAGGGGATAAGAATGGATTGATTTGTATTCTTCTACATGCTGACTTTCAGTTAAACCATCCCCATTTGTTGAACATGCTACCTCCCACCGGATTATTTTTAGCTTTTTAATGAAAGATCAAATGACCATAGGTGTGTGGGTTCATTTCTGGGTCTTTAATTTTATTCTATTCATCTACCTGCCGGTCTCTATAGCAATACCATGCAGTTTTTATCACAGTTGCTCTGTAATGCAACTTGAGATCAGGGATGGTGATTCCTGCAGAAGTTCTTTTACTGTTGAGAACATTTTTCACTATCCTGGGTTTTTTATTATTTCATATGAATTTCCAAATTGCTCTTTCTAGCTCTACGAAGAATTGAGTTGGAATTTCTATGAGGAATGCATTGAATCTGTATATTGCTTTTGGCAAGATGGCCATTTTTACTGTATTAATCCTGTAAATCCATGAGCCTGAGAGATCTTTCCATCTTCTAAGTCCTTCTTCAATTTCTTTCATCAGAGACTTGAAGTTCTAGTCACACAAATTTTTACTTGCTTGGTTAGGGTCACAGCAAGGTATTTTATATTGTTTATACCTATTGTGAAGGGTGTTATTTCCTTAATTTCTATCTTAGCCAGTTTATCCTTTGAGTCAGAAAGGCTTCTCATTTGTTTGAGTTAATTTCATATGTAGCCACTTTGCTTAAGTTGTACATCAGCTGAACCAATTCTCTGATGGAATTTTTGGGGCTATTTGAGTACACTATTATAACATCTTTAAATAAGGATATTTTGACTTCTTCCTTTTCAATTTGTACTCTTTTGTTCACCTTTTGTTGTCGAATTGAAGTGGCTATGACTTCCAGTACTATATTGAATAGGTAGGAAAAAATGGGCAGCCTTGTCTAGTTTCTGATTTTAGTGGGATTTCAAGTTTTTCTCCAATTAGTTTGATGTTGGCTACTGGTATGCTGTATATTGCTTTTGCTATGCTTAGGCATGGGCCTTGAATTCCTGATCTTTTTCAATACTTTTATTATGAAGGGATGTTGAATTTGAAATCAAATGCTTTCTCAGCATCTAATGAGATGATCATGTGTCTTTTTTTTTAGTTTGATTATAGAGGGGATTGTGTTAATGTCTTTCTATATACTGAAACATCCCTGCATTCCTGGGATGAATCTTACTTAATCATGGTAGATGATCATTTTGATGTCTTTTTGGATTACATTTGCAAGTATTTTATTGAGTATTTTTGCATCGATATTTATAAATGAAATTGGTCTGAAGCTCTCTTTTTTTGTTGGCCCTTTGTATGGTTTAGGTATGAGCATAATTGTGGATTCACAGAATCAATTGGGTAGTTTTCCTTCTGCTTCTATTTTGTGTAGTAGTTTGAAGAGTATTATTGTTAGGTCTTCTTTGAAGGTCTGATAGATCTCTTTACTAAACCCACCTGATCCTGGGCTTTTTTGCTTTGTAGAATTTTAATGACTGCTTCTATTTCTTTAGGAGTTATGGGACTATTTAGATGGTTTGTCTGATTCTGATTTAACTTTGCTACTGATTATCTGTCTAGAAAATTGTTCATTTATCCAGATTTTCAAGTTTTATTGAATATAGGCTTTGGTAGTAAGATCTGATGATTTCTTGAATTTCCTTCCTGTCTGTTGTTATGTCTCCTTTTTCTTTTCTGCTTTTTTAAATTTTGATACTGTCTCTGTGCCTCCTTGTCTGTCCAGCTAAGGGTTTATCTATCTTGTTTATTTTCTCAAAGAACCGGCTCCTGATTTTCATATAGTTTTTTTTTCTTTCTACTTAATTGATTTTAGCTCTAAGTTTATTTCCTGCCTTCTACTCCCCCTGGGTGTATCTGTTTCTTTTTGTTCTAGAGCTTTCAGCTGTGCTGTCAAGTTGCTAGTGTATGCTCTCTCCAGTTTCTTCTTTGAGGCACTCAGAGTACATTCCTCTTAATACTGTTTTCATTGTGTCACATAAATTTGAGTATGTTGTGCTGTCATTTTCATTAAATTTTTAAAAATCCTTAATTTCTTTCTTTATTTCTTCCTTGATCAAGTTATCATTGTGTAAAGCCTTGTTCAGCTTCCATGTGTATGTGGCCGTCCTGTTGGTTTGTTTTTTGTTTTTGTTTTTGTTATTGAAGAACAGCCTTAGATCATCCTGATCTTATAGGATGCATGGAATTATTTCCATCTTCTTGCATCTGCTGAGGCCTCTTTTGTGGCTGATTATATGGTCAGTTTTGAAGAAGGTACTTTGAGGTGCTGAGAAGGAGGTATATTCTTTTGTTTTACGATGAAACTTTCTATAGATACATGTTAAATCCATTTGATTCATAACTTCTGTTAATTTTACTATGTCTCTGTTTAGTTTCTGTTTCCATGATCTGCCATTAATGACAGTGGGGTGCTGAAGTCTCCCACTATTATTGTGTGAGGTGTAATATGTGCTTTGAGTTTTAGTATAGTTTCTTTTATGAATATAGTTGTCCTTGCATTTGGAGCATATATATTTAGAAATGAGAGTTCGTCTTGGTAGATTTTTACTTATCTTTTTTGATAACTTTTGGTTCAAAGTGGATGTTATTCGATATTAGAATTGCTGTTCCAGCTTGTTTTTTGGAACCATTTGCTTGGAAAGTATTTTTCCCAATCTTTTACTCTGAGGTAGTGTCTGTCTTTATTACTAAGGTATGTTTCTGGTAGTCAGCAAAGAATGCTTTCTGTTCAAGTATCAACTCTGTTAGTCTATGTGTTTTTATTTGAGAATTAAGTTCATTGATGTTTAAAGATATTAAGAAAAAGTGTTTGTTGCTTCCTCTTTTTTTCTAGTTAGAGGTGCAATTAGGATTGTGTGGGTACCTTCTTTTGTATTTGTAGAAAGAAAATGACTTTCTTGCTTTTTCTATGGTGTTCCTACTTGTGTTGGAGGTTTTTTATCTATTTTCCTTTGTAGGGCTGGATTTGTATAAAATTTCTAATTTTGAATAATCCTGAAAAATGTTTCAAATATTGGTATTTGTTTTATATGGCCTTCATTTCACCTATTATTTTTTTCTTAATGATAATCAATATCTAAACTTAAATGCCTGTGTCACATGTACTTGATTAATATGTAATAAGAGGATGTAGAGCACCACATGATAGCTTCCTTTAAAATCATTGGAAACATCTTTATCTGTTTCTCCTCTGTAAATGAGATCAGGCTGTATTTTGATATTCAATATTCTTGGGGAAAAACTATATTTTCCTTCTGCATGAATACTAAGAGGAGAAAAAAACATCCCAAATGGCATTTGAAAGTCAAATTGCTGTTTGTAACCTTTGGAATTCAAGTTAAAAAGCAGTCATTTCTGTATTGCCTCAAATCAGACACCAAAAGAACTCAAAGAAGCTAATTTAGTACATCTGGAAAGATCTCTAAAGATTCATGTTAATCTAATGACTGTTTAGTATAGGAAATTATAGCTTAAATAATGTATACAAGTATGGATATTCATCAAGAGTTTATACCAATAGAGAGTGAGTTATTTTAAGATAAAGAACTAAAAATACTGGCACTTTATTTCCCAGAAATTATCAGTCAATGGCAAAGCATAATTAAAGCTTACATGACTTCCTGTTAGAGCTTATGCAATTCAGAAGTTACTGTCTGATACACATTCTTGATTCACTATACGTAGGTGTCATCAGAGAATGAAAACAAAGTGTGCAGTATTGAAGAGAGAATTGATTAGATATCTTTTTAAAACCAGCAGTAAGGTGTTGGGAAAAGTTCTTTAGACAGAGTAGAATTTGTCATAATCATGAAGGGCAATAATGGAAGCTGGCTGCAGACAACTAGGAAGCAATGTCCCAGAGGAGACAGAGGCCAAAGCCTTATAGCATGTGGAAGGAAAGTACCTTGAAAAATGGCGAGAAGCAAGTGTTCCTTGGACAAAGGAGGGGATAATGTTCCTTGGACAAAAGAGGGGATAAAACCCACTGGTTTTCAAGCCTGCTGTCTTACAGTCTCCAGAACCGATGCTCCTCTGTTGTTCTTAGCTGATCCTTCCTGGACATGCTCCCTGGTCTCAGGTCATTCAGTTTTCTCTCTATGCCCCATGTTCTGTTTTCACTTGATACCATTCTCTGGTAACCGTCACTCCATGGTTGTGAGATTGACATTTGACTCAAATTTCTAAAATAACTATAGGTATTGTCATGAAATATTTTATGATTTTTCCCTTATGTATGTATCATAACCTTTCTGGTTGTGGCTATATAGTCATACTTAATATTTTGAATGGGCTAATAAAAGCATGATATAATGTTTGATTGTGACATAACAAACATGTTGCATGCCTTTTGTCTTCAACATGAAATATTTGCATTTTAATTGTTTATTTAACACCAATATATTATAGCATGCATAATTACTTGTATTACTGTATATTTTGTGGCTATAGGTAATTTTGTGTATAACATATGAGCATAAGTTATTTTAATTATTATTATTGTGGATATGTATATGACAGGGAATCACAGCATGCATGTGAAGGTTTTTGGCAAGAACTGGCTCTGCTTCCATCATGTGGATCTTAAAGATTGACCTCATGATCATTCACAGAACTGAGACAAGTCAGCATGTTACTATCATAACTAGTTACTTTAAAATTGGTATAGCTTATGTCTGAGTATATTACTCATAATTACTGAAATTTTGGTTATATACAGTATAAATCTTTCCTATGATTTTGTTGCTGAACACTGTACCCTTTATCTTTCTGTCAAAAGGCTAGACTGGGGCTGGAGAGATGCCTTCATAATCAAGAGAATTCACTGTTCTTCCAGAGATCTTGAGTTCAATTACAAACAACAACATTGTGGTGCTCAAACATCTTCATTAGGATTTGGTGCATTTTCTGGTATGGCTGAAAACTAATTAATTAAATTTTTTAAAAAGTATAGACATTTTTTCTAATGAGTAAGATCAATTATTATTCTCATTTAGGTATCTCCCTTGGAACAGTAAATATTTACAAGCAAATGGTGTCAAGAGCTTATTTTGATTCTGTGAATGGTTCATTGTTCCATAGACTCCTTTGCCAAAATTTAGTTGGAATTTATGTGCTTATTGAATTCAAATTTCAGCAGCATCTACAGACTTCCCTTAGGCCCCAAGTGGTCACTTATAAATGGAATAATAGGAAAAGGGAAGGTTAGTAGTCCACAATGTCTCACTTTGCTCAAAAGTTCATGCTTCAACATCAATGACCATTTTCCAATAAAAAGAACATGCTTTAATTAGATGTTGTTATCTTTCTAATTTTAATCACAATTTAAAAACAGAAAATGGAGTCCTTGCCTGATAAAACAAAGGTCATTTAATTTTCCCGATATCACTGAATAGACTTATTTGATATTCTAATGAGAATTAACACTCATGTCAAGTATTACAATAAACTACAAATGAGCTGCAAATAATTTATTTAAAATAATGTGCGATTATACCTGAAAACTTTTTAAGCCTTACTTTGCATATATATGTGTGTGTGTGTATGCATATATATATATATATATATATAGATAGATAGATAGATAGATAGATAGATAGATATAGATATACATTCACGCACATTTGGAGGTAATATATGATGAACATACACAGACACACACACACATAAACACATACACACTACATAGCACAATACACAACATATTCTAAATATTCTTCCTGCAATCCAGAGAGGATCATGAACAGGGATATTGTTCATTTTTACTGCCGTTCAAGAAGCAACCGGTTCAAGCATGGTTACTTAATCAGTATGAGTTTATCATCTCACAGCTCTGTAGATCATTAACTTAACAGAGATTTCAACAAGTTCAAACCAGGAGAGCCACATTACTTTCTTTAGATTCTAAGTTAAACCTTATCCCATGTTTTTCCCCTCATTTCTGTGTCCACCCGCATTGCTTGGTACATGGAACCTTTCATCTACCTTCAAAAGTTGTTGTGGGTTGTAGGCAAACATTACATCTCTCTGATTGTAGCCAGGAAATGCCTTGTGCTTTTAAGAACTCATGTGACTAAACTGCATGAACTAAGATAATACTGGATAATCTTTCCCCACCCCAAGGCCTATAGTCTTAATGGTATCAACAAAGTTCCTTTGGCCATGAAATCTAACATATTCTCAGATTTCAAGGATTATACCATGAACATCCTTACAGAGTTCTTACCTTTGTACTGGAGGTGCTTTTGGGCTGAATAGAAGGTGCCTATCTCACAGCAGTACTGGTAGGAACTCAGCTGTATTAAGAAGGTATGCGTGTGGCTTGTATAAGACTGTCCTGGCAACATTAAACTAAATTACAGAAATTTTAAGATCTTCAGCTGCCCACATGAAATCATGCTTGCAATAAACTCTATTAAGGAGAGGCACTCATGGATTTTTACAACTGTCCTAAAAAATTATAATGAAAATGTATCCATGTGGATAATAAGTATATTTACATCTAGAATACTTGAACTCACTGAAAATATGCTCAGATGGCTAACCAGCTATTGTAGATTGTTGTCATCTGAGCATAGTCATCACTGCCAACTTAATCAGAAGCAACTGTGACTGTTCCTGCAAGAAATTCAATATTTAGCCTGCTGGCATACCATCATAAAAGAAAAATGGGGACAAGGTCCTTAGACCCTTTCTTTTGATGCCTCTCTCACAGCTGCATAGAACTCTACTCTGGCTACCTGTGTTCTCATGGGCCTGAGATGTGCTAGAATATAGACAATGTAGAAGGTTAGCTGAAGAATGGTACCCTATTTATGCAGCTCTTGGGAAGTCATCATCAATGCTGTGGTGAGACATCTGATGGTATGGTTGTTGAGGGTCCATTACATTCCTGTAACTGTCCCTCACAAGTAAAAACTCTGTAAGCCCAAATAATCTCACTGGCTTGCAAATCTGAACTTTGGCACAACCATTCTTTGGCATGTGATCGGGGCCTTATCCAAGCTGAATAGATTCTTCTCTGCATCTCTCAAGGCAAACTTTGGGATATGCTGGTATATCCCACACTTACCTGAGGCTTTTCTCAATAGTCATTTGGGATTCTTTGAGAATGCCACATCCTTAGCAAGATGACATGGCTGAAGAGCTTCATGCATAGAAATTAAGTTACAGCTCTAAGTTGATCTCTATAATACATGTACCTATGTAATTTGGCTCTGTCATTCTCTCATGTTTTCAGTATAATGTACAGAGATGTTTAAACCATTCAAGTAAATTGGGCTACTTCCTTTAAAAGTCTCTCCTGTAGAGAAAATAACATGTGGATCATTTTTAATAAGCAATTATATAGAGTATACAATATGACTAAGTTTTAAAAAAGTATACCTCCTCTTAACAGATATTTTGGATGTGAAAAATTTCGGAGTTCTGGGTACTAAATTAGTCACTTAGGCTTAATAAGATGAAAAACAACCGTTCACTATACCAAGCAGGGCAAAGCTAGAATGGAAATGAAACTCCATGCCTAATACAAATCCCTCATTTAAGCAATAAAAGAAGCTGAATGTCTAAAGATTTAAATGTAATTGGCTCCTCCTTTGATACATAATTCACTTTCATATCCTCTTACTAGAATTCATTAGTAAGATTGAGTTTTTAAGATTAGGGAGGTCAGGGCACTCAGCAGAGCACTGACTTCAATTATCCTCATGATTCAAGAGGAAAGGCTGGCGAAGAAGATGCCAAGAACACTGGAGTAACAATCCTAGAAATAGAGGTTGCCTTGTCCAACACACCAGGTCGTTCTTAAGCCAAGCCTGCACAAAAGCTTTGTTAACCATCAGCATACTGCTGTGGCTTTCTAAGCTCAGGTTCAAAGGAGACAGTGTGCCATAAAACATAAGACCCACACTACAGCTTTAGCTGGTTTGAATCCCAGCTTCTCCATCTTTTACCTGAGAAGGCTTATGCTTGCCACAGACTCTAATTGCAACGCAGAGATAACAGCACCAGCATTAGAGAGTTATTACAAGGACTAAATGAAACGACAGTGGAATAACCAGGCATTTAGGCTCATGTATGAGGAAGAGCAAACAGTTGAGGAATGAATATTATTATAAATGAACTTGCAAATGCCTTTTGAAGAATAATAACAAATGCAAACACATTTCCTTATGAATGTTATTGCTATGAATATTCATGTTCACTCAACATTATATAAAGTTTCCTCAACCCAAGTATGATGTAATATTCTCTGAGCATATCTCCAATCTTCTGCATCAGAGAAGCTGTGACTACTTGCAGTCAACCCTTAAAACTGGGTTTGTTGATAGCCATTGGTTCCTAATAGAAGGACTATGGGGAAGGCCATTGGACCCTCATGTGATCTCAGCCATGCCCACTCTGTACCTCACAACTAGCTGTAGTTAATTATTCCTTAAGTGCATCTGGCCTCATGTATTTGGGGGTGATGGGATGTATGAAATGTGCAAGGTTCACTAAAGGAAGCTCTAGCTTTGGAGGAATTGTCATTCGTGCTAAGGTAAGACTTCCACCAGTATGGTTGCTCTGGACTCATACACACTCTCCTGCAAGTAACATCTCACTCCTGCTTCCTGTAAGTATTCCTGATAGATTTCTGTCCCCAAGTCGTACATTAGAAGTCATACTTAGTTTTGTCAATGGTGCTCTGTAAGGAAGGAGTAGACATTGATTTAGCTCTTCAGGGAACAAGTTCTCATAATGTCAGGGTGATGCACTGCATGGTGGGGCTATTGTAAAGTGGCTAAGTTACAAGACTAGAGCCCTCAGAAGTGGTAGTGGACAGAGAATGGTAGATTCCCAACTCCATCCATCCTGGAAAGACATGGTCACAAAGTATCTGTGAGCGTCAGGAAGCATGCCCTGCCTAGGAACTGAACTTTTAGCTTTCTAAATTTAGAAATTGAAATATGATTACAAAATTTTCCTCTTCTCCTTTCTCCCTCCAATCTTTCCCAAGCATCTCCCTTTGTTCTTTCTCGAGTTCATGGCACACTGTTATAGAAACTGAGTTTGCCAGCTTGGTCATGACTTTCACTGCCACCCGTTTATGAGAAATAGTTCCTGCTTACTGGTGTCCAGCTTGTGGAAGTTTCTTATGGAAGTTGTAAAGTTACATAATTTAGTAATTTACATTTACAAAGTTTCTTAAACCATGGACCCAGCCCTTTGCCCTGATAACTTTAGAGTTGGTTTTCCCGAAATTCATAAAGTGGGAATTAGGCTATGGAAAGGTGCAGGTGGTTCAGTATCATGTATCAAAGTGTGAGTAGAAAGAGAATTTAAATAGAGTGACCTCGGGATCTCTGCTAGCTGCTTTCCTTGTTAAATTATGTCACCTTGGCAGCTTAACGGTACACTGGAAACATTTTCAAGGCAAGAATATTTATGTACACAACTCTTGGCACCATAAATATTTGTCTAGATTTATCCAGCTTCAGACCAATCAACACCAAAGAAAACTTGTGATTTAAAAGGTGTGGGGTTTTATTCATGCAATGTTAATATAATGGAAAAACAATTCAGTATCTCAGGCAGGCATGGTTTTAAAGGCATTAGCAGGTGGCAGAAGGCATAAACTGCACCTTTCTTGACATTTTAAAACAACTAATATATGTTGAAAGCATGCACATTCCTGTATCATTTAAATACAGAAAGTATTAATGATAAATAAGGTTCTGTAGAAAGTGTAAGTCTGAAGCATTTTGTTTACATGGGGTGAAGTGCATATAAACTCTGGCAAGTGGTAATGGAAGCTCTACATTCCGTCCACAGCGATGCTAGAACATGCTGTACAATCCCAAGCAACCCTTTAACCTTGTGAAAAATGAACACTGTATTAGAGGGATATGCAGAACATGAAGGAAAATAAAGGCAGAACTAAGCGAGCTCACTCCAGCTTACTCCCAAGCTAAACAGAGAGGAATAAGTCAAGCAGCACATTTCAGGAAGGCTGCTACAACAAGCATACTTTTCTTCCACCCTTCTGAATACAGAATGAGCTCCTTCCATGATACCTATCCTTGTACCATAATGTCTAACGTCTTCCTTATCTGCACCGATAGTGTAACTTCATACTGAATTAGAAATATCATTATTAAATAACCATCCATCGAGTACGCATTTAGCACAAAATGTCATTCACAGTAATTAGTCAAGGTTGGTTTCTCCACCTTGTAGAAGCTTACAGTTAAAGAGGAGAGGGAAATAAAGGAGAAAGATTCAGTGGAGTTCAATAAAAGCTAAAATGTCTGGTATAAAAATAATTTAACTTTGTAAGCACAGTGTTGTGGAAACACATAGAGGAGAATGTAGTTAAATAATTCAAAGATGCTGATGCTGTGCAGAGAGTGGTTGCCTAGCAGGGCATTACATATTCAGTGCCTACTATCCAGAAACCCATTACCACTGAGGAAACAGGATGAAAAGCTTCCCTCCCCCTTTCGCCAGAACAAAACTGTCTCCTAGAAATGCCCATGTGTGTCTCTTCATTTTAGAGTCTGAATCCTCATCTCCTGCAGTCTCTTTCAGAAACAGGTCCAACCCAACTGGCCACTATGTTCTAATCAAGGGTGTCCTATTGAGAGACACCTTCTACCTCATTTCTTGAGCAAAAGCACAAAGCGAGTTTGGGAGAGTGAGTCCTAAGGGGTGGGATAATTTCATGCCATGCGTAAGTGGCAGGCTGAACAGCATAGGTTTCATTGTCAGACAACTGAATCAATAGATCACTGTTATCATTGTCTCATCATCAGGCAAGTGCAAGCACACATCTATAAAGTTCCTGGGGAAGCACCACTAACAATAAACACACATAGAATTTTTAAAAACCGCTTGACTAGCAAAATCTGTTAAAAAGAAAACCTCTTACATTGTAAAATACAGTCTAACGCCAACCCTTAGTTGGAAGACTTCCTTTGAGTAAGCTAATTAATCGGTGTGTGTTCTAACAGCAAAGATATTGAAGGGTTAACAGCCTTTAAAAGTAGGAATGCCAAACAATACACATTAACTACGGTTGTCTTGAAAGTGGCTGTCCACATGGCCCATGTAATTAAATGTTTAAAGGTGAAGGGTCTCTCACCAGACAGATCTTTGTTGCTATCTTGGTGATACAGTTTTATGTCTCATTTTTTATGAGGCCTTAGGCAAGTAGCTTAATCTCTCTGAGATATTAAGAAAATGAGTACACATTCAGACATTCAGAGTTTCTTTTTTGCCGATGGATAAGTAATATTATATGATTAAAGAACTGCATTGGTAGTAAGAGTTCAACAGAACATAGTTGCAGCAATCCATACTTGAGAGAGAAGCCAAAGATAAAAATGGTCTTTGGCCTAAGAAGAGGTAATTTTAAAGCTTCATCTGGCTGTTAGAAGAAGCAGCCATTAATAGCTTTATGACATATGCTGCCAAGATGGTAGGATATGAGGAACTAAAAATCACCCAGATGCGAGCACCTCAAGTGCTACATAAAGTTTACCTGAATTTATAATGTGGAGCCAAAAAGGGGAAATACGCAGGTGCCTTAAACAGAATATCATGTGAATAGTGACAAACATCTGTCACCTCCCATTAGTAGTGGGGATGGTTTTCATATACTAAAAATTAAATACCAAAGGCACAGACAGAACTGAGGTCTTAAGTTCATACAGTAAAGTTAGAGCTGAAAACCTTGCATAAATCGGAGACCTCCATGTTTCGGGGGGGGGGAAGTAAAATATAAAATAGAAATAGAACAAATAGAAAACCTTATGAGAAAAATGAAGACTTGTAGAAAAGCTGCACCCCCCAATTTAACAAGGCAACAGGAAAACTTAAATTCTCCATGAGAGGCTTGGTAGACAATAAAATTCAATACATACCCATTAAAAAATTAAAATGTGGACCAACCCTTTAGATGACTAATTGTTTTCTGTTTTCCCCCCATGGGTAACTGTGGTTTGATGAAGAATAGCCTCCACGGGCTCATTTATTCGAATGTTTAGTCACTTGGAACTAGAACTCTTTGGCAAGATCAGAAGTATTAGAAGGTGTGACCTTGTTGCAAAACGTGGATTACAGGAAGTAAGCTTTAATGTTTCAAAAGCCCATGGAAGGCCAAGCCAGGTCTGTGTGTCTGTCTGTCTGCCTGATCCCTCCTTCTCCCTCCTTTTTCTCTATCCCTACAGAACAGGATGTAGCTCAGCTACTTCTCGACTGCCTGCCTCATGCTGTCATGTTCCCCTTTGTGACAATAATAGACTAGTCCTCTGGAAGCCCTAGTAAATGCTTTCTTTTGTAAGAGTTGCCTTGGCCACAATGTCACAGCAACAGAACAGTGACTAAACCAATACAGTTGTAGATAGGCATATGCGGCCCAAGCCAGGCCTCAAACTGTCTGTGGTCCTCCTCGCCCTGCCTACTAACTGGAGGCAGCACAAGGATATACGGCCAAGCCAGGGTTGGGTGGAACTTATTAAAACAACAGCAACGAATGGTCCTATGCATTGAGAACATGTTGGCCATATGATAAGAACTGGGCTGTCATAAGGACAGGACATCTATTTAAGGTCTGTGGACACATGCAAGTACCCTGAAATTGCAATGCTGAAATCAGCTAGCTCTTACTTTTAGGTATTCTACCATGAACACTGGCCCTAAAAACTTTATGTAATAAAATAACCCAGTAAAGTATCTAAAGCCCAGGATATAAACCAAGTAGTAGTGGCACATGCCATTAATCCCAGCACTCATGAGGCAGAGGCAGGTACATCTTTGAGTTTGAGGCTAGCCTGGTCCACAGGGCAAGTTACTGGACAGCTAGGGCTATGCAGATAGACTGTCTTGAAAAAAAAATTGAAAAAGAAAGAAGCCAGGATATATAAAATTGTTGAAAGAAGAATTAGCCTTGGGAGAAACAGGACATGATAGAAAAATAGCGGTTTTACTTAAAGGGGAACAATTACAATTTCTAAAATTAGAAAGCCAGAATTACTTCAATAGGAACATTAAAGAGAAGTTAGTTCACAATAAAGCACATTTAAGGAACTGAAAAAGCAGATTTAAGAACAATATCATGAATATGTCTGTAGTGGTTTGATTATAAAGTATCTCTCCATAAGTGCAAGTGTTTGAACACTTGCTCCCCAGCTGGTGATGATGTTGGGAGGGTTGTGGAAATTCTAGAGATGGGGGTTCACTGAAAAAGATGCATCCCTGGGGAAGAGTGGGCCTTGGGTCTTTATTGAGCAGACCCACTTACTACTCATTATTTCTATGGTTTATTTATGACTGCAATTTCAACATCCAGCCTCTGCTCTTGTCACTGTGCGAGCCTGCTGCCACATCTTCCCATCATGATGGGCACTGTCTCTATCAAGCTCTAAGCTAGAATAAACCCTTTCTCCCATTCATTGCTTGGCCAATTTTTTTTTTTTTTTTTTTTTTTTTTTTTTTTTTTTTTTTTTTTGCATCCCAATTGCTGCCTCCTCCAGTCTCATCCTCCCGGAATTCTTCCCCAAATCCCCTTCCCTTTATCCTCTAATAGAGTTCAACCCGGTGGATATCCCCCATCCCTGGCACAAGTCTCTGCAGGGCCAGGTGCATCCCCTCCCACTGAGGCCAGACGAGGCAGCCCTGTCAGCAGGACTTACAGTGAAGGGATAAGAACACCAAATCACCCACAAAATGTGCAACCCAAAACTTGCCAGGATATTTTAGAACAGCAAGGAATCAACTAAGGCAAGATCACTAAAAGTTTGGAATAAGAAAAAGGAAGATAACTTAAAAGTCAAAGAAAAATATACAGAAAATCAACATGCAGAAAATCAAATGATCTCTGAGTTATGAAAATATAAAGAATTCAGGAAAATTATCATCTAAATTAACCGCTGAGAATGTTCCTAAACTGGGTGAGAAATGCTAATTCTTGAGATAATGAAAATACTACATGAAAATATTAGAATTGATGTTGGTAGACAGATAACATAGACCGATGGAAGGTAAGTGATAAGCAGATGAGATTAAGTATAATTAATATATTACACAGAAATAGACATCAGATGAGATATTTAAAGACAGGAACAAAAAAAGCAGTGAACTATGAAGCTAGTAGTACAACAAACAAGCCATCTTCAGAGTTCCCAGAGAGAGATTACTAGCCTGCCTTTCTCCATTTCTGAGAAGGCAAATAGAATTTGTTCAACTACTGAAAAGAATAAACCACCCATTGCATCTTGAATTTGAGGCAATTTTGAAAGCAGATATAGTGTCTCTGACTCCATTATTTAATTCATCACACTGAGTGATAAAACAATAAAGATCCAAAGCAAGGTTCTCTGCACCCTAGGATTCAGCAGCCTGAGGGCTTAAAATTCGAGACTTGATCTTTTAGGATACATATTTCAATAATATTCTTTTCAAAGCCTCTAAACAAACTAAAATCTATGTACACAATTAGTTTGAAATTGATCCTACAGGTGAAGACTGATGTTAATTTGTTCTCAAAGTATCACATGAATAAAACTTGCAGTAAATGGGAGTCATGGGTTTTTAATGATATGGTTTTATTTGGTTTAAAAAACATGTGTAATGATGAATCTTGTTCTGCTTATAGACCTGATGAACTGGATTTCAAACATCCTTTACATTAATGTAATAAATGATAACCAAATTTTGAAGGTTTGTTATACTATTTGGAAAACAAAAACTGCAAACCTAGCTGAAAGTATTTCATTACAAACTTTTTAGAAGGTTTCTTTTGTGGTCACTACAAAAAGAAACTTTTGTTCCAGTTTACTGAAATAGCCCCTTTCCTAGATTGATTTACCTCTGTGCATGCTGGATCTAGACAAGGAGTTATTTACTATAGCTGTACATAAAAGATCCTCCAGGTTGAATGCTGCTGAGCTGTAACATCCCATGGGCCTGCAAATGCAGGTGTCTTTCCACTTGATGAGTCTTCATTTCATCAACTACAGCACTTCTTGTTTGAGCTGCAATTTTTCACATTACAACAGTAATTCCAGAGTTTTACATTTCCCCAAAACAACATACTGTGTGACTTTTCCTGGGGAGACTTGACCAAACATGCCTTCACACTGGACAAGGCACCACAAGCATTACTTTGCCCAAGTCTGGCTTAGAGGCATAGTTACCAAGGTTACTTGCAAGAGCAAGGGTGATGTATTTGTTGCAGGAATATCTCAGTCACATCCACACAAGGATGGCCCAGCGTGGGTGATGGGTGGGTGATCCTGCAGACAATTCTTAGAAGAGTCTCTTCTTTCCCCACAATTGCTCATTCTTTTCCTAATCTTTGGTGTGGAACTTCTAAACCTTGCAGTTTCCGGAGGCTTCTGTGCCTGCTAAGATTCATGAGCTTCCTAAACCTCTGAAGTTTTGTTTTCTGAGTTTTTCTTTTGAGGAAGAAATGTTTTAATCTGGAGGAAATTGCTTTACAACACTCACAATAAGGTATTTCTTGTCTACAGATATATATATGTGTTTTAAAAATAATTAAAAGTACATTAGAAAGATTCTTATACTGCTTGGCAAATAATGTTAATGATTTCAATGATTATAATAAAATAATCTTTCCAAAAAAGAATAGAGAGGTAGCATTTGTTCCTTTATGCAACAAGACTCTGTAAGAACTAGCTAGCTGTAGTAGGTCAACATACATGTATTTAACATCTACATAGTAAATGCACAATAAAATCTTCAGATAAAAAGACAAAATAAGTTTGGTTTATATAATTTATTGTTTTTTCTTTATAATCTATGCATTAGTTTTGTTACAACAAAACTTTCATGCCACTATAAAAAAACATACCTGATAGCAATAACTTCAGAGAAGACACATTTATTATGACTCAGTTTTAAAGAATCTCCATCCACACTGGTAAGGAAGACACTGCAGAAAGTTCTGTTCATTGCAGTGGGAATATGGGGTCCATCAGTTCACTTTATGGCAAATGACTGGGAGCAAAGAAGTTCAGAACTGCTGAATAAGCTATACCCATTTGCCCTGAGATGACCTCTTTTTGCCATCTTGGCCTCACCTCCCACGTTCCCACAAACACTGCCACCAGCAGGGAAACAGGTGTTACAGAACTTTTGGGTGGTTCTTCAGAATTAAAATTAAAACAACCTAAAAGGATCAAGTGATAAGTGTTTTGTCTGAACATTTGTCACAACAAACAAATAATGTTAAAAATTAAAAAAAAAAAGAATAGAAACAAACTGGGCAATAAAATCCAGGATAAATTCACACCTTTGATTGAAGCCATAAACAAATTCATAAAACAGCCAACAAACATCATATTCAAGAGTACCTTCAGGCTATTAGTGGAATTGAAAGGCAGCCAAAGATTTATTTGCTTTCTGAAAAGTACGGAAACACTGGAACACTTACATGAAATGGTGTGAGTTACTCTTGTGCATGAGGATATGAATTCCATAAACAACCTCAAATACTAAAGTATTACAGGACGGAAATGTGATTAGTAAATAATTGGGCTGAAGAAAGCCAGAAACTAAGAAGTGAAACACTGGGAGGCAAAAGACTGCATTCTAGTCCAGCTGGGTATACTGGACAAGTGTGAGTGGAACTTAGGGTTAAGTTGTAAAAAGACATTGGCTGTATAGCCCTAATGGCAAGGCAGGGGGATATAAATGTTAAGAAATAATGTTGTGATTAAACCAGGAGTCACACAACCTTTCTAGATACATGTCCTCAATTCTGATTTTGGGATAGTAATCTACATGGGGAATCATGGTATTTGCTAGTGTTTGTTGTGTGACGAATCCGGACTAGCACTGTGTCAAGCATTTGGCATATACTCATCCACCAAGTCCTCACTGGACGACTATAATTGAAGCCTTTTTTTTTTTCCCAAAAAGAATGGAGAGGTAGCATCAATTCCTTAATGCAGCAGGGATCTGTAAAAATTCTTATGGAATTCTTCATAAGGATAAATATCCACGTCACCCCATTTCCCAGAGTAGGAACAAAGCAGAACAAGGCTAACTGACTTGTCCAAAAATCACTTGGTTAACAAGAAGCAGATGATAAGACCAGTGATGGAAGGAGTGTGTGTAAGTGCACACGAATACGAATGTTAAAACGCAAGAGGGCAAAGTGTAGCATTCCAATCATTCCAATCATTTTCATGGGTACGGTTCAGGGACTGCATTCGCAAGGCATGAGTTCATCACCATCATCTGTGGTTACGCCTATCTTTATCCCCGTCAGAGCCTTTCCTCCATTAAAATGAAAACTCCTCTTTTCTCTTTCCTGCCAGCCCCCATCCTGTTCACTTATTTTTTGAATAAATGAATTTAAAAATGAACCTCTTTCCTAATGAGAGATGAAAACTTAGAGTCAATAATGAGCCAATAATGATCCAACTATCATCCTTTATAACCAGAAGGCCTAATGCATATATTTGCTATAGAAACAATCCGAGAGTGAATATCTGAGTTCATGCAAAGATGTGCTTAGTGTTTTTTTTTCAAATCTCAGCAGTATTGAATGTAATAATAATAGAGTAAATTTTTAGCTTTAAAAATATAACAAAACCAATGCTGGAGAGATGGCTCAGTGGTTAAGAGCACTGACTGCTCTTTCAGAGGTCCTAAGTTCAATACCCAGCAACCGCACAGTGGCTTACAACTGTAACGGGATTTGATGCCCTCTTGTGGTGTGTCTGAAGACAGCTACAGTATATTCAAATGCATAAAATAAACTAGTAAATTGTGTGTGTGTGTGTGTGTGTGTGTGTGTGTGTGTGTGTGTGTACTGTAAACCAAAATGTCAGATACCAGTGACATGTATATTTGAAAGAAAGCATATTCCAAGTGTTTTAAGATTCTGTCTTTTCAAAAGGGAAGAAACATTTAATTACTTTTAAACTTTTACCAAGAAAATAAATATAAAATATTTCCAGAAACATAACTACCAAACAGCCTCCAAATAAAAAGTAAAATATTGGAGCGGGGGATAGAAATGAGTTCAGTCTGTAAGAAGACCAGAATTGAAGCATAGAACAGCTGTTTACCTAAACTGGTGAGGAGGCTGCTGAGCATTAGACTAGAAAATAGATGCTCATATATCTAGATATTAAAAAAAAAGAACACTTAACATGAGTAATTGTAGCACAATTCCCCAAATCAAAAACAGAGTAGAATGTTATACAAAAGAAATCATAAAGAAAGATACATTAAAAATAGAAAGAAAAAATGAAAAGGAGAACGGAAAGAAGGAAGAGAATGAAAGAGGACCTGAAGTTTAGGGGGGAGGGGAGTTCAGAGGGTGGGGTCTGAGATTTAGAGGGAGTGGGTGATAAGCAAAATACATTATATATACACATGAGAGTCTAACATGTGTGAAAAGAAGTCGACAAGATGCTAAAGGTGTCATTAATATCAGATCACTTGAAATGCAGAATAAATAACTAAATCATCTGAGAATTTGGATATAAAATCTCACTTAGAAAGCTACTAGGAGTGTAAAAATCATGTAGTCTCTAAGGTTGCATCAATAGAGGCCTTTCCTCTAGGAGAACACTGGTACAATCCTAAATCCTCACTGACTTTCCAGATCTCAGAAACAACTGCAGCAAGGAAGAGATTAATTGTCCATCAGAAAATTAAGGACAACATTGTTTAAATAAAGTCATCATTTACATATATTATATATCAGCACTGAGCTTAAACTATTCCAGAAATGCATGTCTAAATTAATAATAGAGATTTTCTAACATAATTCACGAATCTACCAGGAATTTCTTTGTAAGCATAAAATTATGTTGTTAAACAAAAGGGGGACTTGAGAAACTCCGATATAATGAATAAGGAATACCAAGAAGGTAAGTAAGAAAGTGGCAAAAAGGAAAAGCTGTCCTTCACCTGAGAAAAGACTAGACAAACTGGAGATAGAACAGTTAGTGACTGGTGCCAATGCATTCACAGATGCAGTAACTTAATCATTAAAATAGCTATGGCTAGCCCTGCAATTGCAAAGCCAACAAAATAAAATATAATCACTTCCCTATTCCTGTCTTACATAGGAAGCATTTTAGATGAACTAAGGAATAAAATGTGTTACTTTCCCAAGACTATGTATCTTTAGAACTTCAGAGTTTGAAAGAATTCCTGAAATACCAAGGGGTCAGACAAAGAAATACATTGACAAACTTAGCCCTTAAAATTTCAAACGGCTCCTTATTCAAAAATACTATACAAATAACAATGACTATAAAATAAGAAAGTATTCTACCAGGTGGTGGTGGCACACACCTTTAATTTCAGCACCCAGAAGCCAGAGGCAGGCAAATCTCTGTGTGTTCAAGGCCAACCTGGTCTACAAAGTGAGTTCCAGGATAGTCAGGGCTACACAAAGATTTTGTCTTTAAAAGAGAAGACTTACAGGGGGCTAGAGAGATGACTCAGAAATTAAGAATGCTGACTACTGCTCTTCCAGAGGTCCTGAGTTCAATTCCCAGTAACCACATGGTGTCTAGGGATTGAATGCCCTCCCTCTTCTGCTGTGTCTGAAGAGAGTGAAAGTTTGCTCACATATATTAAATAGATGAATGAATAAATAAATAAATACATAACCTATAGCTGTCACTATAAGACATATGGGAAGATTAAAAGCTTGAACAAGGAAGCCCTTTCTGAAGTCTTACATGCAATCATGGATGACACATGTGTGTTCACCAGGGCACCTGGTCATTTCATTTATTAAAACCTAGATAAGGTTTGGTTCTACTCCCCATGGCAAGAAGAACAGAGACTTAAACCCCTTTCTCCCACTTAGCCTCAGTTCACTACTATGGCCTGTTCTGTGTATTCTTGCTCCTTAAGATTGTCGCCACAGGGGCTCCCCCACACCCAAAGAAAGGACCCTTCTGAGCCTCTGAGCTGAGTATCAGAAGTGTGACTAGAGATTATCAAAGGTCTCAGCAGGGCAGTCCTTAGTCACTTTCTGACATGGGGTCATTATTCTGAGGGGCATGCTAACCTTTAACCATCACATCAGCCACAGTCTTCCATCTAGCGGGTAGGACACCACCTTCTCAGCTCCTCCCCTCTCATGCTCATGGAAGTCCAACTGTTTCTTCTCTCAGTCACACACTTCCTACCCCACCTCCCCAAGGGCTCAAGCAATCGCTTGTCTCAGTGCATGTTGCTCAAACCACAGTTGATATAGAAATGATCGGGTCAGCTATTAACATATTTTACCCTCATGTATTTAAAAGAAACACGAGACGTTCCAGGATTTGAAGCAAAGTTTCTCATAAAGACAACTCATATTTAAATGTTCCCTTCCATCTATGATTTCCATTCAATCTACCATATAAGTAGCAAGATTTATTTTAAGTCATGGTACGTTTTGTGTATATTATATGTAATGTATTTTCTATTGTTGAAATCTCTGTTTTTAGGAACAAGGGGTTACTTTATAATAAAAAAAATCAGGTTGAATTTGTTTTTTACTTTAAGCATATGTATGAAAGTGTATATCTCTATTCCCCTGCCTTTCTTTCACTCTGAGCGGGTTTTCTTTAATCCCACCACCTGCTGTCCTCCTCAGAAAGATGGGAAGTGGTGAGCAGCTTGGTCTCCAGGGAATGACTGTGATTGACATGTTTCCTAAGCCACATCCTCTTTACATAACAGTATCCCCCTAGTTTTGTGACTTCCTCATCTCCACCAGCACTGAACAATATCCTCAAACAAATAGTATTCCATTGATAAAAAAAAAATCAAGCTGGGAAATTTTTTAGCATAAACTCAAAAATATGTGCAGCAAACCTATTAGAATAGAGCTTAAGGCAAATTTTTATGATAAAAGGACAGAGTGTGACTCCAGACAATGACATTAAAATTGCTATTCTCATTCACTCTGTGTATATCCTCTCTTTAAACAATTCTGCTGTCTCGCCTTGGGCTGCCATATTTAACACTTGGAAATGCACAGCTGGCTAACCTCATACATATCATCTTTCTTTCCACAGTTACCTAGGATACCCTCAAGCTTGCTTCACTACAATGATATTTACAAATTGTGACATGGGATGTTAGTTGACAGCTCCAGACAAAATGGATTTCTCACTATGAGGCTTTAAAACTTCCCCTTACACGATGGTGACACCATCCATGTAGTGATAGACAAATAAGCCTAACAAGGTCCCCAGGAGTTCCATCTGCCGAAACAAAGCATTCCTCTCTGCCACCTCATTTCAGCATGGCCAGTGTGTCCATAAACACAAGTTATTCAGTACTGGGGATAGGGAAGAATTAGGAAAGCTTACCTAAAATAACTGAAAATCCACCCCCCCTTAATTCTTTAAATTGTAGTCAGGAAGGACTTAGGTTTGAAAGTTATGCCCCAGTAGGATACAAACTTTCCATTCTTGGCAGAAAGGTAGAGGGAAGAGAAACAATGAATTTTACTTCTCAAATTTCTTCTCAAACAAGTTAACTTTGCTTGTCTCTTTTTCTCAGCAGGTATTTTATGCAGAAAAACAGCAGCTGGAGGCAGGAAACTACCTGTTCATAAAATCTATACAACAGTTTGTCTATTCCTAGATCGTCACTGAAATTACGTAGTTCCTCCAGGAAGAGCACTGTCTTCCTAGCTCCAAGAAGCAATTGTTACTGATGTCTTAATCTCAAAAATAGCAAATAAAGTTTATTTTTTAAATTCTATATTTTAGAGTCAAATAGTTTTACCTTGTTTAAAAAAAAATGCGTGATTGGGGCTCAAAGTATGACCCCACGTTAGAGTTGGCATACACATGGCATGCGTTCCAAACTCAGCACAGCAAAGTAAGTAAACAGATCTTTAAAAATTTCAGTTCTGAAAAGGCTGTCCACAGACCACCGCTGCTGTATGACATTTTGGAAAATGCTAAGCAGTGGGCACGTGTAGACATCAGTGGCCAGAGGTGGAGGAGAAGATGGATGGAGTGTACAGGCTTTTGAGAGTGATGTTGACCAACTAGGAGTTAGACTGACTCCCTCATACACAAACAGGCACAGAGAGAAAGGTCATGTCTAGATAATAAAATTTCTATATAATAATATAACTATATATATAATTATTATATTACTATATTATTTATAATATTATACAACAATACATGTTATATAATAACTATATAATATAATACATTATATAATATATTATGTAATATAATAATAAATATATAAATTATACATTATATTATTTACATATAATAAAATAAAACTTCCAAGGTATCCTGCTGCTTCTTTCTAACCCTTCTAAGTAGAGACAAAACCCTGGCCCTTTAAAAGACAAGGGCCTTGTAGGTTGTTTTGTTTTATATGTTTTGTTTTGCTTCCTACCAGTAATCCCCCTGTTGATGGACTGACGCCCGAAAGTCCTGGTCAGGCCTAATCACAGAATACTCGTCGGCTAATCATCTTTCTTCAAACTGACCAATCCTAAATTAGTGAAGGAAAGCTCTTCCAGGACAAACAGCAGCAGCACAAAGCCCTCAAAAAGTGGCTGAAATTTCTGGCTTCCCAAGGCCCTCTCTGCTCTGGGGAGAGTTTTTTTCACAGCTCATTTGTTGCATACCTATAGTTCCTCAGCCCAATAAATTCTTTGCCTGGACTGCTGATTTCAGCTGCTGATGTCTGTGGCGTTGGAGATCTTTCTGCTGCTCCAGATTTCTCCTGCCTCTCAATTCTTTAACTGGCAGACCCCCAGACGCTATTTGACACTTTATGCTGAATACGTGCCTTAGAACAGTGTGGAAGCCCACAGAACGAACACCAAAAGTGACATCTAGTCTAGACTGTAGTCCCTGGGTGAGGACAAGTAGGGCTGTGAGTTCCTCTTTGGTACTAGAAGCCCCACTCTCCTGAGGGTTGCTGATAAAGGCATGAGTCTCGTGTGTGAGAAACAGGAAGCTGAGAGGGATTTTTGGTTGTTTCTGCACAGTTTTGCAGGGACTCTTAAACAGCTTGGAAATATCTATTTTAAAGTACAGTCAGCAGCGGAGACAATAAGGGAAAACAATGGCACGTCCAAAACCAGAGGTTACGGGGAGTGTTTTCAGAAAGCACTGACATCAGGCATAGGCTTAAAGGGAAATCCCTGCACAAAATCCTAGAACAGAACAGCTGAGGTATGAAAAAAAAAGTTATCGAGTATCACACACGGTCCACTGCTCATGTTCCATTGTAATTACAGGGGCTGGAAAGGGGATGTGTCTTCTTGCTGCCGTGTCCCACGGAAACAGCACTGCAGAGGAGACTTCCTCACTGAAAATAGAACTCTTAAGTTCCAGTTTGAGCTGTTGAGTCATTTCCTCTCTAACCTTCTTCTGAGAAGGGTCTTCTGAGCAACCTTAACTTTGAAAGCTACAGAAACGTTGGAATCTTAGGATTTTTTTTTTCGTGAGTCTTTCTGGATCTGATGGAGGGCCCATGAGAACTGGGAAAGAGCATCCATTAAATTTGATTCATTATGACAAAGCTTCACATGTTCATATGTACTTCCGGACTATGTCAAAAATTATTTTCACAACTCCCTTCATGGAGGCATGAACTGCCATCTCCAGAGTTAGGGGCAAAAAGAAAAGCATTAAGAAGAGCTCAACACACCCCCTAAGCCTCTAAGGTACCATACTGAACAATACAATTTTGTGCCCAAAGGAATTACGATTCCGTGCATATAAAGACATGGATATTTTTTCTTACACGGTGAGCTAAAACTCTATGCATGGTCTGTGTGTTTATGTTCCTCACAAAATTAGTCTGGCTCACAGAAATTGTTCCTGAATCCATGGTATCTTCCTGATTATGCTACACTAGACCCTCAAATATTTCTAAATACGCCATTCCAAAGTGCACATGGGTATGTACACACACACACACACACACACACACACACACACACATTCACTCACAGAAACAATTTAATGGGTACTTTGAAGTGTACAACATTTTTTTCAAATGTTTACAATTATTTTTTCTCGAACTTACAGAAGTACCAAAGGGCAATTATCTTCTACTCTTGCTTAAAGCAAGCAGACCTAAAGTCTCTATCAAATAGAAATGCAAGATACATGTGATAGACATGTAATTCATCTTCTCTCTCTACACCTGGCCGAGCTTTGAGCATGAGGGAGGGCTGCAGTGGCACTCAGTCCTGTGAAGAGCATGCTGAAGATAAAAGCTTGTATACTTCAACCTACTCAACCCTTCTCAGAAAACAAATAATGGGTACGGATCGTGTTTATCCGAGGATGGGAACCCTGACAATGTGGGAAGATGGATTGATGATCCAGGGCCTCTTTTTGTCTTCTAACATGATGATGGATGCTGGAAGTGAGCCACAAATCAAAGAAATATGATGCAATTTCCAGTATGTTTTTAAAGTTCTTTATACCATTCTTTAAATCCTAAAGGTTACAGAACATTTATTTTTCTATGAAAATATGCTCGCAGCCAGTTTGCCGTAAAAAAAAAATAATAATAAAAAGAAATTTCGCCAGTCTCATGTTGATTTGCCTTGCTTTGTGTGTGTGTGTGTGTGGGGGGGGGGTTGTTGCTTCAGCCTCTCTCCCGGTCTTTCAGTGCCCTCAAACCAAAGTAAGATGAACATATAGCATACTGAAAGTATCTTTGTTTTATTCTGTGGTGGAGAATAAAACTGGAGGGTTCCACTGATTTACATCCCCTCCTGGTCACATCTCAAGTTGGCCCAAGTGATGGAGCAGAGTGATCACGGTACTCCAGAGAGCATCTCTGCTGCTATTTTATTAGGTGTTACGTGTGTTTGCTCAAAGGACGAACTGGGGTGCATACAGGTATTCATGCTAACCAGGCTTAGTTCAATACCTTATTTCTACATTTATTCATCTGAGAGTGATTAATAGTTTATTGGTAGATGGCACGAAGCTAAGTGAAGGAGGCTGGCCTATGGAGCATGCTCAGTAACAGCCATATCAAACCTATGAGAACCACAGGTGCACAGCACAGACAACCTAGCAGTAATTATAATGGGGAAAAGCCCCCGAATTTCACTTCTACGACACCCTTCTACTCACAGCCCTACTGGCATTTCAAATCCGGTGTTCCCCTGTCCATGTCAACATCGACAGCTCAGGCCAGTTGCTTACTTATGTCTGTAGAAGTTAGGATATTCTACTTAGCACGTGAGTCTTATTCCTAATGCTTTCTTTAATTGGAGGCATAACAGTGCAGTGCCGAGAACTTGGAAAAATTAAGAAAGTACGAGCCAAACCTTTAACGAAGGGGAAACGCGATCAAGTCCACGCATTCGCTTCTTTCCAACAATTTTTTTTTATTGTGCTTTCATCATTATTCCCACAAACGTTGCTAAAAGTCTTCCAAGGAACGTTTTAAAAAAAATACAAAACAGACTTGGAATTGGTGTCAGGGCAGCTGTTAGCCTTAGAGACTGAGAATCTCCATTTTATCCATTTACTCAGAAGCAGGGAAGCTCTCTAAATGTAGAGCAAAGATCACAGGATTATGAGCCGAAGAGGTGAGCTGCAGTTCTGGCCCTAAAGGTTATTAACTGCCCATCCTCTTAAGCAAGTGACTTAATCCCTTAAAAAGGGTAAAGACACAATACCTACGTCCCAGGGTTGTGAAGATAAGATGGAATGGTGCTTACAAAAGCATTTTATACCCGCTCCTGGACTAAACACTTGGTGTTTAGATGGGCTGCAGGAGAAACTTGCTGAAGAAAAGAGACTTCTACGTGCCAGTAGGCACCCAGCAGAGACTCCCTGCAGGCGCCTTTTGAAGACTGATAAGCATCTCCAACAGCTGCAAGGACCAGGCTTGGAGGCAAGGGTCACACCCTTTGACCCTTTGCTCTCAGCTCAAAGAACATCTGCCAAAGCTCCCCTGGAGGGAAATAGAGCTCTAAGAAGGAAGGCACAGAGAACTTTTTAAAAAGGGATTCTAACATGCAACATGCTGTTTCAAGCCCATGGTTTTGCCTAGTCTTCTGTATCCCCAGACCAGCTTACAATATTCTGCCCAAGTGTTACCATGTGTGCGAGTCTCCCTGGTTTTTGCAGAATGCTTGAGATTCATTTCTCCTCCTGCAGTACATATTTCTCATCCAAAGCTCTTCCCCTCCCTCTTAAATTTCTTAAGGCGTAGGTCATGTGAATGTCTACTTCTCATCTCTAGAGTGAATTATATTCTGCAGCTATGCGGAGACATTTGCTAAAGGTACTTTCTCATTGTTGCTGTTCCAAGAGGTCTCAGATGAGGTCCTTAACTCAGCGATGTTTTTGCATTTGTTTGAGTGTTTTTAAAGTTAGTGATCCATTAGTATCTGCAGTTTGGATTCAACAGTACCACATCCAGGCTCTAAGGACAACACATAAAAAATTTCTTTATTAAGTGGTAACAGTTTTAAAACATCCTGGCCATTCTAACACAATTTATTAGCGACTGGCATTTAAAAACAACTGAATTCCACCACTGTAGAGATCTTGTTGGGTTTAGAAAACAACAATAATAAATGCATAAAATTATTTTTAAAAACGCTGTCTTAGAGTGACTTTAAGTAGTTGTCTTTTTACAACAGCATGTTATTTACACATGTGGGTGCCTTTCCTTATATATCAAATACTCATTTCATAATAAAAGTCTGCTTCTGACTTTTAAAATCCTCAACTCCTTCCTCCTAGACAGTCCGAGCTCACTCAACCACTGTGGTTGCAATGGCTACAATCCATCCACTCACAAACAAGTCCCAGAAATGCTTTTTGCCAAGAGCTGCATAAATATTCAAGGGGGATTTGTAGCTACAGGTTTCTTTAGAGAAGACTTTTAGCAACTGCTGGCTGGTGCTCTGCTCAGCTTCCAGCTCAGGCAGTTTTATGGTAGAGTGGGGATGGGGTTCAGTGCAGCTGATAAGCAAGCCCACCTCATGACAGAAGCCACTGAAGGAAGGCTCTCAAGGGGAGCTCTGACCCCAGAGCTAATTTCCACCCATCACATTGCCTTTGAAAACAGACAAATATATGGGCTGGGGGCATTTAGTAAACTCACTTTTGAAAGAAATCAACCTGCCACATATGTCAACCAAAATAAATACCCTCTTTTTAAAATAGTTGTCTCACTGGAGGACTGTAAGAATTTAATGACTACTACTATAACCTAGAATTATGGATCTCTGAAATATATATTATGATAGAAATTTGGGGAAACGGGTCTTAAATTTGAAAGCAGATAAGAGATCCTGTGGATCAAAATCTGATTAAAATTTGGGGAAAGACAAGAAAATATGATTATATGGGAAAAGTAATTTGACTCTAATTTTAATTTAGCTCCAAAGCCCATTACAAAAATTTCCAAAATTTTTAGAAAATAGAAAATAAAAATAAATTTTATTATGTAATCTAAGTTTGATGACATTCCTCTGGATGTTTACATTTGAACAATGTCCATCATATGGTAATCTAAGACATGCTTTCAGAACTTTGGAAAAGAAATTATTAGCTCAATACAGTTTTTCAACCCGCTTTGCATGTATGCCATCTCAAAATTACAACAATTCAGACAAACTTCTAGAAAGAAAAAAACACCATTTTCCCAGTTCGCATAAGGATAGCCAGAACAGCAGATGGCTCCTGGCTGCTGGGTATTTCTGCCGCTGTCCTCCACTTAGGTTTTTTGTAATCTTTAACATGGTTCTTTATTTTTTTTTAAAAAGTGAAAAAAATAATAATCAAGATGCAATATAAATAAACTATTTTTTATAGAAAGCATAAAGATCCTGGCGTGATAAAAACAAGCCATACCCATGGTTTGAGAACTACTAAGTCCCATCCACGCTGTGTCATTACAGAATTTCACAAAATGCACAGATGTGAATAAGGAAAGACTGGGGTTGAGAGGGAACAAAGGCCCTTGTCAGTCTCTGAACCCGATCCAGTCTTGGGTAACATTAAATGGTGTTTAAAATCCTCTCTCTCCCACCCTTAATTACTCCTGTTGTCCCCTAATGACCCTTATTAAGGTGTTAGCTAATAATATTTAAGGAACACAGGTGAACTGACCCCCAGAATGAGGCAACAAATTGGATGAGGATAGAAATGTTTTATTTACTTCAGAAATATTTCCCCTGGAGCCTCTCAGAGCCTGAAGATGGTGTTTCCTTCTCTCAGTGGGTCAGGACTGAAAGATATATTTATCTCAGATTTCTTAATGAAAGAACTCTGAGTCCAAGCTGTTGAACACGGAGGCCTCCACCTATTGCCACAATTCCTGACAGTTTTCTGGCCACCAATTCTACTCTTTTGGAACCTGCTTAAGATCCCCAAGACCCTTTCATTGCTCTGTGACAGCATCACAGGTGATACTGTTGCTAAAAGAAAAAACATTGCAGTTGGTTGATATTGTTGTTCTTCCTATGGGTTGCAAACCCCTTCAGCTCCTTCAGTCCTTTCCCTAACTCCTCCATTGGGGTCCCCATTCTCAGTCCAGTGGTTGGTTGTGAGCATCCTCATCTGTATTAGTCAGGCTCTGGCAGAGCCTCTCATGGGACAGCTGTACCAGGCTCCTGTCAGCTTGCACTTCTTGACATCAGCACTAGTGTCTGCGTTTGGTGACTGTATATAGGATGGATTCTCACGTGGGGCAGTCTCTGGATGATCTTTCCTTCAGTCTCTGCTTTACTCTTTGTCCCTGCATTTCCTTTAGACAGGAACAATTCTGGGTTAAAATCAGCCTTGGGGATGCTAGGGCAGTAAGTTAGGAGTGGGTGGGTGGGTGGATAGGGAAGCACCCTCATAGAGGCAGGGGAGGGGCATGGGATGGGGAGTTTGCAGACAGGAAACCAGGAAGAACATTTGAAATTTAAATAAATAAAATAACCAATAATTTTAAAAAGAGAGAAAATACTTTATTCAATAGTGTTTGTTAAAACATCGAAAGAAGTACTTATCTCAGACTCAACACAATCAGTATATGAACTAGAAGATCATGCAAGGGAACAGAAAGAAAGATCAAAAGCTTCTTCAAATACATCAAGGGACAGAGAAGAGTAATACACAAGGAACAGGGCTGCGATCAGAGGCTAGAAGATTACTAGGAGGAAACATTGGGTCCAGGGAGACTGGCTCATTGGATCAGCATCCCTCCTTAAGGCATGCCAGAGCCATCTGACATCCCCTAGGGTACTGAGCTGCAGATATAAAGGATGAGAAACCCTGAGCACATATGGAGAAAGACCAGACTTCGGAAGACAGGAAGGCAAGGAGAAACCTACTAAACTGCCTTCGTATAACTCGATCATGAAGAAGTAGCCTTGTGGGTGGGATTGAGAGAGATTTCAGAAGTTGGGTAAAATTTTGTTTATGAAGATAACTTCTTTTCACCACATGGTATTGACATCTAAATGAGGAGAGAAATAGAGTTATTTTAAGGAGGGCTGTTGAGTTCTATACTTGATTGACTAGTATAGTTTCTCACTTTCCCTCATCAGCTACTGCAGTTGAAAATGGAGAGGGCTGTTACCTCATCTTGGGAAACTGTGCATTTGAATTTGAGATGTCTTACTACTTTATGCATAAAGGAGGTAGAGACTAAGAGTTATGGAAGAACAGAGATGAAAACGGAGCCCAGACCCTTACGGACCCACGTTTTGCTGACAGGGTTCCAAATCACCAGTGTTCTATAAGCAGCTCTCTTTCTGAATCTGACTCAGTATCTGCTCCACTTCCCTAAATAATCTGTATATTCTCTCAACTCCAAAATAATAGAGATGATAAATAAATCTACATTTTTTTTAAAAAAAATGCCTTGTTGTAAAATTTCAAGATTTGCATTGGAAAATAGCACTGTGAATGTTCCCCACGTTAGCCACCCTTCCCCTTGGTTATTTTCATTTAGAAAACAGGAATTTACAAGTGGATTTTATACACATTCTGTATTTTCATGATACCAAGTGCATATTTATAGCATAAATAAGGTCATATATTTTTCTTTCTAAAGTCATTTTTTCTCTTATTTTCCTAATAGAATATTGCTAACAGCAATACTGCCCTAAAGAAATGCATCTAAATTTATTCCTTGGAACTAAATAGAAATAAAACGTATTTATGGAACTCGAGGCTCCATGAAGCCATAAAATGAGAGAATTTCATTAATTTCTGCTTCAGAGACATATTTTATTGTGACATCATCATAAATATTCATGTAACAACGGCAGCACGAACAATAACAATCGTGTCTTTCTTCGCGTGGAGAGGGCCATCTTCTAACTCTGCGAGCTGGAAGCTCTAAGGAAAACATTAATACGTCACTTAAGTGCTAATCTGGCACTCTCTCTGGGTACCTGGAGCAAAGTCCTCTAGTTTTCATCCCTTCAGCTTCCTGAGCATGTGCTTGTTTGACAGACACTAAATGACAGGCCACAGAAGCGGCTCCGGATTCCCTTTAAAAAGAAAACCATTCTTACTTAACACTCTGACCCATTCCCTGGACTGTATTTGCGAACACTTTTTCTAACATACACACGACAAACACATTAATGAGATTGTCCAAGAATCATGTTCGTTATATATAAACAGAGGTCAATGCCTAAAACAACCTCAGAAATTTTGTTAAGTACATGCTTTCATTTTAGCAGAAATAATATTAAGGACCTGTGAGATGGCTCCATAGGTAAAGGTGCTTACAGCCAAGCCTGCTGACCTGAGTTCAATCCTTGGGACTCACGTGGTGGAAAGCGAGAACTGACTCTCTCGGGTTGCCCTCTGACCTTTACACATGTGTTGTTACATGCAGACCACCCCACCAAGAGAAAAAAAAAGGAGAGGCAATAAGAGATGAAATAGTTCTTTTTCTTGACTTTCTGGGATCCCACGGATGGCAGGATCCAGGGCTCTTCTCTTTCTACGCACCCACATTTCAGATTGGGCAGGATATCTACTCCCCGATCCCGTGAGCTTAACAGGAAGTGTTTAATCTGTCCGACTTCCCGTGCCGTGCAGGACTTGACAGAATTCTTCCTGTGAGGCCTTTTAAGAGGAGTCTTATCTCTCCCTCCACTGTCTCCGTTTTCTTCAGTACCGTGAATTAGATTTAAGTCGACTGGACTGAGATCCCCTGCTCTACCTGCTGGCTGTGTTCCTTAGCTATCACTGTAACCTGGCCTCTCACCTCTTATCTGTGAACCTTAGATTTGCATTAGATCGCGATTAACACGGAAACCTACAACCGCCCAATGCAGGTGCTTGCAGCCAATAAGAATAAGAGACTACAGAATGCTCAGCCCTAATCTATACCACAGATCCGACCCAAGGCTCAGAGATCATGGAAGAGGGGGCAGACTACAAAGAATGTAGGAGCTGAAGTTGGTGGCTGACTATAAGGAAACGTTCTCTGGAAATAGACGAGTTGACCTGTACCGTCCTACAGTTTTAAACCGAGATATAGTTTGTAATTTCGAGAATTGTGTACTAGCTGCTCATTTAAGTGCCTAGAAATTAATGTTTCTATAATGTAATTATTATAATGAAGGAAAGGTTGTCATAAAGTTCACCAGGGCAAGACAGTTGCTACAGCTTCTAACTTTACACTCAGGTTCGCTAAATCGCAAGGCCTTCTGTTTGTCCACCCCAAACTCCGAATCTGCACCTTCAAAGCAAGCTGTCAAACCTGATTTCACATTTCCCCACAGCATATTGAAAGGATAACTATAACCACTAACAATGTTGACTGGAGGGCCTGACTCTTCCTCTGAACATTTGGTTTTTACTAAAGTCTTCAGCATCCACACTATGGCTTAGATCTTTGTTCACATTAGGTTTCATAACAACATTAAATATCTGTCTGAAATTTTTACTGTATTCTCAAGAACCAGGAACACTAGTTACAAGAGACTTTGCGATCAGAGCAGGAGCTCAGTTAATAGTCACAGAGAAAGCTTTAATCACTGTCAAAGGTCCAGCGGAACTAACTGCTGATTTCCCAGGATCCCAGGACAGTGAGAGGAGGGTCAGGGACTTGCACATGGAATGGCTTGTGGTCAAGGGAGTAAGCTCTGCCCTTAGGAAACTCCTGTGTACTGAAATGGGGGGTAAGGACCCCTCTCCTCCTCCAGGAAAAGACAAAGATGCAATACAAGAATCCTTAAAATAGCACAGGACCCCAGCACTGGTCTCGGGCCTCACAAGAAGGGAAAAGACATATGCTAAGTAAACTTTTCAAATAATTGACTCAAGGATAATTTAATGATTTGTTTTCCCGATCTTTCTTTTTCACCTTTTCTTCCTTCCTGGAGCATTTTTGGTAGTGCAAGAAATTAGACTCAGGGCTCAGCATATATTCCAGCCAAGTTCTCTTCCACTAGCTACAGTTCCGTTCCTCTTCTTAATTTTTAATTCTCAAACATGGTCTCACTGAGTTTCTCAGGCTAACCTTGAACTATACCCCAGGCTAACCTTGAACCTGCAATAACTTTTCTTCACTCTCCTTAAATAGTTCATTTTTATACTTTCCTTCCTTCTTACAGATTTTTTTTCATCCACCACCGCTGACTCATATTTTACTCGAAAAATATAGATCTGCATAGTAATTGGTGTAAAGGATCAGGTCAAACACCCAAGACACATATTCCTGCTGATACACAGAAAGTTTCTCATGGTGATGAATCTCCTTCACAGGAGCATTCACCTAGGGAGACAAATTTTACTTGGCTTCTGGAGAAAGTTGTATACTCACCAGCATAAGCTCTCCCAAATATTCTCCTCAACCCACTAACAGCACTAAGCACTTAGAAGCATTCATGATCATTATGGAGGATAATCCAAAATAGTGATTCTCTGTCTCTTAATACATTATTTATTATATTATCTTATTGACCCGCACACTACTTCACCTGTAGCTATAGATGGCGTCTGTGATAATTGGTCTGCTTTGGCTATTAGACTGGGTTAACATCTAGGCTCAGTTAAACTCAGAGTCTGTCTGTGGGGGCATTTCCTGAGATGACTGCCATGTGCAACAGTGAGGAGGAAAAAGAAGTGTCCTCAGTGTGGGCAGCATTTTGCTGCTTCAAGACAGATGGGAAAGATGTCTGAGATAAAGAAAGCAATGCAAGCAGACACATAAGCTTTTCCTGCTAGGCGAGGTTACTTCAGGCTGCTGCTCCTCCTGCTGCTCCTCCTGCTCTAGGTAGCCCTGCTACTCCAGCTGTTCCTGCTGCTGCTGTTCTTCCTGCTGCTCCAGCTGCTCCAGCTGCTCCAGCTGCTCCAGCTGCTCCTGCTGTTCCTGCTGTTCCTGCTGGTGATGTTCCTGCTGTTCCAGATGCTCCAGCTGCTCCTGCTGCTCCTGCTGTTCCTGCTGCTGATGTTCCTGCTGTTCCAGCTGCTCCTGCTGCTCCAGCTGCTCCTGCTGCAGCTTTAGCCAGCACCACTACTGCCACCCCCCTCTAGACACCCTAGCTTCTCAGTTCCTACAACATAGACTCAATATTAGTAACTATAGGCCCTTCTAGGCTTGTGTATGTGTTTGTACATTTATGTGTCTTCTGTTCTCCTAGACAAACCCACCTTATACAGCATCCTTAACAACTTGGCTGTGTCCTATAAACAAAATAGGAGCTTAAAGCCAAAGCAAAGTTAAAAATCAGGGCATCAATGTCCTACAGCAGATAACATTTGAAACTTGCATACCCAATTTGAACAAAAGGTGAAAAGTTCACTAGCTTTTCCCAGACTAAGAACAGGGTCAGAATCCTGGGCACTGATGTGTTGGCTTCAGGTCAGGGCTTGTCATCATAATTAGATACACTGTGCAGAACAGATAAGCAGTAGGGGCAGAAAGCCTATTGCTAGTTGCCAGGGTTTGGGGAAAAGAGAGACTACGAAGAGATTAATTAATGGATTGTTTCGTTTTGGAATTACAAGCAAAAGCATCATGGACCTGGGTAATGAGGGTGAAATTTGCTAGCGTGCCTTGGGCCAGTAAGTTGTGCTTTTTATTTTGCTTCTTTATTTCTGTTTTGAGACATGGCTATTGAGGTTTCAAACTCTATATCAGTGAGGATGCTCCAGAATTCCCGGTACTCCTGCTTACACCTCCACACTTCTGAAATTTCTAGTATGTGCCAGCTCATGTGGTTAAAATATAGACAACAACTATGTAGTACCTGCACACAATTAATATGTCTACAACACAATCTGTATACCTAAGACTCGGCAAATATGTCTGAAGATGGAACCAAATTGTATGAACCAGAGGGCCAGCATGCCACTTATAAGACAGTGTCTTCTATGTATGACAGTAAGTTGAAATTTTAACATTATGGTCATATAAACATAACTGACACAATTGCAACACCAGCTGACAACCCAAAGTGAATAGTGAAAATCTCACAAATCCCCACCCCAAGAGGAAGAGCTACAAACCATCAATGGCTGTTAAGAAAGGGACAGTCAGACCTTCCCAAGGAGGACACACAGATAGATTACTAATCCTAAGCTGTCTGCCTTAAACACATGTACATATGAACTACACTAAATGTACTCAACAGGTGATACCACACACACACACACACACACACACACACACACACACACGAGCACATACACACTTATACTCTCTCTCTTACACACATACATGCACACTCACACATGCACAAACATACCACATACACTCACTCATTAACTGTCTCTCTCACACACATACACATTCACACATACTCACACACACACACACACTCATACACTCACACATGCAAACACACATGACACATACTCACACATGTACAGACACACACCACACACACCCACTCACTGTCTCTCTCTCACACACACACATACATGTTCACACTCACTCTCTCTCATACACACGCACACACACAATAAAAGAAGAGGTCATGACTTTGAGAAGGAGTGGAGAATGCAGGAAGAGTTGGAAGCGATAGAAATGGTGTAAATATAACTCAGGTACGAGATCCTCAAAAAATAATAAAATTTTTAATAAACCCAAATAATTATCAGAGTTAGTTCTGTTGCATGTACTTTACTATAATAACAGTAGTTCTAAACATTAAACCAAACCATTGAAAGTTAGGCTTTGGACTGGGAATATTAGTTCCTTCTAGCTGAGATGCAGGAAGTGACGAGGAGGCAAGGACAAGCAGACAGGGCAGACAGGCGGCTGAAAAACTACAAGCCAAGTAACATTTGAGATTCCTGCTGGGCTTCCACGGCTGCTTTGCTTTTCACATGTCACTCTATTTTAAGAAATATTTTAATATCTGAGGATACATGTTGGCCTGTGTTTCTGCCTTGCCTCTAGGGTGTCGGAATGCGGTTGGTGTGCTGCTCAGGGAGGGAAAACATAGGGATGATGGGTTGCATGTCTGCTTTGCAGCTGGGAACTGTAAGGCTGCCAGAATGTCACTCGGGGAAGGCGGAATGCAGTCTAGAATAGGGGTCCGTGTCCGTGTTCTTTCAGGCAAGAAACAGAGACATGGAATCGGTGCTGTAGTTCTCAGAACTTCTGTCTCTCCAGAACCCGCTGGGGACTGCGAGTAGTAAGAACGCTAGTTCCATCCTCTTGTGTATGGACACACAATTGTGCACCATGAGGAGTTGGAGCCCATGCTAACTGAGGCAGGGGTAGAATCCAGCTTAGCGCTAAGTGAGTACCAGAAGTATGAGGAGCTGGAAGAGAAGCCATCCATGGGAGACAAAGGAAACCCTGGCTCTGAATGATAGGGGTCTACCCCCATGGAGGTCCTGGATAAAGGAGACAGCCTTTATTTGTCAAACTGTTTCATTCACAGCAGAGGAAGAAGCATATCACCTACTCAGGGGATTGAGTATCTTGTGCAGAAAGGGATGTTCAGAAAGAAACACTCATTGGCTACATACTCAGGGCCCAGCTAGATACCTCATCCACATGAAGAACTGTAGGTTTTTATGCCGCATAACCAGTTGTCATGGTCCTCTTAGTGGGATGCTGTTGTCCTATGTTACAGGCCAGGTAAAGTCTGGCCAAGAGCTGATTCTAACTCCTACCAGTCCCCAATTATGAGATTTACTGTGATTTTGGAACCCGTTTCGACCTTACCAGTTCTTCTGTCTGGTAGTATGTTTCCCCTTGCCCAACAAATGTAGCTCAATGGTAGAATTTTTGGCTAGATTGAGTGAGGTCAAGTTCTAAACTTATCACTAAAAAGCAGTGAATAAAATGAGAGTAAAAACAAAAAACTTTCTAGTACAAGCCTTCAGTAGAAGTCATCCACGAAACTAACAAAGTGTTCTGATTCACCATCAGGCCAAGACTCCCTGTCTTAGACTTTTCCCTCCTTGTCTATAACACTCCAGTGTACAATAAGAAGGAATAAAAAATAAAAAGTTATGTAATTGCCTTTCTTGTCTTGAATCCAAGGAACAATATTTAGGGATTTACCTTCAATTTTCCCTGCTATATGATAGATAGATAGATAGATAGATAGATAGATAGATAGATAGATAGATAGATAGAGATAGATAGATAGATAGATATAGATAGATAGATAGATAGATAGATAGATACATACATACATACATACATACATACATACATACATAGATACATAGATAGAGAGATAGATAGATAGATAGATAGATAGATACATACATACATACATACATACATACATAGATACATAGATAAATAGATAGATAGATAGAGAGATAGATAGAGAGATAGATAGAGAGACAGACAGATAGATAGATAGATAGATAGATAGATAGATAGATAGATAGATATCAAAGGCATGGTAAGTAATGAATTTTTATATTTATATTATTTCTTCTGATAAGATGTTAAACCAACAAATTTAATTGTTGTTGGATACTCCAACACTGCTTATTTTTTGTTTGTTTGTTTATTTGTCTTCCCCCCTAAAATTTTTTATTGGGAATTCTCTGCATTTACATTTCAGATGTTATCCCTTTCCCACAATTCCACCTCTCCCCCCTCCCATTGCCTCTATGAAGGTGCTCCCTCCTCCCAACCACCCTCTCCCACTTTAGCACCTTGGATTTCCCCTACACTGGGAAAATGAGCCTTCGCTGGACCAAAGGCCTCTCCTCCCATTGATGTCAGAAAATGCCATCCTCTGCTGCATATGTACCTTGGGCCATGGGTCTCTCCATAAGAACTTGTTGGTTGATGTTTTAGTACCTGGGAGCTGTGGTGGGTTTAGATAGTTGATAATCTGCTTGTTTTTAAAAGGTGACATTTAATGAAATTATATAGCAGGTGCTCGTGCTGAGAACCTTGTGGCTGTCCTATAAATGGTAAAAGAACCGACACGCAGACAGAGGCTATGAATGAACGGTAGTAAGAAGTCCTTGTTCAATTAAGATCATCTTGTCCCATGCTACGATACAGAAAGCAGCCAAGTTTTTAGTCAGTTCTGTCAAGATATGTTAACTCAGGGAAGACATCTATGGATATTTTGGGTTTTCAGCCCATCTGTCTCTCTGAATGATTTTCATTTAACTGTTTGAACTGGAACTAACACTCTGAGAATTGTCAGCTGCCACTGATAACTTGGTCAACCAGTTCCACCTTCCATCCAGTTCCAGTGACCAGGTCTCAAGGTGTCTCCTTCAGAAGGGCATCCTTGAGGGCAGGGAGTATGTCTTACTTTATAGTACCAGGGGATCAAAGACAGAGTCAGTTAGCATGCAATGAGCATTTCTTAAGAATTGGCTGCAGATTTTAATTCACAAGCCTATCATGCATATAGAGTGTTGATCATAGTGGGAAAATTAGGGATGAAAGGTAAACCATGGTTTCTCCCCACTGTCCCATCAGGAAAGAGGACAGTGCTTCAGAAAGAAGGCAGACAAAAAGAATTGGCACCGTTTATGGATTTTGTGACATCTCAGAGCCAATTTCTTTTATTTCCTCAGAGTTCTTCAATCAAATTTATACCTACAGGCCATTCACAAATCTCTGGTTGGGGGAAGGGAGAAGACTCAGATGATCTGTTAAAAAAAAAAAAATCTGAGTTCTGAGGAGTAGACCTCTGCAGCCAAATATTAGTTGCCGGACAGGACAGGGCCATTGCTCACATAAACTCACAGGGCTGTGACAACATCTGTAAGAGCTGCAGGAGCTTAAACAAGCCAAAACTCCAGTATAGATATAGGGATTCATGAAGTCCCAAGTCTTATCTGAGCATCTATTGTCAATAGATGGTTATTTGTGGAGGGAATATGTTTTCTTCAGAGATGCAGCGTCTGAAAGGCTAGCCCATCCTCTAGTAAAAGGGCTCCACATCTGTGTGCATACAGACAACATTAAGTAGACTGAGTGAGTCTGTGGAGAGGTGAAAGAGACACAGGAAGTTGAAAGAAAGAAGTTGTGAGAGGGAATAAGGCAGGAATCAAAGGGAGAGAGTGACAGGTAGATTTTATCAAGGCCAGTGATGCACATGTGTGACTTTCTCATTGAAGAAAACAGAAAACACAAACATAGACTCCCTGTGTTACAGATAGCTCACGGAACACTGTAGGCACCACCCACCCTGCCTCACCTTTGCCAGATGAATCACCCATAATAAATACCAACGTGGTGGTTTTGACAGGGCATCACTGCAGATCCATCTTCCATGACAGCATCCTACAAAGAATGCATCAACTGTCAAATGTTTTATATTCCAGCCATCACTGGCCTCTTCTTTCCCACTCATCCTACCCTCCCTCCAAATAGTGAAGCGTTATGATTTAAAGACATCAAATGTCCTAACATGTATGCATTAGACTGTCAAACAAGAGAAGATGATAATCAAAAGACTAGGAAACTTGGCTGATTAAAAAGTGGGGAAGGAAAGAAAACTGGTTTAGAAAGTCTCACAAAGTAACCATTAGAGGAAAAACCGAGAAAAAAAAAAAAAAAAAAACAAGAAAAACCAAGAAACACATCACATAAAGCCTATTTTTCTCAGTCTTTTATTGTTTGAGGCAATTAGGAATGAAAGAAAAACACTAAGAAGGAGAGTAATGGCTCCATGATTAATCCTTGTGCAGGTATTCCCATGTGCTAGACATCATTAAAAATAGTCTACCTATCTTAATATGCTAATTTCCCCCTTCACCTCCCTCAGTAGCTCATAGTCTTACCCACCCCCATTATGGTTAAGGAAACACAGCAGAGAGGGGGTAAATGCAATGCCAGAGTGTATCCTGGCAGGAAATGGTAGAGTGCAGGTTGGAGCTGAGGTAGACTCAGTCCCCAGCAAACAGCTTCTCTAGCTGAGTCAAAGAGGTCTGCTCGGCACAGTTCATCCCTTGCCTGTGTGGATGCTGTGCTCTGTCTGAGTTAATGCTATTAGAATACAGAAGAGCTTTAATTTTGTGAAATTCTCACAAAATTGAGAGTAGGACAATCTCTCTTTTCATGGAAAGAGGGGAACAGTTTACTTGATATAAATTACTAGGGTCACTTGAAAGAAATTACTCTGCATCTTCATCTTCTCCAATTTTGTGCCTCAACCACTTGGAAACTGGTATGTGGTGTGACCTCTGAGTGGTCATTTCGAGATGACCCTTCTTAGGGACATTAGATTTATCTGGGCTGTTTTAATACCCTTCATTTAAAAAATGCCATTATACTGAGTGCATGCAGGGGACAGGTCACTTAGTCAAACGTGATAGATGAATTCATTATCTTCAGCCAATTTTAATGAGCCATTGAGACAGGAAATCACCAGTCAGCTTGGGCTATTGAATATTGCTACTTGAAGCACCTTATTAAGCCAAATATGAAAATGGGTGGTTTTTCATTTCCATGTCAGACAACAAAGGTCACCTATTGTGAGCTTGGGAAACACTCAAACATATTTCCCTTTAGCCCAACCCAAAAAAAAAAAAAAACTTTTTTTGCAGTGTTGAAATTTTTGCTTTTTTCAATTGTGTCTTGGGTATTTCAGAACAGTGCACACCGTGAAGGGGGAAGGTGGCTTGTGGAATGTGCAATATGTGGAGAAAGAGCAGTTGGCACTAATGTATACCCAGGATGCCATTCTACATAATGGCACTATTGAATAGCAAGACCTCAGCCTGTCTTTGAGAGCTAGGAGCAGGTGGCTGCGGCACGCAGGAAGGTCTGTGGGTACCAGTCACTGGCTTCTACCCGCAGGCATTAGAAACCAAAACTACGAAACCAACATGCACAACTGTACTGTTATTCGTGTTTCAACTTTTCTCTTCTTGGTTGAGAAATTCTCACAGCTTGTCTTTTCAATTACTGGTTTTTCCCTGACTCATCAACATGAACTTTTCCACTTTGACCTGATTCTGAGGACCTGCTGCTGCTAAATTCAATAATGGCAAACAACTATAAATTTCACTTTTGTTTGCTGCTGGCTAAGCCTTCTGGATGGTGTGTTGCTAGTCAAGTAAAGCTGACCTGACATTATGTTAACACATCTACACATGAAATAATCACGTGTGCTATGTTCCAAATATATATTTTGTTAAGTTGTATGCTAGCAAACTGCTGAGTGAGACAATATTTTTGGAAACAATCGGAATTAGAGAAACAAATTAAATACGGTGGCACTTGCCTGTTATCTCAGCATCTAGGAATTTCAAGCAGGAGGACTGTAAATTTAATATCAACCTCTACTATATATAGCAAAAGCTTACCCCAAATTGGGGGATCGGCAGTGGATAAAGGAAACAAGCAGATTGCAACTATATTCTGAGGCTAGCCTATTATACCCAAACAACACATGAAAAATACCAGCTATCTTTAGAGCTACTGCCTACATGCTTATAAAGCACTGGCTGGCTGTATTCAACACTGCTCACCATTGTAGCGTGTGTAATTAAGAGATGAGGATTACTAAACAGCAAGATGGCAGAACAAATACAGATGCCCGCCATGCAAGACTGACATCCTGAACTCTTCCCATGAAATTCATCATGGAAGGGTACAACCAACTCACCAAAGCAGTTCTTCGAACCATATATGTATGCTGTAGCATGTGCATAGCCATACTTGCACACACATGTCATACACACACACACGGGACTTAGAAGTTTTAACAAAGAAATGATCATTATAACAATGGTAGACAGTGGTTAGTCATTGCATTGACTGGCAAAACCATTCATTTAAAAATTATATTAAAGATCAATAACTTAATGGAAGTGCTCAGTTACAGAGGTACCTTTGCAAAAAGAGCCAGCCCAGCCATTCCTACTTCCCTGCTCTTCTCTGCAAGGATCTCAAAGGCCCAATAACTACACTCACAGGAGGAAATACAGGAACAAATAGAGGAGCAGGGATTGGAGAAAAGATCATCCAAAGACTGCCTCACCTGGGGATCTACCCCATATGTAGCCACCAAACTGAAGCACTATAGCTGATGCCAAGTAGGGCTTATTGGCAGAAACCTGATATGAATGTTTCTTCAGAGGCTCTGCCAGAGCCATACTGATACAAAGGAGGATGCTTGCTGCTAAGCATTGGACTTAACATGGATACCCCAATGAAGGAGCTAGAGAAAGGATTGAAGAAAGGCTGAAAGGGTCTGCAACCCCATGGGAAGAAAAACATGATTAACTAACCAAACCCAACACAGCTCCCAGGGACTAAAGCACCAACCAATGAGTTCGCATGGAGAAACCCATGGCTCCAGGTGCATATGCAGCAGAGAACACCATTGTCTGGCATCAATGGGAGGAGAGGTCTTTGGTCCAGCAAAGACTTGTTTTCCCAGTGTAGGTGAATGC
This sequence comes from Micromys minutus, assembly GCF_963924665.1. Classification (NCBI taxonomy): domain Eukaryota; kingdom Metazoa; phylum Chordata; class Mammalia; order Rodentia; family Muridae; genus Micromys; species Micromys minutus. The sequence goes on from NC_137974.1 coordinate 40,141,514, forward strand.
CAAGGTGCTGAGGTGGGAGAGGGTGGTTGAGAGAGGGAGCACCTTCATGGAGACAGTGGGAGGGGTAGGAAGATGTGATTAGGGAAAGGGGATAACATCTGAAAAAATGTAAATACAGAGAATTTCCAATAACAAATGGAAAACGGGTACAGTGGGTGGAAATGCTTTCCTGTGTAATGCTGGAGGCTAACATTCTCTTTATCAACTTAGCCCCAAGTGAAGTCTATCGTGGTAGTCAATCCTGGATGAGTTAATGGTCAGACCCGAAGTGCCTGTATTTTTGTCTTTAGAAACATATTTTAAACTCATCAGATTTATTCTCAAATACCCCTTAAACCATCAATTTGAAAGCTGTGACTGTTACATTTTAAAGACTATTCTTACTCCTGGCCACTTATACAACTAAGTCTCCTTATTAGGTTCACTATTTTAAATTACTTTCTAAAGGAGCTAAGTGGAATGCACTATTTTTAAAATCAGGCTTGAATGTTTTCTACTCACATCTTTTAATGATAACTACATAAAGTATTAGCTTATTCTTTTCAGTTGAACCTAATTATCACCCGGACGTAGGAGGTGCCTGCAGGGCAAGTATTTTTAACAGCTAACTGACACAGTAGCAAATGCCTTCTGACCACCTGTGCTTCTTCCCGTTGAAAAAAAGCGGCTCCCAGCCTGAATCCGAGATGCTTCTCCTTACGAGGAACAGTGGTGAATGCAGACTCTTGGCCACCCAGGATGCAGAAAATAAGAGCCAGATGTGTGATCACCCTGAACAAGACTCTTCTACCACCCCTGTGTGGCTAGGCAAACATTGTGGAAGATGGAACAGGAAGTATGCAGGGGCAGGAAGACAGAGTGGGGGCTACAAAAGACCATTCCTTAAACTCAGTACAACTGAAGTAACCATTAATTCACAGCAAACATAGTCACCCACCCTCAATCCATAGGAACAAGCCCCAAGTCAAAGGGTAGGGAGGAGATCATGGGCCCTGCTCTTTCCCTCTGGACTATTGGCTCTAGATTTTTGTCCTTAGTCATGTGCCCTCTGCTGAGTACCCCAAACTCAGATGTCCTTTGCTTACCTTGATGGATCACAAAACAACATGGCATAGTCACAAACAGAATAGAGATTTATAGGTATGATAGGGAGATAAACAGTGGATTGTAAGCGAGCATACATATGTGAACCTGTTAAATGATAATTATTAAACTTAAGAAAATACTTTCTTTTTATGATTTATTTTATTACATAACGTATTATATATTTAAATTTGTGCATACGTATTAATTGTTTTTTATATGGCTCTATTATTATAGAATAGATATGGGTGTCTTGCCAACATGTAGGTCTGTTGCATTGTTTGCACACATTGCCCACTGTCCTAGTCAGCGTTTCTAGTCCTGCACAAACATCATGACCAAGAAGCAAGTTGGGAAGAAAAAGGTTTATTCAGCTTACACTGTTCACATTTCTGTTCATCACCAAAGGCAGTCAGGACTGAAACCCAAGCAGGTCAGGAAACAGGAGCTGATGCAGAGGCCATGTAGGGATGTTATTTACTGGCTTTCTTCCCATGGCTTGCTCAGCCTGCTTTCTTATAGAACCCAGGTCTACCAGCCCAGCGATGGCACCACCCACAATGGGCTGGGCCCTCCCCCCTTGATCACTAGTTGAGAAAATACCTTACAGCTGGATCTCATGGAGGCATTTTCTCAACTGAGGCTTCTTTCTCTGTAATAACTCCAGCTTGTGTCAAGTTGACACAAAACCAGCCAGAACACCCACAGAGGACCAGAAGAAAGCACTGAATCCCATGGAACCAGAATTAATATGATTATTAGATACCATGTGAGTGCTAGGAGTTGAACCTGGGTCCTCTGGAACAGCCGCCAGTACTCTTAACCTTTGATCCACTTCACTAGCCCCAAGAAAAGACTTCTCAAAATCTATATAACATTTTCTGGGTACCAAGCTAAAAGGATGCTTCTTTGGTCACTTTAACAAGCAACCTGTTACCAAGTATTACCAAGTATGGAGTAATAATGGTTATATTCTGCTCCTGGATAAAGGTAGGAAACTGAAAAGTTTCCCTTTTGTTTACTAAACATCATCCACTTAACAATGTAGCAAAGCACATGAAGGAAGAAAATCTGCCTCAAAAACTGTAAGAAAAAAGTATTAATTGCAACAAGAATCTTTTCATGCCTCTCTATTTCTGCTATTAATTAAACCTACTCTCCACAAATAACAAATTCCTTAGGAATAGTCACCAATGGGAAAGCTTCAGCACATGAAAGTTTCATTTTTCAAACTCGAGAGTTACCTAGAAGTAATGAAATCTACCTTAGACTTTACTTCCAAAATGGATAAAATATTGTCCATAATAATCAAAAAGCCATGCCGTATTATAGCTTACTAAAATAAATTTCAACAGAAGCTAACAAGGGCTTGAAACAGATGTAAGTTGCTTCTACCATACCCTCCGTTTATGAATATGGCCCAAAAAATGTTGGAGAAGGTTTTAAACAGCACAGATCACACAGTCCATCTGTTTATGTCATCTGCTACTCTCTGTGTGACACCGTAATGCTTACACAAGGAAAACCAAATTCACGTCGCACTTAGCCAAGAGTTTCTATAACTGAATTCTTAACAGATCTTTCTCTTTTTTTCCTTTTAACTTACTAACTAAAACTGATATTTTATTATAATTTTCCATTGTTTAAAAATGATGATTTTTTTATTCGCTAACCCAGTTGGATATGTTCAAATTCGCTTATTTTTTTTTTTATTTTCTGACCACATTACATGTAAACATATACTTCTTGAGTTGATATTCTGCTTTTAGTGGTTTTTATGAAGAATGTTAATATTCAATAGTAGACAGAAACTTAATCACAAATTGAGATTACCACATCTTTAATTTATACAGTTATCTAGTTCTTTGCCCACTGACTGTGACTTTACCATATCTATCATCTACCTAAGCTTCATTGTAAGGGGCTCATCATGACCACAATGAGGAGCACAACCTTCCCCCACCAGGAGAACTGGGCAGCAATAAAATGAGAAGGTTGCATTAGACATACCAGGCTGGAAGAAGAAAGTTGTTTAGAGCTAGTATTTGATGAGCCTCATCAGGATCCTTAGCACCCATACAGATAATTCTGTATAAAACTATGAACATCCTGGTGGAAGGAGCTCCTTCTCCCACCTGGTAAAGGCCAGGTCACCCTAGATAAAAACCAAGCTTGCTGCAGGCTTCGCAGTGTGCTTTGAACTGTGCTCCCTTTCCCTACTTTTGTCATCTTGCCTCCTCTTCCTGCTCCTCTTCCTTCAGTCTTCCTTCTACCCTTTGTCTGATATCTTAGATTCATCCACTCAACAAATACCCACAGAGTAATGTCAGTGTTGGCACAGTTGCTGTGCTAGATTCTATATCAGTGAACAAGATCCTTAGATGAGATACTCATGGTTCCTTCCCTCTTCTCACAGAGCCTTCAGTTCATCAGATAGATGCAGTGGTGGGCTGAATGAGCACACCTCCCTTTACCTCCATAGGCTCATATATTTGAGTGCATATTCCCTAGTCCAGTTCATGGAATTGCTTTGGAAGGACTAAGAGGTGTGGCCTTGTTAGAGGAGGTTTACTACTGGGAGTAAGCTTGGAGACCACCACACCCAGTCTTTTCTTTCTGCTGAACGTTTGTTGATCATGGTGTAAGCTCTTAGCTACTGCTCCAGCACCGAGCTTACTTGTCATCACCATGCTTTTCATCACAAGGATAACCAAGGACTAACAGTCTAAAGTTTTAAGCAAACCCGCAATTAAATGTTCTTTTCTTCAAGTTGGCTTGGTCATGGTGTCTCTTCACTGCAAGAGGACAGTAACTAAGACAGTATACATATGATTACAATAAGGTTAAGAAAACATAAAAATCAGAATGTGGTAAGACATTGGTTTCCTGGCCAGTGTGCAGAACTAACCTGACATAGGTAGAAAGGAAATAAAGAAATAAACCAGGTAGTGTTGGTCAAAGTAGAAAGAGGAGCAGAATGACAGTGTGTCAGGTAAAGGATCTTTTGCTGGGAGTGAGGGGTGGATATGTACAATAAATGACTATAAGTTACTAATGGTACCAACTTTCTCCATTATGTAATCTCACTCAGCAAGTCTTACCAGGGCAAGTATGGCATAGAGAAAGCAGAAGTTAGACTCATTCAGGAATGAAGACTTGCCAGAATGGGAAAGAATAGGCAAGGAAATTGTCAGAAATGATGAGTAAGCAGATTTACCACTGAAGTGGGAGAGAAAACTAGAAGGAACTGATAATCAACTGACTAAAACCAAGGTAATCAAAGATGTACGTAATCTCCATTTTCTTGAAGCTCACATCATATGGAAGAAGCCAAATAAATCAGATGATGGTAAATAATCTATACCATAAAAAGAATTCATAAAAACAATATGCTCGTCAAGAGAAACAGGGCAGATAATTTTTTTATAAATTACTGGGTCTCAGAAGGGAGATCATCTCAATCATCCCAACTGAAATATGAATGACAAGAAACACTTAGGTTTGAAGCAGGAAGAGCAAGATCAGTTCAGAAAGATAATAGGGCAGGAGCCATGAACTCATAGGGAATGAGTCTGGGTTGGAAAGAATGGCCACTGTGGAATGTAAACAAGAAATAGGAGACTGAAATCCAAGCCACGGAGGCCACACTGTGAATGAGTGAATCATTTGCTATTTGTATTCTCAATTCAGACGATTAGAGCAGAGGAGCAGAGGCGTGATCTGCCTTATGCTTCACAAGTTCACTGCTCGTAAAGGCTGCTGCTATGCGTAGACTGCGAATGTGGATTGGAGCTAGCAGATGGCTGTCAGTCACTTGTGTGATCCAAGAGATAGATGAAGGCATATAGTCTAATGGCTGAGAAAGAAAGGGGAGAGTTAGACTGGGTTTAATGGCTAGCAGAAGGGAAGTAAGATGGAGTAAAGAACTCAGATGTGGGACACATGCACCTGCTCAAGCAGAATTGTGAGTCCAGGAAGCAAAACAACCCAAGCAACAGATTTGTAGGTGGGAACAATGGATTTTTTTTTTTTTTTTTTTTTTTTTTTTTTTTTTTTGCAGCATTAAGTTCACCTTGTGTCCTGGGTCCCTGACTTGATCACAGTTATAAGGAAGGATGAAACTGAATTTTTGTTAGAAAGACAGTTAAAAATTTGGAAATGATAATATTAGATGTATCGATTTCTCAGATGGTTAACTCAGAATTTGAAGAGTGAGTTCCTGAAGTGTAGCTGAGTCCCGTGGGTATGAGAAGGTCAGCAGTTGACAAACCTTGTTGTGAATGTGTTTAACAGGCTGAAAACCCCGGTTGGTAATATGAGTTGGAAACATGGAACAGGTAGATTTGAGACTACAGTGCACTTATGAACTCTGGAAATTTCTAAAGAAATCACAGCTTTCGATGCCATCCTTATAATAGATGGGATAAAAAAAAAAAATCTAGTCAAACAAACTGACTATTCACAAATCGAGCAAATAGTTTTGAATGTTAAATTTCTGATTTTTTAAAAAGGGCTGTTGCTGATAAAGAAAACCAACGACGAGGTGGAAAAGGACCAGAAACAACTTTCCGGTCTTGCACAGTTTCTAGAAGGCAGAACACAGACCTGTGTCAGAGTCTCTTTTGCACATATATAGACTGTTCTGCAACTCACCAGAAAGTTATGAAGACTTATGATCTCCAACCCCTAAGGCTCCTAATCATTTTCTAGGAACCCCGGACAGAATTTAACTTCAGCTGTTGTTAAATTTCTCAAATTCTTGAAGATCCTCATAGGCCACATTTTCCCAAGAGACATAGAAAATAAAAGACAAGTAAAACTTTATTGTTGGGATGTCCAACAATATCTTCTAGGATCTAACTTCAATAAACTTTTAAGGTCTATCTTTAGTTCCTCGGTGCTCCATTTAATTAGCATACCTACTGTTTTCCAAACATGTTGTGGATTCTATTTGTTAACTAGCCTCTTACTTTTCAGAATCAAGCCCACGGTGTCATTTCTGTGACTTCTTCAAATACATAGCTCTCCTCACCTTGCCGATGAAGTCATTTATCACTATCCTGTATACATCTGATTTTATTTTCCTGTGCATTACTTTCAGCCTTCCAAGGATACATTGTTTAAAAAAAGGTAAAACACAAAAAAATTTTTATTAGAGGAAATGCCTGAAAAGGAAAAAGGAAAATAACTGGGGAATTGTCCAAAAACAATGTAAGTGTGATCCCAAAGAAAGAGTGGCAGTATCTTAAACTCCATTGCAGTCAGGGGAAGCATCAAGGGCTTATAGCTCTCTAAGCCACCCAGGAGTCCTGTCTCAAGGATAGACCTTTCATAGTAGCTCAGTTGTGTTCACCAGCAGATAAGCGTCTCCAAGAAGTATAGGTTTTATACCTATGACAATGATAGACCCTAGAACAGACAAGAAGCTTTGTTGGCTATTGTACTTTTCAGAGCTGGAGAAGAAAAAGAGCCAGCCCTGTGGCTGCCATTAAGAGATACCTCTTTTTTTTTAAATGATACTCTCTGTATTTACATTTGAAATGTTATCCCCTTCCCCCACCCTGCTTCCATCCCCCCCCCTCTCCACTTATCTCCACTCACTCTTAATCACCCTCTCCACCCTACTGCCATGGCATTTCCCTACATTAGAAAAACATGCTCTCCTTGTACCAAAGGCCTCTTCTCTCATTGATGCCAAATACTGCTATCTTCAGCTACATATGCAACTGGAACTATAGGTTTCTCAATGTGTGTTCACTGGTTGGTGTTTTAGTCCATGGAAGTTGTGGAGAGTTTGGTTGGTTGATTTTGTTGTTCTACCCATGAGGTTGCAACCCCTTTCAGCTCCTTCAGTCCTTTCTTTAGCACCTTCATTTCGATCCCCGTGTTCAGTCTGATGGTTAGCTGCAAGCATGCTCAGCCGTAACTATATGACTCTGGTAGAGCCCCTGAGGAGGCATCTCTATCTGGTTCCTGCCAAAAAGTACTTCTTAGCATCAGCTATAGTGCTTGGGTTTGGTGGCTATATATGGGGTGAATTAGAAGGGGAGGTAGCCTCTGAGAAGAGATACCTGTTCAAAGATATAAGTTTATCTAATGCATACTTTCTTCCATTACAACTAGAAAAATGCAATGTTCAAATACACACATCTATGTGTATTAATACAGACATATATGTGTGTAGGTAAATAAAATATTGGAAAATACATTAATTCTAGGTTCATCCTAATTGTACACTGTTTCATAAACAACGGAAAAGTACTGTAAGAAAGAATGTATCTCCCTCTATTGATAAAGCTATTGTATTAATTTAATATTATCTCAATTATCTCCTTATTTCTTGGTATCTCTGAAATATATAAACATGACAAGTAGCAGTATCACTGATGAGTACAGGGAATGAAAGGCTGACACAGATGTTTGGATCAGTCCCCCATTTCTGATACTCCCAGATAACATTTATACTCCTAAAGATCCACAGAAACCAAGAGGATGCTAGAACTTGATATGATTCAGTAAAGTCCACCAACTCTCTGAACCCACATAACGTGGTAAGTGCTCCTTACTTTTTGTCATGCGTATTCCTTCTTTCCCCCTCCATCTATATGTTACAACAATATCACTTCGATTCTTACCGTATACTCCTCACATTGTCATTAAACTAATTATCTCAAAATATAATTAGCTAATTACAGAGTGAAGTAGATGCTGATTGTGAATGGGATGTAAGATAGGCATGAATGAACAGCAACAGGATCCACATACTGAAGTCAGTGAGAAGACATTCAGACTTGGCAGAGAGACAAGAACCTTCTGATCAGATGCTCTTGAATCAGAACTAACAATGCTACACTGTGTTATTGCAACTTGGGTAGGGATCCAAGCCTTCTGTTTAAAATCCAAAAACAAAACAAATCAAAACAAAACAAACACAAAACAAAAAGCAAAAAAAAAAAAAAAAACACCTTTACATTTCAGCGATTTAAACAGTGTTCTGAAGTACCTTGATGCAGACTGATTGCAATTTGTCAAGGGGACTTTTTAGTCCTTCTGTTTCCTATGCTTCTTAGAGAGCATTATGTGGAAAGGATTTGTTTTCATTTGTAACTATTGTCAGAGCAACAGAATGTATTATAATTAAGTTGCACATGCTTTTGAAGGGCCAGTATTTTAAAGTTTAAATTGTTCACAACATGGTAAGGGCATATTCGTTTGAAGTGAAAGAAAAAGAATAGGTTGAAAATAGATTTTTTTAATTAACTGGCCCAGGATCAGAGCACTTTTCAAATAAAAATACAATAGAGCATCTAATCAGATAGGTTATTTACCCAGAATAATTGAATCTATGCTCTTGGAAAGTCCTTTAGAATGTGCACTGACTGCAATGTTTTTAGCTAAGTGTGTTAAATGGCTGGAGCCAGGAATTAAGGTAACATGTAGTGTAGACAAAAATCTGTAAGAACCAACCACCTGCCTCATCTGGAGAACCACACTATTATCAAAGTCAGTATTGACACCCTGCCTCTGCTAACTGTTTCATTGGTAACAGGAGCATCCTGTTCCCAAGCCTCCTTACACAATATCCTCACTGTATTGGTTCAGAGTAGTGAGTGCCCACCTCCATCAGAAAGTAAGCTGCTTTTGAAAAAGATTGAGGCTAATTCACTTTTCTCCTCCCTGGCTAATCCTAACTGACCTTCTACACACATCAGCTGTTGTAAAATATAAACGCGGAAGACTAAGATGAGTTTACCTCAATACATTATTCATTTATGATCTGCATGGCATTCCAGCTACAAATGAAAGAGAAACCGAAGGAATCACTTGGGGATGTGTAGTCATCCAGAATGGATCATCTGAGAATATTTTAAACCCTAGAAAGAGAAGATAAACACCCAGGAAGCATAAATAACCTAATAGGGAGGTTTGTTTATTGCTCAGTCTGCTTTCTGCTTCTGTGATAAACACTGACAAGATCAGATTGGGAGGAAAAGGGTTTTTATTCCCTCTTGTGGGCTACAGCCAACCATCCAAGAGATCCAAGGCAGAAGCTTGAAGCAAAACTTACCGACAGATGTTTTTTATGGATTTGGTCTTAGGCTCCCTCAGCTACAGCTCTTACACAGCACAAGCCTACCTGCCCAGGGATGGTCCTCCATGGCCTAGGCTCCCCCCTATCAATAGCAAACAAGGAAATTTCCTACAGATGTGCCCACAGGCAAATAGATTGAGGCACTTCTTCATCTGAAGGTCTGTCTTCATAAATGTGTCACGTTAATCACCAAGATTGTTCATTTTGATGAGTGCTACAAAGACTCACAAAGAAATGGGGGATGGGTATAGTCAGGGCAAGAAAATACAAACACCACACCTGTGAGAGGCCAAGGAGAAGAGAAGCCACTCAGGAGGGAAAAAGTGAGCCTGGCTCATGTGTAGGAAAGTGGAATTAGGTTTGCCTGTAGTAGATGATTCAGGACAAAAGGTAACACCACCGAGAATGGAGAGGTACAGTTGAAAACAGAGGAGGGTTTCAAGGATGTAGGGAGAACTCTGAGCAGTCCAGTGAAAAATTTTTTGAGCTGAATCAAAAGGTCCTGATGGAGATATCTTCCCCACATTTTCTCTGGCATCAAAAGAAAAAGGAATTATACCTCTGGGAGAATTCTTCCTCTCTCTGTTTCTGTCTCCATCCCCCTTTGTCTCTGTCTTGCTTTCTGTCCCTCTCTCTTTGTCTCTCTCTGTGTGTGTGTGTGTGTGTGTTTGTGTTACTCCTCTGAGAGGGAGGTATCTCCCCCTAGCCTGTCACATCAAGTTTCTGCAGAATTAGGGGCAGCCTCTTTTACTAAGGCCAGACAAGCCAGCTTCATTGGGGAACAAATATCACACTCAGGCTTCAGCTTTAGAGAAAGTCTCCCCTCCGGTTGTTGGGGGACTCACACAGAGACTGAGCTGTATTTCTGCTACATATGTGTCAGGGTCCTAGCTCGGTCCATCCTGTGTGCTCATTGGTTGGTGGCTCAGTCTCTGTGAGCTTGCTCAGATCCAGTTAGTTGACTCTGCTGGTCTTCCTATGGAGTTAGTAGCCCCTTTCAGGGCTTTCAGACCTTACCCCAACTCTTCCATAAGGATCCCTGATCTCCATTCAATGTTTGGCTGTGGGTATTTGCATTTGTTTCAGTCAGCTGTTGGGTAGAGGCTCTCAAAGGAACTTTATGTTAGGTTCCTGTAGGCAAGCATAACAGAGTATCATTAGTAGAATCGCTGTTTGCCAAAGGGATGGGTCTTAAGTTCTGCTGGTTGTTGGTTGGTTATTTCTTCAGTCTCTGCTCTTTCTTTGACCCTTTCTTTCTTTTAGATAGGGCAAATTTTGGGTCCAAAGTTTTATGGGTGTGTTGATGTCCTTGTCCCCCAACTAGGGGTCCTGTCTGGCTACAGGAATTGACCTCTTCAGGTTCCATATCCCCATTATTAGGCATTCAGCTAAGATCACCTGCCCTCTCTAATGCCTCTCACTATACCGGTCCTGCTCCCCCATTTCCCTCCCCTCCCCTCTTCCACCCACTCTTTCCCTCTGCCTCCTATACTGCTGTATTCTCCCTTCTAAGAAGTATTCAAGCAGCCTCTCTTGGACCTTCCTTTTTTTAAACTTCTTTGGATATATGGGGTGAATCATGGGTACCCTGTACTTTATGGATGATAATTCCTTATCAGTGAGTGTGTATTGTGCATTTCTTTTAGGTTTGTGTTACCTCACTCAGGATGATATTTTCTGGTCCCATCCATTTACCAGCAAAATTCATGATGTCTTCATTTTTAATAGCTGAATAACTATTTACATTGTGTAAATGGACCACATTTTTTTTGTATCCATTGTTTGGTTAAGGAACATCTGGGTTGTTTCCAGTTTCTAGCTATTAGGAATAAAGCTGCTATAAACAAAGTAGAGCGCATATCCTTGGAGGATGGTGTAACATCTTTTGGGTCTATGCCTAGGAATAGTATAGCTGGGTTTTCAGGTAGAACTATTTCCACTTTTCTGAGAAATGAACAGATTGGTTTTCAGAGTGGTTGTACAAATTTGCTATCCCACCAGTAATGAAGGAGTGTTCCTCTTTCTCCAAATCCTCGAAAGCATGTACTGTCCCTTGAGTTTTTGATCTTAGCCATTCTGATTGGTATAAGGTGGAATCTCAGGGTCATTTTGATTTGCATGTCCCTGATGACTATGGATGTTGAACATTTCTTTACATATTTCTTGGCTATTCAAGATTCCTCTTTTGAGAATTCTCTGTTAAACTCTGTACCCCATTCTAATTGGATTATTCAGGTTTTTGAAGTTTAACTTTTGAAAAAAAATGGATATTAATTTTCAGTGAGATGTAGGGTTAGTGAAGATCTTTTCCCAATCGGCAGGCAGTCTTTTTGACCTATTGACAACATCCTTTATCTAATAGAAGCTTTTCAGTTTCCTAAGGTCCCAGATATTCATTGCTGATCTTAAAACCAGAGCCATTGGTGTTCTGTTCAGGAAATAATCTCCCACATTCAAGGTTATTTCCCACTTTCTCTTCTATGAGATTTTGTATATCTGATTTTATTTGAGGTCCATGGTCCATTTGGACTTGAGTTATGTACAGGGTGATAAATATGAATCTATTTACATTCTTTAAACATGGTTTCTTTTCTTTTTTTTTTTTTTTTTTTTTTTTTTTTTTGGTTTTTGGCTTGTTTTCAAAAATTAAGTGTCCATAGTTGTGTGGTTTTATTTCTGGGTTTTCGATTTGATTCCACTGATCAACCTGTCTACTTCCATAGCAATACCATGAAGTTTTTATCACTATTGCTTGAAGTGAGAGATGGTGGTACCTCCAAAAGTTATTTAACTTGTACAGGATTGTTTTAGCTATCCTGGAACTTTAATTTTGCCAAAGCCTGCTTTTAGTGATGTTTTTTTCAAAGCTTTAAAATCCCTTCTAGCTCAGTATCAGCACAAGTAGTGGGAAAGAAAGCATACAGAAAAGTGGAGCTGTTTAGAAATTGTATTGGGGAGCAAATCCCATCTGTATTGTCATGAAATCAGCAGTTCAGTTCACAGGTCAGCAATGTCAGCTCAGTCCCCTTGCAAACACTTCCCAGATATACCAACAGTCTAGTTCAATAGTGTCAGCATTAACACCCATGGTGGCAAAACCTAACAGGAACATCCAGGCCTCAGCTGAATTCACATGAGTCAGCAGGAGGGTTAGGATCTCCAGGAGAAGTTTTTGGGTGAGCTTCTCTAGGTGAACTGAAGATCAACAAAGTCCAAGAAGGTTTGCACAGTTGAATTTATAAGCAAGCCCCTCTAGGAGTCCATTGATGTGGGCTGATGTTAAGGTGGTACATGATTGGAGAGTGGTGAGGTAGGCAGAGGAAGAGTCTGGAGAAGCAGAAGAGACTGAAGAGGGAGAGATTCTGGGAAGAAAGATGATGGAGGCAGATGTTTATGTTTCTCTATGTGCATCTCCTCATAAATAAGGTTGTAATGAATGTTTTATAACGGGCGGGATTGTACAAGATCATTTGACTTATAAAGGTTAGCCAATTATATGATACCTATTGGATCAGAGTAGTTTGGTGTGTTCTTTGATGTGACTATTTAATTAAGTTCAAAGGGTGTCATGGGGGAACACATAAAGCCCACCACAGAGTTGGGATGTGTGTGTCTAAGGCTTGGCAACAACATGCCAAGGAAAAGTGAGTGAAAACAACACACTGGCGTGGTCATATCCACCCAGGACAGAAACAACAGGGGCAGGCAGAGTGAACTGCCTGGGAAGGGAACCATGTGGAGAGGGCAGCTTGCAGACCCTGTGACAGAGTCCTTGCACTTGGCTCCATACTGGAGCGGGTCCCAGAGAGTGAGACTTCGGGGCCAATATCAACAGAATCTCTTTGTAATATTTATTGCAACAGGTGGCTCCCACTCCTGCCAAACATCACATGTCCTTCACTAGTCTTTCCTCACCATGTCTTTCCCCAGCATATAAATCTGTCATTGCAAAAACTCCACGTGAGCCTGTATCAGCTAATATGACTCTTCCAATCGGCCAAAGTCCACAAAAGCTGCAAGAAGCCACAGCGTGCCACCACAAGTTTTCTTGTGCATCTCTCTCTATGGAGTCCCGACCAATGGATCTCAACTGTGCGATGTAAGGCAGACCAATGCATGCGTGTTGCTAGTGAATAATCCTTCATCACACATCCTTTCATGTGTTCGCATTAGCAAATCAGCCATTTACCTGTGTCCACTTCAGGAAAACAATCCTCATGTGCTTGTCCCAGCAAAACACATCTGACACAAATGACTTTCCAACAAGCCTTTATGTTTCCACTTCACTATCTTTGATTTTTTGATTTTAAAGTTGAGGATTGCTCTTTCAACGTCTGTTAAAAAAAAATACGTTGCAATTTTGATGGGGCTTGCATTAAACCTGTAAATTGCTTTTGATTAGAAGTCCATTTTCATTATGTTAATCCTACTGATCCATGGATATGGGAGATCTTTCAATCTTCTGTGTCTATTCTCTCTTTCTCGCCCTCATTATTTCTTAACTGAGTCTACTCAGCGTAACCAGTACGTGCATCATACTGTCCAAGTGTAAGAGACCCACTAGAATGTGGGCAGCCTCTCAGGGGCTGCATCCAAAGAGCACTGTCAGTTCCTACCCCAGCAGCCATCAGTTGTCAGTAGCTCCTCAAGTGAGACCTCTCCCGTTCATACTGGAACTTGGGCTGTTTTAATCTTGCTCATAGTCACAGCCATAGCCACTATGAGTTCAGATGGCCAGGGATCATGTCATATCTGGAAAACAATGTTTTGCAGCAATCATCTACAACCTTGGGCTCTTGCAGTGTTTCTGCTTTACTTTCCATGATTCTTGAAACTTAAGAGATGGGAAGTGTGATGTCTGTGTCCCATTTAGGACAAAACACTCTAGTTTCTTCGTCTCTGAATTTTGACCAGGTGGTGAGTCTCTGTATTGATCAGCATCTACTGAAAAAGAGAGAGGCATTTTTGATAAGGGCAGAGAGATGTATTAATTTATAAATATAAGTATTTAGAGGGAGGTTTACTATTTTGTCGAGTTAGCAGAAAAATATCAATAAGTTCTCCTAGAGGACCTGTGATCAACCTGTGATGTTTGATTCTGAGTCCATTAACAATATCAGTCAAGAGTTCTGCCTTACAGAGTGGACCATAAATCTAAGTAGCTGATTAGTCCCAAAATATTTTTGCCAGGATTGCTTCAATGAGTATATCTTAGCAGGACAGTAGTTAAATGTAGCTTGCATGATTCTTAATTGGGTATTATCATTGATTACTTTTCTCCAGCAATGAAATGTGCAATATGGATTTTACCCAATAGGGATGATACTTCACAGTCAGAACTACCTTGATTTCTTCATGGCCTGTGACTCGAATATATGAAACCTGCAACAATAGGACCTGGTCCACTACTGGGCACATAATCAAAGAATCCACCCTTCTCTGCTGGATCTGTTACACTATATGATTTTTCCCCCTTGGACACAGGGTGACTTTTCTGAGGAAACTTGTTTAACACCACAGTCTGGTCCTCAGTCAATGCACAGCCCTGGATCTCTGTACTTAATTCTGCCCCTACAGCTGCTCCCATCATTTCTGTTAGCATGCACACATGCTGAAATCCTTATCGTTCCCAAAAGAAGGCCTCTCCCTGTGTCCTTGTCTATGTTTTAGCTTTCATTTCTTAATTACCCCGATAAACAGCACCCTAATTTTCCAGGTGACCTGACAAATGTCCCTAAAGTCATCCTTGTGTTGACCTGTTTTGGTTTTTCTTCTCCTTTACAGGGAACTCCCAGGCATACCATGGAAGTCCTAACTCCGGTACTGTCCATACTGACCACTTGTACTTCCTCCACCATTGTTGGTCCACGACAGGGACTTTCTACTTCCAACTACATCCACAGTCCTTGATGGATATTACAGGGTCCTGAATTACCTAAGCCACATCTTTTTTCCCAGCAAACCCTCACAGCACCTTTGTTTTTGGGGAGGTTTGTCCCCCATTTTAGCTCTACTCATTTTCTTGAAACACACCAGCCAAGCCTCTGACATAACACTGTGTTACTTCTCTCCGAAGGAAATGCATAGCTTCAGACAGACATATACGTTCTCCTCTTAATACAGGTCACACTTCTATTGCATATTGTTAAGTCCTATTTGGAACCTTATTTATATTGACCTTCTATGTTTTTTATAGTTATATATACAAGTTTTAAAAATAGGTAAAATTTCAAAAATCTCTATGCCATTTTTTTGCAGTGTTAATCTTCTCGGGAACACCCCAAATTTAGTGTACATGCCGCCATATAAATAAAGTTAACCAAATAGGAACCTTTTCTGCACATACGAGGAGATAAAAATCTATAGGCAAATGATGAGAATGCAAAACAGTAACTGAAAAAAATGTATATAAAGAGTGATTCAAAATGTTGTGAAAGTGGAGAAGGAAGGCAGGCAGATTGTTGGTTGGATAATTGAGTTTGCTCCCTTGGCAGACAGAAAGCAACCTAATAGCTAAGTTCTTGAAGACCTTGGAAGAAAATCTCAGGTCCTGGAATCAAATTACTGGAGACACAAAAGGATGAAAGAGGACGAAGATGTTTAAAAAAATATTTTTTAAAAGGTAAATTAAGGAAGAGATGACATGAGCAGGTTTGTCTCTTCTCTGCTGAGACTAAAATCAAAATCCTACTCATAAACATTTTGAAGAAACTTGCAGTCTGCATCTATTTGAAGCCCGGTGAACAGGAGATTCTCAAACCTAAAGTCAGTACGTCTGCAGTCTTGATGGGGAACCCTGATGACTGCACATTTATTATTTTTATGTTCTCTAACAACTGAGATGCACAATAATTCAGAAATGAACCTGGCTGATGCACGTTTTACTATAGGCAAGAATACCATAGACACCCAGTCTCTCCATTGACTCCTTACAGGCGTGTGAAACGTATCCAAAATTAGTGAAGTAAAACTTTCATCACAAGCATGTCTAATTTCCAGAATATTTTTTGTAAGCAAGAGTTCTTTGTTGCCAGCATGTTTTATAAAAATTGTAATCAGATCCCAGTTTGATTCCTTATAACATGGTGCCATCTAGAGATTAAAGCTGATGTTGCTGCAAGCTACATTATCCTGAGCCAGTATCTAAATGGCAACATTGTATTCCATTGGGAATATGTTTAATAGGGCATTTTAAGTGTCCCTTACAGACTCTCTCTATGTAATGCATTTAAAATAAATTAATGACTGCTCAAGTAGTTGGAAGAACGCTTTGTTTAGGAGTTTCATGATATACTATGCCATCAAAAGGGATAGGAACACCAGTTTAAGTTGTGTAAGGACAAGGACGCATAGTCAAACATCAAAGAAGCGAGGGAGTTTTCTTCATAAAAACAAAACATTTGTAAACCAGCTTGAGTAAGGCTCTCCACTTACTCGGACAACAGTTCCCTGACTCCTCCTCTATGGTGACACCCTAACTTGATGGCTCGAAGATGACAGAAATGTCCTTTCACACAGTTCTGAGCACAGAAGACTAAAGTCAAGACACCCAAAGGCCAAGTTCCCTCTATAGGCTCCAGGGAAGACCTTTCCTCTTCATACCTCACGATTCCTGGTGATGTGAGCGGTCTTCCTGTTTCCTTAACCGTATCCCTTCAATCTCCTTCTGTTCCGTGACTCACTGTGGCTGGATGGCTCCAGTCTGTATTTTTGCCTCTGCTTTTTCCTGAGTATCTCCTCTCTGAGTCTTTCTTCGTGTGTCATGGTAGGATAATTGTTAGACTGACGCTCTTCCTGGAGAATTGCAGACCTCTGGTTACATCTGTGAAGTCTCATTTTGCCAAATAAGGTAACATTCTTTGGTTCCAGGAACTGAGTGTGCTCTTTGCTTTTAGATGGTTATCACTCAGCATATCACATTCTGGTTCCTTTATGCAAAACATAAAGCTTTGAATTCATTAATTCATAAATTTATCACACAATTGAAAGGAAGACTTATAGACATAGATGACTTGTTACAACTGATATTTGGGTCTATAAAAGTATGCTTTGTGCTGACCATCTCCTGTGTTTAGATAGCAGCACCCTGGCCTCTATCCGCTGAGTACTAACAGCAGCCCTTCTATTTATGACTACTAAAATGTCTAATAAAAACACTGTTAAATATACCATGGTACACTATGGGGTACAGTTATCCTCAGTTTATAAGAGTGATCTCCTGATTATTGTAGGTAAATATTATAAAATAAAATGGTATGGGAGGTGGCAAAGTGATTTTTAAAAGATTCGTGGAGAAAATAAAGCGAAATAATGCTCGAAGAAAAGGCTGTGTGTGGCACTGATAAAGCTCTAAAAGTATACTTGTCCAGACCAAACACCTTTACATTGTTGAAACTAGAACTTTGTTAAAAAGTGACTGCCAGGCCCCTACCCTTCCCCTCAAATCCTCCCAGTGCCCCGCCCCCCACCAGACCTTGCCACAGTGTAGCCTTTGTGCAACTCCTGAGAGAGTGAAGGCCCAGTTTTAGGATGGAGTCAGATTGGAAATGTCATGGTACAGAATTTGAAAGCAATTGTGTTGCATGGGGAGAAATGTTTGCTTGTCTCACATGTTAATACAAGCTGAGTAAAGGCTAGCAGGAAGAAAACACTAGAGAGATCAAAAACACAAGCAAGACAGAATATCCAAGACGTTATGAAAATAGTCCCGTGAAGTAATGAGTTCAGGTTTTGACAGCAGTGGAGAGTTAAAAGGGATTTCAGCAAGAAGAAATAGATGTCAGCTTCTCACTGTTGAACTCAGAGAATGTCAAGTGGGAGGCGCATAGAAGAAAACTTGCAGGTAGGGATGACTCACAGCAGGAAGTCCTAAGAGGAATGAGGACACTGGTTTTAGCAAAAGTTACATGTGGACATCATGGAAACGGAAGACACACATTTTTAATCAATTCTAGGTTCTTTTTTATTTAATGTGATGGATAAGATAGAAATTGAATTCATATGATTTAATTTTTAATTGAGTTGCTAGCTAGACACTATTGCCAGAGATGTTCAGAAAACCTTCGGGGACACTGAAAAGGTCATTTTGAAAACAGAAAAATACAGGTTGGTCTTTCTCTTCAGCAACTCTTATTTTAGGCTGAGCACATAGGCAACTGCACACCACCACACTGTTCATGTTTTGAATTGTAAAAAAGTATCCTTCATGGAACAACAATGTTCATAAGTGTACTTCAGAGTGACAATGACTTTAATACAAAATAATAATGAGAAGGAGTTTTTTTAAGAAATGAAAATTAAAAATCTTTTAAGGTAGAGTTTTTTAATTGTTGCCAGTATTTTAAGCAAACTGCTTATTAATGACTTGAAAAGATAATTGTATAGTGACTTTAGGTGTGTTTTTTTGTTTTTCTCTCAATTTTCTATTTGGGAATCCTTTAGGCTGTCATCCTCTTAGTATTTTATTTTTTATTATTAATTATTTTATAATTATTTATAATTATTATTAATTATTCTCTACATCCCAAATGTCACTCCCCCACAGCTCGCATTCCCCACCCTCAGAGTTTCCTCCCTTTCCCTTCACTTCTCCTTTTACCTCTGACAGGGTGAACCCCATCCACCCTGGGGATATCAAGTCTCTACAGGATTAGGTACACTGTCTCCCAGTGAGGACAGACAAGGCAGTCCTCTGCTACATATGTGCCTGGGCACTGCTGGTCATCCTCTAGGGGTGCAGTCCCCTTCAGTTCCTTAAGTCCTTCTCTATTTAATCTTACAGGTCACCCCCGACCTCAGACAAATGCTCTAGTGCTTGGCTGTGACTATGGACATCTGTCTCTCAGAGGCCTGGCTCCTGTCGGCAAGCACAGCATCACTGATGGTGTCAGGGTTGGTACCCATCCATGAGATGGATCTCAACTTGGGCCAGTGACTGGTCAGCCAATTGTTCAGTCGCCACTCCATTTTTTGTCATATTTCTTTTAGACAGAAACCATTTTAGGTGAAAAAAATTTAAAGGTGAGTTGATGTCTCCATCTCTCAATGAGGGGTTTTGTCTAACTACAGGAAGTGGTCTATGCAGACTTCATATCCTCTCTGTTAGGTATTTTGGCTAAGGTCATTCAGTTGGCTCCTGGGAGTTTTTCAGATCCAAGGTCTCTGGGAGTTTCTAGAGGTTTCCCTCACCCCTCACCACACACACCTCACACTTCAGTCCTCACCCCTCACTCCTCAACCCTCACTCCTCTCCTCTCACTTCTCACTCCTCACCCCTCACCCCTCACTCCTCTCCCCTCACTTCTCACTCCTCACCCCTCACTCCTCACCCCTCACTTCTCACACCTCACCCCTCACTCCTCACCCCTCACTCCTCACCCCTCACTCTTCACCCCTCACTTCTCACACCTCACCCCTCACTCCTCACCCCTCACCCCTCACTCCTCACCCCTCACTCCTCACCCCTCACTCCTCACCCCTCACTCCTCACCCCTCACTCCTCACCCCTCATTCCTCACCCCTCACTCCTCACCCCTCACTCCTCACCCCTCACTCCTCACCCCTCACCCCTCATTCCTCACCCCTCACTCCTCACCCCTCACTCTTCACCCCTCACTTCTCACCCCTCACCCCTCATTCCTCACCCCTCACTCTTCACCCCTCACTCCTCACCCCTCACCCCTCACCCCTCACACCTCACCCTTCAGTCCTCACCCCTCACTCCTCACTCCTCACCCTTCAGTCCTCACCCCTCACTCCTCACCCCTCACTCCTCACTCCTCACTCCTCACCCTTCAGTCCTCACCCCTCACTCCTCACCCCTCATTCCTCATTCCTCACCCCTCACTCCTCACCCCTCACTCCTCACTCCTCACTCCTCACCCTTCAGTCCTCACCCCTCACTCCTCACCCCTCACCCCTCATTCCTCACCCCTCACTCCTCACCACTCACCCCTCACTTCTCACACCTCACTCCTCACCCTTCAGTCCTCACCTCTCACTCCTCACTCCTCACCCCTCACTCCTCACCCCTCACTCCTCACCCCTCACTCCTCACCCTTCAGTCCTCACCCCTCACTCCTCACCCCTCACCCCTCATTCCTCACCCCTCACTCCTCACCACTCACCCCTCACTTCTCACACCTCACTCCTCACCCTTCAGTCCTCACCTCTCACTCCTCACTCCTCACCCCTCACTCCTCACCCCTCACTCCTCACCCCTCATTCCTCATTCCTCACCCCTCACTCCTCACCCTTCAGTCCTCACTCCTCACCCCTCACTCCTCACCACTCACCCCTCACCCCTCACCCCTCATTCCTCACCCCTCACTCCTCACCACTCACCCCTCACTTCTCACACCTCACTCCTCACCCTTCAGTCCTCACCTCTCACTCCTCACTCCTCACCCCTCACTCCTCACCCCTCACTCCTCACCCCTCACTCCTCACCCCTCAATCCTCACCCCTCACTCCTCACCCCTCACTCCTGGCAGCTACATATTTCCATTCATCCTCCTGGCTCTCTGGGCTTCTTTCTTTTCCCCCTCTCCTCTCTCACCCAGTTCTCTCCCTCCCTCTGCCTCCAATGATTATTTTGTTTATCCTTCTGAGTTGAAGTATCCTCACTTGGTCCTTCCTTCTTGTTCAACTTCTCATATCTGGGGAATATATCCTGGCTATTCTGAACTTTTTGGCCAATATACACTTATCAGTGGGAACATACCATGTATGTCCTTCTAGGTCTAGGTTACCTCACTCAGGATGATGTTTTCTAGTTCCATCCATTTTCCTGCAAAAAAATGTTGTCCTTGTTTTTAGTAATTGAATATTATGCAATTGTATAAATGAACCATATTTTCTGTATCCATTCTTTGGTTGAAGGACATCTGGGTTGTTTCCAGTTTCTGGTTATTGTGAATAAGGCTTCTATGAACATAGTAGAGCACATGATCTTGTGATATTGTAGAGCATCTTTGGGTTATTTTCGAGGAGCAGTATAGCTGTGTCATAGAACTATTTCCAACTTTCTTAGGAACTTGTCAGATTGATTTCCAGAGTGGTTGTATCAGCTAGCAATCCCACCAACAATGGAGGAGTGTTCCTCTTTTCCACATTCTCACTAGCATATGCTGTCTCTTGAGCTTTTGGTCTTAGTCATTCTGATTGGTGTAAGCTGGAATCTCAGGATTGTTTTTTATTTGTATTTCTCTGATGGTTAAGGATATTGAACATTAATTTAGGTGCTTCTCAGCCATTTGAGATTCTCCTTTGAGAATTCTCTGTTTATCTGTGTACTGGTAAGGTTATGTGCTTGTTTTTTTTTTTTTTTTTTTTTTTTTTTTTTTTTTTTTGGAGTCTAACTTTTTGATTTTTAATATATATTTTGAATATTATCCCTCTGTTAGGTGTAGGGTTAGTGAAGATCTTTTCCTAATCTGTTGTCATTTGTCCGATTTACAATGTCCCTTGCCTTAAAGAAGCTTTTCAGTTTCATGAGGCTCCATTTATCAATTGTTAATCTTAGAGCCTGAGCCATTAGTGTTCTGTTCAGGAAAATTTCCTCTGTGCCAATGTGTTCTAAGCAATTTCCCACCAAAATTAGATTTGGTATATCTGGTTTTATATTGAAGTCCTTGATCCACTTGGTCATAAATATGAATCAATTTGCATTTTTCTACATGTACACCGCCAGTTAGACCAGCACCATTTGTTGAAAATGCTTTCTTTTTCCCAACTATGATTTTGGCTTCTTTGTCAAAGATCAAATGTTTGTAGGTATATGGGTTTATTTCTGGGTCTTCAATTTTATTCCATTGGCCTATATAATGTGGTCTTTATGGTCTTTATCTCTATTTCTTTGTAGTACAGGTTTAGGACAGGGATGGTGAATCCTCTTGAAGTGCTTTTATTACAGAATTGTTTTTGTTATCCTGGATTTTTTTTCATGTGAACTCTTTCCATGTCTATAAAGAGTTATGTTGAAATTTCCATGGAAACTTCATTGAACATGTAGATTGCTTTTGATTAGATGGCCATTTTCTCTATATCAATCCTAATGATCTATGAGCATTGAGAGATCTTTTTACCTTCTGGTATCTGCTTCCATTTCTTTCTGCAGGAACTTGAAGTTCCTGTCAAACAGAGGTTTCACTTACTTGGTTAGAGTTACACCAAAATTTCTTATACTATTTATGGCTATTGTGAAGGGTGTTGTTTCCCTAATTTCAGCCTGTTTATCATTTGCATAAAGGAGGGATATTGATTTCTTTGAGTTAATTTTTATATCCAGTCACTTTGCTGAAGTTATCAGCTGTAGGAGTTTTCTGGTAAAAGTTTTGTGGATGCTTAGATCATATTATCCATGAATAGAGAAACCCTAATTTTTTCCACTTTGTATCCCCTTGATCTTCTTTTGTTGTCTTACTGCTCTGGCTAGAACTCCAATATTAAATTGAATAGATAGGTAGAGAGTGAAAATCCTCATCTTCTCCTTAATTTTAGTGAGATTGCTTCAAGTTTCTCTCATTACAAGGTACCATATATGTTTTTTTTAAGAAGAATACTGTCTGGCTAATTAAAGAATGATTTCATTAAAAAATAATCACTAAACTAAAAGTTACTTAGTGAAGAGGAGAAACAACTCAAACTCCAAATATCCCTTAAGGAAAGTGGGTGTTTGTTCTACCACCAAAGTCACCGTCTCTTTTTGTGAGTAGGAACAGGCCTAGACACATCAGTTGCAAACAGTTTTGTAATGATGTGTTCATATGGTAAAGTAACCTACCATTTAACATTCATTTTAGCTTTGTAAAACTGATAGGAGAGACTGAACTTCTAATATTCATACTACCACCAGACATGGTGGCAAATGTCCTTTATCCCAGAAGTTCAGAGGCTGAGGCAGGTAGATGATTTCTGAGTCTGAGACCAACCAGGGATACAGAGAATTTCAGGGCAGCCTGGAATACACAGAGAAACAGTCTGGGAAACATAAAAATATGGGGTCCCCAATGGAGGAGTTAGAGAAAGAATTGAAGGAGCTGAAAGGGTTTGCAACCAGATAATAACAACACCAACCAACAAGAGCTCCCAAGGATTAAACGACCACCCAAAGAGTTCACATGGATGAACCCATGGCTGCATCTGCACATGTAGCAGAGGATGGCCTTGTTAGACATCAATGGGAAGAGAAGCCCTTAGTCCTGCCAAGGCTTGATGCCCCAGTGTAGCAGAATGTCAGGGTGGAGAGGCAGGAGGGAAGGGGTAGGTGGAGGCACCCTCATGGAAGCAGGAGAAGGAGATAGATTGATGCTTTATGGAGGGGAAAGAGGGAAAGAAGATAACATTTAAAATGTAGATAAAATATATCCAATGAAAAAGGGAAAAAGAAAAGAAAAGAGAACATTGAAACAAACAAACAAACAAACAAAGGCTTTTCTTGCAACCTTCTAGAAGAGTATGAAGACGATGTTGATGGATCATGTCACCGACCCTGGTACAATTCCAGCTGATGTAACAGTATGAAGGAGATCTGGGTACTGCTGAAATGCCAATAAGGTCAATCATTTCTAGTTTTCTGCACCCCGTTTACTGGCTGATATCATGTCCAGGCATTTTACACAGTAACATTTGAATCGGTGCATTAAGGAAAACAGGCTGTCCTCCCACTGTGAGCAAGCCATCCAAAATACTGGAAGATAGACAAAAAACTTAAGTCTGGGCAAGAAGGAATCTATTCTGCTGTCTGGTAGTTCTAAGGCTGAGAAAGTTCCCCATTAGCACTCCCTCTCCCCAGCCCTGTGCCCTTCAGATCTTAACACGATCCAGCTTCCATTGTTGAGTGAAACACTACAACAAAAATATCCTCTTGGTTCTGGTTCTCTCAAACCCGAGTACTGAGCTGGTATATTCAACCAGTCTTTATTTTTGTTTTAAAGTACGTTTGAGGGAGAGTGAGATTTTTCTGAGTCACAATGTTACAAAAATAATCTGCATTTTTTGTAAACCCTAATATAATGCTCTTTGATGATATGAAGATATTTAAGTAATAAAAGTACCATAAAGGAACCTGGTGCTTATGTTCGTTCGGGATGAAGACCAAAGTAAATAAATGAATATTGTAACAACTTAGGGATGGTGTGCTTGGACTTGTTGTACAGTGAACCTGGTCTGGTGGCATACATTTGTATGTATGGGGGAGGAGGGATCGGAATAGGGGGAAAGGGGATAACATTTTAAATGTAAATACAGAAAATATCCAGTAAAAACAAAAGTCCAAAGACACTGTACCAAACCAAACCCCATACTTAAACTAAATTGTAAATTGTCAAGAGCTTTATGTCTGACTGTCAAAAATGAAGCAGATATGTGGAAGCCCATTGTATTTATAAGGAAAATCAAAAATAAGAACAACTTTGACTCTTTCTGGAAGATTTCATGATCCCAGGCAGATAAGTAGTTACTCTTCAGTGGCATTGAATAGCAGAGCTCAAAAAAAGATCATCCCTAGAGTATGTTGAGATTGTTTTAGGTTTATCTTTTAAGGGCTTTTAAATTCTAATTTAAAACTAAAAAAAATATCAGGAAGTGATCAATTGTAACATTGCCACCGCAAAATTTGTTGTTTGTTCAGGGACCTTCTAGGTCCATTATGACACTACACATTTTTCTGCCCCCACTCCCACTCCCACTTTCAGGGCTGAGCTTGGCTTCCCCCAGTTTGTGATTCCTATATAATCAAAACCATTTCTGCCATGTAGTCTCTTGGCCTTTTGGACTCTTTACTTGTTCCTTGGCTCCTTTCTTGGTCTGCTTGCCCTCTCTCTTCTTCCTTTCCTCTTCTGTTTCCCCCTCTCTCCTCTCATGGCCTGGTTCAATCTGGACTCTTCCAGATCTATTGGCTGTTATTTCCCTCACATCTACAATAAAAACCTCCTCAATCATAGCTTGGAGTGGTCATGTCTTGGTTTTCATTCAGACACCATGAAATACCCAGGTCAATGGGGGTAGATGGGGAGAAGAACCATAGGCTTGAGAATATCCCTCAAAGAGAGCATTGGAGACAGACGTTGGAGATAGATAGAAACTATAAGCAAGATCTGTGAGTTTCTGAGGCCTTGGTTTGAAAGACAACATAACTTAGCAGTAAAAAATACAAGAATCAGTGCATCTAGACCACAAACAACTCCTCTGCCTAAGGCTGAACGACCTTTGTGGAAGGCATGGAGGATCAAAAGAGCCAAAGGAACAGACAGTTTAGTGTGAGAAATTACTCATGAAGTCTCTCCAGTATGACCACCTGAACAAGGACAACAAAGATAAATATGTTAATGTGAAAAGTTGCCAGGGTTCGTCTTGTGCACTGTGTATTCAGAAACTGAGTTCAGTGCCCAGTTCAGACTGCAGTCTGATCTTGGAGCACTGTATTAGCCAATGTGCTGTGAAAATGCTCGCCAATAGTCCCTGATTGGTTAATAAAAGGCCTGTATGTGAGCAAGTAAGAAGTCTCGAGTAGGGACCATAAAAAGAAGGACAAAGGAGGAAGAAGAAGGCCACCATGAGACAGAATGAGCCATGAGCATGTGACTAAGAGAAGCCCTCCCTGAGGATAGACAGGTTGGCAGGTGATGGGGCACCTATCCTATTATTAATTTCTTAGCTGAGTTAGAAGAGCTCAGAACCTGCTCAGCATCGGCCAGGCTGCTTGTAAATAAACTACTAGGTTTCAGTGTCTTTTAATCAGGAGCTATGTAAAAAAGAGTGGGATATAAAACCCCTGTTAAAAAAATACTACCATAAGAGGAGGGGTGAGGTGGCACAGGAAGAGAGACTACTTAAGAGCAGCAAGACAGAAAAAAATAGTGTGTGAAATAGTGTGTGTGCATGCTATGTTTACCAGGACAGTTCTATAGAGACAGGTTATAGAGAGAACAAACTAGACACAGGTGAAGGCAGAGTGAGCCAGAGAATTAGAAGGAGCCAGAAGATCAGCACATAGCTATAGTTAGCAAGAGACTGGTCAGAGCAATTCAGCCAGAAGACAAGAAAAGCTGGATTGAATCAGTCAGCTCAGGAGATTAGATTGTATGAAGGCTTGCAGCCTCCAGGCCCAGGAATAGTTAGAACAGAGAAGGAAACATTCTGGGTGCATTTAAACAGCTTTGGTATAGCCCTCATCTCATCCCTTCATCTGAGGACATAAAAGTCACATTTCCATATATTGGGTTTTTTTTTTTTTTCAAAAAAAAATGTGCTTAATTAAAGGTGAGAAATAAAATGTTTCCTTCTTTATTTAACAAAGAAAAAAAGAAAAAGAATGCTAATACCTTTAAAAACCTATTACACAAGACACTGAAGTGTTTCATGTTTGATGATTTAACAATATTTTAATTTACTGCTGTAAGAATCAGAACAACACAGGGTATGCTTTGAACCTATAAATAAAAACAAAATAAGAGTTTAAACTTAGCTGTTTCTTTTCTCTGCAAAATTTAAAAGCATAACCTTTACTCCAGGCAGTACAAAATGAAGAAATTAATTCCTTCAAGGTAACAGAGAGTATCCGACTGTTCAGCAAACACACTGATATCTCTCATGCTTTGTGGTAACCTGAACCTTAGTACACACAGGGGAGATGTTCATTTCTTTGGATTCTTAGATAGCATTTTTAAAGTTCCCTCCCTCTTTGCCTCCGTCCCTGCCTCCCTGCCTTTCTTCTGTGCATGTGCAGGTACACAAGCACCACACTGAGCCTGTGCACATGAGAGGAGAGGCAGGAAGATCCACTCATCCCTCTAGTCCATGGGCCCAGAGATCAAAGTCAGATCATCAGTTTGGTAGCAAGCACCGTTCCTGCTAAGCATGGTGCTAACCATGAGTACAAATTTAGTATGCAGTTTCAATGAAACATGGTTAATTCATGGATTGGAATCAAACTTAACTCTGACAGTTTTCTCATGAGGTAGACATTCTAACAGTAGAAACTCTGTGAAGCATTGATCTGTTACTTAAGATTATTTTAAAATAGTCTTGGGTTCAGTGCAGAATTTTATCAGACTTTTATTGAGGATATAACACCAATACTCGCCAAACTATTCCAAAAGATAGAATCAGATGGAATATTACCCAACTCATTTTTTGAGGCTACAATAACCCTCGTACCTAAACCACACAAAGACCCTACAAGGAAAGAGAACTTCAGACCAATCTTACTTATGAACATTGATGCAAAAATACTCAACAAAATCCTTGCAAACCTAATCCAAGTACACATCAAAACGATCATTCATCATGACCAAGTAGGCTTCATCCCTGGGATGCAGGGATGGTTTAACATAAGGAAATCCATCAACGTAATCCACCATATAAACAAACTCAAAGACCAAAATCACATGGTCATCTTACTAGACGCTGAGAAAGCATTCGACAAAATCCAACACCCCTTCATGTTAAAAGTCCTGGAAAGAACAAGAATCCAAGGCCCATACTTAAACATAATAAAAGCAATATACAGCAAACCAACAGCCAACATCAAACTTAATGGCGAGAAACTTGAAGCAATTCCACTAAAATCAGGGACTCAACAAGGCTGCCCACTCTCCCCCTACCTATTCAACATAGTACTGGAAGTTCTGGCTGGAGCAATTAGACAGCAAAAGGAGATCAAGGGGATACAAATCGGAAAGGAAGAGGTAAAACATCACGTTTTGCAGATGACATGATAGTGTACTTGAGTGACCCCAAAAATTCCACCAGAGAACTCCTACAGCTGATAAACAAGTTCAGCAAAGTGGCTGGATACAAAATTAACTCAAACAAATCAGTAGCCTTCCTGTACTCAAAGGACAAACATGTGGAGAAAAAAATTAGGGAAAAGGTACCCTTCACAATCGTTACAAAAACTATGAAATACCTTGGTGTGACTCTAACTAAGCAAGTGAAGAACCTGTATGACAAGAACTTCAAACCTCTAAAGAAAGAAATTGAGGAGGATCTCAGAAAATGGAAAGATCTCCCATGCTCATGGATTGGAAAAATCAACATCTTAAAAATGGCCATCCTACCAAAAGCAATCTACAGATTCGATGCAATCCCCATCAAAATTCCAACCCAGTTCTTCATGGAATTGGAAAGATCAATGTGCAATTTCATATGGAATAACAAAAGACCTAGAATAGCTAAATCCATCCTCAACAACAAAAAAAAACATCTGCGAGAATCACTATCCCTGACCTCAAGCTATATTACAAGGCAATTGTGCTGAAAACTGCATGGTACTGGTACAGAAATAGGCATGTGGATCAATGGAATAGAATAGAAGATCCAGAAATGAGGCCTCATGTATATGGTCACCTGATTTTTGACAAAGGAGCAGTAAACATTCAATGGAAAAAGGACAGCCTATTTAACAAGTGGTGCTGGTCCAACTGGCACTCAGCATGCAAAAGAATGAAAATAGACCCGTTCTTATCTCCTTGTACAAAGCTCAAGTGTAAGTGGATCAAAGATCTCCACATTAAACCAGATACACTGAAACTATTAGAAGAGAAAGTAGGGAAAACCTTAGAACACATAGGTACAGGAGAAAATTTCCTCAACAAAACACCAATGGCTCAAGCTTTAAGGTCAAAGATTAACAAATGGGACTTAATGAGATTGCAAAGTTTCTGTAAGGCTAAAGACATCGTCAAGAAAACAAAACGGCAACCAACAGAATGGGAAAAGATCTTTACCAACACCACATCAGATAGAGGCCTAATATCCAAGGTGTACAAGGAACTCAAAAAGCTAGACACCAGAGAATCAAATAACCCTATTAAAAAATGGGGTACAGAGCTAAACAAAACGTTTTCAGTTGAGGAACACCAAATGGCCGAGAAACATCTGAGGAAGTGCTTGACATCCTTAGCCATCAGGGAAATGCAAATCAAAACAACCCTGAGATTCCACCTCACACCAGTCAGATTGGCCAAGATCCAAAACTCAGATGACAGCAGATGCTGGCGAGGTTGCAGAGAAAGAGGAACACTTCTCCACTGTTGGTGGGGTTGCAAGCTAATACAACCACTCTGGAAATCAGTCTGGCGATACCTCAGAAAATTGGATATAGTACTACCTGAAGACCCAGCTATTCCACTTCTGGGCATTTACCCCAGAGACACTTTAATACACAACAAAGATATATGCACCACAATGTTCATAGCGGCTCTATTTATAATAGCCAGAAGCTGGAAGGAACCCAGATGTCCTTCAGAAGATGAATGGATACAAAAATTGTGGTACATATACACAATGGAATACTACTCAGCCTCCAGAAACAATGACTTAACCAAATTCTTAAGAAAATGGCTGCATCTAGAGAATATCATCCTGAGTGAGATAACCCAGTCACAAAATAACAGACATAATATGCAGTTACTGATAGTGGGATGCTAACCCCAGAAGCTTGCAGTCCCCCAGAAACAACTCACAGACTGTATGAAGTCCAACAAATAAAGAAAACAAAAAAATATACATATATTTACAAACAAGAAGACTTTGACTATTTCCATGTTGAGTTTTGCATGTACTTTACGCTTATTGTAACTATTAGGTTTTCAATGCATACTGTCAAGCCCTTGAAAAAAATCAAGTACTGACTAAAAAAAATATATTCACATGGTTTTATGTAAAAATTATTTTAATGTCTGAAAAACAGTACTGACAAAAAAGTATAATTTTAAGCAAAAAATGTTTAAAATCTGTACATTTATCTTTGTTTTGTAAAATAAAGTCGTTTAAAAAAAATAGTCTTGACCTGCTTCTCTCAAACAAGAACACTTTCTAGTATACGCCAAAGTTTACCTTATAGCAGAAGTTACAAGGTCAAGTATTACCGGTAGCAGAGGCCTTAAAATAAAGTCACAGGGTCACAGATAATATAAACTATCTTGGGAAAATTTAACCCTTATACTTTAAAATTTTTCATCTGAAAGTCTTTATCAGGAATATACACTTAAGTTACAGTGTATACATATTCTAGTGTGTTATAAAATGGAACATTTTAAAATTAAAACATTAAATCACTGTTTTACATGTATCATGTTACAACTAAGTATCTTCATGATGCATGTTATGGCCACACCATTAAACAGAAAAGTTCATCCTTACATTCAGGAATTTTACATGATTTCTGTCTTTGGCATATTTCTATTTCATTTTTTGAACTGTAATGTAGTACTAGATATATGTATATTATATTACATTTGAAAATCAAAATCATGAAGAAATTTTGTTGAGTATGTCAAATTTATCTGTAATTAATGTGTGGGTATATTCTTAACATTTACATCAGATTGACAAGATAATAAAAATAACAAATATATTGTAAGTCATAACAAATTTGAAACAAAATTGCTCTAAGAATTCATCTCTTCCATGAGAGAGATAGGACTAGTTGTCTTTTTCTAATTACTTCATATTTCATGAGACTGCATGAATTTTAATTTTTTTACTTAACAGCTAGAAATGCTTGAAAAGTTTTACACAAATAAAGACAGAGGGTTTTGATTTTCATTCTAATTCTACTAATTTGTAAAACTCTTTCTGAGAGTTCAAAACCGTAAAGTAGAGCTTGCAGAATAGCTCAATGGATTAATCACTAGTCTTGTCAGCTGAGGCCTGACCCATCCCCAGACCCATGAGAGAAGAGTTGAATGCCATTGTGCATACTTGTAATGACATGCTGAGGGGACAGGGGCGAGCTTACTGGCCAAGCCACCTAACCAACTCTAGGAGTTCCAAACCAGTGAGAGACCCTGTCTCGGAAGATAAAATGGCTCATACTGGCACCTGAGAAATGAGAGCCAAGAAGGACTCTGGTCTCCACAGGTGTTCCGTGTGCATGCAAACACATCTGCATGCATGTGTGCATACACATACATATATGTAAAAATGACACATCATGTCCTATTCATAGTTTAGGTTTTGAAGCTGTTTGAGATTTCTATCAAATTATAGTACTTTTAAAAGTACCCAGGAAACTACCTGTAGTGCAGAAGAATTTTGTCCAATCAGTCTCATTTTCAACCCCTGATAAGAAAACTCTTTAAGAAAACATACCTACTAGTTAGTGAGTATCCTTACGCTTACATAAAGACATTTTTAGCTAAAAAGGTGCAGGGTGCATTTGAAAAAACAGAACTGTTGTTGAATTCATTCTTTCTCTGTAAGCAACTTTTGTGGATTACTTGATGCATGAATTATTGCATTCTGTACTACTAAAAATTTCAAATTTGTTTTTATGAAACTGAGACCTTGGCATTTAACTCGCATGATTTGGTTGAACCCTTTCTATGATCTACTGTAAAAATAAAGCATCAAGAACATCATTTTGTTTATTTATATAAATATCCTAATTGTCATTGTTGGTGTATGTGTGCATATTACATGTGTATGTGTGGAAGAACACATACACTATGGTATGGATGTCAAAGGAAGGCTATCTGGAGTCAGTGCTTTTCCTCCACTATTCATTCCAGGAATGAAATGTATCAGGCTTCTTTGGCAAATGCTTTTGCCTTTTGAGACATAGTGTTGGTCTCAGAAAAAATGTTATTAATTCATATGACTGTATAAAGAAGTCTGACTTATCAAGATAGCTTGAAATAATGTGCCTATGTATAATAGACAAAGGTTTATATTCTAAAAGTATACCTGGAAACAGCATGAAATAAGATAAGAATAACAATTCACTGAAAAAATATGTCTTTATAGTTAACCTCAAAAAGCTTAATAAATATGAAAGTTTTCAAGAAGTTAGTATCTCAAAAATACTCCTCACTTATATTCACGAGATGTTTCCTTAAGTACCACCCATTTATCAAAAGAAAAAAAACCAAGAAAAATGATAAATGTTCTCACTATCTTTCTGTATCACATTTCTGAATATTAGTATCACAATATCAACCCCAGTTTTCATGGGAAGTTTCTCCAGATTCCCTCTTCCTTCCCAAAACAGAAAAGAGAGCAACACCACAGGGTGACTGTTCTTTGGGTAATAGTAGGTTTCCATTTGGTTGCAAATTCCCTGGATGCTAAGCCTGCAAGCAAGACTCTGCTGTTCCACATGGGCTGGGGAGAGCTTGCTATACTTCTGTGTAGAGAAAGAGGTTTTGACTGTGAGCTCAGACAGGTTTTCCCATAGATCAATTTTAGGAAAGAATACCACTTCTTGATAGCCCAGAAGCTGATTCCCTTAAACTATTCACCTATGTGCAACTTACCTGTACCTAGACTCTGGTTGTTGGAATCAAGTAAGAATGAAGCCAGTTGAATTACAGTAAAGCCAAGTAGTCCCAAGGTCAGCTTCCAAAACAGGCTGGTGCTGAGACACTCATGTGATGGAAAGTGTGACTAGACATCTAGAAAACGTTTGGCTTGTTGTTTGGTCAGCTGATTTTTGAGATAGGGTATCCCCCAACAGGTATTCTTGCCTTCGATTTCCAACTGCTAGATTACAAATTTGAGGTGGCTGCCATGTCCAACTCAGGAATATCAGATAGAAGATCGGATTATAAGACTTTTAGGTATAACAAAACCAACCTAAAATGAGGTGTAGGCAAGACAATGCTAACTCCTACTGACTCACTCCCATTCATAAATACTGTCTCCCATTAGTAGTTTTGTTGTAGTTTTCTTCTTGAAATAAATGTTTATTTCAAGATTTAAAAACAAATGATAACTCCATACCTGAAAATTTAATCTCACTCGTTACACATAAACACCGTAGATTCTCTAACTCAACTCTAACTAGAGCTAATAAATATTCACAACAAATCTTCATGTCTGTCATTTAAAGAATCCATTCACAGGTTGGAGAATCATGGATCGACCATCCATGATTTGAAGACATATACCAGGCACTCTAAAGACACTAATAAAGAATACATAAATCTCCCATTTTGCCAGGAAAATAATCTTGAAAATAAATGGTGGTGGTGCAGATTGGTGTGTCTTATTAATTAGGAGGGCACAGCAAAGCAGGAATATAGACAGAAACAGTTGATTAGTTCAACTATTATAGTCTGCACATTAACAGTTTACTTTTTGTAATTCATCTGCTCTATAAATATGTGTATGTGAATCTCTAATAATATTAGGTCATGATCACTAAACATTTCTTTGCAACGTTTGCACAAGGAAAACTGGCAGCAAGGGACCAGAGTTGCTACGAATCTTTATGATGTTAACATATTTTTCTGACTTACATTTCAAAAGACAGGGACATTAACTTCGCATTTTCAACAGAAACTTGACATTTTCTATGCACTTAAATATGTTGTATACAGGAGTTTTCTTTTAATCAAACCCCACTAATTAAAACAATGACAAGGTATATAACGTTTTCTTTGCATTATGAGGGGCAGATGTCAACATTAGCAAGTCAAAGTAAAGGAGCAAAGAATCTTATGTTTTTTTACAGGTCACTGAAGATACAGTTTAATATCAGAGAATGGTTAGAAAGTTTAACATGGGAAAAGGAGAAAATCCTGCAGTTACAGTAGACAGAGAATCCGAGGATATGGGAAATCAGATGTGCTTAGTCCTTAATTAATACAGGAAGCATAATAGGAAGATTAGATAAAAGAGCAAAGGAAAGGATAATTCCACAAGGATGTCTAAGATATCATTATAGCAACTACAGACTCCTGTAACTTATAGACATCAAGACAGTATCATCTTATTACATCTTTGTCTCTTAGATTCCAAAATCATCACTCTTTGGAAAAGTGATCCGTTTTATCTTCGAGGTATAATTTTCAGAGCTTACACAATGTCATTTATGAGAATGAAAATAATAATCTTTGAGTGGTTTGAGCTCCTAAAACATGATTTTTTAAAAATGTTTTGGAAAGTGAAGAATTTTATAGAGGGAAATTAATACAAAATAAACTGCATTTGTGTGTGTGTGTGTGTGTGTGTGTGTGTGTGTGTGTGTGTATGTGTATGTGTGCATGTGTGTGTGTGTCAAGTCAGCAGACCCATTTACAAAAGCAAAGTACTTAACGTAACTGTGACCCCTAGATTTTCCTGGTAGCCTTTTGTAATCTCTCCTTTACAAGTTCCTCCCACGTCCTTCTTTATTCAAGAAAGGTATGACATGATTTCTGTCCCTGGAGATTTGGTTGCAAATATCAGAACTGTGTGTTCCATATAGTTATGTTACTAAAAAAATAATCTATCTATAGTCGCACATAAAATATATATTTTATTGATATGTTGCTTCTTTCATTAAATTATTTTGAGATGTGTTCATGCCTAGGTGTCGTACCCCTTTGTAGTGCAATCAATGTGCTACCCAATTATACACTTTTTACACACTGAACTATTTATGCACTCTCCTACCGATGGACACTGAGCCATTTCCAGTTCTGAATATTACAAATAAATTTGTTTCAAACACCAATGTGCCAGTCTTTGATGCTTTCATTCACAGAAATCCCTAAAATTTAAATAGCTAGAATATGTGAAGCACTTGATTAGGTAGTTCAGAGACTGCTCAAAGGAGTTTTGAGCGGCGGTGCCATCTAGATTTCTGTACGCAGAGCGAGAGCAATCAAGGCTGCCCCATGCTCATCAAAATCTGGTGTGATCATTCATTTTGCAGTCAGATGTTCTCAGTGTAATACAGACATTTGCAATTCATTCTTCTTAATTTCTCTCATCGATAATGAGGGTAAGCATCTTTTAGTGTGATTATTTTATCTATGTCTCTTTTTTAAAGTGAGGAATCTGTTCAGATCTCTTACTCATTAAATTGGGGAGGGGGTTCTCAATGGGTGTTAATAGTTCATAAAATACCCTGCACAAATCATTTACTTGTTCCAACCTGTGGCTTTACCTTTACACTCCTTGCACTATCTTACAAGGGACAGAAGGCCTTGATCTTGACAAAGTCCAATTTGTCTCATTTTGGTTTTAATAGTACTTTTGCATCATAACCCAAAACTATTGACCTAAATGAAGAACACAGCATTTTGACCATGTTCATAGAACCAGGCATAGGATTTCTCCTGTGGAGCAAGCCTCAAATCCATTCAGAAATCAGTTGCTTAACCCAGAGTTATAATATCACTACTAAAACTGTGGGCATATCTTACCTCTCAGGTCAGAAGCGGTCATAGTCAGTACTCAGTGGCAGTACTGACTGTTATATATTGCTAGTTGTGTCCTCAAAAGGCTTCTAAATATTTATCACTATTTCCCTTGATTTAAGCTGCTTTTAAAGTTGGTCAAAGGGAAGAATGGATAGCTAATGAGACAGGATAACAGGTAGGAGAGGTTCATAACTTGGCAAAGTACAGAGATTTAATTACTGCCAGTTTTTAGTGCCATAAATAGATCTACATCATTGTGCCCCACTTAAGGCTTAAGGCCTTATAGGTCTTGAAAGGGAAAGACCTGAAGGACGAGGGGGAGAGAAGTAATGGAATTTTTTTTCTTGGACATGACATGGATGTTGCACACAATAACTCGCACCAGCAGTGATTAAATGCACAAGACCTGAACAAGATCAAACCAGTCCGGGTGCTATCGAGTAACTGTTGAAGGCTGATGATTGCTGAGGGGGGTCAGAGCGATTGGTTCTTGGGAATGTGGCTACTGATAGATTGCTCATGCCTTAGGAGACCACACATTCATAGACACATAGGCTGTGCTAACTATATTACATGGGTTATGATAAAGAGCACAGGAAGTGGAGAGGGAGATGACGTGGGCAATTCTAGAGGAAGCTGGGAGAAATAGTGAGAGTATTCGCAGAAAGATAGAATCAAACATTTTATATACACGTACGACAAGTTCAATAGGTAAATAAAAATGACACAACTTTTTTAAAAGAACACGAGAACCTTCTCTTGTGTTTTAGGCTTTATTTTGAAATCAACTAAAGAGTTTGAATTCAGTTTTGACATAGTACAATATGGAGTACCACTATGGTCCTGTGCCACCAGACAGAAGAACCGGGAAGGTTGAGCTGACCTTAACCCTGGGAAATCTCAGAATGGAGAACAGCAGGTATGAGGCCCACTCCCTGCCAAACTACCAGATCTGGAACACATGACACCCTACTGAGAGGACCATGACAATCCGTCAGGTAGCATAAATTCCAGGAGTTTTCTATGCTAATGAGGTGTCTAGATAGACCCCGAGTATTTAACCAATGAGCTTCTCTTTGTAGGCATTCCCTCCCACAAAAGGTATTTAATCCCTAGTTTACCCTGAGTAAGATGTATCCATTTACATCCACCATAAAAAGCAGTTTGGACAAACGAGGATCATCTCCTTCTTCAATGGTCACCACTGGGGGAGGCCTTCGTAGTAAAGAACGACACCTATACTCTCAGCAGTCATTCGGAAACAAACTGGATTTCTCCCCATCCAGTCCCAGGCTCAGCCACTCAGCCATCCCCTCTCCCTCCTGCCTGGTGTGTAGAGGAAGCACAAACTCAAAGACCCTATTCCCAAGATTCTGTAGTACTCCAGTAATATCTGGGTCCACAAGTGACTGAGAACCACAGCATCCATCCTAGACCTCGCTGGTTCTAATCTGGGCAACATGGAACTCCTATCACAGACTGTGTTCTGCCTCCTCTGAGCAGCTTGCCTGCGGAGCTCAGATACCTCCAGCAGCAAGAGAGACACACAGCCCAACAGTACAAAGTGTATATTTTAATTTTTAAAAACTCTTTAGCATGAGATTATAAATATTGTTACAGAATATATATAATATATATACATATATCTATTTTAACAGCCCATGCCCCCCCCCAAAAAATACTACATTCTTCCTCCACTGAATTCCTTTCACATCTTATTTTTACCAGTAGATGTGGTTTTATTTTATTACTGTTTTCTTGATTATGCAATCATTTTTATATATGACTACATAAATTTGATATAAGTAAATATGCTTTTATATAGTCTAAGGATTTTGCAATAAAAATTAGCTAATGGTCACATTCTAATAATCTAAATTCCAAAAGCATAAGATGATACTAAAGTGTAAGATTATGTAAGAGTGAATCTCAAAACAACATTTTATTTTGTTAGGATTTTAATCTTTCTTTTAAGTATCCTGTATTTTTAATATCTACAACTAAAGTTCGTTCTAAACAAAGGAAGAAAGAAATCACGGCCTGAAGCCACACTCGGTAGAGCCTTCAATGATTGTCTCACTGTTGGAGGATGGATTTGTGCAGCGTGTATCCAGATGTTGATTTCCATACCACAGTATATCCAAGTATATACTCCGGTCTCAATGCTCTGCAAAAACTATTTTCCTTCATGTCCGATTGCCAATCAGCTGGTTAGAAAAGAATGGGGCAGACTCCGGATCCAAGTCAGAGGGTTCCAGAGAAACAACAGAGGGAGAAAGACCACTGGGAGAGAAACGTGTGACCAGCCCATGAGGAGTTGTCATTAGCAGGTCCCTCAGGGGATCCTGTGAGACACATGGTACAGAGGGATCCAAGGTACAACTCATATTGAAGGCAGAGGACCGTGTGACTGGGAAATAGGCAGCCTTAAGGAATTAGAACATCTCGGAACCTGCCCCAGCTCGCAGCCAGTCAATACAAATTCCAGGTCTCTGCATCTTAGTTCTGGAGCTGAAGAAGACTCCAGCAACCGGGTATAGAAACACCCAGCACTTACTTGAGGACAAAGTACTGGATATGAGCCCCCAGAAGTACTACTCTATCTCAGCACTGAAATGTTATACCTATGTCTGTCGACATGTATACATATGCTACAGAATTGGCGAATAAGATAATCGTGTTATTTCAATCGAGTGTCTAAGAAGAAGAAGAAGAAGAAGAAGAAGAAGAAGAAGAAGAAGAAGAAGAAGAAGAAGAAGAAGAAGAAGAAGAAGAAGAAGAAGAAGAAGAAGAAGAAGAAGAAGAAGAAGAAGAAGAAGAAAACTATCCAAAACTACAAGAAGGTCATAAAATGTTGAAAGGAAGTCACAAGGAACAAATTGTCTTTCAGTTGACAAGCTTCTTTGGTCCTAAGACAGTCATTGAGAAGCACTTGTTGGGTCTTGGCATTTTGCAGTACCTTTGACTGCTCTTGATTTTTCTCAGGTTTTTGTTTGGGCTTCTAATTCGCGCTATTGCGAAAGTTTCTGGGAGATTACCCTACAAAGAACAAATGACTCAGCCATCAATAAGGCATGTATGTTACCCCTCCGGGATTTGGGGAACACCTCAGGAGGAGGCACAGAAGAAATAAATGGAACAGCTGCAGGAAGGCTGAGGAGAAGTGTGGAGCAGCCCTCTGGGAATCACATGGCCTTTGCACTCTTGAATGCCTAGAGGCTGTCTGTGACTTCTCACACAAGTCTGGGCCTGTCACTGCCTTGTCACGAACAGGGAGGGGCTCTCAAGCTCCACACCAACCCATTCCATAGGGATTTATACACAGTTAACAACTGACGCAGAAAACAGACAGTTTCTTCAGTGAGAAAGTCAGTGCTATAAAACTTGCACCCACACCCTTGTTGAAAGAGCCTAATGTGGGTTTACACACACACACACACACACACACACACACACACACACACAAATACACACACACACACACACACACACACACACACACACACACAAGAAAGTATGAGCAGGCAATTTGGGAACGGAAAGGGGATTACCATATATGGAAGACAAGCTCAGAGAGTGGGGACAAGAAGACTGTAATTGAGATTCATTGTGCATTGGTATAAAAGCATGTTAATGAGCCCCATTGTTATATGTTATTAATACACACTAATAAGACCTTCAATAAGTGGATATTAGCCCAAAAGCTCGGAATACCCAAGATACAATTCACAGATCATATGACGCTCAAGAAAAAAAAAAGACCAAAAATGTCTTCATGTCCTTCTTAGAAGGGGGAACTAAATAATCAGGGGAGATAGAGGGTGGGAGGAACTTGGAAGGAAGAGAGAAGGGGAGGGTAAAGGCAGGATTAGGTGTGAGAGGAGATGAGGATTATATACAGAGGGTCAGGAATTTGAACAGAGGAGTGTAGCAATGAGGCATGGAGACTGGGGTAGCCATTAGCAAGTCCCAGATTCGAGGAAAGCAAGAGGCTTCCAGGACCCAACAGGGATGGCATTAGTTGAAATGCCCAACAAAGAGGAGGGAGAACCTGTAGAGACCATATCCAGAGGTTAGACAGAGTCAAGGGTTGGGGGAGGGGGCCACACACCCCTCTCAAAATTTTAACCCAGTATTGTTCCTGTCTAAAGGAAATACCAGGACAAATCGTGTAGCAGAGACTGGAGGAAGGCCATCCTGAGACTGACTCACCTTGAGATTCATCCCATATGAGGCCACCAAACACAGTGAGGTGGGAGTGGATGGGTGGGAGGAAGAATATCCTCATAGAAGCAGGGGGAGGGGGAAAGGAGGGTGGGAAAGGGGATAACATTTGAAATATAAATACTTAAAATATTAACAAAGAGGAAGAACAACAACAACAAGAAAAAGAACAAGAAAAAGAAGAGTTAAATATTAGCAAATTGAGAAGGTTTTGCAACCCCATAAAAACAATAATACCAACCAACTAGAGCTGCGAGGGACCAAATCACTATCCAAAGAGTACAAGTGGGCGATACCCATGGCTTCAGCTGCATATGTAGCAGAGGATGGCCTTGTTGGGCACCAGTGGGAAGAGAAGCTCTTGGTTCTGCCTACACTTGATGCTCCAGTGTAGGGGAATGTCAGAGAGGGGAGGTGGGAGGGGTTGAGTGGATAGAGGGCACCCCCATAGAAGCAGGAGGATGGGGGAATGGGATAGGGGGCTTTTGGAGGGGAAACCTGGAAAGGGGATAACATTTGAAATGTAAATAAATGTAATTTTTTGTAAAAAAAAAAAAAAGAAATGTAAAAAAAGTAATTTTTTACTTTATCCAATAAAAAATTGTAAATAAAATATAAATAACATTTGAAATGTAAGTAAATAATTTTTGTAAAAAAGCAATTTTTGTCAATGAAAAATTAGCAAACATGTCTTAAAAAGTTATAAAAAATCATAGTATTAACTATATGACTAATTAAAACCTAGAATACACATAAAAATAAGACATATAACACAAAATCCTAAGTCTCCATTAGGTCACATTCAGTGTAAATATATTTTCTGTGAAATTTTTGAAGCTAATGAAAGCATTTTAAAAAATAAAAAAAATCCTGTCTAAAGAAAGTCGTATGTGTTCCAAATATATGGCTTCTTCTGTGTGATCTTCAGTCATTTTGTTTTCTATGCCTGAAGGGGAATGAAAACCAGTTACTCTTGTAACAGGAAACCTGGAGAAGTGCTTGCAGCTTCCTGTTGCAGTCTGTGAATCATCCTCAGGTACAAAGAGTCATCTTCAGGGATGAGCCAGGGCTCATCTGCCTGGCTATCAACCTACACTCCGGTGCACATGAATTATCTTCCGAAAGCCATCAAACAACTTCAGAGATCACACAAAGTTAGCATGTGTTAACAGTGTTGATATTACGTCAAGAAGATCTGAATAAACACAAAGCTTGTATAGCAGACACTCATCAGATTCTGGAATCCATTTGTTCAGTCGTATTCCGTTGCTTCAGTTTCTTGTAAGCTACATAAACTCTCCAGAATCTGACATCAATGAATATAATGAAGGACTAACTATAAAAATACTCACAATATCATACATTGGGAACACAGGAATATTCAGACTGGAGGTGGAGCCCCACTGACAAAACACATGTCCGGCATATATGATATTGCAGGGTCCATTTTCAGTACTGGCAAAATATAAGAAAGGATATAAAATACTTCATCAGCTGTTCACAAAGGAAGAACATGCTTTCTGTACACTGCATATCAGATTATTTTTGAGCTACGATTTTTACTTCACATAATCAGAAATTTGATAACTAAACAGAGATTGTATAAGGTGTTAGAGATTAATCTCAAAATTTTGCCAGATATGCAAATTGTGCCACCTACTGTGGCTGCTCCTAGACATGCTTAGCACTGCAATATACATTGAATAAGGCTTGGATTCCTCACTCTCACCAGCTGATTCCTCTTCTTAGGTAATGTTAATGGCTTTCATATTATGCAGTGTAATATAGACCATTTCCAACATCACAGGAAGTCAAGTATGTTCAAAATAAACAAACATGTTTTAAAAACCTGGAATTGTATCCATCACAAAAAAAAAAATAATAATTTTTTTCAACATGGGACAATATTCTGTGTTCTTTGTATGCAGCGAGCTCAAAAAAAAAAAACCTGACAGCTCACATGATGTTTTTATTTTTTATTATTTACGTATGTGTTTATAATGAGTACAGGCACGCACATACCACAGCAACCATTGCAGAGGTCAGAGGAGTCTTTGCAGTTGGTTTTGTCCTTCCACGGTGGGTTTCAGAGATCAAAGACAGGCTGTCCTTGCCTGGCAAACAGCTTTATCTCCTGAGCCGTCTTGATGACCTTCTGAGGGTATTGTTTAACTAAAATGGCTGAAAGTATTAAGATTATGGCACAGTCTAAGAGAGTCAGTCACACAGGTATGTGGACCTTAAACATAAAGCACAGGGGACATTTTAGAGGAAAGGACAAACAATGTCAGTTACCTCAGAAAGGAGGGAACGAACACACCCAATTGCAATTTTTAAATTAATAAATAACCATTTGTATCAAAACAACTGAAAGCTCAGTCCCACTGAACATCTAGTATGTCTTTTCCTTTCTTATGTTTTCCTTGATCACAGGACACTATAATGTTATAGAACATGTGCAGAAAGGCATGTCAACCCTCATCCCAGTTCAGCTAGAGAAAATGCTGGGTGAGGAAATGTCCTTTCCCTTCACAGTATGCACTTTGAAATGTGCCAACAGGAAACTGTCTGTTGAGAATGAACTCCAGGATGGAACTGAGGGGTAATTTACCAGTCACACTTCGGCCAGCT
Source organism: Micromys minutus (assembly GCF_963924665.1). NCBI lineage: Eukaryota > Metazoa > Chordata > Mammalia > Rodentia > Muridae > Micromys > Micromys minutus. The sequence continues at coordinate 40,183,679 of NC_137974.1, forward strand.
CTCAGAGTAGAATTCTAAGCCACGGCAAGAAGCACAGGCAATGTCTTCCTCTCTGCACAGTCTCTCTACTAACTGGATAGGAGCCAAGACTCGTGGATGTCTCAATTTATCAATCCAGAAAGGCAAAGGAAACGCTTGCTGTCTCCCAAATTGAGGATGTGAGGATTAATCTGTCAATAAGGCATTTTGACATTGTTAGGATGAAGAGTGAAGCTATATCTGACACTCGTGTTTCCCAGGTGTAAGCTGGCAAAGCCATACACCTTGCAACTAATGTATTTCTTTGTGTGTTTGTTTGTTTCACTGCAAACTAGTATGGCCACTCTGGAAACCAAACCTCAGAAAACTGGACATAGTACTAACTGAGGACCCAGCTATACCACTCCTGAGCATATACCCAATAGGTACTCCAAGATATAACAAGGACACACACTCCTCTATGTTCATAGCAGCCTTATTTATAATAACCAGGTTTTTTTTTTTTAATAGAGTAAGAAAAGCTTGACTTTAAAAATGAGCCTGGCTGGGTGTGGTGGCAACTGTCTTTAATCCCCTAGCATTTGAGAAGCAGAGTTCAGATCACTGAGGTTTTGTTTGTTTGTTTGTTTGTTTTTGTATTTTTTAAAAGGCATCTATGATTCAATGATACTTTTCTTCCACAAACCACCAGCCTCTAGTTAGACACTTCCAACTCCATGTTGTCACATATGGCCTTTGTTAAACTCACACACACACAATCACACACTCTCACACTCATACACACTCACATACACACACTCACACACTCATACACACTAACATTCACACACAAATACATACTCACATACACACTCACACTCTCACACACTCATACACACACAAACACACTCATGCTTACTCTCTCTCTCTCTCTCTCTCTCTCTCTCACACACACACACACACACACACACACACACCATCCACAGGAGTCATAGTTCTAAAGATGCGCCTTGTCCACAGTCCTTTAAAATACAGTCAGCCCAGGGGATATTTTTAAAGTAGACGAGGAAGCTAGAAAAGCAAGAAAATAAAATAAAGAGGCTAAGAAATAAAAGAGCAGAAATTCCGACCTGCCATTTCTGGACTTCCAAAGTAAGAGATCAAGTTTCCTTTTTAAGTTGCCGAGTCTGTAGATCTTTGCTACAGTGGCCGGGTGGGAACAGGAAAGTACAATGTAACACTTTCTGTATTTATATCAACACGTATCTGTCTACTTTGCCAAACTCCTACTCAACGGGCAAAGAGAACTCTGGGGCACACTGTTATATTTTTGTTAATGGTCTCCACCTGTCTGCATGATTTCCATTCTTTTCCTTTCTGATATAAAAATGCTAAGGGCCTTTCCTTTAAAATATTCAGATTGTGTTCATATATCTTTGCAAGAATGGTGGTGGTGTCAGGATTGCTGCTATGTTATTTTTAACACAGGGAAAGTTAAAATACCCACCTCTTTACATCTCAAACACAGAATTATACTTAGAACAAGCCTGCTTACATTACCTCATTTACTTTTCTCAGACACAGAAGATACTCCCTTACAAAGATGTCCATTGGAAGAAGTGCAGAGATAGTGTTATGCCTTTTTCATCCCTTAGTGATTATACTTGATTTGTAAACTATAAACTAATTATAAATGTGGACTCTCTATGGAAACTTTCTGTGTGTCCTCAGGCTGAGTTTGGAGTCACTAAGTTATATGGCTATAAGTATTTCCACAAGGTATCAATGTTTTTACTCATCTCTTAAGTTGTTTACTGTGCTGATTGATCATGGTTAATTTTATCCAAAGACCACCATGGACTGGTCACATACTAAACTTTTCTTTATGCAAGGCAAAAGGTAAAAAACTCAGTGTAAGTGTAGCTGGTTTTATCTTCAATTTTCCATTAGTTGATTTCTAATGTGAATTGTCTATTTAAAAACTCTTTACTGATGTGTAATATCATAAAATGTGTTATTTTATTAACCCTGATGTTATATCTGTGATTGGTCAAGTTACAATATTATTAATCATTGTTTCTATTACTACTTGACAAAACTATTTACTGAGAACTTTTCACCAAAGACCTAATGGCTTGAAAGATACACTTTTACATCAGACAGTGAAATGATCTCCCTGATGTGGCTAGAAATACTATATTTTAAATCTTGAAACTGCTAATTCAGCATTGCCTTGCTGATTCATAAGTCTCTTTCACTTGGCATATAGAACTATATGGCTTTGGTTTTAGCTGTATACTTTAATTTTTAGAAAAAGATGAGACACTTGGTCCCAGTACTATCCTAAATGTTTAGTGTCTACTTTTTTCTATGTGTACCACACAGCTATTATGTGACTTTTATAAAGCATAGATATTGCTGACTGATACAGACATGTTTATTTGGTTTCCTGGGTAATGCTTTACCTTCTGAGTGGACAGGGCAAATGGAAGATGAAAACATGGTCTTCTTGGAGCTCTTTGTTCTTTTGACTTCCGGAATCAATAAATTCAACCTTCACAGACCATTGGAAAAATAATCCCTACAAAGAAACGTTGTTGCTCCGTAACTGTTATTATAATGTTATTTACTCCATTCAGAAAAACTAATTGTGGTGAAGCCGTTTTCTGCAGCTTCAGTCTGAGTTCTAACATGGACATTCCTGAAATAATCAGTCTATACATCACTCACCACACAGTCAACATATCCAACACTTTCTGCTTGGATCTACTGATCCAGGATGATGAAGGTGAGTTCAAAGTGAAGCTATGCTATAAAGTATCACTTTCTGTGTCACTTCCCTGCATCTTTGTTATCCCTGCATCCTCACTGTCCCTGCATCCTTCCTATCCTCACATCCTCAGTATCCTGCCATCTTTACTCTGACAACTACACTTGACTGACAATATCCTGAGCTTCATTTTCCACCAAGGTCCTTTGCTCCTTGGGGATGCCAGTCTGAGCCCTCTAGCATTCTTCTACAATTCTGTAGGAAATAAAAAGGTGTTATATATCTTCTCTTATGTTGTTAGCAGAGATAAAGAAATAAGACGGATCCTCCAATTCATTAGCTGGAAACCTCCTTAGTTAGGTCATGGATTTTCCTCTGTTCCAAGAAGCAATGTTACCAACTTCCTCCCCGTGAGAACCACTTTAGCTATAACTTTCTGGGGCATTTTTCTTACTTGTCATTTCTGTACTTGAACAGTGCTAAACATTTTTCTTCTATGACAAAAGCTGCCCATGCTTTGTTATAATACCCAATATCAAATGCTGTTCAGGATACATTTGCAACCAAACAAGATGCCTCTAAATTCTCACATATCCTTGGCTCTAATGTTTAGAAAGAATAAAGGTTAAATGTGTTTTTTTTTTTTCCTTCTTGTTTTTCTTCCTAATACTTGAAAATCTTGGCTGCAAATAATTCAAGAATGAGAGGTAACACAAACGCCTGGAAGATAGAATTATCTTGTGTATTCTTTGTTCATGCATCTGGTGCCTGGTCTGGGGGAACTTGAAGCCTGGGTATTGTCTGAGTTGTTGGTAAAGGTGTTTTTCAGAGCCTCTCCATGTGTTTTGGGACAATTTGGAGTTCTTACATATTAGGTCAGAGTTCTGAAAGTAACCCTCTAGCCCCAGTGCAGAAGCTACATGACGTCTTAGGATCTGGGTTAGGAAAGCGCGTGCTTCTGAATACATTACTTTATTGTTTAACACAGCCATAGCAGGTCCAGATTCAAGACAAAGGGTCATGGCCATGTCTTCTCTGAGAATTCAATATAGGCAATCAACATTATAGGAAAGCCAGAAGATGCTTCTCAAAATAAATAATAATAACTTCCTGAAGCAGAAACAGCTTTTCCCAATAACTATAGGAGGCCCAAATTACACAGTGTGAATTCAGCTTCCTGTTCAAACTCAGGTCAGGCACCATGTCCCGCTGATCTGTCTCCACATGAGAAGAGTGTCCTGCCACCTCAGAGTGCCCATAAAATAGTTATGGTTTATGTGTAATTTTTAAAGATTAAATTTATTGAAGAAATTTTGCTTTCTAATAAACTTTATTTTAGGAGATGAATCTTAGCATTAATTCAGAAAGAAATACAAAAATAACCAGTTTCCCTATACTCTTACCAAATGATGATCCGCTAATTAAAAAAGTCTAGAATTTCTAAATTTTTCTGTGAAGTAATACTTATTTATGCCCTCAAAGCAATCCCCTCACAACTTTCTTGAAAATACTTTTATTAGTTGCGTGCACGCATGTGTGTGCATGCTTTCATTCACTCAGGGAGAGTACACCACAGTGCACACATGGAAGTCAAAACCCTTGCAAGTGTCAAACCTCTCTTTCCAACATGCGGGTCCTGGGGTCTCAGGCCTCGCAGCAGATACTCCCAATGATCTTTACTCCTTATGCTGTAGTATTTTGTTTTTAAAGATGTATTTCATTTTTAGTTATGTGTGTGTGCATATGAGGGCTGTGTACAGCTGCCCGGATAGGTCAGAAGGTGTGTTTGGATCTTTTGGGTCTGAAGCTACAGGTTGTTTTCTCCTTTCATGAATCCATCAAGTCGAGAACATGTGTTGCGCAAATACTCTGTGTGCTGAGCTCTGCGCAGAGAGTGTCTGGAAACTCCTAAAGACTTACTGTGATACCCATAGATTAGTGCCATGTGTCTCTCATAGATTCCTGTTCTGATCTCATAATGCAATACTTTATTGCCAGTGTATCAGCCTGGGTTCAATCAGGAGATGAAAGTGACAGTAATTTACATGAGGGAAGCTTAAAACAACGTGTTATGAAATTATGATAGGAGTAACTATAAAAATATAACGAAGATGCTAAAAGCTACCTTATGATTAAAGGACTATGGCCCACAGAAAGATGAACTGGGGTGATTGGGGTAGGGATGGGGTTTCTCTCAAGGCTAATTGAGAAGGTATTACTGTAGCCCACTAGATGGCAGAGACGTTTGCTATGTGGCTTGGGACATGGAGCAATGGACAGCAACGGACTGTTTAAAGAGTAGGAAAATGGGTGAAAATAGTCACTAGATTCCTGCCAGAGGTTTAGAGTTTCCTAGCAATAGCGCTCGGTAGCACATGACCAGCACCTAGTGTCCTCACAGACCCACCCAACAGGATGACCTAACGGTAAAAGGAAGACCAGGAAATTTTATACAGTCAAGAATCAAATACAGTTATTCCCTCCCATTTACCAACTGAATTCACATCATGTGCATGAAAAGAAGACATATGTGAAGAGTTTTTCACGGGCTATCAGAACAGGTGCTAAAGAGCTAACTTGGAACTAAGAGGCAATAAATTGATAATTGATTAGCACAGAACACAGGCAAATACATCGCTGACGTGTCTGCTTGATAAAAAGAATTCTAAGTCCTAAATTCATTCTAGAAAAAAGCACTTTCATTGAGAATCTGTTTTAAGCAGCAGGGAAAGGGAATAAGAAAAAGATAAAAGCCAGTGTAGTAGAATTGTTATTCACATATATTGCTCAGAACATAAGGTTGACATAGTCACAGCAAAACGCTTCCAATTTTAGAGCTGAGTTTTGTAAAAATGGCATCTACTGTGTCACTTTATGCCTCACAAGCTATCCCGTGACAACAGCTTAACCTCTGTTAATTATTAGTGTAGAAACCTCTACTTAGAGAGACTGTGCTCAGGTAACACTGAGCCTTACCCAATGACTGGCCCTATGCCAGCCGTAGGTAGCCCACACTAATGAACTCAATGGTATTTTTGGAGGTTTTTTTGTTTATTTGTTTGTTTGTATGTATGTTTGTGTGTTTGTCTTACAATGCTCTGACTGGTCACCTTCTTACCTTACCAATGTTTTTGCTTATATATTTTGTGCTTTGCAAGATTTCTGTGTACGCAAATGTGTGCCTCTGTGTTTGTGTTTCTTGTGCTTTTTCCTGGTTCTTTTATTCCTGTTTGGTGTTTGTTTGCTTGCTTGGCTTGGCTTGCTTGTTTTGCCCTATGCTGGTTGTTTTCTTGTTCTGTTTTGTGTGACTTTTTTAGTTGTCTATTTTCTAAGGGAAGAGAGGAAAAAAGAGTGTGTGTATATCTGGGTGGGAAGGGAGGTGGGAAGGAGCTAGGAGGAGTTCGGGGAGGTAAAACTGTGATCAGAATATATTGCATGAAAATTTATTTTTAAAAAAGAGACCTGCAGTGATTATTAACAGACTAATCATGTTTTATATACTGAATGCCACAGTGCTTAATTTAAAATTTTTAGAAATATATGAGTACACACCCTGTCATTGGCCATGATTAGAGTTGTCACTATGTAGAAATAATATTTCAACATATAAATGAATCCATAGGTTAATCAGAATGGACTCTGTGGATCTACTCAACTTTGTTATTCACTCACATAGTATGGTTTCCTTTCCTCTGCAGTGAATCTGCAGAAACCCCAATTTTTGTAACAGTCTCCCTCCCTCCTCTGGTTCATACATACAAACACACACACACACACACACACACACACACACACACACACACTCATACACACACACACACACACACACACAACTAGTGGCTGCTCTAGAAACTTACTACATCTCGCTGTGTATATTGTCCATCCTTGAAAACTATTCACTAAATTGTTAAAAATTAAAAACCATTTTTATGGTTTACTTTAAATATTGTTACAGTTTTATTTTAATGTTTAAGATATACAAATAATAGAAAAAATTATTAGTGTATACCGAGATAAATTTTGTAACGGATGGCCATTAGACTTGCAGAGTTTTATTTAATATGCTTGGTAGGACATCTTCCCTGATTTCAGTAACTTTTAATGCTATGCGGGTAATCTCCCACTCAGCTTTGTAGACCCTCAGTCCTGATGATATGCACGTCCAGCTGTGTCCCTGTCTCTGGCGCCTCGGGCTAAATGTAAGAGCACTGCACCCTAAAACAAACACAAAAATCAGTTTCTGCACAAAACAGGCAGACAGAAAGACAGTTTCTTTTCCGAACATGAGAAGAGATCTCCGAGTCAGTTTCCATGTTTTCCAAACAAACGATCACCATCCACTGTGGCCATTATTATTATTTTTTTTTAATTTAACTCATAAAACTTGAATAGCCAAGAAGTTCGTTTTTCAGGCTAGGTGTGCGGTGTGCCCCTTCTTTCCGGCTCGGTGCAGCCCTGCCACCGTTACTAAGTGCCACCAGCAGAGGGAAGACACGGAAAAAAAAGGCTGTCAGCAGAAGCAAAACTTGCTGCCTGCCTGCATATGCATCGAACATTTTAGAAAGAAGCCGGGACCTGTCAGGATGACCCAAGCCTCTGCGTGAGGGGTGGACAACGGCGAGTGGGTTTAAGGATGCTTAGATTTAGGATCTTCGTTGATCTCACTGCCTGTGGATCTTCTTACGCAAAGAAACCAGAGCGAGCTCTCGACTCTCCACCATGTGACTTCTCCGTCAAATCGCTATAGTTGAAACAGTTTACAGTAATGGGAATATTCTGTGGAACCAAATTGAGTATTCTAAACTGTCTTTTTTAAAGTAGCTTTAAAATAAAACCTGGGCTATCCGTGTCAGGGAGACATTTAACGTGGAAACGGTTTTAAGGGTTGATTTTAAGATACAAATTGTATTTGAAAACTATTCTGATTAAAATGTGAAGGCCAGTGTCCAGGGCTCTTCCGTCAGTTTGTAAATGCTTTGTGAGATATGGAAATGAGATCTAGGGGGTGGCCATAGGGGTGGAACTAAAGAAACTCTGGGAAGGAAATATTAAACATGAAAACGCATGACCACAAGCTGCACCTGTTTACACGACAAACAGAAAACATCTGAAAGCAAAATTTGTTTAGAGGAATCACCAAGTCAGTTCTCCTCATGACAGCTCTTCAGTGCCAGCAAATGCTGCCTGCCCACTATATGCCCTACAAGATAGATCTGCCCTATGCCAACTACAAACCTAAGAAACATTAACATACTATTGTCTCCTTTTCAACACATTAAAAAAAATTTTTTGCAAGGTTTTTTTTAATTTTTTTTGCCACTGCACACTTAGATTTTGATGAATCGGTGAGTGAAGTGTTTTCTCATTATGAATAGCTCTCTGTAGGGTTTGACAGAAGAGACTTCTTTGTTATCTTCAGATAAGATATTTGCAAACGACAAATATCCCCTAAAGTCCCCCAGCTCTTTGTAGTATATGCAAGTTTCTAAAGCACCCTAAATATTGATGCTGAGCCAATATGACCACATTCTAAGCCACCAGAGAACCATAAAGGGCAAGTAAAAAATATTAATCTTTTCTATTCTCTAGAATTCACTGTCATCATTAGCTTAAATAGATCTGTTCTGGTTACTCTGGACAAATAAAATGTTCAGTTAGTATCCATTCTCAACATCTGAAATGTAAATACAGAGAATACCCAACTTAAAAAATAAAATAAAATTCAAGTTAGGAGTCAAAGAACCAATAATAAGAACAAAAGGAGCATTACTTGAAAATATAGATTTTTTTACATATGAAAAACCTTTTCAATTATCATACATAAAAATATAAAGATACAATTTTCTGGTATGTTAGATGTGCTTCTTTGGTAACTAATATTATTCTCAGCTTTACTTGTGAGTGCCCACTCTATTATAGTCTGCATGCTTAAAATAATTACTTTAAAGTAAATATTTTATACATCATTGTGAGTGATGCAGATAAGGAAACACAGAGATTTGCATATGAATAATTCCATTTCAAAACACAAGGAAATATAATTTTAAAGGTTTTTTTTTTTACAATTCTATTCAAAAGAAAAAGAAAATGTTAAGACTAAAGTTGTATTTCAGACAACTTGCTTCATTCTCCCACAACTATGAAAGCCAACAATTCATCGCTGTACAAAAAAAAAAAAAAAAAAAAAACAAGGCAGAGGCAGCAAATCCAACTTTTCCGTTAGTAGACCAGTTGTTCAGCAGGATCCTGTATCTTCAATTCACGGTTGTACCATAAGCCTGGCTCCTGCTATAAAGGAAGACAGACAGTGATAATATTGTCAAACACGGAAATTGTCTCTTCATGCCACCGGACTCTTCGCCAAGACCAAAACTGAGTGAGTAACATAGAACTTACTTAGTAAAAGTTACTAAATTGGAAACACCATTTTGATGGTTAGGATCATTCTGTGCAAAGTTCCACTATATAAAAATTTGATGTTGTTTAGATTTGTGCAAAATCTTAGCTAACCAATGGATTACAATTTAGGTTTTTTTCGTTTATTTCTGTGAAATAATTTATTACATTATATGTGCAGAAAGAGCATCATTTGATTTTGTATGACAGACACCAACACTATAATCAGATATAAGTTGTTGATTTTTAACTTGATCATACAAAACATTTTCTTTGTTCTTTTATTGTACAATTTTTAGATTCACCTAGTTTTTTTAGCCTGGGAATTAAGATCAATGTGCTGTATTGCCAAAAGCACACTGGAGGATTGAAAGCAAAAACATTTTTAGAGCAATAAAATCAGACCCTCTGAAATAATGTATGCTTTTTGAATGTGGCAAGCCAGTAACTAACCCTTTAAGCTCTCTAGAATTATTACACTGAGGTATACAAAACAGTGCAGAAATAGAAACTAGTGTTTCAATTATAAAAACACATCTTTTAGTTCTTGAATTATAAGCTATCAAAGATAACAGCGAATTAAAATTAGAAAATGTTTAACAGCCTTAGGATAAACAATAGATGAATAAAAAGAGTTTCAAAAGTCAAATAGTCCCTTTCCGTTTTGCTCAAATAAAATTATGGCAAAACAAAGACATTTTAGGGCACGTTGTGATAGGTACAGTTTAGGGTCCGTCATAGGGATCTGCTTTTTGAGCTAGGACACTACATTAGGGCCTTAGTTAAGAAAAACAAAACGACATCTTTCTTTCCTTTCCAAAGCTGCTACTCAGTTTCTCACTGAGGCAGTATTTCAGATTAGAATGAACAGAACAACGTGTTACGTGACTCTCTTTCCATGTGTACCTTGTAAGATTTAATGTAAATAAACTTCAATATTCTTTTCACATGCAGTGGTATCTGTTTGGCAGCAGCCTGGGACAGAGATAAAAACCAGTGAGTGTCTTTGTCATCTTGAGAAATGAAAGTTAGCAGCAGAAGCTGCCGAAAGCTTTGGGGAAAGAGAATCTGACTTTACCTAGTAACATTTAACACAGGACCACTCTTCCTCTACCTCTGCATCAGAAGGCCTGCCTGTCCATCCAGAAACCTAGCAAAATAGAAGCAGCAATACCATAAGTGCTGCATAGACTTGGAACTCCAGTGTTCTGTGGATGAGTAAGTTGTGCCATACTTATATATTGGAGTGCTTTCTGGAACAGAGCTATATTTGTGAATGTATATAAAAAACAAACAACAAGAAGTAAGGGCTGGAGCCCCAACTCAGTGGATGATGTGTTTGCTCTACAAGCAAGAGAACCAAAGATCAGCTCTCCAGCCCCCATGTAAAGTCAGGTACGGTGGCTGTCTGTTTGTACAACGGCACTGGGGGATGGAGATGGGCAGGTCCCAGGGACTCTAGTATAGCCAAAATGGTAAGCTTAAGAATCAACAAGCTTTCCATATTTCAAACCATAAGGTATAGAAGCAACCAAAAAACACATCCCACCATCAGCCTCTGGCCAACATATATCCATGTGTACAAATGTGTACCTGCACACATACATGCACACATGTATATACATATACAACACGGACACAAACACTCAGGAATGGTTTATATAAAATAAAGCTATGCTTACCACCAAAGAGAAAGAAAGAAGAGAGGACTTCTTGTTCCTTGGGGGTGTGGCACCAAGGTGGCTTCAAAGTACCTATGAGCTTTAGTTTTTCAAACTAGAGAGCAGTTCACAGTTCAGGGATTCTCTTGTTACTGACTGGTTAGAATTTTCCTTTGCTTTGCTCTATGTGGTTTCTGCCACCCCCATCACATATTTTGTTACTCCAGTTTTGTATATACAATTTTTCACAACAAAACATAAGAAAGTAAATGTAGCCACATAAATGTTGGACAAAGCAGTAGCAGTTTTGATTGATGATTGATTGTTCAAAGCATCTGTTCACTAGTTTCTTACATTTTTTTCCAACCAATAACCAAATGTAAAAATGAGTGAGTTGATGTCCAGAGTGAACCCAGAGACTAATTCTAATGCAATTTATCTGAATTATTAGAATTAGATTAGAATACAGAAGAGAATGTAAGGCAATGCATTTCAGTATAACTTAAGAAGATCTTATTTTAAAAGAGACAGGACAAAGCTGAGAACTGACAGGCATACCTGTGTCAGGATAGGCATGGGGAATCTGAAATACTCAGCCTGTACCTACGTATAGGTGACCCTTTGAATGGTCACCTTCGTCTTCACCTCCCCAAGGCTCTCTCCTCAATCTTAAAACTGGCCTCAAAGAAGCCTTAAATGTGAACACATTTACACCATTCCTTTAAAAAAATAGAAGAATTCAATTTTCACATCCATCCACACACCTCCAATACGAATCTGGTGAACATCTACCCTGTGACAGACACAAACTCAGAAAGCAGTGCGCAAACCCGAAGCGGAAGTCACCACTGTTTAATGAGCGCCACTGTTTAATCTGCTAGGGGAAAGTTGCGATTCGGCACATTTAAAATACTTAACGTGTAAACCCACACGTTGATGTGCATGGCCCATTTGCATGTCTTGATACACTGGCCAGAAAGGGCTTTTCTTTGCATGCAATCCCCCTGTCGGGAAGCTTAACCTGTTCACATGGTGTGCTTTGTGTGATTCAGGGTTCAGACTGGAAGTTACTCTCCTCCTTTGTCTTCTGTGATACTTTAAGAGAGAAGAAACTTACTTTTTTTTGGTAACCTTTCCCCTCTAGAACCGATTTTCTACAACTGGCATTTCCTTTCAGTTTTGTCAGAGCCTCACTCCGTAGCGCAAGTTGGCCTTGAACTCTTGATAATCACCTTTCCTCTATTTCCCAGTGCTGGGATTACATGGGATTATTCGTGTCCTCTGCCTTGTTCGGCTCCGTGGAACCTGGTTGTGGGTTGGTCTAATGCTGCACATGCGTTAATCTCCTCCCCCAATCACATGAGACTCTGAGGGACCCGGCCCCCAGTTGGTTTTGATTGTAAATAAAGTTGCTGGAGGCCAATGGCTAGGCAGTGAAACAGAGGTGGGAATTTAGGGTTCCTGGGCAAGGGACTGAGGAAAGAGCAGGAGAGGAGACAGCTGCCATGCCTGGGAAGGAGTAGAGGCCTCGCCTGAGAAGTGCTAGACAGAGAACATAGCCATCTTGTGGTGCTGGGGGTTTAGCTCGAGAGAAATGCAGCCAAGATGGAGTATAGGTTTTAGTAAGTGATATCAGAGGGGACAGTCTTTGCCACGTGGAGGTTTGTAAGTGGCCCAGCCATTCAGCTGTTTACGGCATATTAAAATAGAAAGCGCTCTCTCTCTCTCTCTCTCTCTCTCTCTCTCTCTCTCTCTCTCTCTCTCTCTCTCCTCCCTCCCTCCCTCCCTCCCTCCCTCCCTCCCTCTCTCCTCCCTCCCTCCCTCCCTCCCTCCCTCCCTCCCTCCCTCCCTCTCTCTCTCTCTCTCTCTCTCTCTCTCTCTCTCTCTCTCTCTCTCTCCTCTCTGTGCATGTGTGTGTGCCTTTCATTCGAGAACTCAGAACACTGGGGTGAGTAGCGAGGAGCACCGCCGCCACTTCCAGGATGATTTAAGTGGTGATATGTGGGTACGGCAACAGAACCTATTAGAGAAAACACAGCACAAACGGGCCCCCGGTGGGTTCAGAGTGCAAAAGGAGTCTCTTGGCCTCTCCCTCTTGGGTCATTCTCGGCTAGCAATGGTGTGAATAGGAGTACGCTCCTGTAGAGGCAGAACCATAAAGCCTAAGGGGCAAGCTTTGGAGCCAGGAGTAGAGGTCAGGAAGCTATTCTAATAATTCTGGTTTCTCTGAAAACCATCCCCAGAATGAGAGTCTGGAGAGATGGTTCAGGAGTCAGGAACCCTTGACACTCTTCCGGGTGGTTGGGATTCCATTCCCAGGGTCCTCACAATGCCCCCCAACCAGTTCGAGAGAACCTGAGGACCTGATGACCTCTTCTGCCCTCCGTTCATTTCAGTGGATGAAGACTGCACAGACTAGAATACCCCAAACTCCAAGGCTAAGACCTTCAATTTTCTCCGTGGCAAGCAGCACACATGCGGAGCTGGCCTCAGAGGTAGGTGGAGCAATGTGAAGGCTACTGTCTATACTGGGGCTTTGAACGCACCCACTCTCACCTGCTGTGATCCTCACCTCTCTGGATCAGTAACCCAGGCATCTTAACTCCCATGGTCCTCTGAGGCTAAGGTCTACAAGAGTCTGGATGTGTCTGAAGAGCATGCTTGGACCAATGCATTTTACACTCTGGGTTTTCAGTTCATCATTTGCTTCCTTCATCCTTCCCTCTCCATCGGATCCTTTCTTGCCGTCTTGAGTGGCTGATGGTTTCTTTGTCCCCTGTAGCTTTGCTTTGCTTCGTCATTGCTCTCCTTTCTGTCCTCTTCCAGCCACGTAGCACACCGTGCAAACAGAACCACACGACTCCTCCTATGGGTGGCTCTTTTGAGCATCCTCCCATACATAACCTTCTAAAGGGCATAATTTGTCTTCCTTTTTCCAAGGTGCTTACCCTAGGTACAAGCAAAGAAATGCTTCTAATGTCTCTCTATGATTTGAGCTCTCGGGACATATACTGTCAGACCTGGAGCTTCTGTTGCTTCCTCGGGACAGCTAAGCGAACTCACCTGCCTATTCCTATGGCGACCTTGTCACTGTCCCTTGGAAGCATCTACAACAGACTTTCTGAGCTGAACGCTCTGCAAGGTTCTCCTCTGGGCCCTCAAGAGTGGTGAGTGGTACCAAGTTCTGTTTTCCTTTAAAATAAGTTAATATATCCAAGGGTCTAAGAAGTTTACAGCTTCCAGCGTTACGTTTGAAGCCAACTTTGTTATAAAGGTTCAAGGGGATGGAGATTAAAAGTTCGAGGTCACTAATAAACAGAGTCCTGGGCGTTTGGATTCTACCATCCAGTCACTTGTGCTTCTTAGTTTTAATTTTATTCATTTTATACAAACAAATGCCAGTCCTCCCATGTCATCGTTGTTTATAGTCCTTTGGGGGAAAAAATGGTTACATCTCACAGAATGAGTTAGAAAATGCCTAATTAACTTAGGTCTCAGGGAAAAGCAAAATGAAACAAAACCATGGCCCAGTCTTGCTAACTTCTCTCGTTTTTGCCCCAACCATGCTTAGGCATTCACGTGGAAAGGCGGTAGCTTTAATGAGCCCTATTGTTCTTAATCACTTTGGTAGCTATAAAGTGAGCTGGGGGGACCTTCTCTTAAGAGTTAATAACTATGCTTATCATCCCAGAGGGGAGCGACCCAGTGACCTAAGGACCTTCCAGACTGCTGAAGGTTCCCCTACCTCCCACCACCTTCAGTGAGGACCAAACTCTCAAGTCATGGCTTCTTGGGGAATGGAGATATATATGCTGACTGTGACCATGGAGTCAAGTCTAAGAAACGATTTTTCCCGGGAGCCTCTCTCAGTCAGGAGTGACTGCTATAGGCAAAGCATCTCTTGGGGGAAGTGGGCAGGAGAACCTGATGTTGCCCCGTCCTCCAAGGCAAGGTGGTCATTTGAGGCACTGCACTATTTAGCCAAGAAATAGGCTGCCTGAGGCAGGAAAGTGGAGAAACAGAAGGGCTTCCTAGGCCATCTCCGCAGCTCTCCATGTGAGACAACTGGCCACTGCTGACGTTGAAACACACACACTATTCTTGACATTTCTTTGCATAAAGTGACTTCCTGAAATCGTTCATACCATCTGACTTAATGGTACCAGGCAGATGTGGGTTTGACTCCAGGTTCAGTCATTTTATTGTGCTGGGATTAAAAATAATTCTGCAACTTCTCTGAGACTCAGTTTCTTCTTTTTAAAAAGGAATGGCGAAGATGTTGTATTTAAATTACATTCTCTAAAATAAATAAAAAAGTCCATGAAAGTCATTGCTCCTAAGACATTGCTAGAACTAAACCTGCTAAATGTTATATTTTTAAATAAATGCATAAGAGAGAACACATACATACATACATACATACATACATACATACATACATACATACATACACACATACATACACCCATACATAATGCTGACATGAAAATACCTGCAGAGAAAGAGTGAAGCATCCTGCCAGTGACCTGTGTTGGATATGGATTTATTCATGGAAGGGACTCAGACAACATTTAGGATCTGTTATCTTTAACTAAATGCAAGAATTGGGTGGGTCTCAGCTTCTTTGTCATGAGAGCCTGCACTCACAGATTTTAAAGGTGAGGTAACATTACTGGCTTCCCTTTGTGTTTTCAGTAAATAATAAAGAAGGAAGGCAGATCCTTGTCAGGTGAAATATTGTTGCAGAAGCATTGGCCAAGAGTTTTCCTCTGGCTTTATCTGCTCAGTCCGTGATGAGACAGTGACCAGGGGACAGCCATCTTCATGCCTTGGGCTGTCAAAGCTAACACTGAAGAGTTCTGCTCTCAGACCACTGCACTCTGAAGGTTACAATGGTATTCGTGAATCAATTTTTTAAACAAAACACATTTAATAGCTTTGAAATAAATTGTCTTCAGTTGTATCCTTTCATGGTAAGCTCCATGCCTAGGTGATCTGTTCAGAGAGCAAGGTGGAATACACCACTGTAGACATGCTATCTACGCAAGAATTTACACACTTCCATGCCCACAGATCTTGGGCACACCCAAGTTCATCCCTATGGCTTCTTACCTAACAAAACCACTGCTTTATAAGCAAACAACTCATTATAACTACTGAGCTGTCTCAGTTGTTACCAAGAACTTTGCTAAATTTGGTGGTTCTTGGTGCTTCAAACTACACATTTGGAATTAATCTTCATAGCCACTCTAATAGGTAAGTTAACAAACGATGCAGTAAGCATGTGTATCGAGACCGATGCAGAGCGGCTACCTTGAACCCTAATTAGGGAAGCTCGACAGTCAGACTCTGAACCAACCCACACCCTCTGGACTCTTCTGCAGTGTCTTGGATGTAGAGCTGAGTCTAGTTCACGTGTTGTTCCATTGATTAGGATTTTGTCACTTGACCATGTGTCTCATGTAAGGTGAATGTGGCCTCTGAGGTTCCTGATACTTGCTTAGGGAAAAGGAAAAAGAAAACTGGAAAATATTATCTAAATCATAGGAGAATCTCAGGAGATATTTTCATAATCATTTACATGTAAAATATTTTACATATGCATATTTAAAGTGATAGCGTCCATATGGCATTTACAATGTACAAGTTAATGCTATTGAGTAATCACACTAGGAACTAACACAAACTGGTTTGGAAACACAGAGAGCTGACATTCTGTACACACACACACACACACACACACACACACACACACACATATACACACAGCACAAACACACACTGAAAGATGGGAAGAAAAAGGTTAGGGTGTTGGGACAGAAGATACTGAAAGGAAGCCTACAAGTGTTAATGAATATCTGGAGCCTTGAGTGAGTATCTTTATCAGAAAAAAAAAAAAAAAACAAACTTTTTTTTTGATTAAGTGCAAAAAAAATAAAACTTCATATATTTGAGCTAATTCATTTCTCATTTTATTTCACCACATATTTAAAAGGCAATAAAGAGTGTAATATTAACATACTGACACTATCATTTTAGAGGAGAGAAAAATCTTTAATATTGGCATTCGTTATGGGCCAAGCTGTATGTGTGATATTTTAGCTTAAATATAAAAGTCTATATGTCTGGGGGACAATATTAGAGAATGTTGTTCCTTACTCAAATTTTCAAACGCACAATAGGCATGCCATATAAACACAAGGTTTGTTTGCCTCAACCTCCCCTTTCTGTGTCTTCTTTCAGAACGTCATGGTTTTGCCTTAAAGATTCATTCATTGTAATTGTATAGTCATGAGTGGCTTTGCCTTCCTTCACACATATGCACCCTATACATGCCTGTTGACAGCCCAGGCTTGACAAGGGCATCGGATTCCCTAGAACTGGAGTTATAGATGTTTGTGAGCCCCTGTGAGCGCTGGGAGCCACATCCCGGTCCTCAGAACGTGCGGGTAGTCCTCTTAACTACTGAGTTTCGCTGCAGCCTCAGAAGCAAAGTTTTTACAGAACTGCCCTTCTTTTGTATTTCTCCTTTCAATTTCATAATGAGCATGTCAAGCTACTCCTTAGCTCCTCCGGTGCCCCCATTCTTTAGCTCTAAAATTCTCCCCTCTTCAAATTTTTCCCCATCAGAGTTTTTCTACTGGGAATATCGGCTGCTCAGTTTCTGGTTTTGCTAAGTAAAATTGTTTAAAAAAAGTAACGGAGACATCTTAGTATAGCTAATAATAACACAGTTATGCAGCGTACAGTCACAAACTGTTTTCAACCTTACTAAAAGAGTAAGCTAGCAGCAATTGTATGTCGATAATCCTTCACTAAAAATGTATGACTAGTGGCACACAGCACAGTCAGAGGCTGGGGAAGAAGTTTTAGTGGCTGAGCTCTTTATCCCTCTTTAAAATTTAATAGTACAAAAGTTCCCTGGTCAATTTTGCGCATTATGGCTATGTCATAGTACATCATATCAAAAACATGCATCAGGTTACCTTCACCAAAGAATCCGGACAAACTCACAGGCTTCAAAGAAAAGCCAGAAAGCGCCTCTACCATATGGCTCTCCAGAACCTCCCCTTCCCCCAGCATATGTGCACATGTGTGTGTGTGTGTGTGTGTTTGTCCACGTGGGTATGGTATGGGCGTATGCATGCTTGTGCAGAGGCTGTACTTACGTGTGTGTATATTTTTGGCATGCTTGTTAAAATACAAGTTTCCAATGGAACTCAAGCTTGCTATATATAATTTCTAGAGGAACACTGATCCTGTTTTAGACCCTGCCAAAAAAGTGGTTCTTAATAGAGCAGCTAGAGTTACAGCTTTATTAATGGGCATCTAGGTAGCTATAACCCATACGGCACTGGTACTACAATTGTCAGTGACTTAGAGTTGGCCTGAAGTCCTTCCTCTCCTCAAGGTTTCCCCAAATTCCATAAATTAAAGATGTGACACATTCCTTCTTGGGCCAGGTATAACACCTAGAGTAAAACCTCTGTTGGATGGGAGATAAAGTCTTAGCTATTTAAAAACCATTTATCACTCAGGTTGAATCTGTCATTCCAAAGCATGTCTCAAACTTTCTGCACTTATACACTTTTTTTGGCTTTCAAATTTCACAAATAGCACTTTAAACATAAATAAATAAAAACTTTAAATATGCATCTCTTTTACAAGCGAGCTGTCATTACATTCTTAGATTACTTTAATCTTAGTAGTTGGATTGTTTTGAATCATGTGAAATGCTTGCATGTCTAAGCATGGTTTATTCTTAAGGATCATTTACATGTCCATTCATTTTTTTAATCTAACAAGTATGTGTGAAATAAATAGATCTGTATATTAAGACTTCATGGGTAAAAGTGAAATGCAAGTGTTTGATTTGCCTGTGTATTTATTTTCACTGTTAATATCTAGAGTAATGAATGGACACTCCTTGGTGGAGATAGCTCTGTGCTGTGTAATCTATTTAAGGAATTAACCCATAATCCTAATAATAAATAAGGCATCTGGCAAAGTATCCCCTCAACCATTTTGATTTCTACAGTTGTGGCACTGTAGAGAAGGATTATATGTTAGCCTCTAGAGGTAATTATAAAACTGACCTTTTCCAAAGCTTCCCTGAAAAATGTGTTGACAGTGTGGTTGATGGCTCGCTTACTACTGGTATGCGAGCAGGATTTTTAAAGATACCTAGTTATGTGCTCTGTGTGTTTCAGAAGACTAGTAAATGATTTCTGGTTGTTAGCAAGAGGTAGATTTCTAAAAATACTTAATCACAGTGACTGCTCACACAAGGAGGCATAGTTAAAGATTTCCATTGATCCAGATTCTGGATTCTATTAATATTGTTTACTGCATAACATACTGCCCTGGAAAATCAGAGGTCACGGCCAATAACAACAACATGATATTCAATTTTGACAATTAACTGCTGTGTTTCCACTTTTTCTCCATAGCTTTTGTGAGTAAGAATAAATTAGCATCTCCAAGAATGAAGTGAGAATCTTAGGAGGATTTGTTCCCCCGCCCCTTTCATGAACATGAATACTCCTAGAAAAATTCACTTTATGAAGATTTAACTTAACATTTAAAAGTCAGTTCTCTGTTGTGTTTCTCTTGGTGTCCTTACCTCTCTACCAAATGGCAGAGAGAGAAAGGCGGGGGGGGGGGGGGGGGGGGGTGTGGTGTGGTGTGAATGGTCTTGGGGAGAAATGGCTTTGAAAGGAACAAAATTAGAATTACAAAAGAAAGATGTCAAAGAGCTAGATGTGCATGATCCAAGGAAACATGGCTGCCCTCGCTGAGCGGCTGAAGAAATAAACAGAAGAAAGTGTCAGAGGGTAAATTCGATCGGATGTGTTAAGTGTTGAAAGAAAAGGAAAGAATAAAAAAGAAAAAAGGAAATGTTCCTGTTTTTAAAATACCTTGCAAAGAATAAGGAAAACTAAAACTTGTCTGTAGCTATTGAGGCTATGCGAGGGTAAGAGAAAAGGTTTACCAAGCAATGGATGGGAGAAAATGAACTAGTAAGCAGAGAGGGGAGCGTCCTCAGTAATCCTTGCCTTCTTCCCAGTTTTCCTCGCTGTCCCACCCACAGATGCTGGCAGCTCTCCCAACCTCAGCTCTGTACAAACAACACTGAACCTCACGGACCAGCGAAGATTCACTTTCTGTATGTTGACTTTTCAAATGTATGGACTGGCACAAAGGAACTCTGTCTGGCGCATCTTCGAACTGCGAGACATTGTGCTGGCTCTGTTTCCATACAATACGGGCACACAGGTCTGTTCCATGGATAGTTCTCCTTGAAAACAAGCTGTCTGTGTTATGATTTTTGTAGCCACTCAATGATTGCTTGTTGAATGAATAACTGAATTCAGCCACTTATTCATTCATTGTGGGACTATTGGAATTGGCCAAAGGAGGGGTGGGGAGAGGGGGATAAAACAAAACAGTCCCTATCGTGTTCCAAAGGAGGATACCACTAAATTCAAATCAGAGCAGATCTACCAATTTAGAAGAAAATTTAAAGTTTAACGGTGGTTCTTCTGAACCTTAAGCTGGAAAAAAGACTTTTAAAGAACATAGTTTTATTTGCTTTTTGTCTCTCCTCCCTCTCCGGACTTGCATTAGAGTTGGGATCAAGCACATTGTTCCTTCACTTTATAAACACACACTCAGCTCTGCATCTGAGGCAAGCCCCCCCCCCCCCGTTTGTATTGGTAGGAGATAAGTCTAAGTAGGGGGACACTTAATATGTGCCCTGGCAGTAAACCTGATAATTTTACAGTGACATTAGTGCTGAGGTTTCTAAAATAATATTCCACTCTTAGAGAACAACAAGTGTGACCCTGTGGCTCAGTTAGTTTAATATATTTCCAACAAAAAAAAAGGCCTTAAGTATTGGTAAATAATCATATTATGGTGCCTGGAACTCTATGTTACTGACAGTGTATATTTAGTACTGGTCCTTACGATCCCCAACTGTTTTAAATCTATTATTTCAGTTGTTCTTAAAACCAACCTGACAAGATAGACATTGTTGATGTTCTAGCTGTAGAATGAGGACATTGGTAATAGAAAGCTACCAGTGTTCGCACCCTCCTGGGTCTGCAGTGTGTGACTTCCACTCTTAGCTCAAACACAGATCTGTCATTTGTATTCATTTTAATCGGGGGGGGGTGTCTAAAAATGTTAGATATTTTATGGATTATATGAGAAAAAAATTAAGATTTGAGAATCTTTTTTAAAAAAGATTAATTGATGCTACAATTTCAACTTGTCTAGAAACAACCAAGATGAGGATAATTCTTGTCTTTGCTTTCTGCTAGCAACCAAAACAATGGCAACCTTGTTACTTATTAAATCTGTTTTGAACTGTAGAAAGGGAAATTTTTTGTTCAAGTGAATGCATGACTGATAAGTCTTTTAGCTGAAGGTGTAGCTCACTATATAGAGCATTAATGCCTAGCATTTTAAAAATGTTCAATGCCCCAGCACTGTAAAAGATATTAATAATAATATTATTAAAAATTCTGATATAAATATTTACCAAAGGCACTATGGAGAGTTGGAAATGTTAACATTGTAAATTACTGGCTTTTTCTTTGATACAGTTACTCTTATTTGTAACAGTTAGCAGTTCTATGTAAAACCAGTAATACTCTGTTACCTTGGCAGTTTACAAGTTAGAAAACCACAGGAAATTCCTAAGTGAAAGTGAAAATGAAAAATCTAGGAAGCGCTTTAAGGTTCAAAATCATTGACTGTAGTTTAGCCAATATTGCTTGAATGTAGGAAAGATGTAGAAAATATGAAAGTACAGCTACAAAGTATGACTTCCCTGAAATGTAGCATTTAATCTTGTCTGAAAATAGCAGGAGGTGGGCAGGCTTTTCCCTCTACATCGGGGCTGGTTAGCTGATCAGGAGCCCTGCAACGGGGCTACCGCAGCTTCATCTCATAACCCCCACAGGATCTTAGTGTCGCCACCCAACCTTTCTTACCTTTCTCCTTTATGGATTCGGGACAGGCAGGGGCGATGAGTTCCCTGAAAAGGAAAATCTTAAGACTGTCTCCGTGGAGCAAGATTTTCTTCTTTGTCTCTTTTGCCGCATAGTGTTGTGATAGCTGCTCTGATGTTTCATTTAGCTTTTTCCTGGCTGTAGTGCTCACATGCTTTGATCGGGACCTTCCTCTTACCCTAGTACATGTTCCTGTTTCCTAGGAGCCCAACTTGACACTCTAGGTATCATACTGGCAATCGGAGGGACCATCCTTCCAGATGAGAGGACAAGCTTCCCAAACATATCCATAACTGAATGAATGTGAATATCTAATTGGTCAAGGGTCATGGCATCATCTGCTGTAATCTCCTAAAGTTCTTTTGGAATTCCAGTCAAGTCCGAAAAACCCATTTCCATCTCTCATTGGTTCTGTGCCAGGGATTTGATACTGTGTATAATTAATTCCCTAGAAATTGGTGAATCAAACTATTCTTGGCTGAACTCTTCCACTAGCACACTTGTGACAAAGTATCTGATACCAAGATGACTCTCCTGAAGAAGGTGGTGCTCTGTGTTCTGTAGGACAGATATTCTACACAGGAGTCAGAGTGGTTTTAGGAATCACTGAGGTATCCCAGGAAACCACATGTCCATAAGCCCCACCCCCCATTATAGCAGCTGCTCACTTCATCCCTCATCTTGCTACCTATACCTGTGAACCCAGAACTACCTCATTACCATTGATTATCCTCCCTCCCATTTGTATGTTTTCTGACTCCCTGCTGGTGTGACTCTACCTCCTACTGCCCTAGCCACTGCAAGTATTTCATTCCTTGGTCATAGCTCGATTATGATTTTATAATTCAAGTCTGAGAGTAACCTCACATTTCAGAGTCCGTCTGTTCATCATCTCTTAACCCTGGATGTTTTTTATTTCTAGCACCTTGTGTTATATAATATACTAGCTGAGTGAATATAAGATCAAAGATTCTCTAGAGTCTAACTTCTTGAGTTCTTTGTATATATTGGACACTAGCCCTCTATCAGATATAGGATTAGTCAAATAATCCTATTAAAACATGGGGTACAGAGCTAAAAAAGAATTCTGAACTGAGGAATATCAAATGAGTGAGAAACACCTAAAGAAATGTTCAACATCCCTAGTCATCAGGGAAATATAAATCAAAACGACCCTGAGATTCCACCTCACCCCAGTCAGAATGGCTAAGATCAAAAACTTAGATGACAGCATATGCTGGCGAGGATGCAGAGAAAGAGGAATACTTCTTCACTGTTGGTGGAGTTGTAAGCTGGTAAAACCACTCTGGAAATCAGTCTGGTGGTTCCTCAGAAAATTGGACATAGTACTTCCTGAGGACCCAACTATACCACTCCTGGACATTTACCCAAAAGAAGCTCCAACATCTAACAAGGACACATGCTCTACAATGTTCATAGCAACCTTATTTATAATAGTCAGAAGCTGGGAAGTATCCACATATATTTCAGCAGAGGAATGGATACAAAAATTGTGGTACATTTACACAATAGAGTACTACTCAGCTATTAGAAACAACGACTTCATGAAATACCTAGGCAAATGGATGGAACTAGAAGCTGTCATCCTGAGTGAGGTAACACGGTCACAAAAGAATGCACATGATATGCATTCACTGATAAGTGGTACTAGCCCCAAAAGCTCCGAATACCAAAGAAATAATTTATAGACCTTATGAAGTTCAAAGAGAAGGAAGGCCAAATGTAGATGCCCCAGTCCTTCTTAGAGGGGAGAACAAAACACTCATGGGAAGAAATAAAGGGACAAATAGAGGAGCAGGGATTGGAGAAAAGATCATCTAGAGATTGACTCACCTGGGGATCTGTCCCATATGCAGCCCGTAAGTCTATGCACTATTGCTGATGCCAAGTAGTGCTTACTTGCAGGAACCTGATATGGATGCCTCCTTACAGGCTCTGCCAAAGCCATACTGATACAGAGGAGAATGCTTGCAGTGAACCATCGGACTGAACATAGGCACCCCATTAAAGGAGCTAGAGAAAGGACTGAAGGAGCTGAAAGGGTCTGTAACCCCATAGGAAGAACAAAATTATCAACTAATCAAACCCACCACAGCTTCCAGGGACTAAAACACCAAACTATGAGTTCATATGGAGAGACCCATGGCTCCAGGTGCATATGCAGCTGAGGATAACATTCTCTGGCATCAATGTAAAGGGAGGCCTTTGGTCCAGAGAAGGCTCATTTTCCCAGTGTAGGGGAATGCCAAAGCACTGAGATGGGTGAGGGTGTTTGGGAGAGAGAGCACCTTCATGGAGGCAATGGGGGGGTGAGATGGGAAAAGGGGATAACATCTAAAATGTAAATACAGAGAATATCCAATAAAATAAAAGACCAAAGAAAGTCTATAACCCTTTGCAGGTTGGCTACAAGATACGGAAGCCAACTCTAGGGCTGACCTTTATATGGGAGCTAGTGATTCTATAGGTAGAACTTTCACATGTCTTGTTAAACTTAGTAGTTTCTGACTTTATACTCTGTAACAATTATTTTAAGCAAACATGCATTAAGCTTTAACATCGTTTGTGTGCTCAAGCAAAGTTAAGCATCATCAGCCTTTCTTGCACAGTTAATATTGAGATACGTGGCTCAGGCAGCTGATGTTTGACTGAGCTCTAAACCACATAGTGCATTGGGATAGTAGACAATGTTAGCCATCTCTTACAAGCTGTGTATTGAAAAGAGAAATATCTTCTGTGACAGAGATCCACCTTGTCTTAAGTACTTGATACTGTAGAAGCCAGTCTTTTGACTCAGATGTGGTGACAGCAGCTCCTTAAATACCTGTGCATTTTTTCCATTCTGCCCAAGGCTGTAAGTGCTACCAACTCCTCCCCGAATAATCATGAACAGGACCAACAAATGTCAGCGGTAACTTGGCAGTTCCCTCAGCACGCCGTCCTTGGATATGCCCCATTCATCCCTGCTTCTGTCTCCCTTAGGATTTTATACTCACACCTTGCTCTTGGCTCTTTATACTATTGTAAAACTGAGTGATCTTATACAAAAACCAAAGTGCACAATGCACAGTATCCCCAGGTCTATGGTGACCTTAAAACCCAAGTAGCCACGTGGTACATGTCAATAAGAGCAGTTCCAACACCACCGTCTTAGGCATTTTGTACATAGCCCATTCCCCATCCTGCCGTCTATTCTAAATCAGCATTCTTCACCTTTTATGTGGACTTTAAGCCAACCTTAAGAATATTTAAGTGTTTTTATGTTTAAAGTATTATTAAGATTCAAACGCTCTCTTGGATTTGTTCTACTTACTTAATAAGAAGAACTGTAACTACTTTTGAGTTTTTAATGAGTTTATCAGATTATCTATTCTTTTAGAAGTATATTACATTTTCCTAGTGTGTGGACATGCTGGAGCAGGTATGCATGTGACCCTTCAGAGGACAATTTACAGGAGCGGGTTCTCTTCTTTCTCTCCTTCCACTGTGTGTGTCCTGGGGACCAAAGTCTTCTGGTTGTCAGCAAGCACCTTTATACCTTGAACCATATTGCTGGCCCAGAATATCTAGCCTATTTTTTTAAAATATCATATCCATCCTTCATTTCTCTTTTCCAAGGCACCCAAGTTCCCTTCACCCAAGATCTTTGAGAAATACAGCAGCTGTTTTTATTGGAGGTTGACAGGTAGGGGAAGTGGATCTGGAGAGAGGGGGGTTTGGAGGGGTAGGAGGAGTGAAGGGAAAGGAAGTTGTGGTCAGGATGCATTATATATGTGAAGAAAAATTAACATTAAAAAAAAGAAACAGCAGCTATGAACCACCATGAATCTTAAACCAGAATACACTGTTTCCAACTTTGACAGTGGATGAAAACTAGAAAATTATCAGATACTAATAACAATTTTACATAAACTTGATTTTGGACCACTTTGACAAACACACAAAGGATTAGGCTCAATTCTAAGAAAAAAAAAACCACTTAATAATTTTATAAAGTAGTATAAGAACTATGAAATCTATTGTTTTTGAGCAGTTTTAAAGAAAGAAAGAAAAAAAAAAGCAAAAACTACCCAATCCAGGTCTTGGGTTTGTAAAACACAGAAGTTTACATCAGTTTTGCTCCTCTGATATCAAAGGGGGTTAAATGCTATATCTGAAACCAACCCAGTAGAGAAAAGCCCAACCCACACCTAGAAAATTGAATATAATCTACAAAAAGTAATGCCACTTAGAAGTATATCCTAACCTGGACCCTTCTTAAGATGTCTTTTGTTAATTTCAAAACTTAATGAATGGTCTGGTTGGCTGATGAGAGGGAGAAAAAAATCCATCACCTTATAAATAAACAAGAACATTCTCAATAGGTTTTTTTATTATTATTTTTGCTTGTTTCTTTCTTTCTTTCAAACTCAGCACAACTCCACAAAGTAGGAGCTTGCAGGGTTAAGTCCCTGCTGTAGCTCCTTCAGTTGCAAATCTGGAGAGCAGTCAGGTTAGACAGTTCAGCTCCTTCCCAGTGTGCCTTAGAAACTGGTGATGCTGTTCTCATGTTCTTTCCAAGCTCTTTGATTTGGTTAGACTTCACGTCTAATCCTTGATGGGGTGGTTGGGGGGACTTAGGAAAACCCTGATTGTCTCCTCCTGGCTTTTCAGTGTGTCATGTGTGCATAACAGGGACGAGGAGACCGCAGCTCCTAGCGAGATTCACCAACTCGTGGTAAGAATTAGTCAGAAACGCTTATCTAATGATAGACTGATCACAAAGCTAGCAGTCCCGTCTCATATAAACATTAAACTTGATCTGGGAATTAAAAGGGGGGGGGGAATGGCACACACTTCTGACTAAATTAGAATGTCTGCAGGTACGAGCCAGATATTTGCATGTCTTAATGGCTCCTTGAGTCATAAAAGAACAGCCAGGTTGAGAAACACTGAGTTGAGAGCCAGAAGTTTGAAAATTGGCTACTTGTAATTTTGATGTTTGATATGTCCTTCTAAAAATGTTTGTGCAGAAACTGCTGAGACACTTTGCTGTTCTGTGAGATACTGATAGGTCGCCTTGGAAGGTTTAATAGAAATTATCCTCTCTCTTTTGTTTTTGTAAAAGCCTCACGGTTTTACACATGTTGGCAGATGACTGCCCTGGGCAATCTTTAAGGCTTGTGGCTGTTGCTGGGCTGTGATAAGTTGTTCCCAGCATGACTGGTTGTCTTAATTGAGTCATCATGAGTTATCCTCCTCCAACTCTTCAGGGTACCCAGAGACAGCTTCAAAGATAGAACGATGGAAAGAAGAAAAGGAAGGTGCTTGCCAGCTGATTTTACTCATCTTTCCCGCCACGATTTCTAATTTAATTCCAAAGACATAGATGGGGCTTTTCGTTCATGATCAAAGGATTCTGCATTCACTACAAATCTATGGATCCACATAATGTCTTGGAATACTGCCTGTAGTGAATGAATAATCCCTATATTTATTCTATATGCGCATGGTCATCAAATGACTCACAGAATGTCACTGTTTAAAGTAAGCCCACCTTGGGAGAAGTATTCAGAGAGGTATTGGGAGGAGCAAATAAAATGGAGGCTTGGGGGACCTAAAACTTGAGCTTGTTCCTGAGAGATTCTTGGTAGCTGGCAATATTTTGCAGTTCTTAATTTTTAATTACTTGAAAAATAATTTTAATAAAATAACCTTAATTTCTGCCTGATTCTTTGCTGTACCTGTGACCAGCACAGCAAGAACTATGAGCATTTATACATGATGGGGGAAGGAAGATAGAAGAGTCATTATATGGTCAAGATTAAACAAAACCAGTATGATAAGACTAGGTTATGCAGTTCCAAACATACTGACATTTAAAAAGAAAAAAGAAAAAAACCTCAAACCTCATCCTTTAATTTGTACGGATGGGCAGCTTGCTACATCACCGAAGAAGAGCCAAGTTCATTCTTAATTTACAACGAGTTAATTTCCAAAACTCATGGTGATATTTAAGTTTCTATGTCCCACAAAATCCAAACACTGTGGAGAAAATAATGAATAGTTACAGGAAAAGAAACCAGTAAAAAAAAATGTGACTCTTCAAAAATATTAAATGTACTTAATTGCTGTGATCAATTTACAGATTATCTTTGAATTACTAAATTGAACATGTTTTTGAAAAACGACACCCAGGAGTCAAATGTGGTAGATTCCTAAAACTTTCCCCCTAAGATGTGAAAGTGTTGGCCATTCAGGTAGTTTCTTAAGACTTACTCTTTAATTATGCTAAAACAGAAAAGGAACTTATAGCTAAATTTATCTTTCAAAAACTGATCACTAGTGAGCTCATAGTGTCACAGTCACCCAGTAACAAGGGCTGGTAATCAACTCCAGGACTTAGTGAATGCCCTCCCTCAGTTCATCCCCCTATCCTGTAAGGCTCAGACCCCCCCACCCCAGGAGCATAAAGTGAAGAGCAGCCAGCCAGCCACTTGTGGCTCAGCCTGTATGGCTCTGCTCTGATACTGAACCTGGCTTTTCCTTTCTACAGAGGCTCTGGATTCTGTAAAAACCACACAGTATTTCATGCAACTTTGAAGGGCGTGCGTCTCCTTGGCATGCAGCTTTGTTTGCACGATCCTTAGTTGGAGACGGCATTTGAGAAACGTCCAGATGTTTTTGTGATGTTCATCGTCCATGCTCACAAAATTTTTCTTTAGTTATAAGAAATACCTTGCTGTGGACCGTGAAACTGCGGATGTGGATGTTTCTAATTAGTAATGGCTTCAAACCCTCACACACACGCTCACACACACACACACACACACACACACACACACACACACACACACACACACGGGGCCAGGGACTAACTTTCACATTCATTGGTATAAAGTGGTTTTTGATTGTTTTAATTATAATTAATATACTTTATTAATTTTGAAAGGAAGCAAGAGTGCACATTTTTTAAAAATAAAGTGCAACCTAGTAATTCTGAAACTTTCTGGGCTTTCCAAGTCAGTAAGTTTAAATGAATTTACATCTTCCAAAATCCTATTACCGTAAAACAACAACCAAAAAAAGTGTTATGTGTTAAGAACCAAATCCTTTATACTTATCTAGCCACAGAAAATAGCTCATTACATGTTAGATTTCCAGGGAGATATTGTTCGGTATCTTAAAACAGTCTTAAAAGTACAACTATTTCTGTGTTGATTTTATTTGGAACGAAACTAAGAAATAAGTAGTTTTCTGCCAAGAAACTTGTCTATAGGTGGGATTTCCCATGATTCAGAGTGATGAACACACATAGCAATCACTCCAGTTTAAAGTAGAAGATAAAAGTTGTAAGGAAAAGCTGACATAATTAGTGCCAGTTAACAGTAATGTAAACGAGACTTAATAAGATTAGCTTTCATTTTTCCCCTTTGAGCAACTTATAAACGTCTGTATTTCAGAAAGACTACATATTCGAAACTTCATGCATTTTGATTTTCAAAGCAAAAAAAAAAAATATCTAGGAAAGAGTTTCTAGTAGTGAAAAGTAGTGGAAGCAAAACATTAATCCAGTATTTTAAAACGTCAGCCGAAATTAAGTACCACATGGTAAAATACGTCAGGAGTAGAGTAAATGGCAAAAGTGCCAAGAAATGAATTTCAAAACCCGTAACATTTAGACATTATAGGTATCTTCGGGTAATATGCTTTTTACAATTTCCTAGTAAAAAAGGACGAAACAGCATAGCAAGTGCTTTCCAAAGACCACGAACTGGATTATTGGAAACCAGTTTGAAACTGCTTCTTGTAGTGGATGTTATGAATTCTCGGTTCTTTTTAATAAGGTTTCTGAGAATTCTGGAATTTCCTGAACCACAGCGTGTAGCTGGGAGTGGGCTTATCTCAGCTCTGTGGTTGTTTACAGGGCTCTTTCCTAGCTGTAGGCTCTCTCTACTGGAGAGCCAAGAGTTCTGGGTGCCCTGGGAGGGAGACAGCTCAGGTACTGGTGGCGAGGCCCCAGCCCAGCACGCGCTCCATCGCAAGGGGCCCGGTTAAGAAGACCTTCCCAGGATGAGCCAGATCCCAAAGGATCCGCGGTCGGCGGGGACGGCGCTGGGGGTCGACTGTAGGCGAGTGGATCCGACTTGTCTCCCACTCGCGTGGGACCCCGATCACCGGCCGGGCGCCCCGCCGAGCGAGCAGAGTGAGAAAACTGCCGGTTACCCCGCGCCTCCGTCGATTCCCCCCCGGCCAGCGCGGCTGGCGGGAAGCCTGAGCCGCGTGCGCTCGCAGGAGGGTGTGCGGCGCGGGGTCCGCACGCGCGGCGCCGGCTCGGGAGGGCGTGCCGGGGGCGTGGCGCGAGGTGTCCGGGCTCGGAGCCCTGCGCGGAGGGCGGCGGTGGGCGGACCCCGGGGGGACGCGCGGCCCGGGAAGGCGGCGCGGCGCCACCAGCGGGCTCCCCCGCTCCCGCTCGCCCGGCCGCCAAGAACGAGCCGCCGTGGGCGGGGCCTGCGGTGATTGGCGGGCGGGCGGGGAGGTCGGAAGTACTTTGTTTTTTATGCTAATGAGGGAGTGGGGCTTGTCCGTATTTACGTTGAGGCGGGAGCCGCCGCCCTTCATTCACCCACATGGTCCTTCGAGGTGCCGCCGCCGCCGCCCCGGCCCGCGCCTTCGCGCCACTTCGCGCCCTGCGGCGAGGCCGAGGGGTGGGGACCGTCCCCAGGCCGCCCGCGCCCCGCCGAGGAGCCCCGAGCGCGGGCCGGGGCCGGCCACGCCGCACCCCCGGCCTGGGGCCTCGGGCCGGAGTGGCGCGGAGACTGGCGAAGATGGTGGCGGCTGCTGCGGTGAGTGCGCCCGCCCCGCCGCTGGCTCAGGGAAACCTGTTGTGCGCTGAGCGGAGCGGCGGCGGGGCGGGCGGGACGGCCGGGGCCGCGGGCCGGGTGGGTCTCGGGCCGTTGGGCGCCGGCGTGGGGCGGCCGTCCTGGCGCGCACGCGGGCCGGAGGGGGCCCGAGGGGGGCGGCGGCCTGGAGCCCCGCGCACACAATGGCCCTCGGGAGGCTTCGCACGAGGCCGGCGGCCGTCCCGGGAGTCAGGCGGGGCGCGCGGCCGCCGTGCGGGGAAAGTTTCTCCCGGGGGGTGAGAGTTAAAGCGCCTCCAGAACAAAGCGGCGGCGGCGGCACATGGGGCAGGCCGCGGGCCGGGAGGGGGCGCGCCCACGAGGAACCTGGCGCGCGGGCGGCGTGGGCGGGAGTCGGCGTCCCCGAAACTTTGTGCGCGCCCTGGCCGCCGCCGGGACGCAGGAGGTGCGGGGCGACGGCGGCCGGGGCGCTCCCCCGCGTGGGCTTTTGTGTGCGGCCGCGTGGGCAGCAGCCCCTCGTGGGCCCGGCGGCTCAGGGGCCCGCGGGCGGCCCGGGACGCCCGAGCCCGCCTTTCGGGACGGCGCGGAGCCGGGACAGGCGCTGGCCAAGAGCGCGGCGCGGGAGGGCCGGGCGGGCTCGGCAGGAGCGGCGGCCCCGCCGCCATGTTCCTGCGGGGCGGGCTGCGCGCGCCGAGGGCGGGGGACATGGCGGCGACTGCGCGCCGCCGCCGATTGTTCCCGGCTTAGGCCTCGGGCCGCGTGCGGCGAGCCCCCGGGCCGCCCCCTCCCCCGGAGCTCGGCCGGGGGGCGTGCGGGACACAAAGGACGGCCGGCGTGTCCGGAGCCTCGCTACGCTCGGGCCTCGGAGCCGCCGCTCGCCGCGTAGCCGCCCAGAAACGGGCGGGGGGGGGGGAGTCGCCGCGTCCGGCGCGGCCCGGCTCTGACCTGCAGCCCCCTGGCGGCCGCGCGGGGACCCGCAGGGCCGCCTGCCCCCTTGTGCGACATGTGCTACCGGCCCGGGCTCCATGAGCGTGGCGGGCACTTGGCAGGATCGGGTGTTCCCGTCCGGTTTTCTCTTGATAAGCTGTCGCTGAGGGGAGAGAACTGGAGAGCGCAGCGGGCTCGTGGTTTTTATGTGACCAGAAAGAAGAAAATGAGCAACATGCCACGAGGATCACAGCAGTTGGGGAAACAACTCTTTATCCCGGCGTGCAGCCACGAGGTCTTGAATGGGGGAGGGGTGGTGAAGAATAGTCCTCTTGGTTGCCCTTTTTCTCCAGCTTGCTCTAGACAGTAGAGTTCAGGCTGGATGCTGGTCGTAGTACAGAATTTCAGAAGCACATTAATTCATGCACGTTTATAAATCTTTGTGATTTTTCAACTTTATTTTGTTATACCATTTTCAATCCAATACATTTTTGCCCTGGCCCCGTTGTCCTTGGTTTTGCAAATGAATAGAATTGCCCTTTAGGAAGGTTAGGGAACAACTTTTGAGTCGGGTTTTGGAAGTGGTAGTAATTTTTGAGCGAATGTGCTTATCCTTTCTCTGTCTTCCCCACCCCCAACCCTAGTCATACACGTGGACCTTGCAGTACCCGAAGCATTGCCCAAGGATACTTGCTGAGAAGGAAGTTTGCCCGAGTGGGTGAGTATATTCTATTTTTGTACTTAAACTTATTTTGTAAAGACCTCTTTTTTTTTTTTTTTACTTTTGTCTTTGAGCTTGTACAACAGGTTTGATCTTTTAAGGTATGAAGTATCTGCATTTTGGACTTTGTCAAAATTTCTTCGATATTAAATATGGGTGAGCCAGATAAATCTACAGTCGGTTCTAGAAACTTCCAAAATAGTTATAGATCCTTCAAGTTGGAATCATAAGAGTATGTCTAATTTGGGGTAATAGTATTTTTTATATTTTATGCTTAATGTGTGGTTTTGGGAAAGCCTAGTGTAAAAGCCAGCATTCTAATAATGGGTTGTATATTTCTTTAAAATATGCTATTATTTTTAAGGGATGCACATCTCCAATTTGGAACTTCTGGCTTTGGCTTATATTTTTCTTGTTTGGGTATAAGATGAGATTGGTGTTTGTCACAGGATTTAGAGCATTGGGCTGTTCGTTTTTGTCTAATTATTTATTTCAAATTTAGCAGGACTAAAGCGACCTCACCTTGGGACTGAAGCTGTGACCAGTCAGAATAATGTCAAAGTGCTTACAGTGCAGGTAGTGATGTGCGCATCTACTGCAGTGAAGGCACTTGTAGCATTATGCTGACAGCTGCCTCGGAGCCTCGCTGGGCTCATCCAGCCTCATGGGGAGGGCCTGCTGGTGCTGTGTGCTTTTTGTTCTAAGGTGCATCTAGTGCAGATAGTGAAGTAGACTAGCATCTACTGCCCTAAGTGCTCCTTCTGGCATAAGAAGTTATGTCCTCATCCAATCCGAGTCAAGCAAGCATGTAGGGGTCTCAGTAAGTAGTTCTGTTTGCAGCCCTCTGTTAGTTTTGCATAGTTGCACTACAAGAAGAATGTAGTTGTGCAAATCTATGCAAAACTGATGGTGGCCTGCTATTTACTTCAAGTGTTGTGGTTTGTTTTTAAACTAATTTTGTATTTTTATTGTCGATGTAGAATCTTCCTGGTGTCTGCTGTGACAGCTTGTGTAGCACTAAAGTGCTTATAGTGCAGGTAGTGTGTGTGATCTACTGCATTTCGAGCACTTACAGTGCTACCAGCTGTAGAGCTCCAGCCTCTCGGCCCGTCGCCATCCAAGTGTCCTGTACTGAGCACTGGTCTATGGTTAGTTTTGCAGGTTTGCATCCAGCTGTATAATACTCCGCTGTGCAAATCCATGCAAAACTGACTGTGGTGGTGAAAAGTCTGGAGAGATGTAAGGGAGAATCGAACCCCTTTCTGCACAGGCCGGGATTTGTCGCAATGCTGTGTTTCTGTGTGGTATTGCACTTGTCCCGGCCTGTTGAGTTTGGTGGGGATTGTGACCAGAAGATGTGAAAATTACAATATTGCTGAAGATGTCGATTTCCTCTGTAAAAAAATGTTCAAGAGATAAGAGTATGTGGACACTTTCTGTGACTTGTTTTCATTAGTGTAAAACAGGATTTTTTTAATTGAATTTTTGTTTTTTCCTAAATCATTTCACTTTTCAGTTTGCATGCTAGATTTAGTAAGAAATTTTATGTGTTGGCCTAGATTTTCTGGTATGGCAAAATTAAAATAGGCCTTTTGATCCTGGTAAAATTCTAGGTTTATTTTACTCTAAAACCCATATATTCAATTGTCTAATTAACATGACTTAAGAAAATGTTACTTTGGATCTGTGTATAAAGGATTTCTTTTATTAAAGCATGACATTTAGGATGGAGTATTTTCTTTCTGATAAGACTATTCCTAATTTGTGAATTCTTGGTGATGACTGTTAACAGTGGTAGCCACTGTTGATTTACACACCTCAGGCTGTTCTTACCATGTGACCCCTCTAGGGGGGTGACAAACTGAGGGTAAGCAGAGTGACAGTGACAGGTGTGCACACTTCCCTGTAGTCTGGAGAAGGTTCTCAAACTTACAGTTAGTGCTTAGGATAATTGGTTGCAGACTGTAAATGTCATTGGAGTGAAACCTAAAGAACAGTAAAATTAATAAGGACGACCTGTTATATTAAAAGTATGTTTAAGGATTATGGTAGTAATTTGAATTTTTCATAGCCTTTGTGGTGAGAGATGCCATTTTAATAATGTGTTGCTGTTTTTAAAAGAAATGCAAGAAGCTTATTGTTGGATTCCTAAGCAGCAAGGTAAGGATTTCACAGGTGTGGGTTTGATTGTGAGTGACCAAAATTGCAGTTATTAATAAAAAGGAAATAATCATTTTTACCTCCACTCTTAACCTTTTTGAATTTAAAACATAATAGAGTTCTATAATGTCAACATAGTTCATGCCTTTTTTATAAAGGAAGTAGGATTTGTCAAAGGTGTTTTATTTAAGTATTTGAGTATTATGTTTATCTTTTAAAATAGGAAGTCTGCCATGTACTTTCTTAGGTATGCTGAGTTAGAAGTTTAAGATTAATAGGGTCTTAATTAGGATCTTTGAATGCTGAGCTTGTGGCAGTAATTGTGCTCAGAATGTTTTGAACTTGAATTAAGTAAGGAAGGTATTTTTTAGGGGCTTAGCAGTGAAGAGTTTATCTAAGATTTTCTTTTTCTCCCTTAAGTTCATTTCTACACCACAGATGTCAAACAGAAATACAACACATACATACACACACACACACTTTCGTTCAGCAGATAGCGATGCCTACTAGTTGATTGTCTTTTCTCTAAAATTTTGTTGGCCAAACAGCTTTGGTCTCTTATACTTTGAACTTGTGACTTAGGCATGAATGTATTTGCTTTAGACTTGCAGGAAAGGGAGGGGTTTACTGATGTCTTGTGTTACATGAAAGTAGTTAAATTTATATTAAGGAGACATTATTAAGACTTTCAGACTCTTTGTAAGCTTGATTTTACTAAAAGCCCTTAAGATGTTCATTTTAACAGGCAAACCTAAGCACAGAAAAGTGGATTTTCTCTGCCTGGTTTGAAGAGTCAGTCCTACATAATTCCTGACACAATGCAACCTGCAGCAGCCTGGAGAAAGAACAGTGTCACTAAGATTTGTTGTATGTATCATTGAATTCTGTTTTGTAACTGATAACACTAGTTTGGCTTTGAGAACTAATAGGCAAATCTTGCTAAGCAGTGGAAACAGTTCAGTTGGACAGATGCTATTCTGGGTGTTTAACTGACAGTGAACAGCAGGTCTCCTTAAGAGTTTTTCTGATTATCTTGTATAGACTTTAGGTTATTTTGTGTAGCAAAGACTGCTTTACCCTGTGCACTCAGAATTGTGCTGTTCTGTTTGTGTGAATGATTTATAATGTATTGCTAGTTGTCTAGGATTTTATTCAGGACGTGTGTGCTGTGAATTTTAAAGTATACCAAGATTGTTAACAAGGGTTTCAATGTTTGTTCCAGTAATCTAAAACAGCAGAGCACCATGAGGTACCTGGTTTATTGTGGTTGCAGACTGGGAGGCCTATTCAAATTGTTTAGTGCTAATAAATACTGCGTTTTAAAACTTGATGTACATAATGAGCATTTTGAAATAAAGTTACCTTATAGCACTGGTGATCTTGTATCTTGTTTTTCCTGCAAGTGGGCCAAACAATTCCTTGTTGAGGGTATGGGGGGACCAGTATTATCATTAACCATGGAGTTTATGTTTTACTTTACAGGAAAGAGGAAATCATTGTGAAAGGTTAGGTGTGCTGTCAGAATAAGGCAAGTTAGGGTGCCTTTTACAAATATGGTCAGAAAAGCAACAAATTGTGCTTGTGTGTCTGGTTTGGGTTCCTAACATGATTTGGTAGTAAGTTTTCCAGGAACAAATGGCTAGATAGATGATGGGCACAAGAAGCCTACTTACCCAGTTAGCCCTTATGACTAGAACATTGTATATTAGTGCTGGGCTGAGGTTGAGACATGGACACTGCTCAGGTGATAGAGATGTCTAAAATTGGTTATAGCTAATGGAAGTAGTGTATGCCACTCAAGGATAGGAAGTACATGAGTGCAACTTGAAAATGCATGAGCATGATTGAAAGTGAAGAACAAAACATCAGTTACATATTAATGCACATTCCTATTTGGGACAGGTATTAGAACTTAGTTTTATGGATGGGGTTAGGCTGTTGGCAGGAAGGAGCTAGGAATTGTAGAGCAATTTTGAGTTCTAAGGCTTTTCAATCTGGTTTTGTTCTTCACCATAATACTTAGGTAGTGAAAGTAGCACTGCATTTTTATAGGCTCCTGGATTCTAATGTAGGAGCATCATTTGGGATCCTTGTGGAAAGGATGATTAGCAGTGTCTTCTGGACATAGGCCTAGGTGTTAGGACAAAATGTAACCATTGTCCTGAGTTGAAGTTAGGAACTTCAAGGCCTGTAATAGGCTAGCCCCTATGCAGATTCCACAAGCATTCCCTTTCTTAGGATTACTTGAGGCTAGCTGCTAAATAGATTCCTCGTGTATGCAACACAACCTAACTTCTCCCCAAAATGTGAGAGTGGTTTGTTTGCTCAATGTCCCACCACTCAAGAATTTGAACCTTTAATGTCTTTACATGTTTCTCTGGTTCCACCAGCCTCAAACTTCAAGTCCATACCTTAGATTCTTCCATGGTAACTAAAGTTCTAAGGTTCATGCTAGTATTTTTTTTCAGTTTGTGAATTCTTAATTATATACTTTGTGCCTTATTTGAGCACAGCAGTGCATGCTTTCTGCCTCGCTGTCCACTGCCTTATACCTTTTCAGGCAGTCTCATAACTTTCTTTTTGGTATATTTTGTATATTAAAAGAGGATCTCCACTTAGGTAGCCCTCTTTATCACCTAAGATGAGGTGAAGTAAATTTCAAGCTTCATTTGATGATTTTTTTTTTTAAATCAATGTGCCCCTTCTAATCTACAGTGGTAACACAGACTGCAAGCCTAGTGTCCTGAAGATAGGGCTCTCTGGTGCTACTGTGTAACACCATGAATATAGAACACCTGGTATAGGTGCAAACCTTTAGCAAGTGCCCATTTCTTATTAATGTTACTAGAATGGAGTAGGCCTGGGCTTGTTCACCACTAACACCAGTTGAGCCAAAGCAAATTGCTTTGAAGTATATCTGTGTAAAGTAGTGAAGTTATGTTAGGAAGAAAGTTGAAATATAACCGACATCCTGTGCCAAAAGTGAATTAACTGGATGAGAGAAGGAATGGTCATTCAAAATTACTGGGACTGGAAACTCAGATCTTTAGTTGACCTGTTGCTGAGTTTGCTCAGGTGCTTTGTTGTGTTGCCTTTTTTATCTAGTACATTTTCTGCTGCCCTTGAGCTGAGTAGAGCCAACCACCAAAACATGATCAACCTATCAAAGCATTGTCCTTAAAATCTGACAGTCCTAGTTCTTGGCTCCTCATTTTGGGGTTGGAATGCATGAGCCATTTTGCCATCCAGAGCATGGAGATGGCAGCATGAGTTGTGAGAGCCTGTACCAGACATGGCAACCACAAACCATCAAGTAGTTCTTCATTACATACCAGATGTGTCAATGCTAACTATCTACAGAGGGTCTCTCCACAAACAGATCAGGAACACAGGTGTTACATTGTTGCTCTGCCTTGAACCCTTAGCCTCTAGTAGAGAAGCAATATAGTAATTTTGGTGGCATTTGAATTAAGGTAGGTATGTGTGGTTTAAGATCAAGCAGCATGGGATATCTTCTCAGAATACAAAATGTGGCAAATAGTTCTCTTAGACCTATGAATACTTCTGTATTCTGACAATAGGTTATGGGCGCCTGTCCAATTTGAAGACTGCTCTTCTGAGTTACTTGGCTGATAGATTAAGGGGTTGTTTCTCCCATTAGTAACAAGTATATGTTTTTCCAGATATAATGAGAAGTATAAGTGTCCTATTCACTGGAACCAAAGGAGGACTAATCTGAGGTCTGCAATATGATTTACTTCGGGTGCTACTGAATGACAGCTGCTTTGGCCAAGGCACAGATGAGAAAGTTGCTGCATAGTTAAAGCAGAGTCAGGGGCATAGACCTTTGTGTCTGTAGTTCTTTTTGGTGCAGATCATTGTGAGGAGGCAAGAATGTGGGTAGTGATATGTGAGTGCAGCTGAGCAGTATGTCAGTCTGCTGCACTCACCCTTAGTCTGAGGCCGCTCAAATGTCCTTAGAAGGGGCTTTCTCTAGTATGCTGCCGTCTAGGTAAGCTCTGCTTCAGAGAGAGCATTTAGTATATGTTTAGAACCTTCTATCCTGACATTGTTCCTGAAGTGAGTTATTCCAAATGGATTTAAAGACATGTTATTGCCGGGAATAGAAGTCTTTGATCTTACTAGGTTAAGATTGGGGTACTAAAAAGGCAGGTGGAGGACAGTATTAGTGTCTGAAGCTCTAGATGTCTCCTTGCCTTCCACTCTAAAGATACCCCATTTCTTGGCTTCAGATCGAATATCTTGTACCCTCTTATATTCAAGGACCCGTGTAATGATACTGTGTTCTCCCAGGTACTATATACATTTTACAGCCAGTTAGCCTCGATTCTGTTTACCATGTGCAGTGTTTGTAGGTTCCAAACTGTAATACTATTTGCCTAGTACTACAGACTCCTTTTATCCTTAGAATTATGCCCATTTTAAATGTGTATCCTCCTAGGTACTGGCCTTTAACTTCTGAAGATTTAGACTCCAAGACAAGAAAGTTCTGGTTAAGAACCCCATCTGAAGGAGGGGAAGGGGGGCAGCAAAGACTGGTTATGATATTTACTTAGTATGTAGTACCATCAAAGAGGAATATAAGAGAAAACACTTATACACAAACTACACAGTTGCCACTGAATAAAAGGAAGATCTGGTAAGGATGAAAAACACAGTATTTCTCACAAGCATTCTAGAGAGAAAATGGTACCGCAGTCAACAGGTCTCCAAAACTAAAAGTCTCCAGAAGAGGGAGGCGATGAGATAAAGCACCTGTCGGCCAATAGCATGTGTAACACTAAAGGACTGGTTTCAGAAGGTGAAGAGACCACCATTAGGGTTTAAAACCTCAAGAGTGCCTCCAAGCTGGGACATGCAACTTAAAAATGAGTAATTTACCCTTTGTTCAGAGTACTGAAAGCGCCAGATGGTCGTGGTGCTCCGCTCTAATCCCCGCACTTGGGAGGCAGAGGCAGGCTGATAGCTGAGTTTGAGGCTGGCCTGGATGACACAGAGATACCCTGTTAAAAAGAGACAACGTTTTAACCACTACTAAAGCAGTAAAATTTGAAATCGTTTAGGGGAAAATAGCGATTTATGAAGCAAAAGACAAAAAGTCTTAAATTAACCATAGAAAGAGTTCTATATAACATAATCTTGTATTAATTATGGCTTATTGGGAATTATGCAGCTAGTAATCTATGATCAAAGGTAAGTCTCAGAGCTTACCTTGAGTATTCTGTGTCCTGACTTCAGGATCTATTAAACCTAGGTAGGTCTCTGAAAACAAAATATATATCTTAGTTTGTTTTCCTGAAAATGTTTGTAAAATAGACCTTCAGTAAATATCTGTTAAATGAATTGATGTTACATGGTTGGTATAATCTTGGATGTTTTTACTATAGTATTTCCAAACTACTCTTCAATGTCTGATTTTTTTTTTGTTTTGTTTGTTGTTTTTCCTTAGTGGTAGAATTCGACAAATGCTTATTTTAGTGAAAATGATAGCAAAAACTACATACAGTAGTGGCAAAGGGCGTTGGGTTGTAAACAAAAACTGCAAAATGATGTGTGCTGTGCAAGAGTGGCATGCAAGCATAGCTGAGTGGGGCTGGATAGTGGAAACTTGCCTAGTGTGATGAGAGTTCAGAGCAACTCTTCAGAAGCAGTCACCGAGAATTAGCATTGGTGTATTGACCTTCCATCCCAACATTCTGCAGAGTGAGTTTGAGAACACTTGGA
Source organism: Micromys minutus (assembly GCF_963924665.1). NCBI lineage: Eukaryota > Metazoa > Chordata > Mammalia > Rodentia > Muridae > Micromys > Micromys minutus. The sequence continues at coordinate 40,223,896 of NC_137974.1, forward strand.
CCATCTGAGGAAATAGTGACAGTCTTGTCTACAAAATGATGTAATTGACTCCAGTTTTTCTTTTTTAAGAAAGTGGAGCAAGGTTTGAGTTCCAGTACCCACATAGTAGCTAACAGCCATTCATAACTTCCAGGGGATTCGGTGCCCTCTTCTGACATCCTCTGGTCCCAAGTGTGAACATATGTGCATGCATACATTCATAATACAGGTAAAGCATTCATAGGCATAAAGTAATGTCTTTTAAAAAATGTTTTAAGTAGATGATTAGTCCATGAACTCAAGACTACTTTTCTGCTGTTTTCCAGCAGACAGCCATGGTCTAATGCAAACCCTGTGCTAAAGCCTGTGTATCCTTAGAGGTAGTTTGAGAGAAGTCTCATACATAAAATCAGAATTAGTGTAAAGAAGTGTTAGTGAAGTAAGTGGAAGACTTGGAAAGTAAGTACCACTAGAGTTCAGAAAAAGAAATGACTAATATGGTAAGTACTAATTTGGTGAGAGTTACAGCAAGTAATGAATTACCCTTTTTTACAGGCTAATGTAGCATACAATAATACAGTAATTAGGTGGAGTTTATTTTTGATAATTTGACCTTGGTATGTAACTCTTTCTTAATTTAATACTTTTTTTTTTTTCAAAAATGTTAAGCAAAAATTGAGTCTGTTAGTACCAAGTGAATCCATTCAGTGGTGATAGGTAAGACTTCCTGTCACAGTGCAGTCCTGATTTTCTTGTTTGTCTAGGACTGGGGACCTCTTTCTGTTGCAGAAGTGCTTGACTGCTTTTAAATGATGAAATGCTAGAAAAATCAAAAACCCTAAATAACATTTTATTCATCTTAAAGACATTCAGTCTTGCTCATGTTTTAAAACCTACTGCAACATTTTAAAGATAGGTTTGTCTTTAAAAGGATGCCATTCACAAGTAATTTTCATTTTTGGATAGGGCTATTACTTTGATTTCATTTGGTTTATAAAAAAATTAAGGGACAGCAATACATTTAGAAGCCATATAATTCAACCTTAAATTATAGGGTTCCTACACACATTGAGTTCTGGGTAATGATAGAGTCTAGAAAAAGGAAGCACTGATTAACCTTAGGAAAAAAACTAGCTGAAAATCCAAGAGTCATACTTTGATAATTCAACAAGGTTATGCTGCAGCAATGGGATTATTTAAACAACTGTCAATGACAAGTGTAACCTTTCTCATTTAAGAAAGCAATTCTAGCTAACCACAGCATATGCTGGTGGGATGCTAAAGCCAGCTCTGATGTTAATAGTGGAGGTCTACACATTAACCCTCCTGAAACAGGGTCTTCAGTGCTGTTGACACTATTCCTTCCTAAACTCATCAAATAATTGGAAGAAGTCTGAGGAAATCAATCCCTATTAAATAGTTAACCATATGGCATATTTGTCTTAGCAAACAAAATGCTTTCAAAATGTTCCACTTTTGAAATTGCTTGACTCTTTCATGTTGACCCAGTGACTTTGTTTGCAAAGGTTAACTAACTGAAGTGGAGTTAAGCAATTGTTTGGCACTTTTGAATGCTGTAAATGATCATACAGGATAAAATGAATAAAGTGAATCTTTTAAAGTTAATGAACAGTTGACTTTTTATTGTTAGATTGTTGGCAGTATGTTTTTGAAATGTTCCTAGTTATGAGCCCACTTGCTTTACCTCTCATTGACCATATTCACTGTTTCCCTTTTACTTCTTCCTCTCCTCTGTCCATTGCATCTGCAGTTCGTGTTGATATATGCATCTTTAAGGATTTTCTAGCAATTATTAATTTGGGTTATGTAATTTTAAATATTGGTGGTCTTATAAAGTACTAAGAATAATTTTAATTTTTTTGGACATTTCACATTCCCACATAAAACTAAGACCAAAAGTAAATATTAAAAAAAATAGTGTATTTTGATATGAGAATTGAAATTCAAATTTTATACTATCTGGACATGCACTTGAAGAACTATCTTATTTGTAGGATCATAAGCCCAATCAGTATTTCAGAGTTTCTAGTAATCTGGAATTTCTTAGTTATCTACTCTGTTTTGAAGTTACCTTCATCTAAAAGCTAAATAAAGATCTTCAAAGACTTATGATCTCATGAACCCACACCCAAGGAATGCACTGACAACATGTACAGCAATATATTGTTTTCTGTATATTATGCTTCTCTTCTTCCTGTCACCTTGTTTCTTCCAATTCTAATTCCAAAACCTGCTGTCTATAGGTTTATGTCCAGCATGAAGACAGCTGTCTTTAGTACCTGCATGGGTCTAGAGTTCTGTGTGGAGTGATGGTTTGAATAAAATTGGGCCCTATGTGTCATTATGCTTGAATACTTCATTTCTAATTAGTAGCTGTTTGGGGAGGTGTTTTCTTGCTGGATAAAGCATTCCTTCTTTGTTAGTGTGTCCATATGTGTGCTCTTAGTTACTCCTGCCAGCATCCCTTTGCTAACTGAACTCTAATCCTTTGAAAGAGTAAGCCCAACTAAGTTGTCTTAGTTAAGGCATTTAGTCCCAGGAATGGAGGTGTGTGTATATATTCCACATTAAAAGAATGAGATAGAACGAAGAGACAACCTCTTCTTAGCCCCACAGTAAAATGAGGCCATAGCTAATACTCAGTGCCAGGATAATAATGTTGCTACCTTTAATCCCAAGAGACAGTCATGCAGATCTCTGAGTTCAAGGTCTCTCTACAGAGCAAGATTCCAAACTTAGGCTGTGAAGGCTTTGGAAAACAGAAAGCTAGTGACCATGTAATAGAACAAGGGGGCCATGTTCCAGCCCCTGCAAGCAGCAGAACTCAGCAACTTCGGCCATGTGGCTCTGGCTTTAGAGTGAAAAATGGAAGGGACTACTGGGACAATTGATGCTGGGTAGCTGGAGTAAGAAATCAGTGGGGATTAAGAAGAGACCAACATCACTGTGATGAAATCTGGGAAGTGTTTTCTGAGAGCACAAAATAGTGTTCCAGAGATAGCCAAGGTTGTACCTCATACTGCAGCTGTACTCAGTAATGTGTAAGAGTGACCCAGGTGTTACTGGTTTTGAAGGCATAAAGGCATGAAGAGCAGCTGAGGCTCAGCACTGTGACAGGCCAGGGAAGATATTGGTGAAGGTGCAGCCTCAATTGTAGTTGCTGGCCCAGGACTGAATTAGTCATACAAGGAATTTGAGGCTTGGCACCATGAAGAGTGCCTCTGAGAAGCTACTGGTGAAGCCTAGTTGCAGTGGAAGACTCCAGTGTATTGGAGATGCCTGTACCATGGGCTGATCACCACCAACAGCAGCAGCAGTGAGTGGATCAACCTGAACTTAGAGTGCCACTGAGGGCAGAGTGATGCTATTCCCTTTGAGGAACCCAGAAGATCACTTGTGGATCCCAGACATTGTAACAAGAAGCTGTAACATTGAAGCTGCCTTAGAGACCCCAAGCTGATGCCAAAGGTCTGGGCTATCTGCTGAGAAAAGCTGTTAACAGCTAATGGAAACAGCCCAGGAGAAGTTTGTTGCCGTCAACAGAAAGCTAGTGACCATGTAATAGAACAAGGGGGCCATGTTCCAGCCCCTGCAGGCAGCAGAACTCAGCAACTTCGGCCATGTGGCTCTGGCTTTAGAGTGAAAAATGGAAGGGACTACTGGGACAATTGATGCTGGGTAGCTTGGAGATGAAACCAAGAAATTGGAGATTTGAAGACCGTGTTGACATCAGACATGAGATGTTTGCCCAGTGTCACGCCCCACCTCGACCACCAAGGAAGACACGACCCGGGGAAGATCTTCTTCAAGCAGTTCATTCAGGATCCTTGAACAAGCTTCTGCTTCTGTTTCTGCCTTGGTCTCCGCTCCCAGGGGAGGGAAGGGAGCAGGCTAAATACTCTAGACTGGCAAACCATAAGCTGCAGATAGGTTGTAACCATGCAGAAGTTAAGGAGCCAGGCAAGTGTGTCCAAATAAGGAGTTGTTTATCTCAGGGAGCGCTTGCCATCAGGAAGGCGAAGGTCGGCGCCATCTTTGGGTTGCAGCACAGCGCAGCTCCCTACAGTTCCCCCTTTTTGTTTTATTAGGCTGGCCTTAATAGCATAAGCTGAGCGCAGCGACCCCCCCCCCCCCCCATCTTAGGATCATCCCTTTATTGTACCCGTCTCTGGATAACCATGTTGTCCTCACATCTCCTGTCTTAGGTGAAAGGGAAGGTGCCCGTCACTGGGCAGGGTCACGTCAAAGCTCAGGGACGTTTTATGCCAAGTGTGCCAAGGCCGGTATTTGTCTTGCAAGACCTTCAGCCAAGCCTGTGGGGACTGTCCAGCCTCAATGGCTGCAAATGCCTGGACTACCATGGCCACATGGCGATGCTGGGTAAACCTTAATCTGCATAAGCACCAGAGGCATACAAAGGCTACCAGCAATAAGAGAACTGCAAGAACCCCCATTCCCGCCCACTCCTTCAGATGGTTCATAGCAGAAGTGATCCAGGATGACAGTCCTGAGAGGGAGGCGTCTACTTGGGTGGAGTTCATGTTCACAATGGCTATGCGGAGCTAGCTGGTCCATCAGGGAATCAAACTCGACAGTCCAATTTCCTAGGAGATACTTAGACATTTGTTTAGACAAATTTGCAGCTCTTGTAAAGTTTTCATATTGAATGCTAGTAATGCACAAGCTAGAATATTTCCATTGGCATCCCAATTGGGTCAACTGCCACAAAGTATCAATTTGTTCTTCCGCAAGGTCAATCCTTTGATTGACCACCATCAATCCTCCCTTAAATTGAACATTAACGCTTACTTGTACATCAAGAGCCTGAGCAACATTAGATGATAAATTATTTAAGGCATGGGCTGTGGTCTGCACAGATTGGCTCATGGCAATAGCTGTGGCGGTAGCTCCCACAGTGGCAAGAGATATGGCAGTAATAATAGCTGCAGTAATGCCAAAATCCCTCTTCTGCCTAAACAAGGTCATAGCATGAGGTGCATCCACAGGGACAGGCACCCATCTGGGCATGAGAGCAACAACAGCAATACTAAACTCTTCTGCATCCCAGCATTGCATGTAAAAACAGGTACTATCAGAGCATGCCAAGAACCCTTGAAACACCTGACTAGCATTCCAAGGCCACAACTGTCCCCAGTCTTGACTGTAACTGTGTGGTGCCCATTTGGGCTGTGGAGGTGCACCTCCATTAAGCCATTCTCCCTTTGGCCACGAACCCGAAATCCAAGAGGTAATACCTGAATCACAATAATCATTCAAATCATAATAATTCCAGGTTGCATTTTGAGAATATAGCCTTATACAAGAATCATTCTCCTGAGTTATATTATTTTCAAGGACCAAGCATAGGCTTCCAAGCAAAGATATATTTCTGCTTTCTCTAATACTGGCTATATCTCTATCTAATGGTAAATATGGCACATCAAAGGTTTTATTGGAACTAAAAAGATGAGGGAACAACTTAGCATCATGACGTATCGGTTTGGGTCTCAGTATCCCCCATCGGGGCTCCGCTTGAGTCTGCAGTTGGTTCACGCTGAGTAGCATCAGCCACAGTAGCATCTTCATTCTTGTTGCACTTCCTGGTTAGTCTCTCAGGAACCACAGTGGATCTTGTCGGTCCTGGGAAAACACACAAACAGACCCTCTTGCCCACGCCAATACGGGGTCTGGCCTGTGCCACAAACCTGTAATCACATCTTTCCATTTGACATAACTCTTCAACCGGTCAGCGGCAGTGAGGTCATCATCATTCAAAATTTCAAAATTCAGGGTAAAAAGGGCTGAGGATAGTTGTTCCTTGGGTGACCTGCCATGGCCTATTCCCCCCCCCCCTTTTGTTTTATTAGACACTCTTTCAATGTGAGATGAGCTCGCTCAACGATACCTTGTCCTTGGGGATTATAAAGCAGGCCATGGCTTAACTGTATATCCATTTGTTTACAAAAGGATTTGAAAGAATGGGCAGTGTACACTGGGCCAGTATCAGTTTTTAAGTGTTGGGGCTTTCCCCAGGCAGCCCAGGCATCTAGGCAGTGTCCAATGACGTTACGTGCCTTTTCTCCACTCATGGGTGTAGCATGAATGATACCTGAGCAGGTATGTACAGAAACATGAACATATTTTAGAGTCCCAAAACTAGAAATATGAGTGACGTCCATTTGCCATACTTTGAGTGGCAAGAGACCTCTGGGATTAACTCCTATCCCGGGAGGGTGGTGGAAGGCAATGCATTGTTGACATTCTAAGACAATTTGGCAGGCATCAGCTCTAGATAACTTAAATTTCTGCTGTAAAGTCTTGGATGGTACATGAAATTGTTGATGAAACTGTCTTGCCTGATCAAGAGATGAGCTAAGAAAAACATACTCCCTCCAGGTACATTTATCTACTTTATCATTTCCTACACTCAGTGGTCTGGGCAGTCCAGTATGCGCTCTAACATGATGAACAAAAAATTTCTGATCCCTATGCCAAATCAAATTTTGTAGTTCTTGCAAGAGAGCACTCACTGTGCTGCTAGGTTTAATTGGTCCAGCCACTTCTAATATTTTAACAGCATTTACAATATAGGCTAAATCTGAAATTGAATTAAAAGGAAAGGAACAAGTTTTGAACACTTCTATTACAATCTTACACTCAACAACTTGTGGAAAACCTGGATGATATTGGTATAACACAGGCTCTTGTTGCTATCATGTAGGCCCCACAGCCTGTCTTAGATCCATCAGTAAAGATATTAGGGGCTCCACTAATGGGAACAGTGGAGGTAATCTTTGGAAAAACTACCGAATATTCCTTGAAAAACATCAATAATGGATGTTTTGGATAATGGTTATCTATTTCTCCTGGGAATCCACAACTGAGAATGGCCCAGTCATTCACAGTGCCACATAGGACTTTCACCTGCTGGCTGGTCTAAGGCACAATAATGGAGGCACGAGTTGTGCCAAAAAATTGTATGCACTGTTGAACTCCACTCTCAGCTAGTTCTGCAACAGATGTAGGGTAGTGCTCTACTGACGTAGCTGGGGAAGTTTTTGGATATATCCAAAGTAGAGGGCCACCCTGCCATAACAGCCCTGTAGGTTGCAAATAAGTAGCTAATATTCAGAGCTTAATATCCGCACTCTCCATCGATTTGAGGTAGCATTTTGTAACTCCTTTTCAACTTTCCTTAAAGCTTCCCTTGCTTCAGCAGTCAATTGCCTGGAAGAATCTAGAGCCGAATCTCCAGCCAAAATATTATACAATGGCTTTAATTCATAATTTGGTAATTTTAAATAACACTTAATCCAATTGATATCTCCCAATAATTTCTGAAAATCATTAAGCGTTTTAAGATTATCCTTTCTCATCTCCACCTTTTGAGGAATGACAGCATATGGATTCACTCTTGCTCCCAGGTAATTTACTAGGTTGCCCTTTTGGACCTTCTCAGGGGCAATGAACAAACCTTTGTCTTCTAATAATTTTACTAATTCTCCATATGCGGTATCTAGCAGGCCTTCATCCTTAACAGTTAACAGAATGTCATCCATATAATGAACACATCTCAAAGCAGGAAATTTGCTTTTTAGAGGGGCAATGGCATTGCCCATGAACAGTTGACACATTATAGGGCTATTGACCATACCTTGGGAGAGGACCAGCCATTCATACCTCTGATCTGGCTCCTCATGGTTACATGATGGGACAGTGAAAGCAAACCTCTCACTATCCTTAGGGAAGAGAGGTATAGAGAATAAAACAGTCTTTTATATCTATTACTATTACAGACCAGTAAGCCGGCAAGGAGGATAAAAGCGGCAGCCCACATTGTACTGGGTCCATGATCTGCATCTGTTGATTAATGGATTGTAGATCATGCAACAATCTCCATTTTCCTGATTTCTTTTTGATAACAAATATTGGAGTATTCCAAGGAGACACTGATGGCCTTATATGATTCATTGCCAGCTGCTCTTGAACTAAAATTTTTGCTGCCTCAAGCTTTTCAGAGGAAAGTGGCCACTGAGGAACCCACACTGGCTCCTCTGTCTTCCAGGTAATGGGGATGCCTTCCTCAGTGGCCCCTAGGAAAAACCCAGGCCCTGATTTTTATGTCTCTTTTGGGTAATGACAGGACTTACTCTTCTTTGGAGGTACTTCCCTATTCCTTTACCAGGAAAGCACCCCATATTTTTCATAGTCTTTTGTGAAGTTTCAGAATACTCATTGGTCAACTTAAAGCCCATGTCTCTTAGCAGATCTTCTAAGCACTGATTAATGGCTTCAGGGAAGGCCTCTATTTGTTTCCTGATGAACGAAATCAAAATCCTGACCTGACAGGTTTATGTGAACCAACTCCTCAAGATCATATTAAAGTCACCCAGGAACAATATGAACTGTACTGTGAAATGGGCTCCACATTTCAACTGTGTAAGATATGTGTTGAGAATGATAAGGATGTGAAGATTGAGCCCTGTGGACACCTCATGTGCACATCCTGCCTCATGTCATGGCAGGAATCAGAAGGTCAGGGCTGTCCTTTTTGCAGATGTGAAATCAAAGGTACTGAGCCCATCGTGGTGGATCCATTTGACCCCAGAGGCAGTGGCAGTCTATTAAGGCAAGGAGCAGCTAATGTATTTCATTTTTGTATTGGTCTTAAGAGTGTTTTTGTAGTCCTACAGTCTCTGTTAGGAGAGAGTAGGTTTTTATTAAATGCTAACCGACCCCAGAAGCAGCACAGAAAGCAGTAGAGGTGCTGTGCTGTAGCCCTAGTTAAGGACTTAAGACTTTCCTGATAAGGATGTGTGTCTCTGTGTTCGTGTGTCCTGTCATTATAAATTTATCCTGCTGTGTGTGAATCCAGGCAGGGAGTTCGCACAAGAGCTTCAGGAAGGAATCTCTGCAGACTCCCATCTACTGTGGTATTGCACCTAGTCCTGCTGGATATTACAACTTCAATCCTCCGCTTTGGCTTAGATTATCGTGTACTTAGTTAGCCATGTTTTATATTGTTAGAATACCCATTGTCCTTTCCCTTGGAACCTCCTTACTCCACCTCCTCCTGCACTTTCTATTCTGTTTCACTTTCTGTCTTTTTAGATATTTTTTATTGTAACATTTTGAGGGAAACCCACCTTTTCTCTAGGGCTTGCTGGTGGCACTTTTGATCCTTAAGGCAACTACGCACCAGCCTCCACACAGGCCGGACTCCGGGCATAATGTCCCTTGGTCCCAAGCGAAATCCAGATCTTTCCCTAACTTATCCCAGCACGCCACAGTTAGGTTATTTGAGACTGTGAACCAAGGTGCAATGGTATCACACTCATTCAAAATCTTTCCAGGGTGCTCTTCTTCATTTTGAGGTTTATTTTAACAAGAGTAGCTCTTGAAGAGCCAGAAAAATTGGATGAAACTGAGAAGTTCCCATCCAAAATCTTTTCCTTTTGGTTTGCTGCTGCATCGAGAGCCCTTTCACTTTTGGTTTGCTACTGCCGTGAGAGCTCTTTCACTTTCTTTTTTAAGGTTTCATAGTGTGCTTTGAAATCTTACTAGTTACAATAAGCATAAAGTACATGTAAAACAAATGTAACATGGCAATAGTCAAAGTTTCCTTGGTGTGTAAAGATTAAACATAATGATTTTAACTACCAAAAATTGCCACAAGGCTATCTTCTTAGGTCTTGAGTTATTAATGATTTAAGGTCTAGGTGTGCCTCACTCTGAGAGAGTGCTATACACTTACTGGTTTTTTGGTTTTTTGTTTGGTTGGTTTTTTTTTTTTTTGTTTTTTGTTTTTCTAAGAAGGACTGAGGCCGTCCACTTTTTGGCCTTTCTTTTATCTATCTATCTATCTATCTATCTATCTATCTATCTATCTATCTATCTATCTCTCTATCTTTCCATCTACCTACCTATTTATTTGAGCTTCATATGGTCTGTGAGTTGTTTCTTGGGTATTCAGAGCTTTCTAAGGCTAGTATCCAATTATCAGTGACTGCATATTGTGTTTGTTCTTTTGGGGTTTGGTTTTACTCATCCACTTCCCACCATGACAATAAATGCTTTAAAACTATGAACCATCTTTTTTCATTGGTATCCGCTGTTGGGAGCTGTAGAGAATCCTGTAGGGAGCCGTTTGTGCCACACCCAAACATGGCGCCGGCTTCCCGCCGAGAACTCAGCAAACAGAGCTGTTGCCCAGCCAAGAGACTTAATGCGCATGCGCCACATACGTCATAGCCCGCTCTCGGGGCATACTATTGAGTTACTGAAGGGCGCACCAATCAGGTAGCAACACGAGTCTCCTAGGCATATATAGCTGTGCATTTCTCCCCCACGGGGAGAGGGAGATAGTGGAGAGATTGCGGGAGACCCCACGTGGAGAAATGGCAGAGAGATACCACGTGGAGAGAGACCCGATAGGAGAGATTGTGGGAGATCCCACGTGGAGAGAGACTGGGCAGAGAGATCGCACGTGGGAGACTGCACATGAGAGGTCGCCTAGGCAGTAGACCCCGGTAGGGAGTCCCCGGCTCAGAGAGAAGTTTCCGGCTCAAGAAGTCCCCTGCTCAGAGTGCTGTACAATAAAGGTTGTCCGCAGAAGAATCTTGTTGTTTGTTGCACGCCTGTTCCTATCGGCGGGAAGCATGGGCGCGCGACAGAAGCCTTCCTACAGAGCCTCCTTCTGATCTCCCATAGAAGGCCTCTGTGCTCCAGCCACAGCCATGACCAAAACCAAGCCTACATCCAACTACCAACAAGACAAGGGGACACACACACACGTACACAAACACACACACACACACACAAACACACACACACACACACACAGGACCAGCTGGAGCTACCTTCTTCCCTCTTGGCCCCGGGCTAGATTTTTTCTCAGCTCTTCTGAAGAATCCAGCAGCCAGCACGAGGGTGTCCAAGAGCCTGAGAACCAGACAACACCGGCCTCATCTGGGGCCCCAGGATCCTTGAACGAGCTCTAGCTAACCAGGCCTCCCCTTGAGCTGGATCCCAATTTGGGCCTGTCACTGGACCTCCTTTTTCTCAGGCTCTTTGCTGTATTTGTCCCTGTAGTTCTTTCTGACAGGAACAATTATGGGTCAGAGTTTTTGACTGTGGGATGACAACCTCACCCCTCACTTAATGCCCTGTCTTTCTGATGGAGGTGGGCTCTACAAGTGTCCTCTCCTCACTGTTGGGCATTTTATCTAAGGTCCCTCCATTAGAGTCCTGAGAGTTTCTCAACTTCTAGGCTTCTGGTACATTCTGGAAGGTCCCCTCACCTCCTACCTCCTATCTGTTTTCATTCTTTCTGCTGTCCCTCAGGGCTTCATTCCTGTTCCTCCCACCCAATACCTGATCGCTGAACTTTAGGCTCTTAAGGTTGTTGAGACCACTATAGACTATGGAGACTTTTGAAGTTGAGCTAAATGTTTTTTGTGTTGTGCTATGTTTAGGTATGGCCCACAGAGACTCATGTGTTTGAACAAGCCAATGGGGGCCAGGGAGTAGAATGTGATAGTTTGTATATCCTTGGGCCAGGGAGTGGCACTATTAGGAGTGTGGCCTTGTTTGAATAGGTGTGACACTGTGGGCATGGACTATAGTATTCTAGCCATAACTGCTTGGAAGTGAGTCTTCCACTAGCATCCTTCAGAAGAGCTGCTCCTGTACCTTGCCTGCCTGGATGCTGCCATGCTCTTGCCTTCATGATAATGGACTGAATCTCTGAATGTGTAAGCCAGACCCAATTATATGTTGTCCTTATAAGAGTTCCCTGGGTCATGGTGTGTGTTGACAGCAGTAAAACCCTAATACACTGACCCTTAAACTGACAACTGTTTCTGTCCCTACACAGACTTTCTTAGCAGAAACAATAAATATCTGACCTGGTCTGCTGCCAAACTATCTGGGAGCACAATGGCTATGTGGTTACCTAGAAACTTGAGTGCCTGTTAAAAATATGCAAGGTACTTTTGGGTGGCTTGAGGGAACTATGCTACAATATATTCATTCTTTCCTCCTTCACATAGGACCTGTCTTACATAAACTCTAATAAAGATAGGGTAGGTATCTTGTCAAGTACGAACAAATCCACTTAATGCTAGCACAAACTGGACCATTGCTATAATAAGTTTCTACATGTCAAGGATAAAATGTGGGGCAGATGTGCAGGTAACCCCTGTTTATGGAGTAATGTGAAGCTGCCTTATAAATCCAGAATGCCTAGATGAGTGGTTCTCAACCTTTCTAATGCTGTGACTCTTAAGAGAGCTCCTCATACTGTGGTGACCCCCAACCATAAAACTGTTTTTCCACTACTTTCTTAACTAATTTTGCAACTGTCATGAATCATGATGTAAATATCTGTTTTTAAATGCTCTTAGGTGACTCCTTCCATTGAAAGGATAGTTTGAGACCCACCCCAGGGATCTTCAATCCACTGGTTGAGAACCACTGGCTAAGGGTGACTTTGGCCTGAAGAGAAGATTTAACATGCCTAAGAGAGCACATGGAATATGTAACTCTAGAACAGTTAACTAAAAGATCTAAGAAAATAAGAGAGTGGTAAACATTATTTAGTAAACATTATTTAATAGCAACTCTCAATATTAGAAGTTCCAATTATCTAGCAACAAGATTCAGACAAACTGAATTAGAACACAGGATCCATTTCTTCTTCTATAAAACTCTTTACCTTAAGGTAAAAGGTAACAGTAGTCCAAACAAATGGAACAAAGAAACACGCAGGTGTAACTATTGTAATATCTGACAAAATAAATTTTAAAAAGCAAAATTAATCAGAAGCTATAAAGGAAGAAATTTCCATTTAAAAAACATGGCTACCCTTAAAATAAGCATAGTGTGATTGTTTGTATATGCTCGGCCCAAGAAGTGGCACTAATAGAGGGTGTAGCCCTGTTGTAGTATATGTGCTCTTGTTAGAGTAGGTGTGTCACTGTATGTGTGGATTTTCAGACCCTTATCCTCAATGCCAGTATTCAGCTAGCACTTTCAGATGAAGATGTAGAACTTTCAGCTCCCCCTGCACCATGCCTGCCTGGATGCTGCCATGTTCTCATGTTTATCATTTGTATAAATGATGGCTACTGATTTATTTGAGTTAATTTTATATCCATCCACTTTGCTGAAGTTGTTTATCAGCTGGAAAAGTTCTTGGGCAATATTTACCCCACACAATAATAGTGGGAGACATCAACACCCCACTCTCACTAATGGTCAGGTCATTGAAACAGAAACTAAACAGTGAAAGTAATAGAGGTTATGAACCAAATGGATTTCATAGACATTTACAGAACATTTCACCCTAAAACAAAAGAATACACCTTCTTCTCAGCACCTCATGGTACCTTCTCCAAAACTGACCATATAATTGCCACAAAACAACCTTCAACCAATACAAAAAGATTGAAATAATTTCATGCACCCTACCAGACCTAAGGCTGGTCTTCAATAACAGCAAAAACATCAGAAAGTCCACATACAAGTGGAAACTGAACAATTTTCTACTCAATGATGATTATTTGGTCAGGGAAGAAATAAAGAAATTAAAGACTTCCTGGAATTTAATGAAAATGTGCATGCATAATAATTAAATTTATGGAACACAATGAAAGCAGTGATAGAGGAAAATTCATAGAACTAAGTGCCCTGGTAAAGAACCTGGAGAGATCTTACACTAGCACCTTAACAACACACCTGAGAGCTTTAGAACAAAAAGAAGTAAGCTCACCCAAGAGGCAGGAAATTGTCAGACTCAGGGATGAAATCAACCAAATAGAAACAAAGAGAACAATACAAAGAATCAATAGAATCAAAAGCTACTTCTTTGAGAGAATCAACAAAATAAATAAACCCCTAGCCAAACTAACTAAAGGGCCAAGAGGCAGTAACCAAATTGACAAAATCAGAAATGAAAAGGGAGACATTACAACAGATACTGAGGAAATTACAAAAGACTGTCAGATCCTACTACAAAAGCCTATACTCAACAAAACTGAAAAATCTAGATAAAATGAATGATTTTCTAGACAGATATCACATGCCAAAGTTAACTCAAGAGCAGGTAAACTATCTAAACAGGCCCATAAGGAAATAGAAGAAGCCATTAAAACTTCCCAACCAAAAGAGAGAGAGAGAGAGAGAGAGAGAGAGAGAGAGAGAGAGAGAGAGAGAGAGAGAGAGAGAGAGAGAGAGGGAGAGGAGAGAGAGAGAGAGAGAGTGAGAGAGAGAGAGAGAGAGAGAGAGAGAGAGAGAGAGAGAGAGAGAGAGAGAGAGAGAGAGAGAAGTTGGGGGGGCAGGGTCAGATGGATTTATTTCAGAATTCTAAGAGACCTTCAAGGAAGATCTGATACCAATGTTCCTTAAACTCTTCCATAAAATAGAAACAGAAGAAACATCACATAATTCATTCTATGAAGTCACAATTACTCTGATACCTAAACTACACGAGGACCCAAAAAAGAGAACTTTAGACCAACCTTCCTTATGAACATTGATGCAAAAATACTCAATAAAATATTTGCAAACTGAATCCAAGAACACATCAAAACCATCATTAACCACGGTCAAGTAGGCTTCATTCTAGGGATACAAGGTTGATTCAATATACAAAACTCCATTAACATAATCTACTATATAAACTCAAAAAAAATCACCACATGATTATCTCCTCAGATGCAGAAAAAGCATTTGACAAAATACCACACCCCTTCACATTAAAAGTATTGGAAAGATCAGGAATCCAAGGTCCATACCTATATATAATAAAAGCAATTTACTGCAAACCAACAGCCAGTATCAAATTAAATGGAGAGGTACTTGAAGCAATCTCATTAAAATCAGGGACAGGGATGCTCACTCTCCTTATATCTATTTAATATAGTACTTAAAGTGCTAGCTAGAACAATAAGACAACAAAAAGAGACCAAGGGGATACAAATTGACAAAGAAGAAATAAAGGTTTCATTATTTGCAGATGGTATGATAGTATACATAAGCAACCCTGTCTCATGAAGTATTATAAAGGTCCTTTAGGTATTGCATTCCAAAACTATCCTACAATGACTCCATGATGATATTTACTTCACTGTCCAATCATAGTGTGAGATGTGTGGATAGTCTGCAAAACAGGTAAGTTTGTATAGAACTTGTTCAGGAAGTCTGGACTATGTGTTTGTGCAGGTTCCTCTGAAGCCAGAGGATGGCACTGGACTCTGGAGATGGAGTTATTGGCCATTGTGAGATGCCTGACTTTGGAGACGGAAATAGAATTCTGGTTCTTTGGAAGAGTAGCAAGGACTCTTAGCTGTTGAGTCATCTCTACAGCCCTAATCAATAATTTAAAATACTACTTGAAAGTTGTGTCATATACTGCATTCCCTAACCACAAATTTGCTTATTTCGCACCAATCCTAACCTATAATAGCTATAAATAGAGGCTCTTGAATTCAACCATGCTAGAAAACTGGCTGGCTTGATATTGTGTAGGTGTTAAGCAGACAATCATAGTTTTGAGGAATTCATAAGCACAGTGGTTCTGTTATGTCCAGAAGACATTCTATTGGTCTGGTCATCAGAAAACTGTTTTGTTTTGTTTTATTTTTTATAAGTTTCTGACATCCTCATCTATGACTGGTCCTAATCCTTGGGTGAATCAAGTTTGATGTAGACATCCCATTTGTAGCTGAGCTCTTCAAGTTGTTTGTTCTCTGTACTTAATGATTTTCTGTATTAACTACCATTCACTGCATATTACACCTCTGTAATGAAGTCTGAAGACTACACTAACCTATGAGTATAGAGATATGAATTTAAAGGTCAATTTGAAATTCTGTTCAATTAGCCAAACAATAATAGTAGCTTTAGACCTGGGGCTTTGAGGAACTGGAGTGTTATCAGCAGGCATGGATATCTTTCTTTAGAGTAGGCTTTAAATTCAATAAGAAAGTAGTTGGTAGATTACCACTTTCAGTGAGTTTTTATTTTTAACTTGACATTACCTAGAGTCACCTGGAAAGAGAGAATCTAGATTAAACAGTTGTCCTTATAAAACTGGTATGTGCGCATATCTGTAGGGGCATTGCCATGATTATTAATTAATGTATGCAGTACCATTCATAGGCAGGTAATCTTGGGCTATTTAAAAAAGCTAGCTGATGATAAACCAGTAAGCTAACCAATAATAAACTGTGTTACTCTATAATTTCTGCTTTTGTTCCTGCCCCGACTTCCTTCAGTGACAGATTGTGGCCTGAGAATGTAAGCTGAAATAAACTGTTACCTCAGTTGCACTTTGTCAGAATGTTTTGTCACAGCAACAAAATGAAACTAGAATACGCTTAAGATTTGTATTGTTATTGTGTTATATGTAGACATATTGTGCCATGCTTGAGGTTACTGTGTTCACAGCAGGGTATGGCTGCTGGCTCCTTTTCCCCCATTAGCTTACATAGATCCTCTAGTACTGTTGAATATCAACCAACAAGAAGAACCTTACTGGTTAGTACCAACTTGATTTTCTCTGCGACCTCTGTCCAAAGTGTATGGTGTGTTCAGCAAAACAGTCTTACCATCAAGTTCTGGTGTACAACCAAGGGCAATGACAATAGCCTGTGGTGTTTTAGGGATCTTCAAACACTACAGACCAACAAATCAAGGAGAGATGTCCCATGCCTGGCACTGGGATTTTCATTTGTGGGCCTTTAGCTTCTGGGAGGAATATAATCTTCTATGTATGGTTACTCTAATTAAATTCACACACACGTGTGTGTGAGTGAGCACTTGTGCATGCACACTCACACACATTCACACACACAAGTTCTAGTTTATACAAAGATAGAGCAGCACATGCTTTTTCAGATGTTTTAGTTCTCGCTCACCCTGGATCCTAGTATCAGATCTTTTGATCTGTGTGTTCAACCTGGAGTACCTATAGATCCCAAATGTAGGAAGGGGCCATTGATGACTGGGGAAGGGCGATCTTGAGGGAGTGGCAGTAGTGGAACAGGTGATATGAAAGGGAAAGGGGAGTAGTAAAAGGAAGGGTTAAGCAGGAGAAGGGTGAGAGGATGGGAAAGCGAGCAGGGCAAGGAGACAATATTCTTCCAACTTTCACTTAATGTAAGACTGCTTTCTTGAGAGTGGGATAGATGTGGGAGCAGTGAAGCTGGCTTTCCAGTCTTGTTTATCCAGGTATATTCTCTCTGCTGTTTCCCTTACTTCTGAGTGGAAACAGTGTTTGTGACCCGATGTTGATGTTGAACACAGAGTTAAGGGGAGCCTAAAGATCCACACGGAGAGCATGGATGTGCCTTGTAATGCTGTCTTTCCTTGTGTCACTTGACTCTTTCTGGACAGACACATGGGAGAAGAGCAAAATTCTTTTTTTCTTCATTTGCCCTTGGGCTTTTTGTTATCAGTCTAACCTGTTCCCTAACACATAAGCATCTCTCTCTCTCCTTTTAATTTATCATATGTTTTCTAAATTTAATACATTATTTCCATTCTATCTGACATGCAAGGTCTACAGTATTTCTTTCCCTTTGGTCTACTTCTCATATTTCCTTTGCCAGAAAGAAGTGTTTGCAAAAACTCTTTGGCTACACCTCATTACCTTGTACTATCACTGCCAGAAAGCAGAGCCCATAATGTAAATATAAAAATTGTGTTCAGCTAAGTTCCCTTGAGTATGTAATTACAATGCATTCCAATTCTGGAATACACCTAAATAGGAAGAATCTTCATCTTCAGCACGAGATTCTTCATGGCGTCCATCACACAGGAAAATATAAGCAGAGAAGATAACTGTAGTAACTAGCCCTAAATAAGGCAAAGCAGCAAAAAATATTATCCACTTTCATTGTTGATGTTCTAGGGAGAATTCTCTTCCTATAGAGGCCCCAAAGGAAGAACGAGAGAATTCTAATGTAATTGGAGAAGCACAAAATAGTTTATATAATTTCTGTTCATCTTCAGAAGTACCAAGTATTTTGAATACATATCATATGGACTTACTTGATGAATGGCAAAACAGTCTCATTATTTCCTATCACCAAAAACCTTAACACACTATCAGATATTGTTTTTAGTTATTATGCTATCTACAAAAACTCAATATATATGAAAGCATGAAAATACTTTTCTACATTAAATATACTATAAGTCTTAAAGATGAAACTATATATATATATATATATATATATATATATATATATATATATATACAATAAAAGCAGTCCCTGTAAACATGATGAGTTGATGATTAACTGGTTTATTAACCAAATTAAAACACAGTTGTCTCAAAACTTTACTTCTGAAGCAGAAGTAGACAGTAGATTGTTCTGGGTGGAGCATTAAATATAAAACCCAGGACTTAGGGGGTATGAATGTAAAGCCATGATGTACAAGAGTCATTTGCTAAGAATATGCATGTAAATAAACCTAAGTTCTTTCAAATACAAAGCTAACTAAATATGTTTAATTGCTGATATAACCCGATGCCTCTTAGAGGACCATTTGGAAAATTATATAAATATAAAAACTCATATAAGAACTAACCAATAAAATAGAGGTAAATTTAGAGATAGAACGTTGTTTCCTAACATTTAGTCATTTAAAATCACTTTCACTGTGTCTGTTACGTGCACATAATACCCAGCGTATTCATGCAATAGTTTTACTTATTTCATTCTTTTCACTTAATGGTTTAATTGTTTTTTACATTTATTTATTCATGTATGGGGGTGTACCACAGAAAGTGTGACAATCAGAGGACAACTTCAATGTGGTTGGTTCTCTCCTCTGACCATGTGGGTTTTGAAGCTGGAGTTCAGGTCCTTAAGCATGAAGGCCAGTACCTGCTGAGCCTTCTCCCCACCCATGTGTCACCTACAGCACGAAAAACAAAACAGCATCATGGTTTTGCTTATGATACACATTATATTTATGTAATAAGTTTAAATATTATATTAACTACATATTATTTCCCTTACATAGAAAGAGCAAACATATCAATATTCATATAAGTAGAACTATTTTGGATTTGCTGTGTGTAAATGGTTTTTGATTGTCTGCAAACTGCACTTCATTTTATGATTAGTATGTGAAATCCTCTTCTGTTTATGGTATATACTTAAAAAAAAAGTCTGCTGGACTTAAAATTTCATCATAGCAGATTATCTTTATTTCTTAGCTGTTCCATCAGTTCCAAGTGCTGGTTAAATGGTTCTCCTGATTTATGCAGGGCAGTAAGACCCTTAGCACAGAGTACACAGAGGGCTGTGGTAATTGCTGTGAACTAGCCTTCTAAACAATAACAAGAGATTGAATGCAGGAGTGGCTCAGCACTTAAGACTCCTTGTTCTTCTGAGGATCTAGGTTGATTCTTAGACACACATGGGACCTCACAACTGTTTGTAACTCTAGTCCCAGAGGCTTTGACACCTTCTTCTGGCCTCTGTGGACACCAGGCATATATGTGGGACACATACATATGGGGACAAAAGACACTTGTACACATAAAATAAATATTAAAAATAGATTTTAAAACAAAACATTAAAACCCCACAAAGAGTAGAAGACTGGAAATGAAGGAAGGGGGAGCAGATATGAGAAGAGTTGAAGTGAAAATGGGAGAGTATTATCAAAACGTGTTGTTGGGAATCCCCAATATATTAACAATAACATGGTTTTCAGAAGTATCAGCTAACTGGTCAGACCAAAAAAATGTATGGTTCCAAATTTGCATCAGATTACTACAAGAAATAACCACTTGCTAGCTTCTTGGCCCTGCAGTCCCATAGGAAGACCAACAGACCCCTCAGGGATCCCAGGGACTAAACCACCAAAGAGCACACATGGGCCTGTTCACAGCTCCAGCTGCATATGTAGCAGAGGATAGCCTTATCTGGCATCAGTGGGAAGGGCAGCCCTTGGTCCTATAGAGGCTTGATGCATAGGGTGATGCTAGAGGGAAGAGGCAGGAGTGCGTAGGTGAGTGAGGGAGCACCTTTTTAGAAGCAAAGGGGATGGGGTGGAGGGTTTGAGTAGGGAAGACTGGGAGCGGGATAACATTTGAAATGTAAACAAATAAAATGACTAATTAGAAAAATGTTAAGTTCTTTGAATCATGCTCACTTAATCAGTAGTTTTCCTTTCTGGGTTATTTGTAGTATTCTTGTCTCTACCAGTAGCCTGTGGTTCCGTCAGAATAGAGAAAGCATGTTTCCTACTGTTCTCTAATGGGAGAACACAGTCACCTTCCACCTCTCATTTGGAGTTGGTTTGATAAGAGCCTTGCATGTTGTAAAAGTTTCACGTGTATTGGTTGCACACAAACTAGCATTTTTGAAAGAATAATTCTTTTTGTAAAGTTATACAATAAGCCAAGTGAGAAGATGCTTTAAATAGGTACACTTAGAAGTTCTAAACATTTTAGCCAAGGAATATAGCTCAGGGGTAATGTGAACACGGCCTTGCCAAGCAGTACCAATGGGTCTAGAAACTGTGAGGAAGGATTTACTTTCACGTATCTTGGGTTAGAGTAAGAAAACCTACAATGGAATGGTTTTGTCAATGGGATTTGGTGGGAAGCACTTGGGGTATTGAAAATATTTCTGTGGAAAACATATCACACAGTTCCCACAATAGCAGGCTATGCCATTGTTGAAGTGATCCTATATCCTAGCACTGAATGTCTTTCATACTGTGAGGCACCATCTGCTATGATACTGTTGGGAAATCCTTAACAAACCTAAGTGGATGTTGGTGCCATGCTCTTGCATCACTGAGACTGTGGTCTGAATAAACACTTCCTTAAATAATACTCAGCTGCTAGTATTTCATTACAGCTGAGATAGGCTCTGTCTTCTAGACACATTTGTTCAGTTAGGGCTCTGTTCTTGTATGTTCCTTCTAATGCCATCCCTAACACAAATGTGTCTTGTGTCATTTTGATGTTTTCCTATGACTGTAACTCAAACACTTCTTTTATATGTCACATATCTTGAGGGTTCATTTTATTTTATTTTTAATTAAAATATTTTATTGGATATTCTCTGTATTTACATTTCAAATGTTATTCTCGTTCCCCCTACTCTCATTCCCCTTGCCCCTACTCTCATTACCCCTACCCCTCAATTTACGTCCATGAAGGTGCTCCCTCTCCCAACCACCCTCTCTATCTCAGTGCCTTGGCATTCCCTTACACTAGGAAAATGAGCCTTAACTGGACCAAAGGCCTCTTCTATTAATGCCAGACAATGATATCCTCTGATACATATGTAATTGGAGCTATGGGTCTCTTCATGTGTGCTCATTGGTTGGTGTTTTAGCCTCTTGGAGTTCTGAAGGGTTTGGTTGGTTGAAACTGTTGTTCTTCCCATGGGGTTGCAAACCTTTTTAGCTCCTTCAGTCCTTTCTCTAGCACTTTCACTGGGGTCCCCATGTTCAGTTCGATGGTTAGCTGCAAGCATCCTCAACTGTATCTGTATGATTCTGGCACAGCCTCCGAGGAAGCATCCCTATTGGGTTCTCCTGCCAGTAAGCACTTCTTGGCATTGGCCATAGTGCTTGGGTTTGGTGGCTGCATATGGGATGAATCTCCAGGTGAGGCAGTCTCTGGATGATCTTTTCTCCAATCCCTGCTTCTCTATTTGTCTTTGTATTTCTTCCTATAAGTGTGTTGTTATTCCGCCTAAGAAAGATTGAGGCATCCACATTCTGGTCTTCCTTCTTTTTGAGCTTCATAAGATCTGTGAAATGTTTCTTGGGTATTCAGAACTTTGGGGGGCGGGCTAGTATCTGCTTATCAGTGAGTGCATACCATGAGTGCTCTTTTGTGACTGGGTGAGATCACTCAGGATAATTGCTTCTAGTTCCATCCATTTGCCTAAGAATTTCATGAAGTTATTGTTTCTAATAGCTGAATAGTACTCCATTTTATAAATGTACCACAATTTTTGTTTCCATTCCTCTGTTGAAAGCCATCTGGATTCTTTCCAGCTTCTGGCTATTATAAATAAGGCTGATATGAACATGATGAAACATGTGTCCTTGTTATATGTTGGAATATTTTTTGGGTATATGACTATGAGTGGTATAAGTGGGTCTTCAGGTAGTACTATGTATAATTTTATGAGGAACCGCCAGACTGATTTCCAGAGTGGTTGTACCAGCTTACAACCCCACCAACAGTGGAGGAGTGCTCCTCTTTTTCCACATTTTTGCCAGCATCTGCTGTCACCTGAGTTTTTGATCTTAGCCATTCTGGCTGGTGTGGGGTGGAATCTCAGGGTTGTTTTGATTTGTATTTCCCTGATGACTAGGGATGTTGAGCATTTCTTTAGGTGCTTCTCAGCCATATAGCATTCCTCAGTTGATAATTCTTTATTTAGCTCTGTACTTGACTTTTAATAGGATTATTTGATTCTCTGGAGTCTAACTTCTTGAGTTCTTTGTATATATTAGATATTAGCCCTCTATCAGATGTAGGATTGGTAAAAATTCTTCCCCAATAGGCTGTCTGACATTCTCTCCTCCTGACAGTGTCTTTAGCCTTAAAGAAACTTTGCAATTTCATGATGTCCCATTTGTTGATTTATGGTCTTAGATCATAAGCCATTGGTGTTTTGCTGAGGAAATTTCCCCTTTGTGCCTATGTGTTCTAAGCCATTCTCCATTTTATCATTTATTAGTTTCTGTGTACCTGGTTTTATGTGGAGGCTTTTGATCCATTTGGACTTGAGATTTGTACAAGGAGATAAGAAAAGATCAATTTTCATTCTTTGGCATGCTGACTGTCAGTTGAACCAGCATCATTTGTTGAAGATGCTGTTCATTAAATTTTTTTCACTCCTTTGTCAAAGATTATTTGACCATAGGTGTGGGGGGTTCATTTCTGGGTCTTTAATTCTGTTTCATTGATCTAACTGCCAGTCTCTGTACCAATACTGTTTAGTTTCTTATCGTGATTGATCTTTAATAAAAGCTTGAGGTTAAAGATAGAGATTCCCCCAGAAGTTCTTTTATTGTTGAGAATAATTTTTGCTATCCTGGGTTTTTTTTATATTCCAAATGTATTTGCAAATTGCTCTTTATAACTCTATGAAAAATTGAGATGGAACTTTGATGGGGATTGCATTGAATCTGTAGATTTCTTTAGGCAAGATGGCCATTTTTATAATGTTGATCCTTCCAATCCATGAGCATGGAAGATATTTCCATCTTCTGAGTTTTTTTTTTTTTCTTTCAATTTTCTTCTTCAGAGACTTGAAGTTGTTGGCATACAGATCTTTCATTTGGTTGGTTAGGGTCACACCAGGGTGTTTTATATTGTTTGTTACTACTGTGAATAAGAAATTATTCTCTAATTTCTTTCTCAGCCTGTTTATCCTTTAAGTAGAGGAAGGCTACTGATTTGTTTGGGTTCATTTTATTAAAACAAATAAGATTAGTGTTGGGTAATTCTTTTTATTTGGATGGTACTAGAGAGGTTCAGGTTTTCTTTTGCCACAGGTGTTACAGTGAAATGTAAAAGTAATGACTGGGCCTGTTTTGAAAAAAATTCTCCAACTTTGCAATGACTTCTTTGCTTAGCTTATTAAGTAGCATGGAGTAAATTAAATACATTTACATATACTTTAGAAATGATGACCTAATGTTCAACATTTGAAAGCAGAAGTTTGCTATGTGGATTATTGTTTCTAATTTTTATTTTCTTTCAGCCCTGGAAAGAAGATGTGCATGGTTTGTTGTTGGTGTTTTTTGTTTGTTGTTGTTTTGGCCAAGTCTGAAACTATGTCTACCAGCTTAGTGAGGATCCATCTTTTATCAGCTGAGGAGACTCTGCTGTCCACAAACCAGCAGCCTTGGACTGTAGTCAGAATCATTCACCACAGCAATAGGTACAAAGGACCGCAGAGAGTAATGTCTGTAGATACTAAAACTTCCTAAATTGATAGATCTGTTTTAAAAAATATTTACAGTATGCTCTACTTCTTGTTATATGAAGTAATAATGGTTGTCACTTTTAATTTCCTGCCAATTAAAATTTTATGTAGCATAAATATAAATGGTTTGGTGTTAACTATAAATACTTTAACCCATGAATTTTTTCTTAATATTGTTTCCAGTGTTCTTTTACCAAGAAGTATTTTATTCTATTTTCTAGATACAGCCTGCTGAAATACAACCTAAGCCATTTGTCCTCAGTGGTCAGGGATTATTATTTAAGACAGAAATTACACATATTGCATACTTGTTACAGCATTCATCTCATTACATAACTGTTCCACTCCACTTTCCTACTTCTCTTCCTGTGGACGATTCAGTGAGCTGGGCACTGCCACCTTTGAACAGTTGGTGGCTCCCATGCATTGCAACTGTCTTAGTTTGGCACCGAAGTAGGATTTACCCATTCAAAATGCATTTGAAAACAGAATGCAAATACAGTACATTTTACCATCGTGAAATGTTTATCACATATGAACTTAAAAGTTTTCAACTCTCCTAACTCCAGACTATGAATTTCTGTTAGTGATTCACTAAATGTACTGAAAATTCACAAACATTATAACAGAGATGCAATGTCAGCCACACTTTCAGTAAGCATTTTTTAGGAGTCAGGGTAAGAAAGAATAAAGAGAAACGAGTGATTGACATTAACATTTTATTTTAATAATTTCAGCCAGTGGGTGCTGTGTCTCTCTCTGTATGTCTCGGTGTCTGTGTCTCTCCCTCTCTCCCTTTCCCAATACTCTTCTCTCCTTATCTCCAACATTCCATACTCCTTTTCTGTTTACAGCACACCTCACTTTAGACTCGGGACATTACAGGAGGTTAGTGGCTAGCACCCATGACCTCAAACCTCAAACAGTAAAAGGCAACCTGTTTACTCAGATTATATGGAATCTATGGCTTATTGGCAGAAAGTCATATTGGTAAATGAAACCTCGTAGTTTTCTTCCTGAACTTCAAGTCCTTTCATACAGAGAAGTGATCTAGAAGACTTAGTTCACAATTTTGATGAGATATGATTGAAGTGTGCAGCTTTGCTAGCAGCATTTTATTATTGTTGTCTTGGCAATGTTAGAACTTGCATTATTAAAGAGCTCTTGGAGACTCTAGAGCATCCCTTAGTATTTTTGACACAGAAGACAATTTCTTTTTTAATGTTTGGCTATCAGTTCCGACGCTGTGTTTCCCCATGTCCAGATTTAGCTGGTGTCTTTTTATTTGGTGTGAAGTCTGCTAGCCTTAGTGTTGACCCCCTCCATTATAGGCAGCCATCATTATGTGGATTTAAAGAGCCCAGCCCCAGCGACAGGCAGACTAACTCAGTTTGTTTAAGCCCTGGCTCTACCACCGATTCATCCTGTGAGTCTTGTGCATCATGTAATATCTGGAAATACTGAGAATTATGATACACAGATAATGGGTTGAAGTGACAATAGAATGGTTATGGTAGCAGCTGGAGAAACAGCTCAGTGGTTAAGGAAGACCCGAGTTCTGTGTCAGTTCTTCACTGTCTGCCTGCTACTAGGGCTTCAATGCAGAAGAAATGGCATAGATGTGGGATTTACACATGCACAATAATACATACATGCATATGTACATACATGCACATATACTATATTCACATTCACAGACACTGACATGTACACACACACACACACACACACACACACACACACACATATATGTAGCTTTTATAACATTAGACAGATACTATAGGGCAAACAAAACATTCACCATCCCATACATGTTTTAGTTCAATGAGTAAATCCAGAAAATGCACCTGAATTTCCTCTCTTCGGTTTTAGAATACTTGACAACATAACTGCCTTATTTTGTTTGAGAATGAGGTATGTGGTTTGGAAGTGATCTTTAAAATTTTTTTTATATTTTTTATGTTTACAGACAACTTAGTAGAATGCTCTGTACCAGACTTTCTCTGACTGGGGTAGGAGCTTCTAAACACTTCACAAGGGAGATGGTTAGGAAGGGCAGAAACAAAGACTCCTGGCTCTAAACAGCATTTAAAATCTACAGTGTCTCAAAACACGCATGATTATCTCTCTCCCTTGTGTTAATTATTGCTTATTATATATCATCCAACCAACCAGCCAATCACCTTTCAGAATGTTGCTGGCCCACTCTGAAGCATAACTATGGAATACTAGGGCCATGGTTGTGATGTTGGCATAATAGGAAAATGATGCCCTTAAAACATTGGAGTAGAGTCTTGGGCTTTGTTTGTGTCATCTGGGCACAAGCTTACATTACCTGGGAAGACAGAGCCCCAGTTAAGACTTGCCTTCATAGGTTTCTGTGGGCAGGTCTTTGGGGGCATTTTCTCTATTGATAGTGGATATGGGAGGGCCTAGTCCACTGTGAGCCCAGGGTGTGTATAAGAAAGCAAGCTTTTTGTAGAATATGTTCTAGTTGGGCCTCCTTGTCTGATCTCATTGGGAGAGGAAGCACCTAGCCTCAAAGAGACTTGATGTGCCAGGGTCAGGGGGATGGGGGGAGATACACCCACCAGCTCAGAGAAGAGGAGGGAAGGATTGTGGGAGAGGGTGACTGGCAGGGGAGCAGTGAGTGGGATGTAAAGTGAATAAGTAAAGAGAAATAAAATTAAATTTAAAAAGAAAGAAAGCAACCTGAGCATTTCACAAGGAGCAAGTCAGTAAGCAGCAGTCCTCTATGCCTTCTGCACTAGTTCCTGCCTCCCGGTTCATGTGTTGGCTCTGCTCTGACTTCTCTCAATGACAGACCGTAATATGGATGGTAAGAGAAATAAACTCTGTTCCTCTCGGTCGCGTCTGGACAGTATGTTTTATAAAAGCAACACAGAGTAAAGTAAAAACATGGAGAGAACTAGTTGTCCATCATGAGAGCATAAACCAATAATTATTAGGACTAAAAATTTCCGAAGCTTGTTAGTCAGGTTTATTATTTTCCTGGGCTTTCACATTGAAAACAGAATCTGGAACATCTGGAAAAATAATCCCCACCATCGGCTATTGTCTAATGATCTGAAGATGAAAAAGAAATAAAAACCAAAGGTAGTAACAATTCATAAAAAAATTACTAGGAAAAAGAAAAATATTTTAGTAATCATCAGTATTTGGGTTCTCAATTGATAATCATTTACCATGTCTAACCACAGCTTGTAGGTATGATTTTGGACAGTAAAAGTTTGCAATAAATCATGAAGTGAGTCATATCATGAAAACCATAGAGAGTAACAAAAGTTGAAGTTGTATGGCAGTAATATGTTGTGTACCTGTTTTAACTCTATCCCACAGGAAGACTAACAAGTAGGTTAGACTTCCACTTTGAACAGTTTGTAGGCACCTGGGTCTTTTAACTCATTTTCATCACATAGTTTGAGCCCCCATGTTTAAATACCCTATTGATTGAAATGGCAGAGTTCATGGGCAGCTCAGAGAGCCCTCTGTGCAGATTGGAGTACAGGCAAAGGAAGACTGGGTTCAGCTGCATAAAGGAAGAGTCATGAAATGATAATTCCAGAAAGTCTCTGAGCAAAGTTCCCCTTCTTCAGGGAGATGTATTCCACACACAGGCATGCATGTGCATACACACACACACACACACACACACACACACACACACACAGAGAGAGAGAGAGAGAGAGAGAGAGAGAGAGAGAGAGAGAGAGAGAGAGAGAGAGAAAGAGAGAGAGAAACATGCATCCTGACTCCAGAAGCCACAGCTAGTTCCAGATCCTATTAGGTAATATTTGTTGTCATTTTCAATAAACACATCAAGCTCCATAATGGCTGTCATATTTTCAGTTTGAAACCCTATCATAAAAATACATGTGCCTTTTCTGTGATTCCCCAGTTCATTTGTTCTTACCATAGACTTCGGGCCCTCAGCATACAATGTTCTTCCTTTCCTTCTTACATGCAGAACACATCATTTCAGCCAAGAGAAGCACCTGATAGTTCTCTTTAGCACATCCCAGTTGCTATGTCTTTATTCTGAAGTTGGGACCATGATTAAGTAAAATACATTGTGTGAACAGTGTACTCAGATTCAACAAACAATGGATCTGACGACTGGCAAGGTTGTCATGTGACAGTTGGGCATGGTAAAGGTTGTAGTACAATATACTGGATAAAAGGATGGCTCACAGGGATGATATAAATGAGGTTTTGTCACACTACTAGGCAGGTGTGGTGTAGTTGATTTCTATACTGTTACATACTTGAAGCTTTTGGACCATAGGTAATCTGAGGCTACTGAAGTCAAAGAGAGTGAAACCATAAAGATGGGAGGCTGCTATGCAAAAAGAACACACACCCATATTGGAAACCGAGATCACTAGTTCCATGAGACAGGGAGGTGGCTGCTGGTCGGTCCACACCATGCTGAGACAAGAGGCATCTGCTTCCAGATGGTAGCTGTAATCATTTGGACAGTAGATAGCTGTTTGCACAGAATATGTTTGGGGTTTCTAGAGAACTGGGAAGGCAGGCAGGCGGGAGTTTGAGATTAAGTTGACATGTTCTGAGTAGAAAACAAAGAGCAGGCACTGATGGTGGCTAAAGGTGGTTTCTATTTGGTTTTACTTTTCATTTTGTCATTGCTACTACACCATAGAGCTCCTTGGGTGGGACTCCGTGACCCATGAGGCAGATGATTCTGTGAGCACATTCAGAGTTCATTTGCCCCCCATCCCAGTTCCTGTTTCTAGTAAGATCTGCTGATCAGACAGTTGGACCTTTCAAATTAACTCATGGTTGGGTAGACTTTTTGCAATGCTACCACTACACTATTTATTTTGCGTTTTCGGGATTAACCAGAAAGGGAGACAGCAGCAGCGGTGTTACACAATCGCTTCTTTTTATGACAATTTAAAATCATTACATGCAATATTTTGTCCACAACATTAAATAGTATTAGTAAGAAATATATAATACAGAACTCAATGGCCTAAGTTGAATCTGCACTCCATATTTTAGTAACAGTAAAGTAAGCCAAAATATGATTTTTTAGCTTTCTCTTGACATAATTTCCTGAGGTTTGTGTATGTATACATGCATGATATTTGTATGTTTCCAGTATTGAGAACTTGTGCAATTTTTATAACATATTATAGGCTTTACACAGAACATTTGTTTAGTTTTTTTTCTAAGACAGGATTTTCTGTAGCTCAGGCTGACCTGGACCTGTGTAGTAGCTGAGGATGGCTTTAACTCTTTGATATTCCTGCCTTCATCTCCCAGGGGCTGAGATGAGAGACCTTTGCCCTCATGCCTAGTTTATGTGGTTCTGGGACTGAGCAAATGACCTCTTGTAAGCTAGGCAAGGACTATTGTCAACTGAGCTACATCTCCACGCCTGAAACTTCCTGTTTATCAGAGGAAAAATAATATTCTGAATAAACCACATCCCCTCATGTAAATGCTTTTAGGGTATGAAATGGACTCTTGATGGACTTATTTCATGTACAAAGAGTTCACTTTATGAGAGCTGATAAATCAAGACATGTGAACTATAATCCTCAGTAATGAGGTGATAAATGCCACACAAGAAGAACAAATGCATCTTATGAAATTGAGGACGGGATCATGGCATCCCATAAAGGCAGCCTGATATAATTATAGACCCTTGAGACTAAGGGTCTGACATGAACATCCTTGGAAAAGGCACAAAGATGGGAAAAGGAAACTATGTGGTTTCTATGAAGTGTGTGTAAAACAGAGCAGTTGTTTTGGGGGAAATCATTTAGTTAATAGCATTCTTACCACACAGTCATGAGGACCTTTATTCACCATGAAAATTTACATAGAATCGTCTTGAATACTCAAGCTAAAACAAACAAAAAATAATGCTGGAAGACCCTTGTGCTTTAGGCTAGTAATCCTGGCCCTGTAGATCTTTGGGGCTAGTTAGCCAGTTCAGCTATTCAGGAATTTGCAGGCAACTGAGAGACCCTGTCTTGAGATACAATGTAGATTTTTTTCTTTTTTTCTATAAATTGAACAACTTTAATTTAAAAAAAAAACAAAGATAAATGTACAGACTTTAAGCATTTTTGCATAAAAGTATACAAATACATTTTGTCAGTACTTGATTTTACAAAGGTTTGATAGTATGCATTAAAATTTTACTAGTTATAATGAGCATAAAGTACATGTAAAACCAGATGCAACCTGGAATTAGTCAAAGTTTTCTTGGTGTATAAAGATTAAGCATAATGGTTTCTCATTTCCTTTTTTTTTTTTTTTTGGCCTTTGTTTTTTCTTGAACTTCATATAGTCTGTGAGTTGTTTCTGGGGTGTTCAGAGCTTTCTGGGGTTAGTATCCAATTATCAATGACTACATATTATGTCTGTTCTTTTGTGACTGGGTTACCTCACTCAGGATGATATTCTCTAGATGCATCGATTTTCTTAAGAATTTCATAAAATCATTGTTTTTGATAGCTGAGTAGTATTCCATTGTGAAAATGTACCACAGTTTTTGTATCCATTCATCTACTAAAGAACATCTGGGTTCTTTCCAGCTTCTGGCTATTATAAATAGGGCTGCTATGAACATTGTGGTGCATGTGTCTTTGTTGTGTGTTGGAGCTTCTCTGGGGTATATGCCCAGAAGGGGAATAACTGGATCTTCAGGTAGTACTATGTCCAATTTTCTGAGGATCGCCAGATTGATTTCCAGAGTGGTTGTACCAGTTTACAACCCCACCAACAGTGGAGAAGGGTTTCTCTCTCTCCACATCCTTGCCACCATCTGCTGTCATCTGAATTTTTGATCTTAGTCATTCTGGTTGATGTGAGGTAGACTCTCAGGATTGTTTTGATTTGCATTTCCCTGATAACTAATGATGTTGAGCACTTCCTTAGATGCTTCTTAGCCATTCGATATTTCTCAATTGAGAACTTTTTGTTTAGCTCTGTACCCCATTTTTAATAGGGTTGTTTGATTCTCTTGTGTCTAGGTTCTTGAGTTCTTTGTATACCTTGGATATTAGGCCTCTATCAGATGTGGGGTTGGTAAAGATCTGTTTCCAATCTGTTGGCTGCTGTTATGTTTTCTTGACAGTGTCATTAGCCTTACAGAAACTTTGCAAGTGTAGATGGTTCTTGAAGAATGAACATGTATCTCTGTATCCCTGTATGTGTACACACACACACACACACACACACACACACACTACCACTACCACCACCACCACCACACACAGTGCCACCATCACACAATAAATAAAATAAAAATAAAGGAAACAGCAGAAACAGTTCTGGTGTGGTAGGATGGAGGCTCAGCTCAGAATGACCCTTAAATGGAAGATTAGGCAATGGTATGTTATTGCCAGAATGATTATGGTTAAGAATCCAGGAAAAGCAGTCAGATCTTTATCCTTCATCTAGTTCTGCCACTAAACAACTAGCTCTGTGATCTTAGGAAAAATAGTAAACTTCTCTGTGCTTGATTTCATGTGTGTAACAGGCATTGTAATCATTTTGCTATAGGCAATAATGTAGATATAATGGAAAACTGCATTAAACACTCCTACAAGCTGTGGACTACAAACAGCTTTCTAAAAAGTCCACTGCTGGTTTTAGTGTTGTTAGTATGTAATGTAAGATGATGTGGTGTTTGCAAGACTGTTCATTCCTTGCCCAAATCTTCAAGGAAAACTTCTCACTGTCATTCTGTGGGAGTCGAACTTAACTTTTCCTTACTGAAGTTATCTCTCTTGTACTACGTGCATATGTGGGATAGAAAGACTAAAAATTAATTATGCATATGATTATTTCAAATAAATCTTAGTTAAAGAAAATAAAATGCTTTTGTCTCGAGCTATTAAGCCTTTTATGCTTTTTGCTTTTCAAGAGAATTTAAAAGTCTCTCCCCCCCTCAATACTGTATATTTTTAAAGAAAACAGAGAAATTATTCAGCTCAGCTCTTTCGTGAAGTCTTGAAGGTCTGAGTGTGGCATGGCTGGTTTAAGCGACACCTTGAAATCCCACTTTTATACAGAGCTGTTGTTTTTTCTTCATCATGACCTGCCTTTTATTTAAGGTAATCTAATATAATTAAAAGTGAATTACTTTTTCTAAGATGCTTAACACAAGAATCACTTTGAGGAATGTTATGAGGATTCTCTGTTGTACAATAAGTAACAAAAATATGTTACTTACGAAATTATGTAAATTAGCATACAAACAACTTTCTACCCTCAAATGTCCAGAATATTTGCCCTCTGGTCCTTTTGCTCTTTTAACTAGTTACTAAGATTTATTGTTCATGGTCTCACATTAGCTGTTCAGACTGGCTTTGTCTGCTGCCTATCCAATTCTCAGTCACGTGACCAGACAGCAGCATAGGCTGAGGCCAGGAGGGTCAGTGCCAGGGACAATTTGGAGCAGAAGAGACCTGAAGCGAGAATGCAGATGGGGATTTCATCTAAACAACATAGAACGGCTCTGCGTCAATACTGCGTTACTGCCAGGTTTCTGGGATTGGGTTAAAGCACATTAATTAAGTTGGATATAAAGATTCATATTTAATAAAAATGTATTGAGCTACATAATGTTCATCCCTGAGCTCCAGTGAAATAGAGAAGAATCTCCAGGGCTGGAGGTAGGAGGTGCTGGCTGGGGTTGTTACCCTTTTGTGTGCTTTCTCTTCCTTCTTTGATGGTAGGGGATGCAGAGTCTCCTCAGGAGGACAGTGCAGGGTTTGATTTGTACTATTTTTTGCCAGATTACAAGTGTGAATTTGATGATATCTGAAACCAGAACAGGGAAGTAGCAGAAATATATCACTAGTTAGATTATTTTCCTCTTTCCTTCCACTGTGGAAAGCTTAGAGCAGCTGCTTCTCTATGCCCTGCACAGTCTCACTCAGAGACTTCCCATCCAACATTCCTGGAGAGCTTTTGAGCTTGTAAAGCATACATTTTATTGACTACATTCCTTTCCATCATATCGTAGATGTGGTATGCAGACTGTTTCTGTAAGTCTTATGAGAGCATAACAGGGCTTCTCAGACACTGCCTTCCAACCGTCCCTCCTATCTCCATAATTTAGAGTTAGATGCTTATAGCTCATGTTTAATTTTGTTCCATTAGCTTGCACTTTGCACTATTAAGGAAGTGTGCTAAGCACTAACATAAGGAACAGCCTGCTTCTTCTGCATCCTGTCTGGAAGCCACTGTCACTTCCACTGAGTGCTCTGGACAGGGCAGACTTATCCCTTTATGGTCCTTACTTGTTTATGTGCTGGTCTAACCTTCTGAATTGTAAATTTGAAGGCAGCCACTGTGTTTGATTCACCTCTTCATTCCTAGTTCTAAATGTGGCACGGAGCTGGCATGTTTGACATTCAAGTGAGTCATCGAGGCAATTTCAGATATCCTGGGGGTTGAGACGGAGGTCAGTGTTCAGTGCTTACTGTGTTCAAATGTGAGCAGAGCTTGCAG
The DNA here is from genome assembly GCF_963924665.1 of Micromys minutus. Lineage (NCBI taxonomy): Eukaryota > Metazoa > Chordata > Mammalia > Rodentia > Muridae > Micromys > Micromys minutus. The sequence goes on from NC_137974.1 coordinate 40,257,399, forward strand.
ACATCTCTGACTTTCCTTTGCTAGTTCATGTCTATGAATCACCAGAGAAGTGAATACAAGAGATAGAGAATGTAGGGAATATGTTTAAGATCACAGTTTGTGATGTAAAACTTAGTTTTTTCTTCTTAGAGAAGGATAAGCTAAGCAAGGAACTCCAAGGCACATTTAAAGGCATGTCATTGCACTGGGGACATTTTTATTTAACATTATCTCTTGTGCTTACACTTTGATTAAAAAAATAAAGCAGATACGTGTTTGTAGATATTTCTCTGGAGACTATGTTTTCCTCTTCATAAAGAGTAATACAGATCATTTTGTATTTAATTTCCATGGCTAATATGTGATGGGCCCAGTAATCTGTATTTTGATTTGCATAGTAAACATAATATTTGATAGATATTTGTCCATATGAATATAGTGACTTATAACTAAGACTAGGTAATTTATATTTATATGGCTTTCATTTTAAATTGTACCTTAGTGAATGTAATGATTATTTTCTAAGATTTTTGTTCAAATTTTGTAAGATTACTCTATGGCTATTAGACTAGAAGACAGTGTGATTTAAAATTGGGAAGTTTATTTACTTTCAAGTTCTGAGAATCAAACAAGATATTTACTACCTTATAGTTATCATCAGTCAGCCTTTCCAGATGCATTCAAGCCACATGGGGAGAAATATGTGGACTCATAGGGTTTTATAAAACAGCACAGTACAATGCTGAGGCAGTGAGGTGGTTCAGCCAAGGTGTTCCACTCTGAAAAATCAGCTACACAACACAGCTAAAAACAAGGCTTGTTGGTAGGATGGGAAGGGCACCTGGAAAAGAGGTAGAGGCTAAGAAAGGAGGGGCCAGAGAAGAACAAAAAAGAGAGGAAGAGAAGAAGAGAGGAAGAAGCCAGCTTGGGACATGTGGGGAATGGAAAGAGGAAGAGAGAGGTAGGAGGGGAATGAAGGAAGAAAGAGAGAGAGAGGAGAGAGAGAGAGAGAGAGAGAGAGAGAGAGAGAGAGAGAGAGAGAGGCAGAGAGACTGAGAGAGAGACAGACAGAGACAGAAAAGAGGTAACTAGTAAGTAATCTTCTAATTTACATGGCTCATACCTAGCAGACAGAGATGAAAGCTGTTGCTAGGTAACTGTTGGGCAGAGCCTAGAGGAATCGTTAGCGCTCATGCCCATTCATTTACTTTCTTTTTTAAAATTAGAGAATGTTTCTATCATTATCATTATCTTGTGTGTATTTATGCATATGATGTTTGTGGGTGGATGGAAGGCCAAGTACAGCCTTGTGGGGTTCGTTCTTTCTGACTTTTGCATAAAGTTCCAGGCTGTGTGGAAAGTTCCTTTGGCAGCCCATCTGTTAGTAAATTCTGTCCTAGGACAGGTTGGTAGACCAGGCCACCTCAAAACTCAGAGATCCTCCTGCCTCTGCCTCCCGAGTACTGGGATTAAAGGTGTGTGTCACCAGTGCCTGGCTGTATTAATTTACATTCTAAGGAGGACGTATGTACCCTTGTCTCCTAGGATCATTGTTAATCCTTCAAGGTGCTACATCACATCTTTCAAGCATTAATTCAATAATTTACTAAAGGTGAAAGTGGGATACTGTCTGTATTCTGAAGCTTAAGAGATTCTTAGAGAAACAAAACAAAATGTTATAATAATCTGGGTAGCAATACATTATTAATCTGCTAATCACAATTGACAAAATAATATGCTTGGGATTGAAGGTGATACTACAAGATTCATGATGAGAAGTCTTGTTGATGAGTGAGAACTGAGAGAGGGGAGGAAGGAATTTTAGGCTTAACTGTTGCTTAAAAGTATAACTGGCCAAGGCATATTTTAGAGAAGATAAAATGAGTAAAGTTGGTTTAGTTTACATCAAAACAATAAAAAGATCACTAAATTTAAATGTTGAGCTTCTATAAGTTCTTTAAGGAGAAGCATGAATCCCCAAAATAAAGAGTACAGTTTGCATTAGAGCCAGGAATTGGCATTCTGACACTGGACAAATGTTGCTGACATCCACTGAGCTGCACAGTAGAACCACAAAGAAACAGGCTAAGGTCTGCACAGGGCCCATTGCTATAGCTTAGACCAGAGAAGGGGAGAAAGATGCACATCCCTCTCCAGGAGCTGACTGAGCTAACAGTGAGGAAGTCAGATTGAAAACACTGAATATAAGAGACAGATGGACTAGCTGCCAATCAAGCCAAAGTTTATGAGAGAGGGTAAAGAGCATGTTAGACTAACAAACAGGCTAACAAACATGCTATTATTAAAAATAAAAAAAGTTCAGATTGTGTTTGTCAAATTAGTAAATTAATCAGCTGGTGAGCAGTTATGAGCTAGAGTATAAATATTGTCAAGTCTCCCTTGTATAAACAGAATTCATATGCATATCTGGTGATTTATATCACCAATTCCAACATTCCAAAAATTCAGTGCCTGGGCTTTTCTTAAGCGTGAGATGATGGCAAGATACTGATATTAAAGAGCCGAAGGGCTGGCTGTGAAGGCAGCTGTGGAGGAGGATATGTGTCAATACTCAGAGCAGAGCTACAGGTTAAGGTGAAAAGAACAAGAACCCCAGCAACTGTTTCCCTTGGTTGGGCAGAAATGCACCTCTGTTGATGCAGGCGTCAAGCAGACTGGCTCGCTTTGGAGTCGGATCCATCTCATTTCTTCCTCCTAGCTTCACACAACTGTCAGCAGCCCTTGCCAATCACCCATCTCTGCCTTTGTCTTCAGGTCTTTCCCCCGGCTTCCTTGTTCTTTCTTGTCAGTTGCCACAGTTCTTTCTAATCCCAAGTGATGTCAACTTGATGTCTTTAACAAATGCACCTGCAAAGACTCAGTTTCCAAACAGTGAACATAATTTTGAGGGACAGCATTCAACTCAGTCACACCGCAATTAATAATTTGTACAAGAATAAGATCTGGGGAAATTGGATGCGCAAGAAAAGAGAAAACAGGCAAAACAGTAAACTGAGTCTGACCCAAGAGTTTGGAGAATTCTGGGGTGTTCTGGGAGGCTCAGCAGACTCAAGAAACTCTTGGCTGCATCTTAAATTACTATTGGTTATGGGCAATAGCAGAACAGTCTTGAGATTGTGGAAATTATGGCAGGAAAAGGAGACTCATGAGAGGCTGGATGCTCTGCAGAGCTCAGGCAGAGAAAGAAAAGAGGGAAGTATCACTTCCCACGAGAGGCCAAGTGTCGGCAATGTTGTACAGTCTCTGGCACATTTCTGGAAGAAGGCTGTTCTCTCTTCTTACAAAGTTTGGATCAAGAAAAGAATTCAAAAGTAGCCAGAGCAAGAAATTTCTCTATTTAGCTTAGGAGCATGAACTGCTTGTACCTTTTCATATGCAAATATTTAAAAAAAACCAGGCTGAATTATAATGTGCAAAGACACTTGTAAAGTAATATCACGTTTTTCATATGGTTAATAAGGGTGCTTCATGGACCTTGTTTATATATAGTAAAGATTAAACATATGATAAAAAGAATCTTTACATGAGGCAATTAAGGACCAATTATGCCAATGGTATATAGCAGTGAAGCCTCTAGAAGAACTTCTTTTTCTTTAATTAGTGATAATTATCAATTATGAGGCTTAATCATTACTAGGCTGTCGATGTGTTGCATTTTAAAAAGCTGCTGATAATAAGTCTCCAGATATTGCTTCAAGTGCTCATTATGTTTGGAGAGGAAAGGAACGAGTCTTCCTTTTACAAGTGACTTTCATAACCTTGAGCAAAGTGAACACATAAATAAATAAATAAATAAATAAATGAATAAATAAATAAATAAATGAAAAATAAATAAATAAATAAATAAATATATTGTTTTGTACCAACATTGAACTTAAATGGTATGCTCAATTTTTTGTTATTCAAAACAATATATTTGACATGTATGCTAGAAAAGGAAAATTTATTACTTTTAAAAAATAGTTTATTTATTTAGTAAGCTAGCTATTTTAGAGAGCTTTGCCTGTCCCTGTCTTTAAGAGAAGAGAGTTTATCACCTTCTTTCTGTTTAGGATGTTACTTAGAAGCACGGATTAGTGTTATATGTTTTTTCCAGTAGGGGAAGAATAATGTGTATTTGCTGAGTGAGCCTGTGAACCAGGAGTTTCATATGCTTCTTACATATATTATCCTAGTTAACCCCATCAGCAATGCCTGGGCAACGTATTTCTGCATCATTGCCTGCAATAATGGAAGCAGGTGTCAGAGTGTTCTTCAATACTTTACCAAAGCAGTGCAGATAATGAGCAATTACTCTGGAGTATGTTTTATATCTACTATTAACATTAATTTTACCTGAGCATATGAATATATGAGCTATTATGTCAGAGGTGAGAAAACAAGAAAATAATGTTCAATACTAATTTAGTAGTGTTATTAAGATTTTAAGATACCTATTTTATAGTTTTCTAAGATTTATAAGTACATAAATTTTATATTTATATAAATATCATCATATTTAATTAAATTTAAACATATTGTATTTAATTATGTTTATATTATTATAAACAAATAAAATGATATATAAATAGAAATTAAATATAAATGAAAATGAGTGAAATAGAAAAATTAACTGAAAGTTAAGTACAAGATGATACAGTGATGCAGGAATAGGGTTAGCTAAGAAATGACAACCTGATTAAAGACTGTAAAAAGAGATTAGAGATCATTTTAAAATATACAAAAGAATAAATACAAAAAAGAGAAAGTGTTTATTGAAACAATTTCTTCAAATAGTGATTTTCCCTCATTTAAACAAATCTAAACAGTATGTTAAATATAAAAGGTGGGATGCTACTTAAGTGATAGAGAACCCCAAATAAAAGCCAATATAAATCAAATACTCTCTTTGAAAAAAATGTGAAATGCATAGAATTTGACATATAGAAGCTTAATCTGTTCAATAAATCTTCCCAGTCCCTGTCAAAAAATAAAGGTGAATAGAGCAGCATCAGCTGATATCCAGACTTTATTACCTGGGAGATGAAACTTTGTGGACCCTTATTTCTTACATTTTACAACCAGTTCAAACTGTATAAACTATTAACTATTTTTCCTTAGATTAATTTCAGGAAAACAGTTCATTTAAGTAGAACATATTAGGTGAAGATGATAAAAATGTATTTGTTAATCCATTTTTTAAAAAAAATATTGGAAACAATTGCAGTGATGATGATGATGATCTTAGGTGTAAATTGCTTTGTGTAAAACCTAAAAAATAGGCTTTATAACAGTCAGTGCCGAATGTACAACTGAAAGTGAGAGAAATTTGTACAGCATACTTTTATGTTATGACATGGTTTGCCATAAGAATTGAAGACATCCAATGATTGAATGTTCAATAATATCAAATAAATGATAATGTATTCAATAAATACTGGTAGAGAGATGAAGCCAGAGGATTAAAAAGAGTTGGATAGAATTAGTCCAACTGAAACTTCCCTGCTCATTGAGTCCTCTGGGGTACACCCAGTTTGCTATCCCCAACAGACCTTGAATCATCAAACACTTCTCTGTCCACCTTCATCAGGCCATACAGATCTGCTGACCTGGAATTATACAGTTCAAGGATACACATCAGAGGCCTCCCACACTAGGACCATTAAGGGTCAGCCTCCCCTCAATACCTACTACCACAGGATCATCCCCGGACCAAATCCACCCACATGGTTAATGGCCCTCAAGCAAATACAAATCAACAAAGGCCAGACAACACCTTCAGAGTATAGCTACCCTACTATAGTAAGCCCTAGGATATCCTAACACAACAGAAGTGGAAAGGATGGCCTTAAATCCAATCTTATATAGCTGATAGAGGCCTTTAAAGTGGAAATGAATAGTTCACTTAAAGAAATACAGGAAAATAAAATTAAACACACAAAGGTCTTTAAGGAGGATACAAATAAATTTCTTAAAGATATAAAGGTAAGGAGCCTGGCCCATTTGCCACCCGGAACGGCAGCTCGTAAAGGCTGAACAACTGTGACCTGGAACAGAACTTAGGAACTTCTGTTTCCACCCGGAGGTGACTTCAGGACGCAGAACGGAGCCTGGCTCATCTGCCACCTGGAACGGCAGCTCGTAGAGGCTGAGCAACTGGTGGGTGGGAGACCTGGCCTGCCAGGGAGCAGAGATCTCTGCGGAGTGAACACGGAAAGTGCACCCCCTACCTTGCCCTGCCCTGCCTGATCCAGCTACCAGGAACAGAAATTTCGAACTTGTTTCCACCCGGTAGCAACTTCAGGACACAGAGCAGAGGCTGGCCCATCTAGCACCCGGAACGGCAGCCCGTAAAGGCTGAACAACTGGTGAGTGGGGGACCTAGGCTGCTGGGGAGAGGAGGGATCTCTGCGAGGTGCACACAGAAAGTGCACCCCCTGCATTGACCTGCCCTGTTCTGCCTGATCCAGTGACCTGGAACAGAACTTAGGAACTTCTGTTTTGCACCCAGAGGCGACTTCAGGACGCAGAGCGGAGCCTGGCATCTGCCACCCAGAACGGCAGCTCATAGAGGCTGAGCAACTGGTGGGTGGGACACCTGGGCTGCCAGGGAGCAGAGAGATCTCTGCGGAGTGCACAAGGAAAGTGCACCCCCTACCTTGCTCTGCCCCGCCCTGTCTGATCCAGCAACAAGGAATAGAACTTTGGAACTTCTGTTCCCACCCAACGACTCTGAGGCATAGAACAGGGCTCGACCCATCTGCCACCTGGACCAGTAAAGATCCAGGGACACAGACCAGATACAAGGGAAAGGCAAGAACATATCACTGACAACAAAATGGCAAGAGGAAAGCAAAAGAGTATATCCCAAGGAAACCAAGACAACCTGGCAACACCAGAACCCAGCTCTCCCATAACAGCAAACATCTGAATTCCAAACACTCCAGAAAAGGAAGACACAGACCTGAAATCATACCTCAAGATGCTGATAGAGATACTTAAACAAGAACGGGAGGAAAAGCAAAAAGATTCAGAAGCTTTTAAAGAGGAAACAAGAAAAACACTCAAAGAACTCAAAGAACTAGAGGAAAACAGAATCAAAGAGATGAAGGAATGGAAGAGGGAATTTAAAACGGAAATTGACACAATAAAGAAAACACAAAAAGAGATAACCCTAGAGGTAGAACACCTAAAAAAGAAATCAGGAATCACAGAAGCAAGCATTTCCAATAGATTACAAGAGATGGAAGAGAGAATCTCAGGGGCAGAAGACAACATTGTAAACACAGACAAAACAGCCAGAGAAGATGCAAAAAACAAAAAGCTCCTAACCCAAAATGTTCAGGAAATCCAGGACACAATGAGAAGACTGAAACTAAGGATAATAGGAATAGAAGAGGGAGAAGAGTATCAACTAAGAGGCACAGTAAATATCTTCAACAAAATCATAGAAGAAAACTTCCCTACCCTCAAGAATGAGATGACCACGAGCATAAAAGAAGCCTTCAGAACTCCAAATAGGTTGGACCAGAAAAGAAATACCTTCCGACACATAATAGTCAAAATATCAAGTGCCCAAAGCAAATAAAGAATACTAAAAGCAGTAAGGAAAAATGGTCAGGTAACATATAAAGGCAGGCCAATCAGACTCACACCCGATTTCTCAACAGAGACTATGAAAGCTAGAAGAGCCTGGACAGACATCATGCACACCGTAAGAGAACACAAGTGCCAGCCCAAGCTGCTATACCCAGGAAAACTATCAATCACCATCAATGGAGAGATGAAGATATTTCAAGACAAATCAAAATTTACACAATATCTGACCACAAACCCAGCACTACAACGAATTATAGGTGAAAAACCCAATACAATGAGGGAAAATACATCCTAGTAAAAACAAGAAAACTTCTAAACAAGAAAACTAAAAGAAGAAAAAGACACAGACACAACTCAACCCACAAAAGCAATAATGGCAGGAAACAGAAACAACTATTCCTTGATATCTATTAACATAAATGGACTCAACCCCCCAATAAAGAGACATAGGATATCAGACTGGATACATAAACAAAATCCAGCCTTTTGATGCATACAGGAAACTCATCTCAGAGACAAAGACAAACACTATCTCAGAGTTAAAGGGTGGGAAAAAAACTTCCAAGCAAACAGCTCCAAGAAGCAAGCTGGAGTGGCTATTCTAATATCAAATAAAGTAAATTTCCAACCAAAATTTATCAAAAAAGATAAGGAAGGACACTTTTTACTCATTACTGGGTAAATCTGTCAGGAGAAACTCTCAATCCTTAACATGTATGCTCCAAATAAAAAAGCATCCACATTCATAAAAGAAATCCTACTAAAGCTCAAAAAATACATTTCACCCCACACAATAATAGTGAGAGACTTTAATACCCCACTCTCACCAATGGACAGATCAGAGAAACAGAAACTGAACAAGGACACTGCAAAACTAGCAGAGACTTTGAACCAACTAGAATTAATAGATATATACAGAATATATTATCCTAAAGTAAAAGATACACCTTCTTCTCACCACCCCATGGCACCTTCTCAAAAATTGACCACATAATTGGACACAAAGCGAGCCTCAATCAATATAAGAAGATTGAAATACTCCCATGCATCCTCTCAGATCACCATGGTCTACAGCTGATCTTTAACAACAACAAAGACAACAAAAAGCCCACATACACATGGAAACTAAACAACGCTCTGTTAAATGATAGAAGGGTCAAAGAAGAAATAAAAAAAGGAATTAAGGATTTTCTAGAATTCAATGAAAACGAAAACACAACATACCCAATCCTATGGGATGCAATGAAAGCAGTACTGAGAGGTAAACTCATAGCCCTAAGTGCTTCCACAAAGAAACTGAAGAGAGCTTACATCAGCAACCTGACAGCACAGCTAAAAGCCCTAGAACAAAAGGAAGCAGATATACCCAAAAAGAGTAGACTGCAAAAAATATTCAAAATTAGGGCAGATATAGACCAAATAGAATCAAAAAGAACCATTGAAAAAATCAACAAAACCAAGAGTTGGTTCTTTGAGAAAATCAACAAGATTAATAAACCCCTAGCCAGATTAACTAGAGGGCAAAAAGAGAGAATACAAATTAACAACATCAGAAAGGAAAGTGGGGACATAACAACTGAAAATGAGGAAATTCAAGAAATCATCAGATCCTACTACAAAAACTTATCCTCCACAAAATTGGAAAATCTGGAGGAAATGGACGAATTCCTAGACAGATAAAAGATCCCTAAGTTAAACAGGACCAAGTAAACCATCTAAATAACCCTATAACACCTAAATAAATAGAAGAAGTCATCAAAAGTCTCCCAACCAAAAAAAGCCCAGGTCCAGACAGGTTCAGTGCAGAATTCTATCAGACATTTATTGGGGATATAACACCAATACTCTCCAAACTATTCCAAAAGGTAGAATCAGATGGAATACTACTTAACTCATTTTTTGAGGCTACAATAACCATCGTAGCTAAACCACACAAAGACCCTACAAGGAAAGAGAACTTCAGACCAATCTCACTTATGAACATTGATGCAAAAATACTCAACAAAATCCTTGCAAACCGAATCCAAGAACACATTAAAACGATCATTCATCATGACCAAGTAGGCTTCATCCCTGGGATGCAGGGATGGTTTAATATAAGGAAATCCATCAATGTAATCCACCATATAAACAAACTCAAAGATCAAAATCACATGGTCATCTCACTAGATGCTGAGAAAGCATTTGACAAAATCCAACACCACTTCATGTTAAAAGTCCTGGAAAGAACAGGAATCCAAGGTCCATACCTAAACATAATAAAAGCAATATACAGCAAACCAACAGCCAACATCAAACTTAATGGCGAGAAACTTGAAGCAATCCCACTAAAATCAGGGACTTGACAAGGTTGCCCACTCTCCCCCTACCTATTCAACATAGTACTGGAAGTCCTGGCTGGAGCAATTAGACAGCAAAAGGAGATCAAGGGGATACAAATCAGAAAGGAAGAGATAAAAACATCACTCTTTGCAGATGACATGATAGTATACTTGAGTGACCCTTAAAAATCTACCAGAGAACTCCTACAGCTGATAAACAAGTTCAGCAAAGTGGCTGGATACAAAATTAACTCGAACAAATTAGTAGCCTTCCTATACTCAAAGAACAAACATGTGGAGAAAGAAATTAGGGAAAAGGTACCCTTCACAATCGTCACAAAAACTATGAAATACATTGGTGTGACTCTAACTAATAAAGTGAAGGACCTGTACGACAAGAACTTCAAACCTCTAAAGAAAGAAATTGAAGAGGATCTCAGAAAATGGAAAGATCTCCCATGCTCATGGATTGGAAAGATCAACATCTTAAAAATGGCCATCCTACCAAAAGCAATCTACAGATTTAATGCAATCCCCATCAAAATTCCAACCCAGTTCTTCATGGAATTGGAAAGATCAATGTGCAATTTCATATGCAATAACAAAATACCTAGAATAGCTAAATCCATCCTCAACAACAAAAAAACATCTACGGGAATCACTATCCCTGACCTCAAGCTATATTACAAGGCAATTGTACTGAAAACTGCATGGTACTGGTACAGAAATAGGCATGTGGATCAATGGAATAAAATAGAAGATCCAGAAATGAGCCCTCATGTATATGGTCACCTGATTTTTGACAAAGGAGCAGTAAACATTCAATGGAAAAAGGAAAGCCTATTCAACAAATGGTGCTGGTCCAACTGGCACTCAGCATGCAAAAGAATGAAAATAGACCCTTTCTTATCTCCTTGTACAAAGCTCAAGGGTAAGTGGATCAAGGATCTCCACATTAAAACAGATACACTGAAACTATTAGATGAGAAAGTAGGGAAAACCTCAGAACACATAGGCACAGGAGAAAATTTCCTGAACAAAACACCAATGGCTCAAGTTCTAAGGTCAAAGATTAACAAATGGGACTTAATGAGATTGCAAAGTTTCTGTAAGGCTAAGGACATTTTCAAGAAAACAAAACGGCAACCAACAGAATGGGAAAAGATCTTTACCAACTCCACATCAGATAGAGGCCTAATATCCAAGGTGTACAAGGAACTCAAAAAGCTAGACAGCAGAGAATCAAATAACCCTATTAAAAATGGGGTGCAGAGATAAACAAAACGTTCTCAGTTGAGGAACACCGAATGGCAGAGAAACACCTGAGGAAGTGCTCGACATCCTTAGCCATCAGGGAAATGCAAATCAAAACAACCCTGAGATTCCACCTCACACCAGTCAGATTGGCCAAGATCCAAAAATCAGATGACAGCAGATGCTGGCGAGGCTGCGGAGAAAGAGGAACACTTCTCCACTGTTGGTGGGGTTGCAAACTAATACAACCACTCTGGAAATCAGTCTGGCGATACCTCAGAAAATTGGATATAGTACTACCTGAAGACCCAGCTATTCCACTTCTGGGCATATTCCCCAGAGACACTTTAATACACAACAAAGATATATGCACCACAATATTCATAGCGGCTCTATTTATAATAGCCAGAAGCTGGAAAGAACCCAGATGTCCTTCAGAAGATGAATGGATACAAAAATTGTGGTACATTTCCACAATGCAATACTACTCAGCCACCAGAAACAATGACTTAACCAAATTCTTAAGAAAATGGCTGCATCTAGAGAATATCATCCTGAGTGAGATAACTCAGTCACAAAAGAACAGACATAATATGCAGTCACTGATATTGGGATGCTAACCCCAGAGGCTTGCACTCCTCCAGAAACAACTCACAGACTGTATGAAGTCCAGGAAATAAAGAAAACAAACAAAAAAAAAATATTTACAAAACAAGAAGTCTTTGACAATTTCTATGATGCGTTTTGTTTTGCATGTACTTTACGCTCATTGTAACTATTAGGTTTTCAATGCATACTGTCAAGCCCTTGAAAAAATCAAGTACTGACTAAAAAATATATTCACTTAATTTTATGTAAAAATTATTTTAATATCTGAAAAAACAGTACTGACAAAAATGTATAATTTTAAGCACAATATGTTTAAAATCTGTACATTTATCTTTGTTTTGTAAAATAAAGTCGTTCAAAAAAGATATAAAGGTAAATACAATCAAACAGGTGAAAGATATAAATAAAACTGTTCAAGACCTAAAAATGGAAAAAGAAACAATAAAAAAATAAACTATAAACGGAGGTAATCCTCAGGATTGAAAACATTGAGAAAAAAACATACAACAGATGCCAAGCACAACCAACAGAATATTGAAGATGGTAGAGAGAATCTCAGGTGTAGAACATACAATAGAGGAAATTGTTATATCAGTCAGTGAAACTGTTACATTTAAAACATCTAGGAAATCTCGATAACACGAAAAAATCCTAACCCAAGAATAATAAAAATGAAAGAAGATGAAGAGCTTTTCCCAGCTTCATAGAAGAGTGTTTTTCTAACCCGAAGATAGATATGCCTACAAGCATAGAAGAAGCTTATAGAATACCAATTAGATTGAACCAAAAGAGAAAAACCTCCCACCTCATAATAATCAAAACACAAAATTTACAGAACAAAGAATATTAAAAACAGCAATGGGAAAAGGCTAGGTAACATACAAAGCCAATCTGTCAGAATTACACCTGACTTCTAAACAGAGATTCTACAAGCTTGAAGGGCCTATCTTGCCACCTCTAAGGAACCACATATGCCAACCTATTATACTATTATAACCAGCAAAACTTCTAATAAGCAAAATTGAGAAAACAAGATATTTCAAGATGAATCCAAATTTAAATGTTATGTATACACAAATCCAGGCCTACTGAAAATACTAGAAGAAAAACTCCAATCCAAGGAAAATAACTACATCCAAGAAAACAAGAAAAATCCAGACCAGCAGAAACAAGGGAAGCACACGTTCACACACACACACACACACACACACACACACACACACACACACACACACACAGAGAGAGAGAGAGAGAGAGAGAGAGAGAGAGAGCAACACTACCACCACCACCATCACCACCAACATCAAAATAACAGGAATTAACAATCACTGGTCATTAATATCTCTTAACATCAAGAGACTCTCTATTCATACAAAAAAAAAAAAAAACTCAAGCTAACAGAATAGATGTGAAAACAGGTTCCATCATTCTGCTGCATATAAGAAACATACCTCACTAATAGAGTTAGACTCTACCTCAGAGTAAAGGTCTGGAAAAAAGGTTTTCTAAGCAAATGGACCCAAGAAGCAAGCTGGAGTAACCATTCTAATATCTAATGACTTTCAACTAAAATTAATCAAAAGAGACAGTGAAGGACATTTCATAGTTATCAAAGGAAAAATCTACCAAGATAATATTTGAATTATAAACATCTACACCCTAAACACAAGTACATTCACATTTGTAAAAAACAAACAAACAAACAAGAAAACAAACCATCATTAAAGCCCAAATCATATATCAAATCTTAAACTTTAATAGTGGGAGACTTCTACACCCCACTTTCACCCACTGTCTGATCATTCAGACACAAACAAAACAGAGAAATAATGGAGCTAACAGACATTTTGACTCAAATGGATCTAACAGACATGTACAGAACATTTCACCAAAAGACAAAAGAATATACCTTCTCAGCACCTCTTCGATCCTCCTCCCAAACTGACCATATGGTCAGTCACATAGCAATCCTCAAAAGACACAAGAAAATTGAAGTGACACCTTGTATCTTATCAGACCATTAAGGCCGAACTACAACAACAACAGAAACATCAGAAAGCCTATACACTCATGGGAATTGAACAACTCTCTACTCAGTGATCTCTGGGTCAGGGAAGAAATAAAGAAAAAAAAAAAAAAAAAAAAAAAAAAAGAACTGAAGTCCAAGTGGATCAAAGACCTCAACCTGAAACCAGATACATTAGCCTAATAGAACAGAACTCATTGAACTCATTGGTACGGGAGACAACTTCCTGAACAGACCATCAATGACTCAGGCTCTAAGATCAACAGCTGATAAATAGAATCTCACAAAACTGCAGGGTTTCTATAAGGCAGAGGATACTGTCAATAGGACAAAACAGCAACCTACAGGTTGCAAGAAACATCTCCACCAACTCTACATCTGACAGAGAGCTCATATCCAAAATTTATAAAGAATTCAAGAAGATAGACACCAACAACCCAAATGACCCAATTAAAAATGGGGCACAGAGCTAAACAGAGAATTTTCAACAGACGAATCCCAAATAGCCAACAAGCACTTAAGGAATGACTCTGAGATTCCATCTTACACCTGTCAGAATGGCTAAGATAAAATATTCAAGTAATAATACATGCTGGCAAGAATGTGTGGCAAAGGGACCACTCCTCCATTGTTGGTGGGATGGTAAACTTGTACAAACACTTTGGAAATCAATTTGATGTTTACTCAGAAAACTAGGAATAGTTCTACCTCAAGATTCAGCTATACCACTCCTGGGCATATACTGAAAAGGTGCTCTGCCATCCCACAAAGATCCTTGCTCAAATTTGTTCATATTGGTTTTATTTGTAATAGCCAGAAACTGGAAACCACTCAGGTGTCCCTCAACTGAAGAATGGATAAGGAAAATGTGGTACATCTAAGCAATGGAATATTATTCAGCTATTTGAAACAAAGACATCATTCGTATTCCTGGCAAATGGATAGAATTTGAGAATATCATCCCGAGCAAGGTAATCTAGATCCAAACACACAGGAATGGTATGTACTCACTTACAAGTGGATGTTAGCTATAAAATACAGGACACCAATGCTATACCCACAGACCCCCAAAAAACTCTAAACAAGAAGGAAGGTACAAACAAGGATGCTTGAATCACACTTAGAAGGGAGAATAAAAATAGTTGTAGGAGGCAGATGGAGGGAGAAAAATGAGTGAGAGTCAGGGTGAGGAAAGAAATGGGGGGGCGGGATTCAGGATCAGGTGTGGGAGGGACAGGAGATGGCCTTGAGAATGAATAGAAATTTGCACCTGATAGGGGTGGGAATGTGGGGGGGCATCTCTAGGATGTGTCAGAGACCTGTGTTAGAGGAGGTGCCCAAGAATCCATGGGGGTGCCCTTAGCTGTGACTTCTATAGCATTGTGGACTTGAAACATGAGAGGTCACATCCTGTAGGTAGCTAGGCAGGAACCCCAAGAGAACTATAGGAACACCAACTCACCCACAAAACTTTTGATTCAAAACTTATCCTGTCAGCAAGAAATGGAGGGAAGGACTATAGAGTAGAGACTGAGGGAATGGCCAACCAATAACTGGCCCAACTAGAGACCCATCCCAAAGGCAAGCACCAATCCCTGACACTATTAATGACACTCTTTTATGTTTGCAGACAGGCGTCCGGCAATGTGGTCCTCTGACAGGCTCCATCCGGCAACTGACTTAGACAGATGCAGAGACCCACAGCCAAACAATGGATGGAATTTAGTAACTCTAATAGAAGAGTTGGGGGAAGAATTTCAGATTCTGCATGGGATAGAAACTCCACAAGAAGACCAACAGAGGTCAACTAACCTGGACCCTTTTGGCTCTCTAAGACTGAACCTCCAAGCAAAGAGCATACATGGGCTGAACTTAGGCCTTCTGCACATATGTAGCAGATGTGCAGCTTAGTCTTCATGTGGGTCAAGTACAACTGGAGTAGGAACTATCCTCGAAGCTATTGCCTACCTTTGGGATATGTTCTTTTAGATGGGCTGCTTTGGTTGGCCTCAATGGGAGAGGATGTGCCTAGCCCCAGGAGACCTGATGTACCAGATTAGAGGAAAACGGGGTGGGGGGTGGGTGGGTGCTCCACTCTCTCAGAGGTGAAAGGGAGGGAAGAGAATGAAGGATGTAGCAGTGATCAGGATATAAAGTGAATAAATAAAATAATAATAAAAGGAATCTCAAGAAGAAATAACATAAAATAATTGGTCCAACTTATAATGGATCAGTCAACAGGAATCTTTTCTTCCTGCATGAGGAAGAAAACTTATGCTAAGCTTTGGGGACTTGTATGGCTTAAATATGATTAGAATGTGGTTCCAATTCTCATCCCTGAAAGTTTAATGAAAGTAGGAGTTGGGGGGAGGTGACATCGTGCTGTGGCCATCTGTAAGGAGGTGTGGTGCTGTTGGGCCAGAGCTAGACACTCTTTAGGACCCAGGGACATCATAGAAAAGAGGCACATGTGGCTTTTCACAGAGGATAACAGGCACCAGGCTTCTCTGCTCATGCATGAGGTGAACACAAGGGACACGTTCCCTAGTTCACTGTCCAGCTCAGCAGCAGTACAGGGCTGTTGTTGTTAAGGGGCAGAGAAGTTATTCTGACTGGCTTGGCTTGTATTTGGACTTCATTAATTTTTGTGTCTTCTAGAAATTTGCTAGTTTAAAAAAAATCTTTCTCTTTTGCTCTTGTTTCCTCCCTTTCTCCTCCCCTCTTCCCCCTTTCCTTTCTTCCTCCCTTCCTTTCTTCCTTTTCTTCATTTTACTTTTGGTTAGTAGAGAAATAGCTACTGTCATGGACTTGCTGAAATGTTTTTTACAGGAGATAATAATTGTAAGCTCATAGTCAGTGTTAGCTATTACTATTTCTTGGGTATAGAGGCTACCCTCACCAGACTGTGAGCATGCTTTAGTTTTTGTCTGTTTTGTTTGACTTTGCATGCTTTTAGTTTTATTTATGGTGCTATTATAAAATGTCTGACAAAAAAGCAGCTTAGGAAAGGAAGGGCTTATTTGGTTCACAATTCTAGGTTATAATCCATTACAGCAGGCAAGTCAAAGCAAGAACTTAAAGCCACAGCCAAGAGCAGAGAGCACGAACATGTGGACAATTGCTGCTTGGTTCTCAACTGGCTTGCTTTACTTTTACAAGATTGCCTGCCTAGCAACAGTGATGCCCACAATGGCCTGGGCTAATTACCAATCAAGACTAGCATCCTCAAGTGCAAGGGGCCAATCAGATCTGGGTAGTTCCTCAGTTATGACTTCGGTTTCTGGTGATTTTATGTTGTCTCGTGTTACAGTTGAAATTACCCAGTACAGAGTGTGAGCTATTCACTAGTGCATTTTGGCCTAAAGACTAATTCAGAGTGAAGACTCTGCCATCATGACACCAAGACCACGTTACTCTTACACTGTGTCAGCACTTTTTAATTTTTCTTTACCAGGTCTTGTGTTGACAAACCATAAACAGTTATTGAGAAATGCTAGGGAAACTTCACATTTAGAAGGTCATCAATGTGTATTTTAAATTATGGTCTTTTAAAGATTTTCCTATCTAAGGGTATTGATGTCTGAGAGCAAAGCACTATTACACAAAAGATATTCAATAAGTGCTGATTGCGTAGCTCTCAAAAATGAGGCATTATAAATATCAAAGTATTGAAATTTCCCCTTGCTTCATTTGTAGTATCTGTGAGTAAATTGAGCCAAAGACAACTTACAGTCAAGTGTGTGTGGACTGCTCTAAGAATGTCTACATAAAAGGCACGGTGGTAATGTATTCTGCTTGGACCACAGGAACTTGTTTTGAATGTTTTCAGATCAGAAGCTGAGCTATTTGTTTGTGTGGCATAAGACTATGAGGAAAAGGGGCCAATTGTCATCTCATTTGCTGTGACAAGGATATCGGCAAAAATGTGTCATTTATCTATAAATGTGGACCGTTTCTATAGGCTAAATATACTTACTTTCTCATTAGAGCCTATTCGATTTCTGCGTATGCGTTCCCACATATTTTGCTGAAAGTATAAGATGCTGAGAACTTGCTTGTAGGCCTCTATAATCCCAGTTAAGCTTAGCAGAGCTCTTTATATCATCTTGTCCAATCTATATTAGCACTGGAACCATTCATATGTCTCAGTTGTATTTAAAATTTTCTTCTTTAGAGAATGTGTTTTACAGACTACAGTTAGGGGTTCAGGCTGGACAGAATGACCCTTTTTAATTATAATGGTGTATGATGACCAGCTCTAACAGGGAGAGATTCTACTGAGCATAAGGAGGTTTGGGGGAAAATTTATAAGTTAGTTTTGGGTTAACATATGAGGGAGTCTAGAAGATATCTATGTATATATTTTTCTAATTTTAGAAAGTCCGATGGACTAATAAGTAACCTTTAGTCTTACTTGTTGTAACTGAGTAAGTGCTTAGGTGGATCATGAAGCATGAAGGAAATTTTGTTCTAGAGTTTGACATCCTGACTTGACTCCTGCCCCCCCCCCCACCGTGGCCTTGGGAAAGCCATCCAGAATGTCTATTCCTATCTACTTACTTGAAGTTTAGAGGGTCATTGTAAAGACTGAATGGAGAAAAATCCATACAGCACTTAGAAGATCGTTTAGCATGGAAGAATTTTATAGAGGAGCCTGACTGCTTTTGTTTATCCTCAGTGATGTAGCTGGCCTCCAAAAAGCCTTTCCATGGTGGCACATCAGAGCAGAAGAGTCATGAGTGTTTTTTTTTTTTTTTTTTTCTAGGACACATATGTAAAACTTTGTTTGAAGGTCTAGAACCTAAGGTGGCTAATGTTGTCTATTCTCATTTACTGAGAAAACTTCTAAGAAGGAGAAAACTAGTATTCGGGGAATGGATGTCAAAAGCCAAGTGGGTCATATTTCACTCTGAAACAGTGTCCCAGCCATAGCAAGTGGTCTCTTCTGACAGGGCTGCCTTTGATATCAAAGGGCCATTAGAAAGCCCCAGGACACTTAGCTAAGACTGAAACTAGTCATCATGAGTCTTGGCAAAGGTTCAGATTAAGATGAAATTCTCTTAAAGTGGTTAAGATATTTAGAGTTCCTTCTGCTAACGTTTTTAAACAGCTTCTTTGTTCTGAAAAGTACTCTCTCCTGGTGGCTCTGTCCAGGAAGGCGCTTGCCACTCAGGGTTAGTTGCAGGCTGCATCGCGCTTCAAGGCTTCTGCTGCCTTCCTTTCGCAAACTCGAACTTGACAAACCTTCTTTTTCAGCTCATAATTGCCCAGTATGTTCGTTGCTTCTATTTTCCCGGGGAGAATCTCCGTTGAGCACTTTTGTCTTAGTTACTCTGAGAAATATTAAAAACACAAATCCTCAGATGAGTCAAAGCTCAGAAAGGTACGAAGCAGACACGAACTGTGCTGTAAAGAGAAAAAAAAAAAAAAAAAAAAAAAAACAAAACTGGAAGTCAGCAAGGTATAAAGAATGTGCTAACTTCCCATCGAGACTCTGAATTCTAAATTCTTTCAGAAAATTCATAATGTTTCGAAAAATCTTCCTAGCACTGAAAGCACAAAACATATAAATTAAAAAAAAATTAAATGCATAAAGCGTTTAAAACAACTGCGTCAGGCTGCTTTGATACCTAAGTGTTGTTAGGTCTCTCAAAACCCAGCTTTTGCCTTTCCCACTTGCCAGGTCCCTTTCATGAAATTTGGATACAGATTCCTATGCACAGAGGACCTTGTTTTGTAGAGAAATGTTTCATTTTATTTCCAGTTCATGTTTTTCATCTCCTGCTTTCTCTGATCCTCTTTATTCACACTTTCGTTTTAGCAGGTGAATGCTTTCCGAAATGAACCGGAGGAAGAAGACCAGTTTCCTTTCATTAATTTGGTTCTTCTCTGAGGTCGCTAACAGGACGCTTGCTGTGCTCCACAGGATCTGGGCTTGGGCGAAGCAGGCGGCTTGCTGGGGGGTGTGGTTAGAGGCGTGGCCTGTTCTCGGGGTTGGCCAGCGGGGCTCTGGAGCTCCTCAGGCTGACACAGCCGTCGCTAGTGGCTGCGAGCTGAGCCCCAGGCGGCTGCAGCGATAGTGGCCGCTGCCGGATGTTCGCCGGTTCTTCGTTTCTTCCCGGCTTGAATTTCGGCTTGCACGGCGCTAACTTGTCCAGGTCTGGTTGGGAACCCGGCGATGCAAGGCAGGAGAAGTCCAGCATCTCAGCCTGAGGGCTTCAGGGGAGCTCTTGCAGGTGAAGCCGCGGTTCGTTCGTGGTCTTCCCGTGGCCGCCTGCGCATCGAACCCTCTCCAGACTCGGCCACGCATCTTCCTCCAGCGCCACCGATGCTGGGTGCTCCGGAGAGTGGGGACCACAGCGGTGAGGGCGCGACCCGAACACCGAGGATGGATACCCGCACCTGGCATTTGGGCTGGCTCTGTCTCCTTCTCCTGGCTCTTCTTGGATCTACCCGAAGCGAGGGCGTGGAGAGCTGCGAAGAAGTTCGGAAACTTTTCCAGTGGCGGCTTGGGGGAGCTGTCAAGGGGCTGCCGGAGGCGCCGCGGGCAGGTAAGAGCTGCTGGTCGGTCCGGCAATGTACCGGGCTCCACTCTGGGCTTGCGACTAGCTCTCCCGGGCATCCAGAGATGGTCCTTGGTGAGATAACGACCCTTCTGGTTCTCCTGCCCCAGTAAGTCAATAGGGGGTGAGGCCTGTGGAGATGCTTGGTGTGCTCACAGGAGTAGGGTAGCTTAGCTTCAAGGGGTTCCTTAACTGTATCTGGGGTTCCTTAGAGCTCTGGAGCATTTGCTTCCCGCTGGTGCTCCCTTGCTCTCTGGTGATGTGTTGGAAGGACTAGTAAAGGTTTGTTGCTGAGTAGCAACTCCAGGATCTGTTCCCACAGGGAATGTCACCAGGGGTCCTGGTTTTACTGTTTCCTCACAACCTCAGAGAAATTGTGTTGATTGCCGCAAATATGTTGGTAAAATAACACACCTTTGTGTAGTCCTTTGCCGGATGAGATACAGTCGATGTTATCTGTAAAGAGCACTGGACACAGTGCACTCAGAATGACCTTTAGCTGCCCCTCTGCACCAAGACACCAAGCCTTCCTCCAGAAATCCGAGCGGCTCAGTGTGTCTCCCAGACCTGCAAAGTAGTTTCAAGCCTGAAAAGCTACAGGGCAACAGGCAATCAAACCCTGTGTTTGGGGGGCACTGAGCATGGATGAGGTAAACCTTAGACTCACAGGGAACGATGCAATTAATGTGGTGGCTCGAGACCATGCGTCCTATAAGCCCCTCTGCCTGCATCCACCTCCTGTCCCCTATCCTCCACTCTAATTCTTAGCTGCTGGTGGGAGGACAGTACTCATTCTAGCTGGAAGAGAAGATGTGTTAGGGAGTCAACACAGTGTCTGGAGCTAAGTTAGGTCATAGTGGAGTACCGCTAGCTGTTGTTGAAGTCAACAGAGAGGGACGGATTTGAGGAGGGTGTCTGATGAACAAGGAATTTGCAAAGAATGACTGAGTACCAAAAACATCCTTTTTCCAATTCGAGGAGGCTTGCTGCTAGCACTCCCCAGTGGTAGCATATTTGCTTGATTGCCTTTCTGCTAGTTAACTAAATTCTTATCATCCTTCCCCAGTGTCTGGGCACATAAAGGCCACCAGCCAGCACTTACATGACCACTTTTAATTACAGCAACATTTATTGGTGTACCTATTCATTACACTAGACACTCTTTTCATACTTGATACACATCGTTCATACTTCCAGCTTAGGGCAAACACATGCACACACATACACACACACACACACACACACACACACATGCCCACACACACCCCACAAACCTTCATAGCATGTACTTATTTCATTGAGAAATACATCTCACTTAACTGCTTATGAAACTAATTGGTTTGTGTGCAGTGGGTATTGAGATGTAAAACCCTCACATATATTATGGGTCCGTGTCACCTGAATGCCACAGCTTCGGCTGTAGTTGACAGTTCCTCAGTATGGGTTTGATTCTAATTCCTTCTCTCATCTCAGTGTACAAACCCCTGCTGAAGACAACACAGTCCAAAAAGGGCTTGAGTTTTTTTTCTACCCCCTTGTGTATGTCATCTCCGTTGAGGAGGAACATTCTAGAGCATTTGATCACCAAGACAGCCTTTTACTATGATGCTAAGCTAAGGTGCTACTAAAACTCTACTCCCCAGGAAAGCTAATAGTTGTCATTGTTTGCATTTGGAACAGAGAGCACACCCTAAGGGCAGGGCAGGCATTCTCCTTTTTTAAAAAAGTCATTCAGGGTTGTTGTTCTATGGAAAACACTTCTTTTATCTGTGGCTTAAGGTGATGAAAGATCAGAGTAGCTCCCACTAAAGCAGTCCAGCACTCTTATAGACAGACATCAGTGGTGTGAAAGAAAGTCTCCTGAAAAAAGTGCTATATTGCTTGGATATTTTCATTAAAAAAGTCACATGAAAGTATTATGCTGATTTTGACTAACCCAATAGAATCACTTATGTAAAATTTGATATAATACTGATATTTATGTCATTCTTTGATTTGAATAATTCAGCAAAATATTAAGATGTTTTGACATTGATTCATCTTGCTTTCTTTCCTGCTTTTAAAAAATCCTATTTTCAATTTTCAACCCCAATCTCATAAGTCAATATAACTTATGTTCAATAGATATTTTATTCTTATACTTACATAATGCAGTTATATTTTATAACTATATTTATAGTAGTAAACATAATAAAATCAGTCAGTGGTTACCTAGTTTGCTAAAACCCTCACCCATCTCAGGTCAGTTTACACATAATATACACGTTCTCCCTTTCACATGAGAATACAAGTAATGCATTTAAAAAATTACGTACATAATACAAGGCCTTCCATTGGGTAAAACTAATACATTTAATTTATTATTTGTTTTTTCTGAGTTTAGTTTTTAGTTTCTTATCCACAGTCAGTAGTTCCTTAGGTGTCTAGCTCAAATGCCGATTTGGTAATATAAAGAAGATAGAATAACTTTCTGCAGTTCCTTGAGATGATTATATCTCCCAAAAGATCATATCTGAGTTTGAAATTATTAAAATCTCATGGACAACCGTTTAAACGGTTCCCCCAAATTCCCTCCGCCTTTGTTCTCTGCACTGCTCCAATTCCTCTAAGCCCATTGAGCTCCTAAGGATGTTTGGATGAGAAATGTAAAAAGGAGAGAAGGCGCAAATGTGATCAGAATTACAGATCTGCCTGTATTCTGGCTTTATTTCCTAAGTGGTAGTCAAGGAGCCCTTTGCTCTTGTTTATTTTGTTGAGGGAAGGACTATTAGTGGGGGCATCATTAAAGAGGCTTTTATTTTATTTTACTCATTGGGGAGGGAAGATAATGATTTATTCCCATGCACATTCCTCCTTTTAGAGGATGGTTTAGGATTTCATTTAAAACTAACTAGCAGATAATTAGTATGTAACTGATTTTAATAGGTGTTTGTCTATCCTACACGTACACTTGGTAGCAAAGTTTGTAGAAGGTAAGTCAGCTATTCATGACTACAAAAAATTAAAATAGCTGAGACAACCAAGTTGCAAAGATTAAGAATTTTATTTGGGTTTCTGGCTAAAGGAACTCCAATGCAGGCTTCAGTAACCTAGTTGACTTGAGCCTCTTTTTGAGACAGTTTAGGTGGTTGTGGGCAGACATTGAAGCCTACACACTTCACCAACAGAGGCAAAGAGATCATCCCACCCCACCCCTGCCTTCCCTGCAGATGGCTTCAGGATGGACTAAGAGGCACTTCTTCTATTCTCAGACCCTGTGTTATATCTGCTTGGGCCTTGTGTGACATCAGTGGGAGGGGAGGCCCTTGGTCCTGTGGAGTTTGATGCCACAGTGTAGGGGGTTGCTGGAGTAGAGTGGGAGAGGGTGGGTGGGGGAAGCACCCTCATAGAGGCAAAGGGGAGGGAGGAGAGGGAGGTTTCAGGGTGGGGGGGTTGTGGATTCCACAAGTGGGATATCATTTGAGATTTAAACTAATAGAATGATTAATAAAAGAATTTTTGAAATGTGGGTTTGTTGCCCCATCGTGTGTGTAGTATGTGTATATTTCTAACTAGAGTTCTGTGACTTTGCTCTTCAGCTAAGTCACAGCAGTAGTTAGTTTGAATGGGAATCAACATAGTTGAGGAGAAAGAGATAGACATATAGAGAGAGATAGATAGAGAGATAGATAGAGATAGAGATAGATAGATAGATAGATAGATAGATAGAGAGAGAGAGAGAGAGAGAGAGAGAGAGAGAATATGAATAGCTGACTTATTTTCAATCTTCACATTTCAGCTCAAATCAACACGCACTACACTCGATTGTACCAGGTGTTACTGCAGGATGCCTTTTACTCTTTTGAAACATGGCACTTACTACACACTTCCTTTCTTTCAACTCTGTATTTGTTACCATGAGTTTGCATAATGGAAATAGAAAACATACTGACTGGGGCAGTGCCATCAGTCTGGGACCAGTCTGCACTGTCTCACAAGAGTCCACATTCAGAAGGATCCTGTGTGTACTTTAATGCACACTTGGCACCACACTGAAGTTCCAACACTCGCCATGCATTTGCTTTTGGTTTGAGGTCAGACCCGGTTTGTACTTTGTATTTTGAGTGCTGTCTGGTGCACAGACCAGGGCTTGGCACAAAATAAGGGTTACAACATTTTGTTTAGTTAAGCTGAAAGCAGTGTGTTGGTATATCTTCTCAGTCTCCCTGATTCTTAAATGACAGAAGGAAGTTTTGAGCACTGATATCTAAGACCCTGCTATCTATATTTATGTTATAAGTTTTACATTGAATACATGGCTGTGAGATGGAAA
This sequence comes from Micromys minutus, assembly GCF_963924665.1. Taxonomy (NCBI): domain Eukaryota; kingdom Metazoa; phylum Chordata; class Mammalia; order Rodentia; family Muridae; genus Micromys; species Micromys minutus. Next base: position 40,282,062 of record NC_137974.1, read on the forward strand.
TTCATCTTTGTTTTCTTCACAGAAGAGAAGGGAATTGCAGAAAGTCCCAGCAGGGCACATCTGAAAGTTTTAGACACATAGTTGCTTTAAATAGAGCTCTAAGAAACTTAGTTCTATCCATTTCCAATTTCATGATTGGCATACGGCACAAACTTAACTAACATCTCCAAGTTGCAGAGTTTTAGAAATCCCTAGGTTTTCCGTTTGGAGAAGATGGCTCAGTGGTTGAGAGTACTGCCTGCTCCTCCAGAGGTTCAAATCCCAGCACCCACACTGCAGTTCACAGATGTCTGTAATTGTGGCCCTATGGCATCTGATGCCTTCTTCTGGTTCACAGATGTACGTGTAGACAAAACATCTATATACATTAAATAATTAAGTCTTAGAAAAGCATTAAAAACAACAACAACAACAAAGAAACCTCTAGGCCTATTATATGGCAGCTCTTTGGGGACTCAGAACTTTATATCTGGTTGTTGTTATCTAGAGACAAGAGCGGTTCCTCTCCAATTTTTTTAAAAGAGGAATTTGTGTATGTGCTCGAGAGAGAGAGAGAGAGAGAGAGAGAGAGAGAGAGAGAGAGAGAGAGAGAGAGAGAGAGAGAGTGTATGTGTATACCCATCTATATAACAGCCTCATATGTAGCAGAGGATGGCATTGTTTGGCATCAATGGGAGGAGAGGCCCTTTGTCCTGTGAAGGCTTGATGCCCCAGTGTAGGGGAATGTCAGGACAAGGAGGCAGGAGTGGGGTTTCCAGAGGGGAAACCAGGAAAGGGGATAACATTTGAAATGTAAATAAATAAAATAGCCAATAAAATATGCCTAATACATAGCATGTTATATATATTTCCATATATAATATTAAATTATATTATATGTAATATATATGTTTGTGTATCTATATGTATATGTGTATGTATATACATGCACATAAGCAGACACACACACATATATATGGGTGTATATATATACATATATATGTATATATATGTTTGTGTGTATGTCTCTGTGTGCACACTTGTATTTGAAATTGTGCCAGAATAGGCCAGAAGAGGGCATTGAATTCCTTGGAGATGGAGCATTATTTATAGTACAGAGATGAATATTAAATGTACTTTGCTCCACACTTTCTTTAGACAGGAGCAGAGACTGAAGAAAAGGCCATCCAGACACTGCCCCATCTTATATACAGCCATCAAACTCAGACACTATTGCTGATGCCAAGAAGTACATGCTGACATAAGCCAGACATAGCTGTCTCCTGAGAGGCTGTGGCAGAGCAAGACAAATAAAGAGGAGAATGCTCACAGCCAACCATTGGACTGTGCACTGGGTCCCCAATTGAAAAGTTAGAGGAAGAATTGAAGGAGCTGAAGGTGTTTGCAAATGCATAGGAAGAATAGCAATATCAACCAACCAGACCCTCCAGAGCTCCCAGGGACTAATCCACCAACCACAGAGTACACATAGAGGGACCCATGGCTCTAGCCACATATGTATCCCATTGCAAATCCATACCAAATTATTTCCATTAATCTATTGACTGATAGACATGTAGATGTATCACTTCTTTATGACATCTTTTCAGTGAAACTTTGGAAAATTATTTCTGCCTATGTGAAGTAGTGTCATGATTGGTTTTGGGTATAAGAAGCATGAAAAATTTCTCTAAAGAGAAGAATTTGTGTTAGTGCTAATGAAATGCACTTGAATATTTTGACATGACTCAGCTCTTCACTTATAGTTTAAAAATAGTCATGATCTAGAAGTTAGTACACATTCTTCAGAACATGATTAAAAATTTTAATTACATGACTGCATTTAAAAATTATTTATTTTATTTATAGGAGTACACTATAGTTGACTTCAGACACACCAGAAGGGAGCATCAATCCCATTACAGATGGTTGTGAGCCACCCTGTCTTTGCTGGGAGTTGAACTCAGGACCTTGGAATAGCAGTTAGTGCTCCTAACGACTAAACCATTCCTTCAGCTCCACATGAGCAAATATTCATTACTCATTAGGATAAGGACTTTGAGTTACTATTTCTTTTCCTTCAGTGTTCTAGTAAAATTTACCCTAGTTTCCGTAATTCTGGATAAGCAATATAATTGATCTCTGGAACCGTGTCCTTAGAGTTACTGTTCTGCCTTTTCATTTTTCACATGTTAGGAATGGATAAAATCGGAGAAGAGAGTTGACGTGAAAACACAGCAAGACTGTGCCTGAATTGATGAAAGGAAACACAGGGAAAAATTACACCGAGATGTCCTGCTCATCACATAGAGATTCTTTTTGTGGAAGGCTGTCAATATTAAATTGCCAGTTGAGATTTATTTGCTTTCTGAGTAGCTCTGTTATTCAGTAAGGTTAGACTCGTTTTCTTTTGATTATTGAGATGTCTGTGTTTAATGAGCTGAAACTGAAGTAGGTCAATAAAAGGGAGAGATTAATAGTTCATTCTTCTCAGGGTCAGAATACATTTTACGCTGGATTTTTAAAAACATGGGGAAAAAAAAAAACAAGTCATTTTTTCTTTTTAAAAAAAGTGTTTTGATCAACTTAAAAGGTAAAGGAAATAGAACGAACACCTTGAGACTCACAGGGCAGTGAAAAAATTGACAGCAGAGAAATCGATGAGTTTCGTTAGGTGCTGTGTATCTGGTGTACCTGCGTGGGTCTATGCCTGAGCAGCTAAGAGCTTTAGTTCGAAAAGACAAAACTAAGTTTTCTTTTTCCTCTCTTGAAGTTCACTGGTGCAATAAAGCTCCAGGTCATTAAATATTTAGTATTTAATTCATGTATATAAATGTCTTGTAGTCATAATGAGAAAAAAATAAGTCTGACAAAGCATTACAATGTTGTTTGGGGATAAATAAATGGGAAAACCAGGCATATTATTACAATTTGTCACGTGTTATAGTGCAGAGAAATGAATTTATAGTTCTGAAATGGCTTAGTTTCGCCATTCCATTTAGTAGATATGCGACATTTAGCAAATGACTCAATGTCTCTGAGATGGTTTGCTTTCTTACACACACACACACACACACACACACACACACACACACACACACATACACTATACAGGTTGCTTTTCTTCCCTGGTGGCTTTGAGTACTGTGTTGATGAGGAATGGCCCAAATCTAATGTAGTTGTTTCCATCCCTGTTTCCCTGTTTTGGTTTTCCTGGATTGTATAAGTAAACAAGCTGAGCAAGCCAGTAAGCATCACCCCTCCATGACCTCTGCACCCCTCCTGCCACCAGGTTCCTGCTATGCTTGCGTTTCTGTTCTGACTTCCAATAACTAGCAGTGATGCGGAAGTGTAAGTTGAACAAACCTTTTCTGCCCAAGGTTGCTTTGGTCATGGTGTTTCATCACAGCAATAGAAACGCTGGCTAAGACATTCAGTATTAGTTACTGTTGTTGGTTCAAAATCAACTTAAGAAAGGATGAGTTTACTTTGTCCTGTAGTTTGAAGTAGCCTTTGTCACAGAAGGGAGATCAAGGAGGCAGAGGCCTGAGACTGCTGGTCTCCTTGGGTCTGCACTTGTGATGCACAGAGAAATGAATGCTGACACTCCTCTCGATTTCTCCTTTTATTGACGTCAGGTCCCAGTCCATAAAACTAACCCCTCTACATGGATTAAGGTTTATTTTTTTTCCTACTGCAGAGTAGCCTTCTGTATCTGTCAGAAATACAGCTGTGCAGCTTCTAACAAAAAATAGGAACTAAAGTTGTTCTCTGGTTTCCAAATTAAACATTTGCAGGAAGCTGATTCTTATAAAATTTCCATCGCTATCACCAACGACAAGTATACGTTGAATGGGGGGAGTAGGTTTTCCCAGAAAATATGTGCGAGGTAGCGTTACCAATCTGGAGTTGTTTGCTAGAGAGCTGAAGACAGCCATCGGCATCCCCCAGGGTTTATAAAAGCTTGAGTTCCCACATTTGCTTTCGGAGCTGTCTGTAATTCCTGCTCTTCTTTCCAGTTTGTCTCCTACAGTTTCCTGTTGTTGCCTTTCTCACTTGCCTGTCGTAGGGATAAGTGAATGGGCATTGTACATTTTCACTGCCTGTCTGCATAACGGAATGGCCTGATTTTTCTTTAAGAATGTTTGTCTTCTGTGCTGTGATTTAACCAGGCAGAGCAGTGTTATCATCCCAGGGTAGAGCAGGATGACTTAGGCCCAGTGTAAAATTTGGGGAAAATCAGAAAGCTTAGACTTTTCCTCTTATACTGTAACTAACTGCCTTCTTAGAAGACCCTCTAGAACCATGAAGGAGGCAGGTGATTGATACCATTTTTTTTCTTTGAATTTTATTTATTTTACATCCTGACTAAAGCTTTACCTCCCTCGTCTCTTCCAAGTCCCTCCCCTTATCTCCCTTATCCACCCACTTCTCTCCATTTCTCTTCAAACAAGGGCTGGCCTTGATGGTTGTCAACCAACTTTAGTGTGTCAAGTTGCAGTAAGATTAGGACTACTTCTGTTAAGGCTCAACAAAGTGATCCAGTAGGGGAAAGGGTAACAGAGGCAGACAACAGAGTCAGAGACAGATCCTGCGTCCACTGTTAGGAGTCCCACAAGAAGAGCAAACTACACATTTGTAACTTATGTACAGAGGGCCTAGGTCAGCCCCATGGTTGTTGGTTCAGTCTCCGTGAGCCCCTATGGGTTCAGATTGGTTGATTCTGTGGGTTTTCTTTTCAGATCCAATCCATTTGGTATTCTCTAAATTTCTTCTATGTTTATAGACATCTCTGTTTTTATAGAAGAAAATACAATTTTGTTCAAAATATTTTCTGGGTTTTTGAGCTGGGAATCTTCTACTTATTTTTTATAGGTTTGGTCTGTCCGTAGTGTCCCAGATATCCTAAATGTTTTGTGCCAGGAAGTTTTTAATTGACACTTTTTTCGACCTATGAATTTATTTCTTCTATCATCCCTTCAACCCTTGAGATTCTCTCTTCCATCTCTTCTGTTATGTTGGTGATAATTTGCCTCAATTTTCCATTTCCAAATTTCCCTGTTTACATTTTCTTTATTGCTTCTATTTCAATTTTCAGGTCATGAAATGTTTTCTTCACCCTTGGTTCATTTTGTCTTTGTCTTTCTTGGCATTCTTTAAGGAATTTATTGATTTTCTCCACTTTGTTTTTGTTTTTGCCTTCGTCTTTTTCCTTATTTCTTTAATAAATTTTTATTTACTCCTTAAAGATCTCTGTCATTTTTTATAAAGCTAGTTTTAAGGCTGTTTTCTTGTTATTCAGCTACATTAGAATACCCAGGTCTTGCTGTCATAGGATATCTGGGCTCTCTAGTGGTGCCATATTGCCTTGGCTTTTATTGATTGTGTTTGCACACTAGCATTTAAGGTATATTAGTTTCAGATGATTATATACCTCAGTGCTGATTTCCGAGTTTGTGTTTGTTGTACCTTAGTTTCTGTTTCCTCTTTGTCTTCTGTGCTTTGTGGCCTCAATTTCTGGCAGTTTGCTTGACCTCTGACCCACTAGGGAGTCTCTTATCAGGTTGGGTCCTTGACTTCTGGCTACTTGCTTGGCGTTTGGTGCAGCAGGTGGTTTCTGTTCTTCTAACTGATTTGGCCCACCCCTGAGCAGTTGGAGGAAGGATGGAGTACTGCAGTTCAGCCACCTGGCAGGGACTCATGCACTTATCCTTTTAACTGGTTTATGCCGCATCTATCAGCTAGTCTGCTGGAATTGGGGGCAGGAGCCAGGTCCCAGTGACTGGCATCTTATTCAGACTGCTAACCATGCTCCTTGTGCTGGCTATTTTCATGTCTACTTGACACAAGCTAGAGTCATTGGACAGGAGGGAGTTTCAATAGAGAAAATGCCTTTGTTAGATGGGACTTAGGCTTTTTTTTTTTTTTTTTTTAATAGTAATTGGTGGGTGAGGACCATCCCTGGGCTGATGGTGCTAGGTGTAGGTTGAATAAGTCAAACAGATTGAGCTAATAAGCAGGACCCCTCCATAGCTTTCTATTTGTGCCCACCTCCAGATTCCTGCCCCTTTGAGTTCCTGTCCCAGACTTCCTTCAGTAATGGACTATGTTGCAGAAGTATAAGCCCCAAAATTCCTACCCTCCTCAGCTTGTTTTTGGTTAAGGGTGTTTGCCTCAGCTATAGAAATTCTAGCTGGGACAGAAATTGGTATCAGTTGTGAGGTATTGCTCTGATAGACCTAACCATGTTATTTTGGGGAGGATTGTATAGGGTGTTGGAACTTTTGGCTAGAAAAGCCATTGAGTGTTGAGAGGTTAATGTGCTGTTCTGTAGGAGCTTAGCAGATAAAGAACATGAAGGGCAGTGCCGGCAGTGGAGGGACTTTGAAAATCTCTACAGAGGCCATTTGCTATTTGAATCAAGAGTCTGAGGCTTTACTGCCTGGGAACTCTGGGAGATCAGATGGTTGATATTGTTGTTCTTCCCATGGGGTTACAAACCCTTTGAGTTCCTTCAGTTCTTTTCTTGCTCCTTCATTGGGGTCTTCTGCTCAGTCTGATGGTTGGCTGTGAGCATCCTCCTCTGTATCAGTAAGGCTCTGGCAGAGCCTCTCAGGAGACACCCATATTAGGTTCCTGTCAGCAAGCACTTCTTGGCATCAGAAAAGAATACCCCACTGTCACCAATGGACAGATCCGACAATCAGAAACTGAACAAGGACACAATAAAACTAGCAGAGGTTATAAACCAACTGGAATTAATAGATATCTATAGAAAATATCATCCTAAAACAAAAACATACACCTTCTCAGCACCTCACAGCACCTTCTCGAAAATTGACCACATAATTGGTCACAAAATGAGCCTCAATAGATATAAGAAGATTGAAATACTCCCATGCATCCTTTCGAATCACCTTGGTCTTAGCCTGGTCTTTAATAACAACAAAAACAACAAAAAGCCCATATGAATATGGAAACCAAACCATGCTCTATTAAACAATAGCAGGTTCAATGAAGAAATATAGAAAGAAACTAAAGATTTTCTAGAATTAAAAATGAAAACAAAACATACCCAAACCTATGGGATGCAATAAAAGCAGTACTGAGAGGAAAAGTCATAGCTCTGAGTGCTTCCAAAAACAAACTGGAGAGAGCATATATTAACAACATGACAACACAGTTGAAAGCTCTAGAACAATTGGAAGCAGATACACCCAAGAGGAGTAGACAGCAAGAAATAATCAAACTTAGGAATCAAACTTAGGGCAGAAATTGACCAAATAGAAAAAAAAAGAACCATTCAAAGAATCAACAAAACCAAGAGCTGGTTCTTTGAGAAAATTAACAAGATTGATAAACCCTTAGCCAGACTAACTAGAGGGCAAAGAGAGAGTATCCAAATTAACAAAATCAGAAATGAAAGTGGAGACATAATTAATGAAACTGAGGAATTCAAGAAATCATCAGATCCTACTACACAAGGCTATACTCAACAAAGCTGGAAAATTTGGAGGAAATGGATGAATTCCTAGACAGTTACCAGATACTAAAGTTAAACCAGGACCAGGCAAACCATCTAAATAATCCCATAACACCTAAAGAAATAGAAGCAATCATCAAAATCTCCCAACCAAAAAAAAAAGCCCAGGTACATGTGGGTTCAGTGCAGAATTTTATCAGACATTCATTGACGACATAATACCAATACTTTCCATACTATTCCACAAAATAGAATCAGATGGAACACTACCTAACTCATATTTTTGAGGCTAAAATAACCCTCGTTCCTAAACCACACAAAGACCCTACAAGGAAAGAGAACTTTAGAACAATCTCTCTTATGAGCATTGATGAAAAATACTCAACAAAATCCTTGCAAACCGAGTCTAAGAACACATCAAAACGATCATTCACCATGACCAAGTAGGCTTCATCACTGGGATGCAGGGATGGTTTAATATAAGGAAATCCATCAATGTAATCCACCATATAAACAAACTCAAAGATCAAAATCACATGGTCATCTCACTAGATGCTGAGAAAGCAATTGACAAATTTCAACACCCTTTCATTTTAAAAGTCTTGGAAAGAACAGGAATCCAAGGCCCATACCTAAACATAATAAAAGCAATATACAGGAAACCAACAGCCAACATCAAACCTAACGGTGTGAAACTTGAAGCAATCCCACTAAATTCAGGGCCTCGACAAGGCTGCCCACTCTCCCCCTACCTAGTCAACATAGTTCTGGAAGTCCTGGCTGGAGCAATTAGACAGCAAAAGGAAAACAAAGGGATACAAATTGGAAAGTAAGAAGTAAAAACATCACTATTTGCAGAATACATGATAGTGTACTTATGTGATGCCAAAAATTCCAACAGAAACCTTCTACATCTGATAAACAAGTTCAGCAAAGTGGCTGGATATGTAATTAACTCAAACAAATCAGTAGCCTTCCTTTACTCAAAGGACAAACAGGTAGAGAAAGAAATTAGGGAAAAGATACCCTTCACAATAGTCACAAAAATATGAAATACCTTGGCGTGACTCTAACTAAGCAAGTGAATGACCTGTATGACAAGAACTTTAAACCGCTAAAGAAGGAAATCTCAGAAAATCTCAGAAAATGGAAAGATCTTATGGTTTGGAAGGATCAACATTGTAAAAATGGCCATGCTACCAAAAGCAATCTCTGATTCAATGCAACTCCCTTCAAAATTTCAACCCAATTCTCATAGAGTTTGAAAGAGCAATGTGTAATTTCATCTGGAATAACAAGATATCTAGAATAGTGAAATCCATCCTCGACAACAAGAAAACATCTGTAGAAATCACCATCCCTGACCTCAAACTATATTACAAGGCAATTTTGTTAAAAACTTCATGGTACTGGTACAGAGATAGGCACGTGGATCAATGGAATAGAATAGAAGATCCAGAAATGAGCCCTCACATATATGGTCACCTGATTTTTGACAAAGAAGTTGTAAACATTCTTTGAAAAAAGGACAGCCCATTCTACAAATGGTGTTGTTCCATCTGGCATGCAGCATGCAGAAGAATGAAAATAGACCCTTTCTTATCTCCTTGTACAAAGTTCAACACATAGGCACAGAAGAAAATTTCCTGAACAGAACAACAATGGTTCATGCTTTAAGGCCAAAGATTGACAAATCGGACTTAATGAGATTGCAAAGTGTCTGTAAGGCTAAGGACACTGTCAAGAAAACAAAACAGCAGCCAACAGAGTGGGAAAAGATCTTTACCAACCCCACATCTGATAGAGGCCTAATATCCAAGATATACAAAGAAATTAAAAAGCTAGACACCAGAGAATCAAACAACCCTATCAAAAAATGAGGTACAGAACTAAACAAAAAGTTCTCCATTGTGGAATAACGAATGGCTGAGAAGCATCTAAGGAAGTGATTGACATCATTAGCCATCAGGGAAATGCAAATCAAAACAACCCTGGATTCCACCTCACACCAGTCAGATTGGCCAAGATCAAAATTTCAGATGACAGTAGATGCTGGCGAAGATGTGGAGAAAGAGGAACACTTCACTGTTGGTGGGGTTGTAAACTGATACAACCACTCTGGAAATCAATCCGCAATTCTTCAGAAAATTGGACACAGTACTACCCGGTGACCCAGTTATTCCACTTCTGAGCATATACTCCAGTGAAGCTCCAACATACAACAAAGACACATGCACCACAATGTTCATAGCAGATATATTGATAATAGCCAGAAGCTGGAAAGAACCCATATGTCCTTCAGTAAATGAATGGATATATAAATTGTGGTACATTTATACAATAGAGTGCTACTCAGTTCTCAGAAACAATGACTTTATGAAATTCTTAAGAAAATGCATGCATCTAGAGAATATCATCCTGAGTGAGATAACCCAGTAGAAAAGAACAGACATAATATGCAGTCACTGATAATTGGATAGTAACCTAAGAAAGCTCTGAACAACCCAGAAACGTCTCACAGACTAATGAAGTTCAAGAAAAGAAAAAAACAAAAAAAGAAAGAAAAAACCATTATGCTTAATCCTTACACACCAAGTAATCTTTGACTATTTCCAGGTTTCATCTTGTTTTACATGTACTTTATGCTCATTGTAACTAGTAAGATCTTAATTCACACTATTAAACCTTTAAAAAAATAACCAAGCACTGACAAAAATATATTCTTATACTTTGTGCAAAAATGCTTAAAATTTGTACATTTATCTTTGTTTTTTAAAATAAATTTGTTCAAAAAAAAGAAAGAATAGAAAAAGAGGAAAACCTTCACGTTCTAAGAAGTTTTCCCTAGAATCAGGACATAGTACGTGTTCCAAAGGCTGGCAGCACAGCTTATTAGTATAAGAGTCATTTAGGGGGTAACGGTTTTGAAGTCATGAAGGGATTATGGAAAGCAGATGAGGTTTTGCACTGCCAGGAAAGGCCACTGGTGAAGGTGAAGCCTCAGTAGAAATTGGAGGCCAGTCTTTAAATGGGTTATGCAAAGGAGTTGAGGCTTGGTACCATGGAGTGAGCACAGGAAAGGATCCTGAGCTGCAGCAGAGACCTAAGCACTGTGAGTACTCCAGCACCTTGGCACACCTGCTAAGAACAGCGACAGCTACAGACTGAAGCTGGTAGTTGGCATGAGCTTTGTGGACAATCTATGGGGGTGACTGGAAAAGGAGCCTGAGAAGTTACCCAAGTCCTAAGAGAGCCAGTGGATCCAGGACCCTGGACACTGAATTCTTGGAATTTGGAGCTGGAGTTTGGTTTTGCTTTAAGATTGTGACCGTGTCCTGATTATTTTTCTCTTGAAGTAAAAATAAAAATGTATTTAGGTTATTTTATAGGAGCCCCACAGTAGGGAGACTGGATTTTTTTTTTAAGAGACTGAACTTTTAAAGTATCTGAACCTGTAAGACTGTGGGACTTTGAAGTTTATAAATTTTTTTTACTGTAATGTTGGTATTAATATGTGGTATTGGGGATATATAAGAAAGGAAAGGATGCGATTTAACAGTGGTTTGTTACTGTGTCAAGCTGACAAGGAATCGGATGTGCTGGCTTTATGTTATCTTGAGAAAAGCTGGACTCATTAGAGTGAAAGGAGTCTCCATGAGATGCTGCTGGCAAGCCAGTAGGACATGTTTATTAATTAGTGTGGTAGGGCCATCCCTGAGTTGGTGGCCCTGGGTACTATAAGAAAGCAGGCTAAGCAAATGAGATGGAGCCAACCCTAAGCAGTACTCCTCCATGACCTCTGCATCAGTTCCTGCCTTTAAGTTCCTGCTGTCTTTGGGCTCTTGTCTGACCTCCTTTAAGTGATGGACTATACTGAGTGTAGAAGTGTAAGCAGAATAAACTCTACCTCAACTTGTTTAGAGTCACTGTGTTTTATGACAGTAATAGAAACCCCAACTTGAACACTTGAATTTCTTGTCTCCTTCTAGAATCTGGTTGTGGAAACCCTCCCCCAAATATTCACAGTTGCATCAATACCCTTTAGAGTTCCTTTCTGCATAGATCCAGAAATTCATCTTAGCCACACCCTTGTCCATTTGCTATCCTTATGGAAGATGCTCTTCTTTCTCTTGATTTCTCCAAGAAGATATAATTTCTCTTTTAGATGCTCTAAGAAACTTGGTGTATCTTTTATGACATTTAATCACATTAAGTTTTTATAAATGTGTCTCTTCATCATGTGAGCCCTGGAGGGAAAATTATATTTTATCCTTCTTGTTAACCTTAATAGCTACACAATGTCTTGTATGGAACAGGTGCTTAATCAATATTTGATGAATTCATTTGACTTATTAATCAAAATGAACAGGAAATTACTCTGTAATTGAGTACAGGTGAGAGGAAGACGTAACAGCTCCTGAGAAGGAATGACAGAGGATCACTTATGCTCTGGGACCACCGTTCCTCCTCAGATAGAGGGACATCAACTAGCACTCGGAAAGATGCCATTCTGAGAATTCTAGCTAAGTTGACTTGGGGAAGGATGAGCAGCAGAATACAAGCTCTGTTCTGCTTCATGCTTTTCTCTCTGCTGCTTAGTGGAATTGGGCAAGCGCGGCATACTCTGTATCCTTCTCATATAAAGAGCCACTGAGTGGGAAAATTAGGATATTTGCTATGGAAAAAGCCAGTTTGTTTGCACAGGAAAAAAAAAAAAACACACACACACACACACACACAACACACACACACACACATATATCTTAGTTTACTATCAGATACACGTATCTGTCTGTCTGTCTATCTATCATCTATCTATCTATCTATCTATCTATCTATCTATCTATCTATCTATCTATCTATCTATCTATCTTCTATCCTATATTTACCTACATCCATCCATCCATCCATTTATCCATCCATCCATCCATTTATCCATCCATCCATCCATTTATCCATCCATCCATTTATCCATCCATCCATCCATCCATCCATCCATCCATCCATCCACATCTTATCAATTAGAGATATGCAAACACATGGTGGCCTGTGCATATGATATGTGTGTCTCTCTAAATAATCAATGTAGGCGTACACTGTATGCCCTTCCACTCACTGTGCATGATTTGCTAAATTTTTAAAAAAATTCTTATAGTATAAGCCAGAAGGAATAAAGAAATTTGGTTTCAAATGTTAAGTGTAGATCATTGATTTTACACATATTTACATTCCGTCTGCAGTAAGTAAGAAATAAAACAATGATGTAAAATATAGTAGTAGGGAAAATAATTTTCAATCAGCTCCAGGACACCATGTATGCTATTGTGACCCAGGCTGAAGACTTCAGTTTTGAGTTTCTTATCGGCTACTACAAAGAAGAATACAGTCAGCAAAATTGCTTAGTGCAGTTGTGGGGGAAGGCCTAGGATGGAGATGTGGGTGGACAAAGGAAAATAGTGGGATGGAGAGGGAGCCGGCAGGGAGAGAAGTGAGGTGATTATGTTATGCTATATGTGTCTACTGTTACATATAACAGTAAATCCCTATGATGATTGCTATAGGCTTTTATCAGGATATACCTATCCTGTGACAGTTTATCGTGAGTAAAGCTTGGATTTGAGGACTTCTGAGCAATAGACCCTAGGGAAATGTTACTGTGGGTCTTATGGTCAAAGCATAAAATGAGAGAACGCATGGTCAAATGGTTTTACTTCTTTGATGAGCCCCTCTGAATGACTTTCATGCTTAAAGTTTTGGATTTATTCTAAGTGTGGAGGATCTATGCTATGGTGACGGTACCAGGTTTCTTGCTTCACTTGTGTCTCATAATCCATGGACATTCAGTTATCAGTAGGATATGATGTTGAGTATCCTGAATCTGAGTCAGAGATGACCCTAGAACTCATTTTCTTACCTTCTGTCCTCCTGAAGTATGTACTTAAAAAAATATTCTGTGCCTTATACATTTCACATGCTGCAGTATTAGTTTAGTTAAACTATAACCATTTTCTATAGATGCCTATAAATGTGGTGGGACTGTTGCTCTGATGTTCAGAGTTTCGGGAGTTAATTAGTTCTTCATGTACCTGATTCCTAACTGGAGAAACAGGGAATCTCTGATTTTAGTAGTCTTGCCCTTATACCCCTTTGCTTTTGCTTCTTCAGCTGAGCACAGCAGCATAAGACTGCATTTACATCTCTGTAGTGTTTTGTGAAATGTCATTGCATGTAATAAAAAAGAAAAGATTCCTCTACTTAAAAAATGTGTGGATAAATTTATAATGCATCTTACGGCATCATAGACAAGTAGGGAATATAAGAGATGTCTTGGAAATGACCTCATGATCTCACTTTATCAAACAGAGGTCTCCTATCCTGAGTGTATTTCTGCCAATCATTCTAAAGTATCCTTGTTTCCATACTTACATGGTGACTATGGACCCTAGGACACAGGAGTAAGGATTTTAGAACCATCCACTTTTATCTCTCAGCCTCTATTCAAATTATCTGCTTACTATTTCCTTGTATGTGTTGGGTATTTAAAGTCGTGTAAGGGATTAGAAACTAGAAAATGCCTCACAACTATTTGGGGAGGTAACAGTGTTTTGTAATGACAATTGCTCTCTATTGCCCCCTGTTTATGTAAGCAGGCAGGTCTGCATGTGTACCCACAAGGACACCATAAGGAAGATAAAGTAACTTTTCTATTTTCCTTCACCAGCCCCCAGCCTCCAAGTTATGATAAAAATAATTTAAAAAATAGAAATTGTACATATGTGTGTAATTCATTGAAAAGTACAGTGGAACAGCAACCAATGCCAAAGGAGTTGACAAATTCCTACGTGATAAAGCTCATGGAAGGCAGACTTGTGCAAGAAAGTTCACTCTAGAAATAACAGACATCATTGGCTAACATTGCCTCAGTTTTTCTGTAGAGATCAAGGGCCACAGGCTGGTGGGTAAGAGTGAGCATGTGAATGGCACTCATGTTTGTTCATGGGGAACTCACAAAGGGATGCTCTACCAGGGCTGGCACTGTGGATAAAGTCACCCCAGAGAAGGCACAGACACTGCTTAGAAAGGAAAGCATTACCAAGGACACCACAGAGAACAGGCCAGAGCCCTGACGGCACCTCTGTGTCAAAATCTTTCTGATGATGGTAATTTCCTCTTCAAGATGGACTCCTGAGACTTTATCAGGACTGAAGAATTATTGCAAACTTCGCTAAGCATTACTTCATGGGTTGGATAATTTATAAGCACCCTACAAATAATGATAAACTTGAACCTTAACCTCTAGTACTTAAAAACGGACAACTTCTAAAACTATGATGGACATAGGTTATTTAGGAGAGATCGTTAAATAGCAATAGACTACAGACTGCAGGATTTGAGTTTGATCCTTGGAAGCCAAGAGAAAAAGGCTGCGAATGGTGACATGCGCTTGTACTCTTAGCACTGGGAGGCAGGAGGGTTCCTAAGGAATGGTATTACAATTCACTTATATTTTACTACAAGTACCATATTATGTTACTACAGCTATTACTGTTGTGGGGCAAGAGTCTGGGTAGAGAGTACTTTTTTCCCTGTAGGTTTATGTTAAGGCGATACGTGATTGGACATGAGAGGTATGTGGGGAAAGGTCTAGGCAGGCAGAAAAGGAGGCAGGATTGAGAAGGAGAAGGTGGAGGCAGATGTGTATGTTTTTCCTAGTGCATCTATAGCTTGATAAAGTTGCTATTATTTCTAAGGGTTTTTATGGGTCTATTTATCTCATATAGATGGGCAGTTTATATCTTTCCCCATTGGTTATAAGTTTATTGTGTAGAGGGCTTGTAGATTGAGAATTTAACATATAAACTTGCTTGATAAGTCACCGGGCCGTGGAGTCATGTTTGTACTGGGCAGTGGAGGAAAGGAACATGCTGGAGCAATCCTATCCACCTGGGACAGAAACAGCAGGGGAAGTAGAGTGAACCATGACTGAGTTCTTAAAGGTGGCTTGGAGTGCCAAGATAGAGATCCCCGCAGTGCCAGATGGCCCTGCCAGAGCTGGTAATAGCATGGGTTAAAAATTAAGCCATTTTAAAATATTTACTGCAACAGTTCCCAAAACTGGTTAACATCAATAGTGTTGAGTATTGTTGAGTACTGAGTGTTGACTCCGAATTCATGACCTGAAGTTAGAGAAAGCATCCTTCTTGCATGACTTTTTCTCTGCTTCATAAACTGAGAACATACCTTTTTATATCAGAAGTGTGTGTTATTGATTATATGAATAAGGATTTAAGTATGTGATTATTTTACAGGAACACTAATTGACCATCTCCAGGGAAAAAAAAATCTATGAGCACATTATTGATGAAAGGTGCAATAATGACATTTATGTATAAGGACATTGTTACTATCCCATCTGGGAGCATTATATTGACTTTATTTGCCTGAATTTTCTGAGTTCTCACCATTAATTTTCATTGAATATGGAACTACAAAAACTCATAATATCTGAAATACTAAATATTAAGAGTTTTCATTTTTATGAATGATATCTGTACATAGTTTTATGGAACAATGAAAATATTGTACAAAGTAATAAATGGATCTCTAAATTATAGTGACATTTTAATAAGAATATTTGTAAAAACCTAAAGACAATAACCATAAATACTATTTTATATCGTTTATTGAACCAGTTTTTGATGTCTTCAGCAATATGTTCTTTTTAGATAGAATGTTTTGAAGCTCTCTCATTAATTTTGGGCTAAGACAATGTCTTCTTAAATTTATTACAAACACTGTATGTGCAGGAAAGTAATAGAAGAAATTTATTAGTATTCTACTGAAAACCTTTTGTGGTGGACTTTGTTTTAGTTGCTTACAATACGCTTGTAACCAAAAGTACTGGGTGAAACAAAGCTTGGAATAAACGAACGTCTGCATTCTGCTAGTCTTAGGAGGAAATAGGACCAAATTATACACATAATCACACACATACATGTGCACATTTACATGTTCATGCACACATACAAACACACATGAACCTTCACATATATAAGTGCACATACACATTCAGCTACACTTAAACATAAGCATATACACAAAATGTAAACATACACACATGCATGCATGCATAAGTCCATACAATATGATACTGAGCAAAATGAGAAGAGATGCTTATTACATAATTAAATGGGCTTTAGTAAAGTATCTTTCAGTGAGTGGAGGTGAACTTCCAGGATCTAAAATGCAATGTGACTGTCTATAAACAAAAAGGTATTTAAGATTCATAGAGATGTTCGAGAAAAATGTGCTTCTTGAAAGTGACTAATGTGACCTTGAGTGAACATGGCAATCTCCTCTTTTGGGTGACAACCACCACCCTTCCATTTAATTTCTCCTAGTGAGGTGACCGTCAGACAGTGGCTGTTTGAGCAGTACTGCACAGTGAACATCAGAGTCCTGCTCTTCAGTTCCTGGTCCTGGTTCCTTCCTTCCTTCCTAGCTGTTGACCCCAATTTTCTAGCTTCCAGAAATATTGAGGACTCACTTGAATTTAGTAAGCTTATACTTAGAATGTGGTCATACCCAGAGCAAAAGATGAAAATGTAACCTAAAGTTTTCCTTGTCTTCCAGATGTTGTCCCCTTCCTAGAGCCTTTCCCTTTCTCCTCTTTTCTTTGGCTTTAATTGGTTCATTTTGTCTAGAATTAACTGATACACATAATAGATATGGCTAGTTGTAGCAAATTTCTTGCATGACAGAGACATAATTTGTCTCTTATTTGGGACAGGAGGCCCAAATTAGATTCTGTGAACTTAATATTATTATGAGAGTTTTCATTTTTATGTATAATATCTGTACATCATTTTATGGAGCAATGAAAACCTCATAGGAAGTAATAAACAAATTTGTAAGCTATGGCGAGGCTGTAATAAGAATATTTGTATTATCTAAGTCTCTTTAGAGTTCTGAAATGAGAGAAAATGGCGTGGCCTGTCCTTTTGTGTGTGTTAGCTAACTATCCTAATGTTACAGGTGACAGGAGAATGTGGTAGATGCCTTTCTTATGGTGACTTGGATAGTGGCCATGGCTCTGAAGACCTGCCTGAGCCATTTGTACCTTTACATTTAGGTCCTGCTGAAGTGAAATATTTGTTCTCTAGGGGTCCCAGCAAAGACTTTACCACATTTTGTTTTTGTATCTGACTATTTCTGAAACAATCACTGCACTGACAGAATACAATGATATGTTTAAGCTTGTCAATTTTCCTTGTGTAGACATAGACCTCATCAAAATCGTATGTGTCCTAGTGAGATGGAGATTTAATAGAAGCCAGGGGAAAGAACTGGTTTGCTCTTAGTGGACTGTAGGCTGCCCTTAGATATTTTGCTAGTCTCACAGCCTGATAGAAGGTTATGTTCAACTCAGTGACACTGTGTATGAAACAAGTTTCTGTCAGTTTCCAAACCCTTGGCAAAAAGATGTTCTTGAAGTGTAGGAGGAGGGAATTAGCACTTAATATTTTATAGTACATATCATCCCTGTCTGTTGATTAGCTTTTCTTAGTGACTTGGCACCGAGGCTATTTCTAACATTCAGCAACAGTGAAGCATTGGGCAGTTATGAAAACCTCATAGATTTATTAGTGTAGGATATTTATTTGAAATAAAAAGGTGTATTTTCCACCAGCATCCCTTATCCGAAATATATTACAAAGTAAAGCACAGACCCAAGAATCAAACAGAACACATGCTATTCAATGAGATGTAAGATGAACACCATTTAATACCATTTTGGGCAAGAATTTGAAATTTGCCATCACCTCACAGGTTTCCCAAGAGTCCATCCCCAAGCACAGAATTCTCTTTGCTGCCTTGTTACAGGATAATTATCGATAAACACATTGCTAAGCAACAGCTCCCTGATACTTTCTCATCTTGTATGACTTCTTTGATATATTACTTTTCCTTCTGTCCATTCTTTGGCTTACATATCTGCTGAGAATCTGGGCCACTTGGCTTTTAGAGTTTTCTGCAATCTATATAATGCCAATTGCATACCAAGGATGCAGGATGAAAGGGTTTCTTAGTCTTTCATGTTTTCTATACTTTGGCAGCTGGATTCAAAGATGAGATTAAATTCAGGTTGGAACTCTCTGGCCAGGCATTGCTTCTATACATGACAAGGCTGTAGAGAGGCTTCCTGTTGATTACCTTTTCTTTTGCTTTTGTTGGAGCAGCCATTTGCTGTGTAACACGTCAGTCCATTAATGCATTTGGGTTTGGTAAATGGTGCTATTCTGCCAACTTATTGTTAAGAAAGACTTTCTTCATCTACCATTTGAAGCCTCTGACACAGGTCATTTTTGAAAGGCAAGATATATAATCTTCCTGCTTGTCAATCAGTTTCCAGTTGTGAACTCTACACTCTTAAGTATAATAAAAATTGTACTTTTAAACACTCAGTGGTTGTTGGAGGCAGAGTGAGGTGCTGGAGTGGGAGAGTGGAGGGGGTAGGGGTTAGATAGATGGAGGGAGACAGTGTGGGGAGAGACAGCTGGAATTGGAGGTTACTTGCAGGGCAGCGTGAAAACCTAGTGAAGTAGGAACTTGGAATCCATGAGGATGATTCTAGTGAAGACTCCTAGAAGCAGAGGATATGCAGTCTGATGTGAGGATGCCTAGCAGTGGAGGATATAGACTCTAAACTGCCCATCTTTTGTAGCCAGGCAAGACTTTCAGTACTGGGACTGGGTTGCATTTGGTTCAGTTGTTGTTCAATGAAATCCCATGGAGATCTCTAAACAACCCAAGCTGATGCTGAGATAGAAGGTTGCTTCTGAAATCTGACAGTGGGACCTTATTGCTGAGGACAACTTCTACCCAGCTCACTGGACATAGAGAAGTTAGCTGGCACTTGCTTGGAACCTTTACCCCTAAGTTATAGTCTACTTGACACAAGAAGGCACGCTAGAGGCTATGAAAGGAGAAACATGGACTGCAACTTAGCCACAACCTTTTCTGCCTGCAGAGTACCACACAGAACTCATGGGAGTGACCAACCCATGTTTGATTTAACTTGAGTCTTATGCCAGGAGAGGGAATCCATGCCCAGCACTGCCTGCATAACCAGAAACTAGAGACTGGATACCTTATAAACATAGAGTAAAACAAAACAGGATTGTTTAAAAAATCAATGAATTGATTCCTTATGATATTCTGTTTTATTAATAGATTGGTGCCTTGTCTTGTCACCATCAGAGAGACTTCCTCTAGCAGAAAATAAGAATAGGGGCACAGACCCACGTCCAGGGATTATGCAGAGAGAGAATAAATTGGAGGCCTCCATTGGATCCTTTCTCTCAGATCTTGAGGTACCATGCAGAAGAGAAGAAGGAAAGATTGTAGAATTCAGAAGGAATGGAGGATACCCATAGAACATGGCCCAATAAATTAAATATACAGGGCTCACATGGGCCCACAGAGACTAAAGCAGCAAGCATAGAGCCTGCGTGGGTCTACACCAGGTTCTCTATGTATACATCATGGCTGTTAGCTTGGTGTTCTTTGGAGACTCCTAACAGGTATATCTCTATTTTGCCTGCTCTTGAGACTCATTTCCCCTTTCTTGTGTTACTTGTCCAGCATTAATATCAGGGCTTTTACCCTATCTTATTTTATCTTCTCTTGTACTGTTTGGTTATGTTCTTTTCTGAGGAAACAGAAGGGGGTGAGTCTGGGGGAGAGAGAGAGGGGAGAGAGAGAGGGGAGAGAGAGAGAGAGAGAGAGAGAGAGAGAGAGAGAGAGAGAGAGAGAGAGAGAGAGAGGGAGGGAGGGAGGGAGGGAGGGAGGGAGGGAGGGAGGGAGGGAGGGAGGGAGGGAGAAAGGGAGGGAGGGAGAGAGAGAGAGAGAGAGAGAGAGAGAGAGAGAGAGAGAGAGAGAGAGAGAGAGAGAGAGAGATACTTTATGAAAGAACTACTTTAAAAAAAACAGGGACTGCAAACTCTTCAAGGCATTTGACTTTATGAAACTCATGATTTTTCATTAGGAAATCGTATTTTCTCATATTTGGCTGCTGGATTCCTTCTGGAAGTCTTCTTCTAGCGTACACTGAATATGTCTTTGCAAAAGTTGTGCTAAAGCTCTGGTCCTGAGGTAGCTGTTTGAAGATTTTTGACTTTCAGGAGGTAATTAAGGTCTCAGGCAGGGCTATAATCCATCTGACTGAGGTTCCACTGAAGAGAGGAACAGACTTTAAGGTGAGCATGATCAATAGCTACAGAGAGGTGATGCCATCTGCCTGCCAGGGAGAGACTAGTCTGTTGGCACCTGGATCTTGGATTCTTCTCTCAACTGTGAGACAAATCATTTCCATCCAGTAAGTCAAAGCCTATGGCATTTTGTTATGGTAGTTCTACCATACTAACCTAGTTCCAGATTACTCTTCTAGGACGAGGGATCCTGATAGTACTTCTCTACTAGCAGAGGAATATGCTTTAGCAGATATTATCTTACTTATTTTATGCCACAAACTTTGTATATATTTACATTTTTTTATAAAGATTTATTTAAGTTTTGTGAGAGAGAGAGAGAGAGAGAGAGAGAGAGAGAGAGACAGACAGACAGACAGACAGAGACAGAGACAGAGACAGAGACAGAGAAAGAGACAGAGAGAAATAAACCCTGTCTCAAAAGTCACTATATATGTGAGAATGCAGAGGCCTATGGAGGTCAGATGTAGGCATCCTGTCCTCTGAAGCTAGAGTTACAGGAGACTGTGAACCTCTAGAGCTGGGTGCTGGGAACAAAGCTCAAGTCTTCTACAAGTACAGTCTGCACTCTTAATATCTTAATAGGGGAGCCATCTCTCTAGGCCCTAAGCCACCTTTTTTTTCTTTTTTTATTCTGTTCTTTTATTGGATATTTTTAAATTTACATTTTAATTGC
The DNA here is from genome assembly GCF_963924665.1 of Micromys minutus. Lineage (NCBI taxonomy): Eukaryota > Metazoa > Chordata > Mammalia > Rodentia > Muridae > Micromys > Micromys minutus. The sequence continues at coordinate 40,303,471 of NC_137974.1, forward strand.
TATCCCCTTACGTGGTTTCCCCTCTGGAATCATTGTATCTCATTTCCCCTACATTGATGAGAGTGTTCCTCCACCCACCCACTCCTTCCCACCTTGCCATTGTGGCATTCCCCCACACTGGTGCACTGAGCCTTCACAGGAACAAGGGCCTCTCCTCCCATTGATTCCTGATAAGGGCTCTGCTACATATGTGGCTGGAGGCATGGGTCCTTTCATGTGTACTCTTTGGTTGGTGGTTTATTCCCTGGGAGCTCTGGGGGGTGGTCTGGTTGGTTGATATTGTTGTTCTTCCTATGAGGTTGCAAACCCCTTCAGCTCCTTCAGTCCTTTCTCTAATTCCTCTATTGGGAACCCCATTCTCAGTCCAATGGTTGGCTGTGAGCATTCTCCTCTGTATTTGTCAGGCTCTGGCAGGGCTTCTTAGGAGACAGTTATATCAGGTTCCTGTCAGCATGCACGTCTTGGCAACTACAATATTGTCTGGGTTTTGTGTCTGTATATGAGATGAATCCCAATGTGGGGCAGTCTCTGGATGTCCTTGCCTTCAGTCTCTGCTCCACATTTTGTCTTCGTATTTCTTCCTGTGCGTATTTTGTTCCAAAGCCATTTCTTAAAGGGACTAGATTTCCTCTTGAGAGAAATGTAATTTCATGGCCATAACCTGCGCACTGGGCGATACCTTTATTCTACACAGACTCATGACTTCTAGGTCTTTCCTAAAACATTAGGAAATATACTTCTTAAAGGTAAAATTCTTGGCAATTTTTATTTATACTTCAAATTCAAGATTACATGGTTTGATTTAATCTTGATGTCTACTTTTCCATATGAAAATATTTCCAATTTCCAAGAATATGGAGTAGAACTAATGATAGAATTTGAATATTATACAAATGCCCATTAAAGCCAGTTATCACAGACCACTCAGTGTCTCCTGGAGAAACCATACTTCCCTTTAATTTTGTTATCACTGAATTTCAGACCTTCTCATTCTTTTTGATTTTTTACAATTGTTGTTTTGCCTCCCATTTCCACTCACAGCACACCTGTGTGTCGCAGCCTCTGCATTTCTTCCACTGGAGTCTTCACAGGAAGCTCTTTGTCACCTCCATCTCTTCCCTGAGTACTGTCACCTTGACTGTGAGATTTTCTAGTTCACACCATACTTCTGCATGGAGCATAGTTCATTATCTTTGAGCAGGTTTAGAAATGGCGCCACTAACTCTCTGATCTGACTCTATGAGGCAGCCCTTTCTTCAGTGTGCTCTTTGTGTGCACACCCTTGTCCACTGCTCCTCTTTACTATAGTCAGTGTGCATGAGATTTGACATGAACATTTTTCTGTTCCGCCTTTTTCCTGGTTTGTTTAACATTTGTTTCAAGACAGGCTCAAAATAGCTTTTCTAGTTTCCAAGATTTCCTTTTCTATTGTTGCATGGTAAGGTTTAAGCATATGGATGCTTGAAATGATATCTTGGCATACTAAGCCAGTAACACTAGAATTCTGAGACAGAAACAGAAGGATTTCCCTGATATTGAGACTAGTCTAGTCTAGTATTGCTATACCCAGCAAAACTCTCAATCACCATAGATGGAGAGACTAGCATATTCCAGGACAAAACTAAATTTACACAATATCTAACCACAAATCAAGCACTACAAAGAATTTATAGGTGGGAAATCCAATAAAAGAAGGGAAACTGCATCCTAGAAATAACAAGAAAATAACTAAGCAAGAAAACCAAAGGAAGAAAGACACATAGTCACAATTCTATCTCTAAATAAAAAATAGCAGGAAACAGCAACCACTATTCCTTAATATCAGTTAACATAAATGGACTCAATTCCTAATAAAAAGACATAGGTATAAGACTGGATACATAAACAGAATCCAGCATTTTGCTACATACAGGAAACTCATCTCACAGACAAAGACAGACACTATCTAAGAGTAAAAGATTGGGAAGAAACCTTGCAAGCAAACGGCCCCAAGAAACAAGCTGGAGTAGCCATTCTAATATTGAATATAGTAAATTTTCAACCAAAAGTTATCAAAAAAGATAAGGAAGAACACTTTTTACTCATTACAGGGAAAATTTATCAGGAGGAATTCTCAATCTTTAACATATATTCTCCAAATACAAAAGCACCCATATTCATAAAAAAAGCCCTACTAAAGCTCAAAAAATACATTACACCCCACACAATAATAGTGGGAGACTTCAACACACCCCACTCTCATCAATGGACAGATCATGGAAGCAGAAACTGAACAAGGACATAGTGAAACTAGCAGAGATTATGAACCAATTGGAATTAACAGACATCTACAGAACATTTCACTCTAAGTCAAAAGAATACACATTCTTTTCAGTACCTCACGGTACCTTCTCCAAAATTGACGACATGATTTGTCACAAAAACCTCAATAGATATAAGAAGATTGTAATACTCCCATGCATCCTATGAGATCACCATGGACTAAGGCTGGTCTTTAATAACAGCATAGACAACAAAAAGCCAATATATACATGAAAACCAAGCAATGTTCTATTAAATGAAAGCCTGGTCAAAGAAGAAATAAAGAAAAAAATTAAGGATTTTCTAAAATTTAACGAAAATGAAAACACAACATACACACACCCATGGGATGCAATGAAAGCAGTACTGAGAGGAAAACTCATGGCTCTGAGTGCTTCCAAAAAGAAACTGGAGAGAGCATACACCAGCAAATTGACAGAACAGCTGAAATCTCTAGAACAAAAGGAAGCAGATAAACACAAGATGAGTAGATGGCAAGAAATATTCAAACTCAGAGCAGAAATTGTCCAAATAGAAACAAACAAAAAAGAAAACATTTAAAAAATCAACAAAACCAAGAGCTGGTTCTTTGAGAAAATTAACAATATTGATAAACCCTTAGTCAGACTAACTAGAGGGCAAAGAGATAGTATCCACATTAACAAAATCAGAAAGGAAAGTGGAGACATGACAACTCAAACTGAAGAAATTCAACAAATCATTAGATCCTACTACAAAAGCCTATATCAACAAAGCTGGAAAATCTGGAGGAAATGGATGAATTCCTAGACAGATATCAGATACTAAAATTAAACCAGGACCAGATAAATCATCTAAATAATCCCATAACATCTAACGAAATAGGAGCAGTCATCAAAAGCCTTCCAACCAAAAGAAAGCCTAGGTCGAGATGGGTTCAGTTCAGAATTTTCTCTGACATTTATTGATGACCTAATACCAATACTTTCCAAAGTATTCCACAAAATATAGTGAGATGAAACACTACCTAACTCAAGTTTTGAAGCCACAATAACCCTCATTCCTAAACCACACAAAGACCCTACAAGGAAAGAGAACTTCAGACCAGCCTCACTTATGAATATTGATGCAAAAATAGTCTACAAAATTTTTGCAAACAAATCCAAGATCATATCAAAACAACTATTCACCATGATCAAGTAGGCTTCATCCCTGGGATGCACGGATGGTTTTATATACAGAAATCCATCAATGAAATTCACTATACAAAAAAACTCAAAGAAAGAAACCACATTGTCATCTCACTAGATACTGAGAAAGCATTTGACAAAATTCAACACCCCTTCATGTTAAAAGTCTTGAACAGAACAGGAATCTAAGGTCCATACCTGAACATAATAAAAGCCATATACAGCAAACCAATAGCCAACATCAAACTTAATAGTGAGAATCTTGAAGCAATCCCACTAAAATCAGGGACTGGACAAGGCTGCCCATTCTCTCCCTACCTATTCAACATAGTACTGGAAGTCCTGGCCGGAGCAATTAGACAGCAAATGGAAATCAAAGGGATAAAAATTGGAAAGGAAGAAGCAAAATTATCACTATTTGCAGATGACATGATAGTACATGAGCGACCCTAAAAATTCCTCCAGAGAACTTCTGCAGCTGACAAACAACTTCAGCAAAGTACCTGGATATAAAATTAACTCAAACAAATCAGTAGCCTTCCTCTACTCAAAGGACAAACATGCAGAGAAAGAAATTAGGGAAAAGACACCCTTCACAATAGTTATAAACAATAAAAAAAACCTTGGTGTCACTCTAACTAAGCAAGTGAAGGACCTGTATGACAAGATCTTCAAATCTCTGAAGAAGGAAATCATGGAAGATCTCAGAAGATGGAAAGATCTCCCATGCCATGGATTGGAAACAATCAACATTGTAAAAATGGCCATCTTATCAAAAGCAATCTACAGATTCAATGCAATCCCCATCAAAATTCCAACCCAATTCTTCATAGAGCTGGAAAGAGCAATGTGCAAATTCATCTGGAATAACAAAAGGCCTAGAATAGTGAAATCCATCCTCAACAACAAGAAAACATCTGTGGGAATCACTATCCCTGACCTCAAGTTGTATTACACTTCGATCAATGGAAATAGAATAGAAGATACAGAAATGAACCCTTACACATAGGGACACTTGATTTTTATCAAAGGAGTTGTAAACATTCAATGGAAAAAGAACAGCCTCTTTAACAAATGGTGTTGGTTCAACTGGAGCTCAGCATGAAGAATAATAAAAATAGACCCTTTCTTAACTCTTTGTACAAAGCGCAAGTGCAAGTGGATCAAAGATCTCCACATTAAACCAGGTACATTGAAACTATTAGAAGATAAAGTAGGGAAAACCTTAGAACACATAGGGACAGAGGAAAATTTCATGAACAGAACACCAATGGCTTGTGCTCTAAGGTCAAAGATCAACAAATGAGACTTCATGAAATTGCAAAGTTTCTGTAAGTCTAAGGACACTTTCAAGAAAACAAAATAGCAGCCAATAGACTGGGAAAATATCTTTACCAACCCCACATCTGATAGAGGCCTAATATCCAAAGTATACAAAGAACTCAAGAAGCTAGACACCAGAAAATCAAACAATCCTATTTAAAAATGGGGTGCAGAACTAAACAAAAAAATTCCCAATTGAGGAATATCGAATGGCTGAGAAGCATCTAAGGAAGTGCTTGACATCCTTAGCCATCAGGGAAATGCAAATCAAAACAACCCTGAGATTCCACCTCACCCCAGTCAGATTGACCAAGATCCAAAACTCAGATGACAGCAGATGCTGGCGAGGATGCGGAGAAGGAGGAACACTTCTCCACTGTTGGTGGGGTTGTAAACTGATACAAACACTCTGGAAATCAGTCTGGCGTTTCCTCAGAAAATTGGACATAGTACTACCTGAAGACCCAGTTATTTCACTTCTGGGCATGTACTCCAGAGATGCTCCAACATACAATAAAGACACATGTACCACAATGTTCATAGCAGCCATATTTATAATAGCCAGAAGCTGGAAAAAACCCAGATGTCCTTTAGTAGATGAATGGATACAAAAATTGTGGTACATTTATACAATGGATTACTATTCAGCCACCAGAAACAATGACCTTATGAAATTCTTAAGAAAATGAATACATTCAGCGAATATCATCCTGAGTGAGGTAACCCAGTCACAGAAGAACTGACATAATATGCAGTCACTGATAATTGGATACTAACTCCAGAATGCTCTGAACACCCCAGAAACAACTCATAGGTCATATGAAGTTCAAGAAAATCATTGACCAAAAAAAATGAAAGCCTCAGTCCTTCTAAGGAAAACAATAAATGCTTATCACCCTTTCAAACTGTGGTACACCTGGACTTTAAATCATTAATAATCCAAGAGCTAAGATAATAGCCTTGTGGCAATTTTTGGTAATCACAGATTGTTATGCTTAATCTATACTCAAAAAGAATCTGTTTCCATGTTGCGTTCTGTCCTCATTGTACTTTATGCTTATGGTAACTAGTGGGATTTCAATGCATGCTATCATACCTCTAAAAGAATTAACTACTGACAAAATTACTCATATAATGGTATGCCAAAATGCCTTTAAAAATCTGTATATGTATCCCTCTTTTTTTAAAAAACTAAAGTTATAATAAAAAGAAGAAATATATATCTATGAATAAATTCTTCATGTATGTACATATTGATGTGTTAAAATTCAAAATATATTTGGAAAAGCTTTATGAAACTTACCTTTAACAAATTGGAAACATTTAATATTTAGAATAGTATAAAATTTATAAGTAGTCAAAAGTGGTTTTAGAGTATGAATATTACTATTATGGGCGAAATTGACTTTGCCATTGGTGTCCAGTTATTTAGTAGAACTTTATTCTGGGCATGTCTCTGAGGGAGGTTCAAAAAGTAAGTCAAAATGGGAGAAAGAAAGAAAGAAAGAAAGAAAGAAAGAAAAAAGAAGGATCAATGTGTTTCTTTTTCTCTCTGCATTCCTTAGTTGACTTATTAGGCTGTCCAACATTTTACCATTGTGATAGGACAGTCCCATCTAACAGTTCATCTTCTAGAACATCGTTTGCCTGACAGGCTGGCTCCATGTTGCAGAGCTGGCTAGTGATCTTTCTATGTCTCCTGGCTCAGTTACATTTTGAGTCTACTGGAAATTCATTACCAAGTGAGTTTTGTCCTCAGAAAGAGCCCTTCTGGGGTCGGTGGGGTGTTGACTTCTCTGTTCAGCCCTGTCTTCTTGTGAGCAGGCTGTTGTGCACATTCCCAAGTTGGTTGGTTGTAATTTCCTGTGTCTGCTATTGCTGTGATTCATGTTCTTTACTTTGTCAAGCCATTTCCTTTGAAGCCTGCTCCCTCCTAGACTCTGATGCCACAAAGATCTTGTGCATGTTAGTTTTCTCTTTCTAGTTTGTAACTCAAAGCTTTGGAGATGTCGTATTCTACGTATACTGTGAGGGTTTTAGTTTACTAGTTTTTCTCTGCTTTGTTTTGTGGAATTTTTCTTTTAGTTTAGGCTTTAATTTTGCATTTTTTATTGGATATTTTATGTATTTACATTTCAAATGTTATCCCCTTTTCTGGTTCTCCCTTTTCCCGTCCCACACCCCTTCGATGCTTCTGTGAGGGTGCTCCCCATCCACTCACTCCCACCTCGCCCTGGCATTCTCCTACACTGGGATATTGAGCCTTCGTCACAAGACCATTCTTTTCCTATTGATGCCAGACAATGCCATCTTTGCTACACACGCACACACACACACACACACACACACACACACACACACACATTTAAAGAAACTTTTCTGGTCCTGTCTGGTTATTTGTGAGAATTTAGAAACAGAGAAAAGATGCACAGTTACCATCACTGATATAGCAGAATGACTTCCAGTGTTCCTGTTTTAAGCAGGCTGGTGGCTGTGAGTATTTTATGTTGGGAACAGACAGGAATTAGCCAACCCTGCTGCTCCTGGGTGAGAACTTAGAAAAGTCCCAGCAATCTTAGCTACCGATTCCTTCTGTGAAGTGCTTACTCTTGTATTTTTAATATTGTTTTCTTGTTAGCCTTCCCTGCAGAGTTTGAATTTATTACTCAGAAAGAGGACACCTGCTCTGTAGCCTGGAGCTTTCTTGCCATTTCAGAGTAGGTTGGGATATGCCATGTTCCTTAAAGCGAGGCTTTGATTTCTTAAAAAGAAAACAACAAAAACAAAAACAAAACAAAAACAACAAAAAAAAGAAGAAAGCCCCTGTTGTTTGTGGTATGTCTGTGTTCTCTCTGGCTTTGCTTTCTTCTGATGCTTGTTTTATTTGCAGCACAAGAACTGAAGTGCGGTCTTTTTATCAACAAGCATCTTCTCAAGCCCTTCTTATTTACACTGTGAACAGCGAATGTATAGTCCTTCCCCCAGGATTTCCTTTACTTTAGAATCCTTTCTGTTGTTGGATGACCATGAGAAGAAAGAGAAGGTTCCTTTTAAACCACCCCTGGTTTTGCCTGCACTGGCACTCCAGCTTTAAGTCATTTAAACATATCTTGCAATTAATTGATTAAAATTCGTGCAATTACAGAGGAGCCAACCTCCGAACTGTGGCATCGTGTTTCAGACAGCCTTTGAATTGAGTTTTGCGTGGATGTTATGAAATTTCAAGATTGTAAATGACAGCTTCCCTCCGTGCGGACTCTTGTTAATAGGGTCTGCTTTTCTTCCAAGAGATGGAATGCTCCCATGTCTACTTTGAGTTCTGAGTGTAGTGTATTCTCGGCTATGTGCTTACAATAGCAGTGGGAACAGTTTGCAGCATTTTTTTTTAATTGTATTTTCCATCATTGAAAATTGGGCAAAGAGGCAAATGAGTGCTCTGTAGCTATATTTTAGACTGTTTTACTTTGAGTAAATCTCCTTTGATAGTTCCTAACCTTAAATTTGTTATCTCGTAGCTTTCCAAACAGATGCCTCCTTTCTAAGTAGGGAGAGGAAATGGCCAGTTATATACATAAACCAGCCAATTATAGGTTTCAGACTTGTTTTCCTCTTGGAAGAATAATGGTGGTGATTATGATTTGGGAATCAGCTCTACCATGTTTATGTAGTCTTGGTGTGTGACACTGGATATTTGTGTATCCCATCTTCCCTGCCTTTCGTTTTCTGAGACAGCCTTTCTCTATACACCTTAGGCTAAGCTGGTGCACATTCGTAACCCAGGCTGATGTTGCATTTGGTTTCCCCTGTTTCTTTCTCCTGAGACAAGTGTGTACCCTACTCAACAAATATAAAGGACTATGTTGTTTTTTTGGTTTTTTTTTGAGGTGCTGGGGATTGAGGAAGGGCCTTGAGTGTAGCAGTCAAACACTACCCACTGAGCTACAACCTCAACTTCAAACAATGAAGTTTGATATGAAAATGCAACAGTAATGGTATATAGATATCATAAAGTTACTGTAAGGACTAAAGGATATAATGCATAACATCATTGACTGTTTATGATGTACTGGGCATATCCCATGTAATTATTACAATGGACAAGCTAAACACTTCCTACTTGGGATTTTTGAGTATTAGTGGGAGAGCTGTAATTAGGTATCACATCAGAGATTATAACATTTTAAGTGTGATAACTATAGTGGAGAGATGATGTCACCTTAGAGGTCTATGCTACAAAGTCTTTAGCTGTATGGGAGGTTGTGAGGTATCCTCTGGAAAGATGAAGCACAGATCTAAAAAACTATGTCAAAGAATAAATCAGGGTGGGGGGAGGTGTGAGCTTCCTGCAAGTGTTGAGCAAGAATGTTTTAGACAGAGGGAGGAGGAACATGGTGACCATGAGGAACTGAACAACATCAGACTCTGAAGGGAAGATAACACGGTTTATGGTCCTGGAAATACCTAGGTGGAGGGAGAATCAGAGAAAAGTGGTGTCTTAGTCACTATCCTATTACTCTGAAGAGACACTGTGACCAAGGTCGGTTTCTACACAAAAACCAAACAGGCAAACATTTAATGAGGGCTTTGGGGTTTGCGTACAATTTCAGAGATTAGTCCATTATCATCAAGGCAGGAGCACGGCTGCATGTAGACCAGTGCTGGAGCAGTTGCTGAGAGCTTAACATGGCCCATGGCAGGGATGGAGGTGGGATGTGGGGGTGAGGAGGGAGACAGAGAAAGAGAGAGAGAGAGAGAGGAAGGGAGGGAGGGAAGGAGGGAGGGAGAGAGGGAGAGAGAGAGAGAGAGAGAGAGAGAGAGAGAGAGAGAGAGAGAGAGAGAGAGAGAGAGAGAGAGAGAGAGAGATCCCCAACAATGCCATGCCTCCTAATCTTAATTCTTTCAGATAGAGCCACTATTTGGTGACTACACATTCAAGTGCATGGACATATAGGGCCATAGAGCCATTCTTATTAAATGCACTGCAGGTGATATATTGTTCAGGGCACATTCCTAGGCCACAAATAGAAATTTGAGGTAGAAAACAGTGTTGCCTTCTGGAGTCATGCTTGCAATAGTCCACCGCAGGTATTTTAAAATCCTTCCAGTTATTCTTCACTGAAGAGGGTTATATGCTTCAGTGTTAGTTTTCCCTCTCTCTTATTTATTACTGTGCTTTTCTGAGCGCTAATCCTCCTGTTCCCATTGAAGGGCAAACCCGAGAGTACAGCATTGCTCGTTTTTTTTTTCAATCAATTTTATTCTTTGTAATAAAATTTGCTTGTGTATCACTTTAGGTAAGACAAATGAAAGAATGTCAGCCTTTTACCTAATGGAATGTAATATCTGATGCCTCTTACCTTTGTAAAATGCTCAAATAATGTTGTTTGTTGTTCAACTCCAGCAAACTAGAGCCAGCATTGTTGTTGATATCCCATATTGGCAGAAAGAACGAAGTGACTTTACATATTTTCACTTCTTTGAGAATAACTTTAGTTAAAGAGCCTTCAGCCTGTCTCTATGGATGTCGGGGGAGAGCTGGACAGGCGGCTGTAACATTGGTGATGTGTGTGGATGTGCATGCCTGTGGACACTCTTTATTTTTTCTTTATTTTAGTAATAATTTAATGCAGAGCTAATGTGGGAGCCCTGAAACTCCATGGGTCAAAAAAACAAAACAAAACAAAACAGAAAAAAAAAAATCCAAACATTCTTAAGCAATTCTAACAAATTTGCATGGAGAATTATATAAGATCTAGGTAGCCCAAACTACCAATGCTTTGCTTAAACATTGATTGCAAAGAGGAATACCTTTGGGGAACAACATGGTGTGAGTCTCTTGGCATCCCTAGGCTACTGGACTTTATGTGGTAATAGTTTTTGATAGGTAAGTTTTCTGATAACTCATGCACTTATGAATCAATATTTTTACACTGTACACAAACTTCTCGCATACTGGATTAGTTATAGCATTTGTTCTGTAACCTGTTATGCTTCTTAAATGGACTGAGAGTCATTGTGAAAAATACCATTTGTCTTTCAGGACCTGATCTTCAGGTTTGCCTATCCAAAACCCCAACATGCTGTACCAGGAAGATGGAGGAGAGGTACCAGACTGCAGCTCGGCAAGATTTGCAGCAGGTGCTTCAGACATCCAGCTCAACACTGAAGTTGCTAATATCTCGAAATGCAGCTGCTTTTCAAGGTAGATGGATTTGAGTTCTGACACTAATGACCAGCCCCTTTAAGCCATGCACTTGTGATAGCAATACTGGTAAACCTGGCTAGGTTTATTTCTTTGTCATTGTGTATCATTCTGTTCTAAAGTGAAGTTTGTTGTTCCAGCCATTATAAATTATGCATGGAGGCTTCCTGAGCGCATATTGAATACAACAGGAGAAAATGTTGTGTTATTGAAATAATCTATAGGAATGTATAACATTCTTCAGTCCTTCCAGCTTTTCATGACTCACCCATTATTTTATCCCAGTGGAAACTCATATTTATTAGATCCCATTGCAGGGGAAGGTAACATAAAATCTCAGTGGATTTTACCTGGATAATCATAAGCTTGTCTTTAAACATATGAATTGAAGAAATATTTATCTTGAGTTTTCTCCTGGAAATTTCACGTGGTTTTCATGAGAACACAGGTTTGAGGTATTGAGTGTATCCAAGAGTGGTAAATAGTAACGTGGGAGATGTTGATGGCTAAGGTTCAACTAGCTTCAGAATTCGTCACTAAATCAAACAGCATGTTGATATATAAAATGAATGGATTATGAAATTAATAGGTACTCTGAAGAATAGATGGTCTTTTTCGTAAAATTTTTTATTACTGTAACAAAATAGCTTATTTTTCAATATAAAGCATTAGCTATGGTGCCTATGATTAAAATGCAAAAAAATAGTTCACATGGTTTAAAAATCAATTTATAGCTCTGCTCAACGTGGGATATAGGTTCTGTTAGTTTTCCTGTGTGGTCGGCATATGAATTGTCAATATATGCAAATAATGTGCATTGTTTACATGCATAACTAAATCACAAAGCTGATTTTAAAAATTATACATAGTAAATAAAGTAAATACACTAAATTAGAATAAAATTCAACTTGAGTTAAAATATAATTCATTATGAACTGGTGAGTTTTTTCTTCAGAAATTTTGAAATTTTAGATTCTAAAATATTGGTTCAGATATATTGTGGTAAATATTAATTGGGAATTTCTGCTCTATCGTAGATCACTTAGTTCCCAAATAAAAGACACAAAACTTTTATATTTATAATAAGCCTTAAAAGTGCTAGAGCTGGGTAGATATCAACCCTCTATGGTATTTTGTCTATTTCCTTGTCAATAACCCAACAATATAACAATCCAAGTATCCCATGGTGTTGACTTCCTTATTTTACCCTCCCCTCTTCAAGCTTTCTTCCTCAGCCTCCAATCTCTGGGAAACAAAACCCCACATACCTCTGTTCTGCCTAGCTGTAGGCTGTGAATATTTTTATTGACCAGTCAGGTTTAACTTAGGTTACATTGTATCACTTAGTGAATATGAAGATCTCCTCCTGGGGGCAACTACATCTTGGGGGCCAGTGTTTAGCATCATAATACATAGCAACAGACCAGTCTTCAACACGACTGTGTTTTTGGTAGGTTTTAGAATATAGTTTTATTTCTGTTATGAAATTGACTTATGAGACATTGTGTGGAGGAAGTCATTGACTGCAATCTATACAAAGATTTGTGGTTTGGACTGGGAAAATGAGAAAGCCTCAGTTGTCTAGTAAAAATGGTATGATTATGTTTCATGATAATGAGAACATTGTGATGTACAAAATGTATTTTTGGAGTGAGAGGAAAGTAGAAAAGTCCAAGCCAAATAGGAAGTTTCTGATTGTCAATCACATGCTTGAAAAGGTAAGGCTAAACAAAGCTGATAGGAAATCTTAAAAAAAAAAAAAAAGGAAAAGGTTTGCATGGGGAGAATCATTTATGAATTTTCATCTTTTAACCTTAAAGTTCATCTGTTCAGAACAGGTGGCCATGCTTTGTTGCAGTAAGTATTAAATGGATGGCTTAACCTTTTATCTGCCACCGTGATCTCACTCCACAGACACTGCTCTAGTGTGGGGTCGAGCGCACAGACTCCATCACTGGGTCCACAAGCTGCTCTCTCCAGGAGATTCCCTTCCCAGGCAGTTTACTCCACCAGCCCTGTTGCTTCTGTTCTGGGTGGCTATTATAGCCCCAGGCTTTCTTTCCTCCACCTCCTGGCAGAAACATGACTCCAAAGCCCTGTAGCTTATCAAACAGGTTTATATATATTAAATTCTCCATCCACAAATCCTCTACAAAATAAGATTACATCCAATAGACAAAGATGAGGGAAAAAAAAGACCTATAGAGACCCGTAGAAATATTAATAACTACCTATCAGCAATTATGACCACCTGAATCTAGATCCTTCTTTTCCATCTCCATCTTGACCCACCAGGAATCTCCCCTCTGCTTCTTGCCTCCACTTTTGTTCCTTGACCTTTCCCTGACTATCTTTCTCATGTTCAATCATGTATCACCTTCACATAAATCTACAGTGCTCTGACAGAGCAGCGACGGTCCGGATGAATCAGCCCACTGGTTCCTCAGTGCTGTTAACTGCAGACAAGGGCATAGAGCCATCAGTTGCTTCATATTTTTCTCTTCACAGGTAATTTAACAGACTTTAATTAATAACCTATTTCTAAATAAACCAATAAAGATCCAAAGATTGTGGAACCTAGAACGTGTTGACCACTAAAGTGTGTTGAACTGCTAAAAAAGCTTTGCTGAAATTGCCAAAATCTGGGTGATGACCACATCAGTAGCGAGATGTGTATTAATGAACAGAAGAGTTGACTTGGACCACCATTTCATAAATGAGCCTTAAATATGTATGCCCAAAACAAGATGAAAAAAAATTACATTTCCTGCATCAGAATCAAGCAGGCCACCTTGCTAATTAGTTAAAGAAAAATGAATATCCTTCTAAAAAACAATCTTGTCACTTATGGCTAATATCCACTTGTAATTGAGTACATACCATGTATGCCCTTTTCTGACTGGGTTACCTCACTGAGGATGATATTCTCAAGTTTCATTTATTTTGCCTGCAAAATTTATAATGTCTTTATATTTAATTGCTGAATAATGTTCCATTGTGTAGATGCATATTTTTTAATCCATTCTTCAATGAGGGACATCTAGGTTGTTTCCAGTTTCTAGCTATTATAAATAAAACTGCTTTTAACCTAGTTGAGCAAGTAGGATGTTGGAGATTTTAGGGATATACAGTTAGGAGTGGTATAGCTGGGTCTTGAGGTAGAACTATTCCTAGTTTCCTGAGAAACTGCCAAAATAATTTCCAAAGTGATTGTACAAGTTTGCACTCCCACCAACAATAAAGGAACGTTCTCCTTGCTCCACATCCTTACCACCATGAGCTGTTTCTTGAGTTTTTGATCTTAGCCACTCTGACAGGTGTAAGATGGAATCTCAGGGTCATTTTGATTTATATTTCCCTAATGACTTAAGATGTTGAACATTTAAAAAAAGTGCTTCTTGATAATTCTCTGTTTAGCTCTGTATCCCATTTTTAAGTGGGTTATTTGGGTTGTTGGTGTCTAACCTCCTAAATTCTTTATAAATTTTGGATATGAACCCTCTGACAGATGTAGAGTTAGTTGGTGAAGATCCTTTCCCAATCTGTAGGCTGCCATTTTGTCCTGTTGACAGTGTCCTTTGGTTTACAGAAGACTTTCCAATTCATGAGGTCCCACTTTTAAGTAAGAAATGCAGAGGTAGGGATGGAGAAGAGACTGAAAAAGTACATGTATATACAAATACATAATACATGTATATATACTTCATATATATATATATATATATGTTTATATATATGATTTCATTTTCATTTAGTTTCAGGAGTATTTTAGTTTCTTCTTTCATCCATTCAGCATTCAGTAATGCATCTTTAACCTCCATGAGTTGTGTACCTACTAGATTCCTTGGCTGTTGATTTTATTTCTTAGTGCATTATAGTCAGAAAGGATGCACAGAGCTATTTCATTTTATTTTCTATTTGTTGAGCATTATTTTGTGGCCCAGAATATGGTGCATTTTGAAGGTTCTTATATAGGCTGTTGAGTAGAATGTTTATTCTTTGGTTTTTGGACACAATATTCAGTAGATATCTGTTAGTTTCATCTGATGGATAATATAATTTAATTCTGTGCTTTCTTGTTTATTTTTGTTGAGGTAATCTGTGTATTGAAGAAACTGTGGTATTGAAATCAATAATGAAGTTTGGTTTAGTCTGTGACTTAAAGTGCAGTAGATGGTCCCATTTGCTTGAAATAGACTTTTTAAAAATCATCTTCTTTCTAAGTTGGCAGGTATCTTGAAGGCACTATTTTTTAAATTAATTGTAAACAAAAATAAAATAAATTATTATAGTCAACAAAACATGGGATTTTTAAATTTTTCAAATATTTATGTGTATTGGTATTTTGCTTGCATGTATGTTTGTACAACATATGTGTGCTTGATTTCTTTAGCTCTCTCCTTTTTCAATAATTAATTAATTTATTATTTACATAAATATGAAGAGTAGACATATTTACTCTTCATCACAACTTCAGTTGCTTCTCCCTCTCCTCCTCCCCACTGCTACCCTAACCTTCCCCTTTCTCCTCAATTTACCCTTCTTCCCTTTCTCTTCAGATCCCAATACCTGCTTAATGTTTGGGCATCTGTTTCCATCAGTACCAGGTGAAACTTCTCCAGTGACAGTAATAATAGGCTCCTGTCTGCAAGTATAGCAGAATATCACCAATGTGTTAGGGGTTGGCTCCATACCATGGCATGGGTCTCAAGGTGGACCAGTCATTGGTTGGCTATTCACTCATTTCTGCTCTATGTTTACCCTTGCACATCTTGTAGGCAGGAAAAAATGTTAGTTTTATGCTTAGGTTACTGCTTAAATCCCTCCATTGAAAGTCTTGCCTGATGACAGGAGATAGCCAGTTTAGGCTCCACATCCCCCATTGATAGGAGTCCTAGCTAGGGTCACCCATATATACTCCTGGGAATTTTTATTGCCCTGGGAAAGGAAGGAGTCAAAGTGTTACTATTCACAGATGATATGATAATATATATAAATGATCTAAAAATTATGCCAGCGAACTTTTACAGATAATAAACACCTTTAGTGAGGTGGCTGGATACAAAATTAACTTAAAAAATCAGGAGCCCTCCTATATACCAATGATAAATGGGTTGTAAAAAGAAATTAGAGAAATAATACCCTTGATGATAACCACAAATAATACAAAATATCTTGGTGTAACTTTAACCAAGCAAATGAAAGACCTCTAGAAGAAGAACTTCAGATCTTTGAAGGAAGAAATTGAAGAACACATCAGAAGATGGATAGATCTCCCATGCTTGTGGTCTGGCAGGATTAGTATAATGAAAATGGCCATCTTACTAAAAGCAATCTACAGATTCAATGCAATTCCAAACACAATTATTTATAAACTCATATTTTGTTTGGTCAGCTAGCCAGTATCTTTCAACTGAGAAATTGAGGCCACTGGGACTTAAGATGTTATTGAAAGGTGAGAGTTGATTCCTGTCATATCTTGCAGTTTGTGTTCTTACGCTATTTTCTGATTCAATATTTGCAACTTGGTTTGTTTTCTATCAGTAGCTTCTTGACTATATTTACTCATCTCCTCCGTCCAAAGTATCATTTCCAGTATTCACTGTAGAATTGATTTTAGAGGCATGAATTATTTTAGTCTGTTTGTATTATGGGAACTTTTTCTTTTCCATCAACTGTTACTGATTTACCATATTTACTACTTTACCAGAGTAAAGTAGGCTGAGTTAATGTCTGTGGGAACTTAGAGCATGGAGTACATTGCTCCAGGCTCTTCTGGCCACTAGTTTCCATTGAGCAATCAGCTATTATTCTGGTGTATTTTTCTTCATATGTGACTTGTGATTTTTTTCTCTTTCTTTTATTTCCTCTTCTTTTAATACGATCTCTTAGTTTTATACATATTAAGTGTCTCAACTATAATATGCCAAGGGGACTTTTCTTTTTGGCCCTGTCTGTTTGGTATTGTGTGTGCTTCTTTTATGTTTATTTTTAATTCTTTTTCTTATAAAGGCAAACATTTAATTGAGGTAGGCTTATAGTTTTAGAGATTCTGATTATTATGAACATGGCTGGAAGCATGGCAGGTTGCAGGCAGACATAGTACTGGAGGAGCTGGAAGTTCTACATCTGGATCTGAAGTCAACAAGTCTTCTACAGGTATCTAGGAGTAGGTCCTCTTCACAAACTGGTGGAGTTTGAAGATATGACCTGAAAGACCACACTTACTCCAACCAGTTCACTCCTTCGAATAGTTCAGCCCCTCCCCACAGACCAATCATAACCAAACTACCACATTACACTTCATGGTTGTCATAGGCCTTCACTAGATGCAACATAATGCAAGACACATTTAGCCCAACTTCAAAAGTTTCTATAGTCTATAACAGTCACTCCCAACAATGTTAATATCCCAACATTCAAAGTCTCTTCAGAGATTCTTGTGACTTTTGTTTGGGAAAGTTCCTTGATGTTTCTGTTAAAGGTGTGGTATAAGCCATTGGCTTGGGGTTCTTCTCCTTCTTCTTTATCCATAATTTACAAATTTTATCTTTTCATGTTATCAAAAGTGCCTGCATATCCCTTTAGTTCGTTTATCCTCATGTCTTAAATATCTTTGTTTCAGCCATCAGTTTCTCTAATTTATCTTTGAGTCTTGATATTCCATCTTCTGTTTAGTTCGTTTCCCATGGAAACATTTAAATGAAATTTAAATGGAATTATTTTTCAATTCCCTGTTCATTTCAGCATGTGCTTTCTTCAGTATTTCTATCTCTTTACTGAATTCAGCTACATCTTTTGAATTTTGTTTGTCATTCCATTAGACACATAGTTGTGCTTTCTTGGACCTTGTCACATCTTTTTAAATCTTTCTAGGTTCACTGGGATGTTTATTCAAGTCTTCTATAATCATGATAGCTTCTTTGATTACATTTACGATTATTCTAAATCTCATGTTCCAGGCTTTATCTAGGTAATTACCATGGGGAAATATTTCTATAGGTCCAATGCTAGAAGAGTCATAGGTTTAGCCTGTGTAAAATTCACAGTGGTGTTAAAATCTTCTACTCAGGTATACCATGTATAGACTGTTAGGCTAGAATCAGCTCCAGGGAGAACTCTACCTTTTCAAAATAATTACTGGAGTTCATTTCAGTTGCATTTTTTTTATACTAAATCAAATTAGTAGTCACATAAATATTTCTGCAAGGGATCTGTGCAATGGCTTGGGATGTCAGTCACTGTTTCTCGAAACAGTCACGCTTGGAGCATTTTGTAACCTAAAGGGAATGAGCTGATATGCTCCTGTTGACTATGCATAGAGAATCAGGGCTGTCTACAGAGAGACACACTGCCCTTGTCACAGCACAGACACTCATTTGCACGGGTTGCACATGCTCATGAATAAAGCAAGACAGCCCTGGATAACTGAGAGTGTGTGTCCCTTTGGCTTTTGATGATGAATATGATTGCCTGCTATAAACACATTTTGAAAATTGTTAAAATAAATGTTTTATTTATGTACTCACTGAGGTACAGTGAGACTCATGCAGCAATAAAAAAATGGACAGAATTTGTCAGGTACTGAAAAAAGCAGTTCCCATAGCTCTCCTCCTTGTCACCTTTTCAGTCTTTACTCCAGCACAGTGGTGACATTTAGTTCTACAACTTAAACATATCAGAAATTTCATTATCATTTCTAGCATGAAACTCGGTGGTATTTTTTTTATTAAAGGACACACTAGAATTTGTGTTCCGTATAAACACTGGGTTGATAAGACTAGGAAACAGATTGTTTTCTCTCCGACATACTTCTCTCTCCATTGTCCTCACCTTCAAATACATTAAACCATTTCTACAAACCTAAGGTAGCTACTCATTTGAGTTGTGTAAAGTTCCCAATATCATATATGACTTTGAAAATGAACAAACTGGCATAATCTGAGTAAGTAGTGACATTTAGAACAGAATCTCTTACACTTTGATTTGGTATTTTGTTCTCTTGGCTTATTAAATTTCACCTGTTAATTATGAATACTTCAAAGATTGGTAAGCTTGTCTTTTTTTGAAGATTTAAGGATTGAGAATTCATAAAACTGCATTCTTGTATTTTCTAAAATATTGGACTTGTATAAAGTTAAGCATTCCACTTTTAAAAAATAGATCCACTTATTTTATGTGTATGGGTAGTTTTGCCTGTATATGTCTATACACACATTTATATTTAATGTGTGCAAGGGTCAGAATGGGCCACAGATCCTCTGGGACTGGAGAAGTAGATGATTGTGACTTTCCATGTGGATGTTGGAAATTAAACATGGGTCCTGTGGAAGACCAACTGTTGCTCTTAGCTGCCAAGCCATTTCTCCAGCCCAAGTATCCTATTTTAGAAAGTGGGTGAAATAAAAAAGTGTCAGTGAAGAAAATATGTAGAAAAATATCAGTAATGATATAATTTAAATTTTTTGTTTATTTTTAGTTCAAACGTGTATGATAAGGTGATGAAATGTTTTATCTTCCCTCCTTACTTCCCTCTCCGAGTTCTCCATATCTTTCCATCGTGAACTTTATCTAGTATGTCCAAATTTTTAGCTAGTCATCCACTGAAGCATAGAACTCTACTAGTTTCACCTCTAAATATGTGTGTGTGCATGTGCGTGTGCATGTACGTGTGTGTGTGTGTGTGTGTGTGTGTGTGTGTGTGTGTGTGTGACTGTGTAGGTTATATTTAGGAATATAGGTATATGCAGATATACATTCATTAACAATTAACAAATTAAGAAAGAGGTAATAATGCAATTTAAGGAGGGCAGAAAAGGGCAAATGGAGTTGGCAGAGAGGAAGAGGAAGGAAGAGATATTGTTATAATCTATAATTATATCTTCTTTTTTATATATCAAAAACAAATAATGTAGTAGCAAAGGCAACAACAACAACAACAAAGTTTTTTTTTTTTTTTTTTTTCTTTTTTTTTTTTTTGCTCACAGTCTCACAGTCTGCCCTTCCCCAGAAAGGCAGGTCGCCTCAGCCATCTGTGCCTTCCTTTTCACGAGCTTAGTCTTACTAAGGTTTTCTGCATGTAACTGCAGCAGTTGTGTGCTCATGACTCTGATAGTCCCAATTTATCCAGAAGATAGCACTCCCCAGCAATCCCCTCTGTACTGTGACTATTAACTTCCCCATCTCCTCTTAGAGATGTGCTCTCTAAGGCTGAGGACTGGCTCCTTTATTCTCAATACTCTGAGAATACACAATGGACAGCTGCCCATTGCATAAAGAAGTTTTCTGACCAGGGTGGAGAACAGCCCAGGTCTACATGTAGAAACATAAAACTTTAGAATGTAGAACTAACAGCAGTTCTATCCTTGGGCCTCTGACTCCTCCAGCTAGGAGTTGTTGACCAATATTACAGTTCTGGGCATGACGTTCCCTTTTGGGCCTTAAATCCAATTAGAATCCAGTTATTTGCCTCAGGAAAACCCTGCTACTCTGTGCAGCAGGCCACAAATCCAGTCAGAAAACTATCCCCATCACAGTTCCTCCAGGAGGCACATCTTTTTATTTGTTAATTTATTTTTTATTGGGATTTTTTATTTACATTTCAAATGTTATACCCGTTTCTGGTTTGCCCCTCAGAACCCTCTGTCCTATTTCCCCTCCCCCTGCTTCTATGAGGGTGCTCCCCACCCACCCATCCCCACCCTTCCTACCTCCCCACCCTGACACTCCCCTACACTGGGGCATTGAGCATTGGTAGAACCAAGAGCCTCTTCTCCCACTGATGCCCAACAAGGCCATCCTCTGCTACATATGCAGCTGGAGCCATGGGTTTCTCCATATGTGCTCTTTGGATGGTGGTGTCCTTCTATATTGGATGTCAGATGCTCCACTAAATGCCTGTAAGCTACCTTCCCGTACTATGAAAGCTAGCCAGCAGGGGGAGTTTCCTAGTAGGTTTCAAATAGTTCCTGTCCTCCAGTCTAAAATATCTTCACCAATCTTACCATATATCCATGCTGATTAACTGAGGACAAACACAATAGCCTGTGCTGTTTTGATTTTTGAGATGTCTCAGTTCTCCTAATAACCTATGTCTTCTGGGAATGAATATTGTTTGTTCATTCAGAGTAAATCCATTCCCTTTTGGGATTTGTATATGAACAGGGACTTTGGATATTCTGTTTTTGATATTCTTTTGATATATTTGTTGAGGCTTTCTGCTGAGGTCTTTATTTAACTCATTAAAGTTTCCATTCTTGGTGTCATTTTTAGTCTGCTTTTCTCAGGAATTTAATTGTTTTTATATTGTACTGATTTTCTTTTTTTTTCACTCAGGCCTTCTTTTTCTTCTCCTCCTTTTTCTCCTCCTCATTGTCTTCTTCTCCTTTTAGTGGTTTGAAGATAATTTTAATCATCCTTTTGAATTATTTGTGTGGAAGTTCTATGATGCTCTTCTCACTGGCATCCATTACTATGAGACTAGTAACTTTGGGAGAAGACATATTGTCTTGGACTTTCATGCTTTTTATGCTAGGGTTTGTGCACTTGGAGCTAGTTGGTTCAGTGGGAGGGTAGACCTGAGGCTAATATAACTTGGAGACTACAAAACCCATCAGTAGTAGGAGAAATACACATGTGTAGGCTTTTAGAGTCAGGCACCTTTAGGCACCAAGAGCTGGGAGGAAGAAGTTTGGGCCCAGTGGTCAAGGCCTGAATAACCATTATGTTTTGATGCCTAGATCTGGGTCAATTGGGAAAGTTTAGTTAATTAATGATGTTTTTAATTTTAATTTTTGAAATTATAGTATAATTACAATATTTCTCTTTCCCTTTCCTTTCTCCAAGCTCTCCGATAAACTCCTCCTTGTGTCCTTCAATTTCGTGGTCTCTTTTCCAGTAATTATTACTTCATTTGTATATGTATATTTATGTGCATTTATTTCTAAATATAACCTGCTCCATCTGTATAATATTATTCTATGTACATTTTCAGGGCTGACCATTTGGTATTAGTCATGCTCTTCCTTGAAAAAGACTATTTCTCCCGCTTTAAGAATTCCTTAGTTGCCTTTCTTTGTGTAAGGTAGAGGCCTCATGGGATTTTCCCCATGAATAATGATATTTTTAACAGTAAGGTGTATTTGATCAAAAGCCTAAAGTTAGAGAAAATGTGTAGCCTTTGAGAGATTAGCTCACTGCTCTCTAACTGTAGCAGTTGGTGCAGAGATCCTGCAAGTATAATTAAATGTCCTGTAGGAATACATGAAGCAATGTGTGGTACTTAGCATAGAAGGTTTCCAAGGAGACAGAAGATTCCACACCCCTCTTCTCTCTTGCTCTCCTTCTTCCCATCGTTTACCTCTTTCTTCTTCCCTACACTGACATTTTTACTGTGTTTCTTGAGTACTTACTGAAAACTAAGAATGTGAGGAATTCAAATGGTACCCAATAACTAAATATTCACTTACATTATTCTTTAAAAAATTTTTAGTTTTTTAAAAATTTTATATGAATACTCAGTCACTATCTTCAGACACACCATAAGAGGTCATCAGATCCCATTATAGATGGTTGGACGTCACCATGTGGTTTCTGGGAATTAAACTCAGGACCTCTGGAAGAGAGCAGCCAGAACATCTCTGTTGATGGTGATACACATAGATTGCACTTTTGCCTGCTGGTATAATGATTATCTCATATGCCAGCCATCAGGCAATTATTTTATCCAACTATCCTTTATCTCTAAAAAGTTAAAACTGGATTTTTAAAATAGGTGTCAGGAGGTTGCTATTAATTATGGAAAATATGTCAATCTCTATTTAAGGTAAACGTTATAAGATTTTAAATTACTTTTCAGGCATAAATAATCTTGATTCACAGAAAATATTATTAACAATAAACATTTATAATTTTATTGTCATCTTTACACTGAAAACTCTTTTGGAAACTCCATAAAGGAAAATTCTGGGGCTTTGGAGGTCTGATAGTGAAATGCTTCTCATGAAGAATAAATGGCTGAGTCTGATTTCCAGATGCTACATAAAAAGCTGCGTGTGTCCCATTGGCTATCCAATACCAACTGTCAGCCCTGAAAATGTGCTCAGAGGTAACATTAGATAGACTGAGCAGGCTATATTTAGGAACATATGTGTATATACACATATTCATGCAATAACAATGAAAAAAGAGAATTAAAGAAAGCAAGGGAAAGTGTATGGAATGGTCTGAAGGGAGGAAAGGGAAGAAAAATCTTATAATATCAAAAATGTTTTTTAGAAAATATTAAAAAAATCTGGCTGTGGGACCCTGTTTCCAGGACTGGGTGATGGAGGCAGGAAGATCCCCCCTGCCTATGAATTTCAGCAGCCTTCAGCTGGATTGATAGAATATGCAGATTGACTGGCTTACTGAGTACTTATTAAAGTTGCTTTTTTTTGTGTAGTCCTTTGTGTGCAGAACTGTATGGCTACCTGGTGATTGCACACTGTGTGTTCCTCCCTGGTGATTGCACACTGTGTGTTCCTCCCTGTTGATTGCACAGGGTGTGTTCCTCCCTGGTGATTGCACACTGTGTGTTCCTCCCTGGTGATTGCACACTGTGTGTTCCTCCCTGGTGATTGCACACTGTGTGTTCCTCCCTGGTGATTGCACACTGTGTGTTTCTTCCTGGTGATTGCACTGTGTGTTCCTTCCTGGTGATTGCACACTGTGTATTCCTCCCTGGTGATTGCACACTGTGTGTTCCTCCCTGGTGATTGCACACTGTGTGTTCCTCCCTGGTGATTGCACACTGTGTGTTCCTCCCTGGTGATTGCACTGTTTGTTCCTTCCTGGTGATTGCACTGTGTGTTCCTTCCTGGTGATTGCACACTGTGTGTTCCTCCCTGTTGATTGCACAGGGTGTGTTCCTCCCTGGTGATTGCACTGTTTGTTCCTTCCTGGTGATTGCACTGTGTGTTCCTTCCTGGTGATTGCACACTGTGTGTTCCTCTCTGGTGATTGCACACTGTGTACACCTTCCTGGTGATTGCACACTGTGTGTTCTTTCCTGGTGATTGCATACTGTGTGTACCTCCCTGGTGATTGCACACTGTGTCCATCTCCCTGGTGACTGCACAACTTGAGTTTATTTTTACTTTATTCTTCACCAGAGCCTTTGTTTTGTTGCACTATAAGCCTTTATGAATATATCATGAACATATATCTACATACCTAGAGAACTGTATGGATATCACCTTAATTTCTTGAACTTGAAAATTCTCATGACAGTAACTGAAACTCTTTCTCTTTTCTATAAGAATCTGAGTCCTGCACTTCCTGGGGATGGCGGCCATGTCATCCCTGCCTCTGTTGCAGAGCTTTCTGTGTTTTTTCCCATTTTCTCTCCTTTTCCATTAATTTAGCATAACACGTCTTCTAAAATTCCAACCTCGCAATAGCAATGGAGATGACTAAGACACCCCAGTTTCACACTGAGCACCGGCTGCTCTGTCTGTGTGTTTCTCAACTTTCCAGTGCTGATAGTCAAGAGCCCAGGCCTTCTGCTATTTCCTCTGGCTTGTAGATCTTCTGTGATGGAGAGCTCTTGTCTTTATCCTAGACAGCAAGAAAACACATCTTCCATTTTCCAACACGTATTGTATTTGCATAGAAATATTAAAGTCTACCAACGTGTCCCTCATTGTCAATGCGAATCAAGTGCTTCTTGATTACTCTGATGCCTATTAGATATTACAGGGTGATTACATGCACAAATTAGTAAACAAGTAAAGCACAGTCATCTCTTTGAAGTAGAGACAAAGCATATGGCCTTATTGTTATTATGTTTAATATACATATATATATATATATATATATATATATATATAATATTAGGTTTTGTGATGATTCAATGACAAAAAATGAGCAAGTCTTACCTGCTTTTAAAGTGTAGCTTATTTATCTTAGACATATATGTTTCTTTTTAGTTCTTTTCATTGATTCTTTGTGAATATCACATTATGTACCCCAACCCCACTTATCTCCACATCCCTTCATATCTGCCCTCCACCCCTGTAACCCCCTAAAACAAAACAAAACGAAACAAAATCTCACCACGGAAGCTGCGGTCTGTCACAGTGTGTCACACAGCACATCCTTCAGCTCACATAGCTTTACTTGCAAGCATTCATTGAGCTGGGTTATTGGTCTGCTTTCAGGCCTCTGGTCTCTGCTACACCGTTCATACTGTATCCTCACTGAGACACCTCTTGAAGTTGTTGCCTTGACTCGTGGATATTCTACTGCTTTAGATCACCAAGGTGAACCCCTTCTCATGCTCTGGCATCTCATAGATGGGGTATATGTTTGGATGGTCCAGCTCAGCCCCCGGCTCTCGCCTTGGGTGGAAGCTGAATTTGTTAGGCCACCAGCTCTCCCGCACCAATCCCACCAAGTCCAGCTCTCCCACTTGGGCCAGGCAAGGGACAGGACCATCTCAGGGCGGTTCTCCCAGGAACCCATCTCTACTGTGCTGCCCGGGCCCGGTGTGGGCTGACTCTACGGAGTGCTGCAGCTGGAGAGGAGTGAGGCCAGCTCAGTATAATGCTTGTATATCAGCGTGACCTTAAGAGGCAGCTCAGACCCGGAACATTCACATGGCCTTTGGTGGTAACAAACCCTGGCTCTGATAGAACCATGGACCCAGACATGGCCTCCAGTGGCATCATGGTCCTAGATATCACCATGGCCTCAGGTGGCAGCACAGGCCACTTAGATCAGTTTTTGCCCTAGCCCTAGTACTGGCTCTGGATATCAATATGGCCTCAAAAAGCAGCCTAGACCACTGACATCCAGATGGCCTTGGGTGGCAACATAAGCCACAGCCATCAGCACAGATCTAGCTATAGCAGGGCCATAGACTCAGAAACGGCCTTTAGTGGCAGCCCAGGCCTAGAAATTATTATGACCCCAAGTGGTTTCACAGTCTCCCCATAGTCGCCTCTGCCTCACCACTGTTGTGTCTGCACCTCCACTTCTCTCCACAGCACACCAGTCGCTCGGCTTTGCTTTTCCTCTCATCTGTCTTATACTGCCTCTTCCTATCTGTCCAGCACACGGTCATTCATTGTATTGGCGCTTAACACCAGTCCTTGGGACTGGGTAGATGGGTGTTGCTGAAATGTCTACTTCTAAAGGAGCAATAATTGTTGACAGACTTAATCACGGATTTTTCTAAAACCCAAATTTATTTTGATCAATTTATGTCATCTCATTTTCTTGTGATTGTCTATTTAATGATGAAGCAGAGGAAGTCAAATAAAAACATCCTTCCCTGACCACTGTAAAGAAATAAATATTAGAGCAGAGTTGCAATATAACTACTGCACTTCTTGGTTATAATTTAATGAGATAAATCACTTAGAGAAAAAATTACCAGATGGAACACATACTGACACAGGAAACTGTATGCAGCCAATTGTGAAATTTATATTTTCCCCTAGGTTCTACCTATTCAACAAATACTTGAATATTGGCATTTTTGTCAGTTGTTTCAATTATCATGTGGGTATATGTCTTGAACTTAATTGTTCTGTAAAACAAAACCTTTTAATATCCTAAGTAAATTATAAAAGACTGCTTGAGGGACTAGAGTGATTGTGAAGCAGTTAAAGCCATTATGGCTCTTACATAGTGGAGAACTTTCATGGTAGCTCATACGTGGCTATTAAACCCAGTTCTAAGAGTTCTAATGTTCTCTTCTGATTTTCATGGGTGCCAAGCACACACATGTTACACTTACATGCATGTACTAACATTCACCCACATAAAATTAAAAGCAACTCCTTTTTAAAATAAATAAGCTGGCAGAAATGGAGAATGAGACTCACCTGAGTACTTTGTAATGTATTTTATATAAAAAACAGAACATTAGGTAGTAAATGTTACTTTTATTACAAGTTATTGCCAACTTAAAGCTATCATAATTTTTTGTGTTGGATAAAATTATGTTGAATGTTGTCTTGAGGGAGTATGTGACCAGCTTTTCTCAATAGATTTTTAGTATTAATTTAGTTTTATGAAGTGTCACTCACCCTTGAGATGTGTACAATTCAACCAAATAGTTTTAAAAATAATGTTGTTAATATTTTGCAAATTCATAGTTTCACATTCTTTGAGACCCTTCTAAAGTTTATGTATGATAATTAGGATCACTTTGGTTTCAGGTAAAATATAGTGACACTAAAATATTAAAGAAATTACCTGGACATAGATCTTTATTACAACTGTCAGTTAGAGGCAGATAGATCTGGTCTACACAGTGAGTTTCAGGACAACCAAGGTTATACAGAGAGACCCTATCCCAAAAATCATGAAATAATTAAGAATCAATTCAATAACATTTTGGTCTTTTTCACATTATTTCATAGCAGTATTGATTTATATTTGAACATGAGTCCTCTGCATGTGTTCTATGGAGATTTTTTTTCCTGTTTGCCTTATTGGTGAATATCTTTCAGTATCTTACATTTAAGGACAATGAACCCTGCTATAGAGATAGGACATGATAGAAAATGGAATGAGAATTATTTACATAGTTTCAAGTAGTGCTTTTGGACAGCAAGAAGGGAAATTAACAACAGAAAATATAGCTTGACACTTGAGACAATTAATTAATAGTAAAACAAGCATGTGGGATGTCTAGCTGTTTCTATTTCTAGCCTTCTTTATTTTTCAGCAGAAGAATACAGGTGAAGTGGCATCCACATACATGTTTGAGCACCTGCACTGAAACACTTTGAGTGATAGAAGATCCGTCTATTCAGTCAATAAATTTTCATGGGGGAAATGAATAACCTCTATTTTTTTTTTTGCATCATTTTAAGTCTCCAAAGAAAATAAAGAGCACTTGCCATATAGAAATATAAGTCATGCCACATTAAATTCTTTGGAAAAATAAAGAGAGCAGGATCAACTGGATTAGAATTACTTCAAGCTTGCAATTTCAGAAAGGATATTCAGAGAAAAGGCAATATTACATCAAAGATTTGAAGTGATGATGTTAGTCATGTGACTATCTGGGAGATACACATTCTAGCAAGAGTGGATATGCTGAAGGCAGGAGGAAGGCTCTGGTTTGAGAGGAATAGCAGCAATGAGACTAGTGCAATTTATCTACAATGAGAGATATGTATAACAGGTCCTCAAAGAACACCATAGGCACAATAGGGGCAATACAGGTGGGGCCATATTGGATCTCTTCTGAAACAAGAGATTTTTCACATATGTTCTTGATTTACAAAATTGCCCATGCTTTTTGGACCAGGCTATGCTAAGACTGTATTAAACCTAAGTGCACCTAGGAAGTTATTGTCATAATTCAGAAGAGCCATTATAATGCTTTCGAATCAGTTGTTGGCTGTGGAGGCAGTAAGTGGCAGTCAGATTCAGGACATGATCACCACTGTCCCCTGGGTATAGTGGAAAGGAGTTGGAAATAGAATGGGCATGGGTGCAGTGAAATGTAGGCGTCTATGCAGTAGCTGCCTGTGGTGCTGTGGAATCCTGGAGGCCCACCTACAGGATTGTAATTGTGAATCTTTGACACGGATTTGATGAATAATTGTGTAGAAGAGCTAGCAGACTGCTTTATTACCTGGCTTGTAAAACGATAGAAATATTTCTATAATAAAACATGTCTACAAAAATCTCATACTAATAACTTACACACACACTTGAAAGCTCCAGAAAACCAAGAGGAGATAATACCCAAAGAAGTAGATGGGAAGAAATAATCAAACTCAGAGCTGAAATCAGTGACATAGAAATATACAAACCAATAAAAACCCATGCCTATATACAAAAAGGAAATTTTAACCAAGTGTGTCAAAATTCTATGATTCTATATAATGAAATGTATTTCTAATATTTAACATAATTTAAAGATGAACGTCATAGTAAAGACATGAATAATACACAAAGACAATTTTAGTAAAATATCTGAAGCCAGGTAAACATTATAAAGAGTATTAGGGTAATTAGGCAACACTGACTAAAGATGAATACTTTAAATTAAACTAAAGATTAAGAGTTTGAAATGAGATGTTTATTTTAGACAAAAAGATACAATATAGATACAAACAATGAAAAGTAAAGTTTAAAAAATATTAAACAACTCAGCATATAAATTTCTTTGATGATTTAAGACTCACTGAAATCTATTTTTAAATATTGGCAAAATACTAAGGCTACATTTGTTAGCTTATATAAATTAAGAAGAAAATAATTTCTGTTTACCAAACAGTATTAATAGCTGTCAATCATTTAAATAATAGGCTTTCCTTGCCCACTTCTTTTGTTTAACACAAACATTTGTAGTTTCATAATTAACAATTGCTCTTAAATTTGAAAAAGTTATGTGGCCTTATAGTATATTGCAAAACTATTAAAATATAGAGACATTCTAAATACATAAACTGTTGTTTTCTGTAGCTTTGGGCAAAGAGGAGCTTAAGTTGAAAGTATCACACTATCATCCATAACATTCAATTGACAAAGTGATAAGCTCTAATAGAAAACAATATACATATCTTTCCTAAAATAGAGGACTTAAATTTTACGACTATTCTTCAGTGTAGCTGTTCATGATGGGAAATTAACCATGCACATCTTTGTGCTTTCAAAATGAAATATATCTAGCAGTAAATAGAATAGAGATACTGTAGCTTTTATGCAGAAAGCAAAGAGCTTGAAATGGCACCTCAACATCCCATGAGTCATAATAATAAATAAATAAAGGGTAATTGTTGAATAGCTGTGCTCTGCTTTTTTTCTATTCCAGAGCAATTTTGCCTATGGAAAACCTTGTGTATGAGCAAAGATAATTGAACTTTCACTCCCTAAAGGACATTGTTTTTTTGTACCTACTTATTTGACTCCATCCCCTCGGGGGGAAAGCTTGAGTTGAATGTTAATTTAAAGAAACATATTCAGTATTTGTCCTTAAGTAGGAATAAATTGAAGATGACCTGTAATACAGGACTGATTCTTGAGGTGATAAAATATATGCTCTGAGTGGACAGAAAATATGCTTAGGAGTTTATGAAGAAGGGAAAAAGAATTGGAAGTCCAAATTTGGATCCTGTTTTTAGACTTATTTGCTAGGATTCAATTTTCTTGCTGTGTAAATGGAAAATAATAGTACCGCCATCAAGGCAGCAGTTAATGGGGATCAACTGAGCTAATTCCCATGACATTTCTACTGTACTAGGAACTTACAGTATAAACACTTATCATATGTTAACCATTCTTTTTCCTCTTCTAAGAGTGTTATGTTCCCATCATCATCCATATGTGATGGTTTGTAGTCATTTGGTGTTCCTCTTTACTATAGATAGGGTATTCAATGAATTTGTTCCACTCTTAGAAATGCTGCAGTGGTTTGGTGAAAGAAGGGTCTTGGTGGTACCAATTTCTAGATTTTTTCAAGGGTCATATGCCCATGAAGTTGCCAGTAATCAGATTGTAAGTCCTCAATGAAACCAAGTATACTCTAAGATGATAAATGCCAACTATTGGGTGAATAATAGCAATTTGTGTCATGTAACTAAGGCCTTGGTGCTGCCTTGCTGGCAGTTAAAGAGGGTCTTGAGTTGTACTAATGGGTGGACACTGGGACTTCCAATGTCATTGAACCTGGTATGAATTCTTATATATAATGACAGACCAGCATAAGAAAGTGAAGGAGGGAGCTCATGGGAAATTATCCAATGGCTGGCTTAAGAAATAGAACAATGGGGGAAGAGAAGGGAGAGGGAAGAACAAGAAGGAGAGGAGGGAGAGGAAGCTGTGATTGAGATGTAAAGTAAATCGATCAATCAATCAATCAAAATAAATAAAACAACCTAATTGTTAATTCTCAAATAAGAGTATCTTCATATTCAGGTATATTTTAATATTATTGTGTGTGTGTGTGTGTGTGTGTGTGCACAAGCACATGCATGTGTGTGAACCATGTTGATGCATTTGCCTTTAGAGGCTAGAAGAGTCTGTTCTTCCATTGGAGTTGAAGTTCCTGACATTTGTGAGCCACCCAATGTGTGTTCTAAAAATTCCAATCAGGTCACTGACCAGAAATCTGAAAATTGACCCTTTGTATTGCAACCTAGGTAAATAAATTTATAATCTTCAGAACAAAGTAAGGGTCTTAAATTATTTGTAGAGTTTGGGATAAAATTTAATCTAAGATAGTATTTAGGTTATTTTGGAGTCAATGTTGCATGCTACATTTTTGTTTTGTTTTGTAAGTATGTCTGTGCACATATGAGTGTCGATTCACTTGCTATGACTGTGCATGTGGAAGCCAAAGGTTGGCTTGGGTACTTCTCTTTATTGTTCTCTACCTAATTTTTTAGATGGGATCTCTCAGTAAGCCTGGAGTTTATTGATGAAGAAAGAAATCAAAACTTTCAGTAATGGAAAGATCATGCTAATCCACTGTATGCTTCTATCTTGTAAAGAAAAGTCTCCAAGAATACATAACATATAATATTAAATATAAATTTAGAAAAAGTCAACCCAATGTCTAATTCTGTTGAAATTTATTTTAATTCAATGTTTGATAAATTATAATCTTTCTTCTTTTGTTATAAAAATATTCAGTCTCTTACACAAAAGGAACAAAATACAACAGTCTTCCAGATTCCACACAGGCTGACATACATGCATGCACCCCTCTGTCCTAATGTTCTGTACCACAGGGCCAAGGAAATTTGAATTGGAAAATCTATAAAAATTTAAATCTTTTGAAACCATAAAACAAAATATATAATGCCTTTTAACTTGTTTTCTAGAGTCTTTGTATTTTACATTTATAGGCCAGTATTGTATAAAACACCCTGACAAAAACAGGGGAAAGGGTTTATTTCAGCTCAGAGGTTCAGGTTTCAGTCTATCACTGCAGTGAAGTAAGGACAGAAGGTCTTGAATCAGCCAGTCACATCTACCCTCCAAATCGGGCGGGGGGGTGAGGATATGTATGCTGCTGTGTGTTCTTTTTGCCTTCTTCACTATTACACAGTTCAGGGTTCCTGGTTTAGAGAATGTTACACACACATCTGGAGTTTCTTCCCACTTTGTCCAGAGCCATTTTTATGCTTCTGTGACAGCCTGCCTGTGAGACAAATTCAAGACAAACCAGGATCTGCTAGCAGATTTCCTGACTTTCTGATGCATGTAATGGTAAGAACAGATACTACTGAATCTCAAGGTGAGGGGCTGAATGTTCTGTTAATCATGGAGGAAGGAACAGGAAGAAATACAGAGGCCCCCAGATGGCTACTGATATCAAATCTATGTCAAGCATTATCTCTGCTGGCTTGTGACTTTGTTTCTCATGATACTTCCAAGTATATAAAGACTAAGAGAATTGGGGCTGCCACAGTACTGACTGGGCAGCACTCCCAATTACTAACCTTTGTCTCTGAGTCTTCTTTTCTGTCTGTTCTACAATCTCCTACCCCACAGAGGACTGTGGACCTAGTATCAGCCAAGCCAATATACCACCTCAGTTAATGCAATGAGAGTATTCACTCATACACATGCCTACTGACCAATTTGATCTAGGTACCACTCATTGAGACTATCTTTTAAGATTGTGTGATGTTGACAGTTCAAACTAATCCTCACCGTTTGTAACAATGACAAAAGTTGACACATGAAACAATCAAGATAGAGGACACTTTCCTCATAATGTAAAGATATAAAGTGCATCTGTCATCTCTATCCTGCTTTCCCAAAGGGATTGTGAAAATGGAGTCACACTGCACAAACTGCTCCGTGTTGGACTACTCTTTTACTTATCTATTACGATAAGAATAGGCACAAACCCTCATCAAGGCCTGGCTGAAAATGGAGAAAAAGGGTCCCAAGCACAGGCTAAATAATGAAAGACTCCCCCCACAATTCTACTGTTAGGAGTCACACAAGAGCATCAAGTTGCACAACCATAGCGAATCATAAAGCATTGAATTTGTTGGTTTCTTTTCTTTCTTTCTTTTTCTTTCTTGGCAGTTATTACTGTATTTAAAAATGCTGATATTTTTCAGTTGGCTTCTGTTTATAGACCATTAGAGGATGAGATTCTTTTTATGTCTACTGTACCTTATGACCTCTAAGCAAATTCCATTTTATTGGTGACATAAAAATTCTAATACTTTGGTGTTTAAATATTTAAATATTTCAACCTAATTAGTTACATATATCTGGCATTTTGTTTTCAATTTTAGTAACATTCTTTGAAATTTTTTAACTCAAGGGAAAATCTCTGATTTTTTATTATTATATAGGCTATAAATCGTACATATTCTCTGTTCTGATTTAAATCATATTGAAATTATGATCATTATTTGAAATCTCACTACTTGATGATTTCAATCCCTCTCTGGGTCTCTGTGTTTTAGAGGGCTAAAGTTTTATTTATTTATTTATTTTGTTAGTGTTCTCTAACTTAAAGTTTGCTATAAGCTTTTAAACTTGAGTTTTATTTTTCCTTTCTTTTGTCTTTTTTCTTTCTTTTGTCTTTGCTTTCTCTCTCTCTCTCTCTCTCTCTCTCTCTCTCTCTCTCTCTCTCTCTCTCTCTCTCTCTCTCTCTCCCTCTCTCTCTCTCTCTCTTCCTTCCTTCCTTCCTTCCTTCTCTTTCTTTCTTCCTTCTTTTTTTTTTGAGATAAGGTTTCTCTGTGTAGTCCTGGCTGTCCTGTAACTCACTCTGTAGATCAAGCTTGACCCTGTTTTTCCTATTGGGTTACCATGTCCAGCCCAGCCTTGATGAGTGTTTTGCCTAGACTTATAGTAACTTGCTTTGCTGTGTTCAGTTGGTATTCCTGGGAGGCCTGCTTTTTCCTGAAGGGAAACAGAATTAGACTAGGAAAGAGGGGATGTGAGGGAAGGGGCCAGGGAGGAGTATAAGGAGGGAAACCTTCAGTGGGGAAGTAGAAAATAATAATAATAATAATAATAATAATAATAATAATAATAATAATAAAAACAGAGATCTGCCTGGCTCTATCTTGGAGTGTTAGAATTAACAACAAAGTTTTTAGAACAGGTTTTTGGTGGTTCTCTACTTGAATTATATATTTTTAGAAGTCCAAGTGATATGTCTACTGGATGGAGGATGACTAGTTAAGCTTCCTTATTGGTCCAGGTTGGAGCAGAGGCCAGGGAGTAAGCTTTAGCAGTGATGACAGAGAGTAGGAAAAGGTTTTGAGAATGTTCAAGTGGAAGGAGGTTCAAGACTGTTTAGAACATAATCAGGCCAGACAAAGAACAGAGCTGAGGTTAATGTGTCCTTGTAACAACACATTGCCCCTACTCTTCTTTTCAATATAATTTTCTTTCATTTTAAAATATTCTATTTGATTTTAAGCCTATGAGTAACCTACTATGGACACCTTATTCACCTCTTCTGAGTGTTTAGTATATAAAAATACTCAACTCTAATGTTTTTAGGCAGTTCACCTGGCACAATTTTGTTTTAAGTAAAGCTCATGCATAGATTAACAACGCCTTTCTTATGTGCTTCAATTTTCTTCATTTATGAGGGAATTGTGAAAAATGAGGACATCCTATATTTCATCAAAGGCTAAGTATTACATTATGATTGTATACAAGCAGCATAGTATCTTTTGTGGAAGATAAAACTTCCTGATTACAACCTAATATCTAATCTCTTAATACCTGTTGTGTAAGAGACACCCCTGATTACAGTATATCTTGCTATCTATTGTGGAAGATACACCCCTGATTGAGTGTGATGGTCTCTGCTGTGACTGAGTTCAGAGGGCGTAAAGATGATCCTGGACTTGGAGTGCTGACTTTGACATAATGAAGACAAGTTGTGTGCATTGTGGCAGTAGGTGGTTTCCATGACAGCAGAGAGAGATAGATTCTTGGTGATTTTGTATTGGAGGAGAGCTTTACTCAGACTTGACCAGGTGTGAAAACTGGGGAATTTGGGAGAGTGGGTTCAAGACATACAACCTTAGCAATGTCTAATCTCATAACACTGAGTTGGAATTCTTTCTCATTCCCATGTTTTAGGTTTTTCTCTTTCCTATTTTCTTATATTTTTAATCCTCATCTTACGTTGTTATCTCTATACCCCCCCTTTTTTTTGTCTAGTTTCTGCTCTCCTCATCTCTGCCATAATTATGCTTTTCAAAATAATTTTGCTGCCATTTGTCAAAACATTATTTTATATTTTTATATCCCTCAGCCCTCTTTTAGTGAATAATGTCTACTATTATCTTTTGAAAATGAGTTAAAAACTCCATAAGATGCATGTGCTTGAGGGTACCACTTCAAATCTGTCATGTTCATGTATGTCAGGAATATATCACAAACTAGATTATACACACCAGAAGTAAAGCCATCGAATTCAAGTGCACACTGTGTCAAGAGCTTCTGAGTTTGTGCTTCTGGCAAGGGTTAGCTGATACATAACTCCTAAAGTTTTGTCACTTCTTTGAAGAAAACATAAACATGTAAATATGACCTATAGACACTAGCTTATGTGAGCATTGAGATCTCATTTATAAACAAGCATTTATTAAGTATCAATGCTTACATTTGAAACTTACATGTGTAGCCATTCTTAGTCATATTTACAAGCATAGTAACTGATGGCTATGTTTCTTCAGTTTAAGGACTAAGAACTAATAGACAAATTTGCAGCACAGATGTGACCAAATAATTGGGCACAACAGCGTTAATCCTGAGGTCTCATTATCATGTAATATGTTTTTCTCTAAAAAAAGTTAATTCTGAATCCAAAAAAAATAAAAATGAGTTAACAACTATTTAAAAATTTAAGTGTCATTTATTGAAATAGTTAATACCATTTTAAACTTTAATATTTATCTTTATAATGAAAGTATTTTCAGATATAAATTCTATTTGGTAACTATTTTCTGAGTGGCTTAGATGAAGTAACCTCTATATTGTGTTTCATATCATCTCTACTTTTAATTTTTTCTTTGAAGTTACTGAAACATTTTATATCAGCTTCTTGGGAAGTTTACTACAGTTAGAGTGATGTTCAATTATCAGTAGTTCACCTCCAAATGAACCCACATCTTTATGATCAGATATGGTATGGTAAGAACTTGAACCTGGGGAGAAGAAGCCTAGTCAGATTTTGATGTTTAAGGGTAGAGAAAATATGATCTTGGGAGTAACTCATGTGGCTTCTATTCAAATCTCTCCTGACAATACTTGGATGGCTAAGTTCTGATGCTAATACATGTCACTCTGTTATATTCCTACATGCTTTGAGTGGTGGTTGCAATATTCTCTAAAACATGTTGGTGTGCATTGAATTTCCTTCTCCCTAAATCCCTCCAAAGATATGTGAGAATTTTGGCTCTTAGTACCATCTCATGAAATACTGTTTTTCTCTACAGAGACAATCATGTTAAAATAAAATCATGTGAATGGGTTATAATCCTTCATGGCTAACATCTCTATTTAATAATATCAAACACTAATCATGCAGTTAATAGAATTTTACTATCATGCTAAGAACTCATCTGGGTTCTTAACTCTATGTAAAAATGGGCAAAAACTACATAAAGTAAATATGGTTGCTCTTGACTTTAACTCCACTGTTTGGGAGCTGGAGACAGGAGGAATCATGAGTTTAAGTTTATCTTCTCTTGAGACCAGGCAGAGAGACAAAAAATGCTCTGTCATAAAAAACAACAGAGAAAAATAAATGTTGATCTGGACATAGAAAGATATGCTGGCTAATTTTATGTCATTTTGACAGAAGCTACAGTCACCATATAGGAGGCGTCTCCAACTGAGAAAATCCCTTCATAAGACCTGGCTGTAGATACGCTTATAAGTTACCTTCTTTTTATTTAAATTATTTTATTGTATACTCTCTGTATTTAAATTTCAAATGTTATCCCCTGCCCCCCTGTTCCCATTCCCCCTCTCCCTCAATTTGTCACCACAAAAGTGCATCCTCTCCCAATTACCCTCTGCACCTTGGTGCCTTGGCACTCCCCTACATTGGAAAAACACACCCTCACTAGACCAAAAGTCTCTTCCCACATTGATGACAGATACTGCTTTTCTCTGCTACATATGCAACTGGAACCATAGGTCTCTCCATGTGTACTCAGTGGTTGGTATTTTAGTTCATGAGAGTTGTGGAGGGTTTGATTGGTTGATAATGTTGTTCTTCCCATGAGGTTGCAAACTCCATCTGCTCTTTCAATCCTTTCTCTGGCACGTTCATTGGGGACCCCATGTTCAGTCTGATGGTTAGCTGCAAGCTTGCTCAGTTGTATCTGTATTATTTTGGTAGAGCCTCTGAGGACTCATCCATATCTGTTTTCTGCCAGTAAGCATTTTTTGGCATCAGCTATAGTGCTTGGGTTTGGTGGCTGCATATATAAGTCATCTTCTTAATTGGTGATTGACATGATAGGGCCCAATGCATTGTGGACACTGCCACCCCAGGGCTTGTGTTATTGAGTTCTAGAAGAAAGCATGATGAGCAAGCCACAAGGAGCAATCCAGTAAGCAGCACTCCTTCATGACCTCTGGATCACCGCCTTCCTCCAGGTTTCTACCCTGTTTTAGTTTCTGCCTTGGAACTCAAGTGTATAGATACATAAGCCAAATAAATCCTTTCTTTCTCAAGCTGGTTTCGGTCATGATGTTTCATCACAACATTAATAACCTTAACTAAGATATATACAGATAAAAGTTAATGTGATGTCATTGAGAAGCTGATATGTTTCTGAAGCCAGAAGTTAAGAGAGGAACGTTGAATTTATTCTCTCTCAAATTTCTCGGAAGTAACCAAGTCTAATTGCCTTGGTTTTAGACTTTAGCCTTCAGAACCATAAGACAGTAAATAATACTGTGTAAACCAGCCGGTCTGTGGCACCTTTTAACAGTAGCCCTGGGACATAAATATGAGTGTGTATAAAGTTTCTAATATGGATGTTTAAACTTTTCTTAATTACTACCAATTTATTACATCTTATTATAAATTTCTCAAATTAACATATCTACTGTTAATTTTTAGTTTATTATTAGTCTATCACAATAAATTTAAATTTTGGTTTCACACAGCAAGTTGTATGCTGGAATCAAATGCTGTGGTTATTACTATGTTTTCTTTTTAGAAACTTAAAGAGAATCTTATGATTTTTTTCTAAGTTGATATTCTGAGAGTTATATAGATTATAGATATATGTGGGTTGATGTTGAGTTGATACATGATTGGACAGTGGAGATGTAGGTGGGGTAAACGTTAGAAAAACAAAAGAGAAAGAGAGGAGGGGAGATTCCAGGAAGAACAAAGATGGAGGTAGCTGTTTATATTTCTCTCGGTACATCTCTTCATAAATAAGTTTTTATAAATGTTTTATAAGGATGGATTTGCACAAGAGCACTTGACTTATAAAGATTAGCAAAATATATTATACCTATTATATCAGAGTAGTTTGGTGTATTCTTTGATGTGACTACTTAATTGAGTTTAAAGGGTATAGTGGCAGAACACATAAAGCCCACCTCAGAGTTGGGATGTGTGTGTCTAAGGCTTGGCAACAACATGCCAAGGGGAAGTGAGTAAAAATAACATGCTGGGGTGGTCATATTCACCTGGGACAGAAGCAGCCAGGGAGGCCGTATATTGAATCACACCAAAGTTCATAGAGGCTGCATAAAGCCACCACTGTAAAGATCCCCATAGTGCCAGATGGCCCCGAGCAGGAGCCGGCAAAGCGTGGGATAAAATGTTAAGCCTCTTTTTAATATTTTACACAACAGATATATGGATATTTATAATCATATTTTCAACTTTGTAAATAGCATAAATATTCATACTTGCAGTGTGCCATAATTTGTAAATGATGTCTTTCTGTAAGCTGCTGTACTGGTTTTATAATGTACAGTGGGTAAGCTTAATGAAAGAACAGTGTACTGGCTATGACATGGATTATTCTCCAGACTTTTATCTTTTCCTTTTTATTTCTCTTTAACATTATTTTTAAAGTCAAACAGCACAATGCTTTCCTGCAGACAGTTCTCTGTTAATCTACCTTCCAGATCACTGGCAAACACACTGTAGAAATATGTGCTTTCTTTACAGATTTGCCCAAGACAGGTAGTTCAAAGATACTCCTGAGGATGTTTGTGGGCAAAATATACACAGAAGGATGAGTCACCCAGATACTGTTTTAGGACTGATATCTATTCATAGAAGGGAATGCTTCTAGCTTAGTAATTTTGGCCATTTTATCTCATGTAGTGTGGACTGGATACTTTTTAAAACTACATCTTTATACCTGTAAAAGTGTCTGATGTAATTAATATGGGCAACTTTGAGTCTTCAAGAATAGCTGTTTGCAAACAGCAAGAAAGCATTTGTAGGAAACTGGAGCAAGTCTTTCCAGTTGGACCATATTAGAATCCCATCTACATTTTAATTTGGTTCCTGCTGTGTGGATATATGAGACTGAATCTATTACCTGGCTCAATGGTCCTTTCAGACAATTTCGCTTTCTCATTCTGACTTTATTGTAAGAGATCATCAACATACTGTAGAGGTCTGCTGCTCCAGTTTTGAG
This sequence comes from Micromys minutus, assembly GCF_963924665.1. NCBI lineage: Eukaryota > Metazoa > Chordata > Mammalia > Rodentia > Muridae > Micromys > Micromys minutus. The sequence goes on from NC_137974.1 coordinate 40,343,094, forward strand.
GACTTTCAGGAGGCATTGATTACTATAACTTTTCATTAAGGAAACAAAGCTAAATCTCAAAACAAGAACCAATGGTGTCTTGTGCTGTTTAAAAGATTGTCTCTTGATTACAGAAGCTGTTTGTAGAGCAGGATGTGAACCTTTTTATTCAGATTTTTTTTTTTTACGGAGTCTTCATTTGGTATTTTAAAGAAGAATATTGTATAGTAATTGCCCCGTTGGGAAAGGACCTGGTTTAACATTCAGTGTTCATGATCAATGAGACATTGAGTTGCTGGTTTCAGATGAGCAAAATCTACCTGGGGTTTTCTTTGGAAATACTAGTTTCCCTGAGTGTTTACTATAATGTCTGCTTTAAATATAATCCTTTCATGTCTTTAATGCAGTTAATTCTTACTATGAAACAGATTAATAGAGCTCTGACGTAAAGTTTGGGAACATGAATTTATTTTCTCTGGTTTATTTAATTCGTTGCCAGGGCATACAATTTCAGGGCATGTCTAGGAGTTAGAGAGATGGTGTCAGATTGTAATAATGTGGCATTTCATTTTCTCATGCTGCCCAACAGTTTGATGAAGTACACTCTTGGGGTAGAATAACTTGCAGTTACTCATTCCATTTGAAGCCAGTCCTCTCTTCTTCATCTTCGAAACTGTCCATATTTTGCCATGTACCTGGAGCCTGGTTTTGAAGCTCTATTCTAACTCTGAGATCAGTTTTTTTCCTCAACCCACTTCATCTTTCTTTTTGCTATCCTTTTGACATTTTCTTCTTGAAATACAATTTACCTCTTCCTTGCTTTAAAAAAATACTTTTATCCCTGCAACAGTCTCTTAACTAGTGTACCAACTTTAGATTTTTATAAGCTAACAGATGAAGATTTTTAAATTATGCTGCTTGCATGTCATTCACCAACTTAAAATTCTTCAGCATTTTGCAGTTTTTCTTACTTAAAATACTATCTTGTATTCATAGATTTAAATGTCTGCTACAATCTCGATTGTATACATTTCAAATTAGTTTTTATCCACTGTAATAACTGTACATTCCCATGTACAGTATGTCCCAGTCCCCAGACTCTCTGATTTTTCAGCATTGTCTTTTCTGGAGATGAAGAACCGTATGTGATACATGTACCTGTGTATTCCCCAGTCCAATACCTGACCATGGTAGATGTTAAATTTATGGGACTTTAGAGTTTTGCAATTTTACTTTTCTGTTTGACTCAGTGTGATGGTTAGATGGTGGGAGAAATGCTTACCTCTAATTCTGTACTGCAGACCGTGCTTGGCTATGCCTTACTACAACTTTTTGCCTTGCAACCTTACATGATCTACTAAAGCTCCCTGGGCCTCAATACCATCATCTCTGAGTTGGCGATGACAGCTCTGGCTAACATTAAAGGATTGGTATAAGAACCAGATAAAGGGCTTGGGGTGCAGAGTTTTCAATGACTGATGGATACACAGTTATCAATAACATGCCTGCATTGTTTACCTTTCCACGTTGATAACTACTCAAAGCATTTCCAGGGCTTGAAACTATTTTGTTGGTGAAAATATCTTAATTGTAGAACTCAGTTTTTAACTTTATTCCTGGTAATTACCAATATATGTTTGTTTTATCTTAAAACTTTTTGGAGGTACATGAATACTTTTGTACTACTGAAGTTGTATTAAAATATGATTTACAGCTCTGTGATAGTCATAATATTAAATTTGCTAAATATTTTAATATTAATAGACTATTAATACAATTGTATGTCTGTATAACTATACAATGTATTATATATCCTCCCTCTGTTGGTTTCCTCTTTAATGATAGAGCATTGAATAAGCACTATTTAAATTTATTTACTGACTGGGTACTAGGCAAAAATATAAAACATGACTATTTTATTAATATGGTAGTGTACATACGCCATCTGATCATCAAAATTATTTCTAATGTTATCCTTGGAAAAAGTTATCCATTTCACATCTGATCCTATTCTTAGACATTTTGCTATCTTCATTTCTTCTGTTATCTAAGATTTGTTTGCATAATCACTATAAAATTTTCTTGAACAGTTTTTATAATTCATGGCTTACATGATTCTTAACATAAATGAAAATATTTCAAACTTAAAAATCCAAGGGCATTTTCTAGTCTTAAAATATCTCTGAAATGATCTTGAATTGATTTGGATGACATCATGCTTTCAAAATTAAGAAAGGAATGTGTGTTTTCTACTTTGTTGCAGATTCAGCACAGTTTTCTGAAATACTTGTACCTCCGTGATTTGTTTTAACAAAGGAAAGAGCTGAGATATGAAATCAAATGACAAATGAATTCAACCAACTGAACATATGCTTATTTTTTTCTGGCCTGAAATTCTGTCAGGTACTGAAAGTACAAGGCGTGGGAACATACTAACTTTAGGCTCCACCCCACTTTAGGCTCCACCCCCAAAATATTTCATGCTCTGAGAAAACAAAAGTAGTGAATAGACAATAGAGGCACCTGCAGAGTCTGAGAGGCACATTGAGAAAGTGATGCTTGGTCTATGAAGAAGGCAATCATACACACAGTTGCTTATGGACCATTTCTTTTCTTTGTATGGATACATTTATACGATCCCTTTTTTATTTTTATTTTTTACAGTTTAATTGAAGTTTTGTAGTAATATTTCTTTTTATTTCCATATTGCTGGTATTAAGGAGGAAAATGTTTTCCAGCTGCTGTAAAACTGTTGCACCAAATCTTCTTAGCTGTGACATAGTCATATAGATTACTATAAACTTCAGTACTGTTTCCCAGGTGATACTTAGAGTTTGGCATCCATCAACAGAGCTTCAAAACAGAATGGTACTAAGGAAGAAAGGGAGCTTAAACAGGCAGGTGGAGATTTTATTTATGCTGCAGGAATACCAAACAGCCTGTTTATGACAGCCTTTTCTCTCTTTTCAGGGTAAGAGTCTTCATCTTTTAGCAGTGTTAGTTGAGCCAGGATACCACTGAAAAGTAGTTTATTTATTTATTTTTATTCCAGAGGGTGCTCTAAGCTATCAATTTTATACACAGCATAATTTTTGACAAGAAACCTGTTTGAAGCAAGCCATTATGATTAATTTTTGCTCATTAACTTGATCCTCACTCTGCATGAATGAATATTGTGGTATCTTTCATTCTAAAATCTATGTTGTTTATGTTAAACTGCAATGTATTTAGTGTAGCTGAAGAATGAAAAACCCAGTTCACAGTGTGGTGGGGCAGAGTTTCTGTGTGCTTAAGTGCCAATGTTTAGCAAAATCATAATAGATAAACCAATGAAAATATTGGTATATGGTTTTTGATGTTGGTATCTTACTATTTAATACTTTATAATATCAATTTTCTTCCTAGAAAGAAGTCTTTGTGTACAATTGTTATTGAATATATTTGAAAAATCCAGTACCAAAAATACAAAGTCCCTAAACTCATATGGACTTCTTGTGTTTATAGATTTTTAAGTAAATGAATACTTTGGTTTTTCAGTATCTCTCTGAAGTAGATTGTTTTTTAATATTTTCAAAATTCTGTACAATTGTTATTGACTACATCAGAAAAAGCCAGTACGGAAAATACAAAGTCTCTAAACTGTTATAGACTTCTTGTCTTTATAGATTTTTAGGTAAATGATTACCTTGGCTTTTCAGTATCTTTCTGAAGAAAAATGAGCAGTATCAGTTTTCTTCTGTTTTACTTTTGCGGAAGCAGAAGATTCAGAATTTTTTCTGTGTTCTTCTTCTCACCACTAAGGCTGAGCTCTCAGCTCCTAGGTTCTCTCTACTCCCACCTTCGATAACTCAAGACCCGAGACCACACTAATAACACATGTGAAAATGTCAAAAGAATGAAAATATTTGTTTCTGTGAGCTATTTTTTTTATTCCAGAATTAGGCAACACTTCATTCCATGAAGAGCCATTCATTCCCCATTGACTTGAAGTATTGTAGATCAAACTCAGGGCCTTGTATATGCCCAATAAGCCCTCTCTACTACTGAGATACACCCTCAGACCTCCAGAATTCTCTTTTAAATGTATCTTACTATTCATTCCAGACAGACCTCCAAGAATTCAGAATTTACCAATAGGAGAATTTGAAGTTAAAGAAAATGTTCTAATTTATAAACTTGCCCAGACATGACTAGGAGGATCTTTTCTAGTAGTTCCAATCAGCTTTATTTGATACAAAGTAGAAAAAAAGAACCACTGCTTAGAAGTATCTAAGTGGGACTAGTCTCCAGTGGCTACTACAGATGTAATCATATCATAAAATATAATCTTTTAATAATGAAATTTTTGATAGCTACCATAAAATTAAAACCATGTGTATTATTTGCAAAGCATTTTATTATTAATAAAACCCAGTACATAAATGATGTGGACATACTAGAATTACAGCTTATAAGGATAGAAGAAAGGTATTTAGTCTTCTGATTTTCAGTCTAATAATGTACAGACAGCTAGAAGTCAACGAAAAAAAAAAAAACACAATACGAAAAGGGCTTGCATAGAAATAGTACTGGTTTAACTTTAAATGGTTCTTAGTTGTTAATTTATTTTATGCCACCCAGGGAAATTTGTTTCATTGTCATATTTGTTACTATAGTCACCTCTTTATGCTATTTATAATTAATTTTCCCCCTTTTTGTTAAAAAAGATTTGTTTAATTTTTAGTTATGTGTCTGTCTGTCTGCCCCCCCTCTTTCTCTCTCTCTCTCTCTCTGTGTGTGTGTGTGTGTGTGTGTGTGTAGTACGTGCACATGAGTGCCACTGTCCATGGAAGACAGATATATTGTAGCCCCCGGAGCTGGAGGAATGGGCAGTTGTTAGCATCTTGCTATGGTGCAGGGAACTAACCTTACACCTCTTTAAGAATAGCCCATATTCTTTTTTTTGACATTTTTTAATTTTAATGAATTTTAAGAATATAGCACAAAGACAAATTACTACAGAAAATAAGCAAGAAGTATCCCTTGCCCCCAAAACCAGAGAGCTTAGTGGCATGGGGTTTGGTATGACTAAGGCTTGCAAAATTTAAAATAGGGGGTACATGATATATAAAAAAATAACAAAAAGGAGATTTGGAAAACTATAGGAGATGGAAACACAGTTAAGAAGAGCCAAAATGACTTCATGGAAGAGTGAGACTTTGCTCTCAACCTTGAATATATAGAAGTAATGTGACCAGATACAGTTTCTCTATTTTGCTGGACAATCCTAAGTGGTTAAAGACTGTCAAAGCCCATATACTTCACAGTGGGGAGAATGCTGAGGACATGGTGGAGAGCACTATGTACAGAGTCACTGAGAGGAAGATAGGAAGCAGCAGGTGAAGGAAGGAGGGGATAGAAAGGGTGGACTGGCCAGAAGGGCATTGCCACTGGATGAAAGAGGCAGGTGCTCAGCTCCATGGGGCCAAACCACTTAACTTTTACATTGTAACTGAGATAAGTCACTGAGTTACTACATTGAGGTCATTACCTGGAATGTGGATCTCACTAATTTTAAGCAGCTGACACCTTCATTAGCAAGCATGGCCATGATAAGTATGTAGATTCCATGTAGGTGCCAATTTCATGAGATCCCATTTGTCAATTCTTGATCTTAGAGCATAAGCCATTGCTTCAGAAAAAATGTATCCTACGTGTTCTAAGCTCTTCCCAATTTCTATTCTATTAGATTCAGTATAAATGTTTATTTAATTGAACAGCTTTATTTTAAAAGAACAAACTAAATGTAGAGATTTTTAAAAGCATTTTTTGCATGAAAGTATGAATGCATTTTTGTCAGTATTGGTTTTTTGTAAAGGTTTGAGAGTATGCATAAAAATCTAACTAGTTACAATGAGCATAAAGTACATGGAAAACAAGATATAACATGGAAAAAGTCAAAGTTTTCTTGGAGTGTAAAGATTAAAGATAATAATTTTTCATTTTTTGCACTTTGTTTTTCTTGAACTTCATATAGTCTGTGAGTTGTTTCTGGGGTGTTCAGAGCTTTCTGGGGTTACTATCCAATTATCAGTGACTGCATATTATGTCTGTTCTTTTGTGACTGGGTTATCTCACTCAGGATGATATTCTTTAGATGCATCTATTTTCTTAAGAATTTCATAAAGTCATTGTTTCTGAGAGCTGAGTAGTACCCCATTGTGTAAATGTACCACAATTTTTGTATCCATTAATCTACTGAAGGACATCTGGGTTCTTACCAGCTTCTGGCTAATATAAATAGGGCTGGTATGAACATTGTGGTACATGTATCTTTGTTGTATGTTGGAGCTTCTCTGGGGTATGTGCCCAGAAATAGAACAACTGGGTCTTCAGGTAGTTTTATGTTGAATTTTCTGAGGAACTACCAGACTGATGTCCAGAGTTGTACAAGTTTACAACCCCACCAACAGTGGAGAAGTGTTCCTCTTTCTCCACATCCTCGCCAGCAGCATCTGCTGCCATCTGAGTTTTGGATCTTGGCCAATCTGACTGGTGTGAGGTGGAATCTCAGGATTGTTTTGATTTGCATTTCTCTGAAGACTAAGGATGTGAAGAACTTCCTTAGATGCTTCTCAGCCATTCCATATTCCTCAATTGAGAACTTTTTGTTTAGCTCTGTATCCCATTTTTAATGGGATTCTTTGGTTCTCTGGTGTCTAACTTTTTGAGTTCTTTGCATACTTTGGATATTAGACCTCTATCAGATGTGGGGTTGGTAAAGATCTTTTCCCACTTTGTTGGCTGCCTTTTTGTTTTCTTGACAGTGTCCTTGGCCTTACAGAAACTTTTGCAATCTCATTAAGTCCCATTTGTCGATATTTGACCTTAGAGCATGAGCCATTGGTGTTCTGTTCAGGAAATTTTCTCCTGTGCCTACGTGTTCTAAGGTTTTTCCTACTTTCTCTTCTAATAGTTTCAGTGTACCTGGTTTAATGTGGAGATCTTTGATCCACTTGCACTTGAGCTTTGTACAAGGAGATAAGAAAGGGACTACTTTCATTCTTCTGCATGCTGAGGGCCAGTTGAACCAGCACCATTTGTTGAATAGGCTGTCCTTTTTCCATTGAATGTTTACGGCTCCTTTGTCAAAAATCAGGTGACCATATACATGAGGGCTCATTTCTGGATCTTCTATTCTATTCCATTGATCCATGTGCATATCACTGTACCAGTACCATGCAGTTTTCAGCACAATTGCCTTGTAATATAGCTTGAGGTCAGGGATAGTATTTCCCACAGATGTTTTCCTGTTGTTGAGGATGGATTTCACTATTCTAGGTCTTTTGTTATTCCAGAAGAAATTGCACATTGCTCTTTCCTACTCAATGAGGAATTGGGTTGGAATTTTGATGGGGATTGCACTGAATTATTAGATTGCTTTTGGTAAGTTGGCAATTTTTACAATGTTGATCCTTTCAAACCATGAGCATGGCACATCTTTCCATTTTCTGAGATCTTCCTAGATTTTCTTCTTTAGAGATTTGTAGTTCTCGTCATACAGATACTTCGCTTGCTTAGTTAGAATCACACCAAGGTATTTCATAGTTTGTAAAGGGTATCTTTTCCCTAATTTCTTTTTCCACATGATTGCCCTTTGAATAGAGGAAGGGTACTGATTTTTTGAGTTAATTTTATATCCAGCCACTTTGCTGAACTTGTTTATCAGCTGTAGGAGTTCTCTGGTGGAATTTTTGGGGTCACTTAAGAACACTATCATGTCATCTGCAAACAGTGATGCTTTTACTTCTTCCTTTCCAATATGTATCCCTTTGATTTCCTTTTGCTGTCTAATTTCTGTGGCCAGGACTTCCAGTACTATGTTGAATAAGTATGGGGAGTGTGGGCAACCTTGTCTAGTCCCTGATTTTAGTGGGATTGCTTCAAGTTTCTCACTATTAAGTTTGATGTTGGCTATTGGTTTGCTGTATATTACTTTTATTATGTTTAGGTATGGGCCTTGGATTCCTGTTCTTTCCAAGATTTTTAACATGAAGGGGTGTTAAATTTTGTCAAATGCTTTCACAGCATCTAGTGAGATGACCATGTAGTTTTTTTCTTTGAGTTTGTTTATATGGTGGATCACATTGATGGATTTTCGTATATTAAATCATCCCTGTATCCCAGAGATGAAGCCTACTTGATTATGGTGAATGATTTGTTTGATGTGTTCTTGGATTCATTTTGCAAGGATTTTGTTGTTTTTGTATCAATTGTTCATAAGTGAGATTTGTCTGAAGTTCTCTTTCCTTGTAGGGTCTTTGTGTGGTTTAGGAATGAGGGTTATTGTGCCCTCGAAAAATGAGTTAGGTAGTGTTCCATTGCACTCTATTTTGTGAAATAGTTTTGAGAGTATTGGTATTAGGTAGTTTATAAATGTCAGAGAGAATTCTGCACTGAACCCATCTGGACCTGAGCTTTTTTTGGTTGGGAGGCTTTTGATGACTGCTTCTATTTTTTAGGTGTTATGGGATTATTTAGATGGTTTATCTTGTCCTGATTTAATGTTAGTATCTGGTATTTGTCTAGGAATTCATCTATTTCCTCCAGATTTTCCAGGTTTGTTGAGTATAGGTTTTTGTAGTAGGTACTGCTGATTTTTTGAATTTCCTCAGTTTCATTTGTTTTATTTCCACTTTCTGATTTTGTTAATTTGGATACTCTCTCTTTGCCCTCTACTTAGTCTGGCTAAGGGTATATGAATATTTTTCATTTTCTCAAACAACCAGCTCTTGGTTTTGTTGATTCTTTGAATTTTTTTGTTTTTTTCTTTTTGGTCAATTTCTCCTCTGAGTTTGATTATTTCTTGCCATCTACTCCTCTTGTGTTTATCTGCTTCCTTTTGTTCTAGAGTTTTCAACTGTGCTGTCAAATTGCTAGTGTATGCTCTCTTCAGTTTCTTTTTGGAAACACTCAGAGCTATGAGTTTTCCTCTCAGTACTGCTTTCATTGCATCCCATAGGTTTGGGTATGCTGTGTTTTTGTTTTCATTAAATTTTAGAAAATCCTTAATTTCTTTCTTTATTTGTTCTTTGAACATGCTATCATTTAATAGAGCATTGTTTAAATTCAGTGTGTATATGGGATTTTTTTGTCTTTGTTGTTATTAAAGACCAGCCTTAGATCATGGTGATCTGATCGGATGCATGGGAGCATTTCAATCTTTTTACATATATATTGAGGCTTTTTTTTTGTAAATGATTATATGGTCAATTTTGGAGAAGATGTTGTGAGGTACTGAGACAAAGGAATGTTCTTTTGTTTTAGGATGAAATGTTCTGTGGATGTCTATTAATTTCAATTGGTTCATAACCTCTGCTAGTTTCACTGTGTCCTTGTTCAGTTTCTGTTTCCATAATCTGTCCATTAATGAGAGTTGGGTGTTGAGATCTCCAACTATTATTGTGTAGGGTGCAATGTATTTTTTGAGCTTTAGCAGTGTTTCTTTTATGAATATGAGTGCTCTTGTGTTTGGAGCATGTATGTTAAGGATTGAGAGTTCCTCTTGATAAATTTTCCATGTAATGAATAAAAAGTGTCCTTCTTTATCTTTTTTGATAACGTTTGGTTGAAAAATCTACTTTATTAGATATTAGAATGGCTACTCCTTCTTGTTTCTTGGGGCCATTTGCTTGGAGGGTTTTTTCTCAATTTTTTTCTCTGAGATAATTTCTGTGTTTGTCTCTGAGATGAGTTTCCTGTATAAATGCTGGGTTCTGATTATGTATCCAGTATGATAGCCTATGTCTTTTTATTGGGTAATCGAGTTCATTTTTGTTAACAGATCTTAAGGAATAGTGGTTGCTGTTTCCTGCTATTTTTCCTTTTCGAGGTAGAATTGTGTCTGAGTGTCTTCTTTTGGTTTTCTTGCTTAGGTATTTTCTTGTTTTTAGTTGGTTGTAATTTTCCTCCTTGTACTGGGTTTTCCACCTATAATTCATTGTAATGCTGGGTTTGTGGTCAGATATTGTGTAAATTAATTTTTGTTCTGGAATATCTTAGTCTCTCCATCTATGGTGATTGAGAAGTTTGCTGGGTATAGCAGCTTGGGCTGACACTTGGGTTCTGTTAGGGTCTGCATGCTGTCTGTCCAGGATCTTCTTTCTATCATAGTCTCTGTTGAGAAGTCAGGTGTGATTCTGATTGGTCTGTCTTAATATGTTACATAACCATTTTTTCTTATTGCTTTTAGTATTATTTCTTTGCTTTGGGTACTTGGTGTTTTGACTATTATGTGCCGTGAAGAATATCTATTCTGGTTCACTCTATTTGCAGTTCTGTAAGCTTCCTTTATGCTCATGGTCATCTCATTCTTAAGGGTAGGTAAGTATTCTTCTATGTTTTTGTTGAAGATATTTACTGTGCAACTTGGTTAATATTTTTTGCCCTCTTCTATTCCTATTATCCTTAGGTTTGGTCTTCTCATTGTGTCCTGGATCTCCTGGACATTTTGGGTTAGGAGCTTTTTGGCTTTTGCATCTTCTCTGACAGTTTTGTCTATTTTTTCAATGTTATCTTCAGCCCCTGCGATTCTCTCTTTCATCTCTTGTAGTCTGTTGGAGATGCTTGCACCTGTGACGACTGATTTCATTTTTTAGGTTTTCCACCTCCAGGGTTGTTTTCTCTTAGTGTTTTCTTTATTTTTTCAATTTCCATTTTAAATTCCTTCTTCAATTCCTTCATCTTCTTGGTTTTGTTTTCCTCTAGTTCTTTGAGTTCTTTGAGTGTTTTTCTTGTTTCCTCTTTCAAAGCTTCTGTTTCTTTATGCTTCTCCCCCTGTTCTTGTTTAAGGATCTCCATCATCATCTTGAGGTATGACTTCAGGTTTGAGTCTTCTTTTTCTGGAGTGTTTGGCATTCCACTGTTTGCTGCAATGGAAGAGCTGGGTTATGTCTTGGTTTCCATTGGGTAAGTTCTTTAGCTTTCCTCTTGCCAACTTGTTGTCTGTGATTATATGTGGTCTTGTTGTCAGTGTTTGGTTCCCATCTTTTCTGTGTATATGGACTGTGTCCCTGGATCTCAGCTGTTTTAGGTGGCAAATTGTTTGATTGTTTGGTCTGCACCCAATTTCTGCTCCCCTGAACCATTAGGAGGGCTGCATGTACTGTGTGCTAGGTCTAGTCCTTTCTTCACCCCATCTACTCACAGTGAAATCTTGCCAGGCCTGTGTCCCTGGATCTCTGCTCTTCCCGGTGGCAAATGGCCTCAGCGTTTGGTCGTAGCCCATATTCTTAACTTCTGACACTACCTCTAGCCTTAGTTCATCTTTTATACCCCTCAAGATTTAGACTACAAGCTTTTGGATTTATAACCCATTTTACACTGAAATAAATTACTTTTATATAACTATACAATTTTATATAAATATAAGCTTTTGGATTTTGTACCCATTTTCTATAGAAATAAATTATCTTTACATAACTATGTAATTATGAACACAAAGTGGAACAATTAAGAAGTGTTGATGCTTTTATTTTAAATAGAAATGTATTTTGATGAGAGTGATGTTTGCATAGTTTCTTTGCATTTTTAATATACGAAATCAATGGCCACAGGTACACAGTTTATGGCCGGTTATTGCCATACAACAGCCAATCCCAAACCTCAGAGTTTCACCCAGCTAGGACCATTTACTTCTTACTAATGAATTTTCAGATTGGTCTGGTAAAGCCTTGGTAAATTATGTCTTACATAAGATGTTGGGCCCAGACAGTCCATTCTAGGCTGTGGCATGCAAGGACATGTGTTTATCTCTGCATATACATGTTAGAGACCAGATGAAAGAAAAGCAATGGACAGAGTATTATTACATTGTGAGCAGGAGTGTTAAGACAGGAGGAGCAAACAAGCATACCTCATAAAGCTGGAGCTCAGAATTAATGCCCTGTGTATTTGTTGCCTGTCTGTAGTTCAGAGACCAATGCATGCCAGCAGAGGGGGTGAGCTCTTTTTCTGTAGCAAGTCGGTGGATATATATTTACATCTCATATACCCCATATGACATGTAAATAAGTACTAGTTTAAATTCTGGAAAATGTTGTAAATAAATGAATCTCTCGACCTTCACTTACCAAGCATCAAGATGAGGCCCATGCTGCAATAAAAGCACTGGCTTTGTCCTGCAGTGTTCTTACCCTATAGCCGGGTAAAGACTAGAGAGAGGACAGGGAGTGAGTTAGATGCAGTTAGTTTGTGCATCTGTATTTTAACAAGTAATTTCATGGTATCTGTGAGTGGTTACAGGGGTCTACAATAGCTTAGTAATTTTCATTCTGTTTTTATTAGAAATATTGTGGCAATATATATTTGGTAGATCCATGAAAAAGTATTAATATAATACTTATATCAGAAATGAGTTGAACCTCTGCCATTGAAGCCTTAGGTATTAGTCACTTTCCAGACTCTGCCATCCCAGTTAACATAGGTCTTGGGGATGATTGTTACTGTGTAACTCTTTGCTGGGGCTGTCCTGTGTATGGAAGAATGCTTGGCATATCAGCATCCTGGCGTTCACACACTGGGTATCTTTGTTCTTCATAGACATGATATTGAAGATGGGGGAATAAAAGCTCTGAAAGGCCACTTTACCCCAATTTTACTAAATGAAATAACATATTTAGGAGTAAATCCCAGATCTCTTAATTACAAAATGAATGGGATTCATTATATTGCTCAGCAAGAATAAAGAAAATGGCATCTTAAAACTGAATATTTTGTTGTATATGTAGCAGAGGTCAACATTGTCTGGCATCAATGGAAGAATAGGCCTTTGGTCCATTTGAAGGTGCATTTTTCCCACTGTAGGGGAATGCCAAGACACTGAGGTGGAGAGGGTGAATGGGAGAGAGAGCACCTTCACGGAAGCAAGTGTAGGGGAGGGGGCATAGGAGCAGGGGGGAAGAGGGGATAACATTTGAAATATAAATGTAGAGAATATCCAATAATAACAACAACAACAATAACAATAATAATAATAATAAAAGAATATATAGAAAAAATAAAAAGGCATTCTTCTTTTCTTCAGTATTTGACCCCTAAAGACATTTACATTGTATAGAGATTAAGGCACATGAAAGGGAATTAGGATTATTGTGTTCACACCAGTTGAGACAGACAGAGTCAAATGTAGCACAAGGGACAGGTGTCAATCAAACGATGGATGTCAGGGTGAGACTCGTAAATGGAGATTGCAGCATAAATTCAGTCTGCTCTTCAAACAGCAGGTAGAAGACGAATATGTTGGATGTAAGAATGCAATTGTAAGTGAGGAAAAATGACTCGCTGAGTCAGAGGGACAGTGATTCCTGTCATGCTGTGGGTTCTGAACTTTAATCTCAAAAGCAATATTGGATTCACCAGGAGTTTTGCACATGGGGATTATAGAATCATATTAATACTTCCTGGAGAGTGGCGCCCTACTCTATGTTGGTGGTGTGTCACAGGACGGTTGTTGCTGTGTGAGACAGTAAATCTGAAGAAGAGTACAAGTTCATGTAGTAGGCCTATTTCCTCGGGGGTGATGATCATGCCTTAATTTTCTTCTCCTTCTCCTCCTCCTTCTTACTGTTACTATTATTATTATTTTCTTTGAAACAGGGCCTTACTATGTAGCTAAGGGTGTCATGGAACTCACTGTGTGACCTGGCTGACCTCAAACTCACAGAGATATACCTGCCTCTGACTCCTGATGCTGAGGTTAAAGGCATGTGCCACCTTTGGTTTTAGTACCAGAGAAAAATATATTTGTAATTGTGTGTGCATGTGTTCCCCCGTGACAGGCAAGCCTGGAAAACATTTTGAGACCCTATTGAATATCCGAATCTGTGGATAATACAAAATCCTGTAAAGGACATTAATAACAAAGACAGTTGCTAGGCTACCAACCAACTGGTGGAAGACAGATATAGTCTGAGGACACCGGCTAAAGCAGTGTTTCATCCCCCCACCTTAGGAACCACCACTCTCCTGAAAATGTATTTGAAAACTTTTTCTTTACTTTGTAAAGTTTCCATTGAACGTTCCCCAGTGTGGTAGATCACAGGGAGCTGAATCTAAGACTTAAGCAGGTGGGAGGGGCTGCTGGAGTAAGCTGTGCTAGAGTAGTCCTTTGGAATGGTTTAGTCTGGGAGTTAGAAAGGCAGGTATGGGGTGGCAGAGTGAGGCTGAGAGAGGACTTGGGGGAGGTTGGCTTTGGAGGTACCGTTTTCTGGTCAAGCCTGGGGTCACTCCTGAGGAAAGGGTGTTGTCCAAGAGATTCATTTGGTTTCCATCTTGACTGCATCCATGAATGACTGGACTCATAATGGAGAATTTAGGGAGATGATAAAATACTTTTGGGGGAAAACACACACTCAGATTAAATTGTGATTTGTGTGAAGTGTTTCAGGGACTTTGGTAGCACAGAGTTACCTGTGACAATTAGAAAGGGTTCAGGGCCTAGGAGCTTAAACCAGTCAGCCATGTGGTTGCCATGGAAGCATAAGGCCCTGAGTTTGGATCACTAGCACCTGTATGAGACACTGTGAGGTGTGTCTGTAATCCTAAGCGTGGGAAGGCTGACAGGAGGAATCCAGGAAGTCTCTGGCCAGCCACCACAACACAATTGGTGAGCTCCAGGTTGGGTAAGAGAACCGATCTTAAAAACTGAAGAGAAGAGTAATTGAGAAAGATGCTCAACATTGCTGTTTGGCCTCTCTATATATGCACAAACATATTTATTCACACTCACACACACATGCACACACACCCCCATACACACCCCTACACCATAGTTTAGCATCTAGAATGTGGAAATAGACATTTGATTATACTAAGACAGGGTATATTGTCCAAAAAAAAAATGCACATGTTGATAAAGGATACCCTTTCTCAAAACCTTCAAAACACAACAAAACTAAACCCTTCGATTCTCACCCCCCCCAAAAAAAAAAAAAAAAAACAGAAAAAATGCCTATTCAGCAGTTGACAGACACCAGGGCAAGGGCAAGAAGACATCTGTAGAGGAAGGGCCTAGGAAATAAGCAAAATAGCAACCACAGGCCAACATGATGACAAATATATTTGTGTTTTTGTCCTTAGTAGTCTAGATAAAAACCAAAGTTAGACTGACTGGTAGTAGCTTGTGGTAACAAACTGACAGTGAATGCGAAAACCGTGTATTTAACTTGTTTGCACTGGGAAGAAAGTGAGTGCTTATTTTCTGCACAAGACTTTCTAAGGCACTTTTATTTCTTTAGTATAGAAAGTTTTTCTAGGTACCATGGAGGAAGAGTCATATATAGGTGATGTATTTTGCACTATTTTTTTTATTGCAGAGCATCATGAACTTACTTTGTATCACAAAATATCAGTTAAGTGTTTCCAGTCCCCTCTGGTTTTATTTTGCTTCTTTATCTACTGTGTTACATTCTTTCTTTTTTCATATTACTAATGTTTTATTTTATAATAATTAAAAATTCATGTGGTTATTATTTAAAATAGGAACTATACTATTTTTATACTTGAATAATGCTGTTATGGTTTCACCATTCAGTTATTTAAAGCATATATTGGTTTTCAGTCATTTACTACATATTACTTTCCATACTTTGTCATTATTACAAATGCTTAGTTTTTAATGTTCAGAAAATATACTATCATTAAACTAGCTTTACATTATTTCATTTGCATGTTTTGCTCCTAGTATAATCAATACACAGATGATGAGATAGTCTAATTGCATAGTTAAAATTAGCCATACATAAGAATTGGGTTCAAGAACTGGATTTTTCTAACAATATGATTTTAACTATCTCAGATTAATGAATTAATATGCTTCAATTACTGGAAAGAAATACTTGGAATTTTAGTCTTATCAGTCACTTGCATCTCAAAGTAAGTGAATTATATCTTGTTGCAAGAGCATGTAAGACTTAAATAAAAGAGTAAACAAGAGCATACATTTACCTAGCTGAGTGAGGTTAAAAGTGTGTGTGTATGTGTGTTTTTGAGGCATATGTACACACAACATCCTTGAAGGATCCTTATGAGAACACTTGGGATTCTGAGATGAGAATATAAAGAAAAAAATATAGCATGAGATAATGTGGAATGATATGTAAGGTTATCAAAACTACAATCAAATAATATAACCTCTTTGGATTTTTTTGTTTTGGGTGACAATGTGACATTTTAATGAGGCAGTTTGGATAGAACTGTACTTAGAGTCTTAAGTGGAAGTTCTAAGAAACAGTCCCAAACATAGTTGCCATTTTACAGGGTTTGAATCAAGTAAGAATTTTTTTCTACTTTAAACATATTTACCTATGTAACTATCAACAAATCTCCTTCCTCTGCCTTACAGAATGTCACATTCCACGTGAGAAGAAATAAAATGAATGTCTGTCTGTGGGCCTTAAATTGTCTGTGGAACTTAAAATAGGGCTGAAATAATTTGTGATAATGTGAATATATTCCTTAGACTATATACATTTTCAGAACTGTACATTAGTATAAGTTTCACCCTTTTTCTGCTGCTGTTATGGAAGTTACAGCCATACACGTTACTCTGTATATAGGGTCTCTGGCTCAGATGTATGTTTGTCAGTACTGCAGATGTCCTAAATAGAATAATTTAAAATCTTTTGATTATGGAAGGGGGCCCTATTTTATTAGCTTTTCAATAATTTATATATTTGACTTACTTCAGGTTCCTACTGTGTATGTGCTGTATAAAGTACAACATGTCTTCATTTGTAGACCCACAGAGACCTCTACAAGACAGGGCTTTTATTCTAAAACAGATGATAGCTTTTACAACAGAAGCAGAAAAATAGAACAGTAATCAAATGATTTTCTACTTCTTCTGTGGTTTCATTCACTGTTAAGTCCTTCACCACATGGACACAGAGCTCTTTAGAAAGACTGATGAGCAGGAAGAACTAGTCGATCTGCCATCACTTGAAAACATAGGAAACCACTTTCTAAACCCCTTTGCCAAATGCATCCCAGGTATCCATTACTTATGACTAAATGGTTCCTTTGTAAAAATTTTCTGAGCAATTCACTGATGCCTGAGCAAATACTATAGTTAGATGTGTATCAGGGTATATTGGCTGGAGTTTCTGCATTGGAAGATCGAAAACTATCAACCAACCAGACCTCCAGAGCTTCCAGAGACTAAAAATCCAACCAAAGCGTACACGTGGAGGGACCCATGACTCCATCTGCATAAGTAGCAGAAAATGGCCTTATCTGGCATCAATGGGAGAAGAGGCCCTTGGTCCTGTGAAGGCCTGATGCCCTCGAATAGGGGAATGCTAGGTTTGTGAGGCAGAAGTGAGTGAGCACTCTCATAGAAGTGTCAGGAGTAGGGGAAGGGAAATAACACTTAAAAGGTAAATGAATAAAATAACTAATTTTCAAAAGAAAAGACAAATTGAAGATAGATCAAAGTGTTTGTATGTGTATTCGTGTGAATATATTGGTGTGTACATATGCTTGTGATTGTGTGCAGGTGCACATGTGTGCAGTTATGTAAACATATGTGTGCACATCTGCCTTGGAGGTTATTCCTCTTTTACCACCTAATAAAGCTTGTTTTTGATTTGGTAGTTTGCTGTTGTTTTGAAGAACTATGTTTCCCTGGGACCTGGGGCTCACAATTAGGTGAGCCTACTGGTCAGCAATGAGGATCCACCTGCCTCTTCTTCCCAAGCACTGAAATTAAAAGTGCACATCACCATACCTTGACCTGCAAAAATCATTTTTGAGTGGAGATTTAACATGGAAGAAAGCTTTGCATACACCACACAGTCACTGGTGTTGCTGATCTTTAACATTGTTTTCAGTTACTGTTCAGCATTTTTTAGAACACGTTAGCTCATATTATCATAATAGTTCTTACTGACATAGTGTCTTTTGGTTACTAACCTCTATACCTGACTCTACCTGTTAAATATAAAGGATATTTATGGGATGGATGAAAATTTTGGGAAGATTTCACTTTGGAAAAAGATGTTGAAAATCTTTAACTCTAAGAAAGATAGGATTAAGGCAACATCAAAGACCTTATTATTATCATTATTCTTTGTAGACTTTTTCTTTACAACATTAACCATCCCATATCAGTATCTGTCAGTATCTGTTCTATTGAAGAAAATTCTCAAGAGAGAACCATATTAGCTCACTTCGCCGTGTGTGTGTGTGTGTGTGTGTATGAACATTAGATAAACATTCATGGTCAGGGGCATAAATATAAATATATTACATTATCATTATACATTTACATATATATTATATGTATATTGCATTAAATAAACATGTATGGTTAGAAGCATAAACCACATGATACACGTTTATGAGTGTTAGGGGATTTAGGGAGTCATATATTCTGTGTCCTATGTGTCAAACCAGGATGTGTTGATACAGCTCTTTACTTGCTCAGAGACAAGCAGTCTGCTATGCTTCATGGAGAGTCAGTGCCATTGCTGTTTGGATATGTGGTCTTCTGATTTTACATTACAGTCTGTCAGGAATGTCTCTATATATGGTGTGATACTAAAGGGGGGATTAAAGTAGGAATAGAAATAAATGATGAAGAAACAAATGTATGATGTAAATATTCTCATACACGTTGTAATATATATGTTTATCTAAATGCACGTAATACAGGCTATACCCACAAATCTATCCATACAAAATGTATGCAAGTGAAATATAATTCCAGTGTAGCAAGCCATACTAAGTAAAGGCAATAGTTGTTTCTGCCAGGGAAACAGAGTCATAGATGTGTGTGACTCTGGGACAACTCTAAGGTCATCCTGCACTTTGATAGTAGCCTCATTTTTGGGAGGAAGGGCTTTTTAACTGAGACATTTTTCTTTAGCATCTGTGCTCATATTAGTGTTCATGCAGAGTTGCAGCAGGGCATGTGGGGACAACCTAGGCTTCAGGGAGTCTCCTAGGCTGCAACCTTGCAGTAGGATACATGGGGATGATCTAGGCTGCAGCCTTGCAGTAGCATGCATTGCCATTACCTAAGCTGCAGTTTTGCAGTCAGATGCATGGGATAATCTAGTCTGAGCCTTGCAGTGGGATCATGGGTATCACCTAGGTTGCAGCCTTGCAGTAGGATGCATGGGGATGATCTAGGCTGCAGCCTTGCAGTAGCATGAATGAGGATCACATAGGCTGCAGTCTTTCTTCTTCCAGCCGTCAGCTCATTCAATCATTCTTACTCTTGTTTGGTGAACAGGATCAGTTACTCGAACAAAACCCATTCTTTCCTTTCTTCTTTTTTCCTAGTAGATGTGAATTTCAAAATGGCCAGGTGACATTTTTAGTTAGAAGAATTTGTTTTTTGCAGTTATTATTTTTCTTCAAAATCTCAAAATAGTCAGAATGCAAAATTGTAGGATTTCTTCTATCAGGCGAAGAAGGATTGGTGAGTGATGGTATAAACTTGTACCTAATCACCATGGCTTCTCTCTGTATGTGTTCATTAAGCAACCATCTGGCTCCCTTAGCCATGTGAAGAATATATTTGGAACACATTACTTATTTCAGCATGTTCCTCAGAAAATGTCTTTGGGTGGGCCTTCATATGAGACTTAGGGTGTGTTTATTTTAAATCTATGGTCATAAGTGTCTCTGATGTTTCAAACAGTTTTTTACTCCTAGGAAACTGAAAGTTAATTAAAACACTAATGATCATGCAGGTATCTTACGTAAACCCCGACCTTAATTTCTTATTCCCTTCATGTGAACTGGAAGAAAATTGACCATTCAATATTTTGTGGTTGGTAAATACTGCTTTCTCCATTGTTACCACTACTTAAGTGGTGTTACCATTCTAAAGCTATGTAACTGTAACTAGGGCTTGCCTGAGGTGATTTTTATAAAATTATAAAGTCAATTTGTGTTAAGGGCTTCTTTGCTGGCATGGGCTCTTGGCAAAAGGAACTCAGAAGTGTGGCTGCTATCCATTTATCATGAACACCTCCTTTTAAACTGTGGAATCTGTTAAACACTAGTGCATAAATATCTTCTACTTAAGGTTGCAGGATAAGCTAAACTCCAGTACCTACTTAAAGTTGAAGGATGAGCCAAACTCTAGTACCTAGTTCCCTATGATAGCCTGAATTAAGTGATTATCTAGCATTGTTCACTGACATTGCAACCAAAAGATGATACATTTTTCTGAATGCCTGTCATTAATTTTAAATGTTATGTGCAGTTTTCATATTTTTCTATCAGGTGTTTACTTAATCATCATCATATAGGGCTAAGTAGAAGAAGCATTTAGACTTAAATTTGTGGCGCCTAGAGACCTTTCTTTCAGTTTGCTTCTCATTTAACTGTTGAGCCTTGAATGACCAAAAAAAAAAAAAAAAAAAAAAAAAAAAGAATATCCCTAATCTTAGAGGCTGTCTCTCTTGCTATCTCCTCAGTAAAAACAATGACAAGATATTCCATCTTGTCAACTATGTTTCTTTTTGTGAGGTGCAGAACATATTATAAGTATGAAGATATCAGATCTCCTTCAGACTTATTAACTCAGACTTAATAATTCATTTATTATCTTTAGAGTATTTGTATGCATAATAGTGTAGAAAATTGTATAAAAACGAGACACCCTTTTGTTGTTGTTTGCTTCTAGAAAGGTAATGCATATCTGTGCCATGGTATTTCTTATTTTTAGATTATACTGGTGTTACTCCAGACTGTGTACTGTCTTGTGGGAAGGTCTAAAGTACATTCTTCTCTTTTGATTTATTCACAATTGCTTTGCATAGTTTCTGCATATTAGAATAAAAAAGTTTTGTGGGCACACCTCTGATTGGAGAGCTATGCACTTGCTTCCATTGGAAAGACCTGCTAGGCTTCTAAAATCCCCTCTGTGAAGGGCTTTGCATTTACCTTACCCATTGACATTTTCAGCTTGGATATCAGATCTGCACACACACTAATGTAGACTTGGACATCTTTCTGAGGATTAGTCTAATTCAAGGAAATAAAGAACAGCATTACAGATAATAGAAATGCTGTATATTTTTCATGAGCGCAGTGTATGTCATAGGTTTCCTGATGTATTTACTTTTGGGGGCATTGTTAAATTAACTTTATTCTTTTAGAAAGTGACAATTTATTTTCTGTTAGTTTTTTTGGATCATACACTGCATCTATATCTATATCTATGTATATAGATATCTATATACATATCTATATGTATATAATATCTATATACATAGATATAGATATTAGGGAGTTCTCTAAGACATGTTTACACCTATATATTTATTTACTTATTTGCCTAGTTATTCACTCAGTATTTTATTTGCTTCCTACATTAGTGTTTGGTGCATTGAAGAAAGCACTTTGGCTTGTTGAGGAATGGTCTGATAAAATCACAGGAAGTAAGGGCCAAGCACAAATATTTACAAAATCTGAGTAATTCGGCCACCTTGGGAAGCATGAAAACAGCTCTTAGCTCACTTTGTTTTTAATTAAGAATATGTCTATATACATGGCATAGTTATTTCTTTGACTACTTGAGATAACTATGAAAATAAATTTAGGTTTGCTATAGGTCAAGAATGCTTTCTCTTCCCCTTTTGAGTGAATAGCCTTTATAATTCCCATTTTCTCCCTTAAGTTTGTCATAATAAAATATTGTAAGGAATGTTGGATTTATGTAGGGAGTGCTTGTTTTTTCTTTACTTTTTAAATTGACAGATTAATTTTAAGTGTTACATGGTATGCTCGGAAGCACAGGCACACTGGAGACTAGCTGCATTGATAGTTAGTACACACTGTCTCCCCTTACACAAACGTTTAGCCCTCACTCTTAGCATTTGCATAAACATAATCCAACATATGGTCCTGAACAGAGTCTTCAAGAGGAACTATAGATCTCTTAGCCTTATCAAGCAGGGCCAAGAAACATCTGCTTCACTTCCTTGAAGAAAATATGAAGGAGTTTTGTAATAAGCTTTTCATTTGACCTCTAAAATCTAAGAAACCTTAAATTTTGGTAAGGATCTAAGAAATAAAATTACTTTCATATATTTTACGTATCTATATTCATTATATTATACATATTCCAAATATATTTATATTTCAGTTTTGACTTAGGAGAAGAGTAAGAAAAGCTATAACCATGAAAAGAAAATTTTCACCCTCTTTTCATACATTTTATTGGGAAATACAATGATTTTAGTGTTAACATGGGAATTTGAAGACAAATTAAAGGAAAAAAAGAAACTATACAATTTGGAAACAGATTGCCCTAGTTGAGAAACCATTGTTGGAGAGGTGAACATTGAATGATTGCTTTTTCCGAATATTCTGTGGTTACTGTGACATAGTGCTTACCTTTCCCTATGGACACTCATCTAAGAAGTCTCTCTAAAATCAGGGAACAAGAACGTGCTTTATGCTCACTACTTAATGCAGTCAGCACCCAGACACCTTGGTCAGACCCACCATGGTCATTATCTTCCATCCTGTACCATGCAGAGGCTTAGACCATACTAGAAGCCAGGTCAACTTTCTCACTTGAAATACAAATCTGTCCTTGAGAAGTAATTGCTTTACATGCTTGTTTCTTTATAGACTCAGATCTCTTTTCCCTTGATCCCTCCCCCCCATCATCCATCCCTTCATCCATCCATCCCTTCATCCATCTATTCATCTATCCACCTAGATGATACTTTTTCTTATTGATTTGTTCTTTTCAGAATAGATAAGTCTCCCCCATAGTTCTAACTATAATAAATGGTAAAATGTTTCTGTTCTGTTCATTCTTTGAACAAAGACCCTATAATGCTCAGTTTCCTCCTGTAAATAGTTACCTGGGTAACGAAGACTCTGCACTAGTTGCTCCTGTTTTCTCTTCTTGTTATATTAAGTACGGGGCTCATTTTAATTCCCATCCCAGCCCTGCTCCTTCATGATGAATTGGTCTTTACCACTGAATTACTTTCTAACTGAACCCTGCAATTTACAATTTGCCTCTCTATTCAAGCCAGACTGAGTTTTAAATAGACATTGACCTCCTTTTCCCTCCTCACTGAACCTTTTCAATATATTTGAATAAAATTTAATGTAGCAAAATAATTTTAACTGTTAAACCCATTGAATTCTTTCAAGGAAACTTTGAAACCTTTAAATAGCACTTCATAGTAAGACTAATTTTGATACCAGCTTTTATGTCTAGGGACCTAAAAGAGTCCCAGAGAGGTGAAAAAAGAAAAACAACTTAGGAAGAGAAGACTTAGGTTTCTTTTTCTCTGGCTGTGTTTGGAGCCCAGACAAGGAGAAGCCAGGATAAATACCCCTTAGTTAATGCTCTCTCTGAACTTACCACCACCAACCGAGCAACCATGCAATGTAGTAGTTTTAGAATAAGTGCTAGACAAAGAGAGGTGATGTATTTTGCTGTTCTTATTTTATTTTTTGTGAATGTGTTATTGTCATGAGGATGGTAATGAGCAACTGCAAATGAGTGTTTGGTCTTGATTCTGAAAGAGTAACAGAATAAAAGAGAACAGGGTAAAAGAAGGACAGGCAGGAAGTGAGGGTCCTTGAGACAATCCAACCGAGACTGCTGGGGTCATATTCTTTTCCTACATTTGTGTTTGTGCTTGTAAGAGTGCGCATATACACTTTTGCATGTGTGTGAGCATACATGTATGTGTATGTGTATATGCATGCATGTAGATAGAAACCCAAGGTTGAGATGAGAATCTTTCTGATTGTTCTTCTATCTTATTTAATAATACAAGGTCTCTCAAATGAACTCAGAACTCATCAATGTGGTTAGACTTTTCTTCTGGGGATCTCCCGTCTCTACATTCCTAAGCCTGAATTACTGGAAGGCTACCATACCTATCTGGCATTTATGTGGGTTCCAAGAATCTAAACTCTGGGCCTCATGAGTATAGCAAGTGTTTTTAACACTCAGCCATCTTCCTTGTTCCAAGGCTGCCTTTCTCAATTGCAAAATTTATGTCTTCGTGTGAACTGAAGGTGGTAGAGAGATTGAAACATGTATAGGTTTTTATGTGAGAAATAAAACTATCCAAATAGAACTTGGATATCTCTACTTGTTGGCTCTTTGTAAATTTCACATCATATACTCCAATCCCATTCAACTCTCCACACCTTGTACCCACCTTCTACCCTTGCAAGACCCTCCCTCCCCACAAACCATTTTGCAAGAGAAAAAAATACTAGTTGTGGAAATGTAGTGTGTCACAGTATGTCCCACACTATATCAACAGTTCTTTGTTTGCAAATGTTCATTGCAGTGACTCATTGGTCTGGTATGAGACCTTTGGTTTCTGTTACACTATCAATACTGGATACTTCTCTGATCTCCTGTTCTTGTCCTGAGTCATGGAAGTCCTATAATTTTGTACCTGTAGGACCTGTGGCCCCTTCATGTATTCTTGTAAGAATAGCTTATTTTTTAGGTAAGAAGTTTAAGTAAGAAGTTATCACTGTCTTCATTGAGAAATCAGATACCTCTATTTTTTTTGTACAAAATATGTCCATATTTTCTTTATCTCGATAGTTAGCTCATGAAATGTAAATGTTACTTCATGTAAACATTTTTTTTTTGATGAGGAAAATATGGTTTAAGGGTAAAAAGGGAAATATATATATCACAATATCTTTAAGGTAAGCATACACTATTTTCCTTAATTTAAATGATTTTCTTTTCTTCTGTATGTGTAGTATGCAGTGAACCCTTGTATATACATTTATATGTTTGTGCAAAGATTTTTAAATTAAACACATTTATTTCAAAAAACAGAGATAAATGTACAGACTTTATAAGAATTTTTATATAAAACTATATGGATATATTTTGTCAGTACTTAATTTTTTAAAGGTTTGGTAGTATGCATTGAATACTTACTAGTTACAATGAACATAAAATACATATAAAACAAAACATAACATGGAAGTAGTCAAAATTTTCTGTTTGTGTAAAGATTAATCATGATGATTTTTAAATAACAAAGATTGCCACTAGGCTTTATTATTAGCTCTTGAATTATTAATGATTTAAGGTCTAGGCGTACCACATTCTGAGAGGGTGCTATGCACTTATATATTTTTTTTCTAAGAAGGACTGAGGCTTCCACATTTTGGCCTTCCTTCTTTTTGAGCTTTATATGGTCTGTGAGTTGTTTCTTGGATATTCAGAGCTTTCTGGGTTTAGTATCCAATTATCAGCGACTGCAAATTATGTTTGTTCTTTTGTGAGTGGGTTACCTCACTCAGGATGATATTCTCTGTATCCATCCAGTTGCCTAGGAATGTTGTAAAGTCATTGTTTCTAATAGCTGAGTAGTACTCCATTGTGTAAATATACCACAATTTCTGTATCCATTCATCTACTGAAGGACATCTGGGTTCTTTCCAGCTTCTGGCTATTATAAATAAGGCTGCTATGAACACGGTGGAGCATGTGTCCTTATCATATATTGGAGCATCTTTGGGGGTATATGCCCAGAGGTGGAATACCTGGGTCTTCAGGTAGTACTATGTCTAATTTTCTGAGGAACCACCAGACTGATTTCCAGAGTGGTTGTACACCATCACAACCTCACCAACAGTAGAGGAGTGTTCCTCTTTCTCTCATCCTCACCAGCATCTGCAGTCATCTGAGTTTTTGATCTTAGCCATTCTGACTGGTGTGAGGTGGAATCTCAGGGCTGTTTTGATTTGCATTTCCCTGATGATTATGGATGTTGAGCACTTCCTTAGATGCTTCTCAGCCATTTGATATTCCTCAGTTCATAATTTTTGGTTTAGCTCTGTACCCCATTTTTTTCTGTTTCAAATAATTTATTATATATATATCATAGTTGTACAACTTGAGGCTGGATGAATACAGTTGTTTTTCAAAATCTCTAAATATTTCCTAGATTATACATGCAAGTGACCATGAAAATATTTGCCATTTTGAAACTTTGAAACTCTGAACAGGCACTTACATGAAGGAAGACATGACCATTCTTAGAAATCCACATTTGGAATAGCTGCTTCAGGACATAGTATGTGGAAACTTTGGCCAGGGCTAGTTGGTGGTCATTTTATAAAAGATCATAGTAAAAATAGGTTTAAGCAAACATAAGATGGGTTGTCCAGCTTCATCAGAAAGTAACTTACAAACCTGTACCGAGGTGTATGAAGGAATACTGGTGCAGAAACCAACAAGCCCTAAATGAAAGCGGCCCGCACACCAGAGCGCAGGCTTCCTCCTGCCCCATGTGCCTCAGTAGTGTGTCTGCTAAGCTGACTGCAGCCTTCTTCAGAGAAATTCAACAGTGTGAATTTAGTGCTTTTGTTTTGTTTTGTTTATATAGACTAAGCGAAGTTAAGTTTGAACTAACCAATATTCTATTTAACAAGAAGTTGTCCAACTATGGACACTTGTATATGCTTTGGCTGGTTCTCCCGAGCTCATTCATCCCTAGGGGACTATTTGCATATACATGGGAAAGAGTCCTTAAATTAATATGCACATGTTTCAAAGTCTTTATGGAAAAAATGATACAGGTTTAACAAGGTCTAAAATGCCAATGTGTCAGCTCCACCCTGCAGAACATTCATGATGATACAGAAAGTAACAGCAAAAATGGTTAATAATGGGTAAGGGGGTCACGATGACACCATGGAATCTCTGGGGTAAACACTTTTCATATACCTCAGAGACCCCAAAGATTAAAATTCAGGAGACTGTGAAATGGTTGATCCAGAAGCACCTACCACGTAACATCAGGTTGGTTTCTGATACGCATGTAAAAATAAACACAATTCTTAAAAAAACTGAGGAGCCGTGTCTTAGAACTTTGCAGGACATAAGGGCTGCTCAGGTTTTCTCATTTTACTTGAACAAAAATATTTAAGTTTTTTGCACATAGAGAATAAGAGGTAATTATTAGCATGAAAACAGAGTAAAGGAATTTCAACATTATGCATAAAAAAAGCAAAATTACTAACACCAGTCTACTCACAAGAGAATCCTCAATGTTTATGCTTCTGAGTGCTTATCAGTGTGCAGTAAAAAAGAAAACAAAAAAAAAGGCAGCTTAGGAATTCTCCAGTGTTTCCAAGAAGCACTTTTTAAAATGTATACACACGAAGAACCTTTAATCATACCGTAAAACAAACGCAGCACTCTAGGGTAAGGAAGACTAGCAGACATGGAGTTCCGACATCCCCACGCTGCGCCATCTTTAACCAGCTGAGCTTCTCTTCTTGGCCTGGTTCTCGCACTCCTTGGTCTGTTCCACTTGTTTATATCTCAGGCTGTTCTGCAGATGCCTGCGATTCTGGGGATTCAAATCTCTGGTGAAAGTTCCTCCTCTGTTTTCTCAGTCTGTCAGGTGCTTTTCTGCACAGGATGATCTTCTGCTGCTTGAAGTACCTTCTGTCCTCCTCATCAACAAGCATGAGGTTCAAAAAGTACCTTACTGAAAACTTCTTGTCCACATTTCTCATTGTGGGGGTTGGGTCAAATCCTGCTAAGAACAATCTTATCGGAATAGATTCTCCTTTTACTGGCGCTCCATCCATTATTTCATACTTAGCGATTGTTTCTGTGTCTGTTGCAGTGCTGGGTCCAATTCCTGTGATCTCTTTCTTGATAAGTTGTAACTTCATGTGTTGTACTTTTATTCTTACTAATAAGAAGTAAAATTTTCCAACAATCACATTCTTTAAATGATAGTTGGATTTATTATATTCAAACTCTATGTGCAGACAGTCTTCAATGCCCACCTTCATCTTAATGGAGTTGTTGACCTCAGGATAGGTGGGAAGCTGGTGAACAATGAGATCGTACTATTTCACTAAGTCTGTCAATCTTCTCACAATTGTCACCTTAAGAAAATACCTCAGGTGGACATTGGCACCGATGTGAGGCTCATATGGCTTTTCAGCTTGCCTAAATTCGAACTCATAGCTTTTGCTCTGAGTCAGTTCTCCAGGCAAGGCTAGTTCTATCACCAGGTTTACAAATTCATGAGTATTACTCTTGTCATTGAAAGCTCAATTTACCTACAAAATCAATTCTAATTCCTTGATGCTCTAACAGCTCTTTCCAGGCTGCTTAAAGGCTAGGTTAACCTTTCCTGAGACAGATTCTCCATCATAGAAGAGATAGTGTTTTTCTACTTTGCCATCTTCTGTTTACATTTCTGCCATCTTCCTGGTCTCTCCAACATTAAGGGCAACACAAATCTCACAGATGGGACCAAAAAAGCCTCTAAGAAAGCTCATTGTCACGGCTGCCTGGTTCCCCACTTCACTCAGCTTTCCCTCAGAACTCCCAGCCTGGTTACCTGTGTCCCACTGCCTGTCACGTGACCGTAGGCCACCAGCCACATGTGACCACTCTCTGTGCCTCATTTTTTAATAGGATTGTTTGATTCTCTGGAGTCTAACTTCTTGAGTTCTTTGTACATATTGAATAGTAGACCTCTATCAAATGTGGGAATAGTAACGATCTTTTCCCAATCTGTTACCTGCCATTTTGTTTTCTTGACAGTGTCCTTAGCCTTACAGAAACGTTACAATCTCATTAAGTCCCTTTTCTTTATCCTTGATCTTAGAGCACAAGCCATTGGTGTTCTGTTCAGGAAAATTTCCCCTGTGTCTATCTAAAGTTTTCCCCACTCGCTCTTCTAATAGTTTCAGTGTACCTGGTTTAATGTGGAGATCTTTGATCCACTTTCACTTGAGCTTTGTACAAGGAGATAAGAAAGGGTCTATTTTCATTCTTCTGCATGCTGACTGCCAGTTGAGCCAACACCATTTGTTGAAGAGGTTGTTCTTTTTCAATTGAATGTTTTCAGCTCCTTTGTCAAAGATCAAGTGACCATATGTGTGAGAGTTCATTTCTGGATCTTCTATTCTGTTCCATTGATCTACCTGCCTTTCTCTGTACCAGTACCATGCGGTTTTTCACACAATTGCCTTGTAATACAGCTTGAGGTCAGAGATGGTAATTCCCAAACAGAAGTTTTCTTGTTGATGAGAATAGATTTTGATATTCTAGGATTTTTTTTTGTTATTCCAGATGAATTTGCAAATTGCTCCTTCCAACTCTATGAAGAATTGAGTTTGAATTTTGATGGTGATTGTATTGAATCTGTAGATTGCTTTTGGTAAGATGGCCATTTTTACAATGTTGATCCTTCCAATCCATGAGCATGGGAGATCTTTCCATCTTCTGAGATCTTCTTCAATTTCCTTCTTCAGAAATTTGAAGTTCTTGTCATACAGTTAGTTCACTTGCTTAGTTAGGGTCATACCGAGGCATTTCATATTGCTTGTGAGTGTCTTTCTATCCCTATTTCTTTTTACAGGATTTCTAAGATTCTAGACCTCAGCATCTCAGCTCCACTGGCAAACCATTCACATCAATTTTTCTTATTCCCAAGTCTGTGTTACAGAGATATATCATAGTTCAGGATTCACATGAGTACTAGAGATCTAAACTCCACATCTCCTGCTTGTAGAGCAGTCACTATACCCACTGAGCACCTTTCCAATCCTTTGCATTTCTTTATCAATTAACCTTCTCAACCATTTACTCAATATTCAAATATTCATTGCTTTTCTTCATATACATACATCAAAAATAATTTATGTACTTGCATTTTGTACTTCCAATAATGGTCCTTTGTGGA
This sequence comes from Micromys minutus, assembly GCF_963924665.1. Taxonomy (NCBI): domain Eukaryota; kingdom Metazoa; phylum Chordata; class Mammalia; order Rodentia; family Muridae; genus Micromys; species Micromys minutus. The sequence continues at coordinate 40,372,802 of NC_137974.1, forward strand.
ATAATGCTTATTATAGCCAATAAGATTTGTGATCATTTATAATTGTTCTTAGCACTTTTCCTTATGGATGTAGCTTTGAGCCATTTTAATAGTGTTTTTGCCCACACACTTTAAAATCTTTATGCATACTATTTGTGTCAAGTGTTTTACTGGGCTCAGAAATGGAATATGCTTCCTTTTATCAGCATCATAATTCATTTACCAGTAAATTCTCTAGTACAAATAAAAAGGCCCTAGAATAATATTGTTTGCCAAATTTGTTAGTTCCCAAATAGTTTTTAAAAATTTGGCTGAACATGTCTTTATTTATTAAGCAACAATGATGGCATATTTAAGTTATTTAAAAACCTTTGCTCTTCTTTATGGTTTGGAAACCACTAATAACTAATTTAGCTTGATTCAATAACTGGAGTATGCATTTACCCTCCTAAGCATATGTACCCAATGAGTCCTCAATAGGTAGTATGTACTGGAAACTCAGTGGTCAGGAAAGTGGAGGCTGAAAATAAACACTTTAAGGAAGTCAGTGGGTGTCTTTTGTGGGTTTTCTCCTTGTCAGAATTTCCACTGTAGTCTTTCACCTACTCTGTCATAGTGGTCATCCACTTTATCTCTACTAGTTGTTTCTAGTCACAGGGATCTGGCACTCTTCCTTCTGCAATGTCACTTAACACCCTGGGCTTTACTCTATTGCTTGCTGCCTTTAACTTTCTTTTCTGTTGGGGCCAGGACATTTTTGCTTGTTTGTTTGTTTGCTTGTTTTTAAGGACAAAGTCTTACTTGGTAAACTAGACTGGACCTGCAACTTGGGCTTCTCTTGCTGCAGATTCTTAAGTGATGGGATGAAAGCTATGTATCATGATGACTGGCCTGATTTTTGCTAAGATAGGATCTCACCTTGTAGCTCAGGAGAGTCTCAGAGATCTTCTAGCTTGATTAAAAACCATGAGAGTATAAGTTGGTAGTATCACGCCAGATTTTCTTTGGGAAGCTGGGAGTGGGACAGCTTACTGAGTTGCTGAATGAACAATAGGGGGAAAAGCAAACTGAACTGAACAGAGAGTTTGCTACGCCCAAGTCTAAGATTAAAAGCCATTATCTGACAGATTGTTGAAGAAGCAGAAGGCAAGAATTTTGTCTTGACTGGTGTGTAAACTGTGGTTTGTATAGCTAGGGCCATGTGGAGATGACAAGGTACAGGTTAGTGATGGGGTGTAGCGTGAATTACAAAAGTACTTAACTAGCATGCAAGAAGTTCTGAGCTTGATCCATAGAAAAACACTACACTGGGATTGGTGAGCATAATATGCCTGTAGTCCAGCACTCAGGAGAAGGAGACACAGAAGTTAGTACAGGAGTTAGTCAGACCTCTGGTTAGCAGACTGACATGGGGGGAGTCTACAAGGAAGTAATAAAGATGACAAACTTCCAATGTGGTAAACTTCTGACATAATCCTCACCTCCAAACCTGAGACAAATGCCTGAAAGCTTAAAACAAAAGCATGGCAGGATTTCCTCCTTGTTACTAGGTGGAATCAGGGCAAGCAAATCCTGATAGTAACCAAGTGATCTCTAGTTGGACTTAAGGTGTGCTCAACAAGAGGGAAAACATGCCTGGTACTAGGAACCTAGCTGACTAACCAGGGCTAGTGAAGACCTTAGAGGAGAACCTACAACTACTAATTTACCAAGCAGCACAATTCCTGGCTACATTCTAAATATTTTCTTGCCTTTAAAATTTTAACTGTTAGAGAAAATGGCCCCAATCAAGAATCCTACCCAGTAATACAAATTCCAACTTATTCTTGGCTACATTGTGTGTGAATTTTGTGAGATGATCTCACAAACAAACAGACAAACAAAATATTTGGACTGGGAAATCTGGGACAATATCAGCTTGCTGAATGTCCTAGGTAAATAATCATTTCTAGTTTAAGAGGACAACCCTTAGACAAGAAAAGCATGAGTGAGATAAAGTGGCAGCCACCAAGCATAGCCAAGTCATTACGAAGCTTCTGTTACAATCTAGGGCATCCATAATAAGTGGAAATCTGAATTTTACAGGACATGAAATGGAAGGGGAGTAAAGAATACTTTGGAGATAGAGTTTGTTAGCATTTCTTCTGGGCTCCACCCCACAGTTATGCCTGACTCACTATAAAATGGGCTGCTTGCCCCGTCCTCACTCTCTTGCCCTCTTGTCCTCTTACCCATCTGTCTCTTCTCTCCCCATTTTCTTCCCTCCTCCATGTGTTCATGGATAGCCTCTTCTTCTTTTCCCCCACCTCTCTTTCTCTCATTCTCTCTCCTTCGTCCCCCTCCCCCCTTTGCCTTTCTCTGTTTCTATTACCCTCTTAACTGACCTCAGCATGCCCTAAATAAACTCTATTCTATCCTACACTCCTTGTGTGGCTTGTACCTCAGGGGGAAATGATGCCCCAGCATGGGCCCGCAGAGGTACCCCCTTCCCCACACCATACCTCAACTCCACCAAACATATCCCTGGCGTTTTTTTTTTTTTTTTTTTTTTTTTTTTTTTTTTTTTTTTCTTTTTTATAAAACACAACAAAGTTGGCTGCATCTGGACATTGTGAAGCCATGCTTGGAGGAAGTAGGACAAGATAGAGGTAGTGCTGGAGTCCTTCCTTGGTAAACAGGATTCTTCCTTTTATCCAGCAACAGGAAGTGGTTGGTTGGTGTGTTTTTACTGTTTGCTCTGGTTTTCATTCAGTTCCTGTCCAACATGGTTAAATTCAATGCATTGGTGTTTTGTTATGATGTTCAGTAAATGTGCCTAGATCTTGGAGATCCTTGAGTCCTGAGCAAGGAAATCAGTATACATCAAAAGGGAGGAAAAACAATGAGCAGAAAAGAGTCCAATCTCCAGCAAGAAGACACAAACACCCACATGCATCTCCTGTAAGTCTGCAAATACTTAGTGTTTTGCAATGTCATCCTTATTCAGCAGTTCACTGAGCATTTAACTTTCCTTAGCCTATCATTTCAGGAGTTTTTCTGTTACTTATTATTATTATTTTTTGGCACATGTTTTACAGTAGCTTTGACTTTATTTTCCTGATCCTGCTGCCCCGCTGAGTCACGTGAGTGACAATGGCACTGATATGTGTTCACTTTGTATTCTAGTGCTCTCTGGTTCCCTTTCCCCCCCTCCCCCACCAAGCTTATCTTTTATTATCCTTCAGAGGCAGCACCAGGGGGTTGCCATCTGCATAGCAGCTTTCTGCCTTCTCTGTCTCTTATCTTTCCTAAGGCCTTTTAAACTTCACCCTTTCCAGCCAGAGAGTTTTGTTCATTTTCTGTCTAAGCCTCACCACTCTGATCTTTTTCACAGGTGTGTTTACTCATTGACTTTCTGTAAACTTGGTGTCTGACTGTGCTCCATGTGTTCCCTGTGTCCCCCTGGGTTGTGTCCTTGCTCTTACTTCAGGTCTTTGCTTACTTGCTTTTCCTGTCCTCCATTTGTAGTACTCAGACTTTTAGATCACTAAGGATTTTCTTTCCTCCCTTAGTTATATTTCTTGAGAGGGTGATTTATAGTTTGATGGCTACTGACACTGTTTTTAATTTTTCTAAATAAAGTAGATCCAAATGAACAAAAATGCTATTTTCCTCACAACCATACATATAGAACTTACTTAATATTTGATAAATAGTGGCAGATTCGGTAGGTAGAAAAACACCTTTTCCTGGGCAAGAACCTTGGCTTGTCAACATGACCATCTGGTATTTTATATTGCTGACTCCTCTGTTTTTAGAATCTATTTGATACATATAGTATATGTGATGGTAATTCTGAAAAGAATTGTATGTAAAGAAAAATACAGAATGCCCAATTAATTTGAATTTAAGAAAAGTAGCAAATAATTTAGTCATTCACATTTCCTAGCTGATACACATAGATTGTGTTGCCTATTTACTATAGGTATCATCTGGAAATTGTGCTTGGCATTATCAGCCTATATTTCAAGAGAGGAGACTTGATTCAATGGTCTGTCTGAGTATCTTGTACCATACATTGATCTATCATCTCTCTATGTGTCTATAATCTATCTATCTATCTGTCTGTCTGTCTGTCTGTCTGTCTGTCTGTCTGTCTGTCTATCTATCTATCTATCTCTTTTGGTTAATCTTCAGTGTCATATTGACTGGATTTAGAATAACCGAAGAGACAGGTAATGAGTATCTCTGGATATGCTTGTTAGTGGGTTTCTATGGAGGATGAATTATGAAGAAAAGAGCTTTTATAAATGTGGATGTTACAGCTCAAAATACTGTGGTGTGCAAAGAAGGAAAGAAAAAATGAGAGAGAGAGAGAGAGAGAGAGAGAGAGAGAGAGAGAGAGAGAGAGATAGAGAAGACCCAGTGAAGTATCAGCATCTCACTCATACTTGGCCCCTGTCTATTGTTATATGTGCTCATATTTATATAATTCACCTTTGCCATGTATGCCCAGCTGGCATGGTGTCTTGCACAAGAGCATGAGGTGAAGAAAACAGGTGAAATCTCTCAATTCATGAAACAAAATGAATCTTTCCCTTCTTATATTGTTCTGTTGATTATTTTAGTCACAGTGATTGAAAAGAAGCATTATATGTTCTGTCTATGTTAGCTGGCTATTTGTCATTATGAACAAAATGTCTGAGAGAAATAGTTTAAAAGGGAAAAGATTTATTGCATATTACAAAAGTATCAGTACAAGATTGGTTTGGATCCATTATTTTAGATATGAAGTAAAACAAACTATTGGCAATGGGAGCATGTATCAGAGCAAGCAGCTTCTCTCAGAATAACAAGGAGAGAGCAGGGGAAGAGGAAGAAGAAAGGAATGAAGGAATAGAGGAGTGAAAGGGCAGAGGAAGAGAGAAGGAGGGACAAAGTTGAAGCTACCACTCAAAAGCTCGCTCCTAGTCACCTACTTCCTCCAATATCCACTTCTATCACCTCCCAATAGTGCCATTAAATTATGAACCCATCATTGACCAATGCATCAAACCAGTTATGATCCAGTCACTCCTTAGTGTTTGTCTATGATCTACTTTCTTTAGTGAATCTTATAGAAGGTGACTTTTTGATCTGGCAAGGAAGGTGTGGAAACTCAAAGTTACAGTTTCAAGGCCCTTGGGAAGTGGTTTAGTCAGAATACTATGTATCAAGCTCACAGATTAAAGTGATTCAGTCAGAATACTATGTATCAAGCTCACAGACTAAAAGCTGTATCTCTTCATACAAGCACTACTATGACCCCAACATCTCTACCTGAGGCATGAAGATTAATAGTGTGGCACTTGCTGTTTCTTATTTTCATATCGTCTCTTGTAATCTTTGTCTTAATTATGTAAATGATAATGCTATGTGTATTTTCCAAGTAAGGAAATGAAGCTGTAGAGTATTATAGGAGACTCTGAAGTTAACACCTCACCCTTGATACTGTGACCCTGGACATGTATGTTTATGCTTTAGCCTCAGGTGCATTCTGGAAGACTGGGTAGGCAATCATGAAAACTTTTGTATTCAACAAGAATAATTTAATAAAAACTTAATGGAAATAGAGTTGAAGTCTAAGAACGTAGAGGGAATAAATATAGATTAAGCAGAGGGGTGCAGTGGAAATCCAGAGCCAGGGATGTAATCCAAGTAGGCATACCTATGTTTGTGGCAAAGCTCCTCAAAAGTATTAGAGGAGTTTCCACTACTTAAAACTTCTAGAAAGAAATAAAGACCAGTAAAATATGAGTTGAAGGAAAGAATAACTAATGAAAGCAAACTCTGTACTCCAGTAAAAGAGTTGACAGACTTGTATTTCTAGCCCTACCTGTTTAAACAGCCAAGTGAATTAAAAAACTATCAGGTCTAGAGGAACTTATAATCAATTGTCTTTTGATGCCCACAAGAAGGTCTTTTATTTCAGTGAATATTAGACACTTTGGAACACAGAAATAGGTTTCTAAGCACTATTTCTTCATATCTCAAAAATTGGACAGAGAGATTGCTAGCAGGAATGCAAAAATAGTTCAATTTCCATTAATATTGATGTAAAACATGTACACAAAATCAATCTAATAGTATTTTAAGTTATTTCATTATTAACAAGATATTTTCTGTGATCGCCAGGCCAGTTCAGTAAGTGAACTATATTGATGAATTCACCACAGTTAAGAAAACACAAATTAATATTCTCAGTATGTTAGAAAAGATTTCAGAAAGTTACCCTTCATTCCAGACACTGAAAAGTTAGCTTCTTAAATTTTTAAAAGTTCTAAACTTCTAAATTGAACAGAAATACTAAAAAAGAGTTCTTGGACCAACCCCAACCCCCAGGAAATTTTAAAATGTTAACCATTTCTTTTTCAGATTAAAAAACTAATAAAAATTTGTTAATTTAAAAATAATAAAACTATTGGTGCAAAAATTTTCAGAAGAAGTCATATCTCTGCTCAGTGGTGGAACATTTTTTAAGGCATGTACAAATGCATGAAGTCTTCATTCATTTTCAGGCCAGCTACAGCTCTCCATTTTGCTTTCCTTTTGTAAATGGAATTTTTTTTTTCTGAAGGAAGGAAATTAATGTTTGAGTTACTTTGAGACTGAAACTTTGCATAGCTTCCCTCATTTAAAACTTCACTACAACCCCACAAGAGAAAGAAGAGGGTGGGTACATCTGAGTTTCCTTTGCCTTAAATAACTATGTGAGTAAGTAGCAGATTGCAGTCAATGTTTTCTGACTCACAAGCCCAAGCTTCAGTGGGTTTGATTTTTCTCTTAGGAGCAATTTGATTACTCTTTGAAAATGAGGAATTATACTGTTAATTTAAATAGAATTTCCTAAGTATCATTCCCAACAAAACAGATGAATTTAAGAATGAGAAGAAAATGTAAGAAGAGTATAGCAATAGTAATGCTAAACCCATACTTTTGTCTTCTTTATTTAATGTCCAAAGCCATTGATCTTGCTCCATTTCCCCCTCTGGGCTTTAGGAATGACTCTCCTCATTCTATTGAAACACAGTTTGATCTCTCAATATTTTGTCTTGATCTGCTTTTCCCTCTTAAGACAATTCTTCTAGTATATAAAACAGTGTTAAGGTCTGGAAGGATGAGAGATCAATAAGGCAGTAACACTCTCTTAGTTTATGAAAATATAGAAACAAAGTCTAAAGAAATAACTAAAACTTACTTCCACATCTTGAAGTTGAAAAAAACTTATAACCAGAGTGTTTTAAAAATGATTAAAAGATTAAAGAATATTGCAGAAAAATGGTTTTTATAAATATAAGTATTTTTGCAATAAATATTCATGACTTCTTTATATGATAGAAGGAATTTTTCTATGTATGACTTTTACTAATAATTGTTAGTAAATGTGATGTTCTGAGCATTTTCTGCTTCTAATACCAGTGGATATTTGCTTATTTGTAGCTACTATCCAGATGATAGTTTAAGTGTTGTTATTTAAAAAAAAAAACACCAAGGCAGGAAAAAAGAAAGCATAAAAGGCAAAATGTTGAGATAAAATGAACAGTCTGGAGAGCACACATCACAACATCTCCTAATTTCCACTCATACTGTACTTTCTATTTGGGGTGCACATTCCTACACCATATGTTCATTTAGTCTCTGGTGCCCAGATGTTTGGGTAAACAGCACTCTTGTTGCTTTGATGGGATTTCTTAGGTGAGATTAACATTTAAATTGGTAGATTTTTGACTAAAGCAGTTTACCTTCCATAATGACTGCTGGCCTTATTTAATTAGTGCAGGTTCTTAAGAGCAACAGCCATCCAGCTTCCATGCTGCAGGACTGCAGTACCAATCCCTAAAGGGGCTCCAGCCTCAGGTTAACATTTCTGAGCTCAGACTTGTCAGCACCTACAATCAAGGGAGCCAGAACTTAAACCTTTTATCCCACTCCATAGCCTGTTTCTCTTCCTTTGGTAAGAACTCTGAATACCTCAATGAAGATGGCTTTTAAATGTAAAACACACAGACAAGCAAGGAGAAATAGACAGACAAACACAAGCTACCTGTAGTTCAGGATGGTTTGGAATTAATGATAAAATTTAAGACAGCTTTTTGAATCTACCTTCTCAGTGCTGGTTTTATAGACCTATACTACCAACATGACTTCAGAGAGCATCTGATAGTTACTGATTTGTTTTAACAATGTAATATTTTTATTTATTATTTAAATCTTCCTTGGTGTGTCTCTAGCCTTGTGAACCTCGATCTGCTCCACCAGAAAGAAAGAAAGAAAGAAAGAAAGAAAGAAAGAAAGAAAGAAAGAAAGAAAGAAAGAAAGATGGAAGAAAGAAAGACTGTCAAAACCAAGTCCAATTTGTATTACTCATATACTTAATGGCATGGTCAAGCTCCCAGTAGCCATCCCCTTAAGAAAGCTGTATGCTTCCCCACCTGCAGCCCTAACAGAAACCATCAGTTGTAGAGAGCTGTACTTCAGCATCCTTTCTATAGTTTTAGGAGTTCCCTTTGATGGCTGCCTGACTATGGTTTTACTCTTTTGGAATGGGGTGGGAGTAGGGGTTGTCATAGAAGCCTTTTATGACTTCCCTTTTCAACATGATTCTGCAGTCTTCAATACCACAGCAAAAGTAACTCTCTCACCCCTTACAGTCAACAGGAGGTCATGCACAGAAACATGTGTTCTGGTGAAAGCAGAGACCATGATCATCCACAGCGCTAGCTAGCCCCTAGCATCAAGCATGTGCCACAGACTGTGATCTCTAGTGGAGCCATAAGCCAGAAACACCAACATGGCCTTTGAGTCATGGACCACAGACACCAGTACATGAACATCATCAACATGGGCTCAGGCTGCAGCACAGACCATGGACATCTGCATAAGCTTCAGTGGTAACACATCCTTGGAATAACAGATCAACCTCTGGCTGTAATAGTTCCATGGGCCTCAATGATGGCATGAGCCAGTAGATTTTTCTGAAGGAGGCAGAGGCAAGAGGATCAGATAGCTTAGTTTTAAGCAACAGGATAGCCAAGGGGATAGAGTGTTATATGGTTAAGAGTGCTCACTCTTTCAGAGTTTGCTTTCCAGCACCTGGTTTTGTAGCTCACAACTGCCTGAAACTCCAGTTTCAAGGGATTCAATGTATTCTTTTTGGTCACTATACATTCCCGGCACATACTCACTCAAATACTCATGCACACACACATACATTACAAACACATGTAAGTAAAGCTAAAATGAGTCTTTTTCCCCCCAGAGTAAACCTGGATTTTTAAAGTAAGATGTTTTAACAGGAATACATCGATTTAATAATTTTCTCTACAAATGGCAATATGGGACTTTTGGTGACTATCAAAGGCTAACCCTACATCATTATAGTCTGACAATTGTTTGAAGATTTTGGCATTTAGATTGCTTAAGTGATTGATTTTTCCAATAGTTGCTATAGTATGTCTGTCATTTTATCTCTAAATTTTATTCTTAGAAAGCCTACGGTTAAACTTTCCTTGCTATAATACAAAGGGCCAGTCCTTTCATGCTTGCACTAGCTTGACTTTCTTGTCATTTATCATTTTTTTTTTCTCCACATGAATGGAAAGGGAAATTTCCATCTCAATTTCTGAAACTGATAATCTGACATTACTTCTTGAGAAACAGGCATTTGAAAAGAACTGGTATAAAGTACTGTTGGTTTACAATGCAAACACTGGTAATGGCTGCCTGGTTTTTGTTTCAGATCTGCATCTTCATCTTGTTCTAGGGTGAGGCTTCTTGGGGAGTGTAGGAGGAATGGGCTGAGAAACACTTCTGCTTCCTCCATGTGTGGATGGACCACTTAGTCAAGGGGAAATGTCAGCACAAGGATAGACAAAAATGCTTTTTCTTCTTGGTTAAAATTTTTATTCCTTACTAACACAAATTATATATTTGTGTCTGTGACAATGACATAGAATTTAAGGAATGAATAGTGTCATATATAGGTCAAGCCCAGCTTTACCTACTCCCTATGCTGTGTATAATTGATATGTTATCTCCCCAATATAAAATAATACCTATCTTTATGTAATGTGACAGCTAATATTATTAATTTGACAGATCTAGAATCACCTTGGAGACAAGCCTCTTCACATATCAGGGATAGATTTTCAGAATGTGGTCATTGGTGTGGGAAGACACACCTGAAACTGGCAGCACCATTTTACCCACGAGCTCAGGTCTCTGAGTGCATAGAGAGGGAAAGGCAAGCTGAGGAACTGAGAATCCATCCATCACTCCCTCCATTCTGACTATGAACACTGCTGTCTGCAGCTGTTTCATGCCCCAGTAACCATTCTATCTGGGCAAGGACTGTGTGCTCTCAAACGTTGAGGCAAAAACAATCCCTTCATTTTGTATTTGGTTCTTGATCACAGGGATGATAAACGCACTAATAAAATCAGGATTCTGGACTTTGGAATGGCTGCTTTCCAATAAAAAAAAATAAAGTGGTAAGTGCAGAAGAAGAGATGGGAAAACAGGAAAATCCCGCACACCATTTTTAAAAGATACAATAGAATGACCATTTTATGGTATACTTATGAGTGGATCACTGTTTAAAAAAATAATTTATTGTTGGAAATCCACATTATTTCACTCTTCTAACTTTTGGCTATAAACAGAATATAAATATATATATATATTTCCCCCCCAAGGGCAAACTACAGACCGTAATATGTTTTGAATTTTGCAAAGTCTATAAATTAGATAGTTCAAAGAATCAATTATTTTTAAGACCATTTAAATTTTAGTTTCCTTCTCAAGCTTTCTAATAAAGTTTGGAACCCCAAAAACTCAAGACCTCAAAAGTATAACCCAACATATGTTATAGTGTCGGGATTAGTGGAATCGTGGTTAGTACTTTGCTTCTGAGATATATGAAATTCTCACTCAGTAGCCATATTTTAGCAAAGGATAAGTTTTTTATGTTCCACTTAATTTAGTAAAGTGTTATATTTTGATTGCTATGATGTTGTCTTAAAATATTAACCTGTATGAATTTTCACTTTAACAAGTGAAGATTAGTAAAATTTAAAAATTTATTGAAGATAGTCACACATACATATGACAATAAAGTTTCGTTTCCTATAAAACTGGATATGTAGAAAACACAGGCTACCTTGTTCAAGGAGAAATGGAAGTAATTATGCTGTTAATATGTTGATTAGATCCTTATATCCTTAGCATGATGGATGGTTCCCGATTTCAGTTCCTTTTCCTTAGAAGGCAGACCAGATAGTTCTTTACACCTCTATACAGACATTTCTCATGACGTAAGTCACGAATCAAATACTGCCTCAACACAAATGGGCCTGAAGTGCACTCAGTACCCAGGAAAGAACATAATTAGTTCTTACTCATGGAATTTTTATACCACTAACTTACACTAAGGAGGAGTAAAATAGATATGGAACATTTGCTTAGTTAAATGTCTGTTCTGGTTTTTCTTAGGAAAGGTCAAAATACTTCAAATTACAGGCAAGTCCGTGGCACAGCTTATCTTTTAAAAATTCTGTCTTGTTTGGCAGATCTTTTAAAATGGAATTTTACTGTTGCTGTCAAATTAGAGTCAGGTACACAAATGTGGACCCTGAAGTTCTTGTAACTAAGAGCACTGGGCATCAGAAACGTTTATCAATATTTATGTACTCAGAGTCCTCTTGATTATGCATCTGTCTTGCGCTTCCTCCTGGATGTATAAACCTTGTTTCTATATCCAAAGAAACTATGCATTTTTCATATGGAAATGAAAATTGCCCAAATTTAAAGGGGTGTTATTTTCTTTTCAAGAACATCTTCTAGTGTTCTGTCAGGAAAAAATTCTTCTAGAACACATTGAAGGGCTTGATAAATTTAGCAATCACTAATAGACATTAATAGTATCGGTATGTGAATGTTCAATATATGTCAATGTATTTTAATGATATTTGATATTCAGATTGAAGTTATTTATGATATAAAATTGAACTATCCGTAATTTCTGGAATTGGTCAGTTGGTTATATTAAATATGAGCATGAGAAAAATATAAGCAGCTGAAACCAGCTTGGTTTCCACTTGATTTCTTGAACTAGTGTGGAATTAGAAAGCTGTACATGAGTTTTCTGTGACTCCACCACCCTGCCCTCTCATAAATGTGCATTTTTGTGTGCACACTCATGCACTTGTAGGTTGGGATACCCAAGCATGTGGAGGACTAAGACTGATTCTGGGAATCATAATCCTTTGTCCTTGTGCTTAGTTCACCAAGGCCAGGGTTTCTGAATCAAATGCAGAGCTCACTGATAAGGCTAGTCTGCTGGGTCATCTTGCTCTGAGTATCTGCTCTCTGCTTCTTAAATTAGAATTACATGTGTTCTGCAGTATTCTTGGAATCCAAACCCATATCCCATTTTTTCTCATAACTATCCATGATATTAACACATGAGGGAATAGAAAAGAACACACATAGCTATATTTTCTGGCCATTGCAGTTTCTTCTGCAAATGTGGGCCTCTTTTCCTGAAAAATCTATAGCACGCTGGGTTGTTTTGCCTTTCATCGCACACAAGGAAATTTTGTTAGCAACATTAATATTACATTCATCGACTGTCACAAAACTTGGCCTTCAAAGAGCAGTTTGGAAAGAGATAATACTAAATAGTGTTAATATATAGTTTGCATCTTTTACATAAAAAACCTTAAGCTATCTTCAGTATCAGAAGTGGGCACTAAGCATTTGTCCTCCATTCGTCACAGTGTAAACCATGGAGCTCATGGAGGAGGAGCAGATGGTTCTGTGAGGGAGGTAATTGCAGTATGGGGGGGGGGGAGAATTAACATTATTTTCTCCAGTGTATAATGTTCTAAAAATTTTAGTTTAAGCAATCAAAGTAGTTAGTCATTTAGGAGATCACAAGGAAGAGACAAAGAAAAGGAAGGTTTTAAAGCTTATTTGAGATACTTTATTATAGTCTTTAGAATTTCTAATTAAAATGTAATGGCTTCATTTCCCTCTTCCCTTTTCTCCACCAACTCCCCAATATTCTTACCCCCTTTCAAATTGATGACCTTCCATTGTCTAATTATTTGATACATGTATATGTCAATGCACAAATATATAAATACAACTTGCCAGTCTGTTTAGTGTTGCTCCTGTGTGTATGACTGCAGAGCCAGTCACTTTGCTTTGGATAACCAGTTAAGAGGTAGATCCTTAGGTAAGACTAAGGTTTTCCCTTTCTGCCAACAGTAGTTGCTTGCGGTTCTTTCCCAGGGGTGGGGTCTAGTGATTTCTCCCCTTTCACAGTAGGAGTTAGCATGTCTGTTGGCATTGCTCATATTCAGGTAGTCATATTATTGAAGTTTTATGATGGTAGCTTCACAATCACTTTGTGAAAACACTATTACAGTTTTCACAGTGCTTGAGAATTTACTACTCATATAGATGGCATAGTGCTAGGCATTTGGAATAGAATTGTGAAATACCTTATCCCCAATAAATGAGGCAGAGGCAATTACAGGCATGGGCATTTAAGACAACCAGAGTGTGGTTACGGCCCTGTTGAATAGGACATAGGTAGGTGTCTTCTAAGATTAAAAAAAAATAAAAATAAGATACGCAAATTTATCCTAAAACTCATTAGAGAAAGGTAGGTAAGGAAGAGTATGACTGAACTGTGGAGTTAAAATTTGCCTTCATCTTAGCTTCATGTGATAGACAGGAAATTTTCATTTCTAAAGAAGATGACAGAACTTCTCAAACAAGTATGAATATCCATCCAAGTCAGAGGCTATTGCACATGTCACTGTCAAAGCTGTTCTTCTTCACCCAGTGCTGGCACTTAAAAATAATGAATAATACCTGAATTTATTGTTATATTTCAGGTATGAACATTATAATTAATATGCAAAAAGCAGAACCACTTTTTGGCTTTTTTGATTACTAATGTTTAGCATCGTATCTTAAATATATATGTATTTAAATTTTTTATTTATACCCGTCTTACTTTTTTAAAAATAGTTTTATATACTTTGAGTTATTTTTAAAACCGTTTACTTTACTAAAACTATATAAATATGTACATATCAGTGGATTTTCTCAAATTTTAAAAAATGATCAGTGGAGGGAAGTAAGGGAAATTATTGAAAGTGATTGCTAAACTGAAAACTTTGTCTTCCTCTCTTCCTCTAGTTTTGTGTTTTGAGCATATTTATAATTCTATTATTCATTTAGTTGTTAAGAGAGGAATAATGTAAATATTACCACTGTGTTTTTTTTTAAGACACCTGAAGTGATGCTGTTTAATACCAGGGCAGTAATAGCAGTAACAGTAAGTGAAGTATGTGAGAGCAAACTTCAAAATCCCCAGGCTGAGACAAGCAAGCCATTCCCTGTGTTAGGAAACACACTGCACACTGGCTTTTCTTCCCATAGTAGTAGTTGGAATGGTCATGGTTCTTGTCAAGCACGAACATATTTGCTAAGTAGCTGTGGTTGTATCTAGTACAGCTTGTATCTTGTGTAGCTTCACCAGATGAAAATTCATTCTTTCTCTTTTCTTACATGAAACAGTTGGCACTTATGGCGGTATTACTATCCACTTAAATCTACGGTGCTGCCCGAATCAGCCACTGGCATATAGGAAAACTCTTCTCATCTTGGTAGCAAGAAATAACCAGTTTTGGGAGAATTTACATCATGATGGTTAGTCAGAAGATTACAATCTCATTGAGATCAAGTTTAATCTTTGGCATTAGGATTCTGATACTAGTAGTCTAACATTTGCGGCTTGAGTAATAATTTACACATGATGATTTTAAAAGTGAATATAGAAATGGTGAAAGGCTTTGGTACATTCTCTACATTAATTTGATTGTTTAATTTGTTAGTTACTGCTGTGGAAAGAGAGGCCATTTTATTTTTATATTGTACTGTTTTTTTTTTTTTTTTCTTCCTAGAATAGAGCACATGCTGCCAGTTGGGAAACCTGGTTATATATAATTGATTATAACCCAGACAGAATGTGTAAATATTAAGTAAATAAGTCCTGTTGTATTTGGATTGTCTCTGTTAACTAAAATTATGTTTTGTCAATAAAGATTTTATGTAAGTGAAAATAAATGTCAAGGTAAGTCTTCAAAAATACTGATGGTGAATGATCCTTAGTAGAGTCTACTTTCTAGTGTTGAATTTCTTCATACTGAGTGCATATAGATATTTTACGGTATTCATTTTTGTTCCTGTCACTGCTAGGTCTCACGGAAAACCAATGGAAGAGGGTTCTGACTGAGATTGGCTTCAAGATATCTTTGAGTAGTGATTTGCTTTATGAGTTAAATGCAATTGTCACACATATTGCATTTAAATCTTATTCTGTACTGGAAAAATTTGCACAGAAATTGTTTACAAGCAGCGATCCACTGTTTTACATGTGGACGTCTGGCGGCTTGCTGGATAGCTACCGTTACTCACACAGGTCATTCTCAAACTGGAAGTGACTTCATGGAAGCCATTTTAAGTGAGAAAAAAGTAGTAAGATTTTTTTTTTTTTTTTTTGCTATACAATTTTTGTTCTAAATTATTGACTTTCTCTGAGCTAACAGGAAGAAAAACCGAGTGAAGCAAAATGTTTGTTAGCATCAGAATTGACAATGGTAACCCTTGGTTTCTTTATGACCCTTTTTAATCTCTCAGAGAAAAACGTGGTGTCTCATTTGGTCTCAGTTACACTTATAAAGTGTGATATGACAGGTGTCTTTTTATTTAGCGCTTATTCAAAGCTCTGTTTATGTTCTTTTCTTGCTCTCTGTTCATACACAAAGCTAGCAACTGGAAGAAAATGTATGAGAACGCAATGAGTGGGGAATGGATATGCAGGAACCATAGAAGGCAGTGAATGGAGTCTGACTTTCTGTTTTTACCCAGTTTCATATTGTCATTCAATATGATGTATTCTTCTGCCTTTTGATCAGAAATGGTGACTGAAATACAGTTTCTGTCTTCGCCCTGGTGTTTTAGAAAGAGCTTTGTGTTAGTAAGACCAAATGTATTACTTGCAATGACAGGATTTGTCACTAAAAATGTGTGTGTGTGTGTGTGTGTGTGTGTGTGTGTGTCACTCTAGCTTGCCAAGGTCTTTAAGAGCAATTCTTGAGCATTTGATACTGAATTAGAGAATTAGACGAACTATTGTAGAAGCCCAATTAATACCTTACTTGAAACAAAAGAAAGAGAAGAGCTGGCAAGATTAAGGAAGACTTGAATACAAGTTCCACAAAAATCCCGAGTATTCACTTTTTCCAGTCTATTATTTAAACCCTGGCTAAAAACAATTAAATCACAAATTGTCTTGTCTTTGAAGGGTTTGGCAGTTGTGTAATTCTCGTGCAGGAGGATGCTCCAAGATCATCAGCCACCTTATTCTAAATGGAGTCTGGAACTGAAGAAGCTTAAGGTTCAAAAATAAATGAGCTGTGTGGGCTAACACATGTACAGGAGTGGGTTTTTTTTCAATACAGTTTCTAATGATCAGGAACTCTTAAAAGTCCGTATGCAGAAGGAACTTGATGGCTACATTTCCATCACATTGCACAGTCTGTTATAAATGTTTTATGAGGCATTTCAAACTGGTGAAATTATTAGTTAAGGAAAAATGATAATATGATGTGCTTTCTAAAATGTATCCAAACTAATGGAAAAGAACAGAAAATACACATGGCTGACCAAATTAACCACCGAGAAAAGAAGGTAACACAGTGTGGCTGGTCAGTGGTGAATTATTGTGCAGAGTTAGATGTTTGTTAATACAATGGAAAGCTAAAGTGGTTTGAGGACTAACAGGTTACAGAGATTACACAGGTGTTCTTGAAGGCAGCTCTAGGGGACTAAAACACCAACCAATGAGTTGTTACAGACAGACCCATGGCTTCAGGTGCATATTCAGCAGAGGATAGCATTTTCTTACATCAATGGGAGGAGATGACTTTAGTCCAGCAAAGGGTTGTTTTCCCAGTATAGGTGCTGAGGTTGGGAGAGGGAGCACCTTTATGGAGGTGATGGGAGGGAGACAGGGAATGGAATTGGTGGAAAGGAGATAGAAAAAATAAAAATAAGTATTAAAAAAAAAACAAAGCAGGAATGGAGCTAATGACTGTGGGTACTGTGGGCTGAGAGGATTTGGATGACTCCAAAGTTCTTCCAGGTCATTTCCACAATCTTCATTTCTCTGTGGGAGCTTAACTAAAGGGCTCTTAACTGCCACTGTCATCTTTGTTCTCATTATTTTTCATGGGTCAGCTTACATTTTCTGAATAAAAGGACTTGTTTCATAAGTTGGAATTAAAAAATGTCTGAATGCCCATTTGTGAACAGGGATTGGGACCCTGGCCAAGATGCAAAATAATCTGAGCCTTTGACCTTGTAGAACCAACTGTCTTGGAAGACAGATAATTTGCAATAAGGAAAATGGAGCAGAGGAGAGCTTACACAGGGGGCTGGGAGAATTAGAAAGAGTTAAGAGAGCTGGCAAAATCCATTCTGAGGAAGCCAAACTGAAACAGTTCATGTATGGCTCTGGATGACCTCCATATTTCTTCTCCTATACTTGCTCAGTAGATTATTAATTTAGAGACAATTAGCCACTTGAATCTTTATATGCTTCCAAGCACACAGATTTAGAGCCCTTTAGAACACCCTCCTTGCAATCTCCAAATCAGAGATTTGACATTGGGATAATGTGGTTGATGAAAACGAGGAAGGAAAGTATCACATGGAATAGTCGCCGTGCTTTATTATTTTTAATGAAACAGTTACAGCATTCTTTACAGCTGCTCCCCTCTGAGAATTTGCACTGAAGCACAATAATACAATTATTTGTGTGTGTGTGTGTGTGTGAGAGAGAGAGAAAGAATAGTCTGCCCTGCTGAGAAGACAAAACAGCATTTCCCCAAAAGGCTGTTCTACATTATATATTGCTCAACTAACACTGGGGTTCTTCATAGCTATGTGTTATGATTTAAGCTAAATTAGGTCAGGAAGGACAGAAAGTAATTTTCTGTTACTAAACATGAAAATCTTATTCTTTTTATTGTTCATTAATTATAGAAGCCACTTGTATCTATATGTACATATAAATTTATAAATTATTTTCACAGTCACAAATATCTTACATTATAGTGTTGTCTTGTCTACACTTTGCCCATGCAAACTCTGATAACTAAGATTTCCGTGCCTTAGTTTTTGCATCTCTGAAATGGACACTTTATGAATTTTATAATCTGAAGTACTCTGAGCTGCACTACCCAACATTCAAAAATGACATCCATATTTGCTGTTGTTTTGGCATTTTATATCGGGAAAGTTAATTTTGTTGAAAATCAAGTAACTACAATTTGGAATTCCTGGTATTGGAATTGTTTCTTACAGAGAAAGGAATTCTGGCTCTACGTTGAATGACTGAATCAACACCGAATCAACACTGAGCTATTGCAGATATAACAATCAGAAGACTGCTAGGAAATGAGGAATTATGAGCATGTGTGAATTTTTTCACCACCCTCTTTACCTTCCCCAATGAAACACTGATTTCTGGTAATTAGCTTCCTCAGTTTCATAACAACCCTATTTTAGACCTTGCCTGAGTTCCTGTCACCATCCTGCAAATGGGTCTATGTTGTGTCCTGTAATATCTTGTATTAATATTTTTTGCCCATTGTTTTTGATCTAAACTTTGTACAGTTCTTTCAGAAAGTAAGAGTATTACATACCAACACGACCCAGTTGATGAACATGCACACAGTTAGGTCAGCCATTCTGAAGCCTGGAGCTTCACACTGGATTGCATATTTTCACTGTCTTTTCTTGGTATTCTTTATTCACTGTCTGCTGCCAAACCCGCAATATCCATGACAATTGTAACTGCAGATATAAGTAGGTTTATTTCTTCCTTCATCATTCAGGATGATTTGACTGCATTCAGGCCTTTCTTATTACCCAATGTTTACTCTTTCTTGATCTCCTTTCTGTACCCTATACTTTACACAAAAGTACACTTATTTACATGCACACTCATACCCACATGTACATTCGTTTGTGCATAACATAAGTACAAACTACAGGCTAGGGTCTGCATTTTTCTTGTGTAATTTTGCTTAATAGTATGCACTCTATGTCTAGTCATTTTTTTGTAAATGTTTGCATTTTTTATATATTTTTAGACATTATTATATTTCTGTAAAGCAGAGTAATATTCATCTACTTATGTCATGCAAAACAATATATAGCTAAGAATTTTTAGTGTTAACTATTATGGATTTTTCTTTTTTTCTTTTTCTTTTTTTGGTAGTGGTGGATATCAGTTCTTCATGAGCATATCTGTTACTCGTGCTATTTTTCAATGGTGTGACCTTGGACTAGCACAGAACTCTAAGAACCTTGGGCATCCACACAGTTAAAGCAAGAACTTAGTATATTCATTAAAGCATTTAACTATAATAAAATGAGACAATGCATATAACTCATATTCAGCACTTAACTAATACTACTTTCTTGAATCTTAAATAATGATCCAAACATCACCAATATTTCCTTGTTTGTTTAACCATTTTCCATCATTTTAATAACTTAATCCTGTCATTTTGTGAGTGGTCTACCATTTATTTTTAAATTTCTCTATTTAAAAAAATTCTACTTTGCATGACTAAATTTGTTTAAAATTTTGTACCGGCTATCAGAGAAAATGTTGAAGTAAAAGGTATGTGAAAAATTCATCTCTTCATCCAAGTATTGCCATCTAAACTGTAGTGATAATACCACAGCCAAACTTCAATATCCAAGAAATGAACCAGAAGCTTGCAACACTGCAAGATATTATTGCTAAGAAGAATCAATGAATAGGAGTTGCAGGTATGGAGAGTCATAGTATCTTAACTTTCTCTACTGTCATTTCTGCTGTTATAGACATTTAGCAGAGCATATTTTGTCAGCATGATGACACAGAACTGTTACTCTTTTGTCCTTTTCCCATCTGTCAGCATCCTTCTAGAAAAGCTTGTCTTTACTTGTCCTGTCTCCCAGTTCTTGATGCCAGATGTCCGTAATCAAATGTTGGAAGGGTTAGTGCCTCTTGCAAGCTGGGAGATATTGGTGTGTTTCAGGTCTCTTTCCTTGGCTTATGTGTGGCCACTGTTTCTCATATGTCTTTGCATAGCTTCCTTTATATGCATGTATATCAGATTTCATACCATATTCTACTTGTGTTAGATTAGGGAACATTCTAAGAAACATATTTCATGTAACTGTTCTCCATAAGTATCACTTGTCAAATTTCTTTTACTTAAGATACCCACTTTGCTGTACTTGTTATAGCAAACTGAGCAAAACTATGATATGGTGTATTTTAGAGATCAATGGAATGGCCTTAGATATTATTAACAGAAGACAATGTGTAAAATGTTAAACACACCCCCAAGCAATGAACAGTCTAAGAAGGAGTTCCAAGGCTTAAGGAACAAGCAGTTCAAGAATAAAAGTGAAAAAAAAAAAGCACATAAAAATTAATTGGCCAGTCCAAGCAAAGCTGGTCATTTTCATAAATGTTTATATTAATGAAAACAAAATGTGTCAACTGCATGATGGTGGCACATGGCTGGAATCCCAGCACTCTGGAGGAAGTGGCAGAGAGATCTCTTGTGAGTTTTAGGCCAGGTTGCTCTATAGACTGAATTCCAGGACAACCAGGGCTACACAGAGAAATAATGTCTTGAAAAAAATGTAAAAAGAAAAAGAGTTTCAGGAAAAAAAAACCTAGCATTTTTACCTCCATAAAAATAAGGAGAAATTACAGCAATGCCTGTTGAGGAAATAAATAATAAATATGTTTAATAGCAAATGAATTAAGTAGGCAATAGAAAAACAAGTCAGGAAATTAACAAAATCAGCTGAATATATGAAGTTGAAAAAATTAATGCTGACTGGAAAAGAAGCCTCCTCAGTTGCAAAACTCAGCAACAAAGGGAACACAGTTGGTTTCTTTACAGAAATAAGCAATTGTAAGTGATTCTTTGTGTAAATAAATTAGATAACTTACATAAACTTGCAAGTTTATTAAGATCCAAAGTAATAAAAATTTTGAAGAAGTCTAAAACCTCAGGGGACACAGGACAAGTAAAATAATGTATTATCCTTAAGGAGTAAAACAAATATGTCTAGACAACTTTGCTGATTTATCCTTAAATTATCTTTAAATGTGCTTATCACTCTTGTCCAATTTTTTTTCCAAAAAACAAATTACAAAGGAACATTCCCCAAATTATTCTCTGAGAATATTGTTATCCTGACCCATAAACCAGACAAAATCACTGAATGACACAACAATCTAGCCACTAATATCTTTTATAAATACAGATGGGAAAATAACCAACAAAATATGATCAAAACATTTTAAAATATGTACAGTGATGAAGAGGAATTTCTACCAGAAATGGAATCTTGGCCCAGCATTTGAAAGTGAATTAAATCATATACTGTGTTAACCAAATAAAGGTATGTGTGTATTTTGCCCACTACTTTTAATAGTCACACATATTTGGCAAAGTTTGATGTTTTAATGATAGGACTACTTTACACACTAGAGTCTAAGGGACCTTCCACTTGAGACATGTCTGTTTCTTAGAAACTGAGTTGGAAACTTAGACCCAACCTCCTATTTGATGTGGAATCTGAGAGATGAGTCTTGAAGATAGAAACAAGAGACATACCTCTGCTTTGATCATCCATGTCCCACAGTGAGCTGGAAGATCTCCATGGGCATGACACAAAGAAAAGAAACAAAGATATTCAGAGAGGAAGGGATAATTCAAACTACTCATGCATGTAAATAATAGACCTAATATATGGAAAAAAATCTGAAAATGAGATATTTTATGGTTGTAAAGGATCCAATTCATGACCAATATCTAATCATTTATAATGTGCCAGGAAGAATCCACATACATGCAGCCATATGTTAAGACAAAACATAATAGAAATAATAATTTTAAATGAAAGCAGAAGACAGTAGAAGCAGAATTACAAAATTATCATGTAACGCAGCTAGTGCAAAGAAACATTGCTAGTAGTATTTGTTCTAAAAATCAGAAGATTCCTGTTTTATCTACTATATGCCCCAAGTCACGTTCATATGGACATAGTAACAGAATAATGCAATACAATCTGAAAAGTAGCACACATGCTATGTAATTAAAAACCAGACAGTTCTCTGTCCAGGTTCAGATAGTCTTGGGTCTAAGAAGAGTGGATTTCCTGCATTTTCTAGGAAATCTGAAGAAGTACCACTAGTCTACTTAAGTAAGGTAATGGTTGGGCCTTCAAGACTGACTTCAAGATTCTCTTTCTGTTAGGGTCAACAGTCTAAATGAACCCTGTTCACTTCCAAACATGTTTTTGCCCAGTGAGAGTTGCATTAACATCATCCAGACCAGGTCCTTGAATCCCTCCTAAAATGGTTCTCATCTAAGGGCCACACATTCTGTGTCCTGACTTCATTTTATATTCTTATTTCTATTATGTTTCACCTGAACATATTTGTACATATGTATGTTGCTGCTTTCTAGAGCATTTCAAATGATCATGAGTCCATTCATATGGCTTTCACACAGACACAAATTTTTAGTGATAGGAAATACCTCTATCTTTGATTGAGATCTAATTATCTGGCAGGAAGAAAATGAGGACACAGGGGCATTGAGGTGGTGATAGAAGTGCTCTGAAGGTAATTGTGATTACCTTCTCTGAGGATACACTAAAAACCATTGTAGTGTGCAATACCTGGTGAAATTTGTACCATGTGTTTGTTATACTTCAGTAAAGTAGATGTACATAAATAGATGTAAAAGATAGATTTGCAAGATAGAGTAAAAATGTGCATTTAAAACCTATGAATGTAATGTGTGTTTACTTTTGCTAATGAGTATCTAGAATGATTTCAGATGCTGTGAATATAGACTTGAACAAGGCAGTGTCTCTTGTGACTATGAGCCTCAGTCTCAAAAAGTGGTCCAGATGGACACAGATTATACACCTTGGATATACATTTTAGCATCCATGTTAAGACATGAAAACACACTGAACTGAAAATAGCATATCCAACTAAACTGTCACACTTATGGGTTAGTCAGAAGTCTTTCAATAAAAATTTGTACAATAGTTAATTGTATATATCTGATCAGTGATGAATGCATAGAGATTTGCATGATTATATGTTTTAAATTGATGAATTTTATTCTCAGTAGAATGTTTAAAGCTTACAGTTATTAGTACACCTTTTATTAAGGCTAATCAAATGGAGATAAAAATTTAAAAGTGCTTCATTTGTAATTTCTTAATATATGTTGCATTTGAGTACTTGCAATCAAACTATTCTTAAATATTTTAAAATGTATTTTTCCTTTGTTTCACCTCTTTGCTCCTCATTTTGACTTTTTCTTGGTTTTGCAACAAGGTCCTATTGCTCTATAGCCCAGCCTGGCCATGGTAACTCATAATGCCTCTTGACCTCAGCCTCACAACTGTTGGGCTCACTGGCACATGTGTTGCATTTCAAACACTGTCAGGAATGGTCAAATGACCATTCCTATAATCAAAGTGTCATTTTTCTGTATCTCAGAAGTTGAATGCCATGATATAAAAGTAAACTGTTAATGAATTTTTTGTCTTTCTGTTCTTGAGTTTTCTATGTAATAGAAAACTTCGTTTCTGTGGAGTATAGATAATTTCTTCTTCAGATTAACTCTTTTAAAGATTTACTATTATTATCATTATATTAATATTATTTTAGATTGTGTGATTGTACATGTGACTTATGTGCATGTGAGTGTGGGCACCTATGGAGGCCAAGGACAGATTATGTGAGAAGCCTTAGGTCCTTCTACAAGAGCAGTAGATGCTTTTGTCCAGAGTTTTCTCTCTAGGTACTCACTCTTTAGACATCATAAATATTAAAACTTGACCAATAATTACCCATAGATTTTTGACCAATAATTACCCATATTTTATTGGTTATTTTATTTATTTACATTTCAAACATTTGTCCCGCTTCCTGGTTCCCCTCTGTACCCACATCCCGTTACCCCTGCCCTGTACCTCTATGAGTATTCTCTAACACATCCCCTATTCCCACCTCACTGCTCTAGCATCACCTTATGCTGAGGTATCGAACTTCCACAGGACCAAGGGCTTCCCCTCCCATTGATGCTAAATAAGGCCTTCCTCTGCTACATATGCAGCTTGAGTCATAGTTTCCTCCATGTTTAGATACTCTTTGGTGGTTTAGTCTATGGGAGCTCTGGGTGGTCTGGTTAATTGATATTATTGTTCTTGCTATGAGGTTGCAAACTTCTTCAGCTCCTTCAGTCCTTTCTCTAACTCTCCCATTGGTCTCCCTGTGTTCAGATTGATGGATGGCTGTGAGTATTTGCGTCTGTATTGGTCAGGTCCTGGCAGAGCTTCTGGAGCAGCTATACCAACCTTCAGTCTACAAGCCCTTCTTGTCATCTGCACAAGTGTTGGTGTGGGGTTGTAGGCGGGATACAATTGTCCATATTTTTAACCCAGCAACTCATGAATAAACAATGCTTCGTCACTTGTAATGCTTTTGTTACTGTGAACACTATTCTTAGGTTTGCTAGATACTATCACAGGGCAATTTGCAATATTTTGAATTATGTTTGAAAGATTCATTTTTCTTGGTCATTCACTATTTCACCAACAGCAGAATCTCTAGAGTTCAGCTGTGTCCTTATGCTGTGATGTGGTCAGAGATTTGAAAGGTGTTAGCTTTGTGTCACATTGACTGTTTATTAGGTGTATTTGCCTTTGTGCTGTCTAATGTAACATGGGATTTTGTGAAATTTCCACCAAGTTGGAGAGTACGTGCTCAAATACATATCCACATGTAACTGAAGTAGAAGTTTCTGGCTGGGTCATGAGATGCAGGCTCATATGTCTTTCTCTGGCAAGGTCCATGGAAGGACATGTGATGTTTAGGGAGAGCATACTCAATGGGCAGTTTTAATGGTCTTGCACCATAGCTGGTCTTCAAGTCCTTGAGAGAGGCATGGAAGAGAACTTCTCTTGCTCTCCTGGCTGGTTTTGTTTGCTCTCACTGACTTGTGCTGAACAGGCAGAGGCTCAGATGTTTCTGCTTATGATGGAGCCACCACTGCTGATTCCTGTGTGGTACCCTGACACCACTGAACTGGAAGGCTGGCTTCCTGAAAAACAGAGATGGGAATCACAGCAAAGAACCAAACAGGTCCATACCCCCTTGCCCTAGTTTTTGTCTTCTCTCCTCTACCTTTGCATGTGTGGGGTCAAAGTTTTTGAGAACCCTTATCAAAAGCAGATTAAAAAAAATCTTAGCCAACATATAACTTTCACATTAGTTTCATAAACTTGTGATTAAAAATCCTTATATCTATCTGTATATAGTCTTATTTTGGGTGTTGTTTGTAAATGGTATTCTGATGGTTACCATTTTCATCTCTGCTAAAAGTTATGTCTGGGGTGTCCAGGTAAGAGCGCCCTTCTTTACCGAGTGTGCAGTGCTGGCGATGCTGTACACATGGTCTAGAAGTTGACTTGCTTTTAAAGATTTTGTCTCTTAAGTAGTAATGCACTGTGTTACTTTAGCACAATTGCACTGTGGTTTCAGGAGTTTCACTGTGATAAATATCTCATCAAAGTGGGATTGTGTGGTGCTTTCATTTGTGGCTTCACTATTTTGTGGCTTCATTGCCTTGGGGCTTCGCTTCATACTGTGTAGCAGCCTTCCTCATGTTGTTACATACTGCAGAATGTCCTGGTTTCTGAAACCTGAGGAGAATGGATACAAGCACATATTGATCTCTAGACACAGGTCTCTTATGCTCCTGGTCAGTTGTAGCTAGTGTATTCGTGGGCCTAAGGCTACATACAATACCTTGAGACATCAGCTTCATTTTTCTTTTCTTTTCTTTTCTTTTTTTTTTTTGGAGAAGTCTGCACTGCTGGGTCATAGGAAGTTCAGTGTTTACAGTTTTGAATGGACCTTATTCCACTCTCTGACAGCAGCCTCACCCTTTTGCCTTCCCAACAATAGTGTGTGAGGACTTGTCTCACCACATCCTTGTTGATACTACCCAAGTCTTATATTTTCTTACATCTAGATAGATGCAAGATTGTATCTTCCTGTGGCTCAATTTGTCATTCCCTGATAGTTAGTGATATTGGATATATTTCACTGGGTATTAGTATGCTTCTATTAATAAATATATCACACGTCTACAACTCATATTCTATCCACTTATTAGTTATTTTGTTGTATGTTTTCTGCCTCTGCTCAGTGCATTTCTTTACTTTTTGGATATAGGATTTAATTGTCATGTAGTTATACCATTGTTTAATTAAAACTCTAAGGCAGGAACTACTATATGCTGAGAATATTTTATTTTATTGGATGTATTTTATTTACATTTCAAATGTTATTCCCTTTCAGATTCTTCTCCATACCCCCTATCCCATCACTTCTCCCCCTGCTTCTATGAGGGTGCTCCCCCACCCAACCACTCCCTCCCAAGGGCTCCCCTCCCATTGATGCCCAACAAGGCTATCCTCTGCTACATATGCAGCTGAAACCATGGGGTTGTCCATGTATACACTTTAGATAGTGGTTTAGTCTCTGAGAGTTGTGATTGTTCGTATTGTTCTTATGGGGTTGCAAACCCCTTCAAATCCTTCTATTCTTTTTCTAACTCCTCCATTAAGGACCGAATTCTCAGTTCAATGGTTGGGTTTGAACATTCTCCTTTGTTTTTGTCATGCTCTGGCAGAGCCTCTCAGGAGACAGCTATATTAGGTTCCTGTCAGCATACACTTCTTGGCATCAGCATTAGTGACTGGGTTTGGTGGCTGTATATGTGCTGGATTACCAGGTAGGGTAGTCTCTGGATGGCCTTTCCTTTAGTCTCTACTCTAAACTTTGTCTCCATATTTCCTCCTGAAAATATTTTTGTTCTCCCTTCTAAGAAGGACTGACACATTCACACTTTGGTTGTCCTTTTTCTTGAGCTTTGTGCGGTCTCTGAATTGCATCTTGGGTTTTCTGAACTTTTGGGCTAATATCTGCTTATCAGTGAGTGCATAAAATGGGTGTTTTTTTGTGATTGAGATATCTCACTCAGGATGATATTTTCTAGATCCATTTATGCATTTATTTATATTTTGGTTGGAAGACTTTTCATGACTGCTTCTATTTCTTTAGGGGTTGTGGGACTGTTTAGATGAATTTCAAATTTCGAATAAATTCTATGTCTGTGGGGGGAGGTTGAGCTAATTTTTGATTGGGTCAGTAAAAACAGTAGAAGCCTATTAGTGGAAGAAGGAAAAGGCAGGATTTTCAGGACAGACAGGAGGCGATAGGGAAGCAGGGAGCACTGGTTTTCAGACCAGGCTGTGGGGCAGATAGGAAGCTGCAGACATGTTGGTCTCTCTGGGCACCAATAGTTTACAGCTTCTACATGTGGTTGTGGAGACTAAAGAGTATGGGGCAAGATTTTTCACCCAGCCTTTGGGCTATCTGGTCAGGTTTAAAATAGAAAAGTTTCTAGTGAATTTCCTTCCTTGGGGCTAAAGAGAGCAGACTGAGATGGCCATTGCTGGCACCAGGCAAGGAGGAACGAGTAGTGCTCCTGGGTTTCAGAATCAGCTGCCAACATGGCGGGAGCTGTTTGTGAACATATCCGGGAACTCGGAAAAGAGCTTGCTAGCTGTGAGAACTGACTAGATGGCTGACAAGTAGCTTCTAGTTAGTAGCTAGCTGGAGCAAGCATGCTTTTTTAACATCACACCCAACAAATGTCAATGAATATAATTCATTCATATCAAAATTTTATTTTTGTATTTTGACTAAAATAATTTATAATCATATTTTAGATGTGTTTTTCAAGCTTTATTACTATTGAGATAATGTCATTGGTTGGTATTTCCCATTGTCTATTATCTCGTTTATTTTATTTTTTTGGAAACACATGTTTTATATTATATTTAGCAATATAGGTAACATGTACAATAACGTTATAATCAAATTACTTGCTATACTCATAAGTGGAAAATAATGGAAACAATTTCAAGTTACAATCAACCAAATACAACAGATGTCAGTGTTTGAATCAATTATTTTGAAATTTGTGCTTTCTTCTCCATTTCTTTGGCTATTAGTAAAATAGAAACTAGACATGACTAGTCACTGAATATATTTGATGCATTGACACACTTAAAAAAAAGTGAGTTCTAAAATTAATTTTATGGGAGAGGGATTTTATGACCCAATGCATTTTTCTTTAACATATTTCAGTGTTAGCTTAATTTCTACAATTGAGTACCCATTTTGGCTCATTATTTCTTTTAGTCCTTTGATTTGACAAAGCTACATGCAATTTGAGGGCATTGTAAAATGATTATGGTCATGTAATAACCATTTGCCAATGAATGATGTAAGTAAGCACTCTTCTTGGAGAACATTTAGAATAATGGGCACAATTTCAGTAAAAAAAAATATGATGTATTCATAGTTTCTTTGTAGTAGCTGATCTATAGCAGATGCAGATGCCTGCTATGTATTTTGTTCCCAAAGCAAAATAGAAGTGGATGGTATGAGAAACATCATGAAGCATGTAAATCAATGTATAAATTGAAATTATAATGCCCTCAAATGGAATTTACTCAACCTTATGTTTAATTTAATATTCAAGAAAAAAATAATTATCTATTTTAAGTAAACAGAGTTATATTTTAAATTAATATAGATGATTTGCAAAAATCACTGCTGCATAGAATAGTGTATCTACATTAATTTCTGGTGAGTTGTTTAGTAATTTCATAAGCAGTGCTTTTTATAAACCAAGCAAATCCAGACACCTATCTTACCCAACTCATGCTCAGTTAACTTTTTTTTAAAAACAACTTTATTTTACAAAACAAAGATAAATGTACAGATTTTAAACATTTTTTGCTTAAATTATACATTTTTGTCAGTACTTTTTCTTCAGATTTTAACATAATTTTTACATAAAACTATATGAATATATTTTTTTAGTCAGTACTTGATTTTTTTAAGGGTTGATAGTATGCCTTGAAAACTTAATAGTTACAATGAGCTAAAGTACATGTAAAAGAAAATGTAACATGGAAAAAAAGTTTTCTTGTTTTGTAAATATTTTTTTTGTTTTGTTTTGTTTTCTTTATTTCTTGGACTTCATACAGTCTGTGAGTTGTTTCTGGGGGAGTGCAAGCCTCTGGGGTTAGCATCCCATTATCAGTGACTGCATATTATGTCTGTTCTTTTGTGACTGGGTTATCTCACTCAGGATGATATTCTCTAGATGCAGCCATTTTCTTAAGAATTTTGTTAAGTCATTGTTTCTGGTGGCTGAGTAGTATTCCATTGTGTATATGTACCACAATTTTTGTATCCATTCATCTTCTGAAGAACATCTGGGTTCCTTCCAGCTTCTGGCTATTATAAATAGAGCCGCTATGAACATTGTGGTGCATATATTTTTGTTGTGTATTAAAGTGTCTCTGGGGTATATGCCAAGCAGTGGAATAGCTGGGTCTTCAGGTAGTACTATATCCAATTTTCTGAGGTATCGCCAGACAGATTTCCAGAGTGGTTGTATTAGCTTGCAACCCCACCAACAGTGGAGAAGTGTTCCTCTTTCTCCTCAGCCTCCCCAGAATCTGCTGTCATCTGAGTTTTGGATCTTGGCCAATCTGACTGGTGTGAGGTGGAATCTCAGGGTTCTTTTGATTTGCATTTCCCTGATGGCTAAGGATGTCAAGCACTTCCTCAGATGTTTCTCGGCCATTCGGTATTCCTCAACTGAAAACATTTGTTTAGCTCTGTACCCCATGTTTTAATAGGGTTATTTGATTCTCTGGTGTCTAGCTTTTTGAGTTCATTTTATACCTTGGATATTAGGCCTCTATCTGATGTGGTGTTGGTAAAGATCTTTTCCCATTCTGTTGGTTGCCATTTTGTTTTCTTGACAATGTCCTTAGCCTTACAGAAACTTTGCAATCTCATTAAGTCCCATTTGTTAATCTTTGACCTTAGAGCTTGAGCCATTGGTGTTTTGTTCAGGAAATTTTCTCTTGTGCCTATGTGTTCTGAGGTTTTCCCTACTTTCCATCTAATAGTTTCAGTGTATCTGGTTTAATGTGGAGATCTTTGATCCACATGCACTTGAGCATTGTACAAGGAGATAAGAAAGGTCTATTTTCATTCTTTTGCATGCTGAGTGCCAGTTGGACCAGCACCATTTGTTGAATAGGCTGTCCTTTTTCCATTGAATGTTTACTGCTCCTTTGTCAAAATCAGGTGACCATATACATGAGGGCTCATTTCTGGATCTTCTATTCTATTCCATTGATCCACATGCCTATTTCTGTACCAGTATCATCCAGTTTTCAGCACAATTGCCTTGTAATATAGGTTGAGGTCAGAAATAGTGATTCCCGCAGATGTTTTTTTTGTTGTTGAGGATGGATTTCACTATTCTAGGTCTTTTGTTATTCCATATGAAATTGCACATTGATCTTTCCAATTCCATAAAGAACTGGGTTGGAATTTTGATGGGGATTGCATTGAATCTGTAGATTGCTTTTGGTAGGATGGCCATTTTTAAGATGTTGATTTTTCCAATCCATGAGCATGGGAGATCTTTCCATTTTCTGAGATCCTCCTCAAT
This sequence comes from Micromys minutus, assembly GCF_963924665.1. Lineage (NCBI taxonomy): Eukaryota > Metazoa > Chordata > Mammalia > Rodentia > Muridae > Micromys > Micromys minutus. The sequence goes on from NC_137974.1 coordinate 40,403,602, forward strand.
TTCTTTCATTAGAGGTTTGACGTTCTTGTCATACAGGTCCTTCATTTGCTTAGTTAGAGTCACCCTAAGGTATTTCATAGATTTTGTGACGATTGTGAAGGGTACCTTTTCCCTAATTTCTTTCTCCACATGTTTGTCTTTTGAGTATAGGAAGGCTACTGATTTGTTTGAGTTAATTTTGTATCAAGGCACTTTGCTGAACTCGTTTATCAGCTGTAGGAGTTCTCTGGTGGAATTTTTGGGGTCACTCAAGTACACTATCATGTCATCAGAAAAGAGTGATGTTTTTATCTCTTCCTTTCCGATTTGTATCCTCTTGATCTCCTTTTGCTGTCTAATTGCTCCAGCCAGGACTTCCAGTACTATGTTGAATAGGTAGGGGGAGAGTGGGCAGCCTTGTCGAGTCCCTGATTATAGTGGGATTGCTTCAAGTTTCTCACCACTAAGTCTGATGTTGGCTGGTGGTTTGCTGTATATTGCTTTTATTATGTTTAAGTATAAACCTTGGATTCCTGTTCTTTCCAGGACATTTAACATGAAGGGGTGTTGGATTTTGTCAAATGCTTTCTCGGCCTCTAGTGAGATGACCATGTGATTTTGATCTTTGTGTTTGTTTATATGGTGGATTACGTTGATGGATTTCCTTATGTTATACCATCCCTGCATCCCAGGGATGAAGCCTACTTGGTCATGATGAATGATCGTTTTGATGTGTTCTTGGATTCAGTTTGCAAGGATTTTGTTGAGTATTTTTGCATCAAAGTTCATAAGTGAGATTGGTCTGAAGTTCTCTCTCCTTGTAGGGTCTTTGTGTGGTTTAGGTACAAGGGTTATTGTAGCCTCAAAAAATGAGTTGGGTAATATTCTATCTGATTCTATCTTTTGGAATAGTTTGGAGAGTATTGGTGTTATATCCCCAATAAATGTCTGATAAAATTCTGCACTGAACCCGTCTGGACCTGGGCTTTTTTTGGTAGGGAGGCTTTTGATGACTTCTTCCATTTCTTTAGGTGTTATAGGGTTATTTAGATGGTTTACTTGGTCCTGGTTTAACTTTGGGATCTTGTATCTGTCTAGGAATTCGTCTATTTCCTCCAGATTTTCAATTTTGTGGAATATAAGTTTTTGTAGTAGGATCTTATGATTTCTTTATTTTCCTCAGTTTCAGTTGTTATGTTGCCACTTTTTTTTCTGATTTTGTTAATTTGGATACTCTCTCTTTGCCCTCTAGTTAGTCTGGCTAGGGGTTTATCAATCTTGTTGATTTTTTCAAAGAACCAACTCTTGGTTTTGTTGATTTTTTCAATGGTTCTTTTTGTTTCTATTTGGTCTATTTCTGCCCTAATTTAGATTATTTCTTGCCGCCTACTCTTTTTGGGTATATTTGCTTCCCTTTGTTCTAGGGCTTTAAGCTGTCTTGTCAGGTTGCTGATGTAGGCTCTCTCCAGTTTCTTTTTGGAAGCACTTACGGCTATCAGTTTTCCTCTCAATACTGCTTTCATTTCATCCCATAGGTTTGGGTATGTTGTGTTTTCATTTTCGTTGAATACTAGAAAATCCTTAATTTTTTTCTTTATTTCTTCTTTGACCCTCCTCTCATTTAAAAGATTGTTGTTTAGTTTCCATGTGTATGTGGGTTTTTTGTTGTCTTTGTTGTTGTTAAAGAACAGTCGTAGACCATGGTGATCTGAGAGGATGCATGGGAGTATTTCAATCTTCTTATATCGATGGAGGCTCGTTCTGTGTCCAATTATATGGTCAATTTTCGAGAAGGTGCAATGGGGTCGTGAGAAGAAGGTGTATTCTTTTACTTTAGGATAATATGTTCTGTATATATCTATTAATTCTAGTAGGTTCAAAGTCTCTGCCAGTTTTGTAGTGTCCTTGTTCAGTTTTTGTTTCCATGATTTGTTCATTGGTGAGAGTGGGGTATTAAAGTCACCCACTGTAATATTGTGGGGTGAGATCTATTTTTTTAGCTTTAAAGGGTTTCTTTTATGAATGTGGGTGCTTTTTTATTTGGAGCATATATGTTAAGGATTGAGAGTTTCTCCTGACAGATTTCCCTGGTAATGAGTCAAAAGTGTCCTTTCTTATCTTTTTTGATAACTTTTGGTTGGAAATTTTCTTTATTTGATATTAGAATAGCCACTCCAGCTTGCTTCTTGGGGATGTTTGCTTAGAAGTTTTTTTTTCCACCCTTTTACTCTGAGATAGTGTCTGTCTTTTTTATGAGATGAGTTTCCTGTATGCAGCAAAATGCTGGATTTTGTTCATGTATTCTGTGATAGCCTATGTTTCTTTATTGGGGAGTTGAGACCATTTATGTTAATAGATATCAAGAATAGTTGTTTCTGTTTTCTGCTATTATTGCTTTTATAGGTTGAGTTGTATTTGTGTCTTTTTCTTCTTTTGGTTTTCTTGCTTAGGTGTTTTCTTGTTTTTATTAGGATATAGTTCCCCTCATTGTATTTGGTTTTCCACCTATAATTCGTTGTATTGCTTGGTTTGTGGTCAGATATTGTGTCAATTTAGATTTGTCTTGAAATATCTTCATCTCTCCATCTATGTTGATTAATATTTTTGCTGGGTATAGCAGCTTGGGCTGGCACTTGTGCTCTCTTAGGGTCTGCATAATGTCTGTCCAGGCTCTTCTAGCTTTAATAGTCTCTGTTGAGAAATTATGTGTGATTCTGATTGGTCTGCCTTTATATGTTACCTGACCTTTTCCCCTTACTGCTTTTAGTATTCTTTCTTTGCTTTGGGTACTTTGTGTTTTGACTATAATGTTTCAGGAGTTATTTCTTTTCTGGTCCAACCTATTTGGAGTTCTGAAGGCTTCTTTTATGCTCGTGGTCATCTCATACTTAAGGGTAGGGAAGTTTTCTTCTATGATTTTGTTAAAGATATTTACTGTGCCTCTTATTTGATACTCTTCTCCCTCTTGTATTCCTATTATCCTTAGGTTTGGTCTTCTCATTGTGTCCTGGATCTCCTGGTTATTTTGGGTTAGGAGCCTTTTGTATTTTGCATCTTCTCTGGCTGTTTTGTCTATGTTTAAAATGTTGTCTTCTGCCCCTGAGATTCTCTCTTTCATCTCTTGTAGTCTTTTGGAAATGCTTCCTTCTGTGACTCCTGATTTCTTTTTTAGGTGTTCTTCCTCTAAAGTTATCTCTTTTAGTGTTTTCTTTATTGTGTCAATTTCCATTTTAAACTCCCTCTTCCATTCCTTCATCTCTTTGGTTCTGTTTTCCTCTAGTTCTTTGAGTTCTTTGAGTGTTTTTCTTGTTTGTTTTTTTTTTTTTTAAGTTTCTGATTCTTTTTGCTTTTCCTCCCATTCTTGTTTAAGTATCTCTATCAGCATCTTGAGGTATGATTTCAGGTCTGCATCTTCTTTTTCTGGAGTGTTTGGCATTCCATTGTTTGCTGTTATGGGAGAGCTGGGTTCTGGTGTTGCCAAGTTGTCTTGGTTTCTTTGGTATATACTCTTTCTCTTTCCTCTTGCCATTTTGTTGTCAGTGATATGTTCTTGCCTTTCCCTTGTATCTGGTCTGTGTCTTTGGATCTCCACTGGTCCATGTAGTGGATGAGCTGAGCCCTGTTCTGCGCCCCAAATTCTCCGGGTAGATACAGAGGTTCCAATGTTGTGTTCCTAGTCCCTGGATCAGGCAGGGCAGGGGCACGCTTTCCGTGCGCACTTGGCAGAGATATCTCTGCTTCCTGGCTGCCCAGATCCCCTCCTCACCAGTCTTTAAACATTTGGGAACTGTTGGTCGAGGTGTCAGATGGGCTGAGCCCTGTTCTGTGCCCCAAAGTCGCTGGGTGGAAACAGAGGTTCCTATGCTGTGTTCCTGGTCCCTGGATCAGGCAGGTTGGGGGTGCTCTTTCTGTGCACACTCTGCAGAGATCTCTCTGCTCCCTGGCTGCCCAGATCTCTTACTCACCAGTCTTTAAAACTTTAGGAACTGCTGGTCCGGGTGGCAGATGTGCCGAGCTCTGTTCTGTGCCCCAAAGTTGCCTGGTGGAAACAGATGTTTCAGTGCTGTGTTCCTTGTCTGTGGATCAGGCAGGGCAGGGGTGCACTTTTCATGTGCACTTCGTAGAGATCTCTCTGCTCCCTGGCTGCCCAGATTTCCTACTCACCAGTGTTTAAAACTTTAGGAACCGCTGGTCCGGGTGGCAGATGTGCTGAGCTCTGTTCTGTGCCCCAAAATCGCTGGGTGGAAACATATGTTTTAATGCTATGTCGCTCAGTTAACTTTTAAATAGAGATTTTCTTCTCAGTACTTGTTAATTTTTATAAATAGGCTTGAGATCATGGAGGTGAGATTATTTCTTTATAAGCTGAAATATTTATATTTTAGATATAGTTTCCTTTCATTTTATTGCACAAGTAAGTCAGAAAGTTTTCCTGGTGAAATCATAAAAAAAAAATCTATCAATAATTACACTGTGTAGATTCAAGAGAATCAGAACAGACATCAGCCATATTGAATACTTAGATTTTGACAAAATGGTGGTTGAAAACTGCAGAGTTGTTTTTATTAAATTTATTATTTTAGTATGTTGTGCAGGATTAATATCAGATCTCACCTCTGTATTATTTGAGGCAGAGTGTCTTCACTTCTTCCTCAGCCATGGTAGCTGGTCCTCACACTGCTGAAGGTTCTCCTGTCCTGTCTCCAGTCTCCCCATAGGCCATGTGCTTGTGGATACATGGGTTCTGGAAATATGAATGCAATAGGAATATGTTTGTAGGACAGACAGTATTACCCACAGAGGCATTTCTCCAGCCTTTGTTTCTATTGCTTTTAATCATTTTGGAGCAATCTTAAACAGGATGATCTTAATTACCTCAGGGGTATGGTTAATGTTTTAATCTATATGTTTTATACATTTTTTTGATCTGAGTATTATTTTAAAAGTTTAGGAGTTCATGGGATGATTTTGGTATAGACACAGTTTGTCGATTATATAGCTCTTTATGTTCTCTCTCTGTCTCTTTGTCTCTCTGTCCTCTCTGTGTGTCTGTCTGTCTGTCTGTCTCTCCCTGTCTCTCTCTTTCTCTTTGTGTGATGTGGTTAAATGTGGTGTATGCATATGTGCATATTTATTTATCTGTATGGATAGATGCTGAGACTTGATATTGACATTAAATTGTCTTCCTCAATTGTTCAATTGCTTCTCTGCCTTTGATTTCTTTCTGTCTTTTTATCATTTTACCCACTTCCTCCCACACCCCTTTTTTGACAAGTGTCTCTCACAGAACCTGGGATTTGCCATTTCAGTTAGGTTAGCCAGGCAGTAAGCCTCTGGGTTCCTCCTGGCTCTCCCCTTGTACTAATCCCACTACTTGAATTGAAGGTAGACAGTAATAAGTCATGATTTTCTAACTGTGGGTCTGAGGATCTGAACTACAGTCCTCGTGTTCACACAGCAAGCCCTTTACTGACTGGGCCCCCCTCCCTTAACACACACATTTGTTTAAAGTCTCTTATCATCTCTGAGCGACAGTTTGACTTGAAATTGAAGCATTAGATTAAATTTGATGATGCATCATAGTCTCACTGGCTGCATTTCCCCTTTCTAAGCAGAACATAAAATAATGATGAATGTTCCAGTTGATGGTAACGTAGAGCTGGTGAAATACTGTACTCCATGTGTGCGATTTGAGAGGCAGATTTAATTGATTTGGATGATAAATATGCAGCAAGTGTGGTAATTTAGTTCGTCTGTGTAAATGACTTTGAAGTAGATAACATTTTCCTCTTATATCTTTTCTCGCATTTTCAGAAAGATATGATGGCCATTAAAACTTGGCTTCAATTTAGTCTGTATCACCTGTCTGCCCCATTTTGAAACAGAGCATGAACACAGGAACAGTCCAGGTTTAGGAGAAGGCAAAGAAGCAGACTGCTTAGGTTATTTTTACCTAAATCTAACTAGTAAGGAAGCTTTTTGCAGGAAAGAAGATGGAATGTTTACACTGAACTGTGTTTGTTAAATCATAGTCCTGAAAATATGCCTGTAGAATTAGACTCAGTGCTACAAGTCTGTGAGAGCCAAATGATGCTCCAGAAATTCAACTTGGTCTGTGGGAAACTGCTGTAGATACAGAGAAATGTTTCTGATTTTATGTTTGTTTCTCAATGAACTCGATGTGTTAATTTTTGTGGTCTTTACTTTGTAGAGCATTAACTGAATATGAGTCCTCAGGTTATTTTAGAAAATTTAAATTATATACACACTTTCCCATATTTTTCCACTAAGTAAAAATATGTAGTTCCAATAGCAATGTTTAGCAATAATTATGCATTCTAATTAAAGGAAAACAACTCTTGTGCAAACTGCAAAGGAATGAAACACTCCCTTAATAATGTGCAGCCGGGACCAGTCTATTCCTAAGAAGAGTGAAATTAAAGAGTGTTTACTTAATATAGCCACAGAGATTAGAAATGAATGAAAGCTGCAGTAATAAAGTCCAGCGATATTATCATTTATTATAATAAGGTTTTTATTGTTTTGAGACCAGATTTAAATGAAGTTTGGAACTTGGGATTTCTTAAATATTCATTAAATCTCCCTCTATGTTTAAATTTAATAAAACCTATTTCTTTTTGCTCTAATTGTAAGTCCCCGTTGTCATTGTGTTTTGTCTAATGGATAAATATGTAACCACAATGGAATCGTTCCTGCTTGACCTCCTTTTAACATGGAATAAGTAACTTGAAATGATGGGACCTGAAGGGCTCTTGGTGTGCTTCTCCCCCCTCCCCCGAGTTTAAATAACATACACTCACTAAAACCTGACATTTTGCTCACCACTAATGAATCTATAAATCTGTGCATATTTTGGTAACACATCCCCTGCTTTGTAAAACCAAAAGCTATCTACTGTTCTCTGCTCTAATATATTCATAAAGTTTCAGTGAACGGCTGATGAGTAGAACTGAACTCACTGTAAGTTCTTCATAATGCTGTTAGCTTGTTAGACTATCACAATACATAGTTTCCTCTTTTTTTAAATTGGATAATATTTTATTTACCTTTCAAATGTTATCCACTTCTCAGGTTTCCCCTCCATCCCACCTATTCCATTCCCCCTCCCCCTTCTTCTATGATGGTTCTCTCTCAACCACCCACCCACGCAACCTCATGCCTTTCCACTCTGAAAGTCCCCTACACTGGGGCATCACATGCTGGCAGGACTAAAGGCTTCTTCATCCACTGATGCCTAACAAGGCCAAACATTGCTACATGTGAAGCTAGGGCCATAGATCTGTCTGTGTATACTCTTTGGATCTTTGGATGGTGATTAAATTTCTGGAAGCTTTGTTTGGTTGATATTGTCCTTATGGGTTTGCAAACCCATTCAGCTCCTTCAATTCTTTCTCTAACTCCTTCATTGGGACCCTGTTCTCAGTTCAATTGTTGGCAGCAAGCATCCATCTCTGTTTTTAACATGCTCTGTCAGAGCCTCTCAGGAGACAGCTATATTAGGCTCCTGTCAACATGCACTTCTTGGCATCAGTTATATTGTCTGGGTTTGGGTGCTGTCTATGTTTTGGATCCTCAGATGAGGCAGTCTCTGTATGGACTTTCCTTTGGTCTCTGTTCAAAACTTTTTCTCTGTATTTCCTCCTGTGAATACTTTTATTCCCCTGTCTAAGAAGGACTGAAGCATCCACTCTTTGGTCGTCCCTCTTCTTAAGCTTCATGTGGTCTCTGAACTGTATCTTGGGTATTCTGAGCCTTTGGGCTAATATCCACTTATCAGTGAGTGCATAGCATGTGTTATTATTATTTTGTGGTTGAGTTACCTCACTTAGTGTATTTTCTAGTGCCATCCATTTGCCTCAGAATTTCATGAACTCGTTGTTTTTAATAGCTGAGTAGTTCTCCATTGTGTAAATGTACCACATTTTCTGGATTTATTCCTCTGTTGAAGGACATCTGGGTTTTCCCAGCTTCTAGCTATTATAAATAAAGCTGCTCTGAACATAGTGGAGCATGTGCCCTTGTTATATGTTGGAGCATCTTTTGGGTCTAGGCCCAGGAGTGGTGTAGCTGGGTCTTCAGGTAGTACTATGTCCAAATTTCTGAGGAACTGCCAGACTGATTTCCAGAATGGTTATACCTGTTTGCAAGCCCACTAACAATGGAGGAGTGCTCCTCTTTCTCCATGTCTTTGCTAGCATCTGATTGTAGCCATTCTGACTGGTGTGAGGTGGAATCTTAGGGTTGTTTGTATTTGCATTTCCTTGATGACTAGGAATGTTGAGCATTTCTTTAGGCACTTCTCAGCCATTCAATAATCCTCAGTTGAGAATTTTTTTTTGTTTAGCTCCGTACCCCATTTTAATAGGGTTGTTTGATTCTCTGGAGACTAACTTCTTGAGTTCTTTGTACATGTTGGATATTATCCAGATATCATATGCAGGGGGATTGGCAAAGATCTTTTCCCAATCTGTTGGTTGCCATTTTGTCCTAATGACAGGGTCCTTTGGCTTACAGAAGCTATGGAATATTATGAGTTCCCATTTGTTGATTTTTGATGTGGAAGCATAAACCATTGGTGTTCTGTTCAGCAATTTTTCCCCTGTGCCAATGTGTTTGAGTCTTTCCTGAACTTTATCTTATATTAGTTTCAGTATATCTAGTTTTATGTGGAGGTCTTTGATCCACTTGGACTTGAGCGTTGTACAGGGCAATAAAAAAGGTTTGATTTGCAGTCTTCTGCATGCTGACTACCAGGTGAACCAACACCATTTCTTGAAAATGCTGTCTTTTCCCACTGGATGGCTTTAGCTCCTTTGTGAATGATCAAATGACCATAGGCATGTGAGTTCATGTCTGAGTCTTCAAATTTATCCATTTGATCAACCTTTCTGTCTCTGTACCAGTACTATACAGTTTATATCTCTATTGCCCTGTAATCCAGCTTGAGGTCAGGGATGGTGATTCTCCCAGAAGTTCTTTTATTGTTAAGAACAGATTTCGTGATTCTGGATTTTTTTTTTTTGTTATTCCAAATGAATTTGCAAATTGCTCTTTCTAACTCTATGAAGAACTGAGGTGGAATTTTGATTGGGAATGCATTGATTCTGTAGATTGCTTTTGACATGATGACTATTTTTACTGTATTAATCCTGCAAATTTATGAGCATGAGAGATCTTATAACTTTTCTACATTGTTGACCTTAAGCCTAACATATAAATAATTCGAAAAAGCTCTGAAAAGCTTCTTTCTGAGAATTCCAGGTATTTGACAGTGTTGTCATACAAACAAAATTTTAGCAATTTTTGTATTTATTACCCTATAGCCCAAGTTTCCCTTTATGAATTGAAAGAAAACATAAGCCATAAAGACTTACCCATACCTACATTTTTGTTGTTGTTATTAGATGAAAATAGCTAAGGAATCTCCATTTCTTCTGTTTTTTTTTTTTTTTTCTTGCTTTGCTGTGATGGTTTGTATATGCTTGGCCCAGAGGGTGGGACTGTTGGGAGGTGAGGCCTTGTGAGTATGGGCTTTAATAACCTTTTCCTAGCTGCCTTGAAGTCAGTATTCTGCTAGCAGCCTTCAGATGAAGATTTAAAATGCTCAGCTCGTCCTATACCATGCCTTCTTAGATACTCTTATATTTTTGCCTTGATGATGATGGACTGAACCTCTGCACTTGTAAGCCAGCCCCAATTATATGTTGTCCTTATAAGAGCTGCCTTGGTCATGGTGTCTGTTCACAGTAGTAAAAGTCAAACTGAGACATTTGCATATGATTGTTTTTCTCACATTTATGGTTTTCAGATAATGACCTAGGGACAAATAGCTGCAAACAATAATGGACAGAGAGTTAACCTATTATTCCCTCAGTGATACTTCCATAGGGACATGCTACAAAATGTCATTCAATACCACATGCAGAATGCTGACTTTGGGACAACTAAATACAGAAAGGTATTTTATAGGCATGTCTGTAGTTCTTCACCCTGGCAACCACTGCTTCTCACCCTCTAATATTGCCATTTCAAGAATGATACAGTAATGAAAATGTGTAATATGTCATGATTTGTTATTGTCCCCAACTTTTTGTTAAATTCCAGAGAGATTCATTAAGAGATGCCCAAATGGTTGCACATGGGTATAGTTCATGTCTACTCTTGGGTACTATCTGATGGGCATGTAAAACCTTGGGGTCGCAGAGTTGTTGCTTTGCATCCATTTTCCTTCTGTTAGAATTAAGAATTTAGCAAGCAGTCAGCATTTGAGCACAGTTTTTTGTGTAACCATAGTTTTTATTCCTCTGCTATAAATACTAAGAGTGTAATGGATAGTCCCTACAATCACTGCAAGTTTAGTTGTATGAGAAAATGCCCAAGTGAATTGTTTTGAATGGTTTTGCCCTTCTATATTTTCACCTTCAAGGTCTGAATGACTGTTTCTGAGCATCCTGTCCATCACTGGTCATTTTTGTAATTTCTCAGTGTAGCTCTTTTAATTGGATATGTTCTCATAGTCTGATTGGGCTTTATTTATTGCATGTCTCTCTTGTGGGTAACAGTGCTCAATATCTGTTAACACTAGTCTCAGCCCTTAGGTACTTAATGGCATATATTACTAATTGAGCACAACTAGCATGAGAAGTAGTGGAGAAGGCAGTTCACTGACATGTTTCATCTACACCAAGAAGGAAAGCTTCGAGGCCAATAACCAAAGTCCTGACTTGAGTGTAGACTTACACTTTCTCACTCAGGTACTGTACATAAGTCCATACAAAGACCCAGGACCTCTTGACTGATACGGAAACTGTTTCTCTTCGGAAGGGAATCCTGCAGCATTATTACATATATACACCATGATTGTTTTTCCAAGCCACCCTGTAGAAAACTTCTACCTCCCTCAGAGTGTCAATGCAATTTTTTGATGTATATGCATCAGAGTGCTTATGCAGACTTTTGCTATACCACATCACTGCCTATGAGGACCTTTGCTGCCCCTACATGCCTGTGTGCCAAGAGCCAGCCTCAGTCTGTTTGACAGAGTGGTTCAAGAGAAGATAAGGCGTCTGCAAGGAAGAAGTGAGTCAGGCACAGCAGTCCAGAAAATCTTGCAGTTTGACTGACTAGCAATTGCATTGCTTCTTTATTTATATAGGCTTTATAAAACAAAGACAGACTAAGGATTATCCAAGAAGTACAAATGATATCATTTTGTTTCTGAAGATGTGTTTGATTTTACATTACATGTCCTGGGTCACAAGTTCAGTTAGAATTACAGAGCACAAATAAAACAAATCTTATTTTTATTATTAGCCCAATAACTCCAATTTAAAGAATTTAAAGAATGTCTCTACCAAAGCAAAACATTTATTATATGACTATGTGATTTTAGGCTGGAAGTGTTTGCAGTTTTAATGCACTTCAGACAAACAGCAAATACCTGACCTTGTCTTTTTATGAAAGGCAGATACTAACCTCTAACTCCTTTTACTGTGTCATTTCATCATCTATGCTATAAAGTAGAAAAAGGTCACTTTAGTCAACCCCTCCTATTTCCAGAGTTCTAGTCCTCCAGGGGTACTCCTCTAAACTACAGAGGCCATTATTGTAAAAGAGGCTTGGAATCTGTTACTAAATTCTCCTGGTCAGTCGGAGATAATCAGTTGTTTCTGTTTACCTTGCACCAATTACACTGTTGGAATCTGCTTTGGGGAAGACACCTCAGGAAGATTCCTCATTTAGAAATGTCTACCTCAGTACTTACCTGAGCTAATTACTATCTCTGGGGCATAAGGAAAGCTTCCAAATAGTGGCCAGGTAAAGTTATGTTTAGGATTTCCTAAAAAAGACTCAGACATAATTTGCTCTGGAAAAGACATACAGTGAGGTAAAATGCAGAAACTCTCCAAAAATGCAACATGCAAAAACCAAAACCTAAAAACAAGAGACAGAGTGACAGCGATAACAGAATCCAGCTCAGCACTAATGGAACTGTGTCAAACAGCTGTGGCTTTAGGACTTTTGCCATTTCCAGTGGTAATGACTATGCCACCAGTGTCCACACTGCTCCTTAGTGGTTACTAATTCCTAGAGATCTAAAGGTTTACAACGATTAGGCAAGCTGGGAATTTCCTGTAGGGGAGATGAGTGGGATCTACACTTGATAGCTCACAGTGGGTCTAGTTAATCCATTAGTGAGATCTGCACTTGATGAGTCACAGTGGGTACAGTTGCTCCACTAGTGGAATCGATACTTGAGAACTCATAGTGAGTTTAGTTGGGACATTATGCCCTGTTTGAAGTTTTTTTCTCAGCCACCAGAGGTTTAACTGTATGGGAAAAATACTTAGCAACTTAAGAAACATCCCAAACAATACATCAATACAAGCTGTTATTTCTGGTGGAGTAGAAATGACTCAGGGGAATTTTATTGAACTCCCTTTAACTATTGCAGTAGCAGTCCAGGGACAAATGTGCATCTGACAGAAGAAGGCATTGCTTGCTGTCATCTCTACTTTGCAAAAGCTAGAAATGTTGTATTTAACTTGTGTATAAGTTAGTCAATCTTAGAAAATAACTGAACTGTTTTTAAATTTTGTCCATGGTCACAATTCTGATGTTGTCCTTAAACATAATTTGCCTATGATATTTCAGAAGTAGCATGATCACTGGTAGGTAGTTACTATGTACCTATTGATTTTGGCTAACAAATTTGAATCCATGCTTATTTTAAATTTATCAGCAGTAAAACTATGTGCAATTTATTTATTGATGACTACTTTGAACCTATTGCAGTGCTTTTAAAATTGCTTTGTGTTAGGTTAGTATATATTTACCAATTTCTGTGGAATTTTCACTATTTCTTACTAATACCTCTAAAACAAAATATGCAAATCAACATAAAGAAAAGAAAAACCAATAATAAGAAATTGGTAAATTCACTCAGTGAGTGATAAGGACAAAAGGTATCAAAGCCAAATCCAACTATCTAATGTTTCATTGTGAGTATACTATGGACATTGAGTAACCATTATCACTCAGGTGCAGGAGCTTCCCATATATTTGGAAAGACAAATTATTAGTAGAAATGACCTGTTTACTGAGCAAAATTCGTTTTATTTTAATTTTTAAATTTTTTCTCTTTTTTATTAGATACTCTCTACTTACATTTGAGATGTTATCCCTTTACCCTGCCGTGCTCCAATCCCCCTTTCCCCTCCATTTGCCTTCAGTAAGGTGCATTCCCTTCTGATCTTCCTCTCCACCCCATTGCCTTGGAATTCCCCTACACTGGGAAAACTTGCCCTCCCTGGAACAAAATTCTCTTCTCACATTGATGACAGACACTGACTGAGAAAAATTCTTATGATTGACCACTGGGTTTTACACTTCTTGTAAATCGTGAATAAGATTTGAGAAAAGTAGGCAGTTATATTTATGGAAATAAATTCTAAGAAGCTTTTGTGAGAGGGACCATGGGTAGAGGTTTATGTTCGTAGAATTAAACTTCTTTTCTTTTTTTTTTTTAGGTTTTAACACAAACAATTTAATACAGAAATAAATTCTCTTGGTTAATTATGCAGGCATTCTAATAAGAAAATTTACTTTCTCACATTTTGGTAAAAAAAAGTTCCACACCTTACTATAGAATTACATAAACTTATATTCTATAGCATTTCTTACTTGTAAAAATATGCTCTTAAATATAAATATTATACATATATTTGCATATATTAAAATAAATGACTTTTAAAATATTATACTCTATTACCACATATTTTAATATAGAAATGATAACAGGATGAGAATTGGTTAGACACTGTAAACCAGCAAGATATCAGGGGAGAAATATCTTTAAATACAGTGCAGACATCTGTGTCGGTTCTGGTAACACTCATGCTTTGGGATGATGTTCTCCCCAGGAAGACACTTTGGTAAGGATGAACGATTAGTCTCATAACTCAGCTGCCTTGCCTGCTTCATTTCCAGGTCTGAGAGTCTGTATGTTGCTGAACGTTAGTGATCAGTGTGCTAATGCAGTAGCAGTACTACAAATGTGGCCCTTTTAGTCTCCCACACTTTATTTTTTTTTCTTTTTTTCTTTTTTCTATTAGAAAGCTGTATTTATTGCTTATCTTACTGCTATTAACTACATTATGTTGTATTATATTTCTTTCCATAATGAAAATATCCCTCCAGCTTTAAGCAAAGTTCTACCCATCAGTGAGCCTTTTACATTACTATATAAACATTCTTCTTAGACAGAATAGTTATTAAGGTTTGCTCTCGCTCTCTCTCTAGAAAGTTTTTCACCCTTGGAGAAGGGAAGGACTGATTTACAAGACATGTGTGCTAGAAAAATTCATGGGAGAATCTTACTTTCCTCTCTCTACCCTAAATAACTCATCTCTATGAACTCACTAAAAACATAGAGGATTGGTTCCCACAAAACTGAAGGCTTTATTCATTAAGCAACATAATGATTTTTGAGCCACTGCTCCGACCCTTTAGTGTTCTGTTTGAGTATTAACTGCTTTCTTGACAGCATAAAAGAATAAAGAAAAATCTAGTCTTTCCACCACTAACTTCTGAATGGAGTTCTTGACCTTGGTAATACAATGAATCTCCAGCTAAGTCAATGTTGAAAGAAAGAGGAGGACCTAATGATTTTGACCATATCCAAGTTAGATCCAAGCCCTGTTCTAAATGGAGTAACAAGGAAAATGCTCTTTAGTTGCTCACCAGATCACTAGGCTGTATTACCCAGAAGTCTCTTCCTAGTGGAGGTGGTCAGATTAGCAAATTAAAATGTAAGTTCACTTAATTTGGGGTTTCAGTTAAACCAAGTATAAATTTTAATATGAGCTTGCCCCATCTGTCTTGTCTGAAATTCAGACTTTATGGCATCCTGTATTTCTTTTCATCTTTGTGTCTTTATTTTTTTAACTTTATTTTAAAAAACAAAGATAAAAGAAAAAAATTTTAAACATTTTTGCATAAATGTATACAAATACATTTTTGTCAGTGCTTGGCTCTTTTTTTTCTTTTTTTAAGGTTTGATACTCTGCACTAAGGTCTTACTAGTTACAATGAGCAAAAAGTACATGTAAAACAGAATGTAACCCAGAATTAGTCAACGTTTTCTTGGCGTATAAGGATTGAGCATAATGTTTTATTGTTTTGTTTTATTTTCTTTGTTTCTTGAACTTCACACAGTCTGTGAGTTGTTTCTGGGGCAGTCCGAGCCTCTGGGTTTAGCATCCCACTATCAGTGACTGCATATTATGTCTGTTCTTTTGTGACTGGGTTATCTTACTCAGGATGATATTCTCTAGATGCATCCATTTTCTTAAGAATTTGGTTAAGTCATTGTTTCTGATGGCTGAGTAGTACTCCATTGTGTAAATGTACCACAATTTTTGTATCCATTCATCTACTGAAGGACATCTGGGTTCTTTCCAGCTTCTGGCTAGACACTATAAACCAGCAAGATATCAGGGGAGAAATATCTTTAAATACAGTGCAGACATCTATGTCAGTTCTGGTAACACTCATGCTTTGGGATGATATTCTCCCCTGGAAGACACTTTGGTAAGGATGAACGATTAGTCTCATAACTCAGCTGCCTTGCCTGCTTCATTTCCAGATCTGAGAGTATGTATGTCTCTGAACATCAGTGATCAGTGTGCTAATGCAGTAGCAGTATTACAAATGTGACCCTTTTCGTCTCCCACACTTTATTTTTTTTTAAATATAGTTTTTTTATTTTCTAATTTTATATTTTATTTACATTTCAAATGTTATCCCTTATCCCATCACCCCACCCCTGTGTTTATGAGGGGGTTCACTCACCTACTTATCCCCTCCATTCTCCCCACCCTGACATTCCCTTACACTGCAGCATCAAACCTTGGCAAGACCAAGGGATTCTCCTCCCATGGATGCCCAACAAGGCCATCCTCGGCTACATATGCAGCTGGGTCCATCCATGTGTACTCTTTGGATAGCAGTTTAATCTCTGGGAGCCCTAGTTGGTTGGTATTGTTGTTCTCATGGGGTTGCAAATTCCTTCAAATTCTTTAATTCTTTCTCTAACTACTCCATTAAGGACCCTGTTCTCAGTTCAATGGTTGGCTGTGAGATTCTGCCTCTGTATTCCTTATGCTCTAACACAGTATCTCAGGAGACAGCTATATGAGGCTCCTATCAGCATGCACTTCTTGGCATCCACTGCAGTGTCTGGGTTAGGTGGATGAATATGGGCTGGAACTCCAGGTGGGGCAGTCTCTGGATGGCCTTTCATTCAGTTTCTCCTCTAAGCTTTGTTTTTATATTTCCTCCTGAAAATATTTTTGTTTCCCACCTTCTAAGAAGGACTGAAGCATCCACATTTTGGTCTTACTTCTTTTTGAGCTCCTTGTGGTCTTTGAATTGTATCTTAGGCATCCCACAATTTATATCACATTCTATTTGTTAGAAAAGCTATTATGATGGTTTCAGCCTCAAGAGAGGGCCACTTCAAATTGCTTGTGAGAAACAAGTTGGATAAATCATAAGCCAAGGGCAGTGGATATTTCTAGAAGACAAAAACAATTCATCTTAAAAAGAAAGTCTTACCCAAATAACCAAAAGTAGAAAAACCATTGCATGTTTTTTAAATACAGTGTTGCATAATTTAATAAAAATATTATTGTCAAATATGAGAAAGTAAACAAAATATTATAAAATATTTCTTATTTATTTCAAAAATTATAAAATAACTCTTAGAAGCTTTTAACTCTGTGACAGCAAACCAAGAGTCAAGTAGGCTTCCTCCCAGGAATGCATGGATGGTTCATCAATGTAATCCACTATATAAACAAACTCAAAAAAAAAGCCCACATGATTTTCTCTATTATCTCATTAGATGCTCAGAAAGCATTAGACAAAATTCAACACACCTTCATGTTGCAAGTCTTGGAAAAATCAAGAATTCAAGGCTCATACCTAAACATAGTAAAAGTAATATGCAGCAAACCTGTAGCCAACATCAAACTAAATGGAGAGACACTTGAAGCAATTCCACTAAAATCAGGGACTAGACAAAGCTGCCCACTCCCTCCTTACCTATTCAATATAGTACTGGAAGTCCTAGATAGATCAATTAGACAAAAAAGAAGGTCAAATGGATCCAAAATTTTCTATGAACTATTTAAATGTAAAAATGAAGTACATCTATTTGAAATTTTGGCTAGGGAATATATTTTTGAACCTTAGAGGAAAAGTTAGTTTCTTCATTTAGCAGTTTTACATGCTGATCACTTATTTTAAAATACAATTTAGCATTCTAGAATTAGAATTATGTTCCATTACTGCTTATTGACCTAGACAATACTAAATAATCAAAAATTCTCTTTCAAAATCTAAGTCCCCATTTACTTTTTAGTTGTTTTGTTTTTGTTCTTGTTTTTAGCTTCTCGACTGGGTTTCTCTATGTAGCCTTGGATGACCTCATCTTACTCTGTGGACCACGCTGGCCTCAAACTAAGAGATCCACTTACCTCTGCCTCCTGAGTGTTGGGAATAAAAACATGCACCAACATTTCCCGGCTCTAAATTTCTTTTTTTTTTAACAACTTTATTTTACAAAACAAAGATAGATGTACAGATTTTAAGCATTGTTTCCATAAAATTATACAATACATTTTGTCAGTACTTTTTTTTTCAGATTTTAAAATAATTTTTACATAAAACAATATGAATACATTTTTTAGTCAGTACTTGATTTTTTTAAAGGTTTGATAGTATGCATTGAAAACTTAATAGTTACAATGAGCATAAAGTAAATGTAAAACAAAATGTAACATGGAAATAGTCAAAGTTTTCTTGTTGTATAGAAATTTTTTTTGTTTTGTTTTGTTTTGTTTTGTTTATTTCTTGGACTTCATACAGTCTGTGAGTTGTTTCTGAAGCAGTGCGAGCCTCTGGGGTTAGCATCCCAATATCAGTGACTGCATATTATGTCTGTTCTTTTGTGACTGGGTTATCTCACTCAGAATGATATTCTCTAGATGCAGCCATTTTCTTAAGAATTTGGTCACGTTATTGTTTCTGGTGGCTGAGTAGTATTCCATTGTGTAAATGAACCACAATTTTTGTATCCATTAATCTTCTGAAGGACATCTGGGTTCTTTCCAGCTTCTGCCTATTATAAATAGAGCTGCTATGAACATTGTGGTGCTTGTTTTTGTTTTGTGGTGCTTGTCTTTGTTGTGTACTAAGGTGTCTCTGGGGTATATGCCCAGAAGTGGAATAGCTGGGTCTTCAGGTAGTACTATATCCAATTTTCTGAAGTATCACCAGACAGATTTCCAGAGTGGTTGTATGAGTTTGCAACCCCACCAACAGTGGAGAAGGGTTCCTCTTTCTCCATAACCTCGCCAGCATCTGTTGTCGTCTGAGTATTGGATCTTGGCCAATCTGACTGGTGTGAGGTGGAATCTCAGGGTTGTTTTGATTTGCATTTCCCTGATGGCTTAGGATGTCGATCACTTCCTCAGATATTTCTCATCCATTCGATATTCCTCAGCTGAGAATATTTTATTTAGCTCTGTACCCCATTTTTAATAGGGTTATTTGATTCTCTGGTGTCTAGCTTTTTGAGTTCTTTGTATAACTTGGATATTAGGCCTCTATCTGATGTGGATTTGTTAAAAACTTTTCCCATTCTGTTGGCTGCCGTTTTTTTTCTTGACAACGTTTTTAGCCTTACAGAAACTTTGCAATCTCAGTAAGTACCATTTGTTAATCTTTGACCTTAGAGCTTGAGCCATTGGTGTTTTGTTCAGAAAATTTCTTCCTGTGCCTATATGTTCTAAAGTTTTCCCTACTTTCTCATCTAATAGTTTCAGTGTATCTGGCTTAATGTGGAGATCTTTAATCCACTTACACTTGAGCTTTGTACAAGGAGATAAGAAAGGGTCTATTTTCATTCTTTTGCATGTTGAGTGCCAGTTGGATCAGCACCATTTGTTGAATAGGCTGTCCTTTTTCCATTGAATGTTTACTGCTCCTTTGTGAAAAATCAGGTGACCATATATGTGAGGGCTCATTTCTGCATCTTCTATTCTATTCCATTGATCCCCATGCCTATTTCTGTACCAGTACCATGGAGTTTTCAGCACAATTGCCTTGTAATATAGCTTGAGGTCAGGGATAGTGATTTCCGCAGATGTTTTTGTGTTGTTGAGCATGGATTTTGCTATTCTAGGAATTCTGTTGTTACATATGAAATTGCACATTGATCTTTCCAATTCCATGAAGAACTGTGTTGAAATTTTAATGGGGATTGCGTTGAATCTGTAGATTGCTTTTGGTAGGATGGCCATTTTTACAATGTTGATTTTTCCAATCCATGAGCATAGGAGATCTTTCCATTTTCTGAGATCCTCCTCAATTTCCTTCTTTATAGGTTTGAAGTTCTTGTCATACAGGTCCTTCACTTGCTTAGTTAGAGTCACCCCAAGGTATTTCATAGTTTTTGTGACAATTGTGAAGGGTACCTTTTCCCTAATTTCTTTCTCCACATGTTTGTCCCTTGAGTATAGGAAGGCTACTGATTTGTTTGAGTTGATTTTGTATCTAGCCACTTTCTGAACTTGTTTATCAGCTGTAGGAGTTGTCTGGTGGAATTTTTGGGGTCACTTAAGTCCACTATCATGTCATCGGAAAAGAGTGATGCTTTTATCTCTTCCTTTTCGATTTGTATCCCCTTGATCTCCTTTTGCTGTCTAATTGCTCCAGCCAGGACTTCTAGTACTATGTTGAATAGGTAGGGGGAGAGTGGGCAGCCTTATTAAGTCCCTGATTTTAGTGGGATTGCTTCAAGTTTCCCACCGTTAAGTTTGATGATGGCTGTTGGTTTGCTGCATATTGCTTTTATTATGTTTAAGTATGGACCTTGGATTCCTGTTCTTTACAGGACTTTTAACATGAAAAGGTGTTGAATTTTGTCAATTGCTTTCTCAGCATCTAGTGAGATGACAATGTGATTTTGTTCTTTGAGTTTGTTTATATGGTGGATTACGTTGATGGATTTCCTTATATTAAACCAACCCTGCATCCCAGGGATGAAGCCTACTTGGACATGATGAATGATCGTTTTGATGTGTTCTTAGATTTGGTTTGCAAGGATTTAGTTGAGTATTTTTGCATCAATGTTCATAAGTGACATTGTTCTGAAGTTCTCTTTCCTTGTAGGGTCTTTGTGTGGTTTAGGTACGAGGGATGTTGTAGCCTCAAAAAATGAGTTGGTAGCATTCCATATGATTCTATCTTTTGGAATAGTTTGGAGAATATTGGTGTTATATCCTCAATAAATGTTTGATAAAATTCTGCACTGAACCCTTCTGGACCTGGGCTTTTTTTTTTTTTTTTTTTTTTTTTTTTTTTTGGTTTGGAGGCTTTTGATGACTTCTTCTATTTTTTTAGGTGTTATAGGGCTATTTAGATGGCTTACTTGGTCCTGGTTTAACTTTGGGATCTTGTATCTGTCTAGGAATTCGTCCATTTCCTCCAGATTTTCCAATTTTGAGGAATATAAGTTTTTGTAGTAGGATCTGATGATTTCTTGAATTTTCTTAGTTTCAATTGTCCTCTTTCCTTTCTGATTTTGTTAATTGTATACTCTCTCTTTGCCCTCTAGTTAGTCTGGCTAGGGGTTTATCAATCTTGTTGATTTTCTCAAAGAACCAACTCTTGGTTTTGTTGATTTTTTCAATCATTCTTTTTGTTTCTATTTGGTCTATTTCTGCCCTAATTTTGATTATTTCTTGCCGTCTACTCTTCTTGGGTATATCTGCTTCCTTTTGTTTTAGTGCTTTTACTGTGCTGTCAGGTTGCTGATGTAAGCTCTCTCCAGTTTCTTTTTGGAAGCACTTAGGGCTATGAATTTTCCTCTCAGTACTGCTTTCATTGCATCCCATAGATTTGGGTATTTTGTGTTTTCATTTTCGTTGAATTTTAGAAAGTCCTTAATTTCTTTCTTTATTTCTTTTTTGACCCTGCCATCATTTAACAGAGCGTTGTTCAGTTTCCATGTGTACTTAGGCTTTTTGTTGTCTTTGTTGTTGTTAAAGACCAGCCTTAGAACATGGTGATCTGAGAGGGTGCATGGGAGTATTTCAATTTTTGTATATTGATTGAGGCTTTTTCTGTGTCCAATTATGTGGTCAATTTTCGAGACGGTGTCATGGGGTGCTGAGAAGAAGGTGTATTCTTTTACTTTAGGATGATATGTACTGTATATATCTATTAATTCTAGTTGGTTCAAAGTCTCTGCTAGTTTTGCAGTGTCCTTGTTCAGTTTCTGTTTCCATGATCTGTCCATTGGTGAGATTGCGGTATTAAAGTCTCCCATTATTATTGTGTGGGGTGAAATGTATTTTTTGAGCTTTAGTAGGGTTTCTTTTATGAATGTGGGTGCTTTTTTATTTGGAGCATATATGTTAATAATTGAGAGTTCCTCCTGACAGATTTCCCTGGTTATGAGTAAAATGTGTCCTTCCTTATCTTTTTTGATAACTTTTTGTTGGAAATTTACTTTATTCGATATTAGAATAGCCACTCCAGCTTGCTTCTTGGAGCTGTTTGCTTGGAAGCTTTTTTTTACCACCCTTTTACTCTGAGATAGTGTCTGTTTTTGTCTCTGAGATGATTTTCCTGTATGCAGCAAAATGCTGGATTTTGTTTATGTATCCAGTCTGATAGCCTATGTCTCTTTATTGGTGAGTTGTGTCCATTTATATTAATAGATATCAAGGCATAATTGTTTCTGTTTCCTGCCATTATTGCTTTTGTGAGTTGAGTTGTGTCTGTGTATTTTTCTTCTTTTAGTTTTCTTGTATAGGAGTTTTCTTGTTTTTACTAGGCTGTATTTTTTCCTCATTGTATTGGGTTTTCCACCTATAATTCGTTGTACTGCTGGGCTTGTGGTCAGATATTGTGTAAATTTTGATTTTTCTTGAAATATCTTCATCTCTCCATCGATGGTGATTGATAGTTTTGCTGGGTATAGCAGCTTGGGCTGGCACTTCTGCTCTCTT
Organism: Micromys minutus; assembly: GCF_963924665.1. Classification (NCBI taxonomy): domain Eukaryota; kingdom Metazoa; phylum Chordata; class Mammalia; order Rodentia; family Muridae; genus Micromys; species Micromys minutus. Next base: position 40,425,684 of record NC_137974.1, read on the forward strand.
AGCGTCTGCATGATTTCTGTCCAGGCTCTTCTAGCTTTCATAGTCTCTGTTGACAAATCGGGTGTGATTCTGATTGGTCTGCCTTTATATTTAACTGACCTTTTCCCCTTACTGCTTTTAGTATTCTTTCTTTTCTTTGGGCACTTGGTGTTTTAACTATTATGTTAAAATTTAATATTAATTAATTTTAATTAATTAATATTAAATTAATTTTAATTTTTTAAAATTAAAATTAGGTAGGTATTTCTTTTCTGGTCCAACCTATTTGGAGTTCTGAAGGCTTCTTTAATGCTCGTGGTCATCTCATTCTTGAGGGTAGGGAAGTTTTCTTCTACGATTTTGTTTAAGATATTTACTGTGCCTCTTAGTTTATACTCTTCTCCCTCTTCTATTTTTATTATCTGTAGGTTCGGTCTTTTCATTGTGTCTTGGATTTCCTGAACATTTTGTGTTAGGAGCTTTTTGTTTTTTGCATCTTCTCTGGCTGTTTTTTCTATGTGTGCAATGTTGTCTTCTGCCCCCGAGATTCTCTCTTTACTCTCTTGTAATCTATTGGAAATGCTTGCTTCTTTGACTCCTGATTTCTTTTTTGGTGTTCTGCCTCTAGGATTATCTCTTTTAGCGTTTTCTTTATTGTGTCAATTTCTGTTTTAATTTCCCTCTTCCATTCCTTTATTTCTTTGGTTCTGTTTTCCTCTAGTTCTTTGAGTTCTTTGAGTGTTTTTCTTGTTTCCTCTTTAAAAGCTTCTGAATCTTTTTGCTTTTCCTCCCATTCTTCTTTAAGTATCTCTATTAGCGTCTTGAGGTATGATTTCAGGTCTGCGTCCTCTTTTTCTGGAGTGTTTGGAATTCCGATGTTTGCTGTTATGGGAGACCTGGGTTCTGGTGTTGCCAGGTTGTCTTGGTTTCCTTGGGATATACTCTTTCCCTTTCCTCTTGCCATTTTGTTGTCAGTGATATGTTCTTGCCTTTCCCTTGTATTTGGTCTGTGTCCTGGATCTCCACTGGTCCAGGTGGCAGATGGGCCCTGCTCTGTTCTATGCCTCAGAGTCGCCGGGTGGGAACAGAGGTTCCAAATTTCTGTTTCTGGTCCCCGGGTCAGGCAGGTCTGAGGGTGTACCACGTGTGGGCACTCCGCAGAGATCTCTCTGCTCCCAGGCCGCCCAGATCTCCCACTCACCAGTCTCTCAACCTTAGGAGCTCGCGATCCGGGTGTCAGATGGGCCGGGCTCTGTTCTGTGCCCTGAAGTCGCTGCCGGGTGGAAACAGAAGTTCCAAAGTTCTGTTCCTGTTCCCTGGATCAGGCAGGTCGGAGGGTGCGCCCTGTGTGGGCACTCCACAGAGATCTCTCTGCTCCCTGGCTGCCCAGATCCCCCACTCACCAGTTTTTCCACCTTAGGGGCTTGTGGTCCGCGTGGCAGATCTCCAGCTCTAAATTTCTATACTCAATTTTCTTCTTAAACTTATTTATTGCTGCCTGTAGAGAGTAACCATGCAAGCTATCATTAAACATCTAAAGAAAAACCAGGTGGGTACTGGACAGGTTCATCCACAGAAACATACACATATGTCCAGTCATATTGCAGGTACTTAACATCCAAGTATGAGAGAGAAAATGGTATCTGGAAACACTTCTTGACAGTTTGTCTTAGCACTCTAAGGAAGGTGCTCTGGAACAGGCTCTAATGAACATCAGAAGACATAAGCAACATTAGGCTATTGTGAATATTTTTCAATAGAACGATATATATAATATCTGCCCTATTATTTTGGTGCTTTTAATCAGGCTTGTGTAATTAATTAAATAAAAATATTAACACATTTGCATAAAATCATATTTCAACTTATAAAATGAACAACTCAATAGTTATGTATTTCTTCAGTGCATAGGAGATCAGTGCAATGAGGCAGTGATTCACAAGAGCTCAGGTAATTCTGCCTGTGTGGTCCTTCTTCATACCCACAATAGCAGGAGATGTTCTTTCTTTCTTTTGTTGCTGTTGTTACTTCAAATTCCTTCTCCTCAGTAGAGTTGTCTTCCAGTCCAATGGAGTTTCAGCTCTGTACTCTCCTGATGACTACATACATACTACATACCTTGCTCAGGGGCTGGAATTCTTCATATCAACTCTAGACAACTTCTTTTTATTCTGCTCTAGCACCTAGTTCTTAGTACCTCATCAAGGGATATCCAAAATACCCTCATAGGGCCTGAATGACTCATTTGATATTTTGCTTCCCCTTCATTCCTTCATACCATGGAACATGCTTCCTTAGCTAAATACCCGCTTTTATTACTCTCCATTCGCCTCTCCTCTGTCTTCTGCCATTATCCTAGTGGTGACCCTCTGCAGGAAAACTGTACTATTAACATTAAGCACAGAGTATGGTGCTAATGAAAAGGCAAATGTAATCTATGCCAGAGCTTGTTTATGAGTGGATTGTGGTTCTCATATGCCCCTAAGAAGAGATGGGTATGCTAATATATTGATTTTTTTCAGGCCCAGGGAAAATCTGCATAATGTGGCTTCATGGGGCTCAACTCATCTTGTCTTTTTCATTCTCCATAAAGGATTAACACTCTGTTCTTTAGGAGGCTTCCACTTTGCAGGACTACTATTCCAGTAGTTTTTCTGGAATACAGGCAAGCATGAATAATGTAGATAAAGATTTAGCAATCGCAGGAAATAATTGGCAGGCATGAATGAATTTTAAGTTATTGGCAAAGCAATCTCCTGAGTGCGTAACCCAGAATAGCATGTGGCAGAATAAATCACCTGCAGAGTGCTTTGTAATCTGTGCTGTCTTAATGGAATAGCAAAGTTGCCTATAGGTGTCCCTGAGACATGGCTGTAAATGGAGATAAATGATAGACTAGAATTTCTTTCCAAATATGGCCCTTTGAATCCTAAAAATCATCAAGCATACAGCAATATAATAATACGTTATTATATTTGTTTAGTCCTTTTGTTTAGTCTCTAAGTGATCTGTGAGGCACTTTAGTATGCTGCCACAAATTCTAATATACTATAACATGAATAAAATTTAAGTGTTCATATTTTGTAAGTTAGAAGAACTATCGAGGGAGCAAAGTCAAAAGGCTGAACATTTTAGGTTTTGGTCAGTTTTCTCTTTTAAACATTGTTTTAATGAAAATGGAACTTATATTACTAAATATATATGAACACACACACACACACACACACACACACACATGCAGACACAGGCACACATTTTCATTCTGTGTATTGGGATTCTTCAGGCATTAAGTGATAAGAGCCCTTGAGTGTCACTAACCAAAACACACTCATTCTTCTCCCTTCACAGTTCAGTAGTTGCTGAGCATCCACAATATTCAGTGTCCTTTTGTCTTTCTCCTCCATGTTCCTGACCATGTGAGCTTCTCTTCCTCTGGTCGGTTCCCTCATGGTGGCAATGTAGTGGCTGCTGTTACAGGCATAGGTAAAGTGGAGCCTGCAGGTTCTCTTTGAGTTGTGGCTTCTAAAAGAGAGACCTGTCTAATAGGTCTCTCTGTTGGTTTTGAGGAAAATCAAAAGGGATATAATATCAAACCTGGCATTGACCTCTTTTTCAAAGCATGAGAAATGGCTAGGGTGGACATGTCCAAAAAACTTTTTATTTTAAAATAACATGACCATTCCTGTGGAGGCACAGTAAAAGGAGCCGAATGCCAACCTACAAAGTCAGCCATTCTTGGTTGTTCTCTTATTTACATCAACTATTTCAGTATTTTCCAGACAAAAAATAAAAGTTCAGTGAATAGTTCTGATAGGCACAATGATGTTACAGTTAGAGGCTATTTAATTCATTGGCTTATAGTCACAAAACAAGATATAATATTGCAAATGAGCTTCCAGTTCCCACTTTGTGGCTGGACCAGAGCCTCTACACTGGACCTGGTCCCACACAGTATACACCCCTGTTGCAGCTTGACTCCCTGGGTTTCTAGGTTGGCAAACATATCAGGAAACACGCCCGAATGCACACATGCACACATGCAAGTGCACACACACACACACACACACACACACACACACACACACACACACCAGGGAAGAGAGGGAGTACACCCTCAGAAGCAAAGAGGAGGGGGAATGGGATAACAAAGTCTGGAGGAGAATGGGCTGGGGAGACAGGAGAGGGTCAACATTTGGATGTAAATAAGTAAAATAATTAATTAAAGAAAAAAACCCAGATTGCCAGAACAGAAGTTGACAGATAGTGACCCGATCCTTCATGACTCTCCCATTGGCTCCTTGAAGATGTGCAATGGAAAATCAGGCTGCCCAGAAAACATGTTAAGTTCATAAAATTAACGTCGAGTGCAACAGAAATTGCTCTGTTGTTTCCAGGGAAAACAGTCAGGGGTTTGTATGAAAATGATAAAATCATGATGGCCCCTTGATCTGTGGTACGGAACTCTTTCCTGAGTGATGCTTAATGAAAGGTGGTAACCACTTAGTTTTCAGGATCACATAGGTAAGCAGGTGACTACCAAATAGAGCTCATTTCCTATGTAGTCGTTATGATGATTCATGGAAGATAACTGCTGTCAAGAGATTCTTTCTTACTTCCTTTTACTCTCTTTCTTACTTCTTGGTATCTTGCATGGTAAAGACAAAGGAACTTTAGTAGTTTAAAAAAAATAAATGCAATTCATTAGTCATTATATAAACAATTTCTTAAGAGACCAAAATACAGCTGTATCTATCCCTATTTCTCTCTCTCTCTCTCTCTCTCTCTCTCTCTCTCTCTCTCTCTCTCTCTCTCTCTCTCTCTCTCTCTCTCTCTCTCTCTCTCTCTCTCTCTCTCTCTCTCTCTCTCTCTCTCTCTCTATTTATCTATCTATCTAATATTGACTCCTAAACTATCAGATATTTAAACTTGAACATTTTATATGGCCACCTTTTATACTTTTGTTACACTGGTTTCCTAAATACAATCTTTAACGATGTATTAAAATCAGGATACCTTCCTAAGCTAAACTCTCAGCCAGTTAAATGGGGACAGATGAAGTTAAAGTAAATGCATGTGAAAGTAAGTGCACAACGGAAAGGAAAAATCACCTCCAAATTTACAGTGTAAAATGATGCTATCGCCAAAGGTAAATATATCATTTTAGAGAAATAAAATTGTAGCTGTAAATGTCTGCTTACATGCTGAAGACCATGAGAAATAAATTCTAACTTGCTATTCTGTTTTTGCAGATGATTTGAATTATTTCAAGAACCCAATATCAGGAATATAGCGATTAGGTAATTCTGACTTGCCATAAACTCAGTTACCTAAACTCTTTGTGCTCTGTCCCGTCAGCAGTAGAATTATGTCACTTAGCTCTGGGGTAGTCCTTTGTAATTCTAAGGATCGGTGATGTAGAGCAGATGTGCTATTCACTTGCACATGCGCAAACAGCGACTCCATTACTGGAATCTTGAACAGGGATGGTTGTCTCAAGTACTGATCCTACAAGGTCAACCCTAGTGCCAACAAGGGAACAGTCAGGGAAGCCTTAATAGGAAAAGCCTCTCTAGGAAATAAAAAGGAATGGATACATTCACCTACTGAAATCAGACAAAATGGGCCACAGAGACTGCTCTGTGAATACAGCACTTGTCTCTCAAGGGCAAGGCTTCGACTTTGGTGCTCCATAGCTATTGAAAGCCATAGTTAGAGTGAGTATAAACCCTGCACTATTAAGAGTTGGGAGGAGGAGACAGGAAAAGGTACTGAGTTCTCCCTCCAGCTAGCCTGGCATGTGTAGTGGTGAACAATACACTCTTTCTCAAGCAAGGTAGAAGGCAAAGACCAACGGCTGCCGTAGTTCTCTGAGCCTCAAGTATGTGGCATGGTATTCCTGTGGCTATGTTCACACACCGGTACATACTTTTAAGTACAGCTACATGGAAAGATGAAGAAAACCAAACAGAAACTATTAGCAAATCATAAAGTTGTTGTCCTAAGTTAGATCACCAGAGGTGGGTGCCTGCATGTACAAGGTGAAGAGGACTTATGACTTTAACTTGTCACAAAAATCACAGAGCTTCTCCTTACCCTGAGTGTGAGGGATATGAACTACAGACATTAATTCATTTGCGTGCAGTATCACTTTTGCATTATGGGCATGTTATGATGATGGTGCTGACTGTTTATAGCCGTGATTGTCAAAGCCAGCTGGGTATTTGTGTTCTGCAGATGCACGTTGCCAGGAGTCATTATAAACGACTGGATCAAAACTGAGAAAGATGCTGGGAATGTAACTTGCTTGGCAGCAGGAAAATAAACCCTTGGCTCAATTTCCAGTACCTCTCCTCAGTTTTTGGTGGGGTTGCCATGGAATCTGTTTTACTTGGGGTCTCTTTAAAAAAAATCATTTCTAAATCCAGGATGTAGATTAAAGGAAAAGTTTTGTTTACCAAAATTTATATTTAATTATCTTGAAAGTTTTCTATCACATCTACGAAGCCAATCGTGATCTCCCTTCCTTCCTTCTTTTATGTCACTGCAATGAACTAATGAACTTGTGGATGCTCAACCCCCAACCCCCAAATCTGTTTCATTTCTATTGTTCTGTCTTAGAAGTAAGGCTCATGAATTATAGTATACAATGATCAACTTTGTAAGTGCAATCACATTTATTGATGTGCATGGAATACAAACCCCATGTGCAAAGAATGTGTTTGTTCTGTGACTAGGAAGCTTATTGCTAATGAATACTTTGGAAAGTCTGACATTACCTATTTGAAGATAGGTCACAGAATAAAAGTAGATATAAGACACATTTGCAAATAGATAGCAGGGAAGTTGAGACTAAGAGACCCTTATGAGAAAATACTTGTGAGCCAACACAAAATCAATTTTATAAAGAGAACACACTGTTTTATGTGCATGCTAAACTTAGCCAGTAGTGGAAAACTTTACTGACTGGCTGCAGGATGCTTAATTCTACAGCCTACAGCCTTTGTTTCTCTATCATGTTAATTAGCCACTTCTTAAAACATTCCTTCATTTGCTGATTTATATGAAATAAAAGTGTATAAGACAATTTGGTGGCTACAAAATGAAAGAGTGGTGACTTTTTTCCATTATTAATAATTTGAACAATGGGGCTATTTTCTTTAATAGTCTACTTAGTAAGTAGCTATACATTTGAAAAGCTATTTTTATACCATATCAATTATAGGTTTAATTTCTTCCATGGCCACATTATTTTAAGTGCCAAATAGGCTTCAAATCCAATAAAGGAAAAAGGAATAAAAAGTATTAAACAAGATAATTTTATATGTCAATAATCCAATAACTTAGTCAGAATTTCTTCAACATAAAAGCTAATGATACATAATTTTCCAAAAGATAGCCAGTAAAAAAGTTCTGAATTTTCTCATTAAAAAAAAAAAAAACCCCAGAATGATGGTTATTAGAAATGGTGGCAGACAGTCATGGGGCTTTCACAACAATACTGGTCCAATGTTACAGACTTTCAGACAGATAAGAAGAATAAATAAAAAAGGATGCATTTCACACTAATAGCATAACTATATATGATATTCTTTAAAATTGAAGAGTGGCCTGAGTGTTCTCATCCCATAAAGATTATTCCATGCGATATTTCCATTAATTAGCTCAGTATACAATTCTACAAGGCATAAGTGTTCCTAGGTACATTGTAACACACTACAAAGATAATCCAGTTTTACATAATGGAAATTATTGCTAACTAAAAAGAAAATATAGACACTCTGAGAAATCATAGGTAGGGAAAAGTAAAAGAAACCAAACTATTTAAACAGAGTTGGGGCACTCTGTGTCTGTCAGCATTTCTAGCACACAAGAGCTCCAGTGTTAGGACACTTGGAGACGTTTCAGATTCAAAGGTGTGGTACAAAGAAGGGGAAGCACATTGTGGTTCAGACAGGAGCTAGATGACCTTGCACCTGTGGGCGGAAGAGGACATGTGTTATGAGAGCCTGCTGAGTGCCGCAGCAGTGGAACGGGGCGTCTTCCAGGAGCACGTGACGTGACAAAGTTAAGCAACTACATCAGAGCATCCTGTCATCGGAAAGCTCCTGGTGCCTCCTGTTTGGCCACACTCAACTGAGAGCAGAAGTGAAAAATGTTCTAGATGCATTGAGTTGTTTTTCATGTTATGCTCTCTGCACGACTCAGATTCGGTTGAAAGAGTAACACCTCGAAGCCCCTGGTCCACCTTGCCTTTTTGTAGTTTCTGCATGTGAAAAAGACATATTTATACAGACTCCTCTTGCACAGATTTCTTTATTGAACCTGTTCTTCATTAACTACTCATTTTTGTAGGGGAGGGGAGGGGAGGAAAGATTCCCCTCACTCATGTTTTCTCTTAAAAAAAAATACATGTAGATGATCAAACCTTGTCCCTCTGGGCACTTTATGGATTCTTCTCCTATAAGTAACTAAAGGGTTGGATGAAGTTATATAATTTTTAGCCCCATCACCATCAGGTGGTTTGTGTGTGTGTGTGTGTGTGTGTGTATGTTTATGTGTGTGCATGTGTGTACATGTATGTGTGGATGTGTTTGCTTGTGTGTGTCCATGTATGTGTATATGTGTAGGTATATGTGTATGTCCATCAATACACACACACATACACACACACACACACACACACACACACACACACACACACATTTATATCTGACCTCCATTTGTGATATTGGTGAATCTGCCCAAAAGCTGCCTCCTAATAAAACAACATTTATCTACTTTTAATCTGTTCTAATGTGGTCTATATCTGTGTCAATAAGGAGGATAAAAAGCCTGTTGGTGAATTTTACTCAATTTGGAAATATGGTTCATTTTCTCTATTTGTTTATTAAAACAGTACAAATGGATTTGAGTTAAGCTAGGTAAGCTATTCTTAAAGTCTTAACTGGTGACCTCACTTGTGATGCTCAGCTAGAAAAGATATTCATAAGTCCCAATTATGTGACTTCCACAGTGCTCTCTCAGTCTTGACCACATTGGAATGGAGTTCATTGTTAAAAGAAAATGCCAAAAGATCTATATCTTCTCTTTGATGAGCAGGCAGAGTGTTCTTCTGCATCACTAACTTCTAGGGTGGTTACTCATGCAGTCTGGGTAATTGGCTCCTCATTTAGTGTACACTGTAATCTTTTCTCACAGCGTTAGAAAGTTTCAGGTCATGTATGTCTCTCTGACTGTGTTAAGGTCTTTTGTGTCATTAGAGACGACCAAGAATGGTGCTGTACTTGCTGTGGCCTTTCTCTTCTCAGGGTTTGCCTGTGGCTTGCCTGCAAAGCTGTTGGTCTGTGGTAGGAACACTCATGTGATTCTCCTCCCTTTTGCACTAATTCCTGACACCTGTGATCCACATGCCAACACACTAGAGATATAAACGGTAATGTATAATATACTCACAAAGTCTTTGACTTTTCAATTCCTGGATGGAGTATTGATTTCTCTCCCATTGAATTTGAAGTTGACTAGGGACATGCTTAACATGTGGCTTATGTGGAAAGACACCAGGACACCTTCCTCTCTCAATTAGGCAGTTGCCTGGGTGTAAGTCAGTGGCCCTGTTGTATGGATGCCTAAACACTCCTTTAAAAGACACCATGCAGCAAGTGGCTGAAACATGCTGTCCATAGGGGCTGGAGTTAGAGGCTGCCACCTATTCTGTGAGCCACCTTAAATCAGAGTCTTGAGCTTGTGCAAAGCACTAAATGACAGCTCAGGACAGAGCCTTAAGAGCACCCTTAAGAAACCCTGAGCTTGACCATGAAGAATATCTGTTCCCATGCACTTGGCTCAGAGAAACTAAGATTTGTTTTATCCTAGTAGAGTCTAGAATGTCTCTCCTGTAGATCTACGAGTCTGAGGAAGCAGAAAGAAACTGCATCATACCCATAAGTTTTTTGAAGTTATTTCTTTCTGTGGAGTCCCAACAAATGCAACTCAACTACAAAACGTAAGGCAGGCCAATACACAAGTATTATAACCAAAACATTTTTAGTTACAGGTCCTTTCACATGCTTGCTTTACCAGAACATCTTATCTCCTGTGTTTGCCTCAGCTAAACATCCCTTCAGAAGTTGACCTTAGCGAGGCACATCCTTGTCCACTTGTCCATTTTAACAAAACATTCCTTCACCTGTTTGCTCCAGCAACACACTATCCAAATGACTTTCCCAAGAACCTTTAAATTTCCCACTTCACTTTATACTTTTGACATTTTGAGATGTGTTCTAAAATATTTCTGATGCATAGTTAATGAATTTCAGTTTCAAAGTTTCACTTTTTCAAAGCAATGTAGAAAGGTGTTACACTCTGTCCTGCAGTTATCTGAGTCTCCATCACTTGGTGATTGCTACACAGCATCACCCAGTGTACTCTTTAGAGGTCACAATGTTTGGTACCAGCTTTGGATACCTTCTGAGATTGTAGGATTTTCCGAACTAACCTTTTGCTCCTTCTAACTAGAGCTTGAGCCCTCTTTTTTATGTCATGTTGCCTATTTGTAACCCATGTTTACTTACACCTGCATTTGTGTACTATATATTTACTCACACTAATCACTCCCTTGCTCATTGCTCCCAGCTGTCACAGGGACCAGAATCATGTCTGAGTAATTGCTCAGTTTTGTCATCGATTATGTGCACAGGATAGAAGGCTGTGCTGGCTCAATGTGATACACTTGTACATTCTGTCCAGTATTTGTTTAAGCTTTTGCAGTGGAGGGGTTGTATCATGATATTGTTTTGTAATGTGGAGCGACTCAGTTTTTGGGTGCCTTTATACTCTCTTTGCAGGACCCTGCCTTCATGTCAATTGAGAGTTTTGGAATTTTACAGAACATTTCTATTTTAATGAATATATTCTTATCATAATTAAATTGATTTTTAAGGTGTTGTTCTAAAAGTTCTTTCAATAGAAACTATATACAATCAAACAGGTCAACGTCACATTATTATAGTATTTATATACATTATACTATTTCCTTTCTTGAATGGGGTTTTGGTTACTGTAAGTACTTCTATCTGAGATGCAGCCAGAGGTCTGGACCCTGACAAACAGGAGGGGTAAGTTAAGTTTGATCAGCTCATGCTGAGATTAATTAAGAACTCTCTAACTTGCACAGTGCTGCCCAAAGGCATCCAAAAACTGGCATGATAGTACAGAATTATTGCACCAAAGTCCAGGAAAAATAAACCCCAGGATGGTGATATTGGCTTAGAGAGTCTTCTGTTTTGTGTTTCCAGATTCAGGAAGAGGCAGCCGAAAAGCTGAAACACAAGTGGGGAATTTTAATAGGAAGAGGGGTGAAACTTGGAGGCTAGGCCTTGCAAGGAAAGGGTTCAGACTCTAAATGTCTGTTCTTTCAGAGTGTGCTTAGAAAGGTAGGAACAAACAACTCCTTGTGGTAGAGACCAGCCATTGAAAATGTCAATTCCCAACTCCAGGGGGTTGACATGTACTTTCTGACGTTCCCTCTTAAACCCCCCTTCCCACAAAACAAAACAAAACAAATCAAAAAAGAACTTCCTGTAGACATAAAATTAGAAAGAACTTCAGACATTTTTTAAAACTGTTAAATTGACAACATCTACTAGTTAAGCAAACTGGCCCCAAAATGAAAGAAAACAATGACAGAAAATAAAAGATGCCAAGACTGACTTCTATGTCCCCGATGAGGCACAAGTCAGATATTCACCTCCTAAAAATGGCATTTGTTAGTGAGAAGAAAGTAAAGAATAGGATTGGGGCCAGTATGAGTTTGATTTAATATCCCCAAAGTAATTTAATGTAAGATTGTATCTTATGAGGCCAGTGGGTAGTGATTATATATCATTTCAGTATCAAACACCACTGAATAGATGACATGTGCAATACGTTATGATCAAAACACATGGTGCCTACTAGAAGCTCACTTGACAGAGATGGTCAACAAAGCAGCCTACATCATATTTTATAGCAGGCAGAAAGCACTGTCTTCCAAGTAGGAATCAGCGATATCAAATACCATACTTTTAGCAAGATTTAAAAGTGTATTTTATGTGTATGAATATTTTGCCTGCATGAATGTATATCATGTGCATTCCTTATTTCTAGGTTTTGGAAATTGAACCCGTGTCCTTTGTAAGTGTAATCAGTGCCCTTAAACACCAAGCCATCATCTTTCCAGCCCTTTAAGATCTTATTAAAGGTATGAACACAAGTAGGTAAGCAGACAGAATAAAAAAGTCTGTGGTTACCAAAGGCAAACAAGCAAATAAACAAGCAAACAACAAAACAAAGTACGGATAGAACAGTTGTATAATGGGCTACCTATTTCGACTCTGAATTAACTCAGGAGTTTTTTTCAAAGTCATACATGAATGTTCAACAGTAAAAATCACATCGCGATGTCAGTAATAAGATTTGACAACTTTAAAAGCTAAAACCTAAATGTACCAATAATAAAATAATTCCAAAAGAAAGATGCCATTAATCAAGCGAACAAAAGTATCAAACACAAAGACTGCTGGTTCATCTATGGAAAACAGGTGAAGTAGTACTGAGAGAAAGAAGATCCAGAAACTCAAAATAACTAAGGCAAACGTTAAGTTTTCTTTTTGGTAAAGTGTAGTTTAGATTCCAGAATTTACACATTAATTAAAAAGACAAAAGTAAGCTAATTCTGAAACTCTTGAAGAAGGCAGGATTCCTGTTTGTCTGCCTGCACTAAGGTTTACTTGATCTGTGATGTATAGAAGAAAAGTTGGAGAGAATGTGCACACTGTTTGCAGTTGAGGTCTTTTTAGTAATTCCTGTCTTCCTTTGTTAGAGTATCTATGGCTGTAATAAAACATCATGACCAAAAGAAACTTAGGGAAGAAAGGGTTTCTGTGGCTAACAGTTTCGTACCATATCTCAGTATTAAAGGAAACCAGGGCATACTCAAAGGGACTGAAGGCAGGGGCTGAAGCAGAGATCATGAGGGAGTGTTGCCTGCTATTTTCCCCTCCTGTTTTGCTCAGCCTTTACTCTTATAGAGCTTAGATCCTCCAGTCCTATGGGGGGCAATGTGCACTGGATGTGTCTGTATCAAGCATTACTCAAGAAAACTGGCCTTCAGGCTCACACAAAGGATAAGCGGATGGAGTTATTTTCTCAGCTAGCATTCCCTCTTCTCAAAAGACTCTAGCTTGTGTCAAGCTGCCAGAAAACTAACAAGAGCCTTATCTATGGTTTCTGAGGTTGCTACTTCTGTTTTATAAATACCACAACTTCCTTTTAAGTCCTATGATCAAGCAAAAATCTGAAGTAAACATTTAAAAATGAAAACAAGATTTCTTAATTGTGATCAATTTTTGTTTTTACTATCTTGCCTGAAAAGTTTATTTTAAAACTTAGATTGCTATCACTCACTGTAATCATGACAGAACAGCAATTCTCTGTCATACAACCTAGTCCATTTTTGTTTGCAGTTTTTTATTTTCACATTTATTTAGATATTCATTTATTTTATTTAAAATGTGTATGTGAATTATGTGACATTTACAGAGTGTGTGTGTGTGTGTGTGTGTGTGTGTGCCTGCGTGTGCCTGCGTGTGCACACATATCAGAGTTCCTTACCTTTTTATTAGTTCTGTTTTTGAATAGAATACTTGGTATATACATGAGTTTAAGAAGAAAAATGGAAATGAATTTAAATATGTGTTTAAAGTAAAAAAATTCAAGGTGAAATTTGTGTTAAAATGAGACATATTAGTACTGATATTATTATGTAAAATGACTATTTAAAAAATAAATATATATTGGAGTCTGCCTAAGAAACTGTCCTGTCCTGAGAATGGGGTCACCAGTGGAAAAGTTAGAGAAAGGATTGAAATATCTGAAGGGGTTTGCAATCCCATAAGACCAACAATACCAACCAACCAGAGCTCCCAGGGAATAAACCACCATCCAAAGTGTACAAATGGGTAGACCCATAACTCCAGCTGCATATGTAGCAGAGGATGGCCTTGTTGGGCATCAATGGGAAGAGAAACCCTTGGTCCTTCCAAGGCTTGATTCCCCAGTGTAGTTGAATGTCAGTCTGAGGAGGCAGGAGAGGGTAGGTGGGTGGGAGACCACCCTTATAGAAGCAGGGGGAGGCGAGGGATAGGGGCTTTAGGAATAGGAAACTGGGAAAGGGAATAACATTTGAAATGTAAATAAAATATATTCAATAAAAAGTGGGTGGATACAGACTAGTTTCTAGTTACATTCCAGAGTTAGCTTCTTCATCACTACTCAAATGGCTGAGTTGAAATGTTTGTAGAAGAAACTACTGACCGATATGGCAAAAATAAATAAAAGAATCATTTAAGCACGAAAGAAAAGAAAAGGGAAAACGAACTGTCCTGTCCTCTGAACTAACAAATCACCCTCTTTTTATCCCCTGCATTAGATCACTATTCCGCAGATATTGTGAAGGCCTTCTCTGACTGTTCTGCCTTGTGAAACACCTGTCTATTTTTTATAACTGCATGTTGATGTGTCTTCTTAATTGCATTTACTTTTTGAGATATAATCATTTTATTATGTTTGACATTTAGCTACGGGTGGATGCTTTGTTTCTAATGAGATTATAAATTCATGAGGGTAGGAAATATCTTTTCGTATTTCAAGCAACCAACAATGTGCCCAAGACCTCTTCCTAAGACTGAGCTGCCTGGGTTAAGGACTTAAGCTTGTATGAGCAAAATGTAATATTTGGGGGCATCACGGTTTATACGACTTCTCCTAAACCGTGTATTTTTCTTGCTCTGCTGCTATTAAAGTAATGAGATTTCTGGTTGAGTACTCATAATGCATAACTTCACAGTTGGAAGTGATAAAGAAGTTCCTTAGACGAGCTGCAGAGCTAGCCCCACATACATATTACCAGAGATCTTCCATGCCGCCTTCACCGGAAGAGTGTATTTAGAAAGCTAAATTGACCCGGGGATGCTAACAGCATCGATGTTCCATTTACTGGTATGGAGAGAAACATCATTTCAACTACAGGTGCATTGCACTTTCGAAGATTTCATTAATTGGAATTACCCATGAGATATTGGTCTACAGCCAGCAGTAAATATTTTTAAGCTTCAAATTTGCATGATGTGACCTTTAAAATTATCTTCCAACTTTCTCGGCATGTGCCGCCTAACCGCATATAGATTCCAATTGTGCTCGAGGGTGGGGTATTGAAGAACAGGCTCTGGAGTCAGGGAAGCTCTAGTGTTGACTTGGCAACCTTGGGAGAGTTTCATAGTGTTCATACTTTGTCTTCCATATTTACGTTATTTTTTTCCGCTTGGCTTTATTCACCTTCTTGGGAGATATCATAAGGATCCAGAATAAAGGTGTCCTATGTCTAAGAATATTAAACACTGGTGCTGCTGGCCTTGAGATCAAATCATGTCCCTTTAAACAGTGTAAATTGCCAATACTGAAAATGAAATTCATTTAATATGACCAGATTGCAACATACCACAGGTCAACGAAATGGTGAGCTATGGAGCCCCAGTTGCATGCTCTCTCGGTGTGGCTGACGCGAGGTCCATCTCACCAATGCAGCCCAGGGTTCTGTAGTAGCATGAAATTACAAACCACTCACCCAGGAGAGGGTCAAATACCAGCTCCAGGAACTTCCTACTTCTGTCACACACCATAAAGAAATCTGGGACCATGTGTAGGTTAGTTAATTTGAATAAAAGTTTTGTAGCAGGATCAGAGGGGCTGCCTCTATGTAAACACTGGGGGTCATGCAGCTGCAGAAGCATCTCTTGCAGGAGGACCTAATTGAGGACTGACTGAGAGAACAGGGATTGCTGGTGCAAACACTGCTAGCCAGTCAGGGACTGTTTAGATACTTCCTTGTGACCAATGGGGGCATGGTATAGAGGATTAAAGGAGCCTGCAGCAGGTTTTAGATGAGCTTACTGCAGCATTCTCACCTGTGTCTGTGACTCTGCATCACCTCACCCCCAACCCCCAAGGGCAGGTAGGGTCAGGTGGAGAGCATATGGGAAATTATATTTTTTTTTGACTTTTTTAAATGACTATGGGCTTTGTACAAGGAGATGAGAAAGGGTCTACATGTACTTTATGCTCATTGTAACTAGTAAGATTTTAATGCATACTATCAAACCTTTAAAAAAATCAAGTATTGGCAAAAATGTATTCATATACTTTTATGCAAAAATGCTTAAAATCTGTACATTTATCTTTGTTTTTTAAAATAAAGTTGTTCAATTAGAAAATGACTATGGGTATGCAAGGAAAAAATCATTATTAAATCCCTTCAGTCCTATACTGTGTTACTTTTGAGTCTGATAATCTGTAATATATCAAATCCAAAGCTTATTTTTAAAACTTTAATTAGAAATTATGTAATAAATGAATATATCTTATTAGATCTATCATTTTATAGTATAGTTCTATTAACATATATTGATCCTTCATATTTTCTAATAATCTTGTATAAGTCACTAATGTATTTAATGACTGAAAAGAATGAGTTGATCACTCAAATTATCAAAACATATAAATAAACATATCACTGTTCCTAAGATATTTAAAGAGGATACTTGGTTTAGTTTTTTATTTTCCATTATAAAAATTTATCTGAAAGTATTTAAAGATTAATGATGTTTTAAAACTATTATTCACTACATCTATTTTCTCACACTTTTATTAACAGTATAAAAATATAATTGATAGCCATGGATATAAAGGGCACATGTTTTCCTATATACTCTAAATCATTAGTGCTCATATCTGTATCTGTGCATTGTTTTTCTCAGAACTATAAGAACTTAGCATGCTCTTTAGACTTCTTATTCACATACATAACAATTTATTCTGTTCCTGCTAATATATTTGTAATTTTAAATTACTATAGTAAACTCGGCAGTAGTTGACTGTAATAAAATTACAGTTTTAAATATTTTATA
The DNA here is from genome assembly GCF_963924665.1 of Micromys minutus. Classification (NCBI taxonomy): domain Eukaryota; kingdom Metazoa; phylum Chordata; class Mammalia; order Rodentia; family Muridae; genus Micromys; species Micromys minutus. Next base: position 40,442,663 of record NC_137974.1, read on the forward strand.
TTGCTATTAGACCACTATAATAATATTTCTATAATTACATTTGTTCACATACTTCTCCTATAAATCATCTGTATTATTTATGTTAATATAAATATTAATGTAAGATCATCTCTCTAAAACATTTAAACTTCAAAATAAGTGAAATTTTTGTAAGTGTATGCATGTTATTTGTAGTAAGAGATACACTTGTTTAGAATAGTTATAATTATTTAAAGACCATAAAAAAGATAATAGTAAATGTAGCAATCAATTTATTTTATTCAAAGCATATCAATCTAACTTTAAAGAAGCTCAAGTAGGATAAAATTCTACAATATTATCTGTACTTAGAAAAATTCATATTTCTGTATACCTTGGTGCATTCTGAAACCAAAAGATTCAAAAGTCAAAAACTATGTCTATGTTTTACCCTATGATAACTATCACAACCTTGACCACAGAACAAGGCTGCTTCATGTGAGGACTTCACTCTGGTCTCAGGTTCCAAAACATGTCTATTCAGTGCTAATGACTCACGTGACAGGTTTAAAAGCATGTCTACTCAATGCCAACACTTTCTATTCAGAACCTTGGTTCAGGTGCTTTCCAATGATAGTTTATTTAAGAATTTGATATGTTATTTAGCAGCACTAATATTTTATAAAATCTCCCAATGGGAACTAAGTTCTGGATGACAGCAGCCTGTCCTTTGGTGTAATATTTTTTCAGGGTTTTTTTTTTTTCTTTTTTCTTTTGCTTACTTTTGGTCCTTGGACTGCAATGATGGTTGATTTTGTGAACTCTTTTTGAATGTTCTTAGTTTGCAAATGTAAATTTGAGTAATAAAAATTGTAAATTTGAGTAATGAAAAGGAGATGGTAGCATTAACTGGACAGATACTTGTAGCAACTCCTGCTTAACCTCCCATTCTGTCAGCTCCGCTCCAGAGCTGCTCCACCTACCATGGATTTCATTTTCTTCTTTTTATCCTCTTTTACCCTTTACTCAATTTTCTCTTGCATTTCCCTTAATGTCTGTGTGCTACTCAGGGACACACAAGCCTTTATTATTTTGAAACTATTTAAAATGTGAGTAAGTTAGTTCCTGTGATTTTTATCTCCCTTGAAAATGAGGTCTCATGTAGTTTTAATCATCAGCTCTGGAGGCAGATTATTGGGAAGGGGTTCTTCTCCATCTCTTCTGACTTCCACAGTTTACACAATTTATGAAACTCCTCTTGGGTTTTTTTTTTTTTTTTAATCTCACCTGTAGTGTAGAGATAAGGAAATCTTTCATGTTGTGATGGCGGGGCATTGCAGTGCTGATACCGGTGTGTAACACTCTTAGAAAGAATATCTGGAACTTGCAGACTGCTCATGTTTGTTCAACAACTACCCACTTTGCTCACAGGTGTAACCTAGTCTCCCGAGTCATCTCAGCAGAAGAAATACCTCTTCTGTGACACTCGACTTTCAAGTTGACCTTGTATCCCCAATGCCCCTTACCTCCTAAGGGCTCAAACGATTTATTAAGCACTCCAGTCATTTGGAATATTTCTTCATAAAGAACATTTTATTGTGGTAGGATGGCAAATTTGTGATATAATTACTGAGCATATATAGTCTGGAATAATACTTTACCTTTGAGCCTCTTGCTTTTATCTTTTCACTTAAACCCATGGTTGTGTTTCTCCCATTATTTTCCTGGCTGAAACAGGCTCTATCAGACTTGCTCCAGTTCTCAGAGCCATAGCTTTTCTGCTGAGTGGATAGCCCTCCTTACAGCTGTCACCACACTGACCTACAAATGTTTTCTGTGCAGGTACCCAGAGGACTTGTCTTCGTTCAAGAGTGATGGTGTGTGCTTGTCTTTCATCTCAACAAAAATCATTGTTTTAAAACACAAGCTCTGGTTTTTACTCAGTGAAAAACTATGCATTCCTGCTTGTTAATCTAGTATCATATGAATCTATTTAAGTAATATAATGTTTGTTCTGATCAACAACAAAGGGGTTTGATTTCCTTCTAATCATGAGCAATGTTACCTCACCAAATTTTTAAGAAATTAAAGGATGTTACCTTACAGTGTAGAGGACAAGGACAGCTTAATTTTGAACAGATTCTGATGTCAGTGCCTCATATCTTATTAGACAATTTACTATCCTATATCTTGAGATGGCTAAGAACAAAATATATCACATTGTAATTTTTTTGTTCCTAGCTTTTCCTAGGAATTAATTTTCTGTTGGAGTTATGTACATTAGATTTTCTATCCAGTGCAAAGGATTAAAAAAATAATGCTATGCTATTTTATTATGGTGAGAAAGTTTTGAAGGAATGTGATTAGCTTCTGTGACCTCAGTGCTTGGGCATGTGTCAATAGCGTGTGGCCTCAAAATGTGGCTTTCAAAAGCTTCTAACTGTTTTTATGCATGCATTTTTGAGATATTGAATGTGTGGTTGGAGATTTCTCTACAAGAAATTATTGTCCCATTGATCTTGTCTATCTCCATTTGCCAGGGTAGGAAATAGAATTGATATAATTGTCAATGTAGGAGAAAGCCTATTTGAGTTATGTCTTTCCTTGGCTTTGTATATTTGGCCTTTAAGCATTGATCTGTTATTTTGTTTGTAAACTTGTCAAATCCTTTCAGTAAGTTAGTTCTGGAATACCTTATGCATTTTGCTCCTTATGTGGTCCCGGCACTTCAGTGAGCCCTTGGAACAGATATTTTCTTTTCTTTTCCTTCTTAATTTTCAAGTAGGATACTTATTCATAGCAACTAGCCATTTTAATTTCAATGTATGCACTTAAGAGTATAAAAAAAACCTTTAATCCTGTTTTAAGAGCTTCATTCCAAACTTTTATCTATATTGCTCTCTTGAGGTTTTTTTTCATTTTGAAGGATTCTATAATTTTTATTACAGTATATTCTCAACCCCCAAATTGTCCAAGGATGTATTGCTAACCTTTCAATATATGAAGTTGCACAATCTTATTCTCAGTTTCTTTTGTCTTTGATTAGCAATGTTATAATTATAATTATCTTCATTCTCACTTTCTGTCTCTGGCTTCTGAAATGACTCCTAAAACTTTCTTGAAAGCTTGTGAATGTGTTCTAGTTTAGTTTACATTTCCAACAAAATAAAGGAAAGCTTTTGGTCCCCACACATTGCCCTTGGTGTAGCTTGCTCTTTGCTCTACTTTACAGCTAGAGTCTCAGGGGAGCTCTTGGGGAGAGTGCTGCTTTTAGCACTTGGTCACTATCCATTGTCTTTATACCACATTAGCCAGGATGCTGCCCCAACTATTTTCCTACATCAGATTAATGAGCCCATCTTACCAGATCCAAGAGCAGTTTCTTGGACTGATTGCTTCTCCATTCTGCTGTCAGTGGAAGAGGGGAATTAAGTCTCTGACTTTAATTTTAGATACTTCTTTGTCTTTTCTTTGCAGTACTCTGTAGTTTGAATTTTGATATTAAGTGCCTGAGCAATCCTGATCACCATGACAACTCTCAAGAGTGGCCCTTCTTTGCTGATTCTTTTTACATTTTTTGGTTGTTGTCTTCAGGGCAATGAGGACAGTATTATTGTGGACAGTATATAGTTAATCCTTGTATTTTGTTTTGATCTGTTATTATCTCAATCAAATAGTATGTTTTTATCACTTACATCTTATATATAATGAAATGTAGGATTAGGCTTAAATGTATCATCAGTTTTTCTTTTTCTTTTTCCTTTGTACAGTTAGCTTTATTGGATATTCCTTGCATTTACATTTCAGATGCTATCTGCTTATCCCAAACCCATTCCCTCTCCCCCTTTCATTGCCTCCATGAAGGGGCTCTCTCTCCCAATCACCCTCTCCCACCTCAGCACCTTGGCATTCCCTTATACTTGGAGAACGAGCCTTCACTGGACCAAAGGCCTCTCCTCCCACTGATGACAGAGAATGCTGTCTTCTGCTGCATATACACCTGGAGATATGGGTCTCTACATTGCAAACTCATTGGTTGGTGTTTTAGTCTCTTGGAGCTGTGGTGGGTTTGGTTAGTTGATAATTTTGTTCTTCCCATGGGTCTGCAGAACCTTCCAGCTTCTCCAGTTCTTTCTCTAGCTCCTTCATTGGGGTCCCCATGATCAGTCTGATGGTTAGCTGCAAGCATCCTTCTATGTATCAGAATGGCTCTGGCAGAGCCTCTGAGGAGGCATCCATATCAGGTTCCTGTCAGTACCCATTACTTGGCATCAGCAATAGTGGCTTTAATGGTTGCAGATGGAATACATCCCCAGGGGAGGCAGCCTCTGGATGAATGTTTTCTCCAATCCCTGCTCCTGTATTTATCTCTTTGTTTCCTCCCATGAGTTTTTTGTTCTCTTTTCTAAGAAGAACTGAGAGATTCACCTTCTAGCCTTCTCCTCTTTGAGCTTCACAATTTCTGTGAATTGTTTCTTGGGTATTCTGAGATTGTTGGGCTAGTATCTGCTTATTAGTGAATACATACCATGAGTATTCTTTTGTGACTTGGTTACCTCACTCAGGATGATATCTTCAAGTTCCATTCATTTGCCTAGAAATTTCATGAAGTCATTGTTTTTAATACCTGAGTAGTATTCCATTGTGTAAATGTACCAAAATTTCTTTACCCACTCCTCTGTTGAAGAATATCTCAGTTCTTTTCAGCTTCTGGTTATTATAAATATAAATATAAAGATTCTATTGACATAGTTGTACATGTGTGCTTGTTAGACAGAGCTGGCTCCTCAGGTAATACTATGTCCATTTTTTCTGAGGAAATGCAGGACTGATTTTCACAGTGGATTTACCAGATTACAAACTCACCAACAGTGGAAGAGTGTTCCTCTATCTCTGCATCCTTGCTAGCATCACCTGAGTTTTTGATCTTAGCAATTCTGACTGGTGTGAGGTGGAATCTCTGGGTTATTTTGATTTGCATTTCACCGATGACTCAGAATGTTGAGCATTTCTTTAGGTGCTTCTGGGCCATTCAATATCTCTCAGTTGAGAATTATTTGTTTAGGTCTGTAAACTATTTTTAATAAGATTATTTGATTTTCTAGAGTTTAACTTCTCGAGTTCTTTGTATATATTGGATATTAGCCCTCTATCAGATGTAGGATGGGTAAAGATCTTTTCCCAGTCTGTTGGTTGTTGATTTGTCATTTATTCATGTCCTTTGCCTTACAGAAGCTTTGCAATTTTATGAGGTCCCATTTGTTCATTCTTGATATTAGAGCATAAGCCATTGTTGTTCTATTCAGAAAAATTTCCCCTGTGCCTATGTGTTCTAAGCTCTTCCCCACTTTCTCTACTAATAGTTTCAGCGTACCAGCTTTTATGTGGAGGTCTTTGATCTACTTGGACTTGGGCTTTGTACAAGGAGATAAAAAAATGTTTGATTTGCATTCTTCTTCATGCTGACTGCCAGTTGAACCAACACCATTTGTTGAAGAGGCTGTCATTTTACTATTGAATTTTTTTAGCTCCTTTGTCAAAGATCAATTGACCATAGTTTTTAGATTCATTTCTGAGTCTTCAATTCTATTCCATTCATCTTTCTGTCTGTCTCTGTACCAATACCATTCAGTTTCTTTATCATAATCGATCTGTAATACAGCTTGAGGTGATTTCCCCAGAAGTTGTTTTATTGTTGAGAATAGTTTTTGCTATGCTGGGTTTTTATTATTCCAAAGGAATTTGCAAATTTCTCTTTCTAACTCTAGGAAGAATTGAGTTGGAATATTGATGGGGATTGCATTAAATCTGCAGATTGTTTAAGGCAAGATAGCCATTTTTACTATGCTGATCCTTTCTTCCAATGCATGAGAATAGGAGATCTTTTGACTTTCTGAGGTCTTCTTCAACTTCCTTCTTCAGTGACTTAAAGTTCTTGTCATATAGTTCCTTCATGTGCATGGTTAGGGTCACACCAAGGAATTTTATATTCTTTGTGAATATTGTGAAGGGTGTTGTTTCTCTAGTTTCTTTCTCATTATGTATATCCTTTGAGTAGAAGAAGGCTACTGATCCATTTGAGTTAATTTCATATCCAGCCATGTTTTTGAAGTTTTTTAAATAGCTGTAGGAGTTCTCTGGTGGAGTTTTTGTGGTCACTTAATACTATCATATCATCTGCACATAGTGATATTTTGATTCTTCTTTTACAATTTGTATCCCTTTGACCTCTTTTTGTGGTTTGATTGCTCTGGGTAGTACTTCCAGTACTATATTGTATACATAGTAAGAGCGTGGGTAGCCTTGTGTAGTCCCTAATTTTAGTGGGATTGCTTCAAGTTTCTCACCATTTAGTTTGATGTTGGCTACTGGTGTGCTGCATATTACATTTAGTATGTTTAAGTATGGATCTTGAATTCCTGAACTTTCTAAGACTTTTTTTTCCTATCTTACAACTTTATTTTTAAAAAAGAGGAATACATGTACAGATTTTTGAAGGCATTTTTGGCATAACACTATATGAATATTTTTTGTCAGTACTTCATTCTTTTAGAGGTTTGATAGCATGCCTTTCTAAGACTTTTAACATAAAGGGATGTTGAATTTTGTCAAATGAGTTTTCAGCATCTAATTAGATGATCATTTTTTAAATTTGAATTTGTTTATATGGTAAAGTACATAGAGGAATTTCTGTATATTGAAATATCCTTGCATCCCTGGAATGATGCCTATTTGATCATGGTGAATGATCATTTTGGTGTGTTCTTGGATAGATGCTGTTTGCAACAATTTTCTTGAGTATTTTTGAATCAATATTCATGAGGGAAATTGGTCTAAATTATTTTTGGTAGGGTCTTTGTATGGTTTAGAAATGAGCCTAATTGTGGCTTCAAAGAATGAGTTGGGTAGTGTTCCCTATATTTCTATTTTGTGGAATAGTTTGGAGAGTACTGGTATTAGGCCTTCTATAAAGGTCTGATAATATTCTTCTTCACTAAACCCATCTGGGCCTGGGTTTTTTTTTTTTTTTTTAATTGGGAGGTTTTTGATGACTGCTTGTATTTCTTTAGTAGTTATGGTGCTGTTTAGATGGTTTAAATGATCCTCATTTAACTTTGGTACCTTGTATCTGTCTATAAAATTGTGCATTTTCTTTATATTTTCTAGTTTTGTTGAATATAGGCTTTCATAGATGAGTTCATGAATTTCTTCAGTTTCTGTTGTTATGTTTCCCCATTCATTTCTGATTTTTTTATATTTGATACTCTCTATGTGCACTCTAGTTAGTCTGGTTAAGGGTTTATCAATCTTGTTTATTTTCTCACAGAACCAGCTCTTGGTTTTGTTGATTCTTCGTATAGCTATTTTTCATTCTATTTGGTTGATTTCAGATCTGAGTTTGAATATTTCCTGCAGTTTACTTCTTTTGGGTGTATATGCTTCTTTTTCTTCTAGGGCTTTCAGCTGTACTGTCAAACTGCTAGTGTATGCTCTCTCCAGCTTCTTTTTGGAGGCACTCAGAGGTATGAGTTTTCCTCTCAGTACTGCTTTGATTTAGGTATGTAGTGGTGTCATTTTTGTTAAATTCTAAAAAATCTTTGATTTCTTTCTTTATTTCTTCCCTGACCATGCTATCATTGAGCAGAGCATTGTTCAGCTTCCATTTTTATGTGCCTTTTTAATGTTTTGTTGTTATTAAAGACCAGCCTTAGTCCATGGTGATCTGATAGGATGCATGGGAGTTTTTTGCTTTTCTTCTTTGCGGTTTGTTGCAAGAAGATTAATTTCTTGCTTTTTCTATGATGAAGTTTTTTTCTTTCTTGTGGAGTTTTCTATTCATTATCTTTTGTAGGGCTGAATCTGTGGACAGATATTGTGTAAATTTGTACTTCTCCTGGAATGTCTTGGTTTTTCAGTCTATGGTAATTGAAAGTTTTGCTAAATATAGTAACCTAGGTTGGCATTTCTTCTCTTAGGGTCCGTATGATGTTATTCCTGGATCTTCTAGCTTTTATATTCTCTGTTGAGAACTTTGGTGTAATTCTGTTCCGTCTGCCTTTATATGTTACCTGTTTTTTTTTTTTTTTTTTTTTTTTTTCCTGCATTTAGTAGTCTTCGTTTTGAATATTTGTTGTTTTTACTATTATGTGATGTGAGCATTTTCTTTTCTTGGTTCAATCTATTTGGGGTTCTGTAGGCTTCTTGTATGTTTACGGTCATCTCTTTCTTTAGGTTAGTGAAGTTTTCTTCTATAATTTTGTTGAAGATATTTACTAGGCCTTTCAGTTGGGAGTCTTTACTCTCTTCTACACCTATTATACTTAGGTTTGGTCTTTTTATTGTGTACTGGAATTCCTGGACGTTTTATGTTAGAAGCTTTTTGATTTTTGCATTTTCTCTGACTGTTGTGTCAATGATTTCTATGGTATCTTCTGTTCCTGAGATTCCTTCTTTCTTCTCTTGCATTCTGTTGGTGATGCTTGAGTCTATGACTCCTAATGTCTTTCCTAGGTTTTCCAACTTCAGGGTTGTCTCCTTTTGTGATTTCTTCATTGTCCCTGTTTCTGTTTTCAATTCCTTCACCTGTTTGGTTGTGCTTTCCTGTCGTTCTTTAAGTGATTCTTGTGGGTTTGTGTTTGTTTGTTTGTTTTTTTTTTATGTTTCCTCTTTAAGGGCTTCAACTTGCATGTGTAATGGCTTTCCTGTCCTTCTTTATGTGTGTTATTTATGTGCTTCTTGAGGACCTCCATCATCATCATGACGTATGATTTTAAGTCTAAATCTTGTTTTTCTGCTTAGTTGGCATATCCACTATTTGCTGTGGTGGGAGAACTGGGTTCTAATGTTTCCATGTTGTCTCGGTTTCCGTTTCTTTGATTCTTGCACTTACCTCTTGCCATTTTGTTATTGGTGATGCTAGGTGATCTTGTCCCTATCTGGAACTTGTCTCTACTGTGGATCTGTGGGCCTGTGGGCTCCAGAGAGAGATTGCTCCTGGGTGTTTGACTTTTTGGCTAGGATGTGAGTTCTAATGGCCATGGGCCAGCTCTGAGTTAGGTCCTGAACAGTCTATTCCCAAATAGAGCTATCTATACCCTGAAAGTTCTGGGCAGTTTCTCCCTGGATAGTCAGTGGAGAGGAAGTGTGGACTCCCCTGTGAGCTCAGGAGTGATAATGCTCATTTGGCTCCTTCAGGCCAACAATCTTGGGCCATCCCGCCAGTTCTGATAAAACTGGGCTGACTCACTGTTAGTTTTAAGTCTTTCTTGTTACTTGTGTTTGTAGCATTCTTGTTGTTTAGTTGTTTGTTTGTTTGTAAATTGGTTGTCTGTTCCTGCCTCTTTGAATGTGTGGTTATTATCTTATTTTTTTTTAACAAAACACCAAACCTCTTAAACATTTTTTTTCTGGATTTTTTTTTTCTTGAGTGTTCTCCAGACTGATTTTGAGATTGAGGAAAGTTTGACATTCTGACATTTTCTTTTTTGATTTGTAGAATAGGACAAATTTTTGCTTAGCTTATGGTTAATTTTTTGTATCTTGAGGTAGTATTCTTCTAAGTATACTGTTCAGTTTCCCATGGGTTACAGAGTTTTTCATTGTTTTTGGTAGCTTTATACTCATCTCTGCCATGAGTTCTGGATTTCCTTGTAAGATTTTTTTTTTCCTTTTCACGAAGCTTTCCAGTCCTTGGCATTGACCTAATCTGTGATCTAATCAATATTCTAGTGAATACTTTGGGGAGATTCTCAGCTAGTTTCTGGAGTTCTCCGACTGGTTACCTTCCCCATTTTACAATTTTTATCTTGTAGGTTCAAGTTTCTCAAATTTCACCAGACTCCTAACAGCTTTTGCTTAATGCAGTAAAACATTCTAAATCTCCATGGCTGCCTATCAAGCATGGCCTGTAAACTGTGACTTATTTTTGAGACTCTTTTTTTTTTTTTTTTTTTTAAGAAACAGTCTTGCCCTGGCTGAACTGAGATTTGATATGTACTCAGCAGACTAGCTTGGAACTACTATGTCTCTTTAGCACAAGAATTATGTGCATGGGTTTTTTAATTTAAAAAGCTCTCTATTGTAAAGCTTTTTAAAACTTTGGTCTGGCTCATAATTAGCAAATTTTCTTTTATCTGAACGATTCCTCTTCAATTGCTATATTTGCTTTTCATGGCATTAGCAAATATCCAAGGTAATGAACTCAGAAAAGAAAACATTAATTTTGAGTAGATATTTAAGATATTTCAATCCTTGATCAGTGGAGGCCACTTTTAGGGACGTTTGTTCAGCATATAATGGTTAGGTGATAGAGATGGCAGAAAAAAGTCACTTAACTTAGGGTTAGAAATCAAAAGAGGGACAGAGGAAAATGTGACATTTGAATTAGTTACTCTTCTTGTTTTTATAAATATACCTGACAAAGGCAACTTAGAGAAGGAAGAGGGCTTTCTGTTTGGTTTTCAGTTACAGCTTGAGGAAGCTATCCATCACGGCAGGGAAGGCAGAGAGGCAGACAGAAACAGGACATAATTGCACTGCATCTGTATTCAGGCAGCAAAATAAAATGAATGCTGGTCTTCTTTCACTTCCCTCTTTTTGTTTATTTATGAACACAACCATGGAATTTGGTAACCCACATTTATGCTGCATCTTCCCACCTCAATTAAAATCTACAATTTTCTTCACAGGTATTCCTAGAGGCATCTCTCTCATCAAATTAAAAATAAATATTAACAACCATAATATTTCTACCTGTGATCAACTTTACACTCAAGCATACTGCTTTTAAGAGGAGGGCAAACCCATAGGAAGACCAGCAGTCTCAACTAACCTGGACCTCTGAGATCTCTCAGACAATGAGTCACCAACTAGGCAGCATACACCAGCTGATATAAGGCCCCCAACACATATACAGCAGAGGACTACCTGGCCTGGCCTTAGTTAGATAAGATGTATGTAACCCTTGAGCGACTTGAGGCCCCAGGAAGTGGGGAGGTCTAATGGGGTGGGAGTCAGGACATCCTCTTGGAGGCAGGGGTGGGTGAGGGGAAGAGGTATGAGATGAGAAACAGTCAAAGGGCTGACCAGGAGACTTATAAAGACTGGACTGTAAAAAAGATTAACGAATAGTAATTTTTAAAAAAGATAATAACCTTTAACCCATTGTCTCCATAAAGCTTGTGGCCATCTCATAATGGAAAATGCTTTCAGTCCAACTTCAAAACATTCATAGTCTTTAACTGTTTCTTATTACGTGCTATGTGTAAGATTCTTTCAACTTCTCTGAGTTTCTATAACATCAGAAACAAAGGTATCTCTTTCCAATCTATGACATATCAGATTAAGCATTGGCATTCCAAAGAGAAGTAATGGTGCTGTAACAAGGAATTTTCAGACCAAAACCACCAGAAACCCAGCAGAGAAAAACACCAGACTAGACAGTTTTACATTAGGCTTCTGCCACTTGTGGCAGAGTCAGAGATTTAAATACATGGGCAGTTCCATTCATCCAACTCCATGTGCCATCTGTAGCACATTGGACCTCACTTCCCTCCATGATTGGGACTTCCCTTTATGCTCGATGCTTCCCAGAGCAGCCATAGTCCATGCATCTTAAATATCCTGTGGTTGGCTTCTCAATGTAGGTTCATTGACCTGGTGGGTTTTGTATCAGCTTGGGCACAAGCCAAATCTATCTGTGAAGAATAAACCACAACGGAGAAAATGCCTGTGTAGGAATGGCCAGTAGACAAATATGTGGGATATTTAAAAATAAATGTTGGCAGGCCTGGTGAGACTGCGCTGCAAGTAGACAGGGCTCAGAGAGAGCAGAGACTGGCATGCGGAAAGCGGGGCCCCCAAGTTGGTTCAGGGGATCAGAAACTCTGCCATAAGAAATTAGTTTCTACCCGAAAGGCCCTTTCATCTGGACCAAACGCTCAGGCCACTTGACATCTGGAACAGCGGAGATCCAGGTACACAGGCCTGGCATGACTGTGATGCAAGGAGCCAGGGCACTGAGAGGGCTAGGTCTAGCAAGTGGTAGGTGCAGCCCTCTGGTTGGTCCAGGAGAGCAGAAACTCTGCCTTAGAGACTCAAGTCCACCTGGAAGGACCTTGTGTGTGGACCAAATGCTCAAGTCATTTGCCACCTAAAACAGTCCAGAGACACAGGCCAGGTACATGGGAGAGACACGAAGCAATCACTGACAACAAGACCATATAAATCACAGACAACAAGATGATAAGAGAAAAGAGAAAGAACTTAGCCAATGAAAACCAAGACAACCTGACAACATCAGAACCTAGATTTCTCATCACAGCAAAGAGCAGAATGCCAAACATTTCAGAGAAAGAAGACTCAGACCTGAAATCATACATCAAGATAATGATGGAGATCTTTAAACAAGAATGGGAGGAAAAGCATAAAGTAAAAGAAGCTATTAAAGAGGAAATAAAAAAAAAACACTCAAAGAAATCAAAGAACTAGAGGGGAAAAAAGAACCAAAGAGATGAAGGAATTGAAGAAGGAATATAAAATGAAAATGGAAACAATAAAGAAAACACTAAAAGAGACAACTCTGAAGGTAGAAAACCTAAAAATAAAATCAGAAGTCACATGTGCAAACATCTCCAACAGACTACAAGAGATGGAAGAGAGAATCTCAGGGGCAGAAGACAACATTGAAAACATAGACAAAACAGTCAGAGAAGATGCAAAAGTCAAAAAGATCCTAACCCAAAATGTCCAGGAGATCTAGGACACAATGAGAAGACCAAACCTAAAGATAATAGGAATAGAAGAGGGCAAAGAATATCAACTAAGAGGCACAGTAAACATCTTCAACAAATTTGTAGAAGAAAACTTGCCTACCCTTAAGAATGAGGTGACCATGATCATAAAGGAAGCCTACAGAACTCCAAAGAGTGTACCAGAAAAGAAATATTTCTCAAAACATAATAGTCAAACCATCAAGTGCCCAAAGCAAAGAAAGAATACTAAAAGCAGTAAGGGAAAAAAGGTCATGTAACATATAAAGGTAGACCAAACAGAATCACACCCGACTTTTCAACAGAGATGATGAAAGCTAGAAGATCTTGGACAGATATCATTCAGACCCTAAGAGAACACAAGTGTTAGCTCAAACTGCTATACCCAGTAAAATTCTCAATCACCATAGATGGAGAGACAAAGATATTTCAGAACAAAACTAAATTTACACAATATCTGACCACAAATACAGCACTACAATGAATTATAGGTGGAAAACCCAACACAAGGAACAAAACTACATCCTAGTAAAAAGAAGAAAATACCTAAGCAAGAAAACCAAAGAAGAAAGACACATAGGCAGTATTCTACCTCTAGAAGCAAAAATAGTAGGAAACAGCAACCACTATTCCTTAATAACTGTTAACATAAATGGACTCAATTCCCCAATAAAAAGACATAGGCTATCAGCCTGGATATCTAAACAGAATCCAGCATTTTGTGGCATATAGGAATCTCATCTGAGACAAAGACAGACACTATCTCAGAATAAAGGGTTGGGAGAAAAACTTCCAAGCAAATGGTCCCAAGAAGCAAGCTGAAGTAGTCATTCTAATATCGAACAAAGTAGATTTTCAGCTAAAAGTTATCAAAAAGATAAGAAAGGACACTTTTTATTCATTACAGGAATAATTTTTCAGGGGGAACTCTCAATCCTTAATATATATGCTTCAACACAAGAGCACCCATATTCATAAAAGAAACCCTAATATATCTCAAAAAATACATTTCACCCCACACAATAATAGTGTGAGACCTCAATGCCCTACTCTCATTAATGGGCAGATCATGAAAACAGAAGCTGAACAAGGACACAGGGAAACTAGCAAAGGTTATGAATCAATTTTAATTAATAGGCATCTACAGAATATTTCATCCTAAAACAAAAGAATAGACCTTTTGCTCATCACCTCATGGCATCTTCTCCAAAACTGACCATATAATCAGTCACAAAATGAGCCTCAATAGATATAAGAAGATTGAAATACTCCCATGCAGCCTATCAGATCACCATGGTCTATGGCTGGTCAGTGATAGCAACAAAGCCTACAAAAAGCCCACATACACAAGAAATCTAAACAATGCTCCATGAAACAAAAGTGTGGTCAAGAAGAAATAAAGAAATTAAGGATTTCCTAGAATTTAATGAAAATGGAAACACAACATACCAAAACCTATGGGGTTCAATGAAAGCAGTACTGAGAGGAAAACTCATAGCTCTAAGTGCTTCTGAAAAAAAAAACTATAGAGAGCATACACTAGCAACTTGACCGCACAGTTGAAAGTTCTAGAAAAAAAGAAGCAGACAAACCCAAGAGGAGTAGATGGCAAGAAATAATTAAACTCAGAGCAAAAATTGACCAAATAGAAACAAAAGAAACATTCAAAGAATCAACAAAAGCAAGTGCTGGTTCTTTGAGGAAATTAACAAGAATGATTAATCTTTAGCCAGACTAACTAGAGGGCAAACAGAGATTATCCAAGTTAACAAAATCAGAAAGGAAAGTGCAAACATAACAACTGAAACTGAGGAAATTCAAGAAATCATCAGATCCTACTACACAAGCCTATACTTAACAAAGCTGGAAAATCTGGAGTTAATGGATGAATTCCTAGACAGATACTAGATACTAAAGTTAAACAAGGACTAGGTAAATGATCTAAGTAATCCCATAAGACCTAAAAAAATAGAAGCAGTCATCAAAAGCCTCCCAACCAAAAAAAAAGCACAGGTCCAGACTGGTTCAGTGCAGAATTCTATCAGACATTTATTGACAACCTAATACCAATACTCTCCAAAATATTCCACAAAATAGAGTCAAATGGAACACTACCTATCTCATTTTTCAAGGCCACAATAAAACTTGTTCCTAAACCACACAAAACCTCTACAAGGAATGATAAATTCAGACCGATCACACTTTTGAACATTGATGCAAAAATACTCAACAAAATTCTTGCAAACCAAATCTAAGAACACATCAAAATGATCATTCAGCATGATCAAGTAGGCTTCATCCCTGGAATGCAGGAATGGTTTAATATACAGAAATCCATCAAAGTCATCCACCATATAAACAAACTCAAAGAAATATAACACATGCTCATCTCATTAGATGCTGAAAAAGGATTTGACAAAATTCAACACCCCTTTATGTTAAAAGTCTTGGAAAGAACAGGAATCCAAGGCCCATACTTAAACATATTAAAAGCAATATACAGCAAACAAATATCCAACATTAAAGTTAATGATGAGAAACTTGAAGCAATTCTACTAAAATCAATGACTAGACAAGGCTGCCCACTCTCTCCTTACATATTCAACATAGTACCTGAAGTCCTGGCTGGAGAAATTAGATAGCAAAAGGAAACCAAAGGGATACAATTTGGAATTGAAGAAGTAAAAACATCACTTTTTTCAGATGACATGATTGTGTATGTAAGTGACCCCAAAAAATTCTACAAGAGAACTTCTACAGCTGATAAACAAGTTGAGCAAAGTGGCTGGATATAAAATTAACTCAAACAAATCAGTAGCCTTCCTATATTCAAAGGACAAACATGTAGAGAAAGAAATTAGGGAAAAGATATCCTTCACAATAGTCACAAACAATATGAAATACCTTGGTGTGACTCTAAGTAAGTGAAGGACCAGTATGACAAGAACTTCAAAACTCTAAAGAAGGAAATCGAGGAAGACCTCAGAAAATGGAAAGATCTCCCATGCTTATGGATTGCAAGGATCAACATTGTAAAAATGGCCATTTTACCAAAAGCAATCTACAGATTCAGTGCAATCCTCATCAAAATTTCAACCCAATTCTTCATAGAGTTGGAAAGAGCAAGGTTCAATTTCATCTGGAATAACAAAAAAAAAACTATAAGAACGAAATCCATCCTCAACAACAAGAAAACATCTGCAGGAATCACCATTCATGACCCTCAAGCCATAGTACATGACCATTGTGTTAAAAACTGCATGGTACTAGTACAGAGATAGGCAGGTGGAACAATGGAATAGAATAGAAAATCCAGAAATTAGCCCTCACATATATTGTCACTTGATTTTTGACAAAAGAGCTGTAAACATTCAATGGAAAAAGAACAGCCTATTCAACAAATGGTGCTGGTACAACTGGCACTCAGCATGCCGAAGAATCAAAACAGACCCTTTCTTATCTCCTTCTACAAAGCTCAAGTGCAAGTGGATCAAAGATCTCCACATTAGACCAGGTACAGTGAAACTATTAAAAGAGAAACCAGGGAAAACCTTAGAATACATAAGCACAGGAGAAAATTTCCTGAACATAACACCAACGGCTCATGCTCTAAGGTTATATATGGAAAAATGGGACTTAATGAGATTGCAAAGTTTCTGAAAGGCTAAGGACACTGTCAAGAAAACAAAAAGGCTGCCAAGAGATTGGGAAAAGTTCTTTACCAACCCTATATCTGATAGAGGCCCAATATCCACGGTATACAAAGAACTCAAGAAGTTAGACACCAGAGAATTGAACAATCATATTAAAAAATGGGGTACAGAGCTAAACAAAAAGTTCTCAAATATAGAATGGCTGAGAAGCATCTAAGGAAGTGCTGGACATCCTTAGTCATCAGGGAAATGCAAATCAAAAACACCCTGAGATTCCACCTCACACCTGTCAGAATGGCTGAGATCAAAAATTCAGATGACAGCAGATGCTTGCAAGGATGTGGAGAAAGAGGAATACTTCTCCACTGTTGGTGGGGTTGTAAACTGGTACAAACACTCGGGAAATCAGTCTGGCTGTTCTTCAGAAAATTGGAAATAGTACCACCTGAAAACCCAGTTATTCCTTTTCTGGGCATATACCCCAGAGATGCTCTAACATACAACAAGGATACATGCACCACAATGTTCTTAGCAGGCCTATTTATAATAGCCAGAAGTTGAAAAGAACCAAGATGTCCTTCAGAAGATGCATGGATACCAAATTTGTGGTATATTTACATGATAGAGTACTACTCAGCTATCAGAATCAATGACTTTATGAACTTCTTAAGAAAATAAATGCCTCTTGAGAAAATCATCCTGAATGAGATAACCCAGTCACAAAAGAACAGATATAATATGTAGTCACTGATAATTGGATACTAACCCCTGAAATCTCTGAACACCCTAGAAACAACTCACAGATTATATAAAGTTCAAGAAAAACAAAGGCCAAAAATATTATAAAACATCATTATACTTAATCTTTACACACCAAGAAAACTTTGACCATTTCTAGGTTACATCTCATTTTACATGTACTTTATGCTCATTGTAACTAGTAACATTTTAATACATACTATGAAACCTTTAAAAAAATCAAGTCTTGACAAAAATGTATTCATATAGTTTTATGCAAATTGCTTTTAAATTATGTATATTTATCTCTGTTTTTTAGAATAAAGTTGTTCAGTTCAGAAGAATATTGATTGATGTGAGAGGGACTAGGCTATTGGAGGTGGTATAACCTTTAAATGGTAGTCCTGGGAGTATGTGTGAACGCAGGGTGAGTAAGCCATAGGTTGCAAGCAAGTGTGAAGAGTGTTCCTCTGTGGCCTCTGGTTTATTTTTTCCTACTTTCCTTGCATTCCTTCTTTCAGTCCCTCTGATGATGGAGTATAATAAGAAAGTGTTGACAAATTAACCCTTTTCTATCCAGGTTACGTTTGGTCATAGACTTTTAACACTGCAATAGAAACACTAGTGAAGAGACTCAACTTTACAGCTTCATGCAAGAGCTCCTTTGGGTCTTTCTCCAGGGAGATAGATGCTGATACACATTGCCTTGTCTTAGCTTGCTTCTGAAACTTAACAGAAACCACTACAACCCCCTGACTCTTGATTTTTTCTGTTAAGCCATCATTACACAGAGGCAACACTACCAAGTTCTGCTGCTACATCTGTATGTAGCCTTCTGTCTGGAGACAACCATTGCTTTGGTCTCTCCCTTCCTGGCAGACCTGAGTAACTCATTCCCTAGGTGTTGTTTTTGAGCAAAGAACTTATTTTTTCTTAATTTATAATTCTCAGTTTAGTTTTCATCTCAGATGAATTTGGATTTTTGCAAGATGGAGTCTTTAGACGGTGACATATTGTCTCCTGGGCATCTTTTCTAGTTAGTGACTTAGTTGAGAGCCGTATGTATCTCTTTAGTGGACCTAATCTCTGTTTTAATTACACTTGCTTTCTCTGTGCTAGGCTTATCTACAATTTGAAATGTTCCCTTTTCTGCAAAAAAAAAAAAAAAAACCACAATGTTATATTTCTTTCTGTACTTGTTCTCTCTAAAGGTAGACCTGGAGAAGAGCAATGAACAGGGACTGTGACAGAGCTTTGGTGCTGTCAATCTCCTTTGAAAAATTAATTACTTTATTACTTTTAAATTCAGCCTTAATCAAGGTCTCAGAACATGGGTAGAATACTACTAGGTTTCCCCCAGAATATAACACAAATGGCCCTACTTCCCTGTAGAGTTCTTATTCCCCTATGAAAACTCATGAGCCAAACCTCCATTTCCTACATTTGCCTGTATTCTGCTCTTCAAATCCCACCAGCAGTGAATAAGTGTTTCTTTTTTTACAGTTTTATTGGATGTTCTCTGTATTTACATTTAAATGTTACACCCTTACTCCCCACTCCCTTACCTCCTCCCCATCACCTTGATTCCATGAAGGTGCTCCCTCTCCCAGTCACCCTCTCCACCTCAGTGCCTTGGCTGGTTGATGATGTTGTTCTTCCCATGAGGTTGCAAACCTTTCAGCTCCTTCAGTCCTTTCTTTAGCTCTTTCATTGGGGTCCTCGTGTTCAGTTTGATGTTTAGCTGCAAGAATCCTCATCTGTAACTGTATGACTCTGGGAGAACTTCTGAGGTTTTTGACTGTGTCCTCAAAATTAGGCTAAACTGGCTGACTGTGGATCCCCAGTATCTCTTTTGTTCCCTCAGCACGAGATTACAAGCATGAACTGCTAAGCACATTTTGGTGGGATAGATTCTGCAGGTTAAAGTGGGGTCCACATATTGTGAAGCAAGAACGCTTGTAAGTTATGCCCCGAGCCCAAAATGTGTTTTTCTTTTCTCTGATGACTAAAGATGATGGATACTTTAAAAAAATGTAATTACTGGTCATTTATACTCATTCATCTGATAGTGTTTGTTTAGTTCACTCATCCATTCATTGATTGGATTGTTTGTTTTTCAGATTTTTAAAAAATATGTTAGATATTCAATCCATATCAAATCAACATCTGGCAAAGATGATCTTTCCTTGTTGTTTCGTTTGTTGTATAAAACTTTGTGATTTTGATTTCATAAAAACTCATTTTTTACTACTTTTTAAATGAGCTATTATAGTCTTATTCAGATCATCTTTGAATAGACCATTAAGCATTTCCCGTATCTTTTCTTCTAACAGCTTCCAAATTTCAAGTTCTATATTAGGTCTTTAACTTATTACTTTATTTTTGTTCTTGTATAAGGAACTTGAAGTCTAGTTTTAGTTTTCAGTTTTCTATATTTAACATTCAGTGTTTCCTGTACTAACTGTTAAAGGAGACAGTATTTTTCCACTGTATATTTTTGTACCTCTGTCAAGAATCAGGTAGCTTTAGCTGTGTAAGTGTACTTTTAGTCTTCTGTTAGATCTTGTTGGTTTCTCTTTTTTCCTATGCCACTACATATGTTTTTGCGCCAGTAAGATACATTTTTGATTTCTATGTTTCTTAATATAATTTATAGTCAAGTGTAGTAGTCATTCTAATATTGGTCTCTGTGCTCAACCTCTCCAAGTTTACTCCTCTTTGCTGTTCTGGTATAGTGTAGTATAGTAGATCTCAAGGGGAGAGCAGCAAATAGCCCTTTACCTAGTAAC
The DNA here is from genome assembly GCF_963924665.1 of Micromys minutus. Lineage (NCBI taxonomy): Eukaryota > Metazoa > Chordata > Mammalia > Rodentia > Muridae > Micromys > Micromys minutus. Next base: position 40,462,571 of record NC_137974.1, read on the forward strand.
TACTCTCTATTTTTCTGCAGGGTTTTAAAAATATTATATATATTTTGTCTCTCATTTTTATTAACTTTCTGAGAAATTCACACAATAGTTTTGACACATTCATTCTATCTTCAATGATTCCATATATGTTCCCTTTTCTATCAAACCATATTTGTATCTTCATTTTTACATCCATCAAATGCAATGTGTGCTGACTCCATACTTTTTGATATGTGTCATTCAACTAGAATGTGGTTCTTCAACTAGGGGATACAGTTTTAAAGAAAATCAACATTTTTTTTCTCCCCAAGCAGCTAACAGTTGCCAATATCTATTAACCCAGGGGTGGGACTTTGTGACCATCTCTCCTCACCTGTAAGGATTATAAATGGCATATTGGCACATATGGATAGTGAGGAAGTTTCTTCATTACAGAAATATTTATGTGTTCTACAGCCCTCTAGATACTATATGCATCTGCTTCAGACACATTGGTGTCCAAGTGCAGAGAGACAGTGTATTGTCTAATTTAGTGTAGCAGTCATTCTTACTACAAATCTAAAGACAAAAACCAAATCACTTCCCATAGTCCACAGAAACAATCTTGTGAGTGTCTTGACTTGCATCTTTGCTAGATAATATGCAATTAACCCAATGATTATAGTGAAGGAGACAATTTGTAATGATGGATGTAATAATGTTATTTAATTAACTCTGAATAAATATTTTACTGAGGATTAATTTTTGTGCCCAGATTCTTATTTATACTATAATAACTTCTTTCTTTTTGTCTATAACCATTGCATCAAAGGCATGCAGCAACTTGACCATCAATGTGAAAAGCCACTGTCCAAAGCATTGTATGTTTTATGATTGATTAGGAACATTTGTTTGCAGGCCACAAAGACTGCCTATCACATGTGATTAATAACATCATTTTTCAGTTCCTGAACATGCTGTCTAGACCTTTTTTTTTCCAAATGAGCATTCATAAGATAGCAAATTCTGTGTAATACTAAGTATATCTTAGTGATTTCAGATCATTATTTATGAAGTATAGTGTAAGAAGTCAAATTTTGTAATTATTAAAAGAGAGAAGTACTACCTTCACCTATTTTTTATATTAAAACAGACAAGAGACTATTTAGACAAGCTTGGCGTTGATGAAGATTGCTTTAGCCCAGACAACACAACTGCCAATATTATATATATCATTTTGGAGTGTAAGTGAATACCGGCAGAAACATGTTGATCATACGAATTTCAAATAAGCATTATACACATATTAAAGCTCTTTGTTTATGTAGTTATTGTGGCTAAAATATGGATTGCTTAACTGCATGTGTCTGAGATACTTTAATGCTTCTCTGTCAGTTCTTGTTTCTGGGTAAAAAGTCACCACACACACAACAGTTTACAACAGTACATTTATTATCTGAAAATTTTTATGACTCTGGAATACAGAGATGGATTCAGTGAGTGGTTTTACACAAAAGTGCTCACAGTTGCATGTAAAGTGACCATTGCTCCATGTTCTCTTCTGTAGGCTTGACTAGAGGATCATCCACCTTCATCTTCATGTCATCTGTGCATGGAACTTGGTTTCTTGTGACTGTAGGACCCGGGTCTATAGTGTCTGAAGGCCATGCCCAGGTTCTAGAGGTTGACCTTTTTGCTTGATTGTCAAGGACAAAGCTGGTGTATGATTTGTGTCTATAAGTTTGCCAAAGACTTGAAGTTCTCTTATGTAACTTGAAATCCATCAAGCCAGGAGCTAGAGCTAGAGGAAGTTGATCAGGAAGACAATGTTATAAAATTTAAATTAATCTTATTGATGAACATCTATTGTTGGTGTTTTGTGTGTATTTGTGCACACATTTGTGCAGATATATGCACATGTGTATGTGAGTGAAGGGCCAAGGGCCGGCCACCTTAGGTATACATCCTCAGGAACTACCAAGTTTCTTGAGACTGGGTGTCTCTCTGGCCTGTCATTTGCCAAGTAGGCTAAGCTGGCTGGTCAGTGAATCCCAAGAGTTGAGGTTCCAGCCCTTTGGCACAGGACTGACAACTATGTGCCACTATTCCTTCTCTTTGTTGTCATTTCTGGGTGAAACTCAGTTTCAGCTTCTTGCCCTTAGGATATAAGCACATTACCACCTCAGCTATCTCACCAGCTCAAGAATCTTCTAGTGTTGGCACATTCGTTGTGCTTCCAGCAATTCATGGCACCGTCTACAGATGGGGATTACACAAGTGTGAAGAGAGGGAGGCCCTGGTCATGGAGCCCTGCAGTCTGATCAGGGTGAATGCTTTGTAACTCAACTAGAACATGCTTATTTAAAAGATGCTTCTCTAAATATAGTCTGCCAGACACAGGTAGAGGGAGTTATCCTGTCTGCAATATCTGCAACATTTTTGTTTAAAATATTTATTTTAATTGTTTTCTGTTTGTCTTTTTTTGTGACTACGTAACTCTTCACCCAGAGATTACTGAGTCTTGTGTACATCAGTGGATGGAAGTCATATAGAGTTAACCATTAAACTGATTTGACTGATGCCTATTCCTCATCAGGTTGTGGAACTGAGGCTTTCCTTAATTGTAAGTTAATGATCACCTGAAAGTCCTCCAGTTTTAAGGAATAAAACTTTCTAAGAGATAGAGTGTTCCACCTTCCCAAATCATTGGGGTAAGTGGGCAGAAGGAAGAGTCACGTGCGGCCTGCTGACTCAGTCTTGTGCAGCAATGACAACCACAGTAGTCTGAACTGCCTTCCTTGGGTAGGGTGTCAGCTGAACCTCTACTTAGTAAATCCTAATTTACCAAACTGATTTTTTTAAATAAAATCAGATTTTGAAATTTTCTGAAAGTATTTTTTTTTTCCTCTAACAAATGGAATGATTTATTCTTGTCTCGTATGTTTCCCACGTGCTGCGGAAAGAGCTTCCACCTGCCTAATGCGCTTTACCTGCCAAATGGGTAGAGGATGGCAATGAAAACAAGAGAACACCCCTCAGCAGCAGCCAGCAGGAGTTCCATGCAATAAGCTATTATACTGTTTACCAAATAATCCTTTGAGATGAGGAGTAAATGCAAAACACCTTTTATTTCTGTTACATGTCTGAATTTATGCAAAAATGTTTTGGTGGGAAGTAGCGTAATTACATAAATAGGAGTTTCATTTCCTGGCTGGCTCCAAAACCTTATCATTGTCTGATGTTAGTGATGCTTAGATAGCATAGATTAGCATTCGTAGGCACCTTCTTAGACTCTGGAAAGCTTCCTTCCAAAGACAAGAGAGGAAGCCCACAGTCCATATCTCTTAGCGTCTGTAACCTGGATACCTGGAACTAATGAAGGATAGGACTTTAATCATTCCTCATACAGAGGACTTAGTAAGAGGCAACGTGGCAGGGCTGCACGTCCCAGTTAATGGTGCCTCAGAACATTTTCTGAGTTTCCAAGTAATGAAAATTCTCATTGTTTTTCAGTCAATAAGTGCTATCCTCAAACAGTACATTTATTTTAATGATTTTCATAGAGAAACTGTTAAGCTTTTAGTATTATTGAACAACTTTATCTGCTTTATATGACTTCCTTTTTAAAAATTCCTTTAATCTTTTTTACAGTACAGAGTTTATCTCCTTTCTGCTCCACCCTCTGACTATTCCACATTCCGTACCTCCTCCCACTCCCATTTCTTAGAGGATGCCCCCACCCCCTCACCCCCACCCCACCAGGCCTACACACTCCCCTGTGGTCTCAAGTTTCTTGAAGGTTAGGTACATTTTTCCTTACTGAATTAAGACCAGGCAGTCTTCTGCAATATATTTGTTGGGGGCCTCATATCAGCTGATATATGCTGCCTGGTTGGTGACTTGGTGTCTGAGAGATATCAGGGGTTAGTTGAGATTGCTGGTCCTCCTACAGGGTTGCCCTCCTTCTCAGCTTCTTACAGATTTTCCCTAATTCAGTCACAGGGGTCAGCAGCTTGTGTCCATTGGTTGGATGTAAATATCTGCATCTGACTCTTTCAGCTGCATGTTGGGTCTTTTGGAGGGCAGTCATAATGAAGACCTTTTTGTGAGCACACCATAGCAGTAGAAACAGTGTGAAGCCTTGGGTGCTCTCTTTGAGCTGGATGCCAATTTGGGCCTGTCATTGGACTTCCTTTTCCTCAGTCTCTTCTCCATTTTTGCTCCTGTAATTCATTCAAACAGGAACAATTCTGAGCTTTGGGATGGCAACCCCATCCCTCCACTTGATTCCCTGTTTTTACTGGAGGTAAGCTCTGCATGTTCTCTCTCCCTGCTGTATGGAATTTCATCTAGGGTCCCCCCACTTTGAGACCTGAGAGTCTCTCACCTCCCTGAGTCTCTGGTAATTCCTGAAGGTCTTCCTACCTTCTACCTCCTGAGGTTGCCTGTTTCCATTCTTTCTGCTGGCTCCCAGGGCTTCAGTCCTGTTTCCATTACCCAATACCTGATCATGTTCCTCTCTTCTCCCTGTCCCCCTTTTCACCCAGGCCCCTTCCTCAGTCTGTCCATCCCTCCCTCCCTCCCTCCCTCCCTCTCTCCCTCCCTCCCTCCTTCTCTCCCTCCCATGATTGCTTTCTTCTCCCTCCCAAGTGGGATTGAGGTGTCCTCACTTGGGCCTTTGGCTTGCTAGCCTTCTTAAGTTCTGTGGATTGTACCCTGGGTATTCTGTACTTTATGGCTAATATCCACTTATTATTGAACACATACTATGCATGCCCTTTTGTGTCTGAGTTATCTCGCTCAGATTATTTTCTAGTTCCATCCATTTGATTGCAAAATGATCTTTTTCCTTAATGAAGTGATATTGCCATGTAACAATTTCTCAAGTAATGCATGTGCAGTAACGGGCAATAAAGTGGGCAGTAAAGTAAGTTCCAAGGGACTCTTAATTATGTAACAATCATTTATGGAGCATCCATTGAGTTTTGAAAGAGCTAAGCCTGGAATACAACAGGGACCAAGAAAAGCATAGGTTTTTCTCAGTAAGGATCAGAAAAAGGAATGTTAACTTTATTGTTTTAGGAAAGATGCTTATAATATTTCAAGCATAAAGTTTGATCTGATCTTACGCTATCATGCAATATTTAGGATTTTTGCATATAGGTTATTCCAGATGCTGATGTAGTGTTCACTCCCACACTTAACTTGCCCCTTGTGGAGAACCTTATGAATGCAGCTGCAGCAGTCAGTCCTTGTAGTAAGAACAGGCTCTGGTTTTAGAGGGAGCACATGTGTACATGCTTGTGAACACAAACACACACACATACACACACACATACACACACACACACACACACACACACACACACACACACACACACACCAGCTGGCACCAGCATACCCATGTTCCTCCATTTTCTAGTACATATCAAGTTGTAAAGAATACTGAGCAAATGGAAAATACTGTACTTGAACAGAAGAGAGGCGAAAGATCTACAACTTAGTAATTTGAATAATACTTGCAGAGGAAGATATAGAACATCCTAAATTGTGATGCTCTAGCCTGATTTTAGTGGCTTGCTGTGTTTATGACTAAATTTTGTCTTGTGTATTTACTTTCTTTCTTCATTATGACTGGGGGATAGACAGTTAAACTGAACCTTATCTTTTTAGTATTTGTATTCAAGAAAATAAAAATCAATTAGGATGATTTAATCAAGAAATTAATGAAGAGTCAATGTGACAATCTAGTGCACCTGTGCCACTCATGTATATATTTTAAATTTGGACATGTTCTGGTCTGCAACTGTGGCATCTTGAATTAGCAAACTACTTTGGTTAAAAGATGCCATCACCAAGATGCAAGAGCAGAACAAATTTCCAAACTAACAAGCCTTGCAGTTGGTGTCTGATAATAGCACAGGGCAGAGGACTCTGAAAGCCAGGGCCTGTGGGAGGAAGCCAGTGTGAGTAATGGATTCTTTCCGACAGTGTTTTGGAATAAACGGATAAAGCTGCAAACAGACGAACACCATGAAATAATCAGAAATAAAATAAGAGGCGCAGATCAATCAGATTGATTGGGCAATGCAATCAATTTCTTGCAAGGATTTTTAGTTTTTATTTAATCTTTGTTCTTCTGTGTACAAGACCTGTGTCTGGTTTATGTGTGTAGAATCCTCTGCTAGGCCAGTCTTGTGCTAGCTTTTGAGAGTTATAACTGATAGTTATTAGTAGCTGGTAGGCTGATCATTATTAGGAAGCTGGCACTTCTCATACATCATGTCACCTGCTGTGGCCAGTCTATGAGAGTGTTATTATAATAAAAATTTAAAAGATATAGATTGCTATCCAATGATGTGCATAGTGTGATGTGGGGTTAATTGTATTCTGAGAGTAACTAAGTCAGAGTTGTTCTCACTCAGCTTTCTGCTAGAATACAACACTCTCTGTAGTGTTGTCTCAGTATACATTGTGAGCAGACTCATGTGGCATTTTACCAAATAAATGTGCCTTATGCTTTGTACATTTGATAGGCCAAAATTTACTTGTGGCCAGAGTTCAAATATGGGATGCTTCATCAGTAAAATCATAACAACCGAGCTGTTTGAAATTATCTTCCATTCTGAATCTTTCTCCTTATTATGTAAGCACCCCAGTAACTTTCTTTACCAGCCTCCACGTGGACAATTCTAGAATGCAGGATTCGAAGACATCTTCTCTAAAGTCCTTTCACTAACATATGGGTTGAGTCCTGACAGGAATACAAAATTTATTTCATGCCAGTAACACAACAATTTTTATAGTAAATTGGTCTGGAGGAAATGAGAGCAGAGAGGATGGAAATGAGAAACTGCTAACCCAGGGAAGAATAAACAGCTCCGAGATGAATAAATTGGCCAAGAAGCTGCTCTTGCTGTGTTTGACTCAGTTGCAAGTGAAGGAAACAATTAAAATCCCCATAAACACGAGAGGAACAGTGATGGTTTACTGTGGAGGGGATACTAACTCATAGTTGATGGCCGAGGAAGAGAACTGAGGACCAAAGGTAGAGCTGAGGCTCTTCTGATACATTGTCACACTGGCTCTCATAGTCCTTCATGTGCCCTTCTCTACCTTCTTCTTTCATTATTTTTTTTCCAAGTGGGTGGGAAGGATAATTCTCACACAGAATGTCTTCACAGATAGATCCTCATTATCTTTACGCTAAAGCAGTGGATAGAAAACAACTATTATATTCAATAACTTACATTAATACATAGCCACATCTTAAAGCACTGTATATGTCTAAGTACAATTTGAACAGTGATATTGTCAAAGGATATTAATTAGGCACACACAAAACTATTACTTTTGATATTGTGTGTGGAAAAAATATTAAGTATCCCCAACTATATAGCATTACAAATATTCAAATTTTAGTTATGTATTAATAACGGAGTTGAGTTGCCATAACTATCTTTTCATTTTTCTATATTTTTTCTTGGCCACTGGCTTCAGGCTAATTTCATATTGACATTTAGAGTTCCACATATTCTTTTATCTAAACTTAGTTTTAGAAATTCCAAACCCATGTTTACTCTATGTTATACACTCTTAGCTTCGTATACTCACAGGAAACTATTTCTGCTTCTTATTTTTGTTTAAAAACAATGCATCAAATACAACTTATTTGTTGATTATCTATTGTATCCTAGATTCTCTATATTTTAATTTAAACATGTAGCTCTTTTGAAATCATGTTGAAAGAACTGTCCTTGTTCTTAAAAACACTTCAAAGCTTCCCTGTTCACCAGAATACTGTGAACCGGGTTTAAGTCAGGCAAGGGCTTAATGAATTGTTGATTTTTTGCTAGATTGTAGAAGGCTTTGAACAAATCCAGGTGATATGTCATACATGCACCCTCCTTTTTTTTTCATCAAAGCTAGAAAATCTGCAAAGAATTCAAGTCTTGTGTTTTAGATTCCAAGAAACTTTATTTTGTGTGTTTTATTTACGTGACTTGTATCATTCCATTTATTTTATTGCATGCATTAGAAACAAAGGGGGTGAAAGAATACACAGGGGACCAGAGGCAGAACTTTTATCAAAATGGTAAGATTCTTGCCCAGCAGGTTAGAGAGTTCCATCTCTTACACTGTACAAAACATACCCTTGCACATTCCCTTACGATCTCCCAGTGGAGTGTCTTAAGAAACTCAAGGCTCCTTGGTAGGTCATCCCACTGCAAAGTTCACTGCCACATGAAAGCACTGAAGTGTGTATATTTATGGTGACCACAGACACAACACACATGTATTCCCCCTCCCAGAGTACTGCTTTCTCAGTGCATCCTAACAGATGACTACAAATCTGCAGGGGGAGAGATGTGATGAGTGGGCTATTTTGTGACTTGTCCACTTGCTTGGCTGTGTGCACACATTTGTTATGTGCAGTGTGGGTTTTCAGTGTGCTCTGTATAGTGCCATCGACAGTGGTTATTATCAATTCAACAAGCATTACTGAAAGGGCACTAGTGGGAATCATCAGGTTTTCATTTTTTATTCAACACATTATGGCAGTGTATTCCTCTTAATAGTGTCCTAACAGCAGGAAGAAGGATTATGAAATGCTTATGAAATACACTTGCCTAGTCTAAGTTTCATTTTTTAAATTCCACAATATAAATCCCATAGAACGTCTTTCATTCTATACAACAGTAAGCAAAAGGATCTATGGCTGGCTTTACATATTTATTTATTTGATTTCAGATGTATTATATTTTATCACTGTACACTTTTCTTCTACCGTTGATTTTAATTGTATTCTTTAGATGTCAGAATGTCAGGTTCCTGTTATCTTAGCAGTATTCATCCACAGTGCTGATAAACAAAGAGATGGGTTTCTCAGCACAAGGCATCATTATGTTCAGATGTGACAGGGCTTCTGTGACCAGGCTTCCATCCCACTGGGATTATGTCAGTCAGTAGTGCTCCATGTCTGAAATCTTCCTACTGTTATCATTTTTTCTCATTACCGCATTGTAGGGTTGATTGTTTCCTTTTGTTGCCTTCATTTAGGTCTTCAGGAACTTAATCAACTGTGAATTTAAAAAGAATGTCATTATGAAGAAGTGTCCCCAACCTGGAATAAATATAACAGGTGCTATTTTCCAAGATATAATTCCAATAGTGCTCTAAGTACTTTTACCCTTGCATAAAGGTCTCAAACGTAGAGAGGGGACTAAGTACGTGTACAGATAAGAGCTTCCAATGTGGACTTAGGTGGACAGCTAATGTATTGAGACACCTATGATTTTGGCTCAAGTTAAAGGGTAATATATCCTCAATAGATGGAGATATCTCTCTCTCAATCCCTTTCTCCCCCACCTCTCTCTAGCCTGTTTGTTAGAAATTACAAGGGAGTCTGGGTCTCACTGGGTGGTTATGAAAAACTTGTCAGCTTTGTTAGACTGTTCAATAATAGAATGTCATTACTTAGCTAAATTGCTTCTTTAATGAGGGCATATGCTACTGGCTCTTTAAATGATAGCCTACAATTCTAGAGATATGTAGATTAGGAAACTCACCACATTTGAGTTGGTAAAAGAATATGGAAATTCTCCACTAAGCAATTACAAAGAATATTTGCAATATGAGTTTCTTTTTAGTAGATCTGAGTGGTCAAGGCTATTTGGATGAAATGGCATCAAGGTTTATAGACAAGATCATGTTTAAAATGACAAACATCCAGACAGTCATCACCCTGGCCAGGTTGTCTGACACCCTTCACTCTGGTTAGATTGCCTGCTGACTGGGTTCTATTTATGTTTTTCACACACACACACACACACACACACACACACACACACACACACACACACTCACGAGTCTGTATGGTTGTATCTAAACATATAATGAAATGATAATGTATAGGTCTCTCCTATTTCTAAGACCTGTACTGCACCGTCCTGTCTGAAGGTCCCTGTGCAGGATGCTGAGTTGACAGTCCTTCACGTCTTAATGCTCTTTCTCTTTTACTGACTGAATTTTTCCAAGACTCAGTAATAAAACCATTTTGAGGAAAAGTTAAAGATTTATCATTTTTTTAATTTTTTAGACTTTATTTTAAAAAACAAAGATAAAAAAATTTTAAACATTTTTGCATAAATGTATACAAATACACCTGTGTCAGTGCTTGGCTTTTTTTTTTCACAATGAGCAAAAAGTACATGTAATACAGGGTGTAACCCGGAATTTGTCAATGTGTTCTTGGTGTGTAAGAATTGAGCATGACTTTTTTTTGTTTTGTTTTGTTTTCTTTTCTTTTTTCTTGGACTTCACACAGTCTGTGAGTTGTTTCTGGGGCAGTGCGAGCCTCTGGGGTTAACATCCCACTATCAGTGACTGCATATTATGTCTGTTCTTTTGTGACTGGGTTATCTCACTCAGGATGATAGTCTCTAGATGCAGCCATTTTCTTAAGAATTTGGTTAAGTCATTGTTTCTGGTGGCTGAGTAGTATTCCATTGTGTAAATATACCACAATTTTTGTATTCATTCATCTACTGAAGGACATCTGGGTTCTTTCCAGCTTCTGGCTATTATAAATAGAGCTGCTATAAACATTGTGGTGCATGTATCTTTGTTGTATATTAAAGTGTCTCTGGGGTATATGCCCAGAAGTGGAATAGCTGGGTCTTCAGGTAGTACTATGTCCAATTTTCTGAGGTATTGCCAGACTGATTTCCAGAGTGGTTGTATCAGTTTACAACCCAACCAACAGTGGAGAAGTGTTCCTCTTTCTCCACAACCTCGCCAGCATCTCCTGTCATCTGAGTTTTGGATCTTGGCCAATCTGACTGGGGTGAGGTGGAATCTCAGGATTGTTTTGATTTGCATTTCCCTGATGGCTAAGGATGTCGAGCACTTCCTCAGATGTTTCTCAGCCATTCAATATTCCTCAATTGAGAACGTTTTGTTTAGCTCTGTACCTTATTTTTTAATAGGGTTGTTTGATTCTCTGGTGTCTAGCTTTTTGAGTTCTTTGTATACCTTAGATCTTAGGCCTCTATCTGATGTGGAGTTGGTAAAGATCTTTTCCCATTCTGTTGGCTGCCATTTTTTTGACAATGTCCCTTTTTTAAAAAGATTTTTTTTTATTCTATCTCTCTTTCTATCTCTCTCCTCTCCCTCTCCTTCTCACCCTCCCTCCCTCTCCCCCTTCTCTCTTTCTCTCCCCGTGTGTGTGTGTGTGTGTGTGTGTGTGTGTGTGTGTGTGTTTGTGTGTGTGTGTAATCACTGTCTTTGAGACTTACTTCTGAATAAGATTTTCCTTACTAAACTCTGACTGGCTGTTTCAACTTAGTTGTTCTGGCTCAGAATTTCTCTCCAATTCAAATTGGGTTCTTTCAGCTTCTCACTGAATTGCTTTGCTTTGAAAACTGCTTCTGTGAATTCTTTCTTGGATATTCACAGCTTTCTGGGGCTAGTATCCACATATCAGTGAGTGAATATCTTGTGTGTTCTTTTGTGACTAGGTTACCACTTTCAGGATGATCTTCTCTAGTTCCCTCCATTTATCTATGAATTTCATGAAGTCATTGTTTCTAATAGATGAGTAGTACTCCATTGCGTAAATGTACCACATTTTCTGTATCCATTCCTCTGTTGAAGGACATCTGGGTTCTTTCCAGCTTCTGGCTCTTATAAATAAGGATGGTATAAACATGCTGGAAGATGTGTTCTTGGTATATGTTGAAGCATCTTTAGAGTGGCATATCTGGGTCTTCAGGTAGTACTATGTCCAGTTTTCTGAGAAACTGCCAGACTGTTGTCCAGAGATCTTCTAGCACCTTTGAACTCCACCAACAGTGGAGAAATGTTCCTCTTTCTCCACGTCCTTACCAGTTTAAGTCATCATCAAAGTTTGTGATCTTAACCATTCTGACTGGTGTGAGGTGGAATTTCAGGGTTGTTTTGATTTGCATTCTATGTTGACTGGGGATGTTGTTCATTTCTTTAGGTGCTTCTTGGACATTCAGTATTCCAGAGATGAAAATTGTTTGTTTAGCTCTGTATCCACCCTTTTAAAATAAGATTGTTTGATTCTCTGGAGTCTAATTTCTTCAGTTCTTTGTATATATTGTATATTTGCCCTCTATTAGATGTATGATTGGAAAAAAAAAAAAAAAAAAAAAAAACTTCTCTTAAGAAGCTCAAAAAGAAGAAAGGCCAAAATGGGAATGCCTCAGTTCTTCTTAGAAGTGGGAACAAAACAATCATAGGAGGAAATACAAGGTCAAATAGAGGAACAGGAATTGAAGAAAAGATTATTCAGAGGTCGCCTCAACAGAGGATCTCCCCCATATACAACCACAAAACAAAGCACTATTGCTGATGCCAAGAAGTACTTACTGGCAGGAACCAGATAGAGATGCCTTCTCAGGGACTCTGTCAGAGTCAGAGGGGGTTTGCAACCTCATGTGAAGAACAATAGTATCAACCAACCGGACCCTTCACAACTTATGGACTAAAACATCAACCATTGAGAACACACTGAGAGAACTTTGGGCCCTGTTGCATATGTAGTTGAAGATAGCAGTGTCTGGCATCAATATGAGAAGAGATCTTTGGTCCAGGGAGAGCACATTTTCCCAATGCCAAGGCAATGGGGTGGAGAGGGTGATTAGGAGCGAGTGCACCTTCATGAAGACAAATGTAGGGGCAGGGGTGATGGGAGTGGAATGAGAAAAGGGGATAACATTTCAAATGTAAATACAGAAGGTATCTAATTAAAGAAATAGAAAAAGAAAACTGCTTCTGGATTCTATGCTCTGAACTGGATTGATTACACAAACTCAAGGGAACTGCATGAACTCAATTGCATTCAGTTGAACTCCACTGAACTGTAATAAACTGAATTCAACTGAACTCTACTCACTGAACTACCTTTTACTTGACTCATTCTACAATGCTCTTAAGTAGCCTCTCTTCCCTGTCTGTTCTCTTGAGAATCGCACATAACATATCTCTGACTCATTTTGTCAAATCTTTGTCTGATTCATCATTTGTCTGCCTCTCAGCCAGATGTCAATTTCCAACATGGCTGCTTTCTTCTACAAACTTAACTTTATCTTCACTGTTTGGGGTTAAAGGTGCGTACTAAGAATGTGTCTATAATCCAGTCAGAGAGTCTAAAGGTGGAGCATACCACCTGGATCATGCAGATTTAGGTCTTTGGATGTGACACCTTGCCACTGGTGTTCTGTTCAGGATAATTTCACCTGTGCCTATCTGTTCTAGGCTCTTCCCCACTTTCTCTATTATTGTGCCTTCTTTTGTTTTCTTATATATTTGTTTGGTTGGTTTTGTTTTCTCTCATTTCAATATGTTAATTTATCTTAAATTCTACCATTAAAAAAAGAAATACCACCAAAATAAAGTTAGAAACTGAATTGTCTAATATGCGTGAGGAAAAAAGAAGCAAAAAATTATGGCATTAATCTCTGAATAAAAATGCAAGGGGTCACTGGGAGGGGGCATTTGGGATATAAATAAATAAAATAATTCATAAAAACAATAAAGGTATATTATTTATAATAAAAATTATAAGGGGGCTTAGGTTGCCTTAGAGGATAGTACCTAAGCTGTGTGAAAAATAGCTTAATTATTTAATGACTTTTAACTGCTTATTGTTAAGTTAGTATGGACCCGAGTGCCTTCAGTATAAAATCTTTCATTGGCTTGCTCTGGTGAGCTATTTAAGGAATCTTTCTTCAAGCTAAATAGATCAAGACTAGGTAAAATGACACTGTAAATAGTAGCTATCAGGCTCAGAGGCAGGAAATATAGGATGCCTTTCAAGGCTTTCTACAAAGGTATCTCCAGAGCTAATAAATGATTAGAAAGCCTCCAAAAGCCTAGGATTAAAAGTAACACCACTTCATATGCAGCTGGAACCATGACTCTCTCCATGTGTGCTCAGTGTTTGGTGTTTTTAGTCTCTTGGAGCTCTGGACAGGTTTGGTTGGTTGATATTGTTCTTCCCATGGGGTTGCAAACCCTTTCAGCTCCTTCAGTCCTTTGTTTAGCTCCTCCACTGGGGTCCCCATGCTCAGTATGATGGATAGTTGTAAGCATCCTCATCTGCATCAGTATGGCTCTGGCAGAATCTCTGAGGAGACATCCATGTCAGGTTCCTGTTAGTAAACACTTCTTGGCATCAGCAATAATGTGTGGGTTATGTGGCTGCATACAAGATAGATCCCTAGGTGAGAGATTCTCTGGATGAACTTAATCTTCAGTCTCTGCTCCACTATTTGTCCCTGTATTTCCTTCCACGAGTGTTTTCTTCTCCCTTCTAAGAAGGACTAAAGAATCCACAGTTTGGACTTTTTTTTCTTTTTTGAACTTCATAAGGTCTGTGAATTGTTTCTTAAGTCTTCCAAGCTTTTGGACAAGTATTCACTCATCAGTGAGTGCATACCATGTGCATTCTTTTGCGACTGGGTTTCCTAACTCAGGATGATATTTTCTAGTTCCATCCCTTAACCTAATAACTTCATGAAGTCATTGTTTTTAATAGCAGTGTAGTACTCCATTGTGTAAATGTACCAGAGTTTCTCTATTCATTCCTCTGTTGAAGAACATCTGGGTTGTTTCCAGCTTCTTGCTATTATAAACAAGGTTGCTACAAACATAGTGGAACATGTGTCTTTGAATGAGAGAAGAGGCCTTTGGTCCAGTGAAGGCTTGTTTTCCCAGTATAGAGGAATGCCAAAGCAATGAAGTGGGAGTAGGTGGTTGGGAGAGGGAACATCTTCATGGAAGCAAGCGGACAAGGGAGGAGGATGAGGGGGGAAGGGGATAACATTTTAAATGTAAATACATCATATATTCAATAAAATGATAAAAAAACTCACTAAATATGGATTATGTCTTTAGGAAGGGAAATTCAGTTACTATTCTATTCTGCATACCTGGTTGCCTTGGTGTCTTGTATGCATTAATAAATTTTATGGCTTTTTATTTTCTCCACTAAATTTAATAATTTAACTGTTTTTTGATGTTAGTATCATTTTAAAGCATCTAAGCTCAACAGCATTTTCAAATCTTGGGTATAAAACTGTACTTACAGTACTAAAAATTATAAATCATATAGTTAAATGCTTTTTACTTGAATTTTAACTATAAGTAACATTTTATGAAAGTCTATTTAAACTTAAAACATTGCCATTATCATAGTTTTAATTTTGAGTACTTTAGGTGATTTTTTCTGTAATGTTTCTTAAACTGCAGGTGCAGGAGTTGAGCTGTAAATGGTTCAGATGGGGTGGGGAACCACAGTGTTTTTTCACATTCTGAACAGGTGGTTTTCCTCAGTTGCAAAGAAGAATTTCATTGTTGAATAATGAGTGATACACATCCTTATACAGTTGTACAAGGACGAATGTTTAGAAGATAGAAACTTTGTTGGTTTAGTGAAGCAGCAGTTGTAGATTCTCCTCCATGATTTATGATCTCACTAGTCCTGGGAGTTTAAAATTTACAGTTAAGGAGATGCCTGCCAAGTTATAGATGCCGCTGTTGTACCCTAAGTACAGAGTTCCATGCTCCTTGTTGTTTATAGGCATCTATAAACATAGGTAGATGGGTATTAGTTGTTTCCTTCCCTTAGAGACTTACATCTTCTTTTCATTTACCATGAAATCTAATTATCACGGAGTAGGCTTTCAAGTCAGATCCAGCCTGGATTTTCCAGGTTGTACATTCGAAATGAATGGTGTCTATAACAATAAGCATCTATCTACAACTTCTGGCAGGTAACCACGGGCAACAACAATAGCCTATAATATTTTGGAGGTCTGTTGAACTGTCCTGACCACCAAATTCAAAGGACATTTCTCATGCTTTGAGTCTGTGGAGGGCAAGTGTCAGCCCAGGATGTAAAATTTTATTTGTTTAGAGTGCACATATATTTTATTCACACACTCACATCTTATGTAAATAGATAATATTATGGTTTTTATTGACTTTTTAGGACATAATAACTGTTATTGGAATGGTACCCTTTTTTTAAACATAAAAGGCATGACTGTTTAATTTGGCAAAAAATTTTATTAATTTTTAAAATGTAGTCATGTGATTCAACTGAATCTTCTAGTGATAATCTAGTGGCATATTTCCTGGATATTGTATGTTATTTTACTGCATTATCCCCCCCGCCCCGTAAGGCTAGATCTAAGGCTCTGCACATGCTAACCACGTTCTGCTACCGAATTCTATTTCTAGCTCCCTTGTTAGGTACATCTCTGGTTACCAAACAGTTATCGAATGAGTATAATACATCTCAGTCGAGAAAGATAATCAATTACATATCATCGTCCTTTGCTTTTAAGAGAATTATAATTATGTTAAGAAGCAAAGCCCTTAAAGTTAATTACAGTCTATTGAATGGTTGCCTTATTAAGGATACATGAGGTTCTATAGAGAAGGAATCAGTCCGTTCTTGCTGCACAAGGTGGAGAATACTAAGTATAGAGGCTGTTGTTGAATTTTTGCTTTTATGAATAAATAACTTGTAATGTTTTCATTTACACATTGAAAATTTCATTCAATAAATTTTTATTATATTATTCTCCTCTAATTTCTTTCATATTCTAATCTTCCCAAGCTCATGCTCTTCCTTTTTCTTAGGAACAAAACAACCAAGCAACCAATCAAATGAAAAACATGCACAGAATGAAATAATACAAAACACCAGGGAGGCCTGATTTTGTTGACTAACCACACCTGATCATAAGGTCTTCCCTGGAGAATGGAACTCAGGTAGCCACTGGGATCTGCAGTGAGAAAATTTATCAAGGAAAAAAAGTATCATGAACAGGCATTGCCTGGTAGCTATTACACAATACTACAGGCTTTAGTCTAGAAAGTGGTAGAAATAAATAGAAAGTAATGGCAGTTGCACACTACCTTGTTGAGGATCCTAAGGTGTTTTCCAAAACACTGAAATACAGACCCTTCAATGTTCTCTTCACATGTGCAATTCTGGTTCACAGGGTCTTCGTTGATTTCCTGTCTTCTTCAGTTTATTTATCAAAACACCTTCCAAGGTGCTAGCAACAAAGACATAAGCAATCAGGAAAAGTCTTGCCAGCATGGAATGTACATGATATATCCAGACTTGTATCATAGATTAGTCTGGAAATTGCTTCTGTGGGCAGATGAATATGCTGACCTTTTTAAACCATGTAGAGCCTGTTACAGCAACATCACTTTGCGTGCCAGAGAAGAGAGACCAGGAGACAATGCATAAGGCAATGGCCAGGACTGGTTATCACTGTGCTTCACACTGAAGTTTGAATTTCACATACTTCAGCTCACAAAAATATTCCTCCAAATCCTTTCTCCTAGCTCAGTTATGGAGAAATGTAAATTCACATTCTTTATTTACAGTCCATACATAACCATAAAGGCAAGCATGGCCTCTCGGCCTATATCTATCTAGGCCTTGTGTAAAATGTTTCAGAGCAGTGGAGATATTAAACTCCATCAAACTGAGTAAAGCTAAAAGAAGTTGCATAATTAAAAGATTTTTTAAAAGTAGAGTTTAACACATAGTTTATAAAGCAAGGAGATTCTGCAGGAAAGACATGGAGGGCAAGGATTTGGTCCATGGAACCTTAGGGGATCGTGAGGGAGTACATATCACATGAGCGCTTTTGGAAGTTTGCAGTCTCTATTCTATGCCTATATGTGTACCTATGGGACAGCTCTGTGTACAAGTGATTCCTGCTGAACTTTGGAGCAATACACATAAAACAGGACCCTATCATCCATATTGGTATTACATAATTAATATTTAATGGGATTCCAAGCCTGCTTAGACAGTGTCACTACAGGTGAATCCAGCTGAGAATTTGTGATGCTCTCAGGGGAGGTGTATGAAGTTAAAGTGAGTGTTAGCTAGTTAGTTGTTCCTTCGATAAAGTGTTGGATCCTCAGATCTCAACCATTTTCCCATCTGCATCTTAACAGCATTCTCTTCACTAGCTCGTGTTGATTTAGTGCTTCACTGTTGGCCTGTAGAATCAAGACTTGCTCTAACGTTCTCAGTTATTCGACACTTGTACTGAAGCAGTAGGACCCTCAGTTTCTTCATTTTAAAACAAGAACATGCTCCTAACTTATAGAGGTATCATTTTATAATCCCAAATACTCATTAAATATATAGTAATGTGTTTGCAAATAATTGACTTTTCCTCCTATTATTAGTATTATAGAAAGAAGAGATATTTTTATTTCTGACAAAGCTTTTTGTAAGATGGGACAAATATTAGGAAGAGGAGAAAATTAACTTAGTTCAGAAAAATAAATTTATGTCAAAACTCTGGGAATAGTACAGAAAACTTGATACAGGAGCAAATTTATTATGACCTCTTAACACCGTGAAAAAAGAAAATCAACTGTTTATCATTTTGAAAAATTGACTTATGAAAGGTTAATTTATTTTACTGTGTTAATTACATTTTAACACAAAAGAATAACAATCTCTTTGAAAACATGCCCAAGACACCAATATTCTCTAGTTTAATACAGGGCATCATTTGAACCCTTGATTTCGATACAAACAGTACAAACCGATGACCATGATACACCTCTCTGCTTTAAGTTCTTTAATTTCTGCCACTAAAGTGAGAATGTGTTCGCTGTCACCTTTTCCAAACTGTTAGAGTTTGCCTTGGTCTGATACAGATAGGAGTTCCTCCCCATATTTAAATCTCCTTGCGAGAACAATACTTTAATTGGAACATGGGTTTTTGTAAAAATTATCTTTCTTTTTACTCAATGAATGATTCAGACGTGTAGTGAGGAATACAATGGGAGGAAAGCTTAGACCTGTGAACAGTACACATACACCTGTCAAACTTGTACCATGGAGAGAATGAGGCACTGACCTCTAGTGAATGTATGAAGTGCCCATGGGTCTTTTTTTCTTCCTATTTTCTTTGAGATTTTTCTGCAGCACAGCATGAAGACTGAGCTGATAGAGTGCACGTTGCCTTTTCATTTGTCTTATGCCCAGCAGCCCATTTATACATGTACCTTGATATAAGTACAAATTTACACACTTAATTTTCTTAATTTAGTTTGGACTGATTCCATATATGATCACCAAATCTAAGACAGAGCCCTATAAGAGTTACTTACAGAGTTCTCAATTGCATCATTATGTTAATGTTTTGAATGAGGTTGTTGGAAGAACTAACTGATGGGTCATATATAAGACAGATAAGGGGTAGGAAGCTTGTGTTATGCCTTTGGGCATTGAATCACTGATTTATTTCCTATGCTGTTAGTTCTGCTTTTGGAGGCTAAACATACATCAACCACAGTCAGACTGCATTTTCTCTAAAGTCATCTTCCAATAATCTAATGCAGAGATGTATACTAAATATGATAGAACTGAGTCTGATGTTTTTATATTTGTAAATACGAAGTCACCTTAGGGCTGCATATTAAAGTTGGGATAATCTTATTAAATTGATATCACTCTACAGTCTTGTTTAAGTTTGATCATTGTCGTATAGACATCCTATCCTTCGCTGCATGGGTTTTTATAGAATGACGACTATTTTCTCCTTGGTCACCCACCTATAAAGTATGTGTGCTTCATTCCCTAGTTGCCCCTATCACATGAAGATCTTTCTGTTTTGCCTCTGTCTAGTGATCTCTTAGATTTATTTCTCTGCAGTGCCATTTCCCCCACAAGAATATTGACTTAGTTCCTCATAATTCTTCTCTCCTACAAAACAACACATCTTTATTGATGTTTCACTACCTGTATTGAACATCAAACCCTAAAGACTTTTCCTTATCTTCTGGGTCTTTTTGAGGGCAAACCTGTGCTGTAACTTAGAGTTATTTGTAGGTGATTCTGATGAAAAAGTTTTGAAGTTGGAGTACCCTTACATATATGTCATCATAAGGCCAGTATACTCCTTTCCAAATTGTGGCCTTGGTTTGCTATATTAGAATCAAAAATAATGTCCGAAGTGGCCTAAGGATAAAAACACGTGCTTAAAATTTTGTAATATTAAAATTTAATAATAAAAATTTCTAATAAATCTGGGGCTACTCTTTGGTATTATGCACAGAATTTCATAGACCTTTGTTCTATATGGCTTCAGCAACTATACAAGAGGTCTTTCGTCACTGTCTTCTGTGTAACTAAGCCAACAATCTTCTTCCTCTTTTTCCTTTCATTAACTTATTTATTTCACACTGGATTGATCCCAACTTCAACTCTCCTCTAGTCTTCCCTCTCATCTCACTTCTTCTCATGCCCCCTCCTTTCACCTCAGAGAAAGGGAGACTTCCAATGGATACCAATCCAAGCTTTACCTTGTACCTTTTTTAAAGTTATATAACAAATCAGCCCCCTTCACCCAGGCCCTACCTCACACATCTCCTCCCCACATTTCTTGCTGCCCTTCTCTGAGAAAGGAGAAGTCTTTCACCACCAATCCCATATCAATCTACTTTGGCATCTCAAGTCATTGCAAGACTAGGCACATCCTCTCCCACTGAGACTAGACAATGTTGCACAGTTAGGAGAATGTGATTTACAGACATGCAACAGTCAGGAACACTTCAGTTGTTGGGATGGGGTCCCCTCTGAAACCAAGCTGCTCATTGGTTACAAATTTAAGAGTGTTGAGGGAATAGTTCCAACTCATGCTTACTTGTTGGTTGGTGGTTCTGTCCCTGGGAGGCCCCAAAGGTCCAAATTTGTTGACTCTGTTGGTCTTTCTGTGCCTTCCTACCATTTTTGGCTTCCTTAGTCTTTCCCCCAACTCTTCCAGAAGACTGAAGGAGCTCCATCTTTGTTTACCCACGTCTCTGCATCTGTTTACACTGGCTATTGGGTGGAGCCTCTCAGAGGAGAGTTATGCCAGGCTCCTGTCTGTACGCATAACAGAGTACCATTTCAGGAATTGGTTTGGTCATGCCCATGGAATGGGTCTCAAATCCAGCCAGTCTTTGGTTGGCCATTCCCTCCATGTCTGCTCCATCTTTTTCTCTGCACATTTTGTAGACAGGACACACATTGGGTCAAAGGTTTTGGGGTAGTTTGCTGTTCTTATCCCTCCACTGGGAGCCCTGCCTGGCTAAAGGTATTGGCCACTTCAGGTTCCATATCACCCACTGCTAGTTGTGTCAGCTAGAGTCATTCCTAGAGAATCCCTAGGACCTTCCCCATCCCAGGTCTATGGCACACATAGAGATATCCCCTGCCTACTGCAGATTTTCTTTCTCTTCCTTGATGTCCCTATACTTGATCCTCTGCTGCATTTCCCTACCTATCTTTTCATCCATGCAGCTCCATTCCCCTATGCACCTCTAATGTTGATTAGTTTCTCTTTCTGAGACAGATACAAACATCGACTCTTAGATTCTCCTTTTTATTTGGTTTCTTTGGGTCTGAGGATTGTAGTGTATTATCCTGTTTTTATGGCTAGTACAAATTTATAAATGAGAACATACCATGAATTTCCTTCTGGGCCTGGGTTAAATAACTCAAGATGATATTTTCTAGTTCCATCCATTTACCTGTAAATTTTATGATGTTCTTGTTTTAAATGGCCAAATAGTATTCCATTGTGAAGAACCACATTTTCTTCATCCATTCTTTAGCTGATGGACATTTAGGTTGTTTCTAGTTTATGGCTATTAAAAATTAAGCTGCTTACTACCTGAAGATCCAGCTATTCCACTTCTGGGCATATACTCCAGAGACACTCCAATATACAACAAAGATGCATGCACCGCAATGTTTTATTTATAATAGCCAGAAGCTGGAAAGAATCCAGATATCCTTCAGTAGATGAATGGATACAAAAACTGTGGTACATTTACACAACAGAGTACTACTCAGCTATCAGAAACAATGACTTTATGGAATTCTTAAGAAAATGGCTGCATCTAGAGAATATCATCCTAAGTGAGATAACCCAGTCACAAAAGAACAGACATAATATGCAATCACTGATAATTGGATACTAACCCCAGAAATCTTGGAACACCCCATAAACAAGTCACAGACTGTGTGAAGTTCAAGAAAAAAAAAGGTAGGTCTGCTTCTCACCCTGTGTACGCATTAGCTCAGCTACACTGCTTTGTGGGATTGTGTTGCTTTGGCTGCGATCTGAGAATGGTGCCTTTATTTTATGTTTGTGGACCAAGATCTTACTTTCAAGACAACAACTATGCTTTTCATATTGTTTTAGCTTTTAACGGTGTTTTTATATTTTAAAGGCCCTGTACTCTGATTAGCTTTTAATTTTCATCAAACTCCCCTAATTTCACACCTGTTTTTGTTCAAAGGGGTTTTTGATAAAGATCAGCTAAGAACACAGACATAGAGAAACAAATTATGCATTTTAACTATTTGTCTGAACCTCCCAGATGTGGATTAAATAAATAAAGGGGAAAAAAACAAATTAAGCTGCTATGAACATCATTGAACAAGTGTCTTTAATAGATGATGAAGAATACTTTGCATATATACAAAGAAATGGTATAGTTGGGTCTTAAGGTAGAACTATTCACAATTTTCAGAGAAACCTCCAAACTGATTTCTAGAGTGGTTGTACAAGTTTGCACTCCTACCCATCAATGGAGAAGTGTTTTCCTTGCTCCACATCCTGACCTGCATGAGCTGTACCTTGAATTATTTTTTTTTATATATCTTAGCCATTGTGAAGGGTATAAAGTTAAATCTCACAGTCTCTTTGATTTTCATTTCTCTGGAGACTAAGGATGGTGAACATTTCTTGGATTGTTTCTTGGCCATATCAATTCTATGTTTAGCTATATACACTATTTTAATTAGATTATTTAGGTAGTTGGTGTCTAACCTCTTGAATTATTTATGTATTTTGGATATGAGCACTCTGTCAGAGGTTGATGAAGATATTTTCCCATTCTTTAGGGTAGCATTTTTGGTCAATTGACGGTGTCCTTTGCCTTACAGAAGCTTTTCAGTTTCATGAGGTCACATTTATTAATTGTTGATCTTAGTGCCTGAGTTTGGGTTTTCTGTTCAGGAAGTTGTCTTCTGTACCAATGCATTCAAGACTTTTCCCAAAATTCTGTTCTATTAGATTTACTGTATCTAGTTTTACTTCAAAGCCTTTGATACACTTGGACTTGAGTTTTGTTCAGGGTGATATATATGGAACTATTTTCATTCTTCTATATGCAGAAATCTAGTTGGACTAACACCATTTGTTGAACATGTTCTCCCTTTCCATTGTATGGTTTTGGGTTCTTTGTTAAAAATCAAGTTCCCATAGATGTATGGGTTCATTTCTCTTTCTCCAATTTGATTCCTTTGATCAATCTTCCTGTTTCTTTACCAATACCATGCAGTTTTTATTACTATTACTCTGTAATACAGCTTCAAGTCAGGTATGGTGAACCTCCAGAAGTTCTTTTATTGTATAGGATTACTTTAGCTTTCCTGGTTCCTCTGTTTGTTTTGTTTTTTGATAAGAAGTTGAGAATTATTATTTCAAGGTCTGTAAAAATGTTTCCAATTTTCATTGGAATTGCATTTAATTTGTTGACTGCTTTTGATAAAATGACCATTTTTATGCTGTTATTTCTACTGAACTATGAGCATGGAAAATCTTTCCAACTTTTAATATATTTTTCAATTTCTATTTCAGTATATTGAAGTTCTTGTTATACAGAACTTTTACTTGCTTGGTTAGAGATATACCAAGATATTTTGTATTATTTGTGGCTATTGTAAAGGGTATTGTTCTTCTAACTTCAATGATTAGTGATACTCTGGTCACATTTTTTTCCAGTTTGATTCCTTGATCTCCTTTAGTTGTCATATTTCTGTAGCCAGGACTTCACATACTATACTGAAGAAATGTGGAGAAAGTGCCAGTTTTGTCTTGCTCCTGGTTTTAGTGAAATCATTTTAGGCTTTTCTTCATTCAATTTGATATTTGCTATTGTCTTGTGCTGAATTGCCTGCTTTGTGTTTAGGTGTTTTGTGTGTTCCTGATCTCTCCATGACTTTTAACAAAAAGAGCTGTTAGATTTTATGAAAGGTTTTGTCTTGATCTAATGAAATGATCATGTGGTTTTCTTCCTTCCAGTTTGTATATATGGTGGGTTACATTGATGGATTTTCATATATTGTGCCACCCCTGAATCCCTTGAATGACACCTACTTGATCATGGTTGATGATGTCTTTGATGTTTTCTTGGATTCTATTTGAGAATAAGTTTTTGATCAGTTTTCATATGGAAAAATGGTTTGAAATTCTCTTTGTTGTGTCTTTGTGTAGTTTATGTATCAGGTGATAATTGTCTCATATAATAAGTTTGGCAATTTTTGTTTCTTTTTTGTTTTGGAAGAGTAGTTTGAGGAATGTTGGTATTAGCTCTTCTTTGAAAGTTTGGTAGAAACAATCTGACCCTGGGCTTTTTGGTTGTGAGATTTTAATGACAGCTTCTATTTTTTTTTAGGAGTTGTAGGGATGTTTGGATTGGTTATCTGATCTTGATATAAATTTGGAAAGTGGAATCTAGAAAAAAAATAGTCTATTTCATTTAGAGTTCCCAATTTGGAGAGTTTTTATACTAACAATTTAAAGGTAATTGGTTGTCACTAGTGTTTGCAGGCATGGTAATTCCTGATGGGGGCAGGCCTTTGATGCTTTCTGTTGATCTGGTTGTCCTGGGTAGCAGTACACATCCAGCAGTGAAGGTGCACAGTTGTTTCCTGAAGGTTGTACACCTAGGTGTTGGGCAGCTTCAGGTCTTCAGGGATACATATGGAGTTGTGACCTGGGAAATAGTGTTCAGAAAGAGCAGGGTAGAGCTCACTGCTTCTGAGCTTTCCCACTGGGGGTAGCAGGCAAGGAATTGGAATAGAGGTCTCATCTGATGTTTCCCTGATGACTACAGGCATCTAGGATTGTGGTTAAATGTGTGGAATGGAAGTGATATCCAACTTTGCCTGTGGATAGTGTGTACATAGATGAAACCTGGGAAAATTCATGTTTCTTTTACTCAGGAACAAGAAGACATAACACAGCTCATGAGAGAAGTTTCAGGGAACAAAATATCTCTTTGCATGGTTGTGTCTTATAAAAGAGGGTGAGTTTGTGGAGCTAAAGAGAGTCATCTCACTGTGAGAAGGGAAGACTTCTTGACAGTGAGGTCAACTGAGAATGCCTTGTGGTGCTAAACCTATAATCTTTACATTCTTGGTAGTTAACCAGCTAACTAAATACTGTGTGACATACATTTTACTTTGAGAGTGGTATCTTACTATGCTGGTGAGACTCAGTTTATTAAAGTCGCCTCATCTTTTATTTTGTGCATGGGCTTATTTAGTGTATTAGAGAGTGAAGTTTGAGGAAAACAATCATAAGTGTAATTGTAGTCTTTGGTTAAGATGAATATATCTTCTCTATCTTATTCACAAAAATAATAGTCATCAACTAGAAACCAAACTGAACCACTAAAAATTACATTACTGTACCAAAATATACAACAGCCTTTTATGTGTTTTTATCTATTAACTTAAGACATATATGCATATACATACACATGGCTGTATAACTGTTTTGATTTAGGATATTGATCCCTTTTCCATTTATACATTTTAGAGAGTTTAATTAAAGTATTTAAATGTTAATTGATATGGTGAACGTAGAAATATGAGCATACAGATTTAAATTGTGATTAAGGGAAGAAACCTACCCTGTTGCATAGCATATACCGAGCAGTGCATGTGTCCTGAAAAACTTGCCTGCCTTTAGAAAAAACTCAGGGTTAGTGGGCTGCCAACAAAGCACACCTGGAACATGGAAAGTAACCAGAGAGTATTTAGCATGTCCGGATTCTCTCTTTGGTTGCTATGCTCTTTCTCACTCAGGAGTGAAGTGAGGTTAGCAGTGTCATTCTGCCCTTATCACACCACCCCTTCCCTTGTGACACCAGCTCCAACACATTATGTAGCATCAGGAATTGGACTTCTCCACTGTCGCTTTGAGTTTTATTACCTTGTCAATATGCTGAGCTAACTCTTAAGAGGGACATCATTATGATTATCTTCTTTCTATGGTGTTTTCTCTTCTTTCAAAGTACACACATAGCTTTTTTTCTCTTTTGCATGTCTCCTTTCCCACACATTTAAATCTTCCTGTGCTAAGCCAAAGGTTACCCATATTGACTTTGTAGTTGAAGAGGTAATGTTAATTATGCAGTCCAAATATGGAAAGCATGCTTAGTTTACTGGACACCTTGTATAAGCTCCAAACAAATCATGGATCTTGTAGAGGAAAGTGGAATAACTTAGAAAAAAGGAGAAAAGTATCGCCTTCTTACATATCACCTGAGAGCTTTGTTAAATTACCATTTCTCTTCTATGCTTATGAATAAGGACATCAAAAAAAAAAATAAATCCAGAATTCTAGAGAAGAGTATAATTTGAATAATATTAGAGGAAGTTTTGTATTTCAGGATGTCTTTCCCACCATTCTGACACTGAGAATTTCTCTCTGGGCCAAGTCCCAGAGCAGGTAGAGCACAGAGTGATTCTTTCCAGAGAAGATTCAGTTCATAGAACAGTTATGACCTTTCAAAGTGACAACTGGAACCAGGGGACAACAGAATGTTAGACACACTCTGTTTGAAAATGTCCTCTGTGGTTCACTATCTTACTACATATCAATTTAAGCAAAAGTCGGCTAAACCAAAATACCTTCCATAATGTCTCCTTGAAATTCACTGAAAAATAAAATGATATAGTTAGTAGATGATTGCAAAATGTACAGAAAGAATATCGAGTAACCTAGTTTGCAAATCTATAAAGTTCCTGTAAGATTGCTAAGACAATTCAAGAGAAGAACCAACACTTAAACAAAGGCAAAGTGTTGAAAATGGTGAATAAAAAGAAGCTGAACAGAGGCTTCATGATATTTCACATGTGAGTGACAGGACATATACCAAATCAAGGGTATATGGAAGCAAAACTACATAGAGACTTAAAATTCCCGTGTGTAGTAGGTATAGTTGAAGAACTCAGACACATACCTTACTAAGTCCTGATAAATTTATGAACCTTAAGGATTAAAAGAAATAATCTTATGTATGATGAGTACTGAATGATTGAGGCGATATATCTTCTGTATTCGTAAGAGAGCCAATTGCTTGAAAATAAACTCAACAAAGTAATATATCAGCTCAGAAATTTCAAGAGGCAGGAAATGGATGGGAGACTAAAGATTGGTGAGTCGAATTTGGTATTCCTCAGTATCTGCATACCTAAGAGTCTGTCTGACGTCTATGTTTTCTAACTGGGTAGTAATTATGTAAAAGAATATTTATTAAATTTGGACAGATCCAATAAAAATGTAATTGAAGACATTGAAAACTTATTTGGATGGTATCAATAAACATAAAACCTATGTCTAAGAATTTATACTTTTAATAAACTATGCTACTTTAGACATTCATGAATTATTCATAATTAGCTGTACTGTTGTCTGTAACAGAAAGTAATAAAAATGATAGAAAAAAATAAGTACAATTTAATACATTTTAATGTGTGTGTGTGTGTGTGTGTGTGTGTGCATGTGTGTGTTGTATGCATAATTGAGCAACTGCTCTTCTGTGGAAGACAAATGACAACTTATGTACACAATTCTCTCCTTCCTCAGATTCTCAGGCACAACACCTTATCTCCTAAGGTTATCTTGCCTCAAAACTTCCATTTTTAAAAATATTAGGAAAAATAAATTACTGATAAATAAGTATTAAATTTCTTCAACTATTTAAATGAATAATTTTACTTTTAAATTAATCATGAGTCATATATAATTTTAAAACTTCATTTATAAGAGAATTTTATAGATTTGCAGACTATTTGGAAGATATAAAGGAGAATGAATATTAAAACCTTATTGGCTCAATAGAAATCTACTCTGAGTGCGCCATAGAAAAGATGCTTCATTTCTAAAAACAAAAATCAAAAGAAAGTGAAAGAATGAAAGACTGAGAAATAAGTAAAGGAAAAGTGGATGAAAAACTAAGTATAAAAGTAAAGTAGGTGAATAGGAAGTGCTCATTGTTACAGAAATAAGATGGAATAAAGGGGGTAATTTAAAAACTGACCAAACTTTCTTTAAGCTAAGACTGTGAAAGGCAGAGTAGACAAAAGTCCACCAAACTGCAGGACCTGTACAGGATGACACAGTGAAGTACTGTAGTCCTTGAATGCAATGACACAGTGAAACACTGAAGGAGCTGAACACAATAACACAGTGAAACACTGAAGGAGCTGAACACAATGACACAGTGAAACACTGAAGGAGCTATTTTCAAGGATACAATGAACACAGTGGCTTGAAATACAATAATCTGAAATCTAGAAGGAGATATAACTCATTGCATATATACTCACAATATCAGGAAAACAAGGATATTGGTAGATATTAAGAAAACAGATTTTCTAAAGTTGCAAAACATTAATTTGGGGTAAAATAACAGTAGCAGTGAAAGGAGAAAGAGAAATACTTTTCTTTCTCTTTGGAGCAGACATAAGAATGTGATTGTTGTATGCTCTGGACTGTTGTCATTGTTCTCTTAGTGATAAGTGTGGGTAGAGAGGATAGAGGAATAACTGCTAGCATAGAAGACAGTGGGGAGACCTAATACATAAAGACTGTGTCTTTGCAGAGAATCCTTTACCTTAAATTAAGTGACTGGTCTGAGATAAATGCAGTATGAAAGATCCAGAGTATATAATGTTTAGGAAAAGTTATTTCCTCAGATCCATTGATCCAGGGAGAATGAACTGCAGACCTCTTTAACAAGAGGTGATTTACTTCTTATAAATGGAACATATATGTAAGTATGGATGTATACACTCAAAACAATAATGTTCTTGAGAACAGTAATACATCGGCTCATTAAAAATGTCTTACATAGTTTGTGAATTTAAAAATTTGACTTCTACTTTTCAATCAATGTGAATTTACATTGTCCAATTCATTTAGTTTTTCCTCATTCACTCACGGCACATAATTCAGGAAACAATGTCTGCATTAACTGCTTAATGCCCAACCAATATCAAGTAGAATTTATTATGCAATCAAAGATCAACCTGTTTCTTAAGAAGCCATGGTTGCTTTCCTAGCAAACCCTGCAAGTGTTTTGACTATTTCCTGTAGGCACGTTTTTGTGCACTGTGTAAAATTTACCCTTTTGTTGTTTATAGGCTAATTTCTCTGCCTTCATATCTTGTTACAATCTGAACACAACATTTTAATGTATATACCAAGAAACTCCCATCAGAAATTTGTGTAAATAATTCTTACCCTTTATGTCAGCCTTGTCAATAAATGCTGACCACCCAACAGCTGGGCAGAATAGGATATAGGGTGGGATGTCTGCCAACAGATGATGGAGAAGGGAGAGGGGAAGATTAGGATCGATGGAGGAGGATGGAAGATTTGGAGTCAAAAGGAAGGAATCCAGAGAGAGAGAGATCATGGAAACATACCTGAAGCCAAAAGAGCCAGATCAATAATAATATACATTATGGGGATGTGGATGGGAGACAGCCAGATTACCATAGAAAATGGAGAAAGATTATTTAATTGCTCAGCTATTGAGGTGTAGGTTTCTTTGGATGGTTATTGGGGACTAACATAAGGTAAATTTGGAGAAATTTACTGCTACATTTATATTAAAGAATATTCATTTACAGTTTCCTTTTCTATCTCAAATTTAAAGAATCCCTATCTTCTCTTAGTGGGAAGAAGTCCTTTCAAATCTTGTGCCTCAAGATTGCTTGAGGTGGGAAGACATGTTAGAGTGAAAACAAATTGGCATCATCTATTAGTTTGACACTAAAAGTCAAGAAAGGGCACACACTTCTGACACAGAAGCACTGTCAGTAGAAGTAAAGAAAGCTGAGCTAGCTTCTACACAGATGGTTGCCAGCTACTACTATATCTAGGGCATACCTGGATTTTTCTGGGTCTTTATTCGTACCTGCTTTGTGGTCCCCAACCTTCCTAATGCTGAGATCCTTTAATGTAGTTCCTCGTATGTGGTGACCAGCAACAATGACATTATTTTTGTTTCTACTTCGTAACTGTAATTTAATACTATTATGAATTGTAATGTAAATATCTGCATTTCCTAATGAGGACCATCTGTTTGCCAAGTTTGAAAACCAGTGGTAGATGGTTTTCATCCTGGCTTACCTTCATAGAGGATTTATAGTGAGGTTCAGAGGACTGTGACAAAATTCTTTATAATAAGCCACCTCTTCCAGAAGATTTGTTACTAGAACTTCTGCTCTGTTAGACAACACACCTCAACTGCTCTAAATATTTGCAGTAGTGTGATGTATCCCCTCCACCCCTGCTCTCAACCCTCCCCATGTGATTCTAGCTAGTGTAGAACTTTCAGTGTAGTAGAAGATGCTGAAGTTCTGCTTTCTTTCCTCTGTCCTCCAGTGCTGGAAATACAAGCATGCATCTACCACTGCTCCTTGTTTCATGTAGCACTGTGAGGGAGGCATCTCTAGCCCCCTCTTTTCATCCTTGATGTAAGGTTTTCACAAATTTTTCTGTGAGAACTTGGATTCCACCTATCTTTCTCCATCTTCATCTGTGAAGCAATTTACCAGCCTAGAAATACCTAGGGATGGTGTATGAATAATAACAAGATTATCCTAGTCTTTGGTATTCAAGTAGTATTAAATTTAATGGATCTACAAATGGGTTGGATGTTGAAGCAGGTACTTAAAATACTAAATAAAGTTTTTCTATCTAGACATTTACATTCTGTAAAATGTACTATCCTAAAATGACTAAAGATACAATTTTTAAGTAGCAGTAGATTCCTTGTAGCTTTCTGGAGGAGATGATGTAAAGCTATAATAAGATATTATGCTCTTTCTAATGGTATTCTTCAGTGTTAATATATTGTGTGATTCTAAAGTAATTACCATAGTAGATGTTTACCAGTTTTACAGGAATTCTCATTCTCTGTAGAGGAAGGGAATTACTTTTTACCAATGCTTTTGAACATTATGCCCTTGTACTCCTTTCTAAATAATACTTTTGGATTTTAATCAATCCAAATAAAGTAATTTTCTTTTGATATTTTTCTTTAATCTTAAGGGAACATGGGCATATACATACAGAGAGCAAAGATTTGTTGGGATGTATCAATGGTTTTGCAAAAGTTGAGAAAATGTGACTCTGCCTCTTCCTTGGTTCTTACTTTTGGCATCTGTTGAACTAAGACAGCATCCTTTCTGGTCTGTTATGTTATAGGTTAAGCTTTATAGAGGAAGAGACCTATAAGAAGATACTGACCTTAGTATCTTGCCATGGAAGGACTATTTCCAGATGGAAATGGGTAGACATAGTTAAAATATTGAATTGCCTACTCTATGAATTTGTTTGTCAAATCTCCAAGGCTAATATACCTAAGGTACTTTAGTAAAAAGAAAAGAATTTTAGATATTAAATTAAAAAATATGCACAAAAACTTGTAAAACCAAACGATTTTTTAAGTTGTGTGTTCGGCTGCAGTGTTCTCCCATCTTGAGCATGAATGATATTAGGAAAAACCAAGACTGAGAAAGAAGATACTGACTGAAAACGCGTAGTTGATTTGTGGAAGAATAATTTTATTTTCTTTATTTTAACCTTGACATAAGTCAAGATTATACAGATTGGTGAATAAGTTAAAAATTATATAATACTGTCACACAAGAAATATGGGGACTGCTTTTAGACAAATCACCTAATTTAGTTCACTCTTCCAAATCAAGTGCAAAGTGTTGTTTATGGCATGTCTTTACGCTTTTGAGAGTAATATTTCCTTCCACCTTCCTTATTTCATTTGACAAATACTAATGTCGTTCAATATTTCTACTGGAGCTTGAAATTAATGGAGTTTTATACACCAGTTTTACCAATTATGTGAGCATCACAGTGGCGATAATGCTTAACTAATGTTGAAGTGTAGCATGGAAGTAGATTGCACTTTTGGGAAGGGCATGCTGTTCAACAAGTGCACATGAATAGCTGTAGAGATACAGGGCGGTTAGGCACCCGAGTGCTCCTTCCTCTCTCCTCTTGATCTCAATATCTCAATATCTTCTGGAAACTTATTCCATAGCTCCAATCTTCTTTAACCTTGCATCTTTACTGCAGAATGTACTCTTGACATATTTATGTGAATATAATGAATTTTAGAGTTGTCGAAGGCTTTTGAATCAAATTAAAATAGAGTATTTTAAGAGACCAGGAAGTGATTTAGCTGGAGAGGTATATAACCATTAGCAAGTGAAGTCAGACCATGGCCTTGGACTCCTGATCAATATTTCAGAATTCTGTTCAATATTTAATAGATATACTTCCTAGAATGAAAGTCTTATCTTGTTTTGAAAGGTTTTCAATATACATGTCAAAGATTCTAAGAATGGAGACAAACTGAAAGTGAAAGTACAAATATTGTAGCGCCACAATTTAGAAGCAAAGTGTTCTAACTTCTCTGCAGTATCTTCAGGGTTCTCCTGTGATGTTTCTGAACCGTTCATACTAGAGAGTCATTCAAATCAATATGACCACCATACAATACTCATGAAATAGTGTCATGGTAGCACATCTGTACTGAAACAAAACTACATTTTGACATTTTCTTCTGCTCAACTATACTTTTACCACAAAGATGTTCCCTTATGTTACCTATTTTCTTTAAATATTAATTCACACTTGTCTTACTGTCTTTACTACTGTATTGAACCAGGATTTCTTTGAATTTTCTGCAGAGTGTTATATAGTGGAGGATGCTGAGTAGGGATCTAAAATTAAATTCTTAAGAAGAAAGTTAGTCACCAGGCAACTTATATAATTGCTTTTGTCTCCTAAACTGACATGTTGGTGCCAGGTGTTCAGAAATTCATATTTACAGATAAACCATAGAATTGCATTGTCAATTCTATAATATCCACACTCTTGGAATTTGGGTGAAGGTATAGATCAGTAGTGTGGATACTGATCTCTTTACTGTGTGGCTTTCCTAGCTCAGAGAAAAATGGCATTCTAGCATTTATGTGTGTCTTTTATCTTTTATAGTAAGTTACAGTTTTCCTCATAATACATTCTGAACATTCTTATTACTTATTTCCATTTTGTGCTGCTATTGAAGCGTAAACATGATTTATTTACATTTATTTTTAGAGGTCTTAAACATTCTTCATTTTTTAAGGGTTTGTGGATTTTCATATTATACAGTAACATCAAATTAATTGTTTAATCATGTCAATACTTATGTTTACATTTTAATATTTTAAATTGTGCTATGAAGTACACATTTTGCAATGTTAAGTGGTAACACTATTTACAAATCATTATCTTCAAATTTTAGTAGCAATATTATTCTACCATTTAGCACATGTCTATGTAAAGCCTACACTGAATTAAGTATGTGCCTTGTAATGTAACAGAGAAGCCTTATTTTGATCAAGTTTCATGTATTGTGTATATGTGTAATATGCATCTTCAATTTCCATATACATATATATAATTATATTTATATAGGTACAAATTTATTTATTTGACAAAAAAACAACTGGCCACTGAGTAGCTTTTATATGTAGTCATAGAACATTTTACAAGCTGTTATAATCATGAATACAACATAAATAAATGAGAGTAATTTGTAAGTTGAGTAAGGAGACATTTTCTACTGTGCCAGCCACAATTTGCCATGATATGCTTTGTTGCTAAAATCTAACTAAGAACATCTCAGTTAAAATCAATTGATGAATGTGCCTGTGATCAATGACTCCTTCATTAATTCAAATTACTGTAGTGAGTTCCTCAAGTACTTCTGAGACCAGAGCATAAATTCGAAAATAATCTTTTAACGTATTGCAGAAATGGTGAGTAAACGGGGCAGGTGGAGGTACCGGAGATCTTCTTTCCTAAGACTCCAGAGTTTGTAATGAAGGAGGCTACCAGAGTCTGATAAATGTTGGCTCAAACTGGCTTCAAAAATAAAGCTGTGTATCTTCTGAAGAGTATTTAATTATGTAGGTTCACCTTCAAATATCTCCTTCCTTAAGGGAACATGGAATAAATCCATGCAGGAAGGCAGAGGTTTACATTTAAAGGTAAAAAATGGACATGTGCCATTACATTGCTTTATAGACTACATTCTCAAGGAAGTGTTGGGATGGCTTGTCTGCTGTGGACTGTGGGTAGGCAAGATGCACATACTGAGAAATACTGCATAAAAGGTGAAAAGGATCAGATACCAAACAAGCCTGTCATTCTGGAAGGAGCCAAGTTTCTCAAGATGAAAAAAGCCTCCAACACCATGAAAGGTAACAAGGGAGTGAAATGAAAAAGTCTAAGAAACATCGATGGAGGACAGACCAATACTAAAACTACAAAGTTAAATATGCTGTGTTTGTGAGGAGAAGAAAGTGAAGCTAAAAGTTATCTTTTCAGGAAGATCTTTACTACTTTTGAGGGAACAATCTTGACCTGAAGAAGAAACCAAGTTGTAGCTATTAAATTGAATTTTAGGTTCTATTTCTTCCTCACATGTATACAGCAGTGAACAGTTTTGGGGATATTTCTGTGATATATTTCTTTTTTTGAACAACTTTATTTTAAAAAACAAAGATAAATGAAAAAATTTTAAGCATTTTTGCAAAAAAGTATACAAATACCTTTTTGTCAGTGCTTGGCTTTTGTTTTTTTCAAAGGTTTGATAGTGTGAATTAAGGTCTTACTAGTCACAATGAGCATAAAGTACTTGTAAAACAGGATGTAACCTGGAACTAGTCAAAGTTTTTTTGGTGTGTAAGGATTGAGCATAATAATTTTTTCTTTCTTTTTCTTGGACTTCACACAGTCTGTGAGTTGTTTCTGGGGTCTTCAGAGCTTTCTGGGGTTAGTATCCCATTATCAGTGACTAAATATTATGTCTGTTCTTCTGTGACTGGGTTATCTCACTCAGGATGATATTCTCTAGATGCATCCATTTTCTTAAGAATTTTGATAAGTCATTGTTTCTGATAGCTGAGTAGTACTCCATTGTGTAAGTGTACCACAATTTTTGTATCCATTCATCTACTGACAGACATCTGTGTTCTTTGCAGCTTCTGGCTATCATAAATAGAGGTGCTATGAACATTGTGGTGCATGCATCTTTGTTGTATATTGGGGTGTCTCTGGGGTATATGCCCAGAATTGGAATAGCTGGATCTTCAGGTAGTACTATGTTAAATTTTCTGAGGACTGATTTCCAGAGTGGTTGTATGAGTTTATAACCCCACCAACAGTGGAGAAGTGTTCCTCTTTCTTCACATCCTGACCAGCATCTGCTGTCATCTGAGATTTGGATCTTAGTCATTCTGGTTGGTGTGAGGTGGAATCTCAGGGTTGTTTTGATTTGCATTTCCCTGATGGCTAATGCTGTTGAGCACTTCCTTAGATGCTTCTCAGCCATTCCATATTCCAAGACAAAACTAAATTTACACAATATATGACCACAAACCCAGCACTACAACGAATTATAGATGGAAAAACCAATACAATGAGGGGAACTACATCCTAGTAAAAACAAGAAAACTCCTAAGCAATAAATTCAAAAGACTAAAGACACACAGGCACAATTCAACCTACAAAAACAATAATAGCAGGAAACAGCAACCACTATTCTTTGGTATCTATTGACATAATGGACTCAACTTCGCAATAAAAAGATAAAGGCTATCAGACTGGATACATAAACAAAACCCAGCATTTTGCTGCATACAGGAAACTCATCTCAGAGACAAAGACAGACACTATCTCAAAGTAAAAGCTTGAGAAAAAAACTTCCAAGCAAACAGCCCCAAGAAGCAGGCTGGAGTGGCCATTCTAATATAGAATAAAGTAAATTTTCAAACAAAAGTTATCAAAAAAGATAAGAAAGAACACTTTTTACTCATTATAGGGAAAATCTGTCAGGAGAAACTCTCGATCTTTAACATATATGCTCCAAATGCAAAAGCACCCTCATTCATAAAAGAAACCCTACTAAAGCTCAAAAAATACATTTCACCCCCCACAATAATAGTGGGAGACTTTAATACCCCACTCTCACCAATGGACAGATTATGGAAACAGAAATTGAACAAGGACACTGTAAAACAACAGAGCTACTATTGTATAAACACACATTTATGAAGGTTGTCTCATTTAATCTACTACTGCTTAGATACATACTTATGACAGTCATCTCATTCTACCACTACTGTATAGATACATAGTTACAAGGGTCATCTCATTCAAACTACCACAGTATAGATACATATTTAATAGATAGTAGACTCTATTAAAAATAAGTGCTTAAATTTTCTTTTGATGTGGAATGTATGACAAAGGCTTTTATAAATATGGATAAAATGGGTGATTGAAGCTGGTTTGCATAAATGTCAAGGAGAAGGATGAAATGAGGTATAAGCCCAGTGAGGTCATTTTGGACTTCAAAATGAGGAACATAACCCAGACTTTGTTGTATGCAAAATGTTTAACACACTTTTTTTTTCTTTTCAGGAATTTTCTCAGGTATTTGTTCATGTGAGGATATAAATGACTAGTACCCTAGATCAGATAGACCAGAACAGAGATTAGTAATAAAAAACAACAGAAATGCCAACATCACGTAATATTTCCTGTGTCAGCAAAACCTCACCTCCAACCTGAACACTGTCTCCAGGTGATAACAACTTGCAAAGGAAAAATTAGTTTCTCCAGGGGAGTCACACTGGGTATACAAACCACACTTAAGGGCAGACCTCTTATCCAACTGTAGACAGCCAGCACAAAATGAATTCAATGGTATTTTTGGAAATTTTTGTCTAATAATTTTTTATCTGGGCATCTGTTTTGACCTTACTGCTCTTTTCTTCTCTATATGGTTTCTAGTTTTATGGGATTTCTGTATGTACAAATGAATTTGTTTTGAGTGTCTCTGTGTCTACATATGGTTTTTATGGTCTTTTTCTTTGGCTCACTTTGATGTTTGTAATGTCCTCTTCTGGCTTGTTTTATTTTATCATATCTTATATATTTTTTATTATTTGGTTTTTTTTGGATACTTCCTTGTTTTCTATTGAGAGAGAAAGCATGTGGTTTTGGGTAGGTGGAAGAATCTGGAGGAGCTAGAGGAGTGGAAGCTGTAATCAGGATGATTCTACGAATAAAATGAATTTATTAAAGAAATCTCAATAATATCTATGTATATACACATACATATATAGACACATACATACACGCAAATATATACCTACCCATACATACATATGCACATGCATGTGTGTTTTCTGTGTCAGGATAAGAACATGAGTCCCTAATGATCAAAGTTTTGGTCAAAGAATGGAAGTGGGGAGCCATAGCTCCATGCAGAACTTATGGCATCACTGGTAGACCTGGAGTTACATCTTGTGTTTATTGAGCACTTGAAATGTAACCAAGGGAAACTGGGGTGTTCATAATATACCCCAGACGTTGAGACTTGATATACAGAACAAAATGTGTAGCGCTTCTTTTTAAAACTTTACTTTGATAGCATACTAAACAAATGGCATTTTGGTTCACTAGACTGTCAAATGTTTAGGGCTCCTGAACCATAGTTCCACATGCTGAGTAGCTTCAGTTATAGGTGTTGTTTAACTCACAGTTCTAGAGGCTAGAAGTCTAAGACCAAACCACCCTTTGTCTGCTTCTACTCCAACTCATTGTATTTGTAGACAAATTCCACATAACTCTTTTACACTTTAAATTATGGTTCTAAGGAACCGGAAAATTACATCTGTGTTTGGCCTCGCATAGCTATAGTATGGTGCTTTCTCACAATAGGAAGCATTAGTTGAGCATGTGCTTACGTGTGGGCACTGTTGTAACATTCTTACATGCATTAGATGACTAAATGTTGGAAATTAGCTTACCAAGTTTAGGTTCATAGGCAACAACAGTCAAAATCTGAGGCTGGACCTCCTGGCTCTGAAGTCTCTGCTCTGGTTTACCCTCAACTACACCATCTTTCTAAAGAAATTAGTGCATTTTGTCATTATTGGGAATTTTAAACTATTATGTATTAGGACTTTACTGCTGTGAACAGACACCATGACCAAGGCACCTCTTATAAGGACATTTAATTGGGGCTGGCTTACAGGTTCTGAGGTTAGGTCCATTATCATCAAGGTGGGAACATGACAGCATCCAGGCAGGCATGGTGCAGGAACAGAAAGTACTATATTTTCATCTGAAGGCTGCTAGGGGAAGACTGGCTCTCACATGGTTAGGAGGAGGGTCTCATTGCCCACTCACACAGGGACAAGCTCCCTCCCACAAGGCCTACCTGCTCCAATAAGGCCATACCTCTTAATAATGCCACACCTTGGGCCAAGCATATTCAAACCACCACAGTCATTCTGCTCTGTGGTGCTGCATTTGCTTCTGATGGCTCCAGTTTTGTTTCCATTTCCCTCTGGTTTCTTTATTTTGTCACTGTTACTGTTTACTTTTAGTGTCCTTTGCTAACTAATATCTATGTTTTTCACTGTCACACAAATGTATGTGTTATGTGTTTAATAGCCCTTTATTTGTCCTTAACATAGAACAATATATTTCTGCTCCCCTCCCCTTAAAAAGTTGTTTATTGTCAGTGGGCTGGAAAGGGATGGCAGAGTTTGCATTCACAGACAACATTGCAAACACACACACACACACACACACACACACACACACACACACACGAGGGCAGAAAGAGCCTGGAGTCCCTGCTTCACTAGCCAGTGGGTTGGCAGAGCCCTGGAGTGTTGATGAAGGAGTCTCAGATCAGCTCTGGTTAGTAGGTATGGTTAGAGATGAGGAGAGATTCACTGGCTGCAGCTGCAGACTGGCCACTTGTGATATACTTTTCACAACTGAGACTGTTGGCCAGGGTTTGCTTGATGTTTTCCTTATGGGTGGTCTTCAGTTTTCTTTATTCCCACCCCAGATGTCTAGAGCAGAAGCCTACAGGGCTCAGCCATAGATGAAAGTTAAGGCCCATGGCTTCAGCTGGAGACATTTGTTAATGTCATTGTGGTTGATGGATGCCTGTTCCTCACTCTGCCCTCCAGACAGGAAAGTGACCCCAGGGACAGCAGCAGGCACTGTGTGGCGAAGTGCTGTGACAGTTACCATGGCAATCTTGTCACTGGAAAATTTCTGGGTGCCAGCATGTCCTGGGGTGACCACATTGGACTTTAACCTTTCAGATAGACACGGTGGTCACTCAAAGCCTTGTAGACAGCTGCCAGTTCCTTCTCAGTGACATACTGTCAGCACTTCAAGTCATGGTCTTCATCAGGGAGGATTTCAGGCTCCAAAATACGTACAATGCCATTCTGCTGGCAGATGTTGGCATAACAAACCAGAGCATTGGTATTTTTCATGATGTTAAAAGCTGAGGGAGTATGTTCTCCAGTCTTTAGCACACAGCATCACGTGACAAAGTTGGCTCCATTCTTCTTATACTGGGCACAACATTCATAGGGCCCATCCAATCCTTGAGTAGTGGTTCCTTGTCACTAGTTCCTGCCAGGGATACCACACTCTTATCTACCTCAATGCCCACAACTCCACCCTTGGACGTGATAACTTGAGGGAAAAGAATCCATCATCTGCCTTTTGGTACAGTGTCTCGTGGAAGAGGATCTCCTCTTCCTCCTATGCAGGGATTCACAGGCTTATAAGCAGCCATCAGCAGCAGGTGGTAGAAGCACCTGTTCTCCGTGTTCTCAGTGTCAATGGACTGCAGGCACTTGACAATGCTTCAAGTGGTGGACTCGTTTGTAGCCAGGATGCCACAGTTTGGTGAGCGATGTCAGACAGCTCCTTCTGCTCTGGGGTCAGTGCTGGGTATGGGTAGGAGATGGTACCCATGGCAGCACTTTCCTGGCACAAGACTAAGTAGGTCTTTCGGGTTCACCAGTGAGTAGGCGCAAAAGGACGAAGGAGGGGATGCGGCTAGGGTTACCAGAACCTTGTTCTGCTATAGTGTGTTCTAAGATAATGCAGCCTATTCAGCTAGAGTGGTAGGTATTTCTGCTCTTTTAACTTTTCTTTTAAAACCTTTCGAGTCACTGTCAGGGAACAAATATTTTGCATGCAGAATGTTCTAAGGGAAATAAAATGCAGTATAATTTAAAACCCTGCTTATTTTTGCAAGTATGTAATGACTGTCTATGAAGACAATCACCAAAACCAATAGGATGAGCCAAGGCAAACATTCAAACTCCAATGTGTGTTAAATAGATGATAATTTAAAGCCTTTTTACTCCAAGTAGAAAGATATTCTAAGTGATATTTTCTAGAAAGTGGTGATTTCATTGCTTTAGATTAAAGAAGTACAAGACTTTATGATCACAGAGGTTTTTCTTATTTGTTGAAACATTACTGGCTGGAACAATTTGAGAGCCTGCATTCTTGGGTTCATGACTTATGTCTTTTTTCTTAATGAGATTGGAAAAATGAATGAGCATGCCTTGACTAGAAAACTCACCTCCAGCAAGCACCTTAGACATTCCAGGACTTTCAGTCTGGGGCTTTCCTGGAACATGACATAAAAACCCAAACTTATCTTCTCCACAGCATTTAATGTTATCTGCAGTCTGAAGTCTGGACTTCATTTCACCCTTTGTCTGGCCCCAGTTTTACCCTTGGAGTTTGGTCTCTGTGTCTCACTCTGGCACAACACTTTGGTTTTGGCTTTTGATCTTCTCTGATGACTATTTGGTAGCCTGATTCCACAATACTGGAAAATAAATCCAGTTAAGACTTTGTAGCACAAGTGGGCTGTGCCTCCAGCCAGATATAAAAACTGGTAAGGTTCAGTGAGCTCAAACCCCAGGAATCCTTCTCAGAGATTTGAGAAGGGCAGGAGTAGAGCCACTCCTTACCTGTCTCTGTACCTGCTCTGGAACACATACCCATGACACCCAACTCAGAGGACAATGGGTACTCAGTCATATAGCAAGAAACTGGAGCTCTTCTCCATGCTAATGAGGTATCTAGATAGCCTCAGCCTTCTGCCAATAACCTTTCCTTCCTGGGTATTCTCATGCCTTTCTTCTAAGACTGAATCACTGGTCCACCCCAAATAAAATGTATGCATCTACATCCAACCCAAATAAGGTCATTTGGACAAGCAAGGATCATCTCAGAGAGCTGCTTCATTAAAGGTTGCAATGGTGGGCAGACCTTTGCCCAAATTTTCCATGACATTGAGACTCCCAAAGAGGCCTTTTTTCTCCTCCTGCCTCTCTAGTTCTCAGCACTTGCTCCCAATAAGGCTGGATCCCGCTCATTTCTAGCTTGAAGCTGATGGAAACAGATGCAGAGACTCAGAATAAGCAGAACTTGGAGAGTCTTCTGGAAAAATCAGGAGAAGGAATGGGGGAGCTGGAGGGATCAAGAAGACATACAGAGTAAACTAGCCTAGTCCCATGGGGGCTCACAGAGACTAAAGAATCAACTGGAGAGTATTTATGGGATGCACCTCGGTCCCTTACACCTATGCAGCAGATGTGCAGCTTGGTCTTCATGTAGATCCTCTAACAATTGGAGTAGTGGCTGTCTCTGACTCTGTTGCCTGCCTTTGGATCCCTTTCTCATAGCTGGGCTGCTTTGTCTGGCCTCAGTGGAAGAGGATGTGTGTAGTCCTGCTGGGACTTGATGTACCAGGATGGGTAGGGATCTATCCAGGGTGACAGCATTCCTTTCTCCTCCA
Source organism: Micromys minutus (assembly GCF_963924665.1). Lineage (NCBI taxonomy): Eukaryota > Metazoa > Chordata > Mammalia > Rodentia > Muridae > Micromys > Micromys minutus. Next base: position 40,504,412 of record NC_137974.1, read on the forward strand.
AGAGTCAGAGGGGAGTAGTGTTAGGAGGTGTAAGGTTGGGACTTGGAGAGAGGGAATGTGTAAAGTTAAAAATTAAGCACACTAATGGAGAAGAAAAGGGGCAGAGGATTACTGAGGATGTGTCTGTAAAGGTGGATGAGTATATACCAATGTGCAGAAGAACTAGAAGGTTTTGGTAAGTCATCTTTTCAGTCCATATGCATTTTGATAATATTTTTTTCTTTATTGTCATGCCTCATAATTTACTCATATCATCATTCTGCATTGAAATAAAAAGGATATTATTTAAAGAAAGGAAACCCTCCTCATAGAAGTGATATACTGGCAACTCTCATATAATATAAATCTGGATGTGAGAGCAGCCCCGAGCCTTCTGTAAAGCATTCGTCTGGCAGGCATATCAAGAATAAAGGTAGTGGAATTCTCTAGATAGAGCATCCATGAGAGAGCAAACCCATGCTGAAGGTTAACAGGTTCACAGACAGCAGGATGTGACTCTCTGCATTTGACCCTATTATTAAGATTAGCATTTCACATGCTTATTTAAGACAACAGGTTATCTTTGAATACATTATTTAGCTGACCCCCTTTGCTTCAAATTCTGTAAGCATCAGCGGTGGCAATGCCCTGGTTGACCTCCTGCTTTGGGAAGCTACCCTAATGACAGGCCTAGACCTCAAGCTCTCACATCCATTACTGCACTTGTGCTGAGGGCACGCTTCCCACAGCTTGCCATTTTGTTAGTGTGCATTGTGTCAGGAAGACTAAGAGAAATCTCTCTTTAAGGGAATTGGGACTCACCTGTATTGCTGACTCTGGCTTTCAGGTGTCCTACCTTACCGCCTGGTCTACTCTCCTTTAACCTGCAAAGGGGACTCTATTATACTTTACAACCTTTCCTTCTCTCATGCTCTGATTGAACTTACAGAATGGTCTGAGAGCTGCCCCAAATTTTCTTGACTGTTGTTGGTGCTTGTTCGCATGACTCATAAAGTATCCTTCTGAGTTAATCAATCCTATTTTGGCACCTCATTCTTTGACATGAGCATCTTCTCTACAGCACCTACCTGAAGTGACTATACAAACAGCCACAAGGGAGAGTATACACTTGGGATGTTTCAAACCAGTTCTGAGAGCCTGTCATCCTGTTCTCTGATTACATGTCAGCCAGCAAAATCCCAAGGGCCTTTAGCGTTGCTCAGATTGTTAGCTCAAGCAGCGTCTTCAGTGAAACCTCATATTTATTTACTCAGAACAGAGTCTCTGTTCTTTGAACTTCTGGATGAGTGTGTATACCTGTATGGAACACCCTTTGCACCAGGGTTATTCCAATTCCAGGCTTTCTCCTTTCAGCCTTATCTCTCATTTACCAAGCATTTATTGCAAATTGATTTTATGTCAGGTTTTATCTGAGACTCCAAAGCCCATTGCAATGTGTTAGACATAATAATTATTTATTAAAAGAATAGCATAATTTCCTCATTCTTCTGAAAGCAAAATATAAATATTGTCTTTTGTTGAATTAATGTTGGACTCCTCTGTGAAGTGAAGAAATGAATTGTTACTGAATAAAATAAAACCTACGATAAAATCTGAAATTGCCACCTTGTTATATATTAAGCAATAGGAAAGTCAGATTTACTTTCATTCCGTCTTTTATAAATTAGACATTAACTTACCATCCATTGGAATTAGAATATGTGAAAATATGTATGAAAGAAATGACATAAACAAATAGTATAATATATATGTGTGCCTGTGTGTGCGTGTGTGCATGTGTGTGTGTGTGTGTGTGTGTGTGTGTGTGTCAAAGTGTCTGTGACATGATTCATGTAACTCATGGATTTTCTGCTGTCAGAAAAAAATTATAAGGCATCTTATGTTTGTAATCATTTTTATTGTTTTACTTTATAAATATGACATGCTTACTGTGAAACGGGAAATATACGCTTACAAAAACATTAAATGTGAAGGGCTCCATTTTTTTAATTCTTTTATTTGTCATACATTTTCTGTATTCTGTTTTTATCTGTGTCTCTGTGCCAGGCATTACACAAGAGGGCTTTGGAGACTGGGAACTAAAGGATTCATTGCATTGCTTCCACTCTATGGGACCTGGGATATAGTAGCAATTCAGTCAAGTGCGAGAGAACTGAAGAGAGGCCACAAGGGTGTCATCTGCCCTTCTTTCTTTCTTTGGACACAATCCGTTACACAGCTGAGATGCATTGCACATCTCTCGGCTGGAGCAGCTGCAGCGAGAACCCCAGATGTTCGTAGGAACTGCACAAGTGTCTTCCTTAGCTCAGAATGTGCTGGGCTACTGCATTTATTGTCCGTGTATACTGTAAGGATAAGGAATCCTCAGCGGGGCTACCTTACCTTAGGCTGCCAACTGCCTTTGGGTTTGCATATAGCACTCACATTGGCAGGCATGGTAGATCATTTTGCACAGGGTGCGTCACTGTGCTGGGTTTGTATGCTGAGATCCACAGCCTCCACAGCCTCCACAGCCTTTGCTTTGCCTGAGTTGTCACACCTCATGCCTTCTTTCTACATCCGATTCCCAGCCTTCTGAAATGGGTCATTTTATAGTCCACCTGGCTTACATTCTGCTGCTCACCTGAACCACACAATATAGATTATGTGAGTATTTCCAGCCCTTAATAAATCACTAGACACCTAATGCTGACAATTACTTAGTGAAGTCTGTACAGTCAACGAATTTAAATCTTCATTTAAAAACAATTAAAGACTCACAGGCAGTAATAAGCATAGAGCCGAGAGTCCTATAAACCTGCCACCTGACTTCTGCTGGTTGATGACATTTTGCATAATGTGATGTTAATAAAAAAGTGAGATGAATGGAACATTATGGTTTATTGATTTCAGATCTCACTCAGTTTTCCCCGGCGTCCGTATGTGCTGATGTGTATAGTGTTACATGTGTGTATGCCGGTCAGTGTGACTGGATTATTTGTTTGAACTAGTCACCAAATCGAGACACAGTGGTAGTTCACCATTCCAGGGGAGTTCTTTTGTAGTCACTCTCTACAGCCACTTTTCACCTGTGCTTCCAGAAAGTAAATCTGCCAGTCATCTTTAGTTCTATCCGTATCATCTTTACAAATACTTTGTCAGATTTTTTTTGTAACTATAACAGATGACATAGACGATTACTGTATGAAGCGAGAGAGTTCATGTTCCCTTTGGTTGTGGGGGTCTCAACCCAGGTTTTAGTTGACTAATGGCTTTGTTTGCCTTTCATTTCATTATTATTCAAATTTATGTTTTCTTTTTACTTATTCACTTCACATTCCATTCGCTGCCTCCCTCGTGGTCACTCCCACCCACAATTCTTCTCCTGACCTCCTTCTCCTCCTATGAGTGATGGAGGCAAACTGGGTTTTCCCACACTTGTGTACTTCACGGCCCTGCAGGGTTAGGTGTTTCCTCACCCACCTAAGGAGGCCAGCTAGTAGAATATTTCACACACATTGACAACGGCTTTTGGAATAGCCCCCATTCAGGACTCACATGAAGACCAAGCTGCATTTCTGCTACATATGAGTGGGGAAGCCTAGGTTCAGCCCATGTATGTTTCCTGTTTGGTGGGTCAATCTCTGAGAGCCCCAAGGGTACAAGTTAATTGATTCTCTGGTCTTCCTATGGAGTTCCTATCTCCTTCTGGAACACAAATCTTCCTTATCTTTCATAAGAGTCTTAAAGCTGCACGTACTCTTTGGCTGTGGGTGTCTGTATCTGTCTGAATTAGCTTCTGGGTAGAGTCAGAGGACAACATGGTCCTGTCTGCAAGAATAATAGAGTATTATTAATAATGTTAGGAATTAGTGTTTGCCCTGGGATGGGTCTCAAGTAGGGCCAGTTATTGGATGGTTATACACTCAGTCTCTGCTCCAATCCCCATAGGAGGCAGAGTATCACATCTGAAGAACATGCCCAAACAGTTGATGCAGTATGTGTTAGGTAGCACAGAGACTGAAGGAGAGTCTCGGTGTCCCACGAGGCACACATTCCCAGTACCTATACACTTTTCCCTTGGCCCCTACCTCTGAAGATATCTACAGCCCACCAGAGGCTCCCCTCTGAGACCAGTCCTCTAGCATGTGTACCTTTTAGGGGCCATCCCAAACCCAATCTTTAGCAAATGTATTCCAATTAAAATTAACTTGGCCTGTGGCTTCACCTCTTTTTTCATGTAGGAAAACAAAACAAAAATGAACATGTCAAAACAGTACAAGATGTTATTTCAAAACATCAAAGAAAATACATATACTGGAGAGTGTGAAGTACAATGAATGTATTTGTTCTTTTTAAACTTCTAATTAACACCAATAAAAGCAATCTTAACTCCACCTAAGAGCAAAAGGAGATATTTGCTCCCAGTTAGCTCTAAATTCATATCAGTCTCCGGGGAAATGTAAATACAAAAAGAACTTTGAAAATATGTAGAACAAGATTCTTACATACTTTTCAAATATAGAAGGCTGGCAAGTATTTATTCTTTAGAAAATTGTTTTCTTAAGTTTAGCAAAATTATAAAATCCCATGATGAAATTGAGAGTCACTTTCAATTACCACAGTGTTTGCTATCTAGAAATTTTGAGCAGAGACTGTCCTTCAAAGTCATTATTAATACTAAGTATAATTCTAACATTGCTGAATATTCAGTAAGTCATTTGACATAAATTCAAGTAATTCAAATGTTGGGCAAAGTTCACAGTAGTGATTTATGTCGGTAAGAGTTTTATGCGTATGCATTATTACTTCTCTGACTTCCCTAATATATAAAGGTTATAAAAAGAACATTTCCCATAGTTATGAATTTTAGCATTTCATCAGGTCAATGTACATATTGCAAAGATTGCATGCAGCTTTAAGTTTTCTGCAGAAATGGTCAAAGATTGATGCAGTTATTCTGATTATGGACACTTGTTTTTCATTAAATGATATTTGCAATCTTCTCACATTCTAAATGAAAATGTATCTACTAGCTATTCCAATAGGGTTTTGGAGCCTGGTGGCTGACATTGGTTTATAATAACTATGCTTCCGTTGTGTATATCTGATACCTCTATCAGCATCTGAATCTAGCCATTTGTACATTCTGGCTTAAAAAGCCATTGATGCATTTTTAACCTATTTCATTTAAGAAACTCTGGTGTGGTTATTACTTAGATGGTACTTGAAGACTTAGAAAATGGTTGTGGGTTTTCTCTCTCTTTTTTATGTGTAATTACAGAGAAAATGTTTTTAGCTAAGTTTCAGAGGTATTTATGCTTGGTCACTTGGATTCATTGTTTCTGTGTCTCAGTGAGGCAGGACAGCATGGTGATGGGCACATGGTCACCATAATAAAGAGAAAAAGACAGGACAGAAAGTAATCAATACCCTACAAAGGAATGATCTCAGTGACTAGGCTATTATGTCAAGGCAGTCAGTTTGAAACAGTCCTGGAACACTTAAGAAAAGACTCTTAGTAGAGAGTTAACTAAGTCAGCTTGGCCTGTGAGAATGTTTGTACGGATTGCCATGATTATTAATTAATGTAGGAAGTCCCAATCTACTGTGGGAAGCACCATTCCCTAAGCATGGTCCTGAACTGTATTAGAGTTGTGACAGCTAGTTGAGCACAAGCAACAAGCAAGACTAGATGGGATTATATTCTTTTTTAATTTATCTCTCTCTCTTTCCCTTCTCTTTCCCTTCTCTCTCTCTCTATTTCTCTTTCTCTATGTGTGCTGTGTGTGTTTTACTAGTTGCTTGAGTATCTGCCCTCACTTCCCCTTAATGAAGATGAAATATAGATTGAATTTTTTTTGTTTGTATACCTAAAAAGTTTATAATTATGTCAATAAACAGTAATTAAAATATGAAATTAGTAGATAGTAATTTTCTGTTAGAAAATCAATATAGGAAATCAATATTTCTAAAATTCTGAAAAATCAAAAATAACAAATACACATACACAAAAACAAAAATTATTATATCAACCAAATATAACTATTATTGATGTAATAGATCTTTAAATTTAAATATATGTGTCATAAATTATTTGTGAATATCAATCTGTTTATTTGAACAACTTTATTTTAAAAAACAAAGATAAATGAACAAATTTTAGGCATTTTTGCATAAAAGTATATGAACACATTTTTGTCAGTGCTTGGCTTTTTTTTTTCCAAAGGTTTGATAGTATGCATTAAGGTCTTACTAGTTACAATGAGCATAAAGTACATGTAAAACAGAATGTAACCCGGAATTAGTCAATGTTTTCTTAGTGTGTAAGGATTGAGCATAATGTTTTTTTCTTGAACTTTACACAGTCTGTGAGTTGTTTCTGGGGTGTTCAGAACTTTCTGGGCTTAGTATCCCTTTATCAGTGACTGCATATTATGTCTGTTCTTTTGTGACTGGGTTATCTCACTCAGAATGATATTCTCTAGATGCAACCATTTATAAGCTAAATGAGTACCTTCTTTCTTTTAAGTAAGTTTTCCCCTTTTAAATAAGAGATGGCATTAATACCCAATTTTCTTTTGTTTATGAAAACCATCCCAGTGTAAGTTCATTTACTTTTGAACTTATCTGTAGAGTGATCCACTGATTAGATTAACATTTATAAATTGGTTTCCTGTCAGTATTTCTACAAGCTATTAACACAGAAACTTTTCCCAGTGACATTTCATATCTAAGCAACAACTACAGTACAATTTGGGTGTTTCACTCAAGCTTGATTCTTAATTATTTTTATTGGATATTCTCTGTATTTACATTTCAAATGTTATCCTCTTCCCTGTCCCATACCCCCTCCCCTTGCTTCCATAAAGGATCTCCCTCTCCCAACTTTCTACTCCTACCTCAGTGCCTTGGAATTTCCCTAAACTGGGAAAACTCACCTTTACTGGATTGAAGGCCTCTCCTCCCATTGATGCCAGATACTGCTATCCTCTGCTACATATGCAACTGGAACCATGGGTATCTCTATGTGTGCTCATTGGTTGGTGGTTTATTCCCTTGGAGATCTGGAGGGTTTGGTTGGTTGATATTGTTGTTCTTCCCATGGGGTTGCAAAACCACTTCAGCTCCTTCAGTCCTTTTTCTACCTCTTTCTTTGGGGTCCTGGTTCTTGATTCTTAATTTACATGTGAAAGCACACAACTTTACTAATTTACCCAGTGTCAATCAGTTTTGTGCCAGACATAAACTTATTCATAAAACTGAGGGTAATATCTTAACTAAAAAGTACCAATTATCTTGACTTTGAATATCACACTCTGGCTACTAGGAAAGGGGCCGTGTCTCAGAAACATGGAAAAACATTTTTGCCAATGAAATAAAAGTAATTAGAATTTAAATAATTTTTTTTCTTTCTTTTTTTTTTTTTTTTTAGGAAATTGGTTCAGAGAGTAAGAGTAATACTACAGCTGTTCGGCTGTTTGACACTCTTACAGGAATTTCTGTTTTAATACTCTCAGCTCTGTTATTTTTAATGGGCTTATCAAGTTTATTCCTATGAAGTTAAGCAAAGATACATTGTTTTAAATCTAATAGATTGACAGGCACTACGTTCTGGAAAACTGATTGTGATATCTGTAGGAATAAAAAACGACAGACAGATGGAACATGTACAGAAAAGCAGGGAATGGATAGGACTTGCTCACTTTGAGTGAGTGGCCCCTACTACACAACACTCTGAAACCTCAGCATGTTTGTGATGGATAGTACAGACAGAAGGGTTAGCTGTTAGCTCTTGGCAATAAGAAGTCTCTGGGGGGACCATACTCAGGCTGTCAAAGTCCAGAAGAACAAAAGACAGTTGACACTTTGGGTATGGTCTGTCAACAGTCACATAGGACCAGAAGACAATGTCAGTTCTTGAAATCTGACCTGGGGCAGGTTCGTCACTTCTTGTGGTGTCTGAGGAATTGGTGTCCTTGTCAATGATGCATATACCTTCAGGACGTTATCAAGTTATTAGACACCCACTGGGGGCATTCTCAGCTCCCCATCTTTTAGTTAAATCAGAATCTCATCAGTTTTATTAGTATTGGTCAAAGAATCTTTTTCCCATACTTTTTTTTCTTAAAGAATGAAATATCTATAGATTAGATAATAAGCTCAGCTGAATTCTATTGAAAATGAATTAACAATGCCATGCTGACTTTATTGACAGTGAATTTCTTGATCTCAAATGGATCTCTTCTGTTTTTTAAAGGACAATCTTATATTGTTCTTTGCAAATTTTATTCATTGCAATCTATAATCTTTGCAAAGAACTGTCAGTTTCTAAAATTTCTTTAATACGGGCACCTGATTCAGATAATTGATTCTAAGGTAAGAACTTTGATCCAATTATCCACTCGAATTGACCTTTCTTGTGAAACACTGCTTGAATTGCTCTATCCAGCTTATGTTTAATTACAGTATCTGACTATGTTTAATTATCAAATCTGAGTAATGTTTAATGAGCTCCCATGTTTAATTACTGTGTCTGACTAATATAATTACTCTTAAGTAATCTCCATCATTATCAGCTGAGCTCCCTGAGCTCTGTGAAGTCAGCTCTCAGCCTGATTTGCCTGGCTTTGTCTGGTTCATGCCCTCTGTGTGAGCCTCAGCAATGTTCTCACAGTCATCAATGTGCCCAGCTGCCTGGGAACTTGGTGCTTTTGTTCTTTTGACCTCCTTCCTTGAATTTCATTTTTTTCAAACAAGTTCATGACACATGCTAACCACAGAACAGTCGTCCTTGTTTTCTGGAAGACTTTATGACCCCTGCTCCTTTTACTGCTAGTATCACTGTACCATGTGCTACAGTGTCCTTTACCTGTAACCTCCACTGATAATTGTACACTTCCATATCTACAAGCAGTTCATCTTGTTACACTCAGCACTATGTAATGAGTGGATAAATAAATGAATATAGATGAATGTATGATTCAGTCTATCAATCATAATTATATCAGTCCTTTATATATACAGGTGCTTTTAAAAAGCCATTACATTAACTCAATGACTAAAGAGACAAATGACAGTAAAATCAGAAGATGACAAAAGCAAGTCAGAAGGGAGATGTGAGGCAGTAGAGAGCTTGATGAAGACTTTCAGGACAATTCCTTAGATGCCACCGAGCCATGGACAATGATGTGCCTATAAATATTCAAAAGTGTAGTTTCAGGAAGTGGGTGAATAATCTCTGAGGGGAGGCACATCTGTAGTGCTGATCTTTCCCAATATTCCTTGCATGAGGAAAGTGGTGTTCCTGGGAAATCCGTAGACACGTGAGTATTTCCACACAAGCTTACCCAAACTTCACAAAACTCCACTGTATAGAGTGTGGGCTTGGGCCAATGAATCCCAAATTTTTGGCCACCCAGACACCACCTCTGAGAAACCCAAGGAGTTGGGAAAGGGTGTGTGGGCTTGAAATAAGTCTGCATTGTTGGGAACTCAGAGGGACCTTCTGCTGGAGACATAGGCACAGCTCAGTAGCAAATACTTCCTCAAAAGCAGTCCTTGCTTAGCCAAACTGTTTATTCATAGTGGAAAATGGATCCATACAACTTACTCAGGATGGACCAGAAATTAAATACCGTTTGCAGGGGTGGGGTGATGTCTTAGAAGGAGATTGCTTACTGGTTAAATATTTGGAGCTTCTAGATTTCTTGATACCTCATTAGCATGGAGGTATTGCTAATTGGGTATTGCTCATTGCTACATGACCCGTTGTCATTGTCCTCTTAGTGGGGTGTCATGGTCATTTGCTCCAGGACAGAAATCTGGCCAGGGACAGATTTAAACAACTATCTTTCTCAATTATGAGAATTGCTGGGGTTTCTTAATCTGCCAGTCCTTATCAGGTTTTCTGTCTGGTGACACAAGGTTCTACTCACCCCACAATGAGGCCGATTTTGTATTTAAATCTTTGGGCTATCACCAGCCACTTGACTGTAAGGTAGACTTATGACTCTATTCTTCACTACTTAAACTCCTGTATTTTGAGTGAAGAGATTTAGAAAACTACCTAAAAACCAAACAAAGGGTGTTTTATTCAGTACTAGGTAGGCAGATCATTGCTGCCAATATTTATCAATAAGTTGAAAGAAGGCAGAATAAGAAGGACATTATCATATAAATTCTTACTAAAGTTTATTGATATGGAGACACCATGAACAGACTAAATAGAAACAAACCATTTTATATATTAGTTACAACATAATATTTAATCAGTCATGGAAAGTAGGAGCAGAACCCCAGGGTAATCAGTCACAGATTAAATATTATCCATTTGAGATCAAGTGTTACAAGAATTGTGGTGCAGTTACTGCCTTTCTGCAGGAGTTTTGACTTAGCTTCCTGGACTGGTTGTTACTGGTTACAGGTATTGTATATATTCTGTTTGTTGTGTACATATTCACTTTCTTTGATGACAACCTTGAGAGGAATACTCTAAAGATTGAATTCGGGAGATAGTTAGTATTCTGGGATATTCAAGAGTCATGACTTACTGAGATTATAAGCACATCCATATTGAGAGAAACTATGAATTGGCCAAGGCCCTAGGGGATGCTTTAATCACAGTGTTGTGGGCAGTCTTTGTCAGAGTCTTGGCTAATTCTTTGCCAATGCATAGATCAAGGGATGATGAAGACTTACAGCTTTCTATTCAGAACTCAAGTAAGTTTTTCTGGGATACCTAGGCAATATCAATATACCTAAGAAGAAATCATTTACTATTTGGTAAATTCAAATACAAGCCGGAAAGAATTAAAGTACAACTTTTTCTTCCTAAACTTCCTTCTCTTCTTTTAATATATATATTTTATTTAATGACCGTTTCATCTACCCACACAATACCCCAAATCTCTAAAGTTTTCATTTATTTTAAAAAAAGGTTCAATAAGTGTATGCTGTGTATCAGGTACTTTTCTGTAACCTGGAAGACAGTAATGCTATGTTTTCTTATAGAGTTTGCATTTATTATGAGGGGCAATGTGTTAAATATTTCTTTCATTGCTCTGACCAAATACCTGCCTATATCCACTTTAGGGAGGAAAGGTTCATTTTGGCTCCTAGTTGGATAGGACAATCCATTATGGCAGAGATAGCATGGTAGCAGGCACATAAGGCTGACAATCACATTGGTCCTCAGTCATCAAGCAAAGGAAAGTGAATGATGGTTCTCATTCTGCTATTTTTCTTTTTGTGTGTGTATGGGAAAGTGATATCTACAAACATTCCCAGAATACTAACCATTACAGAAAAAAACTGACAGTTTTGTGTTTTTGTTGTTCTTTGTCATAGATAATAAGCATTAACAGTGCACAGTAAAGACTCAGGAGCATCAAGGGAAGCATGGATTCTGTATTTCTTCCATAGTCTGAGAGGGCTTGGTGGTCCAGTGAAAAAAATAAAACATTTCCCTCTGATCATTGATTTACCTTGAGAGCATGGGAGCAATGGTGTAAACTATTTGAGCATCTAGAAAGATTGGCCACCATTTGAACTGTAGTTTAGGGCTATCGAATACATAGCTTTAAAGATACTTGTGGTAGAAGAATCCACCAGCCCCTATGGATTTCCATAAAACATGACTTTAGGTGCAATTTCTCCAGTCAGCTGTAGGGGGATCTCCAATCCATTTTTTGGGGCTTTTGACCCCAGTGACAAGTTGACTTATTGTACAAACAGGAAAAGGAAGCTCTTTGTTCATAGTTTTATGTGATAAATAGTATAGGGAGGGAAAGCAGGTAGTGTATATTACACAGCACATGTAGTATCCTATGTTAAATTCGTCTTCTAGAGAGATCTCTGTTGAGCAGGAGATGTTTTCACCAAAAAAAAAAAAAAAATTAAAATGGGAGTGTCCCTGAGGTCATTTAGGGAGAAGCCTTACTACTATGCAGGGAGACATCATATGCCATGAGTGTGCATGATGTGTTTATAGAAGCAGGAGATGAGTATACCTAGAGTAAAATGAAAATCAGCTAGCACTGTTAGCAATAAAGCAAGATGGCTGTATTTCCCAGTGGTCTTACTTTGAGTACAGCCTAGAACTGTAGAGAGTACAAAAGAAGCTGGCATAATTATTTGAGATCTCTCCTTACTGACATCATTTAAACCTGAGCCTTATTGAGGTGAAAACACAAGTGGAGACAGAGAAAAGGATGGATGTATATGTTCTGGGCTTCCTAAAAGTGAGTGAAATGGAGGGAAGAATGAACAACATTGAAGCCAAGAACGACCAGCATGGAAGGTAGAGGGATCCCAAGAATGTATAATGTCCTGGAAAACAAACCAAGGAGCGACACTCAAATACCAATGATGTCTTGCTCAGTGCTGAGGGGTAGAATTTCTTACTGGGTTCAGAAACCTACTGGAAGTCACCAGAGAGGTTTTCAGAATGGATTTCATGGAGTAGTAAAAGAGATGCTTTGGTAAAGAGGAGCTCCATGGAGCGGGGTGGGGGGGGGGGGTTGGGAAAGGACAACTGGAAAGAAGGAAAAGGTATATGATTAGATTACTGTGTTAATTTTAGAATATAGCATTGAGGAAATTGAGATAGTAACTGGAAGTAAGAAGGGGGTTTATTTTCCTTGGGGTCCACCTAATACATCCCTTTGAAGCCTAGAACACATTTGGATCTCAAGCTTTTGCTCTCTCTTCCATGTTTGGTACTTCATATGGTCATTTCCATGTTCTGCTGCCATCGTCTTGTTGAATTTCATCCTGTTCTTCAGTGTCTCACATGTGACTGTTAACCCCCATCCCCACGCCATTATACTTATTGCACGATCCTTTCACTGTGTACTACTGTAGCATCTTCCCACTTGCAGTGATTGCTTTATCACCCGTGCCAGCACACTCCCTCCAAGATACATTAGCTGTGATGTCATTACTCTGTCCACTGTAGTTATTTAAATGGCTTCTCAAATTTGACTTGGCTCCAGCTGCTAAGCAGGATAAAATATCTGGAACACAGAAAGAGCGATGAGTACATCAAACTGTTCAAGAAGACTAGTGCTCAACTCTGCGGGAAGGCTCATAGAAATGCTGTTAAAATGGCTGCAAAGTTTTTGAAGTTAAGGCACTGAAATAATTGTTTTTAACCCAGATTTTCTAGAAAGCAGGGCTTAGAAAACATAGAAGAGAGTGTGAAGCTGTTGACTGGCGCTTCCCAGCATGCATCCCAACATACTGAGTACTACATTTGTGACTCTGATGCTTTTAAGGTTCTGCTTTTAAAAAGCCAAAGAATCTTGTTATTTTATCATTTTTTTTCTCATTGTTTCATTATAGATCTCAGGTCTTCAGATTGTTGTTAGATGGCACTAGCTTTCTTGTTTCATATAACATCAATTTAAAAACAGGCCAATATATATTTATACATAGTGTGTATATCCTTTTATGGTTCTGTATGAATACATGCATATATTGTTTATACTCTTGACATATTTTTCTCCTAAGTTTTCAACTGCTTTTTACTTGGGTTTGATTTACAAAATATTAAATCACAAATTCATTCACTGAGATAGTTCCACTGTATTAACGTTTTAAACTATTGGCTGATTTTATTTTTAGCACATACTATGAACTATGTCCTTACATAATTCCCATCATTTAATGGAACAGTATTTACTTTTAAGTAACTCAACATTTGGAGATTAGACATAACCTTAGAAAATATTGTGACATGTCAAACAATAGTACACTTGACATTTCCACATGTTAGAACAGTAATGTCCAGTCAAGCACACACACATACATGCATACACACACACACACACACACACACAATTGTTTTTTCTTGGTCCTAGGAAGATATCTTAGCTCCTGTTTCAGGCCCAAGAAAAGTGATCAGAGTTTTCTGCAAACATGTGCAGTACCCTGATAAAGTACCCCAGCATATGTTATTTATCCAGCAAACCTCAGCTTTTCCTCAAGGTATCTTAAAGAGGAGAGGCTTTTTGTCAGCCCAGTTTCAGGGACTTTAGTTCCTAGTTGATAACTCTGTTGCCTTTAGACTTGTGACTAGGCAGGGCATCCTCAAAATGAGTATTATAGATGAGAGGAACTTGGTTCAAGACAGGAGAACAAAAAAAGAAAAAAAATGTGTGTGTGTGTGTGTGTGTGTGTGAGAGAGAGAGAGAGAGAGAGAGAGAGAGAGAGAGAGAGAGATACATCCTTCAAGGTCACACTGCAGTGACTGACTTTCTCCAAGTGTATCCCAGTAAAGCACTTATTGATGGATTAGCCTGCTGATGAGGCAGGTAAGTTGTTTTTAATTAGTATTACTTTGCTGGAACCAACACAGGAGCCTTTGGGGTCATTATGTCCAAACCACAGAAATGGCCGCTTTCACCTCATGCCTTCTGCTTCATAGCCACCCCAATGACTTCCTGTTAGAAATGCATTTCACTGTTCCATTTTGATTTATATTTTGGTTTATTTACCTTTCTCAGAGGCAAATTACTATGTGGTGTTCCTTTTCCAAGTTTGAAGTTATGGTGTTTCTTGGTATGTATGTTCTATCTCTAAACAGATCTATTCATTTTTATTTGCACAAGGTCTGCATTGCTAAGCACTCCTCACACATCCTGATGGAAAGCAGACAAATATTCCATGATGAGGTTAAGGTGTGTGCATTGATTACAGTTTATGACAACTGAGACAAAGTATCTTTAGTGTTTTTTTTTCTCTCACCCTTGAGATTTTACATTAGCTCCCTACCCAGAGGGGAAACTAAACTGGGACATTAACCACAGACTCCAGTTATAATTCTTAACCTGTGGAATCTCGTGATGCACACCATGTGCTTTCTGTGATTGATGTGCACATTTTGAGACGGAGCTGGAAGGTGCCCACTTCATTCTCATATGGTACGTGCAGTTAATTGGTATTTTGATTGAACCAGCAAAAGAATGAAAACGCCTATGAATCAAAGGAATTATTTTCATTAGATATGAAACAAAGAAAGCATTGGATTCAAGAACAAATATTATTCAAAAATATTCTCATTAAAAGAAATTGCTCTCTCTAGTGTAATAAAATTCTCCTAAAGAGAAGCATCTGGCAGAATCATATAACTTAGTGTAGCATAACATTTGGGATGAATTAAGTTGCTTCATGCAACAAAATGCTTTCAAGGCTTCTCGATTTTTTTCTTCTTCTTCACTTTAACTTATCTGTGTCTCACAGTTCTGCAATTAGGTCATTTCTTTACTTCACATTTTGTTAAAGGTATCACATTATGGATGTGGCATAGGAATTACAGTCTGCTGAAGGCTAGACAGGTTACTAAATGGAATTAGTCCAAGCTTTTGTGTGGAATAGGAAAGCTGCTCTATGTTAGATCCACCTGAACAGTTTCCTGATTTAATAGTTGGGAGGGGAAACTAACGTGTGGATGAATGGGTTGTAGAAAAGGCAACTAGAGAAAAGAAAGTCATTCAAATTCATGTGCTGGACAACCTACCTACTGCCAACCAACATCTGGGCATGATGGAATTAGGTTATGTCAATGACTTAGTGAAATTAAGGTTGTCAATGGATCTCATAGCCAGAAGTGACTTTAGGTATTATCCTACCTCTGATTTAGGTATTTACTACCTCTGATCAACTGCTTAAGTGACCTTTTAACTGGACACATTGCTTTTGTAAGAAAACCAATTTCATCTCCAAAGGTTTTTACTAAAAGGAAACATGCTCTCTGTTTATTTCTGTAAGTAGGAATCACTTTGAATCATTGCTATGTTCAGTCTGATTTTCATGTGTACTTAAACATTATTTAAGTATTGTGTGCGGAACACTGTAAGAATACCAGAGAACATTGGCATATTATCACTGGTGCTCAAGCAAATGTACTGGAATACATTCAATTATGGATTTGAGATATCATGGGGTTAGTACATCAGCTTCAATTAGTACAGGGTTGAAACATTGTTTTGAAAATGCTAATATGTATCAGTAATCATTCTATCCATTAGTTATTTTTATCAGATTAATATGATAATACTAATGAAAGTTTTATGCCACCAGTACGCTGTTACTTACATTGTTTATACTATTTTGATATTTAGAAAAATTACTTTATTCAGTGTTACCTCCTTTATCTTTCGGAACCCATTTTTAGATATTAATTGAAACAAAAGTTTAAATATGCTCTTTTAAATTATTTTAGAAAAATTGATAATTTATCAGTAAAGTATTTCTTATTTACTATAATGGTAGGTATTTTGTTTTTTATGTTTTATATAACGTAATAATTATAGATTTTAAATTAATGGAAGAACTCTCTGATTTTATCCAAATAGTTTGGCATCTTATAAGTTTTGTGCATGAACTCTTTTTATTTTACATTTTAGGTTGCTGATATTATATTATAAATGCTAGTGATTTTTCTTTTGCACCTATCTCTCATTGCCGACATATCTCACCCTTTTTCATAAAATTCTACAAGGTTTTAGGTCAAAGCAACCAGAGACTATTTTGTCATTTCTCTCCAATTCACCAATTATTCAAAGAAAACTTAAATATCAAACACAAGAATATGCCCTTAGTTGACCTGCCTCCCTCAAATTATGGTAGCTAATTACTTTTAAGAACAACTTTATTGCATTTCAGTAGAAGTCTTATATTTTTACTTAGATGGGCTTTGATGACTTGCAATGATGGAGTTATGTCAGAAGCTTTTTCATACTTTCAAATGAAATTGTTGTTTCATCAATAACAATGATAGTTTACCATTACTGTGAGACTTTTCATTTATTGTTGTTATTGGTAGTAGTACTAAAAACTGGCATGCAGTTCACTCTTATATCCTAGCAATAGAGAGGCAGAATCAGAGGACTAACCATGACTTTGATGCCAGACTGGACGATGGTGACTTTCAGGTCAGCATCTGTCTCAAAGGACCACCACCACCAATACATTCTTTTAAAGATTACTTTTCAACCCTTGGTAGTAATATTTGATATCAACTTGTTGTTTGGTGGGTTTAGTTATGAATCAACCCTGTTTGTTATGAGTAATAGGTTACTCATACACATACATGTATACCCTTGTTTCTTTCTCAATAAAGTTTTAAGATGTTTTACTATCCAGTGAAGCAAAAATTATTCAATAGATATTGGATATTATTCTGGGCGAGCAACATGTGTTTGGATGTCTTGCCTTTCTCCGGAACAGCAGACAGTCAAGACACCTGCTCAGCCACTGGAACATGGGACAAACAATTGAGTCATCAATAGTATATGCTTACTGTGTGGAAATATTCTGGTATAATTATAATATTTGACTATTGTAAAGTTGACTAGATTTTCTCCCCAAAATATTTACAGATTTGATGGGATTATCTGAAGATAATTCCATCCTAAGTCACAGGGCACCTGCATCATGGTTAAAGAGAGGCAGTTGCTCTTGGAGAGATGGGTAAAGTGGTTGTGATGGGCAGCTGCAGTGGTAAGATATGTAGAGTTTGGGGTGCTTGAGATCATAGGGATGGAACATCCAATTGAGAGCTTGTGGTCCACTGAAGTTCATAGCCAATGGTTTTCTCCCTGTTTTAATGTTTTAATACATGTCACCTAAGGAAGAACAAGAAGTAGTTCATTCTGGATCCAAATATGAGTGATCATGGGTAGGAAAGATAGGTTCACAAAACTTAATGTTTCAATGAGGTAACAATGTCATAATGCTTTTATAGGTCACATCACCAAAAAAGTCATAAGTCAAGGCAATTTTTAAATATCCTGGTGGAAATATAAGGTAATCATGTTGAAGTAGAGCAAGACAATCTCTGATGTGTGCTTTAGGTATTGTCTGAGGACACTCTTAGCCTTCTGGTGAAGGGAAGTTAACAGTCTGCTGACACATTTTAGAGGTTTTATATCTGTTAACAAGGTGTTAGGTGAAATACAGATGGGATGCAGGAATGGAATTATGAGGGGATGAAGATAGCCCAAGGTAAATGGCAATTAAGCTCTGGACCTGCAAAATTCCAACTTCTCCAGAGTCAGTGAAGCTATCACTACTTAATCTGCTTCACAGAAGATTTGGTGGACAGACTCCTCTGTCTGGGGTCTACTGCTTACACCTTCATCTGTGTCTAATGGAACAGTACTATGTCTTATAGAGCTTTAGTGTATGGGTATCAGCTCACAGCATCTTAGTTTCTAGTTCCATCTCTGTTCAGCTTCAGATCTAGGTGAGAAATGTTGTTAAAACCCAAAGGTTTGGAGATAAATGTTCCATGGGTCTTGTGACTTCAGGTTGCTCTTGTGTAGGATAAATCTACTCTGCAAGAGAATTTATACCCAGATACCCAGAGAACCCTGGGTAAGACACGGAACATTACAGCAGTCATGGCTACCTCATTTGAGTCTGGGGAACTTGGAACTTACAATTCTACTTGTTGGCTTCATCAAACAAATTATGATGGCTACCAGCTTTACTGAAGTTACAAATAGAAATATCTACTACTTAGATGTTAGTAACTTAAGTTTGTTGGGTCAGGACTCCAACTTTTTTTTTTCATATGAAGAGTCCCACGTCAGTGTCCATATCCTGCCTCTTGAGTCACATCATGCACTTGCACAGTGGTGTAGTCTGAGAATGCACACAGAGAGGAGAAAAAGCACCTTGCTTCTGGGGCTTTCTTTGAGGGCTTTGGTGCAATGTAGATCAGTGTGAACCTCAGCCTGCTTCGCAAAGGTGCCACTTAAACAGCAAGCAGCCCATGGCGCCCAGATGATGTGAAAGCATGCCAATTGTTTTACTGCGGTGGCAAGTTTTCTCCTTGGGTAAATGGATTTTGATACTGCCTTACTGTCCCAGATTCTCAAATGCATGGAACACAGTTACTAGAATATTTGCCTTGAGTTTTTATATTTGTCATTTGGTCATAGTTGTTTTTCTATTTTCACTTCGGAGGATTTTTAGAATACTTCCATGAGTTCTTGTCTTGCTTGTCTTCTGGCATGTTTCTCTAAAAACAAAAGATGGTGGGATGTCAACACAATGAAATGTTCTTGTCAGAAAGGAAAATAATTGTAGACCATATCAATGATTTAAATGTCAAGTTGGCTCTTGTTAATCTTAATACACTGTTTATGGGAAAACCATTGACATCCCAACAATTCCAAACATAAGCAATAAAACAGGAAGTATTTACTAAGCATACTTTAATCATTGTTCTATATCTTTGCAAGTGAATGCAATAATTGCAGTGGCATTTTCTAACAAGGCGTATTCAACCCATTCATTTTTATAAAGTGCAAATAGACGTCAGGGAAAAATCGTACACATTGATTAACTACTCAATACGCGATTGGCTTTACAAGGCCTAACAGAGGAGCACTTTCAAATGACAGTGCTTAGATTAAAAAAATACAGTGCAATCCTGCATGGTAATTACAAATGCATTAGGAAACTCAGCAACTGTGCCTGGAATACAGACTGGAGAAGAAGATAAAAAATAAGCTTTGGGATCAGTATTAGAATGCTGGCCACAGACAGAAGACGTCTTTACACAAGCCAATGAGAGTCATATAGTGGTAGCATGGAAATGGTGCATTTCAAATTCTGCTAGCAAAGGTGAGATAAAAGCATTGGCCCTTCAAAAACATGACAATCCAGTTCTGCATGCATTAGCAGCAAATGTAGGAAGAACAAAAAAGAGTCTGAATAAGATTTTGATTTCTAGCTAATTAGAAAAGACACATTGCAATAGAGTACTGAAGGTTGTAGGTATGAATCAGTCTTGCTAAACACACACCCATTTAAAGGGGACATTGGCTAAAATAAAGACTTTAGGATTTTAGTACACTCTTTGCTAGTCAACATATCTCCCATTGGCTTCCTTTGTTTTCCTTTTTAAAGATTAATTCTCACTGCTTCCTTTATCTTTGTGCCTGTCTCTCTCTTTGTATATCTGTCTTGTTTTATCTCTTTCAGGTGTGTGTGTGTGTGTGTGTGTGTGTGTGTGTGTGTGTGTGTGTGTGTGTGTGTAAGCAGTAAGAGAGATGGGTTTTATTTTGGTTCGTGGTTGAAGTTTATCATAGCAGAGGAAAAAAAAACAATAGAGAATTATGAGAGAATTGGTGATAATACATTCATGCTCAACATGCATATGGCTCAACCTCTGTTCTTGTCTTACCCTGTGGTGCTGCCTCAGTTAAGTCTCTGTGAAGGCTCTCCCACAGACAAACACAAACATGCTTCTCCGAGCTGATTATCATTCCAGCTAGGTTGACCATGGTGGTTAACAGTCATACAGCTGAGGCAGTAGAGTGTCATTATGAGAACGATGTTATCAAACTGAAAGATGGTGAAGTAGAAGAGAGTGAAGTCATCAAACTAAAAAGGTTGTAAATTAGGAGAGTGACATCATCAAGCTGAAAAGGTGGTGGCTTTTACTTGTGATAAATTAGAAGACGCTCTACTCATGCTTGGATTTTGTTATGTGCCAGAAGAAGTAACATTTTCTTCAAAACCATAGATAAGTTCTCAGCAACAGCCACTCATTCTGAAACAACAGTGATACCAAATGCATTTGATAAATGTGTATTTCCTTGTGTGTTTCTGAATGTGTTTGAAAATGAGTTTCCAGTAGAAATCTGTCATTAACACACACAACTTCCTTCTTTGACGTAGCTTACTCCATATAAAAATAATCTGCCTTTTGATTTGGGTATACCTTGCTCTTAATTTTCTTCTGCAATGTTAGCTTTTAGCGATGCTAATTTTGCCCATAGAAATGATGATGCTATTTGAAAATCAGTGAGGGTGTGCTAACTAGCTGGCAAGGTATTATAAATTTTGATAATCCAGCATGATGGCTTGAATGAAAATGGCCCCCACGGGCTTATATATTTTGATTCTTGTTTCTTGGTTGGAATAATTGTTTGCAAATGATTAAGTGTGTGGTCTTATTGCAGAAAGTATGTGAGTGAAGGCAGGCTGTGGAGTTGGAAAAGACTCACACCATTCTCAGTCAGGGTGTTCTTTCTGCCTGCTTTGTGCTTGTACTTGTGGTGTCTCTTGCCACCATCCTCTCTGCAATGTTGGCTCTGCACTCACCTTCTAAAAGTGTAAGCTCAAACTAAATGCTTTTTTTTATAAATTACTTTGGTCACAGTGTCTTAACCACAGCAATCAAAAGTAGCTAAGGCAACCTAATTCCTATTTTGACAGTAATTCATCATCAGCTGGATGTTTTCAGATCTTAAAGTATAATGTATGACAATTGTTTTCATGGATTATTGAAGAGATACATAATATAACAAGCTTCATTATAGAATAGTTTTAATATAACTGAGGTTATTAGCAAGATTGTCAAGGACAGGAAAAGTTTTAGCAGTGGGAATAGAATTGTGTGTTGAAACTTAATGGGAAGAATACTGGTGGGCCAAGACTCAAAGTTTTCAATTTCAGCACAAAAATAATAGAGATCATTCTACAATGCAAGAAGGGAATCTGCACTGTAGTTATAGAAATGATAAATATATTCTGTTGGGATGAGAATTTGTAAGGAGTATATACAATACTGAGTATGTTGTCATTATCAGAGACATGACTGTATCTCCTACAGTAATGGCAATAGTTGACAATGTAATAAATTTGAACGGATTACATAAAGTAGACAAAGAATCAAAGTCAGTCTTGATGTTAGTGGGGTTATGCAAGTGCAGGAGATTAAAAAAACAAATTTTAACAATTTTTAAAATTAAATAAATCATAACTTACATTAATTAGGTTATGAAGAATTAGAAATAACAACCAGTGCTCTTAGAAATGTCAGCCATATGCAGTCACTAAACCCAAGCACTATTGCTGATGTCAAGTAGTGCTTACTGACAGGAACCGGATATGGATGTCTCCCTAGAGGCTCTTCGAGAGCCACACTGATACAGAGGAGGATGCTTGCAGCTAATTATCAAACTGAACATGACAACTCCAATGAAGGAGCTAGAGAAAGGACTGAAGGAGCTGAAAGTATCTATAAACCCATGGGGAGAACAAAATGATCAATCAAGCAAACCCACCACAGCTCTCAGGGACTAAAACACAAACCAATGAGTGCACATGGAGAGAGACCCGTGGCCCCAAGTACATATGCAGCAGAGGATGGAAGAAGAGGCCTTTGGTCCAGGGAAGGCTTGTTCTCCCAGTGTAGGGGAATGCCAAGGTGCTGAGGTGGGAGAGGGTGGTTAGGAGAGGGAGCACCTTCATGGAGGCAATGGGAAGGGGAGGTGGATGGGATTGGGGGTAAAGAAATAACATCTGAGATGTAAATTCAGAGACTATCCAATTTCACAAAAGAATACAGAAAAGAGAGAAAGAAAAAAGAAAGAAAGATAGAAAGAAAGAAAGAAAGCCACCTATGCCTGCTGTAACTCAGCAGCCTACAGCCAACACTGAGTTTCTTCTCATTTGTGCCCGTTAATAACGTGGAAGGCTGTTGGAGCAGTGAAGCCCATCTGAGAGTGCAGCATGATCTGTGTCACGTCACTGTGGAATATAAAGTGATGTCTCAGGCTACCCTTTAGTTCCCAGGAACAGCTTCAGCACGCTTATCTCTCCCAGACTGCAGACAATTGTGAAAAAGTGGACCAGCTTGGCATAAAATTGCCAAAATATTTTCTCCCATAGAGAAAGTGATAGGAATTTTAAAAGATTTTTTTTAATTGAATGGCTTTATTTAAAAAAAAAACAAAGATAACTCTACAGACTTTAAAAGCATTTTTGTTTAAAAGTATATGAATACATTTTTGTCAGTACTTGAATTTTTTTTATTTTTTAAACGACTTTATTTTGCAAAACAAAGATAAATGTACAGATTTTAAACATTTTTTGCTTAAAATTATACATTTTTGTCAGTACTGTTTTTTCAGACATTAAAATAAATTTTACATAAAACCATGTGAATATGTTTTTTAGTCAGTACTTGATTTTTTTCAAGGGCTTGACAGTATGCATTGAAAACGTACTAGTTGCAATAAGCGTAAAGTACATGCAAAACAAAATGCAACATGGAAATAGTCAAAGTCTTCTTGTTTTGTGAATATATGTATATTTTTTGTTTTCTTTATTTCTTGGACTTCATACAGTCTCTGAGTTGTTTCTGGGGAAGTGCAAGCCTCTGGGGTTAGCATCCCACTATCAGTGACTGCATATTATGTCTGTTCTTTTGTGACTGGGTTATCTCACTCAGGATAATCTTCTCTAGATGCAGCCATTTTCTTAAGAAATAGAGCCGCTATGAACATTGTGGTGCATATATCTTTGTTGTGTATTAAAGTGTCTCTGGGGTATATGCCCAGAAGTGGAATAGCTGGGTCTTCAGGTAGTACTATATCCAATTTTCTGAGGTATCGCCAGACAGATTTCCAGAGTGGTTGTATTAGCTTGCAACCCCACCAACAGTGGAGAAGTGTTCCTCTTTCTCCACAGCCTCGCCAGCATCTGCTGTCATCTGAGTTTTGGATCTTGGCCAATCTGACTGGTGTGAGGTGGAATCTTAGGGTTGTTTTGATTTGCATTTCCCTGATGGCTAAGGATGTCGAGCACTTCCTCAGATGTTTCTCGGCCATTCGGTGTTCCTCAACTGAAAATGATTTGTTTAGCTCTGTACCCCATTTTTTAATAGGGTTATTTGATTCTCTGGTGTCTAGCTTTTTGAGTTCCTTGTACACCTTGGATATTAGGCCTCTATCTGATGTGGTGTTGGTAAAGATCTTTTCCCATTCTGTTGGTTGCTGTTTTGTTTTCTTGACGATGTCCTTAGCCTTACAGAAACTTTGCAATCTCATTAAGTCCCATTTGTCAATCTTTGACCTTAGAGCTTGAGCCATTGGTGTTTTGTTCAGGAAATTTTCTCCTGTGCCTATGTGTTCTAAGGTTTTCCCTACTTTCTCATCTAATAGTTTCAGTGTATCTGGTTTAATGTGGAGATATTTAATCCACTTACACTTGAGCTTTGTACAAGGAGATAAGAACAGGTCTATTTTCATTCTTTTGCATGTTGAGTGCCAGTTGGACCAGCACCATTTGTTGAATAGGCTGTCCTTTTTCCATTGAATGTTTACTGCTCCTTTGTCAAAAATCAGGTGACCATATACATGAGGGCTCATTTCTGGAAGTACTTGAATTTTTTAAAGGTTTGATAGTATGCATTAAAATCTTACTAGTTAAAATGAGCATAAAGTACATGTAAAACAAGATGTAACCTGGAAATGGTCAAAGTTTTCTTGGTGTGTAAAGATTAAGCATAATTATTTTTCATCTTTCTTTTTGGCCTTTGTTTTTCTTGAGCTTCATATAGTCTGTGAGTTATTTCTGGGGTGTTCAGAGATTTCTGGGGTTAGTATCCAATTATCAGTGACTGCATATTATGTCTGTTCTTTTGTGACTGGGTTATCTCATTCAGGATTATATTCTCTAGATGCATTCATTTTCTGAAGAATTTCATAAAGTCATTGTTTCTGATACCTGAGTAGTACTCCATTGTGTAAATATACCACAACTTTTTTGTATTCATTCATCTACTGAAGGACATCTAGGTCCTTTCCAGCTTCTGGCTATTATAAATAGAGCTGAAATGAACATTGTGTGCATGTGTCTTTGTTGTATGTTGAAAAAAAAAAGAAAGAAAATCCCTTTAGCCTTCTTTACCTGTCCTGGAGCAAAAGCATCCAAGACAGCATCCTGACAACTAGGGTTCATACTGCTTGGAATTTCTGTCTATGTTTGACATTGCTAAGCAATTAAATCCCAGGAAATGATCACAAAGGATAATTAGATTTAATTTAGACATCTCAATGAGCCTTGCTTTTTGATATGTAGGCATAATTAGTGCATTGAGTGCAAGTTAACCCTAATTAAGTTGATTAACTTTGGCAATATTTGCCTAGGTTGATGTAATGAATGTAAGTCCAAGGATATATTTTTTTATTTAAATTATTTTTCATGTCTGCTAATTCCATGTCTAAATGCTCATAGTCAAGTCTAGTGATATGCTTTGCAGCTGTACTAGGTCATGAGAATAGTCTAGAAACTTGAGTGACACTGTGTTTTGAGCTGCCATATATTTAATCAAAATGAAATCACAGTACTGCTTTCATACTTTCCTTGAAAAAGAAAAAAAAACAGATTATTTACAGCATTTTTCATTGACTAACCATTGTCAGGTGACTAAACTGCTGTCCTAACCAAACGGCTCAGATAAATACCTGGTGCCCACTTTGTCCTTCTCAGATTGAGTTATGAGTTCAGTCTTAGTTTCTTGCCCCGTTGCTGTGATCAGCACAGTTCCAAGCACCACCCATCACAATGGGAAAGTCAAATTAGCAGGAACTTGAAGCAGCTGGCACACTGTATCCAAGGTCTAGAAACAGAATCATAAATGTTTGTGTGTGCTCAACTAATTTTCCCAACCTGTGTAGTCCAGGATCTCCAGCCCAGGGAATGGTCTTACTCACAATCCAGATGGGTCTTCCTTCTCTCACTCAGGTCCTTGAGATGACTACCACAGTCAAGGTGTGAAAGACTAGTGTCTCTCAGGCATTTTTAGATTCCTTTAGTTTGACAGAATAACCATCCCAAGCCCTTCTGGGAGACTGTAATAAAAATACTCCCAAGGAGTCTGTACTATTTAACTGTTCTCATGAAAAAGTGTAGAAACTGGTTCTTTCTTGGTGTGCTTTTCCAAGGAGGGTGGTGCAAGACTCCATCTTCTGTGAAATGTGTGTGTTACACTACTACAGAGAGGAGTGACACTGCTCCTGGTTGTTTCTTTATTAATTATTTTTCTGTATACATTAAAAAACAAAACTTTCCTGGCTCTCCACAGAGACCTTTGGTCTAAGATTTAATGCCTGATGTTAGGAGGTACTCAGAGGCAGCTGACTGAGAAAAGAAACAGTACTCATTCTCCCACCAAACAAGAGACCCAAGAGCATCCTTGCTGCCCTGAATCTTTGTTCTGTTGTCTTGCGTATGTGCATTGTTCTAGAATCAACAGAAGAAAGTCTTTAAACTTCTTTAAAACTTTTAGTTTTGATTTTAAACCTTAAATGTTTTTTTAAAGCCTATTAATTTTTACCTGATTAGTTTTGAGTAGAAACCCAATGGCCTATCACCTTTGGACTCTGACTGTACCTGGCATATTTATTCATGTATGGGTGGGTTAAATGAAGAATATTGAGTTCATGTGTGAAGAAACATGCTCTTAGCACAGAAGCCAGGTGAGTTAAACTGAGGAGTGACTCTGGAAGACATGACTTGTGATGTGATTAGGAGAGTTGTCACTAAGTGTGGTCAAGGCTTCATCACAGCAGAAGGAACATAAGCAAACGTATGTCTGTAGGGACAAAGGGAGGGAATATAGATGGAGTTAAATTTTTAATAGATATGCTAAACAATGAAAAAATTTTCTTGACAAGTAAATCCTCTGCCACAGGTTGACAATGATACCCAGCTGATACCACAGCAGCAGGGAGCCTGTAGGAGAAGGATCCTAACCTTGGGGCAGGATAAGGCATATTACACATTTGAGGATGGCCTTGGTTGCATAGTGCAACCCTGTTTAAGAAAATATCAGACTCAATGTTTCATAAGCATGCAATGCCAAATTTAATTGAAATGTCAAAACAATATAAAGCAATCAATAAAAACACAGACAGTGCTGGACTGAGCTGAACAATCAAAAGAACTCAAGCAGATTTCTTTTTTTCTTTGTTATTTTAATGATCTTTTGGGGGTAAAGAAAATAAAATATTAAAAACCTTCAAAAAACCCTATCCCCTGCCATGTATTTGTTTTTCAGAATACTCGAGAGCGGTGTTTTGACTTCTTAAACAACTCAGCCCTGGAAGAAAGGGAATAATCAGTGATTAGTGTCATAAACATCAGAGGGAGGAGACTCTGGCTGGCTTCTTCTGAGGGCATCTTGGACTAGGGTCTCAGGAGCATCTCAAATGAGTAAAATGTTGATTCAAACTGAACCCTCCCTCCAAATAAAATAAGGGAGATTACTCTGAGGCACGTAGAGTGACCATGATGGCCTTGTGACAACATTAGCATGCCCAAATGACAAGTTCCAATATAGAAGCTGTTAGGTGGCCTTTTTATAGTCACTGAACAGTAGAAAGTCATAAATCTATGTGCTTACTAAATACACTGGCATGGAGCCAGAGTTGTATCAGGTGGGCAGAATGGGGTAAAGTCAGTTATAAGTTTCAAGTTTATAATTTTTACTTTTGAAATTATAATCACATCAATTCCTCTCTTCTTTTTTCTCTCTAACCCTTGCCATGTGCTTACTTTGCTCTCTCTTAAATCATGGCCTCCTTTCAAAATTTTCATATATATATGTTAAGAATATAAAATGCTCAATAATATCATAGACAGTGATGCACTGAACTAAAGTTTTAGAGTATATGCAATCTGATAAAACTCTTAGCTTTTGTTTTGCTTTAACCTAATGGTCTCATAAGAACACTTCCATAGGTATTACCTGCCAGTCAGAAGGATGTTAGGTTGCTGAGTAATGAATGATTACTGTAGGGACTTAAGTTATAATAGTTTTGATTGCACCTCTGCAACATTACAACTTTGCAATCATGGACTTCTAATCAGTCATATGGCCATGTAGAATTCTTATGTAGGGTAGCTGCTTTGGGGGTGGGGTGCATCAATTCCTAGGAGGACTAAGAAATGAATGAAGGTAAGGAGGGCAGTGAAGAGTGCTCCTTCATAAGGTGCGGTCTCCATTGTGGACAGTTTCAACTAAGAAAAATTTTCTGTATTATTTGACAGTTCTGTATCTCCTCTGGTAGTTTCCAAGAAAAAGAACTTTACCTCTTTTCTTATGCTAGGATTTGTAATCTAGTTTTTACATTTTCATCTGTATAAATCTGAAGATGAAGTAGAAGGACTAGTTGACAAATAAAAGTGTGTCACATTGGGTGGTAATATTATAACATTTAATTTTACAGTTTGTATATAGAACTTCAAAGAATATCTGAAACTTATACCTGAATATTTGAGACTTATACCTATAATATTTATAGTTGTGAATGCCTTTCATGTTCATCAAAGAGAAAAAAAGGCAATATAACAGGTAAGTGTTCTTGAGGATCTTTTATTCTCCTTATATTAAAAAAGAATAGCCTTCTATATGCATTGTTGGGGTCCTTTAAAATATGGTCATCTAACCCATCTCTAATATCACTCCTATGAACTATGCACAATCTCTTTTACTTTCTTATAGAGATAAAAAAGGAACAGAGGAAAGTAAGTTAAATAGCATGTTCAAAACTCAGAAGGTCAGTGTAAGTCAGAAATGGACATAGGGCTGTGGAATCCCAACAGTGAGCTCTCTGACCATCACTAGTTTGATCTTCTGTCTTCTAAATGAATAGTGACTCCAGGCCACTGTTTCTGTATTGCCAGAGAATGCCTGTCCAAATCACTACTTTGTTCTCTAGATTCAAGATTCTGCTTTTAAATGAAGTTTGCATGCTGCTACCCTTTCTGCAGTGTCTGTCCTGTATTTACCTCCATATTAGGAAATTTGCTGAATATTTGGAGACAGCATAGTTAGTAATAGGAATACACACACTTCTGTCTCTAGGGTATTTAAGTCCTTGTCACTGCAAAGCAAGATTCCCCTGTGACTCTCTCCATGTCTTGACATTTTGCTGTAGTCACTTCCTCTCTGCATACTTGTGGGCGTGACATCTTACCCGTAAGACCAACTGGGCTGAGAATTTCCCAATACACTTCTCATATATTTTTAATCGTCTTTAGATTGCTTTTAATACCTAATGAAATGTAACCATGGTAAGTATGGCTTAGAGGTCAGTGGCAAAGAAAAATGCCTGGACACATTCAGTACAGGCCATGGGCTTTCAATATATTTTGATGTATAGTTCATTGAATCTATGGCTTTGTAATTCATCTCTATAAAGGGTCTTCCAGATGACGTATCAGCCTGCACAGGCGTTTGCAGAAGACGTCATTTGTTCTTAGTGGTAGGCATGAAGGTTTTATAGTGGTAAGAAATGAAGAAGACATTGGATTGTATAAAGATCTGAGAAAACCAACACAATGAATAACACATGACTGTCACTGCAGTATCAACAGCACATGTGGCATAGCTGAAAGGGACTTGGATAGAGAAAATGATATGTGGGAAGTGATTGGAAAACTTCCTTAGACTCTACCCAACAAAGAACACTGTATATCCTCCCGGGTTGTTTAGACTTTTAGAGGCATAAGACACCAGGGCTCCATAGCCTGGATTGAAAGGAAAGTGCAAGAAGATCGTCCAAAGTACACTGAACAGGATTATCCAGATGAGACTCACAACCTTTAACATAATTTGTGGCCATTAGGATTTAAGATATTTGGGTAAGTCAGCTGAGGCCTTTGGCAGTTTTAATCTTACACAATGTATGGTCATATTTGGCACCATAAAACTATGTTCTGTGTGTATATGGCAAATGTATTTAGAAATATAATGAATGAGGATGGCATCCTGTATAGCAACTCTAAGTGGCTTAAGTACAGGAAATTTGCCGACTGACATACTACTGTTGACACTTTACCAAGTTTGTTTTTCCTTTGATAGTGTCCCTCAAACACAATAAATCTCTGAATCACTTAACCGTGCTGAACATTTAAGCAGGCTTCATGCATTGGGGATAACTAAAGATTTTCTTAACTGTATTGTGGCTTTTGAAAAAGTTGCCACAAATTCCATTTGAGAGAAGAGGAGGGTGTAAGGCAGCTGCAGTTTCCTCCAGAGAATAGTTTGAAGAAGAATTTTTATTGAATATGGCAGAGTGGGGAGTGAGCTGGCCCTTAGTTTCTTGGTGTATAGGTAGGTTAGGCTCAGAGATGACTATTGTGGGACTGTTGACTGATGCTCAGTTTGGCTATGTCTTGCATATGCTTAAGAAGTAGCTAGTATTTTCATGTTGTGTAGAAGAGAAATTTGTATGAAAATTGAAACAAAAAAGCATTTTAAGTGTAATTATAGAAAATACAAACTCTTACTACTAGGAGCAGCAAGGAGAGACAATTTGTTTAGATAAATAGTTCTTGTAATAGCATTATAGGCTATGCCGAAATGGCA
Organism: Micromys minutus; assembly: GCF_963924665.1. NCBI lineage: Eukaryota > Metazoa > Chordata > Mammalia > Rodentia > Muridae > Micromys > Micromys minutus. Next base: position 40,534,575 of record NC_137974.1, read on the forward strand.
TAGGGTACACTATGATTTAATTCTCTCAGAAAGTCTCAGTGTTAATGAAGTTATGGATCTTGGGAGAGAATCTACAATCACTGCTTTACTAAGTCAGAATAATTTTTTAATACAGTCTAATCATTTACCGATCTACCTAAGAATGAGTTTAGTTAACATACCTCATTAAGGAGCTTCTCTTTGAGACAGTTGGAAACCATTATAGAAAAATACCACCAATCAAAATGCAGGGTTGTGAAGCCGAATTCCAAAGGATACATCTATAATACAACTATAATACTGGATACATCTATAACCATATCTCTATCTATCTTTTTCTATCTCTCTATCTCTATCTAATATATCTCTCTATATATCTATATTTATATCTAGATCTAGATGTGTTTGTGGCTCACAGTAACTTGAGATGCTGTAATTGTAAAACATCATCAACCACACAAATGTGAGCTAAATAACATTGACATCAATAGACCTGCCAAAGTAAACCTGAGGTATGTCTGGGAAGCCTTAACCATTCAAAAGAACTATAAGCAACTAAGGAATGGTTAAAGCAAGATAAATAGTCTTCAGAATACACACACCTAAGCATATATTTAAAAGTATGTATATATGATATAGGGCAGTGCTAAGGAGTTACACAGGACAGAGTGTGCCCTTAAAGTTCAAGATTTATGAATAGCTTTCTCAATGACTCTTTCTACATTGCAATGCTTTGTAATTGAGAGCTGATGTCAATTTCTGCAAAAAAAAGTAACAGAATTTTGTCATCTCAGGTGTATGTAATTTGGTATACTAGCCACATAGTCATGTTTGGTCTGCACTAAACTTGGCAGCATGGCACCAAAAACTGTAAACTTGTATTTAATAAAAGAGAGCAAAATTCCTGGGCTGGTCATTAAAAATTTGGGGAGCTGCATTCTTGTGTCTGTTAATTTCCTTTCCATTTCTTCTCTGACACTACAAAACTTTGTTCTTACTGTACAGGCAGAGGCAACTGTAGCTTTCCACCCTCATTTTAAAGCCCGTTAATATGGAACAAGACATTGGTATTGGAAAAAGTACATCATCACATATCTTTGAAGTCAAATATTTAAACGTTACATTAATAGAACTTAATATCTTTGAAGTATATTCTTAAAATTTATAGTTCAAGCTGGTAAAGTGGACTGGTGGGGAAGGTACTTGTTACTAAATCTGAACAACCCAAGTTAGCTCTCTGGATCCCACAGGGACAAAGGAAAAAAGAGTGTAGAGGAGTGGTTCTGAAATTTGATTTGATCAAATCAGAAATCTGTGAGTATAGATGAGAAAGATCTTTGTCCCCAGTTGGTTCATTGATCAATCAGTAAAGATGCCAGTCTGGTCTGGCCTCAGTGAAAGAAGATACACCAAACCCTGGATTTGAAGCCACAGGGAGTGGGAAGGTCTAGTGGGGTAGAGGAGGGTGGGGAAATTCTATTGGAGTTGCAAGTGGAGGAATTAAGATTAAGAACTGTCAGAGGGTGGCCTCAGAAGGGGATAACACTTGGACTGTAAAAAAAAATTAAACAATAATAATAAAATTTTCAGTGATGTGTGTGTGTGTGTTTGTGTGTGTGTGTATGTGTGTGTTTCAACTGTAAACAAGATAGTTCCTGGGTGCGTGCACACCTGTGACTAGCTGAAAGCTCAAAGCAGGGAGGCCAAAAGTATTTGCTACAAAGAAGATCTTAACAAATCTTCCTCTCACCTCCAAATGTGCCCATGGCATACACATATACAGGAATAATCACATATACATACACAAACTCTATGTAATAGAAACATTAAAAATAGCTCCCAGATCAGCTGTAGAGGTGCTTTTCCACCTGGACCAGCAGTTAGCCTGGGCCCAGGCCCAGGGAGAGCACACTGGGAGTTCTCAGTGCTCAGAGAGCACAGTGATCTCTGAAAAATGGTTTTTTCAGGCCCACAGAGAGGGCCAGGTCTCTGTCATCAGGACTCTGGATCTACCCAGGGAAGGCTGAGCTCCCAGATCAGGTGCACAGGTGCTTTTCCAACTGGACCAAGGGTGAGACTGACACATAGTCCCGCCAATTATCCAGTGAGGGAACATAGGGAGTTCTCGGGCATAGGAAGTGTGGTACTCTCTGGAAAGGGTTCTTTTTGGCCTAAAGAAAGAGCCAGGTCTCTGCCATTAGGACACAGGACCTGTGGGCAGAGGGCTGAGGTCCCAGAACAGCCTCCCAAAATTCTCACACCTGAGCCCACGAAATCAGAACTGAGTCACTGCCATCAGAACTCTCTGTTTGCCCACAAAGAGCCCAACACCCAGGAGCAATCTCCCTCCTGAGGCCACGGAACTTCAGACCCACAGTAAAGACAAGTACCAATCAGAAACAAAAAGATCACCAAAAATCACCTACAACAAGATGGCAAGAAGAAAGCACAAGAACCCAAGCAATGGAAACCAAGACAACCGGGCAACATCATAACCCAGTTCTCCCACTACAGCAAGTAATGGATTTCCCAACACTCCTGAAAAACAAGATTTCGACTTAAAATCATACTTATTGATGATAATGGAGATCATTGAGAAGCACATGAATAACTCCCTTAAACAATTACAGAAGAACCAGGAGAAATCACTCAAAGAACTACAGAAAAACACAACCAAACAAGTGAAGGAATTGAAAACAGAAATAGATAAAATAAAGAAATGACAATCTGGAGATAGAAAACCTAAGAAAAAAATCAGGAGTCATAGATACAAGCATCACCAACAGACTACAAGAGATAGAAGAGAGGATTTCAGGGGCCAAAGACAACATAGAAAACAAAAAAAAAAAAAAAAAAAAAAAAAAAGGAAAAAAAAAAAAAAAAAACAGTCATAGAAGATGCAAAAACCAAAAAGCTCCTAACACAAAATGAACACAAAATCCAGGACACAATCAGAAGACCAAACCTAAGGATGATAGGTGTAGAAGAGAATAAGGAATATCAACTAAAAGGCACAGTAAATCTTCAACAAAATCATAGAGAAAACTTCCCTATCCTTAAAACGATATCACCAAGAATATACAAGAAGCCTACAGAACTCAAAATAGATTGGACAAGAAAAGAAATTCTTCCCACACATAATAGTCAAAACACTAAATGTTCAAAACAAAGAATGAATACTAAAAGCAGTAAGGGAAAGAGAACATGTAACATAAAGGCAGATCAACCAGAATTACACCAGATTTCTCAACAAAAACTATGAAAGCTAGAAAATCCTGGACAGACATCATACAGACTCTAAGAGAACACAAATGCCGGCCCAGGTTACTATATCCAGCAAAACTCTCAATTATTATAGATGGACAGACCAAGATATTCCCTGACAAAACCAAATTTACACAATATCTGACTACAAATCCAGCCCTACAAAGGATAATAGATGAAAAAACCTTGGAAAACCAAGAAATTAACTATGCAAGTAAACCAAAAGAAGAAAGACACACAAACACAATTCTATTTCTAACAACAATAAAAAACCAGGAAACAACAATTACTATTCCTTAATATCTTTTAAGATCAATGGGTTCAACTCCCCAAGAAAGAGAAATAATTATCAGACTGGATACATAAACAGGATCCAGCATTTTGTGCATACAATAAACTCATCTCAGAGACAAAGACAGACAATTCCTCAGAGTAAAAGGCTGGGGAAAAAAAAAAAAAAAACCCTTCCAAGCAAATGTCCACATGAAACAAGCTAGAGTAGCCATTCTAATATCGAACAATATAGATTTTCAACCAAAGTTATCAAAAAAAAAAAAAAAAAAAAAAAGATAAGGAAGGACACTGTTTACTTATCACATAAAAAAATCTATGAAGACAAATTCTCAATCCTGAACATCTATGTTCTAAATACAAGAGCACCCACATTCATAAAAGAAAGAATACTAAACTTAAAGCATATACTGCACCACACACAATAATACTGGGAGACTTTGACACCTCACTCTCATCAATGGGCAGATTATGGAAGCAGAAACTGAACAGAGACACAGCAAAACTAGAGAGGTTATGAACCAATTGAAATTAACAGACATCTACAGAATATTTCATCCTAAAACAAAAGAATATAACTTCTTCTCAGCACATCACAGCACCTTCTCCAAAACTGACCATATAGACGTTTGGAAATCAAATCCCAACAGATAAAAGAAGATTGAAATTATCCCATGCATCCTATCAACTTACCATGGACAAAGGCTGGTCTTTAATAACAACGATGACAAAAACCCAGCATACACACGGAAGATGAACAATACTCTACTCAGCGATAACATTGTCAAGGAAGAAATAAAAAAAAAGAAATTAAGAATTTTTAGAATTTAATAAAAATGAAAGCACAACATACTAAAGCCTATGGGATGCAATAAAAGTTGCTCTGAGTGCCTCAAAAAAATAAAAAAAAAGAAAAGAAAAGAAAAACAAAAAACTGAAGAGAGCTTACACTTGCAGATTGACAGCACAACTGAAAGCTCTAGAAGAAGAGGAAACAGATACATCAAATAGGAGTGTTGATAGCCTTAAATACTCAAACTCAGAGCAGAAAATAACCAAGTACAAAGAAAAGAAATACAAAAATCAACAAAACCAGAAGCTGATTCTATGATAAAACCAACAGGATCTATAAAGTATTAGCCAAACTAACTAGAAGGCACAGATTAAGTATCCAAATTAACAAAATCAGCAATGAAAGGGGAGGCATAACAACAGAAACTGAGGAAATTCAAAAAATCTTTAGATCCTACTAAAAAAGACTATACTCAACAAAACTGGAAAATCTGGAAGAAATGAACAAATTTCTAGACAGATACCAGATACCAAAGTTAAATCAGGATCAGATAAACTAAACAATCACATAATTCCTAAAGAAATAGAAGCAGTCATCAAAAGGCTCTCAAACAAACAAACTAGCAAAAAAAAAAAAGAAAAAAAAAAGTCCAGGACCAGTTGGGTTCAGTGCCAAATTCTACTAAATGTTCATAGAAGACCTAATACCAATACTCTCCAAACTATTCTACAACATAGGGACAGAGGGAACACTACCCAACTCCTTCTTCAAAGCTACAATTAATCTTATTCCTAAACCACACAAAGGTCCTACAGGAAAGACAACTTCACACCAGTCTCCATTATGAACATTGATGCAAAAATACTCAATAAAATTATTGAAAACCGAATCCAAGGACACATTAAAACAATTATTCATCATGATCAAGTAGGCTTCATCCCTGAGATGCAGTAATGATTCAATATATGGAAATCCATAAACATAATCAATCCTTATACACAAGCTCAAAGAAAAATACCACATGATCATGTCTCTAGATGCTGAGAAACATTTGACAAAATTCAACACCCCTTCATGTTAAAAGTCTTGGGAAGAGTATTTTACATAGTAAAAGCAATATGGAGCAAATCAGTAGCCAACATCAAACTAAATGGTAAGAAACTTGAAGCAATCCCACTAAAATCAGGAACTAGACAAGGCTGCCCAGTCTCCCCATACCTATTCAACATAGTACTAGAAGTCTTGGTCAGAGCAATTAGACAACAAAGGAAAGTCAAAGGGATACAAATCAGAAAGTAGGAAGTAAAAATATCACACTATTTGCTCATGACATGATAGTGTACTTAAGTGACCCCAAATATTCCACCAGAGAACTTTTACAGCTGATAAAAACTTCAGCAAAGTACTTGGATATAAAATTAACTCAAACAAATAAGTAGCCTTTTTCTATTCAAAGGACCAACATGCTGAGAATGAAATTAGGGAAAGATGTTATTCACAACAGTCACAATTAATACCCTTGGGGTGACACTAACTAAGAAAATAAAAGATCTATATGACAAAAACTTCAAATCTCTGAAGAAGGAAATTGAAGATCTCAGAAGATAGAAATATTTCCCATGCTCATGGATTGGAAGGGTCAACATTGTAAAAATGGCCATCTTATCAAAAGCAATCTACAGATAGAAAGCAATCCCCATCAAAATTCCAATTCAATTATTCATAGAGTTGGAAAGAACAATATGCAAATTCACATGGAATAACAGAAAACCTAGGATAGTGAAATTTATACTCAACAAGAAAACTGTGGGAATCACCATCCCTGACTTCCAGCTGTATTACAAAGCAATTGTGCTAAAATTCACATGGCATTGCTACAGAGATAGGCAGGTAGATCAATGGAACAGAATTGAAAATCCAGAAATGAACCCTCACACATATAGTCACTTGATCTTTGACAAAGGAGCTAAAAATGTTCAAAGGAAAAAGGACAGCATCTTCAACAAATGGTGTTGGTTCAACTGGCAGTCAGCTTGCAGAAGAATGCAAATCGATCCTTTCCCATCCCTTTGTACAAAGCTCAAGTGCAAGTGGATAAAAGATCTCCACATAAAACCAGGTACACTGAAAATACTAGAAGAGTAAGTGGGGAAACTTTAGAACACAGGCACAGGAGAAAATTTCCTGAACAGAACCCATGGCCTATGCTCTAAGATCAAGAATTGATAAATGGGACCTCATAAGATTGCAAAGTTTATGTAAGTCTAAGGACACTGTCAAGAAAACAAAACAGCATCCAACATAATGAGACAGGATCTTTACTAATCCCACATCTGATAGAGGTCTAATAATCAAGATATACAAATGACTCAAGAAGTTAGACTCCAGAGAATCAAACAATCTTATTAAAAATGGGCACAGAGCTAAACAAAGAATTCTCAACTGAAAAATATTGGACAGACAAGAAGCACCTAAAAAATGCTGAACATCCCTAGTCATCTGGAAAATGCAAATCAAAACAACCCGAGATTCCATCTCACACTACTCAGAATGGCTAAAACTCAGATGACAGCAGATGCTGGCGAGGATGAGGAGAAAGAGGAACACTCCTCCATTGTTGGTGGGATTTTAAGTTGGTAAAACCCCTCTGAAAATCAGTCTGGCAATTCCTCAGAAAATTGAACATAGTACTACCTGAAGACACAGTTATTTCACTTCTGGGCATATACCCCAAAGATGTTCCAACATATGACAAGGACACATGCTCCACCATGTTCATAGCAGCCTTATTTAAAATAGCCAAAAGCTGGAAAGATCCCAGCTGTCCTTCAGCAGAGGAATGGATACAGAAATTGTTCTAAATTTACACAATGAAGTAAGTTTACATGTGAAACAGTAAACAAAAATAAAAAGTGTAATAGAAGAAATCAAGAAGGAAGATGCAAAATTCTTAGAATTGGGTGAATATGGAAACCTATAGCAAGCGATGAAAGCAGTCACATAAATACATATTTATTTATAAATTTAAAAATTAAAAAACATAAAAAACAAAAAATTAGATTTCCAGTGATTTTTTTCACCCTATGCCTTAATCAGGAAACTATAACTCCATTCTTTATATATTTCACTGTCCTCCTGGTGGAGCATTCAATGGTAACAGCAGTAAATGCAGGAATATATCCTGTAGTGAGACAGACTTCTTTTGGTCTGATTGATTTTCTACTTTATAGTGCATTTCAGTTATCAGAAAGTATTGTGAGTTTTTTCTCCTGCTATTTGGAAAGACTGTAATGGTTGAAAAGATTGCCTGGCTTCTGAAAGGCTTTCTCCTGTTGAGATAGTAGTGGTGTATTTATTAAACTGTCTGGAATTCACTAGTGGGTAACCTAGCTTCTTTCTCTGTTTGCTGGCCTGTAAGTAACACATCACTCAAATGGACTCTTGGCAATGTTATCTAGCAGATCTGTGGGACCATGGAGATGCTTAAGAAGCAACAGTTTCCAGACAATAATTACAGTCCTTTGCAATGTTCCTGTGTATAATGCATGTATGTTCTAGAACTCACCAATACTGAAGTTCAGTGTGATTTAGCATGACTTAGAGAATATTCTGGTTTTGTGAACTTCAACTCCTTAACCTTTATGATAGCTTAATAGACAGTTATGTGTTTGTGTTAGAGAGAGGAGAGGGGGGTATAGAGAGGGTGGGAGTGTGTTAACATTAGACTTTAAGGAAATTAAGCAGTGTAAGTATCAGAAGACACTAAGAGTGTTCAGGTATAAACTGTCCTTTTCCCATCTGTTGGATGTTAGTTTAGAAGAAAATGTTGAGGTATTCCTCACAGTAAGAGAGGATATGTCAATCTTGTCCACATGTTGTCTTTGAGTTTAGAATGTCATGTGTTACCTAGTGCCAAACTCCTTAACATTCATCTCTTCTTTCAGGTGTGTTTTGAAGACCTCAAAATGCATTTGAAATTCTCAGGTTTACTTTCTATTTTTTCTCAGGTTCATCAGGTTTAGATATGGTCCTCAAATGAACCTGTACTTCTATATGTGGAAAGAAGAAAAAGTAGAATCTTGGTACTGGAGTGGGGAAAAGGTGGCTGAGGGAGAAGTGGGGGCACTGGATAGAGTCTGGCTTCCATGAGATTGGTTCTAGAAAGGTGAAGGTGAAGGGTGAGGGTGAAGAAGTTAGAAAGGACATCTGCTGATGAAAAATAATTGTTGGAATTAAAAATTTAACATGATGCTTAAGTGAAAATAAGGCTGCCCCATAGTTATGGAGGCTTTGGAGAGCTCATGTTGTCTCATCTGACACTGGAAGTGCTTAGATCTCAGGGAAAGATGCAAGCCTTAGGAGAAACGTCTCAATGTGTCATTTCATTCTCTGGAGACCTGTCAGAGGATCTGTCAGTCCAAACATACTTTAGTGCTACAATTGAGTCATCTCCTGGAGTTTCCCACAAGCTAAATTAATGGCTACAAGTCAACAACTGAGACCTATATATACTTTACATTAAATAAACTTTTTAAAATTCAGTTTTACATAACACTATCCTGATGAACCAAGAAATATTCTTTTTACTAATGACACACCTTCAAGTGAACTAATGCATTTTCACAATTCATATGATAAAATGAGGACAATAAATACAGCACATCTGTCTCCTGCCTATGGTACGAAATGGATCTCTCAGTAAATAGCCCCTCCCACAGTTATTTGACGTGGTAGTTAAATTTGCCAGCCATTTGCCACAAGTAGTACTTTATTCCTTATGAAAAAGCAAGTTAGTGCTTTGGCAAGCATTTTCTCAAGACTGAACCAATGAGTTTGCATCTTCAAAGGAATCAACTTACTGCCTTTTGTGCTAATGACAGCTGCATTTGTTCGATGTATTATCACTACAGTGAAGTAGATGATGGTGAAAATATAAGGCAACAATGAAGAAGATGGCTAACTTACATAGGGGGAAATTTTATTCTGCGTTGAAGTTTTGATGACTCAAATCCATGGTCTCTTGCCCCGTGTTTTGGGGCTTCAGGAAGTTATACATCATGGTGGGTTTAGATATCATGGCAGAAATGGTTATCAATCAGTAATGGTTCCCAAATAAGGAGCAGGGTGAGGAACTACAGCCCCACAGAGATCTTTACCACTCTATTTCCTTGGACTGAGGTCTTCCTCAAAGCCTCCTTTTATCTAAAGATGATATTAATGTCTCTCTGGAAATCAGGCCTTAAATAAAAAAGGTGTGAAAAAATATGTATTTTATTTTATGTTTTATATTTATGAGGTTTTGTCCTGAAAGCAGGCTGTGTGCAGTATGTCCCTGCAGTTCCCATAGAGACCAGAAGATGGCACTGAATCCCCTGGACATGGAGTTATGGACAGGTGTGAGTCATATATGGGTGCCAGGAATCAAACCTCGGTTTTCTGTGAGTGCAGCAAGTACCTTGTGAGTCAGTCTTTCAGTCCTGGAAAATGGGATGTTTTTTATTCATGCATCTCTGGGAAACATTTACCCAAACCATAGTAATAACCATTAAATCTTAAGATAAACTAGAAAGTATAGTCAAAAAATTTTTATCCCAGTAGAATGACTTTATAATACTTACCATTTAGCCAAAAGTATCAGCCTTAAAGAAATTGGCATAACCTGTGTACCAACGTTTTTCAAATGTCAGTACATGCCAGATTTTTGCAAGAATAACAGAGTAATTTATAATGAAAAATAAGCGATGGATTTTCATTAACTAAGAAGAGGAAAGCAGGTGGCTAGACTTTAATACTCCAGCTAATTATGGACAAACAGCTACTAACATTGTTTCGATGTGATATAAAATAATATTAACAATAACCATAAGTAATATTAAATATCGGTGTGATGTTAAAGTTGATTTTTGTATTTGTCAAGCATATACCTACTGTTAGAGACTGCACCACGCCCACCCTATGAATGCGAAATTATTGGAATTTTCAGTGATACAGAACAATGTCACTTTTCTCACTAAAGATTCCTTTTTCCTTTTGGAAATGAAGACATTTTTTTTAAGTTATGTATTATCATTTGGGTCTGTAATATCTGCCACTGGCTCATTTGAACTTTTATAAGGCCTAGCTGGTCCTGTAAGGCTTTATAGCAAAGCTTTGATAGCTGGAACCTAATGTGCTCTTTGTTTTATGGCCCATGGTTGTATAAAAGGTTTCTGCCATAGGCTTCTGTTACTATGAACTCTACCACATCTTCTCCACCTCCTCCTTGATGCACTATGCTTTCAGACTCAAAGATAACTACTTGGGCTGGAGAGATTGCTCAGTGGTTAAGAGCACTGACTACTCTTCCAGAGGTCCTGAGTTCAAATCCCAGCAACCACATGGTGGCTCAAATCACTTATATTGGGATCTGATGCCCTTTTCTGGTGAGCCAAAGACAGCTACAATGTACTCATATACATTAAATATAAAATCCTTTTTAAAAATGATAACTATCATATTCTCTTAGCACAATTGTACTTATACCTCCCTTTTAAGACAGAACAAATATTTCAGTCATGCTCACCCCCAACGCACGCACACACTAATCCATTTTAACTCTCAACCTGACATAATATAGATTCTCCTGGACAGAATCACAGTGAGGAATTACCTAGATCAGGTTTTCCTGTGGGCATGTCTCGGGGATTGTTTCGATTGTTATGCACATAGCACCATTTTCTAGGCTAGTCTCTGAATGTTATCAAAATGAAGGAAGGTACTGTGAGAAAGAAGCAAGCAGCAGAGTTGTGCTCACTTCCCTATGTTCTATTATAGATGTAGTATAACTACCTCCTTGAGTCTGTGCCTTACATTCCTTTTAACCATGGGCTGTCACCTTGAATCGTAAGCCAAGAAGAAATAAAAATAATTTCTCTCATAAAGTTGCTGCTGGTCAGGGTATTTTACCATAGCAACCAAAATGAATTAGAAATGTATACATATTTATATAAATGCATATATGTATGTATGTATGTATGTATACATTCATCTCAGTGGGACAAAAATCACTTCAGGCTTCTTGATAAATCCTTACAAATGTAAGGAATCCTGAGAAAGAGAAAAACTCTGAAAAATATTGAGCTACATTTGTAGATATAAAAGTCAGCAACTTGTAGTGTCATCTGATAGAAATCCAGAAGTGGCAAGATGTCAGTCTTGGGCACTTCTCTATTTCTGTGACGAAATTGCTTCACCATTGATAGAAGCAAGAGTGCATTAGGTGCTTTACTTCAGGTGGCACACCTTCTCCATTAAGGCAACATCTCCTAATCTTCCATGAACAGTTCTAACAACTGAGGATTAAGTATTTAAATAGGTGAACCTGAGGCAGCCATCCATATTCAAACTGCTTCTTTGACTCAGTAGATAAAGAGGCTTGTTTCCAAAGCTAGAAATTTGAATTTGATCTCCAGATCCTATGGATAGGAGGAAGTAAAGAACCAACTTTACAAAAATGCTTTTTGCTTTCCATATGCATAAATTTGCATATCTTCCACTGCACATTAGGCACATACATCCACATAATAATAAATGCAGCATATTTTAAAGGAGATGATATATTTCAAGGACTACAGCTTTTAAATGTTGGCTTAGGGAAGACATAAATGTTTCCTGGATACAGAATGTAGTAAAATCATTGGCACCAAGTTGCATGGCTAGAGGAAATAGAGAAGTCTGAGTTTCAAGAAGTAGCTATCACATTTGGCAAGAAATACTGTCAGGAATCTCTTGAACCAATCCAATGGTTGAGAACATTACCAGATTCCCTTTCTCTTCTCTTACCTTGCTGTCGGCCTTGGCAATGTTCACACCTACTAAATGTCAAATATTTATTCATCCTGTCAGTGTCCAGAATCACATAGTTTAGTTTATTCAAATGATTCCCATCTTGATCCCACCTTTGCCAATCAGTCATCAGTTTATCCCATGGAGAAGATAGAACGCTTGAACCATATCAAGCAGTAGCAGTAGCAGCAGCAGCAGTAGCAGCAGCAGCAGCAGCAGCAGCAGCAGCAGCAGCAGCAGCAGCAGCAGCAGCAGCAGCAGCAGCAGCAACAACAACAAAATCCCTTGACTTTGGATCCCCATCCTCTGCCTGCTTCTATCATTGTAGAGTAAGCACTTGCTGAATGTGTCTGCCCGTGGACTCCACTCTTTCTTGGGTTCGTGCTTATGAGGTAGCCAGACTCTTGACAGCTGCTGGTACTCCCCATCTCAGTTGACCTTGTGGCATTCGACATGAGAGATGGAAGAATAATTTTCTTCCCTTGACCTGTGGGACACTCCGCTTTTTGGATTTTTCATGTTTAACTTCACTGACTTTTATTCTTTGCCATAATGGATATTTTTAAGCTTTCTCACTCTGGTTTGCCTAGCTTCAGTTTCATCTAGTACTGTGACTTTGTTTTCTATATCATGGAAATTTGTATAGACAGCTTTAGTGTCTCCCTTTAAATTTTTATTATTTGCCCTCAGTATATACTGATAAACTTCATTTCAATTTCTGATTGGCACAGTAATCTTTACATTGATTGCTAACGTTGATGTGGTTCTCCCATAGTCTATCCTGTCTCTATAAATGAATCTATAAATCTAGCTGCTCGACTCCAGAAAATTTAATCTACCTCTTTCTCTTGTAATCTTCCAAGGAGCAGCAAACCCTTTTAGATATCTTTCCAACATATGGCTAATATTCCCTCTTGCAGATGTGAATCTTACCTCTGTAAAGACAGTCTTACATATAGGTCTGAACCCCTGAACTACTGAGCTCCCTGTACTCTCTTGTTTTAGCTCTAGTGGTCTAGACTTCATACACTTACTGCTTTGATCCACTAAAATGCAAACCATGACCCTTTTCTCTTCTTTAGAAAGTTCTGCAGTAGCTTCCCATTGCTCATCTATGGTCTAACCCCTCCTGATGGCTTCGAGACACTCTGTGATCTGTCTCCTGTCTGTTGGTTCACTGATTTCTCTTCCTATTCCCTTCGGGTCAACTACCAACAAACATTTTACTTTGTATTTTCTGGTGATAAGTTTCTTCACTCCTCATATCTCTGTGTTTCGGGCCCTCTGAACTTACCAGATGCTCATCTTCCTGTGAACTTATCAGATTCTCATCTTTCCCCTTAGTGCTTTTCCTTCACCAAAGTACCCTCTCGAATGCTGCCTTCTGGGCCAATGGTTTCTTGTTCATCTTGTTTAAGATATGACCCTCCCAAAAAAAAATCAGAAAATAATTTTTGTTTAGATTAATCTGAAAATACATATATTTAAATTTTTCAAATGAATAAACATTATGTCTAGATTGAGTATATTTGTTAAATTCAGAAAGTTTCCTCATTTCAACAGGGTGAACAAGGAATATAAGCTCATATTTCAGTCACATCTGAAGTTACTCCTCAGTCTTTTCTGCGATACTTGACAATAAATCCTATTTGTTTGCATTCATTTTTTTCTCTTCTACAGATTCTTGCGGTTGTAACACAGAAACACGTATGGCTCTTTTAGCTCTAGCTTCAGTGTCTCCATCACATTCTAAAAATGTTGGCTCAGTGGATTAGACTTTAATGTATTCAAGAGGAAATGCATAATATGCTAGTGGAAACCAAACATATAAAACCATTTTTTTCTGAGATAGCAAAAAAAAAAAAAAATAATAGCATGAATTATGTTTTTGTTAATGTAATTTTTTGTTCATGTAAGTAAAAGAGCTCTATGTTCTAGGTTATTAAATTAATGAAAATCATTAACTAAAATCATTAAATTAAGCACTAAAGTTGTTGGTTTATTTGTTGTTTTAAAATACAGATTACATACTTAGTAACAAACAGTTTTGTGTAGCTGTTTCTTGTCTCTATACTGTTTCATTGTATTTATTTTAAAAGCCACTAGAAAAATTTTATTTAAAAATCTTTATGATGGGTAGAGCAATTGTACATATCTTACACACACATGTAGATGGTTGCATGGCACTGATTTTAAATATTAAGAAAGTGCTTAGTTAAGTATATTTTTACTAGACTCTGTATTGACTTTCAGAAAATAAATGAATGCAGACTAAATTAGAATCAAGTCAACACATTGTGATGACCAATTGGCAAGAGGAAATCAAAGGAAGAAAAGTTAAAACGGCATTTTTTTCATCCAGTGCTTGTCTGAGGAGAGTAGATTAATGACCACTATGCTAATTTTTAGTGATGCAGATTAATATCCTAGTCACTGTTTATTTATATAGATGACTAATTTCTGAAGAATTATATTACCAATCATAATGCATAGCATTTAAATGTCATTAAATCAATATTCCAGAGAGCATTTATTACACATTTTACTTCCTAAAAATCCTTGAGGAAATATGCAAATGGAAGAAGAAATTCAACATAAACATTTCAAAGGGGAAAATAGGTAATTGATTTATTTTTATGTAGGTTTGTATGACAGCAGTGTAGGTTTAGTGGTCTTAAGCCGACAAAGAGGACTTTTAAATCTGGCAGCTAACCATCAGACTGATCACAGGGACCCAAGTGGAGGAGTTAGAGAAAGGACTGAAGGAGCTGAAGGGGTTTGCAACCCCATAGGAAGAATAACAATATCAACCAACCCAAACCACTAGAGCTCCCAGGGACTAAACCACCAATCAGTGAGCACACATAGAGGGACTCATGGCTCCAGCCGCATATGTAGCAGTGAATGCCCTTGTCTGACATCAATGGGAGGAGAAGGCTTTGGTCCTGTGATGGCTGGATACCCCAGTGTAGGGAAATGCCAGAGTGTTGAGGTAAGAGTGGGTAGGTAGGAGGGAAAACACACTCATAGAAGCAGGGGGAATGGGGCTGGGAGAGGGGGAACCAGGAAAGGGGATAGCATTTGAAATGTAAATACATAAACTATCTGATAAAAATAATTTGAAAGAATTTTCTAAAGGTTGAGATAGAGTTAAAATTTATTTTAGTATATGCATGACAAAACTCTTGAGGAACTATTCTTACAACATATCCATCTGTTTACCTCTCTAGAGTGAAATGCATAGGAATGGATTGCATCAGGCCCAAAGGAGCTTGGAAGTAACTGAACAGTAGTGAAAGCTTCACTGCAGTTACATAATCTGTGACTTTAGAACTCGGATGTGCAACAGTGCGAAGTCACTATGAAAATCACTCTTCAGACTAAAGGCGCACACGAAGCACTAAGTGGTTATCTGTTCCAGGTTGTTGTGGCTGGCTATGTGTGGCTGGTTGTCTATCGCTGATTAGCCATGGCTGGTTGTCATGGCTGGTAATTTGTATCTAGTTGTCAGTGGCTGGTTATCTGTGGCTGGCTATGTGTGGCTGGTTGTCCCTGGCTGATCTCTTTTTGTCTGTTCCTTGACTCTAGATGGGAACACCTAACCTTGTCTCAGGAATAATACTTCATATTTTGTTTTCTAACATGTTCATAGGCTTAAAAGGCAAAAGTGTATTAAGGCCCAGAAATTGTTTGTTCATTTTATGCTGGAGTACTTC
This sequence comes from Micromys minutus, assembly GCF_963924665.1. Classification (NCBI taxonomy): domain Eukaryota; kingdom Metazoa; phylum Chordata; class Mammalia; order Rodentia; family Muridae; genus Micromys; species Micromys minutus. Next base: position 40,550,442 of record NC_137974.1, read on the forward strand.
TTAAAAGTATTGTTTCATGGTGACCTGTGGAGTCAATTCATCTTTAAAATAATAAAAAGCCAATGAAGATTGAATTTCTCTTGCCTCCAAAAGCCACTCACATTACTTTACTGACTTTTCAGTTTGTTAAATTTAATTTTATATCAGAATGATGTGACTTTACCTTCAGTATTTTATTTGAATTTAAATTCTCAGGTTACATGTCAGCAACCTTTTGCATGTATAATAAAATCACTTTGATGGGAATGGGGACTGGGAAACCTAAGTAAACTTTCTATACTTGTGTTGTACCATGAAGTTATTCCAGAATGATAAGGCCGATAATCAACTTAGATGAACATGAACTTCAGACATTCAAATACATTTCTCTGTGAGAATCTAACTCTCTGTGAATTGCAATTTTGATTTGAATCAAAGTGTAATTAGATTACAGCCTTTCCTTTTTCCTACTATTCCACATTGACAAGGAAGGAAGAAGTGATTGTGGCTTTGTAGATTTCATCTAGCATCACTAGAAGAAGATGCTTATCGAAATTCTCAGTGACAAATGCAAAGCAAGGACGGGTCTGGGCCATTTGTTCACTAAGCTGCTTAAGCAGATGGGGCCAATGTTTATTTTTGTGGACCCTTCCATGTATAAAACCAGGATGGAAAGGTAGTACTTACATGGAATTGATGTGGAGATTTTACAGGTATCAAAAATTTGTAATGCAATGTATATCTTATTCTTGACAATTAAGGCACTAAACAGATTAAGTGGTACCTAGCCTGTCTTCTGTTCACAGTGATACTGCTTGTGAATTCTTTTACACAGCAACAAAGACTTTGTGACATATTGATTTTAAAGTTAAAACTCATGTTACTACCACAGTGGTAATTCTAAAAAAGGACAGTGTTAACTCCTATTGATAAAAATTGATATTTTATAGATTCAGAATTAATATGTAGAAATATTTTTTAAAGTTCAGCTTGATTTTACTATTTTTTTAATTGCCAAAATCATCTAATGGACTGACTTTTAAAGTTCTTTATTGTGAGACAAGATGTCCTATAACTCAAGGTTGTGCATGTCATTTAGACAACACCAACTTCAAACTCACACTCTTCCTAACTGAGGCCTTAGTTATTGGGATTATAAGTATCAGCATAATCAGTTTTTCATATATGCTGTAATATATATATAAATATATATATATGTGTGTGTGTGTGTGTGTGTGTGTGTGCTGAAATATAGAGAATAGATTAAAGTCACAAGATTGCTTGTCTTTAGCTTAATAATGCTTTAAATATTGAATGTAATACAAATTGAAAGAAAAACAAATCTCTATGTTGTGATACATTGGTAACATCGTGAAAAATTAACACAAAAAAAAACAATTTCAAAATTTCATTTTGTTTGCAATAAAATCAAACAAAAAGCAGTCTAAAGTAAAATACAATCTGGACTTACCCATAAACTTATTTTTTTAAACATACACTCAAAGTAGTAAACAAAATTGTTAATAGTACAGTGTGAATTCAGTAAAGAGATAATATTTAGGTGCACTGCACTCAGCCTAATGCGCTATTGAATATCTTCTCATTAATGTTGTGTTCACAAAGTAAGTTAATTGCAAGTTCCATAGTGATAGATACTCATCAACTCTGTTACTAAGTCACTACGATATGAATATATAATGCTAGGATTTGTAAAGAAAACATTTAAAATTTTACTCTTGTCTGGTAAAAAAAAATCACATACTTGATCATCATTTAGAGTTGTAAATGAATTAATTCTTAATTAATGAATAGATAAACAAACAGGGCATTTATTTTGTCAGGATCAGCAAAGTCCAAGCACCATTCAACTGGGAGTTAGATGGCTGGCGTTGGCTACCTGAACACATCCGTCTGTGTCTTAAAAGGTGCTAGTTACTTGAACACATTCATATCATGATGGCCATGGTGCTTTTACCAGATAAAGCATAGAATGAGTTGAAAGAAATGTGCTTAGTTAGCAATGTTAACCAGAGGTAAATTGAGATAAATAACCTATTGAATTAATTACTTGTATTTTCTTGATAATTTATGTAAATTTGAAATTAGATTTAAGAAGAGACAAGAAATAGTTTCTCCCTTTGGCTCTTGTATTATGATATAGTAATCATAATGTTTAAAAGAGATTTAAGTCTAGAGGGGTCAAATGCTCCAGGGTTTCATATCGTCAGTATAGCAGCATTTGTGCACACGCGCGCGGGCGCGCGTGTACACACACACACACACACACACACACACACACACACACACACACACATATCCCTCAAAACCAAAGACAGCTCTCTTCAAAGGAAACAAGGAATAGCTTATCATTGAGCCAAATGTAAGGGACCGTGGCCCAGGAACCTGGACTCAAGTTTCCCAAAATGACAGGTTCCAAACTCTCATAAAATGTTACAATGCACAGACAATTTGTAAGTTATAACCCAAGGCACTTTTCAACTACACCCGTGGAAACATCAGAATTCAGGTTGTAGCAAAGTGAGAAAATCTCTGCCATTGTTCTCAGGTGCTGTAAGGTGAGTTGGTAAGCTAGCATTCTGAGAAGCCAATACACTCCAAAAGGTGTCATCTGCTTGTCACAGCCATGCTGGCAGATACCACAGTGAGCAATGAATGGCTCCTAAGGACACGGTAGACAGCCAGTGTAAATGGGCTCTGTTTCTGTAATGTTCTAAAGCTTCAGGTTTACAGGCGTCCTAATTAGTTTACCAGGTGCAGAGTCTTTGATATGTGTTTGGCTTTTTCCTCTGAGGATTTCAGTCTGGTGTCCTTTGTTTACCAAGTATAATCCTCGGGACATGAGGAGGCCAAGTAACGTATGACCTTCATTGAGGAAGCTCATTCCCAGGTGTCTGTATAAGAAGGTCAGCGGTCTTTAGAAGTATCTAGAATAGCCATTCTGATCTGGGTCGGATTTGCTTCCACTCTCAGTATCTGACACAGCATTTACATGGGACATGTCACAGGACTGTGACACCTGAAGTTAAATCAGAGGGAAAGCAGTGAGACCAAAGGATGCAAGAGCAACCAGTGAGAGAAACTGGTTTCTAGCTTGACTGGAACTAGAATTAAACCAAGCTTCCTGTATGTTTCCTCTCTGCCTGTCTGTTTGGAATAGTTGAAATAATTCAGTTTCTAATAAATTTGTTTTGGGCAGTCTGGCTACATAGCTGCAGTTTCATATGGAACGACTGGTTGTAATTTAAAGAGAGTTCTTCACTAAACTTCACCAAGTTTCTGTAACTCCTACTCATAGCTTGTATTTTGATTACTTCTGTTGCTTTGGTTTTATACCAGATTATAGTTTGGGGAAGTAAATATAAACCCACCTTGCAGAAAATATCTTTGTTTTTTTTTTTTTTTATTGGCCTTTCTTTCTAACAGAATTGTCCTTTCCCATGTAACAAATATTACTGGGACTAAGGACAAAAGTATAAGCCAGTTCATGGGAACTCATAATTATTTCTATAAGAATCTTGAAACTATTAGTTCCCATAATGTGGAAATAACTAAATCATTTGTGTCACAATCAGAAAGAGAAATGCCATTTTTTAAATGATGTGCAATTTCTTTGTAATGTTCTCAACCTCAAGACCCATTCATTGTCTCAAAGCCCTTTCTCATACCAAAAATCACTTTCCATGGATAATTATGTCATCAAAAGGACTGAATGTGCTGAAAGGGTCTACATCCCCTTGGGAAGAACAAAGTTATCAACTATCTGAATCCACCAGAGCTCCCACAGACTAAAACACCAACAAATGAGTTCACATGGAAAGACCCATGGTCAGTGGTGCATATGAAACAGAGGATAACATTTTCTGATATCAGTGGGAGGAGAGGCCTTTGGTCCAGCAAAGGCTCATTTTCCCAGTGCAGGGGAAATCCAAGGTACTGAGGTGGGAGAGGGAGCACCTACATGGAGGCAATGGGAGAGGGAGGGAGGATGGGATTGTGGAAAGGGATAACATCTGAAAGGTAAATACAGAGAATTTACAATAAAAAAAAGAAAAAAAAAACATTATTCATAAGCTTCTTTCCTGAATCAGCCACTGCCACTCTGTTCTTTCTTTAAAAATTTCACCTAAAAGTGTCATCAGTTGGGCTGGAGGGGTGGCTCAGCAGTTCCAGAGGTCGAGTTCAGTTCCCAGCAACGACACGGTGGCTCACAATCATCCATAATGGGATGCAGTGCCCTCTGCTGGTGTGTCTGAAGAGAAGGACATTGTACTCATGTACATAAATAAATAACAATTCTTTAAAAAAAAGTGTGGAGAGTAGTAAGATTGTATGTGATATGGGTGTGTCCTTTAATTTAGTCTTATTTATCTTAAAAAAGAAATCAATTGATTTACAATCAATGCTTCTTAAATGCTAGTGGTAAGTATAATTGCTTTTGTCCTATGTCATAATTAATTTCCACACCAAAGCACCTGAGAAAAGTGGCCTTGTGCTGTGCAGGAAAGGGTGAGCAGTTTAGATGCTCTGTTCAGTTCAGGTTTCAGGTCTGTGTGGCTTTCACTGCCGCTCCTGTGGACCTGGAAAGCAGTGATTTGGTTGAGATATAGCCGTAGGGTTAGGCTCCCCTCCTGGGACACTTGCTGATCTTCTTTAGGAACAGAGAATGTTGCCTTACCTGCCCTTGTAGAATTTCTACTTCTGGCATGTAAGTGTCACATGAGCTGCATGGTACATACAGATGTGTGGAATGAATCACATCACTTAGTGCTCTGGCAGGTGGCTTTTACCTTTATCCAGACCAGGGTCAGAAGCACTTGGGCAATTTCAGTATAAACCATGGCTCCAAACACACTTTCATTCTTTCCCATATTCATCAAATTGCTAGAATATACTTGATCCCTGTACTGGGTACTAGGACACAAGTAAACACAGAGTCCTGCCTCATTAGCAGTCCAGTGTTTGTCTGTCTGATGACACCCAGAAATGCAGTAGCCTTTCAAAGCAGTTACCTTTGATTGTGGTGTAGATGCACTCTGAGATTTCACTCAAAGGTCTGGAGTGCAATTTCAATCAGTCTCAGGAGACTCAGAATGCACATAACCTGTTCTTCCCTTTCTGAGAAGACACCCCTGCACAGTCCCGGGTGCGATTCTGCCTCCCTAGTAGTCACTCCTTCTGTATTTGCTTTTCATTATTTCGTTTTTACTTTTCCTCCACTTTTTTTTAAATAAGATACTCAAGCAGTGATTTGATTAGTGAAGTATGACTGTGGCCTTTTACAACCTAATTAGAAATAACTATGAAGTTGTTGCTATGGGAGATAATTTTATTGAATGTATTTTATAATTAATTATATATCAATAAAGTCAAGTGCCATTCGTTGGCCTAATTATAAAATGTAATCACTGGAAAGTCATGTGATTTATGCTCTTTAATAGCTAGGGTTTGGAGTTTTGTTTGATCTCGGTGATTACACCACTCCATTCCCTTCCTTATAGATCATTCTTTCTTTCCTTGGGGATATATTAGATTTGCTTGGTTGGTTCTGGAGCATCAGCCTCTTAGATAATAAATAAAAATAAGCCACAGTTAGTCTTTGTAGAAAAGAACAACAAAGCAAAATAGATAACAGGGTCACAAAGCAATGTCTTTGGGTAGCATCGTTTATGTTCCTCATTTCTTAACAAAGCATGCCAATTCACAAGGAGTGCGGTAGTCCCATATTTTAGACTTGTTTATATTTGCAAATGTTAAGAAGTCTGTGTGTTATCAGACTGTTCGTCTGGGATCTATCCTGCCTTAGTTGTAGCTAGTATGTAATCTGTACATTTTTGTTTTGAAAAATAAAAATAAGATGGGAAAACTATGAAAATGAAGTATTCAGGAAACCAGTTGTTAAATGCCACTGTGTTTGTTCGTAGGTATTGGTCTCAGGACATGAAACAAAGTGAACTTATCAGCACACCATGAATGGCTATGTGATGAAAATTAGCCAGAAATTACACATCTGTGTGACCAACTTTTGGTTTCTGTACCATTTAGCCAGTTTAGAGACTAGGAACAGCATGCTAGAAAGTATACGTAGTGTATATTCTCATGTGGCCATTCCCCTTGGAAGAATCAGTTCAGTAAACTGCATAGTATGGCTTACCTTGGGTCATCTATGATGTATCACACACATTTGCTGCCTCTGGCAGACAGACAGACAGCTTGTCATGATTACTAAACCTTCTCCTTTACCTTCACTGTGTTACAGAGACCCTGGAAACCCTCATCAGACAAGCAGAGAATTACACCAGTATCCTTTTCTGCAACACCTACCGAAACATGGCCTTGGAGGCTGCCGCCTCCATTCAGGAGTTTTTCACGGACGTGGGACTCTATTTATTTGGTGCAGATGTTAATCCTGAGGAATTTGTAAACAGGTTCTTTGACAGTCTTTTTCCTCTCGTCTACAACCATCTCATAAACCCTGGCGTGACTGACAGTTCTCTGCAATACTCAGAATGCATTCGAATGGCCCGCCATGATGTTAGTCCCTTTGGTAACATCCCCAAAAGAGTCATGGGACAGATGGGGAGGTCGCTGCTGCCGGGCCGCACATTCCTGCAGGCGCTTAATCTGGGCATCGAAGTCATCAACACCACGGACCATATACAGTTCTCCAAGGAGTGCAGTAGAGCCCTACTAAAGATGCAGTATTGTCCTCACTGCCAGAGCCTGATGCTCAGTAAACCCTGTATGGGGTACTGCCTCAATGTCATCCGGGGCTGCCTAGCCCACATGACAGAGCTTAATCCACACTGGCATGCTTATATCCGGTCCTTGGAAGAGTTGTCGGATGCGATGCACGGAACCTACGATGTTGAACACGTGCTCTTGAACTTCCACTTGCTTGTTAACGATGCGGTGCTGCAGGCTCACCTCAATGGGCAGAAGTTATTGGATCAGGTAAGCTGCTCTTCTGTACCTACGATCTAACTTCTTAGAATGTGAAATTTGGGCAGGACACCCACAAACTTCTTTGATATTCTGTTGTTATGGTCTTCACATTTTTATCAGCATAGTGAGTTTATTCTCTAAGAAACAGTCAGAACATGCATGGATGCACCTGATTGGTTTGCATCATTGCATTACATCTACTTTACACCAAAGTTTTGATCAGACAAAATAATACTTCAGCCATTAAGTAGATGGCTTCTTGAATGGCTCAGTGAAGCTGGACGAGCTCACATTTTAATCAAGAACATCTACCTGAATCCGAGTGCAAAATTAACTAACAATATGGGATGAGGTAGGAATTTTAAATCCCTGGACCACAGTATCCACAGTGATAAGAAAAAACCAATGCAGAAATCTTCTGGGGCATTTACTTTTAAGAAGGAATTGTTTATACAAGCTGTCTGTCCAGCACTTGCACACAAAAAGACAGGCTGATGTCGTTAGAGGTTTGTGGCTTCCTGGCTTTAGAATGGCAAAACACTGATTACGTATCCATGAAGTTAAGGTTTGATGCCTTCGTGGGCAAAAGCGTTTCTTCAGAGTCTGACAAAGTGATGGAGTGGGTAGTTTGTAAAAGCTGACCCGTGTTCTCTCCTACAGTTTTATTTCTAGCAAACCAAGAATCTTTTGAGAGGAAACCATCAAGCAAGTGATATAGGAGTTTTCTCTCTTCAGCCTTCTGTAGGGCTACTTAAAAATATTCTCAGGCTCCTTCAGCGAAGTTTCTCATGTTTCATAGTGTGAAGTGGGATATGCTGTGGGTATCACTAAATCATTTCTCCTGAAACAAAACAGATACTCTCCAGCACCAAGACAATCCATCTTTATGAACCGACATTGATTTACTGACCTGAAAAAATATCCTCGTCACATGGTTTGTATGTCAACTCTTCATTCTTGATAGAAAGTGGGTCAGAAAGGTTTGAGTTTTACCACAGCTTCCACGGTTTTTCTCAAGGCCTTTATGTGCCTCTTTGGAGCCTTCAGACAATTACAAATGGCGCCCTCTGGTGGCTGCGTCATCAGCATGTCGCATGAGCAAAGGATTTCAACTCCACATTACATTCGGCTGAGTGTCCCCACTCAGTAAAGGAGTTTCTCTGCCATTTTAAAATTAGTGTTCAAAATAAGAGGTTTCATTATTTCTTTTTCATGTATGTATGTGTGTCTATGTACATATGTCTATGTGTTTGTATGTATGTATGTATGTGTGTGTGTTTGTATGTATGTATCACTGTTTTCATATTCACCTTTTTCTTTGTTTGATTGCAACTTGATGTGATAAACCTCAGTTTTCTGGTCCTCTCTCCCAGATTTATGTAAATCAAATACAAGACAGACCTCAAGAAGTACATAACACAACAGATATTTAGTATTAAATTTTGGGCAGGAAATAAGATATCCATATTACAATGCCAAGTATGTCCAGAGGGAACATACATGCTATAAATCTGGGACCAAGTCTAGAAATAATACAGTTTAGATTTCTGAAAAAGATTTACCTATTATTTTGATTCACATGAGTCTTTTGCCTGCATGTGTGTGAGATCACAAGGCATGTTCCTGGTATCCACAGAGATTAAGAAAGGGATCCTGGAAGTAAAAGATGTTGTGAGCTGCCATGTGGGTGCTGAGATTCAAACCAAGTTTCTCTCCAAGAACAACTACTGAGCCATCTCTTCAGTCCTCAAGTTTTAGTTTTATTTTCTGGTATGCTGGTGAAAGCCCTGGGCCTGAGATTTCCACCCTACATAGCAGAATCTGCATTCAAGGTTTCTTAAGCACTTTAAAGAGACAGAGTAGCCATTTGTATCTTTAAAGATATGTTAAATCTAAAAGTATCCATTTTTCCTATTTCAATGAACATAATCAGCACAGGACTACATTATCCATGCATGCTTTTAAACCCAGCATTTTCTACCAGTTCGCCGATAAATTACTAACAGTGTTGAGTGCATTATGGATTGTGTAACAGGGAGGGAGGGTAGCAATGGGCTGAGGTTGGCAACATTGGCCTATCACTGGAGAAGGTTATGTGGCCGCCTGAGTTCCTTTCTCTACCATAAGGCCAGTCCTTGGCGGACTTTGGTTAGACCATTTACTTTTGCATTTCAAAATCTTGGTATTATGTTCGGGTTTTATTCGTTTATTTAATTCTACTTTTTACTTGTTCACTTTACATCCTGCTTACTGCCCCGTCCCGGTCATACATTCCCACAACCCTCTCCCTATTCCTCCTTTCCTTATCCTTTGAACCAGTGGAGGCCCTTGAGGGTGTCCCCTCACCCTGGCACATCATCTCTCTTCCTGGCTAAGTGCTTCTTCTCCCACTGAGGCCAGACAGGGCAGCCCAGCTAGAAGAACAAAGCTCATATACAGGCAATAGCTTTTTGGATAGCCCCTGTTCTAGTTGTTTGGGACCCACATGAAGGTCAAGCTAGATTTGTGCTACATATGTGTGGGAGACCTAGGTCCAGACTGTGTATAATCTTTGGTTGGTGTCTCAGACTCTGAGATCCCCAGTGATTCAGGTTAATTGACTCTGGTACTGGCAGGATTTGTGTCAACTTGAAACAGGCTGGAGTTATCACAGAGAAAGGAGCTTCAGTTGAGGAAATGCCTCCATGAGATCTAGCTGTAAGGCATTTTCTCAACTAGTGATCAAGGGGGAAGGTTCCAGCGCATTGTGGGTGGAGCCATCCCTGAGCTGGTAGACCTGGGTTCTAATAAGAAAGCAGGCTGAGCAAGCCAAGGGAAGAAAGCCAGTAAGTAACATTCCTCTATGGCCTCTGCATCAGCTTCTGCTTCCTGACCTGCCTGAGTTCCAGTCCTGACTTCCTTTAGTGATGAACAGCAATGTGAAAGTGTAAGCTGAATAAACCCTTTCCTCCCCAACTTGCTTCTTGGTCATGATGTTTGTGCAGGAATAGAAACCCTAACTAAGAAAACCCTGTTGGTCTTCCTGTGGGGTCCCTACCACTTTAGGGCTTGCAATCTTTGCTCCTGTTCCACTGGAATCATTAAGCTTCATCCATCTTTTGTTCTGGGTGTCTGGATCTGTCTGAGTCAGCTGCTGAGTAGAGACTGTCAGAGGACAACATACTCCTGCTTATGAGCATAACAGAGTTTCATCAACAGTGTTAGAGAATGGTAGGTGCCCTTGGGATGGATCTCAATTTGGGGTGGTTATTGGGGGCCTTTTGCTCAGTCTCAGCTCCATGTGCCTTGCCGGCATTTCTTGTATACAGTAATTATTTTGGGGTGAAAGTGTAGAGGGTAGGTTGATGTTTCTATTGCTCTCTGGGGTTCCTGCCTGTCTACAGAAGGTGGCCTCTTCAAGTTCTGTATCTCCAACATAGTTCATCACAGCTAAGTTCACCCCCACTCATAAGGGTGCCTCCCTTGGCCCAGGTCTCTGCATAGTTGTAAAGATGTAGCCACCTCCTCACTGATGTCTGCTGTAGATTGTCACTCAGTTTCATGGACATCTAGCCTTCGCTTCTGTCGTTCCCCATACCTGATCTTAGCTCCTATTTTCTTTTCCCCATACCCCATTCCTAGTTGCCTTCCCCCGTCTGCCTACTGTGACTGTTTTACTCCCCTATCTAAGTGAGATTCAAGCATCCTCACCTGGGCCTTCCTCCTTGCTTAGCTTATTTGGGTCTGTAAAATATGGCATGGTATCTATATTTTATTGCTAATACCCACTTATAAGTGAGTATACATAACGTATATCCGTGTGGGACTGGGTTACTTTGTTCAGGATGATATTCTCAAGTTCCATCAATTTCCCTGAAAAATTCATGATGTCCTTATTTTAAAAAGCTGAATAATATTTTATTCCATAGAGGTACCACATTTTCATTATCCATTTTTTTAGGTGATGGACATCTAGGTTGTTCCCAGTTTCTGGCTATCATGAATAAAGCTGCTGTGAACATAGTTGAGAAGGGGTCTTTGTGGGAAGTTGTACAATCTTTTGGGTCTATACCCAGGAGTGGTATAGCTGGGTCTTTAGGTAGAACTATTCCAGTTTCCTAAGAAACTATCAAACTGTTTTCTAAAGTGGTCATGGAAGTTTGCATTCTCACCAGCAAAGGGAATGTGTTCTCACTGCTGCCCCTACTTGCCAGCTTGTGCTACTTAAACTTTTGACCTTAACCATTCTGATAGGTATAGGTTGGAACCTTAGAGTTGTTTTGATTTGCATTTCCCTGATGACTAAGGAGTTTGAGCATTTCTTCAAGTGCTTCTCTGCTTTTCAAGATTCCTCCACTGAGCATTCTCTGTTGAGTTCTATATTTTAACCGAGTTATTTGGGTTTGTGGAGTCTGACTTCATGAGTTCTTTGTAAATTTTGAACATTACATTACAAACCCTCTGTCACATGTAGGGTTGATGAAAATTCTTTTCCAGTCTGTGGACTGCCAGTTTGTCCTATTGATAGCTTCCTTTGCTTTACAGAAGCTTTGGAGTTTTGTGAGGTCCCATTTAGTAATTGTTGATCTTAGAGCCTGAGCTGTTGGTGTTCAGTTCAGGAAATTGTCTGCTGTACCAATATTTTCAGTGGTATTTTCTACTTTCTCTTGTATGAGATTTAGTGTATCTAGTTTTATGTTGAGGTCCTTGATCCACTTGGACTAGAGTTTTGTACATGGTGATAAATGTGGATCTTCATTTTTCTGCATGTAGACATCAAGTTGCAAAAGGACCATTTGTTGAAGATGCTTTTTCTTCCATTGTCTGCTTTTTCTTCTTCATTAAAAAATGAAGTTTCCATAGGTATGTATATTTATTTCTGGGTCTTTGATTCAATTTCATTGATCGAAGTATCTGTTTCTGTACTAATACCTTCTAGTACTATTACTGTTGCTCTGTAGTTCAGCTTGAGGTTAGGGATGGTGATTCCTCCTAAAGTTCTTTTTTTGTTCAGGATTGTTTTGGGTATCCTGTGTTTTTTGTTTGTTTGTTTGTTTTGTTTTGTTTAGTGCTTCCATACAAAGTTGAGAATTGCTCTTTCATGTTCTATAAAAAATTGAGTTGGAGTTTTGATGGGGATTGCATTAAATTTGTAGCTTGCTTTTGGTAAGATGGCCATTTTCACTATGCTAATCTTATCTAGGAACATGGGAGATCTTTCCATTTTCTAATGTCAAATTCAGTTTCATTCTTCAGGGATTTGAAGTTCTTGTCATACAGATCTTCCATGTGCTTGGTTAGAGTCACACTAAGATGTTTTATATTACTTGTGGCTATTGTAAAGGGTGTTGGTTCCTTCATTTCTTTCTCTGCCCATTATCATTTATATTAAGGAGAGAGAGATCCTGATATCTTTGAGTTAGTTGTGTACCCTGCCACCTTGTTGAAGCTATTTATCAGCTTTAAGTGTTCTCTGGCAAAAATTTTGATATCACTCATAGATGCTATTGTATCATTAACAATGATGATTGTTTGACTTTTTTCTTTCCAAATTGTATTCCCTTGATCTGTTTTAGCTGTCTTATTGCTCTATCTAGGACTTATAGTACCAGTACTAGTAATATATTGAATAGATATGGAAAGAGTGAGAAACCTTGTCTTATCCCTGATTTTAGTGGAATTGCTTTAAGTTTCTCTCCATTCAGTTTGATGTTGGCTACTGGCTTGTTGTCTATTGCTTTGATTATACTTACTTATGTGGCTATATTCCTGATTTCTCTAATACATTTAACATGAAGCAGCATTGTATTTTATCAAAGGCTCTTTCAGTGTCTAATGAAATAATATGTGAAATTTTTTCTTTGAGTTTGTTTATATGGTGGATTATGTTGGTGAGGTTTTGTAATATTGAACCATCCCTACATTCATGGGATAAAATCTACTTGCTCTTGATGAATGATATCTTAATGTGTTCCTGGATTTGGCTTGTGAGTATCTTACTGAGCATTTTTGCATCAATGTTAATAAGAGAAATTAGTCCGAGGTTCTCTCTATTTGTTTAATTCTTGTGTGGTTAGGTATTAGGGTGACTGTGGCCTCATAGAATGTGGTTGGCAATGTTCCTTCTATTTTTGCTTCGTGTTTTAGTATTAGCTCTTCTTTGACAGTCATAGAATTCTGCAATAAAATCATTTGTCCCTGGATGTTCTTGTTGTACTAGGTATTGGGAGATGGATGAACCTCAGTGGTCCAGGTATGGCAGGCTTCTGATGGGTATCCATGGATTGTATGGTTCCAAACCTGCCAGTCTGGTTCAAGAATATCAAGTCCAATGAAGTTGGGTGGAGAGCTAACAGGAGAATGGAGATTCCCCTGTGATAGCAGCCTGCCCAGAGGGTTCAGACAGGAGGTACAATGAGGGTGGGAAGGGAAGCTTAGCTCTATGGTTCAGGAGTCTCAGGTCTAATGCAGATGGGAGGAGAGTTGGCAAGACAATAGATAATGGGACAATAGGACAGCAAGCTGTCCAGAGAAGCTTGGTTTGACCCAAAGGACCCAGAAAGCATGAAAGATAGGTAGGGGGAAGAAAGCTTACCTCTATGGTTCAGGATATGCACTCTGATGAAGGTTAGAGAAGAGGTGTCAGGAGAATGGAGTTGTCCCTGGGATAGCAGCAAATGTTTATATTTTATGAATCATGTTTGTAGAAAGCCCTCATCCCACATAATTCTCAGGAAACATTGAAGAAAAAAGTACATATAAGCCAGAGGACAGGGTGATGAGTTTCAAATGGTTCTATTAGAATGAATTCATAACTGCAGTTACCTGCATTGGCCTTTTAAATTTTGTCTTGCCAATAATTACAATGATGACCATTTTTTTTCCTTCTACTTTCTATCTTCTTACTTTCTTTAAAAAATCTTCTTAGTAGGTAAATTTACTCTTTGACAATTTCTCACATGACTGTAAACAGTCCTGACCATTTGTATCCCCATTCCCACTCCTCTCCCCACTATTTCATTTACTCTTCCTTCCTACTACCCTTTCCCACATTCACAGCTGTCCGTTTTGTGAATCACTGGGTTTACCCAGGGCCATCAGTAGAAATGTGGGTATAGAGCTTTATGTTGGAACTCACTAACAGTGATTCCCCAGAATCTATCACTAGCCATTAGTTCTGTCAGAAGAGGTGGTCTTCTGTGGACCTCTCTCTTTTTTGTGACTAAATGATGACCAATCCAGCACTGTGCTAGTTAAGGGCAGGTGTCCATGGTTTAAATTCATGGTTGCAACCATCCTGTTGGGGTTTGGTGGTGACATTTCAGAGCTCCTCCCCTTATCAGCTGACTCTTTCGCTTTTTAACTTTGTTTTCACAATGTTCCCTGCATCTTAGAGGTGGTGTTGATAGCTTAAATGTGATGTAGGTCTGAGGGCTGGATTCTCACTTATCCTTAGCATCCTGCATTCACTATTCACTGAAAAGATGGACTTCAGAAGTTAAAGTGGATTGTAGTCACATGCCTCACCACACCCCAATGGTTGGAATTATAGGGTCTTTAAAAGGCTCTTTGATGCTGTCTTATTTAAACAGCAGTAGTACTTTTTTTTCCCTTGGGTTTCCAACTCCCCAGGCATGGGTTAAGGGTTGTTGTTAACACAACAGATAGTGCCAGCCACAGGTACTTGCTGATGTGTTGGACCTCAAAGTCAGCTGGTTACACATTATGTACCAGCTGTTCCACTATTGCACAGGTAGGTACAAATTTCTTGGTAGGTTGGATTTTGTTTTTGTTTTGTTGTTTTGTTTTTGTTTGTTTATATAGTTCTCAGGTAGATAAGATCATTGCTAACATTTTACTTTTGTAACCCACATAGTAAATTCTGGCATCTGAAAGCAAGCTAGCAGGGAGGAAGTTTCCTTCTCAGTATCAACTTTCTCTCTAACTTACAATGAGATAAGGTGGTATTGTCAGCAATACTGGATGATCCTCTTGCTATCATGACTGAAAATGAAAAGGATTTTATCAACAGGAGATTATTGTTTCAGGAGTCTAAAATATTAGTCTGATTTCATATAACAAATGGTCTTATTAGCATCCAAAGAAAAATAATTATTACTAACAAACTGTGGATTATTTTCTTCAAATAAAACAATGGAGATTCTTATTTTTATTTATTTAAAAAAGAGGAAGAAGAAACTAACTTTAAGTTCCTTGTAAATTGATTCATTAATATTTATTTGTGCCAACTTCAAAGTGATTTATAAACTGTTTATCAAGCTTTGATAACCAGTTCACACATCAATGACTTCAACAAATTCAAAATAAATTGCTGGGGAGGCAGCACATAATGGTTCTCTCACATTCCCAAAGCAATCTGTGAACTTGAGTATTCTCTATGTATCCTTCAATAAATACACATTTTCTCTTAAAGAAATCCATAGAGGTGCCTGGTGTTTCATGTTCTATTAGAGAAATTTCAACTGGAAATAAAAATAAGATCTCATTTTATTAACAAAATTCTAAGTACCATGTGCTCACACACACACACACACACACACACACACACACACACACACAAACACCTGATAGTAACAGCAGCTTCTTTTAAAAGAATTATATATATATATATATATATATATATATATATATATATATATATATATATATATATATATTAAAATTCAACTGAAAAAAGTAGAAGCAGAGCCAGAAATACTAGGATTAAAAACACAGGCAATTGTGTGAGGCTGATCATATTTCTGCCTGAATCATCAACTATAAATTTTTTGTTGTTACTTTATAACTTCATTTTGCTACTGTTATGAACCATAATGTAAATACCTGATATGTAGGCTATCTGATAAGTAACCCCTGTGATAAGGTTATTCAATAAGGCGGACACCCACAAGGTTGAGAACTGCTGCTCTAGCAGAAGTTAGAGGATTTCCTTAATGCTTTAGTTTGCTCCAGTTAAATATGGCAGAGTACTTTCATGCATCCTCTCAGATCACCATGGTCTACAGTTGGTCTTTAACAACAACAAAGACAACAAAAAGCCCACATACACATGGAAACTAAACAACGCTCTGGTAAACAATAGCAGGGTCAAAGAAGAAATAAAAAAAGGAATTAAGGATTTTCTAGAATTCAATGAAAACAAAAACACAACATACCCAAACCTATGGGATGCAATGAAAGCAGTACTGAGAGGAAAACTCATAGCCCTAAGTGCTTCCAAAAAGAAACTGGAGAGAGCTTACATCAGCAACCTGACAGCACAGCTAAAAGCCCTAGAACAGAAGGAAGCAGATATACCCAAAAAGAGTATACAGCAAGAAATAATCAAAATTAGGGCAGAAATAGACCAAATAGAATCAAAAAGAACCATTGAAAAAATCAACAAAACCAAGAGTTGGTTCTTTGAGAAAATCAACAAGATTGATAAACACCTAGCAAGACTAACTAGAGGGCAAAGAGAGAGTATACAAATTAACATCAGAAAGGAAAGTGGGGACATAACAACTGAAACTGAGGAAATTCAAGAAATCATCAGATCCTACTACAAAAACTTATACTCCACAAAATTGGAAAATCTGGAGGAATGGACGAATTCCTAGACAGATACAAGATCCCAAAGTTAAACCAGGACCAAGTAAACCATCTAAATAACCCTATAACACCTAAAGAAATAGAAGAAGTCATCAAAAGTCTCCCAACCAAAAAAAGCCCAGGTCCAGACGGGTTAAGTGCAGAATTTTATCAGACATTTATTGGGGATATAACACCAATACTCTCCAAACTATTCCAAAAGATAGAATCAGATGGAATACTACCTAAATCATTTTTTTGAGGCTACAATAACCCTCGTACCTAAACCACACAAAGACCCTACAAAGAAAGAGAACTTCAGACCAATCTGACTTATGAACATTGATACAAAAATACTTAACAAAATCCTTGCAAACCGAATCCAAGAACACATTAAAACGATCATTCATCATGACCAAGTAGGCTTCATCAATGGGATGCAGGCATGGTTTAATGTAAGGAAATCCATCAATGTAATCAACCATACAAACAAACTCAAAGATCAAAATCACATGGTCATCTCACTAGATGCTGAGAAAGCATTTGACAAAATCCAAAACCCCTTCATGTTAAAAGTCCTGGAAAGAACAGGAATTCAAGGTCTATACCTAAACATAATAAAAGCAATATACAGCAAACCAACAGCCAACATCAAACTTAATGGCGAGAAACTTGAAACAATCCCACTAAAATCAGGGACTCTACAAGGCTGACCACTCTCCCTCTACCTATTCAACATAGTACTGGAAGTCCTGGCTGGAGCAATTAGACAGCAAAAGTAGATCAAGGGGATACAAATTGGAAAGGAAGAGATAAAAACATCACTCTTTGCCGATGACATGATAGTGTACTTGAGTGACCCCAAAAATTCCACCAGAGAACTCCTACAGCTGATAAACAAGTTCAGCAAAGTGGCTGGATACAAAATTAACTCGAACAAATCAGTAGCCTTCCTATACTCAAAGGACAAACATGTGGAAAAAGAAATTAGGGAAAAGGTACCCTTCACAATCGTCACAAAAACTATGAAATACCTTGGTGTGACTCTAACTAAGCAAGTGAAGGACCTGTACGACAAGAACTTCAAACCTCTATAGAAAGAAATTGAGGAGGATCTCAGAAAATGGAAAGATCTCCCATGCTCATGGATTGGAAAAATCAACATCTTAAAAATGGCCATCCTACCAAAATCAATCTACAGATTCAATGCAGTCCCCATCAAAATTTCAACCTAATTCTTCATGGAACTAGAAAGATCAATGTGCAATTTCATATGGAATAACAAAAGACCTAGAATAGCGAAATCCATCCTCAACAACAAAAAATCATCTGCAGGAATCACTATCCCTGACCTCAAGCTATATTATAAGGCAATTGTGCTGAAAACTGCATGGTACTGGTACAGAAATAGGCATGTGGATCAATTGAATAGAATAGAAGATCAAGAAATGAGCCCTCATGTATATGGTCACCTGATTTTTGACAAAGGAGCAGTAAACATTCAATGGAAAAAGGACAGCCTATTCAACAAATGGTGCTGGTCCAACTGGCACTCAGCATGCAAAAGAATAAAAATAGACCCTTTCTTATCTCCTTGTACAAAGCTCAAATGTAAGTGGATCAAAAATCTCCACATTAAACCAGATAAACTGAAACTATTAGATGAGAAAGTAGGGAAAACCTTAGAACACATAGGCACAGGAGAAAATTTCCTGAACCAAACACCAATGGCTCAAGCTCTAAGGTCAAAGATTAACAAATGGGACTTAATGAGATTGCAAAGTTTCTGTAAAGCTAAGGACATTGTCAAGAAAACAAAACGGCAACCAACAGATTGGGAAAAGATTTTTACCAACACCTCATCAGATAGAGGCCTAATATCCAAGGTGTACAAGGAACTCAAAAAGGTAGACACCAGAGAATCAAATAACCCTATTAAAAATGGGGTACAGAGCTAAACAAAACATTCTTAGCTGAGGAACACCGAATGACCGCCAAACATCTGAAGAAGTGCTCCACATCCTTAGCCATCAGGGAAATGCAAATCAAAACAACCCTGAGATTCCACCTCACACCAGATTGGCCAAGATCCAAAAATCAGATGACAGCAGATGCTGGAGAGGCTGTAGAGAAAGAGGAACACTTCTCCACTGTTGGTGGGGTTACAAACTAATACAACCACTCTGGAAATCAGTCTGGCGATACCTCAGAAAATTGGATATAGTACTACCTGAAGACCCAGCTATTCCACTTCTGGGCATATACCCCAGAGACACTTTAATACACAACAAAGATATATGCACCTCAGTGTTCAAAGCGGCTCTATTTATAATCGCCAGAAGCTGGAAGAAACCCAGATGTCTTTCAGAAGATGAATGGATACAAAAATTGTGGTACATTTACACAATGGAATACTACTCAGCCACCAGAAACAATGACTTGACCAAATTCTTAAGAAAATGGCTGCATCTAGAGAATATCATCCTGAGTGAGATAACCCAGTCACAAAAGAACAGACATAATATGCAGTCACTGATAGTGGGATGCTAACCCCAGAGGCTTGCACTCCCCCAGAAACAACTCACAGACTGTATGAAGTCCAAGAAATAAAGAAAACAAAAAATATATATTTACAAAACAAGAAGACTTTGACTATTTCCATGTTGCGTTTTGTTTTGCATGTACTTTATGCTTATGGTAACTATTAGGTTTTCAATGCATACTGTCAAGCCCTTGAAAAAAAATCAAGTACTGACTAAAAAATATATTCACATAGTTTTATGTAAAAATTATTTTAATATCTGAAAAAACAGTACTGACAAAAATGTATAATTTTAAGCAAAAATATTTAAAATCTGTACATTTATATTTGTTTTGTAAAATAAAGTCATTTAAAAAAAAAGAAAGGAAAAAATAAATATGGCAGAGTAGTGGCTAGCCTAACTTAGGCATAAGTGCTTCCAGCAAGGTGTTTAACCCTATTGTGATTTTGTCCAGCTAAGTATGGCTTTGAATTCTTCAGTGTTTTACATTAATAATGAACTTCCTAGGAAGAGTGAATCTCTTAAGAATAGAAGACTCTAATGAGCTTTAATCACAAGACTTCAATTTATTTTTAATGATTACTTAATATAAACAATTGATTATGAATATTTTTTTCAAGTGAGAAGAAAAGAGGCCTTTCAGGATATGTGTTTCTATTATTAGATATGCATGTGTGCTTATACGTAAGCCGATTTTATCATTTGGACAAATTAGTCGTTCTCCATTTCCAAGTTCTACACAGGTCTGACCTAGCTAACTTAGCTCTTTAGAGCTGAGGAGTCAAGTTTATTCTTGTTGGTATAGCCATAGACACTAAACCATTCTCAACCATTATTTGAAGCTGTGTTTTACTAATATGTGATGGTGGAGTGTTATTTGTTGTTCCAGCAACACTTTGTTATCAAAGGCACAGTATTATAGAGGTATAGTAATTCTGATGCTTTAACATGTTCTAAATAGGTCAAATTCCATTGGCCTTTAGAGGTGACAGGGAACTTGTTCCCAGAAGTACCTGCATTTAACATGCAGCCATAATTAGTAGTTTCTAGTTTCAGTGCTGAGGTTATTGTGTTCTTCCCTAATGCAGAACAAGAATTTGAGACAAGTCGAAGTGTAACATCTCCCACTGATCTGTTGCTATTGTTGTTTGATAAGTATTATGTCTTTGAAGTACCCATAGAAAGTTCTCAGCCTCTGCTGATAGGTTTTCTCTTTCTTTCCTCTTTTTTTATTAGATAGTCTCTGCATTATATTTCAGGTGTTATTCCCTTTCCCCCAATGACCCCCCCATTGCCTCCCTGAAGGTGCTCCCTCTGCCACCACCCTATCCCACCTCAGCACCTTGGTGTTCCCTTACTCTGAGATAATAAGCCTTTGCTGGACTAAAGTCCTCTCCTCTCATTGATGTCAGAGAATGATATCCTCTGTTGCATATGTACCTTGGGCCATGGGTCTCTACATATTAACTCACTGGTTGCTGTTTTAGTCCCTGGGAGCTGTAGTGGGTTTAGATAGTTGATCAGTTTGTTCTTCCCATACGGTTGCAGAAGCTTTCAGTTTCTTAAGTTCTTTCTCTTGCTCCCTCATTGGGGTTCGAGTATTCAGTCAAATGCTTAGCTGCAAGCATCCTCATCTGTATCTGTGTCAGAACTGTATCAGTTCTGGAAGAACCTCTGAGAAGGCATCCACATCAGATTCCTGCCAGTAAGTACTACTTGGCATAAAAAAACAGTGCTTGGGTTGGTTGGCTGCATATGGGATGGATCCCCAGGTGAGGGAGTCTTTGAATGATATTTTCTCCATTCCCTGTTCCTTTATTTGTACTATTATTTCCTTCCACGAGTGTTTTGTTCTTCCCTCTAAAAAGGACTGAGGCCTCTACCTTCTGGCCTTTTTTTTTCTTTGAGCTTCATCATTTCTGTGAATTGTTTCTTGGGTATTCTGAGTTTTGTGGGCTAGTATCTGCTTATCAGTGAGTACATATCATGAGTGTTGTTTTGTGACTGGGTTACCTCACTCATGATGATAGCTTCAAGTTTCATCCATTTGCCTAGAAATTTCATGAAGTCCTTGTTTTTAATAGCTGAGTAGTATTCCATTGTGTAAATGTACCATACTTTATTCCTCTGTTTAAGGACATCTGGGTTCTTTCCAGCTTCTGGTTATTTTAAATAAGGCTGCTATAAACATGGTAGAATATGTGTCCTTGTGAGACATTGGAGCTTCCTTTGGGTATATGCCCAGGAGTGGTATAGCTGGGTCCTCAGGTAATAATATGTCCAATTTTCTGAGAAACCTCTGACTGATTTCCAAAGTGGTTGTACCAGTTTACAATCTCACCAACAGTGGAGGAGTGTTCCTCTTTCCCCACATCCTTGCCATCAGATGCCATTATCGGAGTATTTGATCTTAGCTATTCTGACAGGTGTGAGGTGGAATCTTTTGGTTGTTTTCCCTAGGATTTCCCTGATGACGAGGGATGTTGTGCATTTCTTTAGGACCTTCTAGGCGATTTAATATTCTTCAGTTGAGAATTCTTTGTTTAGCTCTGTACCCCATTTTTAATGAAATTATTTGATTCTATAGAGTCTAACTTCTTGAGTTCTTTGCATATATTGGATACTAGCCCTCTATCAGATGTAGGATTAATAAAGACTTTTTTTCCAATCTGTTGAGTGCCATTTTGTCCTTTTGACAGTGTCCTTTGCCTTACAGAAACTTTGTAGTTTCATGAGGTTCCATATGTTGATTCTTGCTCTTAGAGCATGAGCCATTGGTGTTTTATTCAGGACATTTTCCCCTGTGCCTGTGTTCTAAACTCTTCCGCACTTGCTCTTCTATTAATTTCAGTTTACCTGGTTTTATGTGGAAGTCTTTGATCCACTTGGACCTCAGATTTGTACAAGGAGATAAGTATAGATATGTATTTTTGTGCATGCTGACTGCATGCACAGCAGCACCATTTGTTGATGAGGATGTCCTTTCTCCATTGAATGTTTTTAGCTCCTTTGTGAAAAGTCAAGTCACACTATGTTTGTGGGCTCATTTCTGGGTCCTCAATTCTATTCCATTGATCTACCTGCCTATGTCTGTACCAATATCATGCAGTTCTGATCACATTTGTTCTATAATACAGATTGAGGTCAGGGATTGTGATTCCCCTTTGAGTTTTTCAGTCCATTTAGTTCATAACTTATGTTAGTTTCCCTGTGTCTCTGTTAGGTTTCTGCTTCCCTAATTTGTTTATTGATGAGAGTGTTGAAGATCTATTTTATCCGATATTATATGGCTTGTTTCTTGGGACTATTTGCTTAGAAAATTTTTGCCAAATATTTTACTCTGAGGTAGTGCCTGTCTTTGTTGCTCAGATGAGTTTCTTGTATGCCGCAAATGCTGGGTCCTGTTTACAAATACAGTATGATAATCTATGTCTTCTTATTGGGGAATTGGTTTTATTAATGTTAAGAAATATTGAGGAATGATTGTTGTTTCCTGCCATTTTTGTTTTTACAGATATAATTATATTTTTGTGCCATCCTTCTTTTGGTTTTCTTCAAAGAATATTATTTTCTTGCTTTTCCTAGAGTGTAGTTTCCCTTCTTGTGTTGAAGTTTTTAATCTATTATCCTTTGTAGGGCAGATTTGTAGACAGATAATGTGTAAATTTGGTCTTATCCTGGAATATCTTGGTTTCTCCATCTATAGAAACTGAGAGTTTTGCTATATATAGTAACCTGCAATGGCATTTGTGTTGTCTTAGGTTCTGTATGATGTCTGTCCAGAATCTTCTATCTTTCATAGTTTTTGTTGAGAAGCCTGGTGTAATTCTGATTGGTCTGCCTTCATATGTTTTTGTTACTGCTTTTAGTATACTTTCTTTGTTTTTAAACATTTTGTGCTTTGACTAAAATGTGTTGGGGGGAATTTCTTTCCTGGTCCAGTCTTTTTGGAGTTTTATAAACTTCCTATATGTTCATAGTTATCTCTTTATTTAGGTTAGGGTAGTTTTCTTCTTTAATTTTGCAGAAGATATGTACTGAGCCTTTCATTTGCGAGTCTTTGTTCTCTTCTACACCTATTATCCTTAGATTTGGTCTTCTCATTGTGTCCTGGATTTTCTAGATGTTTTGGGATAGGGGCTTTTTGCATTTACTTTGACAAGAAGATGTCTGGGTTACCCTCCTCTTCCAATATTCCAGTACCATTCTTCACTTTCTTCTCAGACACCTTCCCCATGTGCTTCAATTTCATTCTAAATACAAGGAAAATAATCACTTATATTACTTCTCAATCCATTTCAATATCATTTATGAATGCATTTTTATCACACTCTAAAGATTTCTTTGATATATCCACATATTATGATCTTTTATATAGCTCAAAGATTTATTTATTTTATCACTTATGCATTTTGTTATAAAATACCTGACAGAATACTTGGTGGAGGAAGAGTGTATTTTAGCTCACTGCTTTAGCAGATATTTGATCATTTGGTCTCATACAGTTGGCCACAAAATTCATGTTGTTGAGAATGTGTGGCACAGGCCAGCTGTCTGTATTATGGAAGACAGGATGTCAGAGAAGACAGGATTCAGGCATGAATACTGTGATCCCATGAATCTGTCCATAGTGACCTCCATCTAACTAGGCCTCAACTTCCAGGATAAAAGAGAACATTCAAAAGGTGAAATATAAAAGTATGCATAACAACCTAGATCAAACTATTTAAATAATGAGTATAAGTTGTCCAGATTATATTCCAACTGTAAGTATGTGTTTGTTTTTCAATATGATATATTTAATACCTTGGGATAAAATCTACTGCTATTCTCCTCCACTCCCCATTAATTTCATAGCCTAAGCCCCCAGTATTTTTCCAAAATTCATGTGCTCTATTTCATATACATTTTTTTTCAAAAACGATATGTAGAAACAGATTTTAATGTCACTATCAGTTAATTAATAGGTGATATTATAATTTATGTCCTTTGAAACACTACCAAGCACATCAACCTAGGAATCTTTCGGGAGATTAAGAAAAGGTACTAGGGGAAACACACATAGACATAAAGTTGTACTATTTGGACAGGGAAGACATGAGGTTCTCTGCCCTGGTAGGAAATACCCACCATGCTTTGTTATGTGCAAGATGTCACATTTTAGCATTAGAAATATTGTTTGGATTTAGTGGTTGAATATGGGCTGGATCCCCAGGTAAGGCAGTCTCATGATGGCCTTTCCTTCAGTCTGTACTCCAAGCTTTGTCTCCACATTTAATAATAACAGATTTCATTTAGTGAATACATATATATGCCTGTGTATGTGTGTGTTGGACTATGTATGTGCACATATTTAAATGTGTTGGACTATCAGGTAGAACATAATAAAATATCACCTAACAGTATAAGATGGATGTAATGGAAATGTAGACAGACATTGTGAGTGTGACTATGAACACACTGGAACACTGAAGCATTGCTTGAGGCAGGTTGTATGTAAGGAACAGTACAGAAAGCTTGAGAAATGGTTGGGTGTCTCCTCAAAACTGTTCAATACAGAGTTATCATTTGATTCAGGAGCTCCATGCTGTAGTGTGTGTATACAATGTATTTGCTTATGCATACATTATACAAGAATGAAATATGAATCTCCAAAATACAGATAGTGACCATTACATTACTTATGAAAGTTGAGACAAAGGAAATGGCCTAAATGACCATCAGTAGATGACAATGTAAAGGCAGCCTCTTTCATGCATGTGGTGGATACTTTCAGTGATAATATGGAAAGATGTAGGAGACACACCACTCTGTGGCAGAACATTGAAATTCTAAAAAATGTGAACAGGCAATTTAGAATTTCAAATAATTTATTTCAACCAGAAACTGTAGTTTGCAAGCAGCTGAGTCTCCAGTGAAGTTTTTTAAAGAGAAAACATAGACAAGATGCTTGCTATAGAAAATAGACAACTAAACATTTTAATGACTACAAAAAAAAAACAATGTCATATATTAGTTGTGTATTTCTGAATGGCTGAACTTAAGTTTTGTGAGAGAGGAATTTACTAAGTTCACCTTGTTTGTTTACCTAGGAACTAAGAAGGCTGATGTTTTCTCAAGTCAATTGTCCACCCAATTAATTACTTTGATGTGCATTATTTGAAGTAAAGACCCTGCTTTACACAATACCATTAACATGAAAAGCAAAAGTAGGAAGATCACTGAGACAGAGAGTACTTCGTGGTTCCTCAGGGATGGGACGTGATCCAGACAAATGGTAAATTACTCCTTATACAAAACAAGATCTCTAGATGCATCCATTTGCCTAGGAATTTCATAAAGTCATTGTTTCTAATGGCTGAGTAGTACTCCATTGTATAAATATAACACAAGTTTTGTATCCATTCATCTACTCAAGGATATCTGAGTTCTTTCCATATTCTGGCTATTATAAATAGGGCTGCTATGAATATGGTGGAGCATGTGGTCTTATTGTATGTTGGAGCATCTCTGGATACAAATCCCATGAAAGCTCTGAATACCCCAGAAACAACACACAGGTCATATGAAGCTATAAAAAAAGTCCAAAAATTGAAAGTCTCAGACCTTCTTAGAAAAAAAAATAAGTGTATAGCATGCTCTCAGAGTGTGGTACACCTAGACCTTAAATCATTAATAATTCAAGAGCTAAGAATATAGCCTTGTGGCAATTTTTGGTATTCAAAAATCATTACATCTAATCTATACACACCAAGAAAGCTTTGACTGTTTGCATGTTATGTTATGTTATGTTATGTTATGTTATGTTATGTTATGTTATGTTATGTTCTACATGTACTTTATGCTTATGGTAACTAGTAAGATTTCAATGCATGCTATCAAACATCTAAAAGAATCAAGTACTAACAAAAATATATTCATATAGTTTTATGCCAAAATGCATTTTAAAACCTGTACATGTATCTCTCTTTTTTAAAATAAAGTTGTAAGAAAGGAAAAAGAACAAAAAAGAAAACAAGATCTGTTTTTCTGAATACTGTCTCTGTGTTCTTTAGTTAGTTTGGCTAATGGTTTATCTACTGTTCTGATTTTCTCAAAGAGCCAGCTCCTATTTTTGTTGACTCTGTAGAGTTCTCTTTGTGTCTATGTTGGTTGATTTCAGCCCTGAGTTTGATTATTTCCAGCTGTGTAGTCTTGGATGTGCTTGCTTCTTTTTGTTCTAGAGCTTTGAGGTGTGCTGTTAAGGTGCTAATGTGGGATCTCTCCAATTCCTTTATGAAGGCACATAGTGCTATGAATTTTCCTCTTAGCACTGCTTCCACTATGTCCTATAAGTTTGGGTATGCTATGCCTTCATTTTTATTAAATTCTAGAAAGTCTTTAAATTCTTATTTCTTCCTTGACTAAGTTATTATGTAGTACAGAGTTGTTCAGTTTCCATGAGCATGTGGGCTTTCTGTTGTTTTGATTGCTATTGAAGACCAGCCTTTGTTCATAGTAATCTGATAGAATGCATGGGACTATTTAAATCTTTTTGTGTTGGTTCAGGCTTGTTTGGTGTGTGATTATATGGTCGATTTTGGAGAAGGAACTGAGGTGCTGAGAAGTTTCAGATACCAGGGATATGAGAGGCTTTCAGGACCCAATGGCGATGACTTTAGCAGATATACTCAACAGTGGGAAGATGGACCCAAACAGGCTACCTCTAGTAGATAAACATGACCCCCATTTGAGACATGGCACTATCCACCCATCTTCCAAATTCTTGACCCAAAATTGCACCTGTCTACAAAAATGGAGTATATACTGAAAGAAAGAAAGACCATCCAGAGACCAGCCCAAGTTGGGATCCATCCCATGTGTAGGCTCCAAACCCGGACACTATTTCTGATGCCATGTTTCACTTGCAGTAGGAGCCTATCATGGCTGTCCTCCGAGGGCCTCTAAACAGCCAACCATTGTATTGAGAATGGGGACCCCTATAGAAGAGTTAGGGGAGAGACTGAAGGAGTTTAAAGAGGTTGGAATGCCATATGAAGAACAACAGTATCAATTAATCTGGACTCTTCAGAGCTCCCAGGGACTAAGCTGCAACCAAAGAGCATATATGGGTTGGTACATGGCTCTCACTACATCTGTAGCAGAGGACTGACTTGTCTGGCTTCAGTAGGAAAGGATGTGCTCTTGTACAAATTTGATGCTCAAGATAAGGGGATGCTAATAGGAATGAGATGGGAATAGGTGTGTAGGTGGGGGAGCCTCCTCTCAGAAGCAAAGAGGAGGGGTGATAGGGTAAAAATCCATGGAGGAAGGGACAAAATGGGGGGCAATATTTGGAATGTAAATAAATAAAATAATAAAAAACAAAAAAATTAAAAAACACAAAAGAAAACCTGATTTGTTTTGGAAGAGGTTAGATTTGAAATCATAACATTTGGTAGTGTGGTGTACAATTGAAGATATAGTTAAACTCACATTTCAAAGGTGAATTTTATGGAACATAAATTACATAGTAAAAAGGCTTATAAAATTATTGAAGTTCATAATAAGTTATAAAAAAGTAACTGACTGATTTTGAAAATGGAAAACCACTGCAATACAATGAATAATTTCCATTTTGAGGGTTGTTCTTTTGTACTTGTGTTGGCATGTGTGCTTGAGGCTTTCTGAACTCTCGTCAGCCATAGTGAAACATTAAATAGACTTTAGAAACATTCTGTTCTTAATGCATCAAAGACCCTTAGGAGAAAAATCTCCTTGTATAGTAAAAGTTTTGCTTTTCACATAAGAAGTAAACTTTAAGACTTTGGAAAATGGATTTTAGTACTTCAAATAATTTCGGGGCAGGATTAATAAGAGAATACTTTTACCCATTCTAGACTCTAGCTAACTGTATGACATGCTTTTAAAGAAGGACACCCAGTGAGACACAGGGTGTATACTACCTGGTTAGTGTCACTGCAGTATCAGAATTTATAAAAGATCATCTTCCTTTCCTCCAGTGCCCCCACTCTATTCTGAACACAGAAGTCAGAATGGTCTTTCTGAAATATAAAGTGAATTATGACAAAGACCATGACTGTCTGTTGACCTTGTAGTAGCATCTAAAAGCTTTATGTTGGCTTTCAGAACTCTACCTGTCTGGGCTTTCCTCCCATTTTGCCCTGGTGAGAACTATTCTTAGCAGAGCTTGGCTCCCCATGCTAGATCTGATCTCAGAGGCCCCACTAGTAGGTCCTTCTTTCCTTCAAATCTTGCTGCTTTCTTAGAGAATGAAGTAAGCTCTCCACTGGCCATCATCCTTTAGAATCCTTAAAAGATGATTACAGGTGTCTCATTTTTGGTTTTATTCTTCATCTGATTGTGGAAGTCACAAATACCCTGATTTACAATACACTATTAACATGAAAGACGAAGTAGCAAGTCTACTGAGTGAGAGAGGGCTTGGTGGCTCCTAGGGGTTGGGAGGTAACCCAGGCAAATGGGAAATTGCTGTACATAAAACAAGTTTTGTTTGAGAGGGGTTAAAGTTGAAATCATAAAATTTTATAGCATGGTGTTGTACAGTTATATAGGTAGCCTTGTAATTAGTAAATACTAGACATATGGCTCGTTTTCTTTATGGCCTACAGGTTTTATGTATTTGTATTTTATCTTTAATTGTAGATGTGATGAGGGTAGATCCATTTTTATTATTAATTACTCTACTTCTATAATCTATGTATTATAGTACAAGCTCTTTGGTAAATTTTTATTGGTCTACTGGGTAATTATGGATCCTCAAAAATGGGGAATTCTTTCGAAATTTATCTTTGTCTCCACATTGGCCTTCCTGTGTCTATTTGAAAAACTATGAATGCCTCATGCATCCCCCATCCCCTTGTGTACATATCCTCCATATGCTCAGGAGTGTGTTTCATTCATTCTCCCTTCTGCTCCCTATTGAACTGGATTATCTGACAGCCCTAGTAATTTATGTTGCCTTATCTTGTTATTCCCCACTGCCTATTAAAATGTTTGACAATATTTGTTGAAATGAAATGACCTCAAATTTGATAGTAGAAACATCCTGATTTAATTCACTAACTGAATTTAATTACATTCATCTACAGTTTTTCACTGAAACTTAAATTATTAACATTTTCTGTCTCCCATGAGAGCACATCCACAGAACTATTATAATTTCTGTTTCTTTTAATGAATGAACAAAATATAACATCAAAGCTCTTACACAGATATCTTAGTGCTATTGACATTGCTTATTTATGGTAAGCCCTGTCTAAATTCTACTTACCTTACTTATCAGATTGGGTTATTGAAAATAAGGGTGAAGATTAAAAATAGGGAGCAAGAAAAACTCACCATAATGGTCCGGGTGTATTCTGTGTCAATTTTTTATCTTTCCCTTATCAGCCCAGAACTGAAAATAATAAACATTAAGCATCTCTATTGCTATGGGCTAGGAAGTTTCCAGGGTAGAAGATATTTTCAGGGGTTGGAGAAAGATCAAGTCTCTGCTGTCAGTTATAAGTGTTTGTTAGATGTGAACTTATGGCTAATTTAAATAATTCTTTCTGGTCATCTTAAGAAATCTTAGAATCATGATTTTTGTAGATGTTAGCAGCTAATCTTTGAAGTCTGTATACTCTTTATGCTTAGGGATGCTATGAACACGTATCTTTACAGATCATTAAAGGCTCCATGAAGGTTGTGTGATCAAGGCTTTCTTTAGCCATGGTTAAAAATCTACTAACAGTGTTTACTTGAACATGGAAACCTACTTTTAACTGGGTAGCTCATTTTCTCCCTACAATGCTGTAGGGAGTGCTCATTACAGGTATTTGTGATTATCTGGTGGGAAAACTTAATGGAATTAATGGACATCTATAGTTACCTAGTGATAAGTTCACATTCAGCTAGAGCCTTGACAGCTGATGGTAATTTCCTCACCATTGGAGTAAAAACCATGGAGTAGGTCCTGGAACTGAATTTTGTGGAGCCACCCTCATGCATTTGCCAGAGCTGCACTTTTCCCAGGCAGAGCTCTATGAAAACAGAAGTAAAAAGTGGTCTGTGCTTCTGAAATGAGAACAAGCATCCATCACTCTCTGAAAAATGCTCTTCTGCCTCTGTATTTCCCATTCTCATTAGCATTTAATTAGTTTCCCACACACCCTGAAGATCATGATATTCACAGAATGCATTTTGGGATTATTTATTAAATATTCTGACCATAAGCTTCCTTATAAATTCTGCAGTTAAAAGAGAGAAGGCAGGGAGGGAACAAGAGACAGAGGGAGATTGTTGCAGGATATTTGATCACACTGTGAACCTTGAGATTGTGTTACAAAAAAAACCTGTTTCTAGCTGCAGTGTGGCTCAGCCATTAGCACACATCTTTGAGCCCTCTGGCAAGAATATAGGCACACCCTTTAAACACCTTTAAACCCAACATATGAGGGTGAAATTAGTTTGTAGAAGGAAGCACCCATGTTTAAAGTGATCTCTTGTTGAATGTCAGAACAAGTGATGAATTGGGAAAGGTTTGACAGAATAGGATATGCCTGACTCTTCTCCCTAACTTGATTACCTGGTTGGGCCTCAGTAGGAGAGGATATGCTTAGTCATGTTTTCAATATATGTTCCAGGGTGGGATGGTACCCAAGGGGGCCTTCTCTAAGGAGGGATATGGGTAGTGGGGGGAGGGATTTGTAA
Source organism: Micromys minutus (assembly GCF_963924665.1). Taxonomy (NCBI): domain Eukaryota; kingdom Metazoa; phylum Chordata; class Mammalia; order Rodentia; family Muridae; genus Micromys; species Micromys minutus. The sequence goes on from NC_137974.1 coordinate 40,581,212, forward strand.
GGGTGGGACTTCAATGTTGGGGGCTGTGATTAGGATGTAAAGTGAATAAAAAACATGGAAAATAAAGTAAAGTAAAAACAGGACAGAAAAATGCTTCAGTAAGATCAGGCTGTAAGCCATTTTCTTATTTCATGATTGATAAGGGACAGACAAGTCAGCTCATTGTAGTGCCAGACCTGGGCGAGTGCTCCTGGGTTCTTTAAGAACTTAGTCTGAGTTGGTAAGTAGAAATCCTCCATGACCTCTGCATCAGCTCCAGGTGCCTTCTCTGTTCCTGTCCTGACTTTCGTTGATGAACTGTGATGCAGAATCTTAAGCCAAAAGACCCGTTTCCTCCCCAAGTTGCTTGGGTCATGTTTTCTCATCCCAGCAACAGTGAAGCTAAGACAACAGCCTTTTGTTACATTTATTCATATCCTCTTTTAAAACTCTGTCTTTGTGGAATTCTAAGGTATTAGTTACTCTTATATTGCCTCAATTAAACACCAAGAAAAAGGCAACTTTAGAAAGAAGAGTTTATTTGGTCATAGGGTTCTAAGGGAGAAGCATCCGTGGTGTGGGGAATAATACCTGCTGATAGGTATGTAAACAGAGATTTCAGATCTTGCAGGAAGCAGAGAGAATGAGTTGGGGATAGTATGGGCTTTTTGATACATTAAAGTCCCACCCGCAACTCCAATTATGGGCTTCTTCTAGGAACACCACATCTTTGAGACGTTCCCCAAAGAGCACCATCAGCTCAATGGTGAGAACCTATGGTAAAACCTGTTGTGTCTATATTTGTTATTACTTTGTTTTGGAGGGAATGAGGAAGATTTGAGACATGGTTTCTCAGTGTAGCCTTGGCTGTTCTGGAACTCACTTGGTAGAGCATGATGTCCTTGAAGTCACAGAGGTCCACCTACCACTCCTGAGTGCCAGGATTAAAGCCAACAGTGCCTGAAGTGGAGCATCCTTATTCCAATCACTGTGCCCACTCCTCTGAGATTTACTACCACTGAAATCATAGCTTAAAGACAAGAAAAAGACTACATTTAAAGAGGTTTTCATTTGTACCTCAAATGTCCTGTGATACAGTTCTGGAAAATCCAAACATGGGTCCTTGTAATTTTTTTGGCAAGTATTTCCCCTCTGAGTTGTCTTTTATCATGGCTGAGGGTATTTTAAAAATATGCTACCAAGCTCACAACTCTTCAGTGACAACAGAAGCTTACCCATTGCCAGAACGCAACATGGCTGGACTATCTCTGCTGTTGCCCATCACCCTGCTACCCTGGACTGTGTGGCCTCCTTCCAGTTTAGAGCTGTCCCTGTGTCTGCTCTGCACCTGATACTTCTTCCTGAGGCTGTAGCAGTGTTGCTCCTAAACTCCACCCAGGTCATAGTCTAAGTCAGCTTTCTAAACAGATCATTCTTCACTGCCAAGATAATAACCCCCATACCCCAAAATCTTACCAATGATTCCTCTTCCCTGGGTCATTTTGTATTATTCACTTTCCTGTTGTTGATACACAATACCATGATAGAAGCAGGTTGGCAGAGGCCAGGTTTATCTAGCTTTACAATACCGGGAGGACAAGAGCATGACAGCAGACAGGGATGGTGACCAAAGCAGCAAAGTGAGAGTTCACAAGTTCAACTAGAAACAGGAGGCAGGAGGGTTCAGTCATGCTGACAAAGGCATAGTCATTAAACTCTCAAAGACTACTTCCTTTAAGGCTATGTCTCCTCCTTAAACCTATGTAAACAGCTACATCAATGCAGATTAAGTATTCAAATATTTGAGTCTAGGGGACATTCTCACTCAAAAACAACACAAACTTTAGGTATTTCCTGGTATTTCAGGGTTTTTAACCCTAGCACTCGAGAGGCAGAGGCATGGTGATTTCACTGACTTTGAACCCAGCCTGGTTTACAAAGAGAATTCCTGGTCAGCATGGATATATAAAATGAAGCTGCCTCAAAAAATCGGAGTGTGTGGGTTGAAAATACAATTTTTGCTTCCCTCATGAGAATATAGATTCTGAAGACTTACTGTTAGACTCCCATGTCTTCAACAAATATCTTATGAATAATAGATACTCACGTTTTGGATAAGCTTTGTGCTTTGTGTATTGAAACAAGGACAAAAATGTTTGTAATTGCTTTGCAATCCTGGGGACTCACTAGACCAATGTGCCTTTAACTGGAGAGAAGGGAATTGCGATGGAGGGAAGGAGGAAATAAGCAAGAGAGGCAGGCAGGGAGGCACTAGGACCATCGGGCCACCAGGAACAGCGGAGACCCAGAGACACAGGCCTGTGAGAAAAGGTTATGGCTAGCCAGGGGCAGAAAATTCTTGGCAAAACTCTGGAAAGTGCGACCCTGCCCTGCTTGATCCAGGGACCAGAAACCCAGCATTGGGCCCTCTGTTCTCAACCAGCAGCTTTTGGATGAAGAACAGGTGCTCAGACCATCCACGATCAGGAACAGCAGAGATCCAGGGACACAGGCCAGGAAAAAGGCAAAAGGGAGAACCAAACACTGACAACAAGATGGCAAGAGGAAAGCGATTGAACTTCAGGAGAAATCTGTCAGAAGAAACTCTCAATGCTTAACATATAAGCTCCAAACACAAAAGCACCAATATTCATAAAAGAAACCCTACTAAAGCTGAAAAAAATACATTTCACCCCACACAATAATAGTGGGAGACTTTAATACCCCACTCTCACCAATGGACAGATCATGGAAACAGAAACTGAACAAGAACCCTGTAAAACAAGCAGAGACTGAACCAACTGGAATTAATAGATATCTACAGAACACATCATCCTAAAACAAAAAAAAATACACCTTCTCCTCACGGTACCTTCTCGAAACTTGACCACATAACTGGACACAGAACGAGCCTCAATCAATATAAGAAGATTGAAATACTCCCATGCATCCTTTCGGATCACCATGGTTTAAGGCTGGTCTTTAATAACAAAAAAGACAAAAAAAAAAAAAAAAAAAAAAAAAGCCCACATACACATGGAAACTAAACAATGCTCTATTAAGCAATAGCAGGGTCAAAGAAAAAATGAAGAAAGAAATTAAGTATTTTCTGGAATTCAATGAAAATGAAAACACGACATAACCAAACCTATGGGATGCAATGAAAGCAGTACTGAGAGGAAAACTCATAGCTCTGAGTGCTTCCAAAAAGAAACTGGAGAGAGCATACATTGGCAACCTGACAGCACAGTTGAGAGCCCTAGAACAAAAGGAAGCAGATACACACAAGAGGAGTAGATGGCTAGAAATAATCAAAATTAGGGCAGAAATAGACCTAATAGAAACAAAAAAAAAAAAAAAAAACCATTCAAAGAATCAACAAAACCAAGAGCTGGTTCTTTGAGAAAATTAAGAAGATTGATAAACCCTTAGCCAGACTAACTGGAGGGCAAAGAGAGATTATCCAAAAAACAAAATCAGAAAGGAAAGTGGAGAAATAATGACTGAAACTGAGGAAGTTCAAGAAATCATCAGATCCAACTATAAAAGCCTATACTCAACAAAGCTGGAAAATCTGGATCAAATGGATGAATTCCTAGACAGATACAAGATACTAAAGTTAAACCAGGACCAGGCAAACCATCTAAATAATCCCATAACACCTAAAGTAAAAGAAGCAGACATCAAAAGCCTCCCAACCAAAAAAAAAAGCCCAGGTCCAGATGGGTTCAGTGCAGAATTTTATCAGACATTTATTGATGACATAATAACAATACTCTCCAAACTATTCCACAAGATAGAATCAGATGGAATACTACCTAACTCATTTTTTGAGGCTACAATAACCCTATTTCCTAAACCACAGAAAGACCCTACAAGGAAAGAGAACTTCAGACCAATCTCATTCATGAACATTGATGCAAAAATACTCAACAAAATTCTTGCAAAATAAATCAAAGAACATATCAAAATAATCATTCACCATGATCAAGTAGGCTTCACCCCTGCTATGCAGGGATGGTTTAATATACAGAAATCTATCAATGTAATTCACCATATAAACAAACTCAAAGAAAAAAAAAACCACATGGTCATCTCACTATATGCTGAGAAAGTATTTGACAATATTCAACACCGCTTCATGTTAAATGTCTTGGAAAGAACAGGAATTTAAGGCCCATACTTAAACATAGTAAAAGCAATATACAGCAAACTGGTAGCCAACCTCAAACTAAATGGTGAGAAACTTGGAGCAATCCCACTAAAATCAGTGACTAGATGAGACTGCCCATTCTCCTTCTACCTATACAATATAATACTTTATGTCCTGGCCAGAACAACTAGACAGCCAAATGGAATTCAAAGGGATACAAATCAGAAAAGAAGTCAAAATATCAGTATATGCAGATGATATGATAGTATAGTTCAGTGACCCCAAAAATTCTACCAGAGAAATTTTATAGCTGATAAATAACTTCAGCAAAGTGGCTGGATATAAAATTAAATCAAACAAATCAGTAGCCTTCATATATTAAAAGGACAAACATGTGGAGAAAGAAATTAAGGAAAAAATACCCTTCACAATAGTCACAAAAACTATGAAATACCGTGGGGTGACTCTAACTAAGCAAGTAAAGGACCTGTATGACAAGAACTTCAAATCTCTAGAGGAGGAAATCAAGGAAGATCTCAGAAAATGGAAAGATCCCCTATGCTTCTGTATTGGAAGGATCAACTTTTTGAAAATGGCCATCTTACCAAAAGCAATCTACAGATTCAATGCAATTCCCATCAAAATTCCAACCCACCCAATTCTTCATTGAGTTGGAAAGAGCAATGGGCATTTTCATCCTAGAATAGCGAAATCCATCTTCAACAACAAGAAAACATATGTGTGAATCAACTTCCTTTACCTCAAGCTCTATTACAAAGCAATTGTGCTAAAAACTGCATGGTACTAGTACAGAAATAGGCACATGAATCAATAGAATAGAATAGAAGATTAAGAAATGAGCCCTCACATATATGGTCACCTGATTTTTAACAAAGGAGCTGTAAACATTCAGTGAAAAAAGGACAGCCTATTCAACAAATGGTGTTGTCCAATTGGCCCTCAGCATCCAGAAGAATGAAAATATATTCTTTCTTACCCCTGTACAAAGCTCAAGTGTAAGTGGATCAAAGATCTCCACATTAAACCAGATACACTGAAACTATTAGATTAGAAAGTAGGGAAAACCTTAGACCACATAGGCACAGGAGAAAATTTTCTGAACAAAACACCAATGACTCAAGCTCTAAGGTCAAAGATTAACAAATGGGACTTAATGAGATTGCAAAGTTTCTGTAAGGCTAAAGACACTGTCAATAAAAGCAAATGGCAGACAACAGAGTGGGAAAAGATCTTTACCAACTCCACATCAGATAGAGGTCTAATATCCAAGGTATACAAAGAACTCAAAAAGTGAGATACCAGAGAATCAAACAACCCTATTAAAAAATGGGGTACAGAGGTAAACAAAATGTTCTCAACTGAGGAATATGGAATGGCTGAGAAACATCTAAGGAAGTGCTCAACATCCTTAGCCATCAGGGAAATGCAAATTAAAACAACCCTGAGATTCCACCTCACACCAGTCAGATTGGCCAACATCCAAAACTCAGATGACAACAGATGCTGGCGAGGATGTGGAGAAAGAGGAAAACTTTTCGACTATTGGTGGGGTTGTAAACTGATACAACCACTCTGGAAATCAGTCTGGCAATTTCTCAGAAAATTGGACATAGTACTGCCTGAAGATCCAGCTATTCCACTTTTGGGCATATACTCCAGAGACACTCCAATATACAGCAAAGATGCATGCACCACAATGTTCATAGCAGCTCTATTTATAATAGCCAGAAGCTGGAAAGAACCCAGATGTCCTTCAGTAGATAAATGGATACAAAAATTGTGGTACAGTTACACAATGGAGTACTACTCAGCTATTAGAAACAATGACTTAATGAAATTCTTAAGAAAATGGTTGCATCTAGAGAATATCATCCTGAGTGAGATAACCCAGTCACAGAAGAACAGACATAATATGCAGTCACTGATAATTGGATAATAACCCAAGAAAGCTCTGAACACCGCATAATCAATTCACAGACTGTGTGAGGATCTAGAATAAAAAGAAAAGAAAAGAAAAAACCATTATGCTTAATTGTTACACACCAAGAAAACTTTGATTAATTCTGGGATAAATCCTGTCTTATATGTACTTTATGCTCATTGTAACTAGTAAGACCTCAATGCCCACTATCAAACCTTTGAAAAAAAGCCAAACACTGACAAAAATGTATTTATACACTTTTATGCAAAAAAATGCTTAAAATTTGGTCATCTATCTTTGTTTTTTAAAATAAGGGTGTTCAGAAAAAAAAAGAAAGAAAAAAATGCAGACAGGAAGGGAGGGCATGAAAGAGGAGCAGGAAGATTTGTAAATGCTGGTTCAGTTTGTTTTCTATTGCATAGGACACAAAGCTTAGCAGATGCTACCACATGATTAAGTACTGGTGCTGCACTTCTCACTGACCAGATAGGACTTGGAGTGCATGTGTGGTAGTTTTTCATACAAGATTGGATTTTTGTGAAGACTTCATATTTGGGCACTTATATTACTCTAGCATACATGCTAGATATCCTGTAAAGAGTATTAAGTATATGATATTAAATAGAGTGTGATGTAAGTGTAATTAATAATGTCAAAGAGGACTGAAATGCAGAAGCTCCCTCTGGTGGCTTAATTTTTTTTTATATTGTTGAACATTCTTTTATTTTTTTTTAACTTTATTTTAAAAAACAAAGATAAAAGAAAAAAATTTAAACATTTTTGCGTAATGTATACAAATACAATTGTGTCAGTGATTGGCTTTTTTTTTTCTTTTTTTTAAGGTTTGATAATCTTCAATAAGGTCTTACTAGTTACAATGAGCAAAAAGTACATGTAAAACAGGGTGTAATCCGGAATTAGTCAACGTTTTCTTGGTGTGTAAGGATTGAGCATTACATTTTTTTTTGTTGTTATTGTTCTTTTGTTTTGTTTTGTTTTGTTTTTCCTTGGACTTCACACAGTCTCTGAGTTGTTTCTAGGGCAGTCCAAGCCTCTGGGGTTAGCATCCCACTATCAGTGACTGCATATTATGTCTGTTCTTTTGTGACTGGGTTATCTCACTCAGGATGATATTCTCTAGATGCAGCCATTTTCTTAAGAATTTGGTTAAGTCATTGTTTTTGATGGCTGAGCAGTACTCCATTGTGTAAATGTACCACAATTTTTGTATTTATTCGTCTACTGAAGGACATCTGAGTTCTTTCCAGCTTCTGGCTAATAAAAATAGAGCTGCTATGAACAATGTAGTGCATGTATCTTTGTTGTATATTGGAGTGTCTCTGAGGTATATGCCCAGAAGTGGAATAGCTGGATCTTCAGGTCGTACTATGTTCAATTTTCTGAGGTATCCCCAGACTGATTTCCAGAGTGGTTGTATCAGTTTACAACCCCACGAACAGTAGAGAAATGTTCCTCTTTCTCCGCAACCTCTCCAGAATCTGATGTCATCTGAGTTTTGGATGTTGGCCAATCTGACTGGTGTGAGGTAGAATATCAGGGTTGTTTTGATTTGCATTTCCCTGATGGCTGAGGATGTTGAGTACTTCCTTAGATGTTTCTCAGCCATTCCATATTCCTCAATTGAGAACTTTTGTTTAGCTCTGTATTCCATTTTTTAATAGGGTTGTTTGATTCTCTGGTGTCTAGCTTTTTGAGTTCTTTGTATTCCTTGGATATTAGGCCTCTATCTGATGTGGTATTGGTAAAGATCTTTTCCCATTCTGTTGGTTGCCGTTTTGTTTTCTTGACGATGTCCTTAGCCTTACAGAAATTTTGCAATCTCATTAAGTCCCATTTGTTAATCTTTGACCTTAGAGCTTGAGCCACTGGTGTTTTGTTCAGAAAATTTTCTCCTGTGCCTATGTGTTCTAAGTTTTTCCCTACTTTCTAATCTAATAGTTTCAGTGTATCTGGTTTAATGTGGAGATCTTTGATTCACTTAAACTTGAGCTTGTACAAGGAGATAAGCAAGGGTCTATTTTCATTCTTTTGCATGCTGAGTGCCAGTTGAAATAGCACCATTTGTTAAAAAGGCTGTCATTTTTCCATTGGATGTTTACAGCTCCTTTGTCAAAAATCAGCTGACCATATATGTGAGGGCTCATTTCTGGATCTTCTATTCTATTCCATTGATCCACATGCCTATTTCTGTACCAGTACCATGCAGTTTTTAGCACAATTGCCTTGTAATATAGCTTGAGGTCATGGATAGTGATTCCCGCAGATGTTTCTTGTTGTTGAGGATGGATTTAACTATTCTAGGCCTTTTGTTATTCCAGATAAAATTGCACATTGATCTTTCCAACTCAATGAAAATGTCGGTAAGAACTTTGATGGGGATTGCACTGAATCTATAGATTGCTTTTGGTAGGATGGCCATTTTTAAAATGTTGATACTTATAATCCATGATCATGGGAGATCTTTCCATTTTCTGAGATCTTTCTCGATTTCCTTTTTTAGAGTTTTGAAGTTCTTGTCATACAGGTCCTTCAATTGCTTACTTAGAGTCACACCATGGTATTTCATAGTATGTGTGACTATTGTGAAGGGTATCTTTTCCCTAATTTCTTTCTCCACATGTCTGTCCTTTGAATATAGGAAGGCTACTGATTTGTTTGAGTTAATTTTGTATCCAGCCACTTAACTGAACTTGTTTATCAGCTGTAGCAGTTCACTGGTGGAATTTGTTGGGTCACTTAAGTACACTATCATGTCATGCAAAGAGTGATGTATTTACTTCTTCCTTTCTGATTTGTATCCCCTTGATCTCCTTTCGCTGTCTAATTGCTCCACCCAGGACTTCCAGTACTATGTTGAATAGGTAGGGGGAGAATGGGCATCCTTTTCGAGTCCCTGATTCTAGTGGGAATGCTTCAAGTTTTTCACTGTTAAGTTTGATGTTGGATGTTGGTTTGCTTTATATTGCTTTTTTTATGTTTAGGTATGGACCTTGGATTTCTGTTCTTTCCAGGACTTTTAACATGAAGGGGTGCTGAATTTCCTCAAATGGTTTCTCAGCATCTAGTGAGATGACCATGTGATTTTGTTCTTTGAGTTTGTTTATATGATGGATTACATTGATGGATTTTCTTATATTATACCATCCCTGCATCCCAGGATGAAGCCTACTTGGTCAAGCTGAATGATCGTTTTGATGTGTTCTTGGATTTGCTTTGCAAGGATTTTGTTGAGTATTATTGCATCAATGTTCATATGTGAGATTGGTCTGAAGTTCTCTTTCCTTGTAGGGTCTTTGTGTGGTTTAGGAACAAGGGTTATTGTGGCCTCAAAAAAATGAGTTAGGTAGTATTCCATATGATTCTATCTTGTGGAATAGTTTGGAGATAGTGGTGTTATGTCCGCAATAAATATCTGATAAAATTCTGCACTAAACCCATCTGGACCTGGGCTTTTTCTGGTTGGGAGAGTTTTAATGATTTCTATTTGTTTAGGTTTTATGTTATTATTTAGATGGTTTACCTGGTCCTGGTTTAACTTTAGGATCTTATATTTGTCTAGAAATTTATCCATTTCCTCCAGATTGTCCAACTTTTTGGAGTATAGACTTTTGTAGTAGGATCTGATGATTTCTTGAATTTCCTCAGTTTCAGTTGTTATGTCTCCACTTTCCTTTCTGATTTTGTTGATTTGTATACACTCTCTTTACCCTCTAGTTAGTCTGGCTAGGGGTTTATCAATCTTGTTGATTTTCTCAAAGAATCTGCTCTTGGCTTTGTTGATATTTTCAATGGTTCTTTTTGTTTCTATTTGGTCTATTTCTGCCCTAATTTTATTATTTCTTGCCGTCTACTCCTCTTGGGTGTATCTGCTACCTTTTGATCTAGAGCCTTTCACTGTGCTGTCAAGTTGCTGATGTATGATCTCTCTAGTTTCTTTTTGGAAGCACTCAGGGCTACGAGATTTCCTTTCAGCACTGCTTTCATTGGATCCCATAGATTTGGATATATTGTGTTTTCTTTTTCATTGAATTCTAGATAATCCTTAATTTCTTTCTTTATTTCTTCTTTGTCCCTGCTATTGTTTAACAGTGCATTGCTTAGTTTCCCTGTGTATGTGGGCATTTTGTTGTCATTGTTGTTGTTAGAGACAAGCCTTAGAACATGGTGATCTCAGAGGATGCATGGGAGTATTTCAATCTTCTTATATCGATTGAGGCTTGTTCTGTGTCCAATTATGTGGTCAATTTTTGAGAAGGTGCCACAGGTTGCTGAGAAGAAGGTGTATTCTTTTACTTTAGAATGATATGTTTTGTAGATATCTATTAATTCCAGTTGGTTCATAGTCTTTGCTAGTTTTACAGAGTCCTTGTTCAGTTTCTGTTTCCATGATCTGTCCATTGGAGAGAGTGGGGTATTAAAGTCTCCCACTATTATTGTGTGGGGTGAAATATATTTTTTGAGCTTTAGTAGGGTTTCTTTTATGAATGTGGGTGCTTTTGTATTTGGAGCATATATGTCAAGGATTGAGAGTTCCTCCTGACAGATTTCCCCGGTAATGAGGAAAAGTGTCCTTCCAATATCCTTTTTGATAACTTTTGGTTGGAAATTTACTTTATTCGATATTAGAATTGCCTCTCCAGCCTGCTTATTGGGGCTTTTTGCTTGGAAGTGTATTTCCCACCCTTTTACTCTGAGATAGTGTCTGTCTTTGCCTCTGAAATGAATTTTCTGTATGCAGAAAAATGCTGGATTTTGTTTATGTATCCAGTCTGATAGCCTATGTCTCTTTATTGGGGAGCTAAGTCCATTTACGTTAATAGATATCAAAGAATAGTGGTTGCTGTTTTCTGCTATTATTGCTTTTGTAGGTTGAGTTGTGTCTGTGTCCCTTTCTTCTTTTGGTTTTCTTGCTTAGGAGTTTTCTTGTTTATACTAGTATGTAGTTCCCCTTGTTGTATTGGGTTTTCCATGTATAATTTGTTGTAGTGCTGGGTTTGTGTTCAGATATTGTGTAAATTTTGATTTGTCTTGAAATATTTTCATCTCTCCATCTATGGTGATTGATAGTTTTGCTGGGTATAGCAGCTTGGGCTGGCATTTGTGCTCTCTTAGCATCTGCATGATATCTGTCCAGGCTCTTCTAGCTTTCATAGTCTCTGTTGAGAAATCGGGTGTGATTCTGAATCGTCTGCCTTTATAAGTTACCTGAGCTTTTTCCCTTACTGCTTTTAGTATTCTTTCTTTGCTTTGGGCACTTGGTGTTTTGACTATTATGTGTCGAGAGGAATTTATTTTCTGGTCCAACCTATTTGTAGTTCTGAAAGCTTCTTTTATGCTTGTGGTCATCTTATTCTTAAGGGTAGGGAAGTTTTCTTATGCAATTATGTTGAAGATATTTACTGTGCCTCTTAGTTTATACTCTTCTCCCTTTTCTATTCCTATTAACCTTAGGTTTGGTCTCTCATTGTGTCCTGGATATCCTGGACATTTTGGGTTAGGAGCTTTATGATTTTTGTATCTTCTCTGGCTGTTTTGTCTATGTTTACAATGTTGTCTTTGACCCCCAGATTCTCTGTTCCATCTCTTGGAGTCTATTACAAATGCTTGTTTCTGTGACTTCTTTTTTTTTTTTTTTTTTTTTTTTTTTTTTTTAGGTGTTCTACCTCTAGGGTTATCTCTTAGTGTTTTCTTTATTGTGTCAATTTCCATTTTAAATTCCTTCTTCCATTCCTTCATCTCTTTGGTTCTGTTTTCCTCTAGTTATTTGAGTTCTTTGAGTGTTTTTCTTGTTTCCTCTTTAAAAGCTTCTGATTCTTTTGACTTTTCCTCCTGTTCTTGTTTAAGGATCTCTATCAGCATCTTGAGGTATGATTTTAGGTCTGCGTCTTCTTTTTCTGGAGTGATTGGCATTCCAATGTTTGCTGATATTGGAGAGCTGGGTTCTGGTGTTGCCAGGTTGTCTTGGTTTCCTTGGGATATGCTCTTTCACTTTCCTCTTGCCATCTTGTTGTCAGTGATATGTTCTTGCCTTTCCGTTGTACCTGGTCTGTGTCCCTGGATCTCCACTGGTCCAGGTGGTGGATGGTCTGAGCCCATTTCTGGTTCCCAAAGTCACCAGGTGGAAATAGAGGTCCCAATGCTGGGTTCCTGGTCCTTGGATCAGGCAGGGCAGGAGTGCACTTTCCGTGTGCACTTGGCAGTGATCTCTCTGCTCCCTGGCTGCTCGGATCTTTTTCTTACCAGGCCTTAAACTTTGGGAACTGCTGGTCCAGGTGGCAGATGGACCGACGGCTTAATTTATACACAAAGGAAAAAGTGCCAAGTGTGTACCTGTTGACAGTGCCACAGCAGGGTTTCCTCATGCAGCTTTAGCATCTCCTGTGTCCCTGTCTTCTAGGACCTGGACACCCATGGGATTTTAAAATTGTTTTATGGATAAAAGATACTTAAGGACCATGTTTAATAGGTTATCAGTGATATTGGACCCCTGCATAAATGTCACTGCTACATTCTTTACAATGTTTAAATCATTGCTACAGTTTTTACTTCTACGTTTTCTCTGTATTTATTTGCACATTGAAAGTGTGTGAATAATGTCTACATTATTTGCAAAGTGCTAATAACATAGTTTTAATGCAGAGTTTCGTAGTATTGATGAAAATGCCAAACTGCTCTTTCCAGTCTATTTTGGGGGACAGGAGGCATTTATTATAAGTTTTACCTTTCATACTTATATTTTTCTTTCTGAACTTTATAGATGTTTCAGTTTGAAATTTCATTGTGCTTCTGGCTTTAAATAGGTGAGCCTGTTTAAGAACTTCCTTAAAAAAATCAAAACAAATAATACCCTCTAACCACCACTTAAAGCCTCTCTTTATAAATCCCCTCAAACACAAACATTTAAAAGAGAATGAGTCTCTTCTAGAGGCAATCACATAAAACTTAACTTGATTTTATTTTATTAACTTTTATTATTCTCTTTTATTCTATTTGCTATTTGTCCTGGTTACCAGGATAAAGATTCTGGCAGGTTTAATATCTCCTTATCCTGTGCAGGACATCCACTCATAGTCAACTCCTACTCAAGGCAACATGGAAGGACTTTTCCTTTCCCTGACTCTCATTTTTTATGGGTCTTGGCTGAACTGTCAACAGAGAGGGACTTCTTGTTGTTGGCCTGGAACCAGCCAAATATGTCCACAAAGGGTATAATATCTCATACTTTCTTCCATGTCCTATTAGCACATCACTGTAGTCCACAAAAAGAAATTTAATTATATTGAGACTGATATTTAACTGCCACCTCCCCAGATTTCTTCTCAAGGTCTGGTAGAGCTAACTCTGGTTTTACAGAATGAAGAAGATACGATCTGGGAGTTACCTGTGTGTAGACAAGATAGTGTTACTCCAGTGGGCTTTGCCCTTAAGAAGTTTTTTAAAATCACAAGGGCATGAGGCATGAGAAAATGAACTCACTTTTGTTGTTTTAACTGAATAGTCACCGATCAGTCTTCTCCAAGGACTCTGAAACTAGCTTTTCATAGAGTGGAACACAGTACATGATAAAACGCTGTACTGATTCATATTCTATTATTATCTCCACAAACATTAGCCTCATTTCTTATATAATATTTCCTAAACTAAAACAACATCTTTCAGTATCCAAGGTGCTGTGAATTGTTTGTCATTGTCTTATCTGTTATGGTAAATGATTTCACAATCATATACAGAACACCCATTTTTATGCTAAATTTTTAATATTCTGAAAAGTTTGATGTTCCCTTTGTGTTGTATTTTCCTCATGTATATGAGGAAAACAAACCTGTGCTTTATTTGCATGTTTGTGGAGTGCACATTCGTGCAGACAGACAGGCATATGTGCATGTGGAGTCCTGGTGCTGATGTTGGGATTCTTTCATAATTACTATTCATCTTGGTTGAGTCAGAGTCACTCAGTGAGACCCAAACCTTGCCTGACTCCTCTACTTAGCAGGCTGGGCCCGAAAACTAATTGTCTCTGTCTCCTGGGCACTAGCATTACAGTACATCAGACCTGTCCAGCTGACATGTATATGGCACATCAGGATTCTGGAGATCAAGCGTCTGGTCCCTGTGCACATGTGGCCAGCGCTTCCACCTCTGAACTGTCTTCAAAATCATTGATTTGTACTATTTTTTCTATACTTCCTAAGACTACCATTGTTAGAAGAAGCCTGCCAATCAGAGTGAAATGAAAACAAAGGTGTCCTTTGCAAACACCTCAAGATTTTCAGTGGAAATGTGTGGTCTGAAGGGTTGAAAAGGAATGTGTATACAGACAGATGGAGATGCTCGGTTGCTGATGATGACTTCACACTTGGTGGCAGTTCTGCGATTACACCGAGAATGGGAAAGTCAGCTAACTTATAAGAAGTTGTTGCAGCAAATACTTGATTGGAGCAGGAGGAGTAAGATGGCTTAGGAGTGTGGAGAAGAGTCATTTCAAGGTGAAATGGGAACTTGAATAGCAGTGGGAAGCCAGAGATGGTACTTAAAGCAGGAGTTGACAAGCATTACAGAAGAAAACAATTTTTTTCCGGAGATACTTCAGACTGATTACAGGGGAGAAGAGTAGAGGCCAGGGAGGAAGAATAGGAGGAAATTGCAGTATAAGGCAAAGATGAAAATCTGTCGACAGAAGTGTGAGGGTTTTTTCAATAGGAAGAAGGTGTAAGTATTGAAATGTGCCACCCATACTGGTGGAAAGCAAATGTGACAGCCTAAGGCCCTGCTAGCAGATGGTTTTCTGCTCCCTTTCAATAAAATGTGAAGAAGAATTCTCAACAGAAAATCAAGAAACAGGGTCTTTGAAACTCACCTACTGTTCCTGAAATCTTCCATTTGTCTGTGTCTACTGGTGCCTTTGGATACAACTGAAGATATTCTCCAAATTTTTAACTAAAGCTAATTTTTATTTTTGTGGCTGCAACCAATGCAAACATAACGAGTGTGTAAAGGTCACCTTAGGCTGATGTTTTTCAACTCCTTGTATTCCTAACTAGAAAACATGGCTTTTTAAGTAGAAGATATGGCTTTGATTCTAACAAAGCGGGTTGAGATAATATTTCTCCCCACTTGTAAGTTCAAAGCAGTTTGTCCCTCTTCTCCAATCTAGGAAAGAAAAAACCAAGATTCATAGAAGTTTCAAGTTTCATTTTGCCTCAAGCCTCTGTGACCAGCCACAATGAATGATGATTATTTTGAAAATATCACATAATACCTCCGGACATACCTACCATCAATTCATATCTTCTCCTTGGTTTCTGGTACTAGTCGTTGTTGACAACGAATCTTCCTCTTTCTTTCCATTTTGCCACCTAGCAAATATATTTTAGTCCCAGGGACTAAAGTTCATTTTGAACATTTTAATTCAAATCTTTTTACTTCAAATATCCTTTCCTGAGTCCAAATGATTTTAATAGTGTCTACGATCTATGAACACCATTATTGGTTAACTTCAGAATTAATCCCTGCCCCCACTCCGATGAGGATACTAGAAGTTTTAAACTGTATTTTGCACTTAGCAGATAATTTTATCAGAAGTTAAACTTACACAATGCTGTCTGGTGCATTTGTAAAATTTTCACTTCTGGATTTTACTGTTCAACTTGCCAAACAGTAGAAGCTTTTATCTAATAAACACATTCTTAGCTTTGAAGAACTCCCCCAAGAACTGTCTGCTGCCTACTCTGCCAGAATAATTTCTTTTTGCTGTTTGCTGTCCAAACTTTTCCTTTTCTAGGTGAAACAAAATGGTAGCTGCATTCTGCATCAGACCAATGTTGTCTTACATCTTCCTCTTCAGGGTTTGTCTTTCTCCTCAGCATGATCCTTTGCTCTGAGATGATTATTGAATAGGTTACATTATCTATTTCTGCTATGACAATCTTCTTCCTTATCTGGCTTCTGCTCCTGACTCTGGATGCTAGTGTTTCTCTGCAGGCCTGCTCTTCTGCCTCTCCACATTTTGGCCATTATCCTGCTCGTAATGATGTGAAAATATCAATTTCCTGCTTGATAGTTTTTCCTTACATGTTTTTCTTTTTTAGACCTTTGTATCGACATCAAATGGCATTCCTTGTTTCCACACCAGGAGAAATGTTATATTATATTCTATGCTTTTTTTTGTACCAAATGTATTTATAAGTAAGATATTATAATAATATTTTTGTGTTCCTCTTGGTAATTTAGACTCTTCTGAAACATTTGTGTTTGTGTTTTCTGTCTTTCAGTCTTTCAGTTCATCCTTTGACTTGCTACCCAGATAAAACTTCCTGAAGTACTTTCTCAAGCACCTCAAGTACAATTGAACTGACCAGTTCCTGTGCAGCTGCAAGCATGCTGTTGGGTTTAGTGTTGTCCTTCAGTTACAGTCACTGAAAACAGCAGTGGTTGTTTTATACTGAATTTAGTTTAACTGTTTACATGGATGTATCTCCATCAGTTGACGTAATAGTGTTTAATAAGGGCTTATTTACAAATTTGCTTTGTAAAAACACATTTCAACATGCCTTTCCCTAACAGGCATTCAAAGTCTCATACATATGCAAATGAGTACCTTTGGGGGGTAATCTCATGTTTTTTTTCATTTGTCTACAATCCCAGAAGAAACACACCCAGAAGACAGCATTATCTATCTCCAGGGAATTTTTATGTCTAAATCTATATCTATATCTATATATTTAGATATTAGAGATATAGATATAGAGATATATAAAGATAGAAATATAGAGAGAGATAGATAGATAGAGAGAGAGATAGATGGATAGATAGATAGATAGATAGATAGATAGATAGATAGATAGATAGATAGATATAGTATGTGGGGTGTGGTGTCTATATGCAGATGAGGGCAGGCACAAGATAAGGCAAGGCCTGAGATTGGGCAGTGAAAAAGAAAGGTGGATGGAGAGTTTTTGAGAGGCAGGAGAGATAGAAGAAGAGGAAGAAGAAACCAAGATGGAGGAGGAAAAGGATGACCCACCCCAGTGTAGGGTTTTAAATAACCATAGGTAGCTATGAATATCCTATAAGGAATGGATAATTACAGGACAATTTGTCTTTTCTAGGTGCAAAGTTTAAATCAATATCAATTGGCTCTGAGTTTATTATGTGGTCATTTTGTGGAGTGAGAATTTACTGATATAAATCTGATTCATAAAGTACAAGCCTCTAGAGTTTTGATGTTGTTGCATTACTGGGAATTGTGACTATAACCACAGGGGACGGATACTGGGAATATGAGCAGAGTCCACAGCAGAGAGCGGCAAGATAGGCAGCCACTGTATGGAGCTAGCCATGAAGGTGAAGGTGGAGAGGCTGCCAGGGACAGAGAGTAACCTGTTAAGACAAAAGTCACTTACTTTTCATCTCTCCTGAAGTTCAGCACAGGAGCCTCACAAATGTTAGAAGTAAAATAAATATGAATGGGAGGAGGAAATATATACATAATTAGTCTAATACCTCAATGTGGAACAATCAAAGAAACAGAGAATTTAATAACTTTGGAATAAACTTGCATTTTCACCTCATGTATGAGACCATCAAGTTCAAAGAACTTTTGTCCTATTTTTAAGGACTCAGAACTAAGAAGAAAAATTAGACAACACGTAAAACCTCCTGGTCTGGTAGAGGGCTTTTGTATCTGTTTTGAACATGCTGTTCCCTCTTGAGCTGCATATTATCATGAGTCTTATAAATACATTAAATGCTAAGTTAATTTTCCAGTGATAATGATGTAAACTTTGTAAATTATCATTGCTATTATTGAAATTATATTAGTATAAGAAAGAAGGTTTAGAGGACTTATAAAATGAGATTTCATAATATTATACAATATTACATGTATTTGTTATCAACAAAACATGGTAGTACAAGCCTACCCATCCTAGCTGGTTGATTGAGGCAGGAGAATAGTGAGTTCAAGGGCAGCCTGGGTGACTTGGGACCTTGCCTCAAACTAAAATGTACAGTCAGGCTGCAGATATAAACTCATCATAAAGTGCTTGTCTAGCATGTATGAGAACTTCTGTGTATTGCAAACAAACAAACAAAAAAACCCAGCAGACTTGCTGTCCTTTCTCAGTAGATATTTACTTTTAACCTTAAGACTCATTCAAACTTGAGTGCATATTCATCAATGATTAACATTATCTCAATTAAATGTAAACCACAAAGAATATCTATTTTGGTTAAGCAGTCCTGTTTATATAAGCAATTTAGTTTTTACTTTAATTCTTGATATTTGGATAGTTTTTAAAAAATATGTATTGTAGCCTCTATCAGTATGCCTGGAACTGGTTCATTATTCTTGGCTCTGAATTCAAATACATTGATTCTCATTGTTAAAAACCGACAAGCATTATAGGTATTGAAAGCTAATGTTGAAGTATAAGGGCAAACATACCATTGTTTTGTGGTCTCAGGAAAGCTAAGCCAGGTATGTAACTACTTTCTGATGTTTTCTGTTTGACAGGTGAATAAGATTTGTGGCCATCCTGTCAGGACACCCACACAGAGCCCCCGCTGCACTTTGGATCCGAGCAAAGAGAAGCATGGAATGAAGATGGCTGCAAGGAACGGGGAAGAGACGCTTGCCAACAGAAGAAAGTAAGACATTTGTTTTACAACCAGAAAGAGAAAAGAAAGTAAGCCGTTAATTCTACAAGAGAATAGAAAGTGTTCATTAAATAGGCCCAAATGTAGTATGGAAGGGAAAAGAATCAGCAGCCATTTTACTTCATTTAAAAATGTAGTGGCTCATGGGCTGGAGAGATGGTTCAGTGCTCAGAAGCACTTGCTGCTCTTGCTGAGGACCTGAGAAGATGTAACTCTTGTCTCCAAAGCTTACTGCCTCCATCTGTTCTTCTAGTCCCAGTCCTGGGAATTACTACCCTCCATACACTCTAATTTAGGCCTAGAATATTTTCAACCTCTGAGACTTTCTGCTGAAAACACTCAGCCTGGCTTGCTTCTTTCTGAACTCGGGCTGGCTGATTCAACACAGCTGTTCTGGCTCAAACTCCTCTCTTAGCTTTGTAACTCAATCTGGCTTGTCTCTCAGGCTTTGAATTGCTCTGCTTGTTCTCAAACTAACTCTAGCAATTCTTTCTAATCTTCTAGCTCCTGCCCCCTTCTGTCTTTACCTATGTCTAACTTGTTTTCTCTCTGCAACATATCTCTGTACAACTACCCTTGGTATAATTGTCTAATCCTTTCTGCTCTCTCTCCTTTTTGACCCAACACTTCATGTAGCACCCCTTTCTTCTCTTTCCTATTCTGCCAAATGTTTCCTAGATTTGTCACTTTGTCACTCAGTAGACTTCACTTTAAAACATAGGTGCTTCCTTCTACAAACTAAATTTACCCTCATTGCTTGGGAATAAAAATGTATATTAAGGGAATGCCTATATTCCAGTCAGAGGGATTAAGGGTATATGTTGAGGCTGAGCTACACCACAACTAGAAACAAGTTTCTCCAGCAAATATAATCTTGGGGTTCACAGTGTGATTGATTAAATATTCTGCAACACACCCATATCAGGCTAATCACAACCACCTGTAACTGCAGCTGTTGAACCTGCATGGCCCAACGATCAGGCATCCACTTACACAGAGACACAGATAGACTGAGATGTTTAATTAATTAATAAGTCCAGCATACTGGGATCATTCTGCAAGTGGGACAGAGACAACTCCTGACCCCTCTGGCTCCTCCAATCCTTCCTCCCCATCTTTTGCAGGGCTCCTACTTAATGTTTGGCTATGGGTCTCTGCATCTCTTTCCACCAGTTGTGGGATGAGGCCTCTCTGATGACAACTGGGCCAGGCACTGGTCTGAGTGTAGTAGAATATCATTAGGAATCATTTTGTTGACTTTGTTTCCCTGCCAACTATGTTTGGTCCTATCCTGGGTCTCTGGGCATCCTGCCTCTGACTGCTGGCCATGACGCATGGACACTGTCTTTGCATGCACTGCAAGCTGGACCAACCCTATCTGTATGAGCTCCCCCCACGTGTCTTCCAATTCTAGCCATCTGGAGCAGTACTCTCTCCTTTCACACTTCTTTCTCCCAACCGATCTCTTCTGTTTCCACTCCATCCCATCCCTGACTTCCAGTTTACACACAAAACACTATTTTTCCCTTTCCCAGGGAGAATCATGCATCATCCTTGAGCCTTCCTTGTTATTTAGTGTCCCTGTGGATTGTAGTGCGACTGTCCTTTGCTTAACAGGTAATGTACACTTATCAGTGAATACATATCATTTTCGTCTTTCTGGGTCTGGATCGCCTCACTCAGGGTGATATTTTTCTCTGCTGTCCTGCTTCTCTTTGGGATTAGTACAGGGGCAGTATGTCACAGTGTTTAAGGGATGTGCCCTACATTAAACATTAAAGGTCTAGTCAGTTTTCACTCAGCTCACATTTATATTTCACACATAGGTAGTGACTGTGTCTCTGACTGGCCTGTGGTTGTGAACCCCAGCTTGCTCTGAGTCTTGCTTTTATTCATTAGTTCTTACTACAATAACTTTTCTTTGAGGTTTTTGCAAAATTTCGTAACTCACTTTAATACTGTTGTTTACCAAAAATTCTATAGTATGTTCTTCCAAATAGGTTCTATAATCATGTGGTTGGGTTGGGATTGGACTTAATTTCAACTGCATTGTTGGTTTATTGCTATATATGTGGTGACTCTTCTGAACTTAATTTCTGATAGGCCAGAGATGGGACCGGGTTTTCCATTTTGTGATTATATTATACACTAGAACCTCCATGTCTTCATGAAATTTGCTACATCTGTTCATCTCACTTGGACTATATACTATTACCTAACATTTAGATGGTCTCTCTGTAAGAAGCTATCATTCATACCTACAGGAGACATTTCTGATTATTTATGGTAACTGAGAGGCAAACAGTATGTCCATAATAAAAAAATAGAGATATGGAAATGTGATAGGTAAAACTGGGCAGCATTATGTATCAGAAACAGTGAGCATATTTCCCTTTGGCAAAAATGTGATGGAAGAGGAGAAGTGTGAAAAAGCAGAGGAAAGAAGAAGGGGTGGTGTTTCTGTACACTAGAAGCACATGAATAGGTAAAAGCACTTGGCAGTTCTAAACACCTGTTTTCCAATGCAACAAATCAGAAAAAGAAAAAGTTAATCACTCATAAGATATGCCATGTAAACATTAAGGAGTTGGAAACAGACAGGCTAGTTTTTCTTGGAAATAGAAAAATCCAGTCTATGTCAGTCTTTGCATCATGGAATCCCCCCAGCCCCCAATACCACCTTCACTTTAACTGTAATGAAAGAAACCCTTGTGTTGTGGTGATAAAACACCATGGCCAAAGCAACTTATGAAGAGAATTTATTGGGCTTTCAGTTTCAGAGGGATAAAAGGCTATCGTGGCTGGGGTAAGGCCGGAGACAGCAGTCATTGCAGGATCAGGAAGCTGAGACATCATATCTGAGGCATAACCATAAGTATAAAGTGGAAGCCAAAGCAGAATACAAAATCTGAGTCCTACCCCAGTAATGTGTTTCCTCTAGCAAGGATGCACCCCCTCAACTTCCGCAAACACTGATGGGAGACCAGGCGTTCACATGCCTGAGTCTGTGAAGGACTATTCCCATTCATGTCAGCATATTCTTCTTCCCGGAACTCACGGGCTTGTGGACATTCATAACACACAGTCTATTCGGCCCAACCTCAAAAGAACCAAGGCCTTTCTCAGTACTAAAACTTTCCGAAAGCCCAGAGTGCAGAGTCTCTTCTGATACTCACAGCAATCTCTTAATTGTGACCCGTGCACAACTGAACAATTATATCGTCCCATATGCAGTGGTTGAGAATGTGCATTGCTGTTCTAGAGTGGATGGCATAGTCAAGCAGTACTAGATCAGGAGAAACCAAATCCCAGCAGGGCAAGCACCAAATACGAACCCAGTGCCCAGTGACTAGGACTTCAGCTCCAGATGGCTTAGACAGCACTGTCCCCCATTTCAGCTGCTGCCTGCCACTGTACATTTCTCCCTCTGGCTGGTTCTATTGCCTGAACTCCTTACTCTTTGGCACATATCTCATGGCCACTGGCATCTCTCACATCCTGGAGACTCCACTTGAGACATGGCTTTACTTTCACATGGTGGCCTGTGGTGGCCTCCACACAGACTCCCTGGCTGCATGCTACTTGGCCTCAGTGGCTGCCTGAAACCGTTGAGGAAACGGAGTCCATGATTCATTTGCTCTTATGTCCTTCATGCCTATGCTACTGGTGACACTGCTAAATTTGGCCGTCAGTTTGGGATAGACCCTGCACACTTTTAGCTTGGTCAAACTGCCAGGCTGACAGGCCGCATGGTTTGAGGGGCTTAACTTTGTATGCAGATGGAAAATAACACGTGCTGAAATTTGTTCCGTAGTCTCACTGTGCCCTCTGTGCTCTCACTATGTTCTCTGCACTGTTAGTGTGCCCTCTGCACATTCACTATGTCCCATGCACACTTACTGTACCCTCTGCACACTCACTTTACCCTCTGCACACTCACTGTGCCCTCTGCACACTCACTATGCCCTCTGGATACTCACTGTACCCTTTGCACACTCACTGTACCATCTGCACACTCACTATACCCTATGCACACTGTACCCTCTGCACACTCACTGTACCCTCTGCACAGTCACTATGCCCTATGCACACTCATTATGCCCTCTGCACACTCACTATGCCCTATGCACATTCACTATGCCCTCCACACACTCACTATGTCCTATGCACACTCACTGTGCCCTCCACACACTCACTATGTCCTATGCACACTCACTGTGTCCTCTGCTCTCTTATTGTGCCCTGTGCACACTCACTGTACACTATGCATACTCACTGTGCCCTCTTCACACTCACTATGTCCTGTGTTCTCTCACTATGCCTGCCATACCCTCAGTGTGCCACCTGCCTAAAGACCACATCCCATTTAAATTCCTTCCTCCTCCCCCTCTGACCCAGTCTTCTCCCCATAGACCATTATTTCTCTTACCCTCTGTCCATATTCAGTTCTGGCCCCAGGTCTAGGGATTCTGATCTAGAGATATCCGAATTTGTGGAAAGCATCCTGAATAAATACATACCAAATATAAATTAACAGAGCATCAGCTTTTAAATAAGTTCATGGTCCAAATTCTAATCAATTTTATTCTCTGACATTTTTCTTCAATATTCATTACAAGCAAGAACAAATCCTCTCCTGATACATTTATGTGCTTTCTCTGTTCTACCATTTGACAGAGAACAATTTGCTTATTAAATATGTCTCTGTGTAACAATTGTGCTAAGGCTCTTTATGGACTGTGTAAATCTATCTATTGGAAAGAAGAGAATTAGGATGTATAGTGGGATTGTGCTTCATGTAGTATGACTGCATAGACTCAGTTCTTCTCAGTTTTCATATCATCCCAAAAAACTGAGCTAAATGAGCCCTGAAAGTTTGATGGAAGCTAGGTACAGGGGACACTATAGCCATGGGAGGAAGGAAAGGCGAGTGTTCCTTTAATTGGCTAGAAAGTTGTCAACCTTTTCTCATTTGGTCAGAAACCAAATCTTCACAGTGCTAAGCGATGCTTGACGCATATAGTAAGCCATCCCTGGCAGAGCAATTTTCCCTGTGGCATTTCCTGTTCCCAGCCTGATTTCTGGAAGTGAACTGGTAAGAATAAGCTATTAGGAAGCTTAAGTCAGTGATAATTAGCTGTACATTATTATTTCAAAGTGCTATGGCTGTGCCAATTAAGTGGGTAATTAGGAAAACCCCAGGACAATAAATTAAGACACAGCCTCAACACCAGGGTCCCATCTGTTTGCCAGCATGCTTTCCAATTACCCAAGTTTCTCAATGCAGAACACATGATGAAGAGACTATATGTGCCTTGTTTACTTGGGTGAGAGAGGCTATCCTAGGTGCTTAACAAAAAAATAAGATATTTATTATCACGCAGATTTTGGAGCTCAAGTAGGAATCCGACCTTTTGTATAGGTGTATATTCAATGTTTGAGAATGCCATTGGTAATTAAAACAAATTATATCTGGCCTATATATATATATATGCCTATATCAATTAGATGTAGAGAAAATTATACACATACTTAATAAGGACACTAAATCTGGTTGAGTTTATGATCAAGATAAATAGAATAGTTTCACATTAAATGGGTCAGTTAATTAGAATACATGAGTTTATAATTACTGAAACCCTATTATAATACATTATTAATTAAATAAGTAATTCTATGTAGCACACTGGCTGTATTTAATTTTTTTTTCTTTTTAGGTGTTAAATCAATCTTGGGACACACTGGGCTGAATAATGTATTGGCAATGTAAATACTCTGTAGATGAACATATACACAGGTCAGAGAAAAGGAAACTGAGAATTTACTATCTCTTATAATAATAAAGAGAGCACTTTACAACCTGTTTCCTTAAAGGAAGTAAGCCCTTTGAGGTGGCATTATTATTTATCACCTGCAAGTTTAATTTAGTACAATGCAGGTCATGCTCTTTTGAATGAAAAAATTTTTGTTTAATTTAAAACAGCACTTAGAATGTGGTGATACAAAGTAAGTCCTTCCAGGGCAAGCCAGGCCCAGCAGAGCTTTAGAGAGGGCATCAGAGGTGAAGCCAGAGCTGCCACTCAGGGAACAGAGTCACCACCAGGCTAGAGTCAAGACCTACATGAGTAATAAGGATGTGGGCCTGCAGGCAGTCAAAACCCAGGCCCACAGGAAACCCCTAACACCAGAAGGCACAGCAAACATATGGCAAAAGTTTAGGCTCCTGCTTCTTAACCTTTGGGGGGAATCATGTATCCCACTGAGAACTGATAAAGCATTCCCAGAGAAAAGAAGGCTTATAAACAAACACAGGAAGAGTATTGTTG
The DNA here is from genome assembly GCF_963924665.1 of Micromys minutus. NCBI lineage: Eukaryota > Metazoa > Chordata > Mammalia > Rodentia > Muridae > Micromys > Micromys minutus. The sequence continues at coordinate 40,606,290 of NC_137974.1, forward strand.
CATTGGAAAGTAATTTGCTCCAGCTGAAACTAATATTAAAGAAAAAAAAATGATGTATTTTCAAAAGGAGCCATTTTTAAAATTTATTTTCTCTACACTCATGGGAGACTTCAGAGCTCTTATATGAGGATATCTTTATTGGATCCTAAGCCACAGCCATAAATAACTATACAAATAGTAAACACCCATGGTCCTGAAATGAGAGAAATGGTGTCCAATAGTTAATGTGAATGTACATTAAAACTAGGGTAGGTTTTGGATATGACTATGCACATACATATAGGGTTTTATCCTTTTTCTTCTCTCTCTCTCCTTCTCTTTCTTCCTCTCCCTCTAGACAAGAAATTTGAAGAAAACTATGAGGCTATCCTTGCTAAGTTAGAACTTTCATAGTTTGTTTGTATGGACTATAGGCTTTATGTCAGGGAACATCACAAATACTGGAAGATTTTCTTGTTCTATTGATGCTCCCCAAAGTACTGCTCATTGTGTCAATCTGGGAGGTAATAATGCACTTGTCATGTTTAGGATAAGAGTAGTAAGAATAAAGTTTTACATATTTCACAATATAGAAAAAATGAGAAAATCTACTTCACATCATAGGAAGACGACCCTTTACATGGAACAGTTTTCAAACTTTCTCCAATGATTAATAGGCTTCTTAGATATACCTGTGGCTTTCCATGATGTTTATAATATAACTGTCGAGTTCTTTTATTTGTAAGGCTCAAAATATCACTCTGGAAACAAACCAAACTGTGAATAAAATTCTTGCCAGATGACACACCTGAAAATTCTTTCTTTTTTCTCCTTCCTTTGTCCTCCTTCTTCCTTCTTCCTTTCCCTTTCTTCATGTCAAAGATGGGAATCTTCCCTCTCTTAAGAAAGTCCACAGACATCTGCCATGTTGAAAAGAAATTCAAATTAAATCCCTTCCCCCCTTTTCCCTGCTAAGACTTTTAAAAGGTGGTAATTCAAGTTTGTGCAATATTGAAACTGATCACTTCTGTGAATTTATAAGTTATTTCCGGATTTTTTACAGGGCGTATTGGGGGATAAACTTGTTCTGTTTGTAGAAACATTTGTATTTGATGCATTGTGGTCATCCAAACATCCAAGCACTCCCTGTTAAGCTTTGCTTGGCAGGGTAAAGAATATGTCTAACACTGTACATCTGTCATTGAAATGTTCTAAGACACAACAGTCCTTCACCAGGAAAAGGGAGAACAGGAAGAGATAAAAGATGATGTAACAATGTAGGTTTCTATTACTGGTTAAGGAAATAACAAAGTTGCCATTTTCCAACTGTCTTTAAAACAATACAATAAATGTATCCATAATGCCTATAGGGGGTCCTATTTATTTATTACTCATTCATTACATTTTTCTTACTTATTCACTAACCTTCTGCCTCTCCTCTAAGAAATCAGAGCAGTGTTCCCCAGAGTCTTCAGAATCACAGGTGGCTTGTTTGTCTTGGAAAAGAAACAAGAAACAAATCGGGTTTTGAAGGAAGTCTTCCTGTGTAAACTCACATTTGTAGAGTTAATAGACATGTCAAGCCTCTCTCTAAAAAATATGACTCCTCTTTGATGATACTTTGAAATCAATAGGACTAAGGCTTTTCTCCTGCTGTATTGGTTTTACCTTCTGCTCCCAAGAATCTTGTTATAAATCAAATATTACCACATTGGGATCTTGCAAATTGAACAGACTCAAAGGATTTATACCTGCCTTCTTATTTGACTTCATGTACAATTTTCCCTTTAAGACAATCCTGGTGGAAACATGCACATAAGGATAAACAGCAGAAGAATAGAGAACTTCAATTTCCATCTGGAGTTTTTGATGTTACACCTGAGTACAATGGTTACTCATATCAACCTCGCTCACCAATGTCTGTGTGTAGCCATGTAATATTAGACTCTAGTTGCTGTTCAGGCTACTGTACTGTGCAAGCCCCCTGACTCTCACAAACAAACCAATAGACCCCATACTAGGAAATCGCCTGTCAGTTCCTAGCTAACAAGAAATCACCTTGGAAGTGATTTTACTTCAAAAGATGTGAACAAATAGAATATTGGTCTTACATCCTGCTTCACACGCCTTCCCTATCTGCTGCCTAGGTACTGGAGAGCCTGGTTGTGTTCTGAAGTCTTTCCTCCTTAGGAAGTTAGAAAAAAAAGAGATCCTACTGCTGCCATGTTTCATCTTGCTAGGGCTTGACATCTGCTGAAACACACCACCAGCTGTTAGCTCTTTGTCCTTCTGATCTTGCCATTATTAAGATTTCCCTCAAACTTGCTACTCCCAGTCTGTGTCCTCTTGAATTCTTCCTCCTTACCCAAAGCCTTTCATTTTGATATTTATCAGAAACAGAGATAAAAACAATGCTTGGGTCACCTATGACAGTTAAGGCCAACCCTTTCTAAAATAACAAGCAGGGGCTGAAATTGTGGTCATGTTAAAGATTCAAGTAGCATTCTTTGTCTAAATGGCCTTAATTGCCAATCTACTCATCCTTAAAGGAGAGATCGAGGGCAGAAGTGTTTGGACTGAAACGAGTTTTTGAAAATTCAGGTGAGAATTTTTATCAAGCAAATATTGCTCTCAATCTGAAAAAAAATAATGTCGTTATATATAAAAAGGAATGTTAGTTAACAATAACAAAATGAAACCACAAAAAAAGAAAGCAGATGATTTATAAAAAATATGTCATTAATTTTCTTCTATTTCTAAACAGTCTAGCTTTGCAGTTCCCAAGTCATATGATTACTGTTAATGTTTTGCCAATAAAAGAACACGCATGGTATGTACTCACTGATAAGTGGATACTATCCCAAAAAGCTTGGCATACCCAAGAAAAAATTCACAGATCTAATGAAGCTCAAAGAGAAGGAAGGCCAGAAGGTGGATGCCCCAGTCCTTCTTAGAGGGGAGAACAAAACACTCATGGGAGGAAATCATGGGACAGATAGAAGAGCAGGGATTGTAGAAAAAAATGAGTCATCCAGAGACTGCCTTATCTGGGAATATATCCCATATGCAGCCACTAAACCCAAGCACTATTAATGATGCCAAGTAATGCTTACTGGCAGGAATCTGATATGGATGTCTCCTCAGAGGCTCTGCCAGAGCCATACTGATACAGAGGAGGATGCTTGCAGCTAACCATCAGACTGAACATGGGGAACCCAATGAAGGAACTAGAGAAAGGACTGAAGGAGCTGAAAGGATCTGCAACCCCATGGAAAGAACAAAATTATTAACTAACCAAACCCAGCACACCTCCAAGGAACTAAAACACCAACCAGTGAGCTTGCATGGAGAGACCCATGGCTCCAGGTAAATATGCAGAAGAGGATAGCATTCTCTGGCATCAATGAGAGGAGAAGACTTTGGTCCAGCAAATGCTTGTTATCCCAGTGTAAGGGAATGCCAAGCTGCTGAGGTGGGAAAGGGTGGTTGGGAGAGGGAGCACTTTCCTGGAGGTAGTGGGAGGGGGAGGAGGGAGGGAATAAACAGAAAGGGGATAACATCTGAAATGTAAATACAGAGAATATCCAATAAAAATAAAGGAAAAAATAGTAATAAAAAAGAAGGACTATTCAAAATTTGACAGAAAATGCTATATTCTCAGATGTAAGTAAAGTAAGCTGAGAAGGTAGCTCAGTGGGTAACATGACTGCAGCAAAAGGATGTGAGGACTTGTGTCTGGATGCCCAGAAGTCAGAGCCTCAGGAAGTGGCTACAACTTGGAACCCCAGCACTTCAGGAGGGAGGCAGGCAAATCCCTGAAGCTCAGTGACCAGCCATGCTAGATAAATCAATGAACTTCATCATGTTCAGTAAGAGATCCTGATTCAAAAACAACTAGATTCATCCTCTTCTTTTTCCAGTAGGAAAATCCCAGGGAAATTATAACTTCCTGGAGTGTATTGTTTATTTATTGGAGTGCCAAGAAGAGCACAAGAGTCTCTTTAGCTTGTTGTCAATCCTGACGAACAGGTCATTTACACTCACTACCATTGGCTGCAGCACTTCAATCTTAATGGTTAACAAGCCTATATCTGAAACAAATGTAAGACACAGAATATAAGTGTGAGCCAAGGTTTGAACACAGTGTCAGAACCTGTGGGTAAGAACCATTTCTGTGTGTCTTTTAGCTACTTTTCGAAGGGTTAGCACGAGTAACTCCAACTTCTTCAAGAAATGAGTTTGTCATGAAGCCCAGGATAGCCTCAAATGTAAATTCATTGTTTCTCAGCCTCCCAACTGATGGGATTACAGGCAAGTGCGATCATGGCCAGCAGGAGCACATTCAGTTCTATAAACTCCTACTCCTTGCCTCTAAACAATATGCTCCAATTAACCACTTGATAACTTTGTGGCTATTATACACTGCCAGGGTCAGATTTGTCCTCGAGGATCCAATTGGAATGTGGATTGTGGGTGTGTAGCTGACAGGTGTGGCTGACATAGTGCTGTTGGGTTCATTCTGGTCTGTTTAAGAAGCTATGTGATAGAGGAGGGGTGGCTTTCAGGTGAGGCAAATCTGAAAAACTCTATGCTTAGACTGTGGGTAATGTTCTAATCACCTCAGTGTTGAAGGGATGAATCTGGATAACTTTGCCTGTCTTCTCTTTGGGGGAAACACTGAATAAATCTTTTTTCTGCTTTTCATTGTGAATGTCAAATAAACACTGAGAACAATCAGAACATACTTTTTTCTTTTTCCCTCAGGCATCTGCTTACACAAATATACCCATTTATATTACTGTACAGGGGTCTTGATCAGGTTCATTTTCTCTGCTAGTTAAAGGATTAACAGGAAGGAAACATGTCAAATGCAAAGCTAGCAGTGGGGAAATTCTAGAACACAGAAGACAGAATCTACTGGTGAAGTAAGGGTTGAAGAAATGTGCATACACAGGAAATATCTTTTTCTCTGTTTCTCTTACTCTGTCTCTTGGTTTCTCCCTGTCTCCATCTCTCTGTCTGTCTCTCACACAAACGCACACACACACACACACACACACACACACAGAGAGAGAGAGAGAGAGAGAGAGAGAGAGAGAGAGAGAGAGAGAGAGAGAGAGAGAGAGAGAGAGAGAGCTCAGATAGATCATCTATTGAGAAGTAGAGGGGTTACTCAGGCACCTAGAAATCCTGTTTCTATTTGAGAGCATTTAAAGTTATTCAAGGGTTTGTTTCTCCTAATTTAGGGTTGGTCAGTTTGAACAGATTGGCCAATTGACTGACAACTGTTACAACTGTTTTGCAAACGTGCTCTCTGATCCAGGCTGGTTGTCAGCAGGGTGGACCTACTTGTGGGAGACAACATGCCCACCCGGTAGTTTTTCCTTTTATTTATTTACTTATTTTAATGCTACCAGGCAGTCCTTTGTTAAAGTTAAGGAGGGTGAAGCTAGCCATCTTGGAAGTTCCCCATCTTTGTTTCCTAGTCATGGTTCCTCACACCATCTTTCTGCCTGTGAAGGAATCTAAGTCATAATTTGTCCTTCACTTCATTCACAAGTATACATACCATACACAAACATTTGATAGCCATCCCCCATGTAAGCAAAATACATATCTCAAAATGGTTCTTTGGGAAGTGCCTTAAGGTGAAACAGGACAGTTGCAGATGTACCATTTCAGTCAACTCTCATGTTGATTTTGATCTAATTAATTAAAGTGAATGAAAGTGATATAGTAAAGATCTCTCTCTGTCTCTGTCTGTCTGTCTGTCTGTCTGTCTCTCTCTCTCTCTCTCTCTCTCTCTCTCTCTCTCTCTCTCTCTCTCTCTCTCTCTCTCTGTCAGATTCCTTATTCTGGTGAGAGTTGTCTTAACTTCCTTTTTAATGGAGAGCACATCGATGCCTTTTAAGGTTCTTTTTTTTTTTTTTTTTTCTAATGCAGAATCATGACTTAGGCTTAAAAGCCCAGTTTTGACTTTTCCTGGTGAATTTTAAGTCACACAAGATGAAAAGGCATCCAGAATGCGTGTATCTTATTGGGGACAGTGAATGATGGCATTTTGGATCTTGAGTGCCACTGACAAATAAGAAAATCTCTGTCCTGTTGTAGCTGGCTTCAGACTGCTCACTCAGGGCTAATGTAAGAGTATAAGAGAATTCTGACCACGGAACATCTGTCTAAAAGCAGCTGCCTATAAAGGACATGCAAGGAGATTTGCGAATTTCCTGCCCTCTGTCCCTTATTGGTTCCCCAGCCTTTCCCAGTTGCTTCTTTTAATACCACTCATTCTTCGCCTTGTTTGATGTATAGCGAAATCCTTGTCAGCCTTTTAATGAAGGGAAATCACGACAAGTGAACAAGAAGACTTCCTGTGAGGAGGGGAAACCTGGAATCACTTAACCAAAAGAGACAAAAAATCTGCAAATGATGCTGAACGAACCTTAGGTCACAGTTCCAGGATTGGAAGTGAGTTCAGGTAGGGTTCAGAGACCAGACCTCAGGAGTGTCTGTGCTGATGTGAATGTATACAATATATATATGGTATATATATCAGCTATATGTTTAGCCACTTTGAAACACATTTCAGTTTGTGATAAATTCCTGGACCCTTGCAAAGCATTACTTCATAAGATATGATCACCATTACATTTCTCTGGGTCCAAAAAACAAGACTTTGGCTGCCCCTTTGGTTCATCCTAACTACACACACTGAATTATTTTCAAGTACTTACAAAGAATTGTTATTGCTGTGGACTAGAAATCTAAAAATATTTTTGTCAAACAGAATTATTTAGGTGAGATTAAAGTTAAATGATTAAATATAGATTCAGAGCAGCAAGAGAAAATAGTTCTTATCTCAAAGCATGTAATTATACATTTCCTATGCAGAGCTGTAGACTGGCATTTTAAATGTCTACTGTTTGACAGCTGTGGTCAGACATCTCTACAGGGTTGAGTCTGCTCATTAGTGGCACATTAACCTTAACTTTGCCTCAGGCCATTAACTAGCAAACTGCACATTTGACCTTTGTTCTACAGATTTTTTTTTTCAAACAGTGTGCAAGGTACTGCTTTTAATTTGGGTTCTATATTATGTGTGGACTGACTTTAGGGGTAAAAAAAAGAAAAATCAATGCATGTCATTAAATAAAGAAACATGTGGTTTGAGACATTCCACAGAGAAAGGCTCCATTGGAAAATATGATTCTTTTCCAATATTTTCTCAGATAATTAGCTTTGGTCAAAATTAGAAATTGTCTCTACTGTCTCGATTGGGAAACACAGAAATGACATGCAACATGTGACCATCTATGAATACTTTGAAACAAACAAACCACTACAAGATAAGGATAGTTTTAGAAGCACTAAATGAAATAAAACACAAACTGGAATGTAAATTAGAACCACATGCTTAAAGTACACATCCCTACATGAACCAATTTTAACTCCTATATGGGTACCACTTCACACCTGATGCACAAGGCACATGCCAATCTACAAATTATAATGTAAGTTAGTTTAGCAAAGTATTTGATTAGACTGTGTAGGTCTATATTAAATTTATGAAATATTGTGCACCAGCATATATTGATTGTAGTTTTGAAGTTGTAGGTGTTTGTGATATCCACTCAAGCATGGGAATAGCTTAGTACCAATTTTGTAGTATAATCATCCTTATATTTCCACCTTTCTCATCTGCCTCCTCTGTCTGACTGCTTATTAATTTGCATGTAGAGAAAGCTGAAGAAGTATAAACACCAGATTTTCAACATTGGTTACTTCAAGAGGGATGCAAACACTACAAAGGGACAAATTGACCTGGTAATCAGATCCCTTTGTTTACTGTTCAGTAGAAGATATTGCTTTTGTTATTAAAGGTGTTATAAAAGTGGAAAGTATTGCCTGAGCATGGTCATGTCAACGACCCACAAAGGACAACTCCCAAATGGGTTGCATTTCCTTTTATACAGTTTAGCATGTGATGTATCAGGAGACCCTTCTGGTATGGCTGGCCTCAAGGGCATGGGAAGCAATGAAGCAATAACTATGCTAGTTCATGTTTCTTCCCTGCCTTCAGTAATCTCAGGGCAAACAAGGCTGCAGGCTGTGAATGAACAATTGTACTATAGACCTTTGCTTCTTGACTGAGCCAGCATTGCACAAGGCTGCTCATTAGCTAGAGATTGGAATTTACTCTATTCTCTGCTTCCTGCCCTGCACACTTCAGACTCCTGAAGAGAGAGGAAGGGGGAGGGAGGAAAGGAGGGGAAGAGGGAGAGGAGAAGAGGGAGAGGGAGAAGGAGGGAAAGATCTCCTATCTAAACATACTAAATTCTAAATTCAGATTATCATGGGAAGAAGAAATGTATCTATGCTTCTAGCCTAGCAATACACATATAAATGATATGTATGTTTCCTTAATGTGATAATTTCTATATTTAAAAAAAAACGATAGTAACATTTTCCTTGTTAACATCTTTAACCCTTGAGTTGTCAAACCCTTGAAAATTTGTGTTACTGATCATTGATAGAGTGCAATGCTAAGAGATCACAGGATGACTTGGAGTTGGTTCTCCCTGTCCATGTATGTCTTAGAACTGAACTCAGATCAAAAGGCTTGCTGGCTCATGCTTTTACCTACTGAGCCAGGTTACCAGTTCTACCTGTGTAGGTTAATTTTTTTCTGAGATGGTGTCATGTGGGTAGGACAGGGAGCTACTCAAATAGATAATTTTTTTGTTTCTAACTCATGGTATAGCATATCTTTGCTGGGTTACCATGGGATCTTACTACACAATGAGGCTAAATAGTAACAAGTACATTTTCATTTTCATCTGCGGGACTGCCATGAGTTTACTTAGTAGTCTTTTGAGTTAGTAATCCTGCTCTCTAGGCGTCTAATATTTTAGAATATACTAGGAAAATATTATGATACTTCACAATCTAGATGTAGGTCATCTAGGCTAAAGAATCCTAAGACATTTTTGTTTCTTTTTAAGAGCTTAATAATAACATCATTCAAAAAGTATGCTGTAACAAATTCCAATTCTGGAAACTATTAAAAGCTGAGATGTTAGTTAGAGCTAATTTACCAACAATTTGAGTTGGGAATAAATGATGTTCAAGCCCTGGGTTCAAATGAATAGATAGACAAGACAGCACTTTTGCTCAGAGAGAAGATATTCTCCATTAGAGGAGGTAGATTTGCAGGGTGGGAACAGTCATAGGGTAGAGGCTATGAGGAACACACAGGTGAGAATCAGGAAGCATCCAGAGACACTGCACAGGTTGATCAATGGAGAAGAAAGAGAGGTGGAGAACTTCAATGTGAGTTTGAAGAATGGCGAGATGCGTAGAACAATGAAGAGAGAAAAACAAAGCAGAAGAAATGAGCACATAAACAACTTGTTCAAGCAATGCAGATATATGTCATGCAATGTCTCAATAAAAATGTGATTTGTGCCCAATCATGGGACAGAAGCAATAGTAGCTGGCATGGAACTAGGCTAAAAGCAGAATGTAAAAAGGTCCTGGCCATTATAAGACATTTTTATCTGAATTAATTTGCATTTAAAAGGATCAAAAGTGGTATTTGTGGTAAAGAGAATATCTTGTGCTTCTATGGGTGTGGTACTTGTCATTAATAAATCTGGTGGCCTGTGGCTTAGGTAAGAAATAGGAGGTAGCACATTTGGGAGGCAGAAAGAATTCTGGGATAGAGGCAGATCCAGGCGAGTCACCCTGGGAAGATAGGACAAGATGAGTGCATGTCACCTGAGCACAGGTAACCAGCTGCATGGCAGAATGTAGCTTAAAATAAATGGGGTATTTTAAGTTATATCTAGTCAGAATAGAGCCTAGCTATTTATCCAAGGCGCGCGCGCGCGCACGCACACACACACACACACACACATATATATGGTTTGAGTCTTATTTCTGGGAACATGGAGCTGGGAGGAAGTACAATACCTCATTTATGCAACTTGTGATTTCCAATGTTGCTTCTCAGTATAACTTAGAAAATGAATTGAAAGAAAGGAGAAAAGGCAAAATTAGAGGCATTGCCCATCTGTTAAGTGTGAAGCTTGAAGAAAAATTTACACATTTTTTATATGGGCCAGATAGATGATACTTTCTATAAATGCTCAGATGGAAACACTTTCCCATATCCTTTTAAACATTGCAATTCAGTTGCTCAAATGAATTAAATATGATTTCTATATTTTAGTGATGTTTCCAGGAGATGAAAACTGATATGAACAACATAACTACTGAAGGATAATTAGCAAAATCTAACTTTCCCCTGCACGTGTTGTGCTCCAAATTTAAATGACACTATCTTCATAATGGTCAAAAAGGAAATGTATGGAATGGCCACACCCACAGCAAATTTAAATTTAGAATAATTTGAAGTATACGTTTCTGCAAATGTTTCATGTAAACTGGAACAGGAATCATGTGCATAATCTGGGAAGAAAGGTATGGATAGACCGCCTTATTGTTCAGGTGATAAAATACACTGACAAAAGTATCTTAAATAAGGAAGAATTTATTTTGGCTTATAATTCCAGAGGGATACAGCATATTGTGGTAGGAAGGCATGTCACCAGGAACAGGAAGTTGACTCACATACTCTAGAACAAAAGAATAAACAGGAAGTGTCATGGTCATGTATTCTCAAGAACCATTCCTATTGACTCACTTCCTCTAGGATGATTTCATTTCCTAATACTTTTAAGACTTCCCTCTAAACCACCACCACATTTGGAAACAAGCACTCAAACATGTGAGACTAGGGACCCACTTTGCATTCAAACCTGGAGGTCCAATATCAATTGGCTATGTAGCAGCTACAGTGTCTGGCTATACTTTGTCTACTAGTATTTACTTCCAAACAGCTCAATTATATCTCTCTCTCTCTCTCTCTCTCTCTCTCTCTCTCTCTCTCTCTCTCTCTCTCTCTCTCTATCTATCTATCTCTCTTTCTCTCTCTTTCTCTCTCTCTTTCTCTCTCTTTCTGTCTCTCTCTCTCTCTCTTGCTCTCTTTCTGTCTCTCTCTTTCTCTCTCCTCTTTCTCTCTCTTTCTGTCTTTCTCTTTCTCTCTCTTTCTGTCTCTCTCTTTCTCTCTCTCTTTCTGTCTCTCTCTCTCCCTCCCTCCCCTTCCTTTCTTTTTTAGTAGCTAATGTACTCTCTACACACTGAGCAAAAGTATATTTTAGAATAATATATTTTTTATTATTTGAAAATTTCACACACATATCTTGATAATATCTCTGGTAGTTTAAAGGAAAGTGGCCTCCAAAGGTTCATATTTTTGAATACTGCATCTGCAGTTGGTCTAACAGTTGGTGAACTATTAGGAGATGTGACTTTGTTGGAGGAGGTGGCCTTACTGGTACAAGCTTTGAGGCTTCAAAACATTCACTCCTTTCCAGTATTTCTTACTGTGCCTATTTTTTGTCAATTATGAGCTTTTAGATGTTCCTGATACAATACGTGTGCTCTGCCAACATTCACTCTTTCATTTTTTAATTTTTAAAACATTCTCTTTATATTCTCCTCACTGTGTCCCTCAAAGTCACACCCTCCCACAATCCTTCCCCTATCATCCTTCCCTTTCTCTTCAGAGCTGGTGGACCCCCACCCTGGTTATACTCCCAATATAGCTCATCAAGTCTCTGCAAGGCTAGGGACATTCTCTCCCACTGAGGTAGTCTGACTAGAAGAACATAGCTCACATACCAGCAACAGTTTTTTGGCTAGATCCTTTCCAGTTATTTGGGACCAATGTGAAGACCAAGCTGCACATCTGCTACATATGAGTAGGGAAGCTGAGGTCCAGCCTGTGTATGGTCTTTGGTTTGTGGCTCAGTCTCTGAGAGCCCCAAGGGTCCAGGTTAGCTGACTCTGTTGGTCTTCATGGGAAGTTCCTATCCTCTTCAGGGCCTGTAATCTTTCTTCCTAGTCTTCCATAAGAGTCCCCAAGCTCCATCCACTGTTTGGTTGTGTATCTGTCTGAGTCATCTGATATGTGGAGTCTCTCAGAGAACAATATGCTCATCTTTGTAAACATAACAGAGTATAGTTAATAGTGTCAGGAATTGGTGCTTGACCATGGGATGGGTCTCAAATTGGACTGGATATTGGTTGGCAATTCAGTCAATGGCTGCTCCATTTTCTGTTCCTGTTTTTGCATGTCTTATAGATAGGATAAATTTGGGGTTGGGAGTTTGGTAGGTGAAATGTCCCATCATTCCACTGGGGTTCCTATCTGGTTACAGGAGATGGCTTCTTGAAGTTTCATATCCCCAATGCTGTGAGTCACATTTAAGGTCACTACCACTGACTCTTAAGTACCTCCTCATCCGAGGTCTCTGCCAGAGTTATACCAAGATTTTTTTTCTATATTATCTGCGTGAAGGGGCTTGTTTCTCTATTTTTTCTTGGCCTCTTTATTATATAAATTAAAATGGTATAAAAGAGGGCTGTTGATTTCATTGAGGTAGTTTTGTATTTAACCACTTTGCTGAAGGTGTTTATCAGCTGTAGGAATTTTCTGGTAGAGTTTTTGTGGTCACTCATGTATACTATCATATCATCTATAAATAACAACAGTTTGACTTTGTCCTTTCCAATTTGTATCCAATTGATTTCTTTTTGCTTTGGCTAGAACCTTAAGTACTACATTGAATAGATAGGGAGGAAGGAAATCTTTTCTTGTCTCTGATTTTAGTGGAATTGCTTTAAGTTTCTCTCCATTTAGTTTGATGTTGGCTATTAGCTTGCTGTATATTGCCTTGATTATACTTAGGTATGTGCCTTTTATTCCTGATTTATCTAATAAGTTTAACATGAAGGTGTGTTGGATTTTATCACAGGCGGTTCAGTGTCTAATAATGTGATCATGTGATTTTTTCCTTACATTTTGTTTATATGGTGGGTTTCAAAAATTTTCTAGTATTGAGCCATCTCTGCATTCATGAGATAAAGCTTACTTGATCACGATGGATGATGTTTTTGATGTGTTCCTGGATTCAGTCTGAGAGTATTTTATTGAATATTTTGCATCAATGTTCATAAGAGAAATGGGTCTCAAGTTCTCTTTTGTTTTTGAGTCTGTATGTTTTAGGTATCAGGGTGACTGTGGTCTTATAGAAGAAATCTAGTAGTGTTCCTTCAGTTTCTATATTGTGGAATAGTTTGGAAAGTATTGGTATTAGGTCTCCTACAAAAGTTTGGTAGAATTCTGTGCTAAAACCATGTGGTCCTAGGCTTTTATTTGGGGGGGTGGGGTGAACTGGGAGGCTTTAATGACTGGCTCTTTTTTCTTAAGGGCTGTTTAAATTGTTTTCCTGATCTTGATTGTTTTTATGGATACTGTTTCTCATCTTTTTTTAGTTTTGTTAAGGGTTTATCTATTTTTGATTTTCTCAAAGATCCAGGTCTTGATTTTGTTGATTCTTTGTATTTTTTTCTTGTTTCTAACTGATTGATTGCAGCCTTTATTTTATTTCCTGCCTTCTACTTCTATTTGGTATGCTTGTATTTTTTGCTGTTGTTGTTGTTGCTCCTCCTCCTCTTTTTGTTGTTATTGTTGTTGTTGTTGTTGTTGTTGTTGTTGTTGTTCTTCTTCTTCTTCTTCTTCTTCTTCTTCTTCTTCTTCTTCTTCTTCTTCTTCTTCTTCTTCTTCTTCTTCTTCTTCTTCTTCTTCTTCTTCTCCTTCTCCTCCTCCTCCTCCTCCTCCTCCTCCTCCCCACCTCCTCCTCCCTACTTCCTCCTCCCCACCTCCTCCTCCCCACCTCCTCCTCCCCAACTCCTCCTCCCCACCTCCTCCTCCCCACCTCCTCCTCCCCACCTCCTCCTCCTCCTTCTTCCCCCTCCTTCTTCTTTTATAGAGCCTTCAGGTGTAATTTTTAAATTATAGCTATAAGAACTTACTATTTTTTTATGCAGACCCTCTGTGCTATAGACATTTCTCTTATCACTAATTTTATTGTGTCCCACATATTTTCGTTAAATTAAAGAAAGTCTTTATTTTCATTCTTTATTTCTTCCCTGACCCAGAAATCACTGAATAAAGAGTTTTTCAATTTCCATGAGTATGTAGGCTTTCTGGTATTTTTGTTGTTGAAGTCCAACTTTAAGCCACAGATGTTGATAAAATACAAGGCATTATTTTAATTTTCTTGTATCTGTTGAGGCTTGCTTTGTGATGAACTATATGGTCACTTTTGGAGAAGGATTCATGAGGTTTTGAGAAGAAGGTATATCTTTTTGTGTTGGGTGAAATATTCTATAGATGTCTCTTAGGCCCATTTGATTCACAATGTCTGTTAGTTTCATTATTTCTCTGTTTAGTTTTTATCTTGATGACCTGTCAGTTGGTGAGAGTGACTTGTTGAAGCTTCCAACTATTAATTATGTGAGGATTGAGATGTGATATAAGCTTTCATAATGGTTCTACTATAAATTTGTGTGCCTTTGTGTTTGGAGCACAAATATTCAGAATTGTGATGTATTGGTGAATTTTTTTCTTGATGAGTATGTGTCTCTGTCTCTTTAGATTGATTTTAGTTGAGAGTTTATTTATATATGTATTCGATATTAGACTGGTGACTCTAGCTTGCTTCTTGTGTCTGCTTGCTTAGAAAACTTTTTCCCAGCCCTTTACTCTGAAGTAATGTCTATCTTTATTGCTGAGGTATGTTTCTTGAGTGCAGCAGAATAATGGGTCCTGTCTTCACATCCATTCTGTTAACATGCACTTTTTTATTTGGGAATTGAGTTCATTAGTGTTGTGAGATATTAATAGCCAGTGATTGTTATATCTGTTATTTTGATGTTGGTTTTCTTTGTGTATCTGTGTGCATATGTATGCATACCTGTGTGTGTGTATACCTGTGTTCATGTATATGCTATATGCATACAAAAGAATGTATATTTGTGTTTGCTGTCCTTGTTTGTGCTGGTAGGAAATTACTTATTTCCTGTGTTTTGTTGGATGTAGTTATTCGCCTTTGCTTGGAGTTTTTCCTAGTATTTTCTGTAGGGATGGATTTGTGAATAAACAATGATTGAGTTTGTCTAAAAGTCTTCTGCTTTTATTATTGTTACATTAGTCTTTTCACAGTATCCCAAATTGTTTGGATGTTTTGTGTCAGTAATCTTTTAGGTTTAACTTTTTTTTTTTTTTTTTTTTTTTTTTGAGTGATCTGTGTGCTACCCTGAGATTCTCTCTTCCATCTCCTGTATTCTGTTGGTGATGCTTAAGTCTGTTTTTCCTGTTCTCTTCCCTATGTTTTCCATATCTAGGATTTCCTCAGTTTGTGTATTGTTATTGCTTTTATTTCCATTTTCAGGTCATGCACAGTTTTATTTTTTTTTCACCTGTTGAATTGTATTTTCCTGCATATCTTTAAGGGATTTATTTGTTTCTTCATTAAAGATCTCTACTTGTTTGATTGTAGTTGCCTGTATTTCTTTAAGGGATTTGTTTATTTCCTCTTTAAAGGCTTCAATCATCTTATAAGATTGGATTTAAGCTCTTTTTCTTGTGCCTCAGTTGTTGTAGGATATCCAGGACTTGCTGTGTATTAGAGTAGGTGTGCTCTGAGTATTAGAGTAGGTGTGCTCTGAGTATTAGAGTAGGTGTGCTCTGAGTATTAGAGTAGGTGTGCTCTGAGTATTAGAGTAGGTGTGCTCTGAGTATTAGAGTAGGTGTGCTCTGAGTATTAGAGTAGGTGTGCTCTGAGTATTAGAGTAGGTGTGCTCTGAGTATTAGAGTAGGTGTGCTCTGAGTATTAGAGTAGGTGTGCTCTGAGTATTAGAGTAGGTGTGCTCTGAGTATTAGAGTAGGTGTGCTCTGAGTATTAGAGTAGGTGTGCTCTGAGTATTAGAGTAGGTATGCTCTGAGTATTAGAGTAGGTGTGCTCTGAGTATTAGAGTAGGTGTGCTCTGAAGGTGTTACATTGCCCTGGCTGTTGTTTGTTGTGTTCTTTCATTGCTTTTTTTTTTTTTTTAAAGAAATTGATTTTGTTTATTTAATTGGAAAAATGAATTGAAAACTGGGAGTACAGCTCAGGGATAGGATCTGTGAATTGTTGTGTTTAATCAACACCCTCAAAACTTCAAAACAGCAACAACACTAGCATTTTTGTCATTGTTTTTTTTTTTTAAATATTTTTCTTACAACTCTATTTTAAAAAAGAGAGATACCTGTACAGACTTTTAAAAACATTTTGGCATAAAACTCTATAAATATATTTTGGTCAGTACTTGAATTTTTTAAAGGTTTGATAGGAGGCATTTAAATCTTACTAGTTACAATAAGCATGAAGTACATGCAAAATAAAACGCAACATGGAAATAGTCAAAGATTTCTTGGTGTTTCAATTGCTTTTAACCAGCTGGTTAGCTTTGGTCTCAGAATATTCCTGTTGTAGCAGGTATTGGGAGGAGGCTTAACTTCAATTGCTCTGGTGTTGTAGGCCTCTGATAGGTATCTATGGGCTGTATGGGTCTGGACCTGCAGATCTGTAAGGTGCAGGAAACACAGGTCTAATGAAGGTGAGCAGAGAGGTGAGGGGAGAATGGAAGTACAACAGAAATAGCAGACTGCTCAGGGCAGCTTGGCATATGCCAGAGGACCCAGTTAGCTAGAAAGGTCCACTCTAACTTTTTGAAATCCTAAACCAAAATTAAACACTTTTAAATTTTATTTATTTTCATTATTTTTGTTTTCAATACATACTGATCTTACTGACTGCAGTTTAACCCTCCCTCCATTTCTACCCTTCCCCATCATCCCACCTTTCCTCTCCTGGAATCCAGAAGAAGTAGGTTGTGCTGGTAAGTGCAAGTAGGTGAAGAAGAGTGAATCTTCCTTCTTCCAGTGTCCTTATGGAGGCTCCAGCAGAAGGTGTGGCCCATATAAAAGACGAGTGCGACCATGCCTGAATCTGGAACTTGCTTTCAACTAGGCTGTCTTTGAACTCAGAGATCTGCTTGTCTGAGTCTCCTGGGATTAAAGGTGTGTACAACCTGCCTGGGCCTAAAATTTTTATGGTCACTCTACCTCAAGGTCTCCAGGTCAAGATCTGGGTAAAAGCCTGTGTCTTCCAGCCTCAAGCTTTGGATCACAGGTGTGCCCTCCAGAGACCATAGGTGGGCCTCAAATTAGTCAGTCATTAGTTGGATAACAAGTTGTGTGCCTTCCATTCCTGGATTGTAGTTTATTCTAGATGTAGTCAAGTTGACAATCAGAAATAGCTGTCACACCCAGACCTGGCCCTCATCTATTTCCTTTCTGAAAAGAGTAGGCCTCCCAAGAATATTCACCACAAACAGCCTAATAGGATACCCTAAGACTAGGCACAAACCTTCATATAGTGGCTGGGAAACCCAGTAGGAGATAAAGGGTCCTAAAGAATATAAATGAAAGAGTCAGAGACACCCCTATTCGCACTGTTAGGGTGTCCTGTAAAACACCAAGCTAACAACTATATCAAATATTCAGAGAACCTATTCTCTGTGGATGAGGATCATGCGTAGTCCACTTTGGACTCTGTGTGCCACCATGGGCCCTGCTCAGTTGAAGTCTGTGGTCCATGCTCTCCTGCTATCCTCTACACTTCTGGCTCCTGAATTTCTACGTCCGTCTCTTCTATATGGCTCTCTGAGTTGCAAAGGGAGGGACTTGGTGAAGAGCTCCAATTTTGGTTCTCTCTCTACCTATCATTTTGCTCTGGGTTTCAGTGCCTGTTACCATGAACTAACAGTAGTGGCTTCTTTGATGATTGGGCTAGAAACTGATTTGTAAATATGTAGAACTATCACTGGGGATTTATTTTTTCTATTATAGGTCTCTGGGCTGACCACCCTTCAATTCCCATTCATCCAGGGAATGTACAACATAGTCTCCCTATTGTGCTGTGGACTTCAAATTAGTCACTGTCATTAGTTGGCTAACAAGCTCTGTGCCACCATTGCCCATGTGTGTGTGTGTGTGTGTGTGTGTGTGTGTGTGTGTGCATTGCACATAAAATAGATTACAAATTAAAGGCTTTGTGGCTGGGTTGGTGTCCTAGTCACCTCTGGAAGGCTCGCCTGGTTATAGAAGATGTCTGGTTCTGGTTCTGAATCTTTTTTACTTGGATTCCTAATTAGGGTCCCCTTGCCATACCAAGAGCTTCTACTGGACTGGGTTTCCACCTCCTTCTTCCCTGCCAAATGCTCTACAATTCCAGCTGTCTCTCCCAGTACTCTTTTTCTCCACCCTGTCTATCCCCATCCTAATCCCTCCCAGCCCATTTCCACCTGCCACAAGCTCTATTTCTTCTTCCCAGGAGATCTATGTGTCCCACTCTTAGAGCTCTTCTTGTTACTTAGCCTCTCTAGGTCTGTAAACACTTTATAAGTGGTCTTCATCATGGTGCATTTATCACTGCAATAGAACAGTAAGAACAAAAAGTCAAACCCAAATCTCCTGTCACTTTTCTCCAAACATCCCTGATAATACTCCCCACCTTATTTGAGTTTCTTCCTTACAAAACCTAGTAGCCCACTGAGTCTAACAAGTGTTGTTCATGAGTGTGGGGCCATCCACTGGGGGATGGGGAGTTGACCAGAGGCTATATGCAATGTCTTCAAAGAAAATGACTTCCAGTCCAGCAGTAGCCATCAGCTGCCATCAGCATACATAGCTACTGTGTTTCAGGTGATACCTATAAGCCTCTCCCACCTCCATGTGTGGATATTGATTGTCTTGCTCTTATGCAGGGCTTTTTCAGATAAACCTAGCAGCATTGCACTCAAGAGTGCAGCAGTCATGTCACATCTAGATGACAACATTGCTCCATCTTCTTCTCCAGTGTCCCTGAGCATTTTGGGAGTTGATACAAATGTCTCATAGGAGCTCAGCAATTTTACTAGTTGTGGACCTCTGCACTGACTATTGAATATTACAGAAAAGCTTCTCTGACCAAGGTTGAGAGGAGAACTAACCTATAGGTCTCAATATAAACATTTAGAGGGCTATTAAGCAAAATAACTACAATAGGTTACTGCCTAGGGCCCATGACCTGGCTTGCTATAGGGTTTTGACTACATTTGGGGGATCAGACAAAAATTCCTACTGTGGAGGAGCCCTCAGATCCTATCAGAAAGTGGTTTATTACTCCCATAACCATAAGTGTCATTGTGTTATAGCAGTTGGAACATTTGACCTGGGGGCTCAGTGTTATAACTTGAAAGGTCCATATCTGGCTAAATCTATTGATGATTCTCCTTCCTTAATGGCCTGCATATTACTTTCTGCCCCTCTAAAAGGAGCTAAGCATGGAGGAAGTTTCTGTTCATCGGTTCCAGGTCTATTTTATATGTTCTGAAATCATGGTATGTACTGTGTGCTAAAATAGGGCTTTAACATGTTATCACCATATTTAATTGATTCAGTATTTTATGTTGTGTATAACTGCTAATTTCATTTCTCCTCATTCTATGGTTTGCATGACTTTTATTTCTTTTTTCTTTCCCAAACCCTTTACTTTTGAGTACCTCTGACATTTTTTTTTAATACACGGTGCTTATTGTGAACTTCCATCAACATCCATGTCTTTGATTACCATTTCTGATTGAAGACCCACACAGCTTCTAGTCAGTCAACATCCACTGTCTGCTTTTTAAGAGCATAGAGATATTATACTCATGACTCATGACTCTTGAACCACTAGCATGAACTGCATCTGCAGGCCCTTGTAAAATAAAGAATTCAGATCCCTATTTGGAGCTCTCAGATCTATATCTGCATGTTGGCATATTCTAAGACAATGTTTGCACTTTCAAAGTATGAAAAGTAGCATTTTACTTAAGTCTCTAGATGGGTATTCTCACAAAATATTAACCCAAATACTCTGGTTAATTGTTTAGTGCATGGCCATTTATTACTCTAATGACTGTTTATCAGATATGTTCCTCTCACGATCATTACTCTCAGATATAAAGCAATGCATAAAACAAAACATGCAAACAGAGGAACTCTTGCCTGCTTGATTATTTTATCTAGAGCAGAGAGAAAGAGGAAGCTGCAAAATATAATGAGAACACAAACACATAACACAGAGAAAGCACACAGAAACACAACACGCACAGACACACATAACATACATAGACACACACACACAACACTTACACACAATAGGCTCCAGAGTGTGTCAGAAAAGATAATGAAAATGAACAGGGTGAAAGTGGCTGTAAGTGCATGGTGGGACACTAAGGAAATGCTGTTTCTTCCTTCCTTGTATATATCAGTGAATAATGTCACCTCAATGGCCTTTGTTAGAAATTGCCTTAATATTCTTTACACATTAAATCTTGATGTGCATGCATATGTATTATAGTTTTATTTATGTAGGTGCACATTTATGTACATATGTAACACACACATGTAATGTCTGGTAGTTATGTTGGTGTCCTTCCCCAGGTAAGCTGTTTAGACGGGGCCTCCTGCTAAAGCCAGAGCTCACTGATTCTTGTTAGTCCAACCATCAAGCTTGGCTCTGAGTTTCTGTATGTTCAGATTATAGGTGACTATCACATTTACCTAAGTTTTATGAATTTTGTTTATAACTGGCACTTGATCTTTCAAAGCAAACATTGTCCTTCCAAGACCTGATTTTTAGAACTCAAAAGTTTTGGCCTTTTAAGTAAAAAACAATTACAAATTCCTTCTTTATCCTTGAATTTTCCTTCTAGAATCCTCATGGGCAGCATAGGACTTGAATCAAGAAAAGAAACCTTAGGTGATATACAAAATAGTCTTTATTCCATTTTATTTTAATGTTTTGTATATCTAGGGCTTGGGTCATGTATAGTAAAATGTACTACTTTATGTTCTTTTTTAACAAAGATTCAGCTAAACCTTTATTTGATAGGCAATTCACTAGGGATTTGTAAGTGTACCACATTTTCCACTTGAAATAGAAAATAAAGAGTGATACTATGTTTAGAAACCAATAGCTAGGGAGTGGTTTTAAGGAGACTGAATGAAGTAAGTGTGTGTGTTTGTGTGTGTGTGTGTGTGTGTGTGTGTGTGTGTGTGTGTACATGGTATTTTAAAATGTCTGTCTTTAAAATAAGACTCATAGCTAGTGAAAACTTTTTATTCTAAAGATAAATTTAAATATTAGCATAGTAATATTTTATGTAATAATGTGTTTGTATTGGTTGTTAGAAAATTATGCAAAATATATGCAAATACATTAACTATAGCTTCCTATAAATTTTGTGTGGTAATATTTATGTAGATCTTCTCTGTAGACTTTATACATTTTGTTGTTTTGTTTTTTCATTCAGAGAATTCATCAATAGCCTTAGGATGCACAGGTCCTTCTATGGTGGCCTGGCTGACCAGCTCTGTGTTAATGAATTGGCCGCTGCTGAAGGGAAGCCCTGCTGGAATGGGGAAGACATTGTCAAAAGGTAAATCCTCTGTAAATTCCTTTTCTTCAGTTCTTTCTTTCCCTGGACATGAAATGGATGGTTACTGTTGTTCCTTTACAGCACAGATGAGAGGTACATCCCTTCCTTTGACTTCCCTGGATAACTTGTATCTTTCCATTTCAACTCTGAAGCCACTGTGTGTTGAATCTAATGTTCTTTCTTCATTTCTACCTGTCTTTAATGTACTCAACAATCCCAACCTTTAAACTGTTGTCTTCTCTCTAGCTGGTTTTATTTACCAAATGTCTTATTTTTAACTTCATGAGTAGTAGATTGTGAGTAAGCTAGGTGAAACATCTCATGTCAAGATGAGAGAGGGAGACAGAAAGGAGAAGGGAGAGAAGGAGTTGGAGGGGGCAGGAAAGGGAGAGGGAGAGGAGGAGAGAAGACGAGGGGGAGGGAGGGAAGAATATTTCTAGAGCATAAAGTAAAATATACTTTCATTCATACATCCCTGCTTAGAATTTGAAAGTTGTGTCTGAATCTGTGAAAATTCACGTAAACTTCAGCTGTCTGATAGAAAAGACAGTGGGCTTACACTCTCACATGCCTCCTTCATTTGGTGAATTGTGGCTTAGCATTCACTACCACAATGGCATGTTCACCTAAAATATCATGGAGTGAATTGTTACTCTGATAAATATATATGACAGTATACTTCCAATACAGATGTCTGCCATATTTTTAAAAATATTAGAGGTGACCATATTTATTATACTCAGAATCTATTTTATGTTATTATAGTCAGTTAATAAATCCCAGAAATTATGAATATTCACTGAAAATTATTTTGGAAATAATAACTATAAATTGAAATATAAAGTATTTGGTTATCTGACTAGAATATTTTTCATTCTGCTCTTTGATTCTTGGACTGTATTTTAAAATTTTTGTTTTACACATACTGAGAGCAGTCATAATATGCAATTGAATGGATAAAAAAGTTCTGTCCATATGTTTTCTCCTAGAGTCTACTAATTGGTTCCTACTTTAAATTATAACTTTTCTTTGCATATTATTCCAATTGAAGTGAGGTCTTTGGTAGGAAATATTTCTAACAAAATTGAGTGAGAATCCCATGATGGCTGATGAGAAATTAAGCATTTAATGCAAATTTATTTACTCTATTATATTGTGATAAACTGTGTTATCTGTCAGCCTTTATAAGTATTTGAGTTCAGTTTATGTAAATCTGTTGCTTTCTTGAGGTTTGTGTAATAGGAGAAGTGAATGACCTATAAAAGTTGGATAGAAAACACCTTCAATTCACATTACACAATTTGTTTTCTTAATGTAATCTTTAACACCCAATGCATTTTGATTTAGAAGGCCCGTCTTTAGGTAGTTCTCGGTGAAAAGTGTCTACATTTCTAGAGCAAAGTCATTCTGAATCTTCTCTTCACTGCACTCTACCCCTTCCTTTCCCTATACTGCTAAGGACTTCTGTTTACTAACAAGGGCCAAGTGTGGAGACCCCAGCTCTGCAGAACACATTTCACTTTGCCAGTATCTTCCTGAAATAATTATATGAACTTCATGGCCTCAGTGGACACCTTTGTCTTCCTATAGGATTTATTGTTTACCTATCATGGCTCTGGAGACTTTTCCTGTGACTACTTATGGAATGAACCAACATTCTCACTGCTCCCCACATCTATTCTTACTGAACTTGTTTAGTCACATTTCTTATTTTGAGGCAACAAAGAAGGAAATATAAGCATTTAGTTATTTACTTCTTCAAAGATAACCCTAACTTACTAAAGTTGGTGTGTTGGACATATTTTGTTTCTGAGGGAAATTTCATGGGTACCTTATCTTTTCATATGCTTGGCTTATATTGTACTTTGAATTATGATCCAATCAGTTATTTGGGTACATTTATAGCAAGATCATTTTTGTCAATGCAAATGCAATGGTAAAAATTTATCTATGTGATCTGGTTGATTGCTCGTGCTGTATTTAGTGTGGCTTTTATTTGGACTATAATTGTTCAAATAAAAACATTTCTTTTATACCTTTCCTGTGAAAGTAAAAATTCATGTGACAGGAAGTGCTATTATCAACTGTTTTAATTTTCTTATTCAGGTTTGAGGAGTTTTTGACATGTTATTCAAAGCACTGATAGATTTCTTTTATTATTGAACTTCAGAATTGAATTAATAGCATTTCTATAAAATACTGAGTCCAGAAAACTACTATGATATTATATTTTATCTGAAAACAAAATACAGCATGATTCACAGTGGAGATCTATATGCAGTCTTTGAACTAAGCATTCATTTTAGAGATATATACCCTTAGTTAAACCAAATAATGCCATTCAATTTTGGGAAAATTGATACCAATTGAATGTGTGTCACATTTAAGGGTGAAGACTATTATCCTTTTTATAGTAGGTTATAATACCCATTGCATCCATCCTGGGAAATTATACCAAACACATCAACACACTAAATTGGTTGCCAAGATTGATTTTATCACTCATTATAAGACTGGAGTGATTATTTTGGCGGTGTTCCTTCTCTTGCAGACATTTGTTAGGAGGTGACTGATAAGATTATTTATGTGCAAAGCTGTGGAGAATCTAGAGACTGCTTCTGCATCCTTTGAGTCTGTGAACCTGGCTACTCATGAATCTAAGAGAAAACATCTGAAATATCTGTAGTGTAAGGAGAGTTATGACTGAAAATAAAAACTCTATTTTAATTCCAGTGATTTTAATAGACTGCCTTTGTGCCTTATACTCCAGGAGAATGCTGAGGTCAATAGGTCAAGTTCTTGACTGCAGATGAAAACGAGCTGCTGCTGCAATCTATGTGATCTGCATCCCTGAAGGTCCATCTTATCTACCTCACTCTTTTGTTATGTTGGAACAAATTTGTTCTCTGGAAGGCATGCTAGTCCCTACTCTGGTCTCAGTTATCTGTAATTGTAATTGACTGTTCAATGATTTTTCCACTGCCCTCTGGGTAATGAAGTTTAGATGACAGTCCCTTAATTATCACAGCTTGTATCCCCCTAGTTATTAATAGACAGAAAAAAAAATCTAGTAACTCTCCCTTAATATACAGGGATTCATGATGGCTACATTAGCCCTTGAAACAGCCAGGAGCTGTTAACTACCATGGTAAAATTAATAAGCCACATCATCACTACTTCATTATGATTTAGTTAAAGTTTCCTAATGCTTCTGTCACAATCCAGTGGGTTGATATTGTTTTTCCTCTCTAGTTCTGATGATAAAATGACCATTTTCTGAAATGATTATGACTGAGTTTTTAAAATCAAGTAAAAATAAACCAAATGCTAGAAGTCTTTTGACGTTGCACTTAAGTATTATTGCTTTCTATTTTAACTAGGACGTTTTTGTCTACAATAACTGTTTAACTTCTTTTTCCTCACTTTTACCTATCACCTAGTGGAAAAGCAATTTTGCTTTCTGATTCTTTTGTTCTTTCTGGTCTTATCGTGGTTTATTATATTAAGATATATGATTTACAAAAAGAAGTAGGCTATTTCTTACATCAGGACCTTTATTTGAAGACAATCAAGTCTCAACAGCTCTGGATGTATTCATGGAATAACCACTTTCTTTTCCTTGTATAGTGAGCAAAATGCAATATTCCTGTGATTTGAACACCCATCTGCTTTTAGTTGATGTCTACTATGTATGATACATAAACACTAAAGTTTTAAAATGTTTCCAAAATTTTCTTTTTCTTTTAACCTTTTTAAATATTTTTAAAAATTCTTAAAAATTAAAATGTTTTTAAATTTTATAACCTTTTAATAAAGGTTGCAAATAAAAAAAAACTTACACATACAAATTGACCAGACCAAAATCTGTACAACTCAGTGAACCAGAGTTAGAACAGCCACTTATTTACAGAGAGAAATTTTATATTGGATCATATGTTTCACTATGCAATATATTTTATGAACATATTCTTCACCAAAAATGAAAATTCCATGACAGTTAGAACTAGGGACAATAATTAACTTTATATCTTCCTTCATAATTTGTGTTCACTACCTCCATTTAGTCCTTCCTCATTCCTCACCTTCCCCTGGTCATTATTTTTACATACTACTGCCACAATATAATTGCTTGGGAACTAGAGAATGTTCAATTTGCAATTTGTGGGCTTATTCATCTCAGAAATCTACTTCAGAGTATGGTAACCCCACTAATAAACTGAGTAATTTCCAACTAAATTATTTTATACAAGCAACTATGCATACAACTTTGCCAAGTTCCCACTTTCACCTCATGTTTTAGTAGAATGCACTCCCTAACTTGTGTTTTGAAACCTCTACTGTGCTACCTATAATTTCTTTTGTGTTATATATCACATCTTCTTTCTTCTGCTCTAATTTCTTTTAGAGTAAAGCCTTTGTATTAATAGAGAGGTTGAAATGATTAATATCGAGTATATATGAGTGAGTTTTCAAGAACTATGGGTAAATTAAATCTATAAGTTAGTGGTTCTCAATCTTTCCAATCTCATACTGTTCTTCATGTTATGATGACCCCCAAACCAAAGAAATATTTTCATTGCTTCTTCATAACTGTAACTTTGCTACTGTTATGATCGTGTATAAATATTTGTATTTTCCAGTGAGCTGATGTGCCCCTATGAAAGGCCATTTGATTCAAAAGGGGTGTGACCCACAGGTTGGTTGAAAACATAAGTAGTACTGAATACTGAGAGTTGAACTGTGGAAAGTTCTGGTCTCAGGCTGCTGCTACTAGGCTCCTACGTAAAGTTGAACACATGACAGTGTAGAAAAGAGATGAATCTTAAACTCCCTACCTGCATCTGCTCTGGGAGCTTTTTTCTGTTTTTCTTTGACTTAGCAGTAGGGACATGAGTATCTCTAGATACTCAAGTCCAGAGAGCTTGTCTAATCTCATATTTGTTGGTTAAAACATATTAGGCGCACTCATCCTAATCAGTGGAGGTAGTGATGGGGATATATAAAATGTAAAGCTTGTACTGAGTCTAAATTCATGTGCTGGAAAGGTGGCTCAGTGGTTAAAAGCAATTGCTATTCTCCCAGGGCACCTTTCACACTTTATTTGTAAAATATTTGCTTTCGTGTATATATCTCACTGCATGTATACTTAGGAAACCTTGAAAGCCAGAAAAAGATGTTAGATCCTTTAGAGCTAGAGTTACAGAGTGTTGGGAGCTACTGGCCATGTTCTCATTTTTCTTTATGCTGTAGTCTATAGGCTAACCCTTCCATTATTTGAGTTCATAGAAAGTACTAAGGGAGATGTTAGGAGCTTGCTAGCCTGATAATCAGTTGTCTCTAGTTAAGGGTACACCATCATTCTTAGGGACTTCACTTTGCAAGTTGAAAGTATAAACCATAGAACTAAATCCACTAGAGAACCATTCTTACCTTGCCACTAAAATAACATGATGGCCAGTTTTGGGTCTTCTAAATCACTGGTGGTACCAGAAGGATGTTGGTTTATCAATAGTGTTTGTTTATCAGCAGTGTGTGTCCTGCATCCTGCAATGGAAGCATCCAGTCCTATGTAATATTTAAAAATCTGAAATTCATTCAATGTGTTTATTCATACTCTAGCTCAATAAGTTCTGGTTAAATCTGGGAGAGATATAGTGGGCATAAGCAATTTATGAACTGTGTGTCATCCCTGAACTATACTAATTTTTAATCAAGTGTTTCAAACTCCCCATGTATACTTGGAAGTTTTAGATCTGGGAGAATTTAGTGTGGAAAGTGGATGCACTAAAAATGAGAGAGAAGAAGAAAAAGAAGGAAGAGGAGGAAGAGGAAGAGAAGGAGGAGAAAGAGAAAGAGGAGAGGAGAAGGAGAAGGAGGAGGATGAGGAGAAGGACAAGGAGAAAGGAAGGAAGAAAGGAAGGAAGGAAGGAAGGAAGGAAGGAAGGAATAGAAAGAAAGAAAGAAGGAAGGATGGAAGGAAGGAAGGAAGGAAGAAAGAAAGAAAGAAAGAAAGAAAGAAAGAAAGAAAGAAAGAAAGAAAAAGAAAAACACTTTTCACAACCAATAAAGTTAGGATTATTTTAACTGATGGCTTCTAGCAGACGGGAATTAAAAGCTACAACTGGGTGTGTGGTGGGGGCTCAGTGTGGTCATTATTGCATGAGTTATATCTTATATCAGAAGAATCCTATTTAGAAACATCAACATATGTGCAGGGTAGTTTGCCAATTAGTAAAAACAACAGTAAGGGTTGAACAGATGCAACAGCAGTTAATAATCTGTGCTGTTTTTTTGCAGCAGACTTGAATTTGAATTGCAGTACCCATATTAAGTAAAGTCCTATGTAATTACCTACTTCAAGGGTTCTGACTCCCTAGTATTTTGGCCTCTCTTGGCAATTTATGTGCATGTACTCCACAAAGATACATGTGCATACACATCATTTAATATTTTTAATCTATAAAATAATTATGCTACATTTATAGGATTGAGGCAGGAAGCAGCAATTGCTTCCTAAATACTAAATAGGAGACAATTTCACTAGGGATAGAAATAGAGAAAATATACCTTTACGAGATAGCCTTGTGGCAATTTTTGGTGTTCAAAAATCATTATGTTTAATCTATACACATCAAGAAAACTTTGACTACTTCCATGTTCTGTTCTGTTCTACATGTCCTTCATGCTTATGGTAACTAGTAAGATTTCAATGCATACTATCAAACCTCTAAAAGAATGAAGTACTGACAAAAATATATTCATATAGTTTTATGCCAAAATGCTTTTAAAAATCTGTACATGTATTTCTCTTTTTTCAATAAAGTTGTAAGAAAAAAAAGAGAGGTGCTCAAATATTTCTGCTTGGAGAAAGAAGACACTTTTTTTTTTTTTTAAACCCAAGTAATGGATCAATCTTCTCAAGACAGAACTAATGTTATAAAATAAAGAAAGTTTCAGTTATAAAAGGAAAAAAAAATTAGTACTCCTAAAAAGGAATACATGAATTGTATTGATCATTGGCTAGGCATAGTGTTGATAAACTCACAGTTGACGAGAAATCACACCCTGAAGCCATGATAAACCTCCATCCCACCATACCACCCACACCAATGTAACAAGACAGTTCTAAGGCTGAGGTACATATTGCTGTTTTTCTTTACCCACTGAGTTCCCAAAGGAAATCTGTATTGTAAACAGAATATCTGGAACACAATACAGTTGAACACCAGTCATCACCCAATGTCGATTCAGCTTCTTGTAGGCTGACACCACACAAATTGGCTATTTTTAACTTGTTACATGTTGCTATCAGGGGCTGTGAGTAGAGTGGAATGTTAAAAAAAAGGAATCAAGATAAAAGTTCACTGAAGTGGAAAGCAAACCAGCCTTTTCCCATCTAGGTGGTGCACAAGTCGCTCTCTCTGGGGGCCTGGTTTGCATCACAGTTCCTCTGACTTGTGAGTTTCAGATTATGTTATTGAAAACAGCATCAACTGCTACAGTGTTCCAGGATGGCAATTCTGCTTTAGTAAGAGCATTTTCATACTTAACCTTTACATTCCCACTGGATTTCTACCTGCAAAATAGGTTTTTTTTTTCAATAAAATAGAAATATTTCTTCTCATACTAGCTCCTATGTTTCCACATTACAGCACATAAATTTATTGGCCAGTGACTTGTTACATTTTGAAGTAGCATGCTAGAAGAAATATTAGAAATATATCATCATAAACAGTACTGACAAAAATGTATAATTTTAAGCAAAAAATGTTTAAAATCTTTACATCTATCTTTGTTTTGAAAAATAAAATCGTTAAAAAAAAAAGAAATATATCATCATTCATTTCTATTTTCTCTTCAAATAGGTCCCACTGTAGTCTCATTTAATTTCTCTGCACAACTCATCCATTACATGCATTTATGATTGCTAAGGTCCCCAGATCTCTACTTATTTCTCAGAAGAAATCAGTGCGCTCTTCTAGAAGCTGTTAAAGAGTTTATAGAATCTGATGGTAAATGATTTCCAGATTAATAAGCACACAATAAAAGTATATTGCTCTTTATATATTTTGCTTTGTACAATGTGTGTGGTTTTTGTGCTAGATTTTCCTGAAGACTTTATTTTCTGTCTACTCTGAAATACTTCTTTATTTGTTTACTTGGGGGAGGATCAAGAATACATATTCTTTTTGTATTTATTTAATCTACATTTAAAGTTCCATCTTTAATCAATTTTATATGTAATAACACCCATAGGAGGTGCATGCCATAAGTCTTTGAGTGATTAGAAAGTCATATAAGTCTTAGATTGTGAGGGAGATGGATCTCACATTTGGAAGAGGGTCATCAGTCACATTTCCTCGTCCACACAGAACAGAGGTTTAAGTAAATAGAAATCCAGTCCCCATCTTATAAAAGGTTACATAACCATTGTATTTACCCTGACTGCAGGAACCAAGCTGTTTCTGGATGGGGTATGAAACTATCTGTTTTGGGTTGCTATTTTATACAGTATTGATATCTAGTAAGGTATTCTGAATAGTAATACTTATTGCTAGTCACAAAAGCAGAAATATAGATGGAGGAGGATATAAATAAGTACATTGACAGGAATTTTATATAAAGTAAATATGAAAGTATTTTTAATCATGTGTATGGATGAAATGCTGGCCATTTTACTGTTATAGGGAAAATATAGACAGTTTAGAGTATCAAATGAGCAGAGCAGCAAAGGCTCATATGAAATACGCTTCACAAATTATCATCCTTCAGTGAGCCTGATCTTTTTAAATACAAAAATTGTTGCTAAGTAAAACCAGTGTAGGGCCCTGTGGCTCAGAACTAAATCAGGATAAGTCTACATCATGTTCATCAAATTGGAATATGTATTCCTACACAGGAAAGTGATGCAGTGTGGGTAGAAAGAATTGAAGCCTAAAGATGATACAGGTGTGCAGTTGTGCCGTTAATTAGGGGTTCCTAAAACACAG
This sequence comes from Micromys minutus, assembly GCF_963924665.1. Lineage (NCBI taxonomy): Eukaryota > Metazoa > Chordata > Mammalia > Rodentia > Muridae > Micromys > Micromys minutus. The sequence goes on from NC_137974.1 coordinate 40,636,739, forward strand.
AGCCGAGGCCCTCTTTTTTTGAAGCAGTTTGTTATAAGGCATTCACATACATTTCCACATGGATATAAATGTATACATACATCATATACATACATTTAAAATTGACTATGTAAACATGGCTTTGTATATCCACGCTATATGTGTGTATGTGTAGTGTATTAATCAATGTACAAAAAAATATAGGCTCACCATTTTGGAGGTAATTAGGTACACCAACTGGGGACTTTGGTGCATATCTGTGGCTTCACAGATGTGGCAGACAGAGAAAACCATCTTGCCTCTGTCCTGGAAACACAAAGAGATTTTTGTTTTTGTTCCTAAGACTACCATTGAAACAGAGAATTACACATTGGAGGATAGAATGCTTTAGTCCATGTCTAGAAGATCAAATGATAAATAACCAAAACTAAAAATAACCTTTCATACCAAATAAAAACTCTAAAAGAATCTCATCAGTAAGTACAATTTCCTAGGGGTGTTATTAAGAAAAATTAACAATAACCAGCATTGGTTTAGGTGTGGAAGGAGAAACTGTGTTTTCTTGGGCTGGTGTTGCAAAGCTGGGTTGGAGAGTAGGCTGTGTTAGGGTAAATGTCCAGGGAAAACTGGATACTGTCTGTCTGTGGAGCAGTCACATAGGAACTACTATATGGGAAACCCTGATTTCTCCAAGTGGAGAGAGCTTCATGCTTTCATGAAAGCCATGTGTGAGGGACAGACTGACTAAAGGACCCAGGGTTGTCTGGGATAAGACACTATAAGGACTATAAAGTCAGGCACTGCAGCCCCAGAACTACTTGGTGAGTCATGTATTGCAACCCTGGAACTGCTTGATGTTTCAATCTGCCTAAGGCCACATGTCGCTGGGCATTTCAAGCTGTAAGAGATGAACACTAAACTGCTTTCTGTGTGGATCCACATTCAATTCAGATCACTTCTGACACCAAATGTATCAGCTTCTCCCACATCAATAGCACATCCGGCTCTCCGCAGTCAGCAGCTGCATTTCCTCCAATTCAGCTCAGTCCGGCACTAATCAGAATGAGTACAGAGTCCACACGTCGGGAGCCCTGTTACTTCAGATGCCGTTCACAAATTGTAGGTTCCCAAGATCCCCACAGCATGTGTGAGATATAAGTAGCATTTGGAGAATTTTACTGTCCCATTCTCTGCTTTGGTCAATCGCCTGCTAGAATGGCTAAAGGAATTCAGAGAAATGCTTGCTTGTGTGCAGTCTGTTAATAGAAAAGAATCCAGGGAGATCTAAAGGGGAGAAGTGGAGAGAGTGCAAATAACAAAGATATCTGGGAAGAGGACCAGGCTATAGCAGACAGGGGCAGACGTGTGCTGCTTCTGTATCCTTTCTAGGCACACCAGAATTCCCAGCAATTTGGGTGTCTGTTGAACACAAAGGCCTTGGGATATTGGTGGAGACGTTGGGTTGAATCAGTGATTCATACTCATTATCATCAACTGTGTCCCTTTTCTTACATCTCCTCTCCACTTATCTTTCTTGGGACTGACCAGCCCTCATGCAAAGCCCAACAAGTATCCACTCACTAAAATACCAGTTTCTATCACTAAGGATATATCAAGGTTAATTAAGATTCTGTTAGTTATTTCTGTGCAGCAAATTACAAAGGACATAGGAGATCTATATTAGGAACTTAGATTGAAGACCAAATATTAGAAGCAACGATTTTCTTAGCAATCCTTTCTTATTTCTGTCTGTGTTGTTAGGGTACCTGACAGTGGTAAATTATAAACAAGAAAATTTATTTGCGCATAGTTCTAGTTTTGTGCTGCCCAAGATTAGGTATTTGGCATGGAGTTTACTGTACCTTTGTAAAAAAGTTCTCACATGGCACATAGGCAAAAAGGAAGAGGAGAATGAATGTGCCTGTGGTGCTTTCTTTTTGTACTTTGCATTGAAACGAATATCTCACAGAAGCAACTTAAAGGAGAAGTTGTTCCTAATTTCTCCACTCCACTGTGGTAGGGAAATTATGTCAGCCATGATGGTTGGAGCTGTAGATGTGGGGGAAGCAAAGCGCTCATGCTAGAACGAATGGCTAACATCCTCTTTGAGATCCACTCTCAATGATTTGCTTAGGCTAACATTCACCTCATAGTTTCCCAGCTTAAAAACAAAACAAAACAAAAGAAAACAAAAAACAAAAAAAAAAAGAAGGCCACAAGTTGTTGGGGTTGACATTGTTGAAGTCAACCTGTTGATGACATTGCACATACAAACATAACAGGAACCTTTTATAATGACACTAGTTCCACCCATGAGCAAGAAACCTTATGGCAGAAGAACCTCTTAAAAGTTTGAAGGTCTTAGTGTTGTGTCAATGGCAGTTGCATCTCAACATGAGCTTTGGACCAACCTTTCACCATAACAGTGGATCTTCATAAGCTGAATTAGCTGTCCTGCTTTCCTCTCTGTGACAAAATATCAGAGAAGACCAACTTCAAGGAGGAGAGGTTTAATATGGGTGAGAATTATAAGCATTTCCAGCCATGGCCTCTTGGGCCCACTGTTTCTGGTCCTGTAGTGAGGCAGGAGGACATCATGGCAGTACAATGTGGTAGAAGGAAGCTGCTAATCTCTGATTAGCCAGGGGAAGAATGAGGGAGAGGAGGGTTCAAAGGTCTGCAAGGGTCTAGAGGCAAAACTTCCAATTCTAAAGCATGTGCCAATAACTGCCTATCTCCAATAGACCCCACACTTCTGACCTGAGTGATCCATTTATCTTTAAATGTAGCAATACATCAGTTGTTGATATGGATAAAACATTCATAATCAAAGAAACTTCCAAGGTTCCATCTCTACAACTGGGATCAAGTTCAACACGAGTCTCTGAAGACTATTTCATAACCTAGGAGTAAATAAGGGATTTTGAACAAATCCTCTGTAACAGAAGTTAACCAGACAGGATTAGACTGGTACTTCAGGAGGAAAAATGGAAGTCTACAAATACCACAGGAGAGACTCCTCACATAACATTATTTCCTTTTATGGTCTCATTCATTAGGCCAAGACCAACTATTTACACATGATTATCATTTCTACAGGGAGGATTGGTTTTGTTTCAATAGTTTATATTTTCAAACTATTTAATTCTTCTACAATCATTTACTATACTATTAATTATTGCCTTTATCCCTACTATCCACTCCCTGTTTAAAGAGGTTACATATGTTTCTGAATGTGTTGGCCTTATACAAACCTCTTTACTGTTTGAATTTTTTTTACAATTCATTTGATCACAATCAGCCCCCTCCCTTAACTCTTCCTAGCTCTACCCATCCCACTTTTGCATTCACACCTCTATTTTGTGCTCTACCCCATGTCTTCTTTCCATTTAAACCACTATTTACTGTAATGAACATTCCTAAGGTGGAGGCATGTGGGCTTTCTGGAGCAGTGGATAGTGCATTGAAGATACACTAGTATGACCAAGAGATAATTAAGGTGGAGAAAAGTTTCCAATTACATTCTTATATAAATCAAGTGAATCAAGTAGAACAGAATTAACTAAGTTCAAGAAACAAAAACTCAGCCAGTTTGTTTTTGTAATTTATTAATATGTTCTATATATTTACATTTTATACTTCTTGACACTGTCAAAAATATGGAGAAAAAATACTTTGTCTCCACACAGAAGACAGGATTACTCATGTGTCTCTGGGAGAGGCAACCAGAAAATCTATGCTGATACTTTGACAGTACTTGACTTTTGCCTTACCTGCTTTACCTTCAGGAACTTTTCTTCAAATATACTAACAAGTAAATAAAAATTAAGCTTCATATATAGCTTATATTAGAATGCAGAAATAACGACAAAAGTCTCCCTTAATAGTGATTTTAGAATTTAATGATAGGGATTATTATATATTTAAAAATGAAATGCACTTTTGATTTTTAAGGAGAAAGATGTAGCACTGTAGTTAGTAATCAAAAATACCTGCATGAGAAGAAAGCTGGTGGTATGTATAGGTGGATTCATTAATTAATCATATTTCAATGGATATATTTTATGTGCTTTTACCATTGATACTAAAATGTACTTTCAGTCCTTTTAAAGAACAATGAAAAGTATCATAATTAATAGAATTCACAATACCACACAAATATTAGCACTTATCTTTAACCAAATATATTTGCTTACTTACGTGCTCAGAGGAAGGGCTACACTGATGCCATCTCTCTCTCTCTCTCTCTCTCTCTCTCTCTCTCTCTCTCTCTCTCTCTCTCTCTCTCTCTCTCTCTCTCACACACACACACACACACACATACATGCATAGGTCAGAGGATGACTTTTAGAAGTTGGTTCATTTTTTCCACCATGTATTAAGTTCTAGGAATTGCCCTCAAATAGCATACCTTGGTAGCAAGTGTCATCTGGCAGGTCCCACCGATTATTTGTTTTAGAAATATATATTATTTTCCTATAATTATAAAACTATAAAGACATAGGGTGGTGAACATTTCTTTTCCATGATTCAAGTGTTTATGATGTGAAGTTCTTGTTTAGATGAAGGCTTCACAGTGGTTAGATAATAAGATTCTCTTTTGATGTACAAAGTACCTTCTACATAATGAATTTTGCATTTCAAATGGCTGAAAACTTTAACCAGACAGAATTTTATGTTCTGTACCTTTCTCTAAGAGAAGCATCAATCACTTTCTCCTTAGATATTTAATATCATTGGTGTCAATTAATCATTTAGCCCATATTTGAATCTTCAGCTTGCTTCAGAAGATGAAGAGATTTTAAAATCACCACTCTTTCATATACATATGCAAAATAAAATATAGAGATATTTTCATAATAGTGATTGCTTGGGAATTTCTGTCTATGAATAGCAAAAAACAGACAAAAAAAAAAAAAAAAGACAAAACAAAAACAAAAAACCAGGAGAGTAGCTACAAATAAAACCAAGATTGATGTTCCCCATTTTTTGTACAGCTGCTCCAAAAATACATGAAAAAAATAAAGTAAAAAATTCACTTTTAATAATAAAAAATAATAAGAAAAAAGACAGTCTCAAGAAGTTGAAAGATAGTAAAATTTCTTTAGATATTTTTTACTATCTTAACTGGGATAAATGTTTGTGTTTTGAACGTGATCTTTTCAGTATCACTTGTTTCTGCAATTTCAGGATGTTCTTTGGACAAAAGGTTCTAGCCTTTTCCAGGCAGGCAGATGAAGCCATTTGTAAATGTAAAAGCTTCAGGACCAGGAAGCTAATTAGGAATTAATTTATTCAGATGTGCAAGTCAGCTTCTCTTTGGGACTCTATCCAAGTAAACACAGAAAGCCTCAAAACGGATCCACAGACAGACCCATTAGTGTGTAGCATGACATGATTCATCATGGTTTCTCATGTGTGTCTTCTGGGGACTGTTTGCCTGCAAACATTATTAATATTTGTATTATTTACTTATGGTAAAAATGTTTTAATGCTATTGCTGGGAAGAGGCTCTGTTTGGGGTTTCCTAATGAGCTGCTTCCTGTTCATTTTACTTGCTAATGTGTTGCTTTTCTCTCCAGAAATTTTCTAACAGCTCAGATGACAAAGCATTCAGCTTCATGAAGACTTTAATAGCTAAACAAGTGTCTAGATTTTATGTACAGAGAAACTAAGGAAGGATTCATGGCTAACCAGAATGGACAGTAATGTGGGCGAAATCAGCAGGGACTCATACTAAATTGTCAAGTGTCCTTGTCCTTTGTCCTTAATGAAGCAGAGTTAACCTTTCAAAATGTAAGGCACCTAAGGGGGGGGAAACATTCACTCAGAAAGAATTTCTGAGGCAGAATGTTCAGTTTCTCTCAGTTGATCATTAATTGATCTGGTTTGTGTGTGTGTGTGTGTGTGTGTGTGTGTGTGTGTGTGTGTGTGTGTGTGTGTGGCAATGTTCATGGTTCCGGGGAAGAAAGCATAGCAGTGATCCCTCCCATGTGACCAATCACAGCACATTCTAGTGGAGTGAATGAGGATGGGCTAGCTCCTCAGCACACAGTTTGATGGCAACACATTGTCAAGCCTTCTGGAAGACATCAGAGTAAACAAGGAATTAGATGCATGTGGTCTACCCTTTCTATTGATCTGCAATATAGTCATGCCCTACTTCTAGAGGATTGGTTTACCACATCTTCCTCATGATACCAGCTCCATATAACTGCCACCTGGCTGAAAGGCCATAAAATGCCTCCTAAGTTTCACAAAGGTTGCTTTCCTTATCTTCAGATGTGTTCAGATTCAGGATTTAATACATATCTCTGCTTTCTGGTGGGTCAGAGGACGCTAGACCTTGTTTGCCTTTTCATTTTTTTTTTATTCACATCCCAACTGCTGCCTCCCTTTCAGTCTCATCTCCCCACAGTGTCTGCTCCACCCTGGTGGTGGTGGTGAGGGCCTCCGTCTGGCATGTGTGCCCAGGCTAGACTTTGGATGAGAAATCTCCTGTACTTTTCTTGTATCATCCACTCTACCTTACATCCTTCATTCCAGTTCATCTGAAAGTATGTCCACAATAACCTCTTGAGGAAGCATATGACATGTGTTCTTATGTTACAAAGATATTCTGAGATATAGAGGGCAAGTTAGAAAGGAACGGGTTAAGGGAGTGCTAAGTATTCTCTGAGAAGATACCCCTACACTGAAGAGGACAGCCACACCAAAAGGGAAGAATTATACTGAATGAAAATAGTTCTGATGCTCCTGGGACACACTTAAGAAGTTTGAGGGCTGGTTCTAAGCAAAGGGGTAGTGTGAAAAATGAAACCAAAAGGTTAAAACTATAAATTTCCTAATCTACCTAGTAACATAAAGGAGCAAAAATTTCATACCGTTCCCTGTATTTTAGACTATATAGCATCATGTGATATTTGAAATATGTATGTATTTGATATGCTTTGGAATCATAGTGTAAAACTGAACCATTAGGATGTTCAGCTGAAAACTGTTACATGTGTTCCCATGCATGAGTTCCTTCTAACTTTTCTGCTTGACCACCATGATTGTGACTTCAGCCCTCAGTATTAAGGTTATAAAAAGCCTGTGACAGTGTCACCAACCCAGAGAGCTTCTCATTCTTATCCTTTATCCCAAGCACAAGCTCCTGAAGTATGAAGAGCATTATGAATATGGATGAGTAAAATGTGTCTATAAGATACACCTGTTCACAGTCAGATAGAAGGCATGCATATAGCATACCATTTTAGGCATATTTTATTGCAATGCACACATTAAACATTCTACACATGGTATTTGGTGTGATCTGGCAGTAACCTAGGAGGATGATTCTTCAAAGACAGTGGACTTGGTTGCTACATATATTATTAAACACAAATGTATATCATAGCTTTAGAGAAATTGCTTCTAAAATAAATTGGTATAAAAGACAGATAATTATGTGTTACATGTGACTGCCAAATGCAGAACTAAATTAAGGGTTATTTTTGTAAAGTCGATACTCTTCTCCCATTTGGGTTGTAACTAATGTTGCATTTCTAGTTGTTGGGAATGCAAATTGGTATAATTTGTGATTTCCCAGCACAATGATGTATAGCTATATTCAGAGGTGAAAGGTAGCAGCCACTCCATTTTATCTTGGACAGGTGTCTGCAGTTAGCACCCTTGTGCTCAATGCCAGTTCCCTGTTCTCCATTCCTAAGCCCTCTGGATTTTAATAACAGATTTGTCCCTCTACTTGCCACCTCTCTGGCAAATTATTCCCCTCCCCCCGCATAGGTGATTATTATTTAAAAAAATCAATAATACCATTCAGTGCCTGTGTTTTCTCAGAGCAAGAGATTTGGCAGCAGTAGACTGCTCCTCACATCCTGCCTGCAGGCCAAGACCATTAACTACCTTTGCATAGCTGTTGTTGGAGCAATCCTTTCATGCCGTTGAGTTTTTCTCTTCTCTCACTATTTCAAAGTTATGATGGTACTTCTATTTTTATAAGATTAGAATAGTTGGCATTTCTTCTTCTGGGACCTCTTACACTTGGTCTAGACTCTTAGGATTGCTTTATTTACTTGATCAACTTAATCAGTTGCACAGATGCCTCTCCTTTTCAGGCATTTATCTTGTCCTTGAGTCTGAGAGATAAAGATAGTTGACAACAAGTAATGCTGAGCCCATGACTGGTGGACATGTGTCAGGAAGGAAACAGTCTGAGATGGAGCAGGAACAGTGAGCTGCAAATGCAGTTCATATGGCTGTGGTTCCTCAAGTCAAAAGACCATGTAAGGGCTGAGAAGAGAGTCTATACATTGATATGAGGTTATAGCCAATAAAATTAGAGTGTACGAAATTAGCTGAAGTCTATCCATAGCTAAATTCTTTCTACTGCAGTCTTACAGCAGCAACTTTACTAAAAAGGTTTTATTATAGACTAAATTTTCAGGAAAAAAAAAAAGTGGAGATTTTCAGTTCCTGACTTAAGATCCTGTTGAGGCAATGAGAAAAGTATGAAAATTTAATGGGAGTGTGAGGGGTGTGTGTATGTGTGTGTGTGTGTGTGTGTGTGTGTGTGTGTGTGTGGAGTGTGTTTACATGCACACATAAGAGAGACAATGGGGGAGAGAACGAGAGAGAGCTTTCACTTGGAGTAAAGGTAATTCCTCTTGCCATCAGAGAAGCAGGGATTTCTGTACACATAATAATGTCCTGGGCCTTCCTGTTCTCTTAGCTATAGATGGGCGGTTTCCTCAGTTTTTATCAGAGACCCCGTTCTAAGGAAAGAACATATACAAAAATATATGCAATCCTGGAGCATCTGGTCTTATGCTGCCAGACTCTAATTCTTGCCCAGGCCATATCATGTGTCTCACTTATTAAATGAAAGGAAAAACCAGTCTGCACAGAAGCATTTGGAGATGTAATGTAGCTGACGACAGGGTGCTGAATAGAGCCAATGCCAGGAGAAACACTAAGTCTCCCTTAAGGACTTTGGACGTATGAACGCGTATACATTTGATGCAACTCCTCATTCCTATTCTCAACACATCTTTTCTCTCCGTATCTGTTTTTTCTAATAGTCTTCATCCTATATGAAAATAACTCTAATACAATTTTTAGCTTTTACTTCACCGTGTTTGTGAGTCCTAAAATTCTCTCCAGCAGAAAAGCCAAAACTGTTGGTTTGTCCCGAGGAAGGTTCTCATAGAGGGATAGCTGGGGATGGGTTGTGATGCCATTAGCAGTACTAAGAGTTTAAACTGGAAACCTGATGACAGAGCGTACATCCCTCCCGTGTCTCTGCTCTCCTGACAGTTGCTAATAAATCATATGTGTCAGTGATTAAGCAAATGGATGAATAAAGTGAACGTACATGGGGTATTTCCCCATTCAAAACCAGCAAACGTGAATTTAGCTATTAAGTTCTTCTGAGTGTCATATGACTAGTAAGACAGGCTTGAAGTCTAGTTCATTTTCCAATCCCCGCCAGCGCCAGTCATCATGGAATCATTAGAAAATGATTACATCTATCTGTGTAAACTTCTAAAGGTACATTTAGCCCCTTCGAACACACTGCTACTTTACCATTGTAATGTGTAACTGCCCAATAAAAATGCTTTTAAAGCCTGTCTTGCTCACCTTTGACCTTGGACTATGAATAATTTATTATCCTCTAATCAGTCAGACCTTTTCCTTTCTGGTTTTGGGTTTTGGGAAGATTATCTTCCTTCTTCCACCAACATTGCTCTCTCCCCACCACCTTTTTTTTTTTTCTGTTGGCTTTTCATCCTGTTAGAACTAGCTTTCATTATAGGAGAAACCCAATCCTTCTGTTTTTTGGATAACAGTTAAGCATTCAGGAGTTTAGTGATCTGAGGGCATTTGGCTTCAGGGTCGATTTTGAATGTGAAGTCACATAGGTTTGAATCTGTGCTGTTTGGAGATAACAGAAGATGACTAAATATCAAATTTGTCAAATTATTGCGTACATTTACATAAGCTGCTATATACTACATACGGCTTATACAGTTTCATGGGAATTTTACTTTTCCTGGCTCTGAACAAAAGTTTGTAAGTTAAAAATTAATAATATAACTTTATATAAGGTGAGTCATGATTTTGAACACGTGTAGTTTTGGATGGGAGCTGGACCACTGTTTATGTTATGCAGTTCGGTGGAGTAGGCAGCTTAATGAACCATGCAAAATGGAGTATTCAAATCAAAGAATAGGAAACTGCTCCCAATCATTTCTATTTTATTAATGTTCATGCCTTCTCCTGTTCCACCTATGCCCTCTACTTTTATGTTAGAATTGAATTGCAGTAGAAAATTAGGGTATGCTTCTTCCTTTTCTGCCACCCAGCACTTTTTTTTTGTGTTCTTCTTTCTTATACTTTTAGATTTTGTTTGTGTCAATGATGCATACACTCATTCAGTAAAGCCAGAGGTCAGCTTTGGGTGTCTTTCTCCATTGCTCCCCCCCCCTTTTTTTTTCTTTTTTTGAGACACATTTTTTGAACATGGAACTTTTTGATTAGGCTTTTCCTTCCTCCTCCCCCCGACCTCTTTGTCTCCACCTCTCTCTTTACTTCCTCCTGGAAATCTTAGACAGAAGCCAAGGTTAGAAGCAGGGTACTCTTCCTCATCTTCAGACTTACCATTGACTGGCCTGATACCTACCAGATTTTCAGCTTGTTCTTCACTGACCTACATCAAGCAGCATCCCTATATAAAAAGGCAATTGTTCCTACTTTCAGGTTGTGTTTGCTCATGTATCTTTCATTCCAGTTCAGAGAATGCCCAACAAGGTAATATGACCAAGCCTTTGAGACTTATTGGTCACTATTTTTTTTTTTTTTTTTTTTTTTTGGTGTGTGTGTGTGTGTGTGTGTGTGTGTGTGTCACAATTCATTAAAAGAGAAACTTACTGCTTTTAATACTCAATAAACATGTTTAAACATATTTAGAAAATTTCCTTATTTTGTATATAAAGAAAACACTACACATGTAAAAAATGATTCTGTCCCATTCAGGACTGTGTTTATGGCGTGGGGATTAATTATGCCCACTATGTTGAAAGCTGTGCTTGTCCATGTGGACAGCTTCTTGTCCTGAAGACAGCCTGCTGCAGCAAACAGCAATGAGTTCCCACGTGTACACTTCTCTTTGTAAATGAAAGCTGCTTCAAAGGAGGAGCTTTGAAGCTGGCCTTGAAAATTCATTCACAATTTTCTAGTCTTGGTGCAAAATAATAAGGTTATCAATTTGGATGCTTTTCTCAAAATTACTGATATTTTGCTGAACAAGGACTCATTTTAAACAACTGAAATTCACCTCACAAACAGGTGACTGCATATATTTTTACAACAGGATAATTTCCTTAAAATAAGATGCTTTTGAATTCCTTTTCATGTTTCAGTGTTCCCTCTGCTGTTTCCCAGGGCCTTCCTCCTCTTTCTGTGTCTTGGGTTGCCATCCAGTGGCAACAGTTACACACTTCACTTTTGTGACAAAACCCTCTACCTGCCAAGCAGGGTAACTGTTCTGACTCAGAACCCAACACTTAATGATGACTTTGTAAAACTAATTGATAACACGTGTAGCCAGGCTTCCCACTGGGCCTCATACAGGTCTGCACATGTCTGGGAAACAGCAGATAACAGCTACTGAGAAAAAACATTGCTTTGTTATTCTGGGAAAGTTATTATTCCTTAGAACCATTAAAACTAATGGGAAATATAGTGCTTGGGAAAGTTCTTCCAGTGTCACTTGTTTATTAAATATATACATAAATGATGATTGCACTCCAATCAACTGTACTAGGTTTTGATGCTTTTCCCAGGTACGACGGAATCCATGAATGAAAGTCCCATATATAAATTTGAGGAGAGAAGGTAAAATGGCTAACTCCACATACTTATATCATTTATTCTAAGAGGGGCAAATTGCCTGAAGCATGCATATAAAATAAAGGGTGCATTTTAAGTAACTTCTAGAACTATCTTATAAACTCTAGTTTGTGGACAGTGAAAGGACCATGCACGATCATAACATAAAATGAGACTTACTTAAGCTACTTCAAGGAAAATATAATGAACATGTAATAGCTTAAAATTAGTGTTTCTTTGTTTGAAACACAGCGTAATTTGATTTGAGGTTATCTTTCCATGTTTGAAGATGAAAAAGTTTACAGGCAAAATAACTTGAAAAATAGTTTCACCTAGGTTAAAATCTGTGTCTTAGGATAAAGCAAGTTGGAAGTTGGATTTTTTGGTATAATATATGTTAACTTCTTTGTATCATTTGATGACTGTTTTAGAGAGCTCACTCTGTGGTCACATGGCCCCATAAACATGGAAAGAACTTCCTAATAATGAAAGCATGAGATAGAAGATAACTATTTTACTTCATGACTGATGAGAAGGCAGGTGGTGAGGGGGAGAGTGAGAAATGGGGGAAGTAGAGGGTGCTTACCCTTGGTTGTCCTTCTCCATTTATATCTTTATTTTTCCAGACTCCCTGTCAATGAGATGGTATCCTTCCCTCACTCAACTAATTGTCTCAGGGATTGCTTTCATAGACTCACAGGTGTTTCTCATCAATCTCCATAGTGATTCCAAATCTAATCCAGTTGATAATAAAGACTAATTATTACAAATTCAGTCCTTGGTAACTTGCTATTCAAAACAATTTACTACATTGTAATGTCCATCCTGGACCTTGCAAAAGTCTCATGTTTAATTAATAATGAAACCTCTTTGGAATAATGGCCATGATAATCTCTATGCTTTGAAACCAGAAGTTTAGGAAAAAAGAATGATGGACCAGTTTCAATATTATCTGAGTTGAAATTTTGGTCAGCTTAGAATTAGTTTAAACTGAGAGCTGAAGTTTTCAGTAATATTTTCAGAATATTCAGCAACTTTTATAACAAAAAAGTTCCTGAGAAAATATGATAAATTACAATTGCATGCTTAATGTTCCTCAGTTTAAATATTGAGTATGTATGTATATATATATTATACACACACAAATATGTATATATATGTATATTACATGCAGTAGGGTAATCTCTTTTGGGTAGCAATTCAGTTTTCGTATTCTTAAAATACAAAAATAAATGTTAATGAATTCTAACTAATTTCTTTTTTGCCCTGTGTATTACCCATAATATCAGTGGCAAGGTGAAATAATTAGAAACATTTTTTTGCAATACTGACATCTGCTTACCTGCATTTCTTCCCACTTTTTGATACTTACATGGCCCTAGATAAACTTTGTGCAAATGAAGACAACATTGTAAGATCTCATAAGGAATGGTTCTTTAGTCAAACTGAAAGAAAGACTACACTGTTATTAATTTCTTGTTCGTTTTTACTCAACATATCTCATCCAAGCTTCTCACTTAATGGCTGAAGTCCTGACCATGCCTCATAGAGACAAGGCTCCTGATACTGTCTTATATTAGTCTCATATTCTTCACCATGATTGAATATGTGACCAAAGACTCTTCCAGAATCTGAAATCTATTTGGGAATACAGTTTGGTACAATCCATAACAAAGACAGGTTGGTAGCTAGAGCATGAGGCAGCCAGTCAATTACAAACACAGTTAGGAATGAGCCAGAGAGGAATGTTGAGATTTAGTTTACTTTCTCTTGTTGGTTAAAGTCTAGAACTTTATCCTATGGAAAGGTTTGTCACATACTAATATGGACTTCTACACTTCTGTGAGTTTAGTGAAAAGGTTCCTTTGTAAGCATGAGCAGAGAGGTCTGTTTCTGTGGGGATTCTCTATCTGTATCAATGTCAGCCAATACATTTGCTAACACTGTTATCCGTGTTTAATTCTCAGCAGAGGGACAAGGAGAAGAGATAAAAGAACGCTTTCAATGAAGCTGATTTTGTGTTCAGCTCACAGTTCTAGGTAGAAGTCAGGAAGAAACTAGGAGGGAGGCCACTGCTTAGGAACTGAAGACACAGAGAAATCATGGCCATTTAAAATTCTTCATGTAAGGAGAGAAATGTGGATGTATTTGAGCTCCTTACACACTGTTGTACTCTATTGTCCTCTCAAGTAATTCTCTGTAACCACTTGTATTTGAAAACCACTTTTGAAAGAAACCTAGAAGATGAACCTTATAGTAAAGAAGAGGTTTCAAGGGAGAAGCCTGGTCAAAGGTTAGTGCACACAGCTCCATTCTCATATTCTGTCTACATTTAGTTCCTCTACATAAACTGCAGCTCTGTGAGGCACTCTTACATCACTGAAAATCCTTTCATTTTTCTCTGGGTGTAATACAAGAGATCCGGTTGGTGCGCCTTGGGTCAACTACTTGCCAATGATCAGTATCTCTATCTCCAAGATTTATTAGGATTGGAAATGATTTTTTCAGTTTTGAAGACTAAGAGACTAAGTATGAGATTGAGCATATAAAATAGACCATGAAATAAGAAAAGAAACTCTTTGCTGAAATCCTCTCTGTCTCTCTCTCTGTCTCTCTGTCTCTGTCTCTGTCTCTCTCTCTGTCTCTTTCTCTCTCTCTCTCTCTCTCTCACACACACACACACACACACACACACTTACACTACACACAGACACATTTCACACTTACACACACACATTTTACATATACACCACACCACACACATACACACATGCACACACATACACATACATACACACACACACACTTTACATATACACAACACCACACACATACACACACACACACACACACACACACACACACACACACACACACATGCACACAGTCATGTGAATGTGGTTCCTGCTACTGACTGATTACAAGGTCATGTTCTTCACTATAATTTTCATCTCCTGTCACCTCTCCACATCACCCCACATGACAGACTGTGTCCCAAAACTTTCACTTGTTCGCATGACTCATACTATTTTTCTAGAAAGTTCTCAGTACTCTGACTTGTACAGCATTGCACTGTTTTTATTTAATTTTCATTGGCTATAAAAAGAAAAAAAAGGAAAGACCCGAAGGTATCTAGTGTCTTCCAATGATCACTTGTAGATCAGAACCACCCTTTTTAGTTAGTAACACACACTGCCTGTGATTATTGAATCAGAAGCATGGGGCAGGGTTGCAAAATACCAAAATGGACTCCAGAACTTTCGACTTGTTAAAGTCTCTGTGTTCTGAAGGGATCGCCTTGTGCTTTGGTGTCAGAGAATCCCTAATCAGTAAACACCATCCTTGTGACATTAGAAAATGAATAGTCTGTGTTTGCCTGCTGTATTAATGAGAAGGCCTGCTGCCATTTCTGCCTTTTGGTTTTGACTATGATGAAACAGAATCTTATTCTTTCAGGATGTTAAAAGTACATTTTCCTTCTTGTTTACCACATCCCGAGCTAAGACAATATATGCTGTACATAAGAGCCATTCTTTCTTCTTTAGCTGCTTCTACGTTTCTAGTTTTTGGTCCTCTGGTGCATGTGTGTGTGTGTGTGTGTGTGTGTGTGTGTACATATTCATGGGAGCATGGGTGTACATGTACGTATAACTATATGTGCATGTATGTATATGAAGTCAGAGGTAAACTGTTACTACTCCTCAGGGCCCATTCCTCTAGGTCACTTTAGGCAGGGTTTCTCACTTGGGTCTAGGGCTCAGTGAATACAATAGTCCTGTTGGCCAGCGTGTCTCCAGAGGTCCTTCTGTCTCTTCTTAGGCAGTGTTGTGTTTCTAATTGCATGGTGGGTTTTTGTAAATTCTATGATTGAATTCAGACCCATGTCCTTGCATAGCAAGTGCTTTACAAACTAGCATCCTTCACACTGGCCCCTTTTAAGGCAATGGAATTAATAATACCAGTTAATTACATAAAGGGCAAGTTTATATTCATTGTTTTTGATTCAAAGAATTTGTTCAACATGCACTTACCATGGAGTGCATATGGTTGGTGACCATGTCTGTCTGAGGAACAACACAATGTCATAGACTCTGCTGTTGGCAAATGACCCTTAGCAGTAGTGTCATATAGAAATCATTGAGAATGTCATGATGTCCCAATGAAACTCTTCTTCATGGCTGGAACATAGAGTGACAAAGAAATGACAAATATCCAGGCTAATCTGTCTACTTTGGGTATGGCCTGTATGAGAACATTGCACTGTGCTCCGTAGAAATATATCATTATCATGTGTCTAGACAAGACAAAAGAGTTTATATCCCTTTCGAACAACAATTTATATAGTTTTCAGCATGAGGTTGTTGTGTACAATGGGTGTCTAACAGCAGGCATGCTGTCTGCACCATATTGACAAAAGGTGCATTCACGTGGTTCTTCATATCCTTCAGTGCATGGTACTGGAGGCAGTATTTTCAGATGAATGGTAAACTTCTGAGTGGGAAGCCCCTAGTTAGCCTTACTGTCACAATATTAGAAAAGTAGTGTCTTTCTTTGCTAGATTAAACCAGAGGATTTTTTCTTTCCTATGTCTTGTATTTAATATTTATTAGTTTCTTGTAGACTTTGTTTTTGTGTCTGCTTTTTTTTTTTTTTTTTTTTTTTTGCATCTATTCTTTGATAAAAGCCTTTGACTCTGTCTCTGAATTTCTGTCTCTCTTTGTCTCGGTCTCTAAGTCCCTGTCTTCTTCTCCTGTATTCGCGTGTACGTGCGTGTGTGCTTGTTGTTGTGAGGTGCCTGGGTTTTGAGAATGATGTGTAAGCACTTCATTACTGAATCCAATTTTTGGCCCACATTTGGCTTGATTTTTAATCTATTGTTCCAACCATCAGAGCTTTGTTATCATTTTTTTGTCCCCGGTGACATATTAAGTTGTAAAATGATCTGTCTTTTTAATGTAGTACCATGTTACGTGAAATATTAAAAAGCACCCACACTATCACCTGCTAAGCACCGGCTGGCAGTTTCGGCCTGTTCTAAGCCTGGCAGACTGGCCGACACAGCATTATTTCTTTTACTCAAAGCCTGTCTCACCCTGGCTGGCTCCGCCTATCTGGAGTTCCAAAGTGGTTTTCTCTACCCGGCTCACCAAGTTCCCATGGTTGGCCTCTGCCATGCCTACCCATGCTTCCAAATTGCTGAGGGTGAGTGTTTGCATACCATGTTCTGTGCTCTGCTGGTCTATCTTTCTCTGGAACCCAGTTGAGTGACACACACAATCTTAGTTTAGAATCGAGAGGTAACACAATCTCTGAGCGCAGAATCTAGCATCTTAATTTTACAAACTATTCTGTTAGAAAGATGCACCACTCAAACGAACCACCTCTGGCTTCGGGAGTTGTGTCTGCACCCCTTTCCTCCCACAGCACAAAGGGGCGTTTCTTTCATCTTTTCCTCTTCCCAATCCGGAAGTCCCACCCACTCGCCCAGTGATTGGTCCCTTGTAATCTTTATTCATTAGGGGAAAGTTCTCCCATACTACCTGAGATTCATGAGAATGATCTTTATCATATGCTTCATTGTGTAATCTTATTTTATGTAATATATTGATCCATACTACTGATTAATAATTGTAATTGCTTAATCATTCGTGCTTATAACCATATCTTAAGTTTCAATTTTTCAATTTGATGTTTGCCTAAAGAAGGCCTCATTGTATTTTTTTCTCCAAACATGGAATATAGGCACAGAATCTCAATATTGTGCTATTAGACCAATGGATTTTTCTTTCTTTATTGTTTTTGTTTTTGTTGGATATATTTTATTTACATTTCAAATGTTATCTCCTTTCCCCTCAATAAATCCTCATCGCATTCCTCTTTCCCTGTTTCTATGAGGGTACACCCACCCATTGCCTTCCACCTCCCTGCAGTGACATTCCTCTACACTGGGGAAAGAACAAAGGCTTCTCCTCCCATTGATGCCTAACAAGACCACCCTTTGCTACATATTCAGATTGAGCCACTGGTCCTTCCATTTGTACTCTTTGAATAGTGATTTTGTTCCTGGAAGCTCTGGTTGGTTTGTATTGTTGTCCTTATAGGGTTGCAAATTCCTTCAGATCTTTTAATTCTTTCTCTCACTCCTCCATTGGGGACCCTGTTCTCAGTTCAGTGGTTGACTATACAATATTGCTGGCAGAATTAATTTATGGGGGTGACCTATGAGGGTCTATAATTTCCCCTGCTTCCTGTTAGTACTCAGCCCTCTGTATAAGAATGAAAATGTGATCCACTAGCTCTTGCTGCCATATCATGCTTCCCCACCATTATGAACGCCAGACATCCAAACTCCTAAGCAAACATGAAAACCCTTCCTTCCTTTAATTGTGTTTGATCACAGCATCATAAAACTTGCTAATAAAATGTGTTTTATAATAACTATGCAAATCAAATATTTACTATTAATGAATTGTAAATAAATTATTTTCAACTGATTATTTGACATATTTTACCATTTTGCCATTAGTACTGAGAATGCTGCTTTACATAATTACCTAGGACAAAAGAGCAAAAAAATACATTTAAGGTCATTTTAGAAAATATTGGAGATTTAATTCTTATTCACAACCAAAGTTTATTTAATGCTTTTTATATTTATCTTTCTTTCTTTCTTATCTACTAATTTATTTTAAAGCTAAAGCCGGCATCTAAAATATAAAATTCTAAGACAATTCCAGTCCAAGGCTACAATGATTTGGTATTACATACAGAAAAAATAGTGGCATAAAAGTATTAAAAGTCTTCCTTTTCCATAATTGAAAAAATTTGCTTTTCCATAAGAAAAATTTAGATGTGCAGTAAAAACACCACCATGAAGAAAACATGGTAGGGTGGGCATAGTGGTGTGTTCCTTTAATCTCAGCACTTTGGAGGCAGAGACAGGTGGATCTCTGTGAATGTGAGGGCACCCTGGTGTTCAGATCAAATTCTAGGACAGTCAGTAGTGCACAGAATAACCTTGTCTTGAAAAAAGGAAAACACACACACACACACACACACACACAAATATTCATGTATGCACTTGCACATGCACGTGTGCACATGCTCTAGTCTGACATCAGAGCCATGTTGTCACATGCAGTGTGCACTGGCTCTTAGAAGCATCCTGACAGGTACAGTCCAAAAAGCTCATGGTAACTGTTCCCAAACTTTTCAGTAAAGTCACATGGTGCAACACAGGCAAGCTCTACCAGAAGCACCAGAGATTTATTACAGGTTGAAATCTTTATTAATTTGGGGCACTGTATATTCAAAACTGTGTTGCTATTGCTAAGTTTTTATGACAGCCCATATTCGTTTTAAGAACCCGTAATCTAGGGCGATCACTTGTTTGTCTGGTTTGATACTGGGTCCTATTCTGTGTGAAAGCCATTGTCACAAAAGCAGTGGCATCACTTCTGGTGAAATTTTAACCTAAAAAGTCACCGTGAAAGAAAACCAATAAAATTAATATTAAGAATATACCATACCTCTATACTATTTATAAAACAGCAAAAATTTTTGGTTTTTTTTTTATTTATCTTCTTCCAAATTACTCATTTAGATAACTATACCCAGTCTCTGGGCAAAGGGTAGCTATACTGATTTGACCAACGTGTTTAGAAAAACGATTTTAATTTTATATCCTAAGCCCATACAGGGAAACAGATTATTAGGAGACAGACTTATGAGTTCTCCATCCACCCCAATGATCAATCAGATAAAAGTCTCTCCTGTGTGATAAAGACACCTTGATCTCCTGCTACGAAAGTGTTCCAGAACAGAGAGAAAACCATGACTTTGAGGCAAAACAGGTAGCCTGCTAACAAATGTGGCTTGTGCTACTTCAGTGGCCTACACTTGTTACTCAGGGAGGTTGTCCTCAGAAGAGTACTTATGAAATACATCAAACTGACAGGTGGCTATCAGATAGTGACAGCATCTTTCATTGTTAAAGCATTAGCATCAGGGAAAAAAATTACAAGTTTGGGATGCAGAGCACACACAAAACTGTACTTTGGAGATTATTTTTTATTAACAAGGATGTAATTTCCAACACGTGTAGGGAAATCTTCACTGAAGAAAATAATGGTGAAATTTACCAAAAAAAAGGGGGGGGGGAAATGATGTTATGTCACTATCTTGAAAAGCTATATTTAATAAAATATATAATATATATTATTATGTGTTACCTCACTATTTCTTAGCAATATCTGTAAGATTAATTATCTGGTCATATCACAGACTCTGCACTAATTATGTTATGTACTATATCCAAAATCCATATGTAGCACCAGCTGTTGTGTGTTTTGAACTATAGCTTCTCCCCAAGAATTCACTGAATAAAGATATTGAAGATAGCAAGTTTATTTAATAAAAATTGTAACATGATGCCAGTTTTAGTAAAATTCAGTTCCTTTTATTGTAGGACACAAAGATAATTGATTTTTCAGAAACAACTGACATTTCAATGTTTAAGTCTTCAATGCTAAGACTACCATTTTGAATGAATACATACAGACTACAACATTGCAGAAGTCTGCCTAGGGTCATGTAGAAAATTCTGTTCTAATCAAAAGCCAAAATTTGTTAATAAACTTTTTACATGAAACTAAAAAGTTATAAAAAAATTCAGTTTCTTTGTATAATAGTGTTTTATTAAATACAAAATATGTAAGTGATTACTATTGATCCAAGAGGTGGCATCTTTTATAAAATATGAGTATGAGGCGCATAATCTCATTCATACTTATAAAAAAACAATAAAATTAATCATCCATCCTGTGGAAATTTATTGATTATTTTATTTACTTAAATCTTAATTTTTATCCTTCTTCCCAGTTTCCTCTCCACGAGCCCTCTATTTCCTCTCCTCCCTCTGCTTCTATGAGGATGCTCTCCTACCGGCCCACTCTTGCCTCATTGCCCTAGCATTCCCCTAACCTGGGTCATGGAGTCTCCCCAGGACCAGGGGGCTCCCTTTCCAGTGATTTCAGAAAAGACAATCCGATTCTACATATTCATATTCTGAAGCCATGGGTCCCGCCCCCCCACCCTCTGCCCTCCCCCTGCCCCTTTGCCCCTGGCTCTTCCCTCATTCCTCCCTAAGGCCCATTCCCTGTGTACTCTTTGGTTGGTGCTTTAGTCCCTGGAAGCTTTGGGGAGTCTGGTTGATTGATATTGTTGTTTTACCTACAGGGTTGCAAATCTCTTCAGCTCCTACAGTCCTTGCCCTAACCTCTCCACTGGGGTCTGCGTGCTCAGTCCAATGTTTGGCTATATCCATACTCTGTATAGGTCTGGCTCTGGCAGACCCTCTCAGGAGACAGCTATACCAGGCTCCTGTCAGTAAGCACATCTTGGCATCAGCAATAGTGTCTGGTTTTGGTGTCTGTAGATGGGATGGATTCCCTAGGTGGAGCAGTCTCTGGATGTCGTTTCCTTCAGTTTCTACTCTACTGTTTGTCCTTCCTTATTCTTTTGACAGGAAGAATTCTGAATTAATATTTTTGAAGTGGGTGGGTGGACCCATCCCTCAACTGGAGGTCATGCCTATCCACTAGATATGGTTTCTACATGTTCTATCTCCCTTTCGTTTGGTACTTTAGCTAATGTCTTCCTCATTGGGTCCTGGGAACTTCTTGGGTCCCTGGCATCTGGGACTTTCTAGTGGGTATCTCCAGTTCCCCCTCCACTACTACTATACACTGAGTAATATTTTTATTTTTTCATCTGTATAATGAAGATGATTTTACATTTTTCAAAGATAATTAACCTTGTAATGGGTCAAGTATTTGGAATTCATAATTGACTTGTGCAATTCCCAAGTTAAGTCCCCTTAAATACAATGTGAGCAAAAAGAGTTTTACATTGATAAAACTTCATGTGAAAGCATGTCACACCTTGTAAGCAATACTATGAGCAAAAAGATAAATATGTAACATCTGTAGATTTATAATCCTGAAATAGAATGACATTTGATTTAGCTGTACAGTAGAACCGATTAGCCCGTGTAATAAAAAGCTATTTAATTTGTCTCACTCACCTCTCATTCCCATTGTTGACTTTCTTTATGGAAACCAGCATGCAGCTGAGGTTTAAAATAGAAACACCCCACTCAGATTTTTACCACTCTACTGAGAATAAAGAAGAGAGTTTATAGAGACCATATAGATCATCCTGGCTGAACCCTTTTCATGAGTAAAAAGCAATGCAAGGTGATAATTTTATGGATTAGACTTCCTGACTTCTAATCCAAAATTTGATTATTTTTCCCCCTGTGGAGTTTAGAGTAAGCCTTTTTTTTTTTTTTTTTTTTTTTTTTTTTTTTTTTTTTTTTTGGTAATTATTTAAGTATTAGTAAGTCAAACTACACACATTATTTCAAGTGAATTTTTAGATACAAGATTGTGTTTCAATATAGATAGAACATTTCTTTTTTTCCTGCATATTTGAAAGAATGTATTGCTAATTTTATTGTCTCTAATGGTTGTGTTTGGCTATATGAACTTATTCCCATGTCAGGCTCAGGTTGTGTGCTTGTTTATTTTTTTCATATTTATGTGGCTTCTGGATGTATAGAATATTTTTAAAAAAATCATCCCTCAATCTTTTCACAAAGCCTTTCTTGTGAAAAAATGCCCTGATGTTTTGCAAGGTTTTAATGACAATTCTAAATTTGCTTATTTTATTAGCTATTACATCAATTTTTCACATAACTGTATATTTATTATTCAAGCCAAAGATAATGTCCATACTTGTTAAATTCTAATCTGCTGATTGTTTTCTGTTGGTTTCTCTTTTCTGGGAAACACTCTTAAATTGAAACAATACAGGGTGATTTTTGATGGCTTTGTAATTGAATCAAAATGGAAGAGTATTCATAGTAAGTAGTTGTTTAATTTCATTGCTACTCTCCTGGTCTTATCTAAATGTAATCCAGATGCCAACCTTTCTGTGGTTCCCCCCCCCCTCTCTCTCTTTCTCTCTCCCCCTCCCTTTCCCTCTCCCTCTCCTTTTCCCTCTCCTTCTCCTTCTCTCTCTCTCTCTCTCTCTCTCTCTCTCTCTCTCCCTCTCTCTCTCTCTCTCTCTCTCTCTCTCTCTTCCTCTCCCTCTCCCTCTCCTTTTCCCTCTCCTTCTCCTTCTCTCCCTTTCCCTCCTTCTTTTTCTTTCTCTCCCTCCCCTCTCTCTTTCCTTTCCTCCCTCCCTCTTTTCTTCCCTCCCCCCTCTCCTTCCCTCCCTCCCTCATTTCCTCCCTCCCCCTCTCTTTCTTTCTCACTGTGGTGTGTGTGTGTGTGTGTGTGTGTGTGTGTGTGTATTTCATGGATGCTTTGTTTCTGAAACCCTATCCATCTGATATTTATAACACATCTCAAAGTTGTCAGCTGTTTATTGGCCTGAATTAGGACAGAATTTTACCTGTGACACATTTTTTTCTGTGTTCCTTACATGTGTTGTTCTCCTTTGAACAAGTTCTCTGGCAGTCATAAAAGACATGTGTTTGAAATTACTGTTTATGACTTGCAGTTGATGGCAGAGTCACGTGAGTGTTCCAAGAACAGTGGGAAGAGATGTAAAGGGATTGAGAAGTATACATCCTTAGGCAGCAGTTACCACATGTGACAAAGTTACATCAACAGTGGAGTTAGAATTAACTGCTGCTTCTATGGAAGAGGAATTGTGTTTAATATAATTAGTTGCAACATGGAGACATGATGCACACACAATTACACACTTAGTAATGTGAACCATTAAAACTTAAGTATGACCAGTCATCACCACTCGTGTTCCAACCCAGGATGCCACAGTGGACCAGTGAGGTAAGAACTCTCTCTACCTGGGTACTTCTTCATGCAACATCCTTTAACAGCAAAATTACTCTTTGGTGTACTTTTTTGCACATGCATGTATAAGCATACTCATATGGTTTTGTGGTTAGGGACTTGTGGGTTTAGGGTTTCTGCTGCATGTGTCTCTCCCTATTGGAGGAAGCCTGCAGTCAGGTGTCTATTTCCATTGCTCTCCACCTTATATACTAAGTCAGGGCGTCCCAGTGAACTGTTAACATGAGTTTATAGTGAATCCGTCCTACCCATCTTGCTCTGGGAAATGGCCTGTCTCTACCTTTCAGGTAGTTACCACACTCACTTGGCTTTGACAAGTGTTTTGGGAATCTGACCTCTAATCCACACTTACATGGCTCTATTTTACTTGCAAAGTCATCTCCCTTGCCTCTATGTTGCAATTTTCCACTGCCCCAGAGGTGTGAGATATGAAAACTGTCCATATACAATTCAAATATATGGGTGTGGTGAGGTCATGTCATGACTAAATGACCTTGCAGCCAAGCTTCATGGGTTGAGTTCAGCCTTTGGAAATGTACACAGTACAAGTTGAAAACCAGCTCCTGAATGTTTTTCTTAGTTCTCTGCCACACAAATGTCCATCCACAAAACTGAATACACACACACACACACACACACACACACACACACACACACACACACACACAAACACACTCAAACTAAATAAATTTAAAAAGTAAAATCAATGAACATATAAATATGGGCTTTCAAACACAAAAGCCATTTATCTCATTGGGCAATGTTTAAGTTATCATAAATCTATAACCTATAGAGTACTAAGTACATAATGGTTAATGTTCATAATCTAGAAGACATATCTCTGGGGTAGTGTGCCAGAATTTTTCCAGAAAGGTTTGATCAGGGAGAGGCTAGCCTTGAATGTGGGCACTGCTATGTGAGACTGGCAACCTAGACTGGATACAAAAACTAAAAAATGATAGGAGAGTAGCTGATTTGTAGTATTCATCTCTGCTCCCTGATTACACTCTAAGCATGACTAGCCAGCTCATATTTCTCTTGCCACAGCTGGAGTTACCCAGGCTGCCTTCCCTCCCCATATGATGGCTGTCCTATAAAACTGTGATGGAGAGAGCCTTGTAGCAGCTGGGAATAGAAAACCAGGTATTGTGAAAGAGTAGCCAGTGCTCTTAACCACTGAGCCATCTCTCTAACACCCTTATTATTAAATTTTAAATTATCGCATGCAAGAAGTTTTTGCTGAGAGACCATTTACCCTTGTAAGTGTGGACAGGGCAGTTCAAGCAGTTCATCATGGTCGCAAAAATAGAAACTGAAGGCAGTTCTAAAAAGGACTTTCAGATCATGTAATAGTGACATTTTAGGGTATTGAGAAATCAACTTAGAAAACTTCTTTTTAAATTTTTAATTGTTATTTTATGTAATATGTATATGTTTCTGTGTGTATATACATGCCTGGGAAAATGTGCATTTGTGTGTGTGTGTGTATGTTTGTGTATGCACATTTGCACATATGTTGTGTTAACAGACAACTTGACAGAGTCTATTTTTCCTTTCCATCTTACTGGACCCTGGGAATTGAACTCTTGATTGCTAGGCTCAGTCAGTGAGCATTCTTACCTGTGTTCCAGTGAGCTGTTTGTTTGTTTATTTTTCAATAATAATTAAATAAGAGAACAGTGAATACAATAGAGTAGTCACACAAAGTAATAATGACATTTTGGGAAATTTTCTATCCAGTTTACATAAACCCACATGCACACTCATGGGTTCTTGGCTTCATTACAGTTTTATGTTGGTATTTATATTTCACTATTTTTTAAAATGTCACCCCTTTAAGCACCTAGTAACGTCTGAGAAGCCTGTGATTTATTTCCTTATAAAGATGGAAGGAATCATAACAGATACTATTTGTGCTCCGTAGTGGTCTTTGTTCCCCTGTTACTATTCCAAAATGTCAACACATTCTTTGCAATTATGAAAGTGATTTTTTTTTTTTTTGTTGGTGCTTACCACTCTGCTCTCATGACAAGTAATTTAGAAGAATTTCTTGACATCTCTTGCTTAAGGATAATGTTTTATTTAACCAATGTATGCTTGTTAGACATCAAAAAAGCTTTGGTGAAGCAGAGAGAATAACGGTGAGGCATAAGTCATTTCTCTGCTATTCTCTAATACTGACAATTCTTTCTAATTTTAATAGTTTTCCATGGGTGAAAATGATCTTGTGGGAAGGGTTTGATAATTGAACAGTACCGTAGGTTAACAAGTCATTGTGTGGCTTAGAATTGCTCAGATGGGATGTTTTAGCAGTGCAGAAAGTGCAGAGAGGTCCTGCCCATTACACTGAGATTTTTACAGAGATGCTTGCAGCCGACCTTCATTAAGACACAAGCCACTGGAGAGAAGGTGAGGAAGCCTTGGTCCCAGGCCCGGCAGAAAGGGTTTGACATGAAGACCATCTTGTTCCTCCCATGAACGTCAGGTGGACTGAGGTGGGAGAGAACGCCCACTGCTAAGTTGTGTCTTGGACTTGTTGTGGGGAGATGCCTGGCTGAAAACATGGATAACAGCCTTCACCGCCACTGTTTTCTGCTTTTATAAAAATGGTCATCAGTCTGGGCATTAAAAACCAAACCAGATGAAAGAACCACAGAATCAAGAATGGCAGTAGCAATTCATTTGGCTTTTAACCTTTAAAGATATTTTAATAATATAGATTTATAAACGTATCTACTGGCAGACATTTCATGTTCCATCCTCCTCCACCTACATAAAATTAAACTGGCAATAATTAAATCTAAACCCAAAGGTATAAAGTAGGTGTGTGTGTGTGTGTGTGTGTGTGTGTGTGTGTGTCTCGGGAAGTGTGTCTGATTAAAAGTATGACTAAAGATTTGTTATTTCTTCTAACTCATTGGAGCTTATTTTATTCATATCCTCAAGTGCTACTTGAAGGGGAAATAAAACATTTTACTTTCCAAATTAAAGAATTGCATTTTGTTTTCATTTAGGCACCCTAGGCTTTGCTTTATTGCATCATTAATTAGCACTTGAATGGTCAGAGGGACTTATTTGGTAACTGTGGATCTTGCAACACACTGGAGGCGTATATTAATGAAAGGCTAAAAGATACCCAGGAGTCTCTTATTGCCACATTAAAACATTTATAAATGGGATTTTAATTTAAAGTGCTGCTAAAATGAAAATAAAATGTTGTATTGATTCTCAGGCCAGATGCTTTTAGGAAATGCAGTGTGTGTATTATTCCCTCTTCAGATTATTTCTTCCAACTGACCTAGACATGCTCAAGAATGATTCTCAGAAGCCCAAATTCGGCACATAAGGCAGTATCACTGAGAGGCTGTGGGATGGCTTCTGGCCACTAGGGGGCAGAGGTTTCCCAGAACAGTGCTCTTTCATCCTGCAAACTGCAAACCAACATTCAAGGAAGTGTTGACTGTCAAAGCTGGCTAAGGCCCTACATTTACTCACAGCTGGAGAGTGTCTACTGAAATATAAAGTGCATATTTTATTTTGTATGAATTTACCAAATGCAGTAAGTTCTGTCCTCAAAGCATTTACTAAAACAGTAGCAAAAGTAAGGTTTGGCTCTTGTTAATGTTTAGTATTTTCTTCTCATGTATTCAGTTTTATTTCACTTTTATCTTTTACTTGGTGACACGTCAGATAAAATGATTTTTAAATAGTATGATGCATATGGGTTATGGCAGGAAGGAAGCTCCATTTTTATTTGAAGGTTAAGATAAATCATGTGATACGTTGCACTATTTTTATAAAAGTGATCAGTTTCAGGTAAGAATGTGGTATCTAAGATCAGCAGCAGAGTGTTACTTTTTTCGTTGTTGTTGTTATTGCTTTGTTTTCCCAAGAGCATTTCTCTTTATAACCCTGGTCGTTATGGAACTCTGAGGACCAAGCTGGCCTTGAACTCAAGAGATGACTTGGTTTCATGAATGTTAGGTGCACGCACCACCACCATTGCGCAGGGCAAAGCGTTTGTGTTTATTTGTCTTTGTTGATGTCGTTTGTTTTTGTTTTTTGCTTTGCTTTGGTTTGGTTATGGTTTCAAAGAGGGAAACATTAAAATACCTGGGAATTGCAGTATTTTTCAAAACTGCAATTTATAATTGACTCGTTTGCCCATTCATTCATTTCTAGCATTAGAGAGAGTGAGACCCAGGGTTCAAGGCTAGTGTGACCTATAACAAGTATGTTCTTGTTTCTTTTTAAATGAAATATTTTTCAAAATATTTAGCAGGGTGAGTCTTTAGAGAAGATTTTGTATGTATCTGTTTTCTCAATATATTATACATCAAAATATTTCTACATGAAAAGATGTGACAAAGGTCCAGTAAAGTGTTAAGAATGACTGAAATTAAGAGTAGACAGAGTATACAAACTAAACAGATTATTCCTAGATTCATTATACTTGGTCTTTCTAGAGAAAAAAAAAACAAATCATGGTTGACTTGTATTTGTGTGTGTGGTTCATTATAAGAGACTGAAATGTCCCTGATCCTTCTATGGCATATAGGTCCTTCTGCTTTCTTTGACGTTTGCTGGGATTTGTAATTATCAAAGACATACATAAATATCTGAGCATGGCAGCGAATGAGACTGCTTTAACTAAGGAGGGAAAGCCATCCTGAATGTGGGTTGCACTATGTCATGGATATGAATCCCAGACTGAATAAAATGGAAGCAAAAGAGTCATCAACAGAGCATCAGCATGAATCTCTTTCTGCCTACTGGTTGCGGGCATAATGTCAAAATCCACCTCTGCTCCCTGCTTATGGGATTTCTAATGTCGGGATGGACTCTACCCTGAGCTAAGAGCCAAATAAACTCTTATTTTATGCTTGTCAGATGGCTCGTCACTACAAGGAGCAAAGCAACTAATACCATGATCGCTTACAAGGGCAAGTGGAGTTTTCTCATGACTGTGAATGAGGTAAAAGTCAGTGAGACCTGACATGTAGTCTCGTGGAATGAAAGGGACACCTCTTCATTGGGTGTTTCCATGGCCTGGGTGACTTCATGCCTTTTGTTGGTTGCTGCTGCTGTGGACTATGATACGTCTCATCCATTGAGTATCCAATGCTTTGGTTGCGGAGCTGAACTCTGGCTGCATTGATCCTCTTTAGTGATTTTCAGCTTTCTATACTCAACACCCTATGGTGACTATGGCAAATGTCATCTGAGCTCTTCACTACAAAGACATCTGCAATAGACTTTTTTAGATTATCTAGTTAGGTTTATACAAAACAATATAAGAGCTGAAGAAATGGCTCAGTGGTTAAGAGCACTGACTGGTTTTCCAGAGGTTCTGAGTCCAGTTCCCAACAACCACATCAGGTCCAAAACCTAGCTCATAACCATTGGTCCTGGGACCTGTTGCCTTTTTCTGGTGTCTCTGAAGACAGCTACATTTTACTCATATACATAAAATTGATAAGTAAATCTTTAAAAATATGAAGAATGAAATAAAATGTTATTTCCAATCTATTTCTGCCTATGAGACTTGGCATTTTAATAACTCTTGGATCCAGTTTTGATCTTTTTTCAAATGATTATCCAAATGGTACTTCAGATTTAGCTTGCAAAGGACAATGCTGAGGAGCCTGAGATGGCCCTCATCACCACATCCCCATTTTTGTTTTCTGGAATCATCCATCTAGCTCTTACCTAAGAAAAGGATGACCCTCAGCATTTAATTCTGTTAGAGAAACTATTAGCAAATTTAGATAAAACCACGGTACAAGCCCTTGAAATAAACAGGAGAGGCACATATGTGAACTTAGAGAGCAAGGGAAGATGTGCAGGTATGGTGGGTCCTTTGGGTATGTATTATGGCTGCCACTTTGGTATTGTTATAGAATTCCTGAGTGTGCAAATGAATGGGTCTGTGTATCTGTAGCTATTTCTTTTGCCTCTTACTGAATTCTTTTCCTTTTGATTTGAATTCTGTTGTCCTTTTTTTTTAATTGAACAACTTTATTTAAAAAAAAGATAAATGTACAGATTTTAAGCATTTTTGCATGAAAGTATCCGAATACATTTTTGTCAGGACGTGATTTTTTTAAAGGTTTGATAGTATAAATTAAAATCTTACTAGTTGTAATGAGCATAAAGTACATGTAAAACAGGATGTAACCTGGAAATTGTCAAAGTTTTCAAGGTGTGTAAAGATTAAGTATAATGATTTTTCATTTTCCTTTTTTTTTTTTTTTTTTTTTTGGCCTTTGTTTTTTCTTGAACTTCATATAGTCTGTGAGTTGCTTCTGGGGTGTTCAGAGATTTCTGGGGTTGGTATCCAACTATTAGTGACTGCATATTATGTCTGTTCTTTTGTGACTGGGTTATCTCAATCAGGATGATATTCTCTAGATGTATCCATTTTCTTAGGAATTTCATAAAATCATTGTTTCTGATAGCTGAGTAGTACTCCATTGTGTAAATATGCCGCAATTTTTGTATCCATTCATCTACTGAAGGACATATAAGTTCCAGCTTCTGGCTATTATTAAAAGGGCTGCTAAGAACATTATGGTGCATGTATCTTTGTTAGATGTTGGAGTGTCTCTAAGGTATAAGCCCAGAAGTGGAATAACTGGGTCTTCAGGTAGTACTATGTGCAATTTTCTGAGGAATCATCAGACTGATTTCCAGAGTGGTTGTATCAGTTTACAACCCCACCAACAGTGGAGAAGTGTTACTGTTTCTCCACATCCTCACCAGCATCTGCTGTCCTCTGAATTTTTGATCTTAGCCTTTCTGGACGGTGTGAGGTGGAATCTTGGGTTGTTTTGATTTTCATTTCCCTGATGGCTAATAATGTTGAGCACATCCTCAGATGCTTCTCAGCCATTTGATATTCCTCAATTGAAAACTTTTTGTTTAGCTCTGTACTCCATTTTTTAAATAGGGTTGATTGATTGTCTGGTGTCTAACTTTTGAGTTCTTTGTATACCTTGGATATTAGGCCTCTATCAGATGTGGGGTTGGTAAAGATCTTTTCACAAATTGTTGGCTGCCATTTTGTTTTCTTGACAGTGTCCATAGCCTTACAGAAACTTTGCAATCTCATTAAGTCCCATTTGTCAATCTTTGACCTTAGAGCATGAGCCATAGGTATTCTCTTCAGGAAATTTTCTCATTTGCCTATGTGTTCTAAGGTTTTCCCTACTTTCTCTTCTAATAATTTCAGTATACCTGGTTTAATGTGGAGATGTGTGATCCACTTGCACTTGAGCTTTGTACAAGGAGATAAAAAGGGGTATATTTTCATTCTTTTGCATGCTGAGTGCTAGTTGGACCAGCACCATTTGTTGAATAGGCTGTCATTTTTCCATCAAATGTTTACAGCATCTTTGTCAAAAATCAAGTGACCATATATGTGAGAGCTCATTTCTGGATCTTCTATTCTATTCCATTGATCTAGGTGCCTATCTCTGTACCAGTACCATGCAGTTTTTAACACAATTGCCTTGTAATAAAGCTTGAGGTCAGGGATAGTGATTCCCACATACGTTTTCTTGTTGTTGAGGATGGATTTCGCTATTCTAGGTCTTTTGATATTCCAGATGAAATTGCACATTGCTCTTTCCACCTCTATAAAGAATTGGGTTAGAATTTTTATGGGGATTGCATTGAATCTGTAGGTTGCTTTGGGTAAGATAATCATTTTTACAATGTTGATCCTTCCAATCCATGAGCATGGAAGATTTTTCCATTTTTTGAGATCTTCTTCAATTTCCTTCTTTAGAAATTTGAAGTTCTTGTCATACAGGTCCTTCACTTGCTTAGTTAGAGTCACACCAAGGTATTTTTTTTTTATTGTTTGTGACTATTGTTAAGGCTACCTTTTTCCTAATTTCTTTCTCTGCATGTTTGTCCTTTCAGTAGAGGAACGCTACTGATTTGTTTGTTTGAGTTAATTTTATATCCAACCACTTTGCTGAATTTATATTTCAGCTGTAGAAGTTCTCTTGTGGAATTTTTGGTTTCACTTACATACACTATCTTGTCATCTGCAAACAGTGATGATTTTACTTCTTCCTTTCCAATTTGTATACCTTTGATTACATTTTGCTAATTGCTCTGGCCAGGACTTCCAGAACTATATTGAATAGGCAGGGATAGAGTGGGCAGCCTTGTCTAGATCCTGATTTTAGTGGCTTTGCTTCAAGTTCCTCACCATTAAGTTTGATGTTGGCTATTGATTTGTTGTATATTGCATTTATTATGTTTAGGTATGGACCTTGGATTCCTGTTCTTTTCAAGACTTTTAATATGAAAGTGTGTTAAATTTTGTCAAATGCTTTTTCATCATCTAGTGAGATGACCATGTGGTTTTTTTCTTTGAGTTTATTTATATGGTGGATTACGTTGATGGATTTCCGTATATTAAACCATCCCTGCATCCCAGGTATGAAGCCTACTTGATCATGGTGAATGATCATTTTGATGTGTACTTGGATTCAGTTTGCAAGGATTTTGTTGAGCATTTTTGCATCAATGTTCTTAAGTGAGATTGGTCTATTTCTGTTCTGTTCTGTTCTGTTCCATTCTATTCAGTTCCATCCCATCCCATCCCATCCCATCCCATCCCATCCCATCCCATCCTATTCATTTCCATTCCATTCCATTCTATTCCATCCTCCAGTCTGGTCTAGTCTAGTCTAGGTTAGTCTAGTCTAGTCTGTTGTATTCAATTCTGCTCTATTCTCTTCTAATATTATATATTATCCCCTATAGGCCTGACTTTTTATTAGTATATTATTATCCTCTAGAAGCCTATTTTTTTCCTAATACACAGAAAATGGTGGATCCAGATGAATAAGGAGTGCTTCACCCTGACTCTTGTGTGCCCCACAGACCAACAAAGACAACCAGGGTTCCAACTCATATGCAAAAGCAAAAAATCTTTATTCAGGCTCAAGCTCTGACCTCTCCAACCTGCCCAGTGCAGTGGATGGGCATGGAAGATACTGAGATGGTGTCAGTCTTGCCTTTTATACAGTTTAAGCAGGGGAAGGTGTGTTCCAACTTGGCAGTTACAAAACAGAAATGGTTGACATTTCAGAAATCATGGCTGATACAAAAATTTTAGCTAGTGACAATTTCAACTTGGTATATATAATTGTGGTTAACTTCAGTCATTTTCCTGGGACATTACTTTGGGCATGGGTGGAGTGACTGTTGCTGTGGGGTGTCTTAGTTCCTGGAACAAGCTGTGGTTTTTCAAGTTAATAAGTTCAAACTAAGCACATGCTGGACATAAGATGAAATGAGCGCTGGGCAGCGTTCTTCAGGGTGGTGGAGAGGCACATAGAGGAGCAGCAGGAGAAGAGATTATAGTGAGGTTATATAATGTGAGAAAAAAAATCTGTTTTCAATAAAACAAAAATGTAGACGAAATTAAAAAGAAAATAAAGATAAATGATGTGAAAGCAATGTTCACCAAATGACATAATTGAAGCCAGGTGGAGTCCACATAGTGGTTTCCAGGACATCCAGGGCTACATAGAATAACCCCGTCTAAAACCCAGAAGAAATGTGATGTCCATAAATTATATGATTGAGGTTAGTTATGAACAACACAAGGATGGAACTAAAGGAACGTGGTTAATTTTTTTTTAGGCAACAGCCACATGCTTCCTGTCTTTTCCATGTGTCTGAGGTTCATGGTCAAACCCTCATCACTCGTTTGTGCCTGCTTATGCACCTTGTCACTGCACGAGTTATCTCATTAAATACTTGTAGTTGTATACACATTATCTGCCAAGTTAGCATTATGTTCAACTGTAATGCTAGCCACGTCTGACATAGCTTAGAGCCCACGGCTGTTTAACCCCAGCAGTTATCCTGTCTGCAGATGTTTCTCTTGGCAGAGAACTGTACTGTGACTGACAGCTAGTGATGATGACAACTTCTCCTGACACTGTTTGGTTAACACCTTGGTAGGAGTCCTTTATCATTTTCCTCGATTTCTCTTGCCACATGTCACAACTGTAAGTAGCCTCCATACTGGCTGACATTTGACTTGATGATAAGGTAATTGTTTGCCTGCTCATAACTATATTACACACACACAAATATGCACACACACATTTATGTACACATGCACGCATCACACTCACAGATATAAGCACATACACACACCATACAGACACCACAACAAAGACATAATGCACTGTACACAGATGCACTACACACATACACAAACACACTCCACACTCCCTACATTCACATATGCACACACACACACACACACACACACACACACACACACACACACACACACAGTGTCACTAAGATGAATTTCTGAGCTCATATGTGCATGTCATGGAATCACCTAGATACTGAACTTCCTCCCATCTTCTGTCTAACATTGCCTTGCAACTATGTTCATTTCCGACACAAGAAATCTTCTATTTCTTGACTTTATCTTTAAAAAAAGAGCAACAGTTATTATTAGGGTGGCCTAGAGACATGGTGAAACATCTACTGCATGTATCAGATTTCAGTGTATGCTCATGAGAAATTTCTGCAAGTATGTAGCAAAATGGCCAGGAAACTTTCCATCATCAATCTTCTGTCCACTGAGTGGCAAAGCTAGAAAAACAGTTTATACTGTTTTTTGGGCATATATGCGAGTGAGCCTTTAGAGATATAAGGGTATGAAATCTCAGATTGACAAGTGCACATTTCAACACAACCTTATGCATTTAAAAATCTGCAGTTTTACTTAACAGATGGCTGCATATAATTGGCCTAAGTTGTATTCATTTCAGAAAGGAAAGAAAAGGTAAAGCCACCTCCTCTGTATCAACTTAAATATATGGAAAGGTCTCAGAATATTAAAAAAGATCAACTGAACTTTGGGGGACTTAAGTGTTTTGATGAGAAAGCTTTACACCTAGGGTTGTCACTCTGTTAGGGGTGGTGGTGACACCCTCCATTGTATTTTTTTCCTCATGATTTTATCAAGTCCATAGATTACAATTAGGTTTCATTATTTTCTAGAATTCCTATTATGCATTTATTACCAATTGTTTTTATTATTTCTTCTTACAAGTCAGAGAAGTGTTTATTTGAATTATCCTGTGATGCTTACAGTGACTGATGATATGGAGCGGTGAGCAGTGGAGGTTAGGTTTGAACCCAAGGCTGAGTGCAGAGGCAGCATGCCTTCTCCAGGTTACACAATGCTCTCTGTAATAAGACTCCTTCCCAGTGAACAGAATAATCAAACCACTTCATATAGTAAAATCGGCATAGGTTTATTTCTGACTCGGCAGAAATATCTAATAGTGTCAGAATTACTGGAAATATCTATGATGAGCCTCGGAGTGTGATAAAAGAGGATGATCTCCAAGTCCAGCATCGATGGCTAAGCCTGAGCCCTGTAGTGTTACACACTGTATGATTTAATGTAATGTTTGATGGCTTACTAAAAATTATATTTTTAAAAGTCAAACTAATTCCAACTAAGGGATTCTTACTGCCTGCTAATATTGCTTTACACTGGTATTATAAGGGATGCCTTTTTGGTGTTTGTTCTGGGTCATTATAACTGAGGTTTGTGTTTAATGGACATGAAGCAAATCCGAAAACATTTCCTTTATACTATTCATTTGTCAATAACACCATTTAGTAAATGGACTGGAAATATGGACACACTTCAGCTAATGTCTATCATTATTAAATTTAAAAATCAATAAAATTTCTAAGAATTCTTTGAGTCCTCTATTTGAAGATTTTTTTCATAAACTTAGTTTATCTATAAAATATTTTCTGATTTTAAATTTCCTATAATCTAGTCTCAAGTGGTAATTTAAGCTTATGTTTACTTAACTACTATAGTATAGCCTAAATTTTAATTATTAATGAATATGTATCAGTGGAGGAACATATAAAGTCTAGATTGTACAACTACTGAGTGTGTTTGTTGCTATTTTCCTATTTATAGGTTAATAATATAAAGTGACTTTATTGAATAACTTTTGAGAGAGATTTCAAAACAGTTATAGGTTCTAAAGATAATTTTTAAAAGTAACATTTGACAAATCCTGGCATAAAAAGAAATTGCTTATACCACATTCATGGGAGGCTATGTTACATGACGGTATCTCAGGGCTCTAGAAAGTTGGCTTCTGACAGGACCTTTCACCTAGAATAGAGATGTCTTCTGATTGTACCCATCCCAGCAGACATTTCGATTTCCATGGAACCATTACCCTCAGAATGTGTTCCCAGTCCAACCACAGTGTGGAGCTGCTGCGTAAGTAAGTCAGCTCTCCAGGTGACATGGTGTATTGAGCCTGGTAGAGAACATTTTAAACAGTCCGAATAAAGTGGAGAGGCAGCAGAGAAAAGTGCTCTTTAGGCTTGAGTGGTGAGATCCGCACTTTGAATAAAGAAAGTATGTTTACAGATGTGTTCCCCACCACATACAGTGAGTGAAGCTTTGGACTAAGCTGGGTAGCTGCTCAGACTGCTTTTGAAGGCGTTTAAGTGTGTCATGTCTTCCTGGCCTAGTTCTTGAACCTGTACATCAGGCCTGTGTGTAGTCACGCGTCCCTTTATTTAAAAAAAAAAGAGCATGAAAATGTGGGGTTTTAAAATATAGAATGGAAGAACACTATCATAAAATACAGGAAAAAGAATAGAGAAACCTGAGCTAGTTACAAAGTGTTTCCACATTCTTGCAAATCTAAACATTTACAGTGGTCTGGTTACAGGCTAACAGGATTTCTGCTTTCTAAGTGTAGAAATAAAGACCCGGAGAGGTTTGATCATCACTGAGATGTAACCAAGATCAGATTTGCTATTAACATCCAACATTATCTCAGCTAATCCCAGGATATGCTCCTGTGCTTGCTGCTATTTGTTTGTTGTGTTAGGTCTTTTAGTAATGTTATCCCCTAGGTTCCAAGGCAGGGTAGCTAAGAGGTGCAACAAGAAGGAAAGTGAAGTGGAAAAATGATGTGAGTCTCCATAAATTAAAAATATTAAAAAATACAGTAGGTGACCACTTAAAATAAACTATCCAACCTGATGCTTCTGAAAAGTAAGCAAAACTCTCAGTACTTTCCAAATGTTCGCATCATTCCCATTCTGTACCAACGTTAAAGTGCTGCTCAGAGACAGTTAGAGAGAGGGGCATCCTCGGTTGTCTTGATCCTCTGTCACTGATGTAATAATTCCCAAAGTCACATTAACCTCAGTAGCAAAGATCACAAATGCTTCAAAAGTCAGCAGTCTCCTTTTTCATTGGTCTTCTGCAGATTCCAGTAGTCTATCGCTAATAACTGATAATGTATTGACACTTCTAATGGCTATTTGAATCACAAAACCCAAACTAAGACTAACCCCACAGTTTCCCCCGATAGATTACTGTTAAAATTACTTCTGTATAGTTTAAGCCAAAGTGTGTTGCAGCTGCTACATTAACAGAAACTGAAGCAGCTCTCCCAAAGTGATGACTGGGTGTGTGTGTTTGTGTGTGTGTGTGTGTGTGTGTGTGTGTGTGTGTGTGTGTGTTTGGACCTAAAAAAAAAAAAAAGCAATAATTTAAGACCTTCTTAAGTTCATGGAGGTCAGTTTTTATCCTCTTTTAGGTACTCACTAAACACTAAAATATATTTGTATTCATAAAGCAGAGTTTATATATGGTTGTTTGTTGGCCTTTATTACCTTGTTGTTAGGTCAAAGAAACCCAGCCCCCCCACACACACACAGCTTCTTCTTATCTTGAATTACTCAGACACACCTGTTAGCGTCCATCTGAGAGCACTCTTCCCCTGCAGGACCTCGAGAGAAGCTTTGTAACTTAGAAATTTCCATTAGCTTTTCACCAGCTGCCAACATTTGGGCTGTGGCGGCACAGTACAGAGGTGTCGCTGCATCAGGCTGCCAGATTGTAAATGCTTCTCTAGAGTGACAGCAGGAACCTCCAGACCTCACATAAGCTAAGCACATTCCTGGAACAGAGCCAGGTTATTTGAGCACGTGGATTCTGGGTAGGTCTCTACAGAGCAGAAGCCATGAGCATCAGAGTCAGACTTACCCTTAATGCAGTTTGAAGGTCATGAGGTGGTGTGGTTTGGAGGTCAGGCCTCGGTGAAGACTGGCTAGCTTTGCCAAGTATTTGCTGTAAGAGAAGATATTTTTGAAAAGATGCCAAGTCCTGATCTTATTTCTCCTAGTATCCCAGTAAAAAAGTTTGCATTATAAATTATATACTTCGAGAAAATCAGTAAGTATAAAAGTAGAACTTTGCACAAGATCTAAATAAGTCAGCATTTTAAATAACCTTCTCCTCCATATTTAAGTACTATCCACACATGTAAAAATATTTAAGAAGGCATTATATAGCCTGGTGTTCATGGATTATCTCAACTGAAAATTTTAATTAACTTTGAGAAGTGCTTATAAGTGTTCTTAAATATATTTTATACATCTGTTTACATAAACATCTCATGCTGCTCCTTGTACGTGTTGTTTGATATCAATATGCAGATATGCAGAGACACACCCATCAGCAAACACAAATTACAAAAAAGCCACAAACCAGAAACACACCCACACACACCCACACCCAGACTGACCCCCCCACACTCACTCACCCCCCCACACTCACACACACACACACACACACACACACACACACACACTCACACACACACAGACAGATACACACACACATACACACACACACAGACAGACTCACACACACACACACACACACACACACACACAAACACACACACACACACTCACGTGGCATGCAATGTAAGAAAAATGCCCAAAAAGTTAAGAGACAAAACAAAAATTCACAGATACCATTGAGTCTGTTCTTTGTTGGCTATCTCTTGCTGGTACAGGTCTAAACCTTAAAAAGTGTTTTGTATTCCCAGTGAGACCCTTCTGGAGGAAACTAAATTTTCATTTGTGAGTGTTTATCAATTGGAGATACCTTCTGGTTTAAGGGCATATGTAGACATGTTTCCATTTTAACTCTCAGCACTGGGGCAATGTCATTTCCAGACTCTACAGGCCCCGAGTTGGTTACGAAAGTCTCTGTTAGTTAATATGAATAGTTTCCCTGTTTTTTTTTTTTTTTTTTTTTTTTTTTTTTTGATGGCCTTCCTTTTGTGGTATTTTCAACTCCCCGAAGGGTTTCCAATGTTTTCTTCTCCTCTTCTGTATGGTTCCATGAGTCAGGGAGGGAGAGATTTGATGGAGACATCCCATTTAGGACCAAGTGTTACAAGGCCTCTGACTCTACATTGCTCGAATGTGGGTCTCAGTATTTTTCCATCTACTACACGAGGAAGTTTCTCTGCTGACTGCTGAGTGAGATGCTTTTCTATGAGAATTGGAACATGTTATAAGTTCCTTGAGCAGAGTAGTATTAATTGGTTTTACCCTCGTTCTCTGAGAATCTACTTTCAGATTCTTGGCCACATGAGCAGTTTAGAGAATGGGTTCCCTCACATGGAGTGAATATTAAATCCTGTCAAAAAGTAGTTGGTTAGACCCACCAGTGTTGTTCCATTATCTTGCTATATTGTTTGCAGCTCACCATTGTAGATGGAAAGTTTTGTAGCTCAGTAAGTTTTTACGTTACCTCTTTGCTTGTGTGCAGAGTGAGTACCTTCCAGTTCCATAAATACTAGTTGGTAGGGAAGCATTTTCTAGGAATATAGAAACTTGACTTCTCCCTATACAATGAGTTCCATAGATATTATCCTCACCAATATATCACCATCAATTTATGGAGAGCAATCAGTAGCATCACTAATAGTTTGGGTTGTTTGTTTGGGGTTCCCATGAGGCTCATTTCCTTCACAACTCAGTAAGATGTAACTCATTCCGAAAACTGGAGTCTTCTTATGAGAGATGTGCAGTATTGGCTCCAATTCCTCACGATTAGCTGATTTCATTTAGGTCATATTTTAGGAGCCTTTTCCTGGATTACAGTTCATACAACTCATGAAATGGCCTTTAGTTTTAGCTCTCCCCCCATGCTCTCTCTCTCAACCCCCTTCCCAGTTTGACCCTCTTGTTCCAGTCCTATACAATCTATCCATGACTACTATCTTCATCAATTTATTTCTTCAATGTCGTAATTTTTTTTATAATACAAGTATTTATGTAGCTTGGTTGGTGCTATCCCAAGATTTTTTTTTTTTTTGAGGCTATTCTGGAAGTATTGCATTCCTGATTTCTATGTCCATTTGTAATTCATATATCTGAATGCTCTTGAAATGTGCGTGTTAATTTTGATGTATTTCTACTTTTCTGAAAGTGCTTCACAGTTATAGGAGTTTCCTGATAAAATTTTTAGGGTCAGAATTCTTTTAGTTTGAAGTCTATTTTGTCAGATATTAAAATGGTTACATCTGCTTGTTTCTTGGGTACATTTTCTTGTTTTTTTTTTTTTTTTTTTTTTTTTTGTTCATTTTCTTTAACCTGAGATAATAATCTATTCTTAGTATCTTTTTTATTGGTTGTAGCAGGACAGATCATGTTTTTGTTTCCAATCTGTGAGTCTGTCCATGTATTTTTGTAAGGGAATCAGTACTATCAAAGATGTATATTGATTCTTAGTATTTCTTATTTGGTTGGTTTTTCCCGATGGTGTTTTTTTTTTTTTTTTTTTTTTTAGTTCTTAGTCTGAGATCATTTACTCCTTATGATTTTTGTGCATGGCTAACTTCTTTAAGTTAAAGTTTTCCTTTGAGAGCCTCATGTCTAGTTGTATTTATAAATAAATGCTGTGCAAATTTGATTCTACTATGGAATGCCTTTATATGTTGTGATTGACTCTCTACTGTTTATAGTAATTTGGGCTGTCATCTGTGGTCTTTTAGAGTCTACGACACTTTGTATAGTCCATTTTGGCCTCTAGAGTCTTCATTGAAAATCATGTGATATTCTAATAAGTCTGTCTTTATATGTTATTTTGCCTTTTTTCTTGCAGCTTTTAATATTCATTCTTCATCTGTACATTTGGTATTTTGACCATGTTGTGTCGTGGGAAATTGCTTTCCTGGTCTAGTCAATTTGTGTTCTGTATGCTTCTTGTACTTTGACAGCTGTCTCCTCTAGATTAGGAAAAATTTTTTCAATGACTTTGTTGAAATCATTTTCTGTGCCTTTGACCTGGGTTTCTTTACTCTATTCCTAGTATTTTAAAAACTGGTTTGTTCATACAGTTTTATATTTCTTGAGTGTTTTTTAAAGACTTTTTTAGATTTAACATTTTCTCTAACCATGCCACTCATTTCACTGTTTTGTCTTCAATGCCTGAGAGTCTGTCTTTCAGCTCTTGTGTTGGTGATATGTGCCTATGAAGTTCCTGTCTGACTTCCTCAATTTTTTATTTCCAAATTCTCCCTGTGTTCATAGCTTTTATTTTAATAGATTTTATTTTTACTTTTAAGTCCTGTACACTTTTGTTCATATACTTTAGTTGTAGTTTGTTTTCACAGATTCCATTATTTATTTATTTATTTATATGTATTTAGTCATATCCTATTAAAAAGTCTTTGTTCATATTTAAAAGCTATTTCGAAAGTCTAGCCTTGTACTTCTGTTCTATTACATTTTTCTGGGCCTACTAGAATATAGTAGAGTTTAGTATGTAGTATATAGTATATAGTGTATAGTGTATAATGTATAATATATAGTATATAGTGTATAGTATAATATGTATAGTGTATAGTGTATAGTATATAGTATATAGTGTATAGTGTATAATATATAGTATATAGTGTATAATATATAATATATAGTATATAGTGTATAGTGTATAATATATAGTATATAGTGTATAATATATAGTATATAGTGTATAGTGTATAGTATATAATATATAGTGCATAGTGTATAGTATATAGTGTATAGTATATAGTATATAGTATATATTATAAAGTATATAGTGTATAGTATATAATATATAGTGTATAGTGTATAGTATATAGTATATAGTGTATAGTATATAGTATATAGTGTATAGTGTATAGTATATAGTGTATAGTATATAGTATATAGTGTACAGTATATAGTATATAGTGTATAGTATATAGTGCATAGTGTATACTGTACAGTGTACAGTGTATGCACAGTGTATAGTGTACAGTACATAGTAAACAGTATATAATATATAATTAGTACTATAATAGGGATTCCAGCTCTAATGGAGTCATATTGCCCTGGCTATTATGTGGTGTCCAGGCATCTATATTTGTCATGATTATATTTCTTAATGTTGATATCTAGCTTGTCTTTGCTCAGTGGGCATTTTGTTCCTTGGTGTTTCTTGCCCTTTCTGGTTCTGAGGAGCCTGTGGTGTCTGTGCGCTGCCTAGAAAATGTTCTT
Source organism: Micromys minutus (assembly GCF_963924665.1). Taxonomy (NCBI): domain Eukaryota; kingdom Metazoa; phylum Chordata; class Mammalia; order Rodentia; family Muridae; genus Micromys; species Micromys minutus. Next base: position 40,678,909 of record NC_137974.1, read on the forward strand.
TGTCTCACCAAGGTGACCTCTGGGGATTCAGGAAGAATGTGCTTCTAGGCATTGGGACTGACAAGCAGGAATGAGGATGTGGTAGCATTTGGGGAGGAGCTGAGAGTGTCTACAGAAAGGAGGAGCTAGGTCTGCTGGGAATCTGGTTCCTTGGCCAGCATAGCAAGTTCCCAGGGAGAGACTATCTGGGGTGCAATAAAGGGATACAGTGAGAAAGAAAGTACTTAGGAGAGGATCTGTTTAAGTTCCCAGGACTGGGGGCAGAGAGGAAGAAAAGCCCACAGTGAATGATCTGTTCTTATGCTGGGGATGAATAGAAAGATGCAAAAACAAAGTAGTCATTACTCATTTTAGAATTACCCAAAAAGGCTTTACAACTGATTGTAGAAAGGAGAGCTGGCAGAAGGACTGGAGGAGAAGAGGGGAATTGCAAACCCATGGAAGAACAACATGGGCTGGCCTGACCACCCAGTTCTCTCAAAGACTAGACCAACAACCAAGTAGTGTATCTGGAGGGATCCATGGCTCCAGATACATATTTAGCTTTGGTGGTTGAGCACCCTTGTAGAGGCAAAAGGGAGGGGGAAGGGTGGATGTGGGATGGGGGTTGGTGGAGGGGTAACTGGGAAGTGGGATAGCATGGGATGGAAGGGTGCTGGAGGGGGTATCAGGGAAGAGTGATATTTGAGATGTAAACAAATGGAATGATTAATTAAAAGCGACAATAATAATTTTTTTCACTAATAAAAAGCAAAACAAATAATTGCACAATTAAATTATCATATAGGATTTTGCCATTGTTAAAGATGTTGATCTCCCACATCCCAAACATGCCCTGTATTTGATGTATAGAAAAGAAAGAACACTCCAACCTTATTTACATCTCTGTGTGCTCTACTCTCCCCACCGAATTCTCCTAATATTTGTAATTCCATACTCTGTAAGCACTGCTGTTGGAGTGTGTGGTACAGTAGGCAATGTGGGGGACAATAGCACATGAACTGCTGGCATGAATTAGCATGAATCCAGACATCATGATACTTAAGTAAGCAATTATTGTAGCATCCTCCCTCTGACAGTGAATGACTGCCAGAGGAACCTAAGGTATGCTTCTTTCAGTATGATGAAACTCCTATGGAAGAATTCACAATGAAAGAGTAAGGACCTTGGTTTCACAGTTGGAAAATCCATATTCCACTGGGTCATTCATTGTGTTGCCTGTTCTCTCTGACTTAATAAAGGATAAAATCTGCAGCACTAAAATCAAGGGGAGAGGAATTATCTTCTTAAATAATTCTTTCTTCACCTTAGCCAGCTGTTTTCTCGATCATATTTTATTACAATTTTATTCATAGTGTGTCTTTATAAGAAAAAAGCTGTCTGTCATAGAAGAACTCAGTAGTTTTTGCGTAACAACAGATATTTTAGATCTGTGTAGAATATACTTCCTGTAAGTAGATACCCAGGAAAGTACGAATTAGGAATCTTCAACTCTTAAAACTACAGAACATCTGTCCTCCTCTCCTCACAATTCCCTCTTTTGGTAAAATGGAAGGAGTTTGCCTTGAGATTGGAGGCCTTACCTTTGTAGCTCTACTCTACTGCCTGGGAGTAGTGCTGTCATGGTAAGTAAGATATCTTAGCTGGGTTTCTGTTGAAACTTGCCTCCCTAAGTGAGATACTATAAGAATTAAAGAAGATGCTGGGTATCTATATGCTGGATATATGTGTGCATGTGTGTGTGTGTGTGTGTGTGTATGTGAATACATATATAAAAATATATATGAATATATATATATATATATCTTTCCACAATTCTGCACTATCAAGAAGTTTTGTCTTAAAACTCTTTAATTCAGTTTAATAGCTCTAACTGTTAATTATCTTATCTTATTAATTCTGAACATAATTTGATACATTCATAGAATATTCCACCTTATATTTATATGCTATTTTATTTGTACTATCCTCCAAACACAAATGTATAATGCCATTTTTTTAGGCAAACCTATAAACTTTCTAAACATTAAATAAGTAGATTGCAAAAGGCATTTTTAAACAAAATCTCACAGGATCTCATGAAACTCATTTTCCCCCCATTCGCACCAATGCAACAGAATTCAAAGAATTAGATATGAATATCATTTAAGAGAATTTTTCCCTTGCAGCATTTGCTTGGCAGCCTCAGAGATCGGTGGAAATGGCCCTTACACCTGTAGATGGCACTCTTGTACCAGACAGAAAGAGGGAATCATTATGCACAAACTTTCCATGGCACTCATGGTCAGTGTCAAGGGCATGCTCCAAAATTCTTACAACGCCTTATTCATTCATTCATTCATTCATTCATTCATTCATTCATTTATTTATTTATTTATTTATTAACTAGAAAATGATATTGAGCACCAATACTTTTTTTTTTTGGTGGAAAATTAAGTATTGCCTGACATGTTTTACAGTAATTCTGTCTGCTTATAATAAAATACTTGAGAGGAAAGAAAGAAAAGTTGAAATAAAAAGTGAAAAGCAAATTGTCTTGGTAAATTATCTAGTCATGTCATAGAGGTTAGCATTAACTAACTAAATGATCGATATTACATATGGAAGCTATTTTATTTTCCCAATGAAAATTCCTGGAGGGAGTCTTGAAGGCAAATGGAAAGTTCTCTCCTCATACTCAGTGTGAACTGTTTCTGTCAGTGCTGTTTCAAGGCCTGTTACTCCAAATGTTGCTCATTGAGTCCATATCCATGTGCATCAAATACTGCACTGGACTTAATAACAAATATCACTGGGTTTGTTACCCTCTACTTTATCATGAACAGTGATACCTTAAAGCTGAGATGATTAAAATATTGTGATAAGATTATTATCACATAAATTTGATCAAAGATATATAAAGTTTTGATTCTCAAATTATTTAAATTTAGCTTTTATGTAAAAAAAAACTGCATATTCTTAGTTTTTGCTGGTTTTGGTGGTATTTTAGTAGCCTTTTCTTTATTATGACAAGGCAACTGGGATCATTAACATAGAGCTATTATTGGACTCAGAATTTTAAAAATTCCAGTCTATGATATCTTTCTTCACTGGCTCTGTGCTGAGAAAAAGCATCATGGTAGAAGGTGTGGTGAAATTAAACTTTGTACCTCAGGGCTATGAGGCAAAATAAGTAAAAGAGACTGAAGTCACACTCTTTTTTAAAGGCACAGCCCCAAAGTGCTAAGGACATCCTACAAGCTCCCTGTATTGCTATTCTGAGAGTCAACATTTTAACACATGGCTTCTGGGGAATATTTAATATCTAAATTTGGGAAGTTGTATGGATGGACCAAAACTAAAATACAGTATCCACCTCTCTTAAGAAAAAAAAATAAGTGTATAGCACCCTCTCAGAGTGGGGTACACCTAGAAATTAAATCATTAATAACTCAAGAGCTAAGAAAATAGCCTTATGGCAATTTTTGGTATTTAAAAATCATTATGTTTAATCAATACACACCAAAAAAAACTTTGACTATTTCCATGTTACATTTTGTTTTATATGTACTTTATGCTTATTGTAACTAGTAAGATTTTAGTGCACACCACACATCTTTAAAAAATCAAGTGCTGACAAAAATATATTCATATAGTTTTATGCCGAAATGCTTTTAAAAATATGTACATGTAACTCTGTTTTTTAAAATAAAGTTGTAAGAAAAAAAGATAGCAAAATTAAGGAAAAGTACAGAATGAAATTATTTCAGTTGTAGCACTTGCAAGTCTGAGTTCTATGCTAGGCCCTGGAGATAGCATATCTATCATGTATAGGTAATGTTAATGTGGGATACATAGGAAGATAAAGCAAGCATTATTATCTGTGCAGTCATTGCAACCTATATCAATGATACATAACTGATGAGTGGCTCACAGTCAAATCAAAATTAAGTTTGTTTGAATAAACTGAGTCAGGCCTCTCTTGATGGTTTGGTGCAGTTTCTCTGACTACATCTTAATGATGGCCATTGAAAGTTATTTTGTACATTTACACTTAACAAGTATACTTAGATGACATATAAGTATAATGTAGTAAATGTGTATAAAGTGAACATCCAGTAATCATGAGACATTAGATATTAAGCTATTGAAACATCCATGTCTAGCAACAAGGGTTCTGTGCTGTAATACAGAGGAAATTCTGTTATGGTGCATGAATCATTGCAGTTGCAACAGAAGGCAGTCACATCATATCTACAGTAAGAAAGCAAATGAAGGGTGCACCAGGACATCTTGCATGATCCCTTTTCATTAGTCCAGAACCTCAGTCCATAAACTCAGTCCTAAACTCAGACATGTAGGGTGAGTGTTTACCTGCATTAAGTGACTATAGACTTGCCCTTACAGACATGCTCAGAGGTTTGCCTCTTAGGTCTACTTATGGTAGATTTGCCTCTAAAGTCTACCAAGTTGAAATTAGTTTAACCACTATACTCTGTAAACATACAGTTATATCTTCTTTTAATGTACAGTCTCCTCTCTTACTAATGTTAGTGATCATACCCCTCCCCATGCCTCCATGAAGCTGCTTCCTCTCCCAACCACACTCTTCTACCTTAACACCTTGGCATTCACCTACACAAGGAAAATGAGCCTTCACTCGACCAAAGGCTTTTCTTCCCACTGATGCCAGAAAATGCTGTCTTCTGCTACATATGCAATTGGAGCCATGGGTCTTTCTATGTGTACTCATTGGTTGGTATTTTAGTCCCTGGGATCTGTGAAGGGTTTGGTTTCTTGATAAAGTTGTTTTTCCCATGGGGTGGCAAAACCTTTCAGCTCCTTCAGTCTCTAACTCCTTTGTTAGGGTCCCCATGCTCAGCTTGATGGTTAGCTGCAAACATCTGAGGAGGCATCCATATCAGGCTCCTGCCCATAAGCACTCTTGGTATCAGCAATAGTGCATGGGTTTGATGGCTGCATAGTCTATTGTTGATTTTAGAGCATAAGCCACTGGTGTTCTTTTAGGAATATATCCTCTGTGCCCTTGTGTACAAGGCTCTTCTCCAGTTTCTCTTCTATTTGTTTCAGTGTATCTGATTTTATGTGGAAGTCCTTAATCTACTTGGACTTGAACTTTGTATAAGGAGATAAGAATAGACCCATTTTCATTCTTTTGCATGCAGACTGCTAGTCAGACCAGCACCATTTGTTGAAAGTGCTTTTCTTCCATTGAATATTTTTAGCTCCTTTGTCAAAGATCACGTGACCAGAAGTGTGTGGACTCATTTCTGCATCTTTAATTCTATTCCATATATTTACCTGCTTGTATCTGTACCAATATCATGCAGTTTTTATCACAATTGCTTCATAATACAGCTTGAAGTAAGGATGATATTTCTATTAGAAATTCTTTTTTTGTTGAAAATAGTTTTCCTTATCCTGGGTTTTTTGTTATTCCAAATGAGTTTGCAAATTTCTCTTTCTAATTCTATGAAGAATTGAATTGGTATTTTGATAGGGATTGTGTTGAATGTGTAGATTGTTTTGGCAAGATGGCCATTTTTACTCTATTAATCCTGCCAATCCATGAGCATGGGAGATCTTTCCATCTTCTGAGATCTTCTTCAATTTCTTTCTTCAGAGACTTGAATTTCTTTTCATTCAGATTGTTCACTGGCTTGGGTAGAGTCACCCCAAGATATTTTATATTACTTGTGACTATTGTGAAGTGTGTCTGTTTTCTAATTTCTTTCTCAGCTCGTGGAAAGCTATTTATTTGTTTGAGTTAATTTTATAGCCAACCACTTTGCTGAAGTTATTTATCAGCTTTAGGAGTTCTCTGGTGTAATTTTGGGGGTCACTTAACTATATGATCATCTTCAGATAGTGGTATTTTGACTTCTTTGTTTCCAATTTTTATCCATTTAGCCACCTCTTGTCGTCTAATTGCTAAGGCTAGGACTCTGAGTACTATATTGAGTAAATAGTGACAGTGATTATTTCCAGCTCAAAGTGCCAGAAAACATCTTCCACAAAAACATACAAAAACACTTCCTTAACCTGAAGCAAGAGATGACCATAAATGTTCATGAAGCGTATAGAACATAAAACAGATTAGACCCAAAATAAAAGTTTTCCTATCAAATCTTAATCAAAACATTAAATGAACAGAACTAAGAAATAATATTAAAAGCAGTAAGGGGAAAAGGCCAAGTAATATATAAATGGAAACCCATCAGAATTGTACCAGACTTCTCAACAGAGTCTCTAAAAGCAAGAAAATCCTGGACAGAAGTCATACGGACCTTAAGAGAACACAAATCACATTCAAGTCTACTATACCCAACAAAACTCTCAATCATCATAGAGAAACCAAGATATTCCATGACAAAACAAAATTTAAACAATATCTATCTATTGAACCAGCCCTACAGATGATACTTGAAGGAAAACAGCAACATAAGCATATTGTATAACCCTAAGAAAGCACAATAAATCAATTATCTCATAACATACCCAAAGAAGAGAATCACACATACATAGTGATACCTCCAAACCCAATCCAAGAACACATGAAAACCATAATCCACCACACCAATTAGGCTTTATCCCAGGAGTGCAGGGATGGCTCAACGTATGAAAATCCACCAATTTAATCTTTTATATAAACGAACTCAAAGAAAAATTCACATGATCACCTCTTGGATGCTGAAAATATTTTGAGAAAATCCAACACCCTTTCATGTTAAAAGTCTTGGAAAGATTAGTAATTCAAGTCCCATACCTAAACATAATAAAAGTAGTATGCAGCAAACCAGTCTCCAATATTAAATTAAATGGAAGGAAACTTAAAGCAATTTCAATATAATCAGGAACATGAAAAGGCTACCCACTCTTTCCCTATCTATTCAATATATTGAAATCCTAGCTAGAGCAGTAAGACACCAAAAGCAAGGGATACAAACTGGAAAGGAAGAAACTTTAAAGGTATCACTATTTGTGGACAATGTGATAGTATACACGTACATGACATTATAGTACTCTTCAGTTGCTGGTGGGATTGTAAACTGGTACAACCACTCTGGAAATCAATCTGGTGGTTCCTCAGAAAATTGGAAATTGTTATACTTGAAGACCCAGTTATAAAATCCTGGGAATATACCCAAAAGATGCTCCACCATACCACAAGGACATATCTTCTCTTTTATGTTCATAGCACCCTTATTTGTAATAGTCAGAAGCTGGAAACAATCCAGATGTCTTTCAACTGAAGAATGGATACAGAATATGTGGTTTGTTTACACAGTGGTATACTATTCAGTTACTAAAAACAAGGACATCATCAATGTTGCACAGAAATGGATCGAACTAGAGAATATCCTCCTGAGGTAATACAGACCCTAAATGACATGTATGGTATGCACACACTGATAAGTGGATAGAGTTAAAAAAGTATAAAATATCTATGATACAACTCACAGACTTCAGGAAGCTTAATGAGAAGGAAGACCCAAGTGGGCATACATGAAACCCATTAGAAGTGGAACAAATAATTTTGGGATGCAAAGTGAGGGAAGGATGTGGGTGGGAGAGGGTAGGGCGAAAGAATGGACAAAATCAGATATGGTGAGAAACAGGAAGAATGCTCAGAAGGCCAGAATGTATTGAAATATTCAGCAGTGTGGGATAGGGTGCAGTGGGAACTTTTAGAAAGTCCCAGAGACCTGACCTGTGAGAGGTTCCCAAGACTAATGGGGATGACATTAGCCACAGTGCCTAACATTGGGGAATAAAACTGGATGAAACCACTTCCAATAGAGAGACATTGCCCTAGTTGGTACTGAGGGCTATCCACCCATCTTCAAAAATTTAGACTTAGAATTGTTCCTGTCTAAAAGAACTGCAGGGACAAAAATGGAGCAGAGACTGAAAGAAAGGCCACCTAGTGCTCAGCCCAACTTGGGATCTATTCCATGTATGCACACCAAATCCTGACACTACCACTGAAACCATATTGTTCATGCAGACTCAAGCCTGGCATGGCTGTTGTCTCAGAGGCTCTACCAGCAACTGAACAAAACAAATGCAGATACTTACAGCCAATAATTTAATGGGGGTTGGGAACCAATATGTAAGAGTTAGAGAAAGGCATTAAGGAGCTGAAGCAGATTGCAACCCCATAGGAAGAACAACAGTGTCAACCAACCTGGACCCTTCAGTGGTACCAGAGACTAAGCCAAAAATCAATAAGCATTCAAGGGCTGGTTCATGGCCCTGGACACATGTGTCTGCTTTGTATGGCCTCAATAGGAGAGGATGAGGAAACTTGATGCCTCAGGGAAGAGGGTGGGTGTTGGTAGGCAAGTGGGGTGTGAAACATCAGGGGCAGGAGGGAGGAGGGGGGAAATGCAATGAAGAACTTGAGAAGGGAGGACCAGGAAGTTGGGCAACTTTGGGAATGTAAATAAATAAAGTAACTTAATAAAAAATTATGACTCTTTCTCTACTAAGTAATATAAATTGCACAGTCAATTTCTTGTAAGAAAAAGTACTTTTGAGTACTTTTGAGTAAACTTTAACATTGTTCTCCTTGACACAGGATATTTCCCTGTCACTTAGGTGACTGCTGTTCCAAGTTACTAGTCCTTTAGTATGTGTAGAACTAATGCTTTGAATCCTACATATAGCACCTGTTATGTGTAGTGTTAGATGCATTTTTGTAATGAATGAACCACTTTGAAATATCAATACTATTGGGATCATTTGTTCTGCAGAGTGTTCTAGGGGAGACCATGTTACAAGCTTGTACTGACTGTACTCACTAGGCAAGTAAGTGGTCATGTATAATTTACTCAGACAATTAAAGCCTTCTAGACAATGACAAAACTATAGTAGTCTAATTCACTCTTCATATTGCCCAAAGTCATGCAGTATATGCTTATGTTCCACATTAAATACTTGACCATGATAAGAATAAATTTTGAAACCAATCCAATAAGCATAAAAAATAGATAAAAACAATGACAGAAAAGATCAGATTATAATTAGTCCACATTAGCATTAGATTTGAAGGAAGAAATTAGAACACCATACTGAGCAGATGTGGGATAAGGAATTGGGGAAGAAACTGAAATGTGTTGAAATTTCAGATAGTGGTAGATCATTGGTCAGAAAATTAGAATTTGTAGTGGCTCTGTAGTGACCATACAGTAAGAGAAATTCATCTTTGCTCCATGGAGAAGTGAAGTGTGTTCTGTCAACTGAGGTTTGCATTCTGCCTGAGAAAGTTCTTGCTGTTTGATATTGGATAAACTGTCTTTAAGCATTTTATGCCTGACTCATTGTCTTCATCTGAAAGGACAGAATTTGTTATTTACCCTGTAGGATTGTGGAAATAAAATGTAATCAAAGTCAAAATGCCTGACTTGGTATTTAGCATATAATGCATCTCCAATAAATGCCTATTTCTATCTCCATTTCATAACACTACAACAGTTTACCCAGCTGTGATAGATTGATATAAACATATCACAAAATATTTCTCTTATTTTTTGAGGAGATTAAATTTTTATATAATATTATAATAATACTTATTCAATGGTTATTGCAAATTTTCATGCTGAGCACTTTCTCCATGGATCAGATGTGTGGCTGAGAGAACACATTTAATTCTCACAGCAATTTTCTCTGCCATTTGCTTTTGTAGAATTGATTAGTTACATATGGGGGCTCTGTGATAATCCATGACAACAAACAACATCCTACTAGGAAGCCTATGATTTTAATCATTAAATTACAATAATGTTTTTGATGATACTCATCAGTGGTGCTAACAGTTGCCGATTTGTGAGAGGGGAGAAGTATATATCAATGAATGACAATATAGCTATTGTGAGTTCTTTAACCCCTTTTATAACTTTTGAATTTTCACAAGCAGCAGGCTCTTCATCTACCCCCTTTGAGTGTAGAATCAGATAAACATGCCTATCTGCAATGTTACCTTCAGGATTAAATGTAGCCTTTTGTGGGTGGCATCTAAACACATTTATATGTATAGAGAAGAGCATTGAACTATTCCTGGTGGTGTCAGAAAATAAGCTGTCAGGTTTTATAGATTGAAAATATTTGAATCATAATACTCATGACGACTGGAATAAAATAAACAAAAGCTCTTTTGTACAGTTCCAATAATAGCAGCAGAGATGGAACTAAAAATTGTAAACTCCAAGAAAAATAAAACAACAGGTATATACAGCATTGGGAGTATGGCCAAAAAGAGCACAGAAAATTGGCCATAAGCAGAGAAAGGTAGCTGTTGAAGTCTCTATTCATTTGATTTTTGGCCAAAAGCATTGTACAAATCACAGAAGTCTAAGTAAGTAGAATTTAAGAAAAAAATGCAGATTGTGGCTTCAGGATCCAGATAATGAAGTTTGAACTTTCAAGATGGACTTGCCAATGTTTGAGGGGTCAAGAAGGAAAACCAAAGTGATGAAAGCACAATCCCACACAGGGCTCCTCATTCTCTTGGACGACTCTATGGTGGTTAAGATAGAGAGTTTCCAAATATTGTAAGATACCATGGCAGCCGAGGGGAAGATGAGAAAGAAGGTCAGGATGAGCTCAGCACACATCTAACACCATCTCACATCACCAGAGCCAAATTAACTATGAGAAGGAAAACTGCAAGAAGCTGGAGAAGAAAACACCAATACCATTAATTTTATATAAACCACAAAGTTCAGTCCAAAGTTTAAAAACATAATTTTCTATGGAGACTGCAGTGGAAGTTTTCCCTAATAGATTAAATAATAACGAAGACAAGAAGCCAATCACTGGGCGAGGAGGCTGGGCTCCCAGATCCAAGAGAGGAAGAGAGAAGGTAGGGTAGAGGCTTCCTTTTGTACAGCGGGAACAAGGTGGACAAGGTGTAGACTGGGGACTGATAGTTCCCGTGGTCTACCAACAGAATATATCTGACATAGAGTAGTTGGTGAGTTTAGGATGATAGATTCTGAGCCCAGCTCTTGTGTTATCTGTTGATTCTAAGCTAAGATTGTCTAGCTTTTTCCATTTCGCTGCTATTCAACTGAACTTCAGAGCAGAAAGGGTTTGGCAGCAGCCAGCCATGGGGGTTAAATGACTAGGAATGTGAGCAGGTTCCTTGCGAAGTGAACTGCAAGAAGTTGGGCAGATGCTACTTGGGGTTAGCTGTAGAGGTGGTGAGACCTCTGGGGCCAGAGAGTAGCAGGCAATAGAGTGGGTTAATTTTTAATTATTACATGCAACAGGGGACAATTTTGGGAACTTGGATAAAGAGTCAAAGGGAAACAACTTGCTATTCAATCACCACACATGTAGTGTGTACACTGACTGCAGTTTACAGGTCAGATATTAGGTATGCTGGAGGACTTGAAGCAGATGTCGTTCACGTGAATAGGACATTTGGAGCATCTGTGCCACTGTTGACCTATTTATAAAGAAAAATACCTGAAAATTCTGAAAATCAAAGCTAAGTGAATGTGTGCATGAAGCTTTTGGAGAGAGATGCTAAAGAGTAAGTGTGTTAAAGTGCGAATGCTATGGCATTATCCTAACCAAGGGTATAAATAAATAATGGTCTTAAAAATTCAAACTCAGGAACACGTGGGACCATGTGATACACTGAGCCACGTGTGTAGTTAAGAATGTTGAAAGGGTTATAATAAAACATTTGGAGGAGAGACAAAGAGTCCCAAATTTAATGAAAGAAAAACAGCTAAACACTAAACTCAATGAACAATCTCAAAGCAGGGTACCCATGAGAATTACTATGCAGAAAACAAAGATGAGTGAATGATGAACAGATGATTTAGAGTCTCAGCACACACTGCAACTACCTTTAGAGAGGGAAAGTGTAAGACAAATGTCAATGGGAAGAGATTCTTTGAAACTTTGTCAAAAATAAATCTTAGCTTTCTTTCTTGAGAATTTAATAGCAAGTTAGATAGCTAAGAATTCAAAGACTGCATATCAAAGTCAATGATGCCCTCTCATCGCCAATGATGAAATTATTATGAAATCTACCTGCAAATGTCAAAAGGCATGGAAAAACTAAAGGAAGCTTGAAATTTGTATATATAACAGGGATACTTATACTACTGTAAATCTAAAATTAAGGTAAAACCAGTACCTACTAAAATACAGAGCTCTCTTTAGAATGAAAAAAATCATTCACCAAGACAGAAGAATAGGTATATTTCTGTTACCATCAGCAAATAAAACAAATTTGAAAAGTTGTCAATGATTATTCAGATAAATATATTTTTGCATGTGTCTTTATATATATTTGTCACATCACACAAAAGTCAACAGAATATGGATCATAAAGTAAACATAAACAAATACTAACATAGCTTTTTAAAAGTTCATCTTGAAATGCAGGCTCATCAAAAATTATGCTACAGGAAAACAAAGGCCCAACAGAGTAAATATGAAAAAAAAAATCTTTACTCAGCATTTTTCTCATGAGTTTTTATGACATAATGCCAATATTTAAAAAATTTTAAGGGACAACCTAATAGAAGAACAAAAGATACAAATGTGTGAGCTGCTAGTTGAAATTGTGATCATTATTTGAGTTTAAGGCCCAGATTGTGTCTTAGGTTGAGAAGACGTTTGAACACAATGTATGTGGGTGCTGTGATGGCCCACATCTGTATTCTCAGGTACTGTGGAGGCTAGAACAAGATGGTGTGCTTAACACTAGCTTGAGGTGCATAACAAGGTCTTATTTCAAAACAGCAAAGGCTGTGATTGTAGCTGAATTACGCAGCATTCTCCCTGCATGCCTTGGAACTTGAGTTCAGTTTATTGAACTGATAAATGACAAGAGTTGGGAAGTAGGGGCATAAGGAAAGGAAGAGGCACTGGTTTTGATTACTGATGATTGACAAACTAGGGATGTATATACTAGCAAAGCAACGTCTGTATGTTGAAGCGTCAGAGAGAAATGAAGATGTAGAACAAACCGGCGAAAGTATAAGCTGTGGTTGTACCTTGATGAAGGTATATAAGAATCTTTGTAAAGGTTTCTGTTTATAATACTGAAACCTAATAGTGAAAGCCTATATAACATTTACCTTGAATAAATGTTTACCTACAGTAGCTTCTGGTTCTATGGAACTCTGTGACTAATCTCCAAATTAAATGAGTATTTATCAACCCAGAAAACAAAAAAAAAGTATCAAATTAAATAAATAAATAACATTGCCTATAGCCATTATGACAAATAAAAACAAATGCTAATTGCAAATAGTCTACATCTAAATCTTTATGATTGCTTCTGTACACATAACCTGCTGTGGTCTAATACCTTATGTTGAAGACTTGTGACAGTGTATTTGATGTGTGGTGGTAGTGGGAGGTAGTGACTGAGGAAGCAAATTTAGACCAAAATGTAAATCTTAAAAATACACTTAATTGCTAAATGCTACTATGCACTTTCTAGAAAAGCATTGACAACAAATAGGTACCAAGATACTGATGATTTTGGAGAATGTGGTTATCAGTAGGTCCAAAGCCTGAGTAATTTTTTTTAAGAAATCATATATAGTTTTTATTATTGGCTTCTGGTCATTGTTGTTTAAAACTTTCCTCTTTAGTTTTAATAATGTAACATCTCATACACAATTACGATGATATCACTAATATCTGCAGACCAGAATATTTTCTTGTCACAACTCAGAAAACAAGGCATGCTCTTGGGTCTTCTAACAGTGTGGTTTGCTTCTTGCCTTGAACACATGCCCAATTTTTATGCCCAGAATCTAGTCTTTCATTTTATTACTGATGGTTCAATCCTAAGCAATTTATGCAATATGCTCTTTTTAGTAAAACTTACATTTACACATGCATGACCATACTTCAGTCGTGAATTTTCTACCATATAAATGTTAATAGTAAGATAAATTTCAGTAAGTTTGAGTATCACTTGAAATATATTTTTGAGGTTTATTTTATGTTTTAAAATAATTTTGTTTATACATGCTACCATATTTGTATGAACACCTTTTAATAGGGTGATTCAGCAAATTTGTGCCTTTTGCATTAATTTTTATCTAAATTGCTCAAAGATTTTAAAATAGGGGAATCAGAAATTAATACTCAATGTATATTGGCATAATTGTCTTGGCTTATATTTTTTTCTCTGAGAAAAGGTTTTTTTCCAATTTCTAATGTTTGTGTACACTTTTCTGTCTAATCTACAATTTATCCAACATTCTTTTCCCCCCCTAATTTTCTTTTTAAATCCCAATTTCAATGGATCCTTGAAAGATCTTATTTCTTTAAGAAGTGAAAATCACTCCAGGCTTTTGGTCTCCTTGCCACTCCTCAGTGGACTCTATCATTGCTCAGTTACTGGGAGTCGAGGATCTATTCCCTGAGTGACAATATGGGTCGGGGTCACCTTTATGCTTGTTAGAGAAGATGCCAATCCGAGACCTTTAGTTTAATGACCCAGCATCTTCTGAATAAGTTATGGTCTGGGACATTTGAAGCTTCATTAGCCGTTTGGCCACAGGGAGAACATTAAATTAAAAAAAAAAAGGCAAGAAAGGCACAAACTTGGAAGCTGGCTTTATTTTTGTTAACTTTTATTAGCCCTGATGTGTTGGCTAGTTTTTAGCCAGTAGAAACGTTTTGTGTAACTTGTTTGTCACTTAACTTTCACAACTTTTCTAAATCTGTTAAGTGTCACTCCACAGCCATGAGTTTGTTTTCAGTTAAACAACTCTTACACTAAACTCTTCACAATGAATTTGGAACACCTTCGCTGCAAAGTTAAAGTTGGGTGTAATTTGGTTACAAAGAAATCTGAGAATGTGGGGGTCTCTGAATTGAGAGTAAATACTTTTCTCAACAGATACATCCTGACCAATCTTTACTCCATCCCTGTCTCTCAGTGTCCCCCAATGTCCCCTCTTCCCCAGATCCACCCCTCAGCAAAGAGCAGGCCTAAAAGAGAAAGAACAAACATGACAAAACAAGACACAGGAAGACAAATCTAAATCCTGAGTCCCAAGACTGGAAAACACACTAAGAAGACAAATGTCCAAAGAGGAGGCAAAGTATGGCAGCTGTCACTATTGGGCATCCTACACAATAGCAAACTCATCAGCCATTATACAGATGCAAAGAGGAATTGGTGCACACTCAAGCAGGCTCTGTGCTTATCACTCCAAATGTCTGAGAAAAGGCCAGATTATTTCCATGCTATTTGTACCAGTTTGCAACCTCACCCAAAATGGAGGAGTGTTCTTTTTCCCAATTCTTGCCAGCATCGGCTATCACCTGAGTTTTTTTTTTTTTTTTCCTTTTTTTTTAACAACTTTATTTTACAAAACAAAGATAAATGTACAGATTTTAAGCATTGTTTGCCTAAAATTATACAATACATTTTTGTCAGTACTTTTTTTTCAGATTTTAAAATAATTTTTACATAAAACTGTATGAATATATTTTTTAGTCAGTACTTGATTTTTTTAAAGGTTTGATAGTATGCATTGAAAACTTAATAGTTACAATGAGCATAAAGTACATGTAAAACAAAATGTAACATGGAAATAGTCAAAGTTTTCTTGTTGTATAGAGATTTTTTTGTTTTGTTTTGTTTTGTTTTCATTTCTTGGACTTCATACAGTCTGTGAGTTGTTTCTGGGGTGAGGTTTTGATCATAGACATTCTGATTGGTATGAGCTAGAATCTCAGGGTGGTTTTGGTTGCATTTCCCTGATGACTAAGGACTTTGAACATTTCTTTAAGTGCTTCTCAGCCATTTGAGAGATTCCTCAATTGATAATTCTCTGTTTATCTCTGTATCACATTTTTAAATTTAGTTATTTGGTTTGCTGGTGTCTAACTTTGTGAGTTCTTTATATATCTTGAATATTAGCCCTCTAACAGATGTAGGGTTAGTGAAGATGTTTTCCCAGTCTGGAGGCGGCCACTTTGTTCTTGTAGTGATGGTGTCCTTTGCCTTACAGAACCTTTTCTCTTTCATGAGGTCCCACTTATGAATTGTTGATCTTAGTGCATGTACTAATATATGATAAAAATTCAACACTTCAGCATGTCCATCTCAAAAGAGACAGACAACTGACTATAGGGATTCCCATACTGTCATGATTGTGAATTTGGCATTCACAGCCCATATACTAGGGTATCAGTATAGATGCCTATCAGTGGTTGACTGTATAGGTGAAAGAAATGTATTTACAACAGGATTAAACTCAGTCAATAAAGAAAAATTAATTCATGTCATCCACAGCAAAATGGATGGAATTGAAGATCATTATGTTATATAAAATAAACAAATCTCACAAACAAGGATTTCATGCTTTCTTACATATGTGGAATTTAGAGAAAATAGAAATGGACATGAAGATAGAGGTCTTAGTTTCTTTTTTTTTTTTTTTTTTTTTTTTTTTTTAGCTTTGCAGTTTCATGAGGTCCCATTTATCTATTCTTTTTTTTTTTTATTTTTTTTTTACAATTTTTTTTTTATTTTTTTAAACGACTTTATTTTGCAAAACAAAGATAAATGTAAAGATTTTAAACATTTTTTGCTTAAAATTATACATTTTTGTCAGTACTGTTTTTTCAGACATTAAAATAAATTTTACATAAAACCATGTGAATATGTTTTTTAGTCAGTACTTGATTTTTTTCAAGGGCTTGACAGTATGCATTGAAAACGTACTAGTTGCAATAAGCGTAAAGTACATGCAATACAAAACGCAACATGGAAATAGTCAAAGTCTTCTTGTTTTGTGAATATATGTATATTTTTTGTTTTCTTTATTTCTTGGACTTCATACAGTCTGTGAGTTGTTTCTGGGGGAGTGCAAGCCTCTGGGGTTAGCATCCCACTATCAGTGACTGCATATTATGTCTGTTCTTTTGTGACTGGGTTATCTCACTCAGGATGATCTTCTCTAGATGCAGCCATTTTCTTAAGAATTTGGTTAAGTCATTGTTTCTGGTGGCTGAGTAGTATTCCATTGTGTATATGTACCACAATTTTTGTATCCATTCGTCTTCTGAAAGACATCTGGGTTCCTTCCAGCTTCTGGCTATTATAAATAGAGCCGCTATAAACATTGTGGTGCATATATCTTTGTTGTGTATTAAAGTGTCTTTGGGGGTATATGCCCAGAAGTGGAATAGCTGGGTCTTCAGGTAGTACTATATCCAATTTTCTGAGGTATCGCCAGACAGATTTCCAGAGTGGTTGTATTAGCTTGCAACCCCACCAACAGTGGAGAAATGTTCCTCTTTCTCCGCAGCCTCACCAGCATCTGCTGTCATCTGATTTTTGGATCTTGGCCAATCTGACTGGTGTGAGGTGGAATCTTAGGATTGTTTTGATTTGCATTTCCCTGATGGCTAAGGATGTCGAGCACTTCCTCAGATGTTTTTCGGCCATTCGGTGTTCCTCAACTGAAAATGATTTGTTTAGCTCTGTACCCCATTTTTTAATAGGGTTATTTGATTCTCTGGTGTCTAGCTTTTTGAGTTCCTTGTACACCTTGGATATTAGGCCTCTATCTGATGTGGTGTTGGTAAAGATCTTTTCCCATTCTGTTGGTTGCCGTTTTGTTTTCTTGACGATGTCCTTAGCCTTACAGAAACTTTGCAATCTCATTAAGTCCCATTTGTTAATCTTTGACCTTAGAGCTTGAGCCATTGGTGTTTTGTTCAGGAAATTTTCTCCTGTGCCTATGTGTTCTAAGGTTTTCCCTACTTTCTCATCTAATAGTTCCCGTGTATCTGGTTTAATGTGGAGATCTTTAATCCACTTACACTTGAGCTTTGTACAAGGAGATAAGAACGGGTCTATTTTCATTCTTTTGCATGTTGAGTGCCAGTTGGACCAGCACCATTTGTTGAATAGGCTGTCCTTTTTCCATTGAATGTTTACTGCTCCTTTGTCAAAAATCAGGTGACCATATACATGAGGGCTCATTTCTGGATCTTCTATTCTATTCCATTGATCCACTTGCCTATTTCTGTACCAGTACCATGCAGTTTTCAGCACAATTGCCTTGTAATATAGCTTGAGGTCAGGGATAGTGATTCCCGCAGATGTTTTTTTGTTGTTGAGGATGGATTTCGCTATTCTAGGTCTTTTGTTGTTCCATATGAAATTGCACATTGATCTTTCCAATTCCATGAAGAACTGGGTTGGAATTTTGATGGGGATTGCATTGAATCTGTAGATTGCTTTTGGTAGGATGGCCATTTTTAAGATGTTGATCTTTCCAATCCATGAGCATGGGAGATCTTTCCATTTTCTGAGATCCTCCTCAATTTCTTTCTTTAGAGGTTTGAAGTTCTTGTCATACAGGTCCTTCACTTCCTTAGTTAGAGTCACACCAAGGTATTTCATAGTTTTTGTAACTATTGTGATGGGTACCTTTTCCCTAATTTCTTTCTCCACATGTTTGTCCTTTGAGTATAGGAAGGCTACTGATTTGTTTGAGTTAATTTTGTATCTGGCCACTTTGCTGAACTTGTTTATCAGCTGTAGGAGTTCTATGGTGGAATTTTTGGGGTCACTCAAGTACACTATCATGTCATCGGCAAAGAGTGATGTTTTTATCTCTTCCTTTCTGATTTGTATCCCCTTGATCTCCTTTTGCTGTCTAATTGCTCCAGCCAGGACTTCCAGTACTATGTTGAATAGGTAGGGAGAGAGTGGGCAGCCTTGTCGAGTCCCTGATTTTAGTGGGATTGCTTCAAGTTTCTCGCCATTAAGTTTGATGTTGGATGTTGGTTTGCTGTATATTGCTTTTATTATGTTTAAATATGGGCCTTGGATTCCTGTTCTTTCCAGGACTTTTAACATGAAGGGGTGTTGGATTTTGTCGAATGCTTTCTCAGCGTCTAGTGAGATGACCATGTGATTTTGGTCTTTAAGTTTGTTTATATGGTGGATTACATTGATGGATTTCCTTATGTTAAACCATCCCTGCATCCTAGGGATGAAGCCTACTTGGTCATGATGAATGATGGTTTTGATGTGTTCTTGGATTCGGTTTGCAAGGATTTTGTTGAGTATTTTTGCATCAATGTTCATAAGTGAGATTGGTCTGAAGTTCTCTTTCCTTGTAGGGTCTTTGTGTGGCTTAGGTACGAGGGTTATTGTAGCCTCAAAAAATGAGTTGGGTAATATTCCATCTGATTCTATCTTTTGGAATAGTTTGGCGAATATTGGTGTTATATCCCCAATAAAGGTCTGATAAAATTCTGCACTCAACCCGTCTGGACCTGGGCTTCTTTTGGTTGGGAGGCTTTTGATGACTTCTTCTATTTCTTTAGGTGTTATAGGGTTATTTAGATGGCTTACTTGGTCCTAGTTAAACTTTGGGACCTTGTATCTGTCTAGGAATTCGTCCATTTCCTCCAGATTTTCCAATTTTGTGGAGTATAAGTTTTTGTAGTAGGATCTGATGATTTCTTGAATTTCCTTAGTTCCAGTTGTTATGTCACCACTTTCCTTTCTGATTTTGTTAATTTGGATACTCTCTCTTTGCCCTTTAGTTAGTCTGGCTAGGGGTTTATTAATCTTGTTGATTTTCTCAAAGAACCAACTCTTTGTTTTGTTGATTTTTTCAATGGTTTTTTTGTTTCTATTTGGTCTATTTCTGCCCTAATTTTGATTATTTCTTGCCGTCTACTCTTTTTGGGTATATCTGCTTCCTTTTGTTCTAGTGCTTTTAGCTGTGCTGTCAGGTTGCTGATGTGAGCTCTCTCCAGTTTCTTCTTGGAAGCACTTAGGGCAATGAGTTTTCCTCTCAATACTGCTTTCATTGCATCCCATAGGTTTGCGTATGTTGTGTTATCATTTTCGTTGTATTCTAGAAAGTCCTTAATTTCTTTCTTTATTTCTTCTTTGACCCAGCTATCCTTTAACAGAGCATTGTTTAGTTTTAATGTGTATGTGGGCATGTTGTTGTCTTTGTTGTTGTTAAAGACCAGCCGTAGTCCATGGTGATCTGAGAGGATGCATGGGAGTATTTCAATCTTCTTCTATGGATGGAGGCTCATTCTGTGTCCAATTATGTGGTCAATTTTCGAGAAGGTGCCATGGGGTGGTGAGAAGAAGGTGTATTCTTTTACTTTAGGATAGTATGTTCTGTATATATCTATAAATTCTAGTTGGATCAAAGTCTCTGCTAGTTTTGCAGTGTCCTTGTTCAGTTTCTGTTTCCCTGATCTGTCCATTGGTGAGAGTGGGGTGTTAAAGTCTCCCACTATTATTGTGTGGGGTGAAATGTATTTTTTGAGCTTTAGTAGAGTTTCTTTTATGAATATGGGTGATTTTTTATTTGGAGCATATATGTTAAGGATTGAGAGTTCCTCCTGACAGATTTCCCCGGTAATGAGTAAAAAGTGTCCTTCTTTATCTTTTTTGATAACTTTTGGTTGGAAGTTTACTTTATTTGATATTAGAATAGCCACTCCAGCTTGCTTCTTGGAGCTGTTTGCTTGGAAGTTTTTTTCCCACCCTTTTACTCTGAGATAGTGTCTGTCTCTGTCTCTGAGATGAGTTTCCTGTATGCAGCAAAAGGCTGGATTTTGTTTATGTATCCAGTCTGATAGTCTATGTCTCTTTATTGGGGAGTTGAGACCATTTATATTAATACATATCAAGGAATAATTGTTTCTGTTTCCTGCCATTTTTGCTTTTTTGGGTTGAGTTGTGTCTGTGTTTTTTTCTTCTTTTAGTTTTCTTGTTTAGGAGTTTTCTTGTTTTTACTAGGCTGTATTTTTCCTCCTTGTATTGGGCTTTCCACCTATAATTTCTTGTAGTGCTGGGTTTGTGGTCAGATATTGTGTGAATTTTGATTTGTCTTGAAATATCTTTGTCTCTCCATCGATGGTGATTGATAGTTTTGCTGGGTATAGCAGCTTGGGCTGGCACTTGTGCTCTCTTAAGGAGTGCATGATGTCTGTCCAGGCTCTTCTAGCTTTCATAGTCTCTCTTGAGAAATCGTGTGTGAGTCTGATTGGTCTGCCTTTATATGTTACCTGACCTTTTTCCCTTACTGCTTTTAGTATTCTTTCTTTACTTTGGGCACTTGATGTTTTTACTATTATGTGTCGGGAGGTATTTCTTTTCTGGTCCAACCTATTTGGAGTTCTGAAGGCTTCTTTTATGCTCGTGGTCATCTTATTCTTGAGGGTTGGGAAGTTTTCTTCTATGATTTTGTTGAAGATATTTACTGTGCCTCTTAGTTGATACTCTTCTCCCTCTTCTATTCCTATTATCCTTAGGTTCCGTCTTCTCATTGTGTCTTGTATTTCCTGGACATTTTGGGTTAGGAGCTTTTTGTTTTTTGCATCTTCTCTGGCTGTTTTGTCTATGTTTGCAATGTTGTCTTCTGCCCCCGAGATTCTCTCCTCGATCTCTTGTAATCTGTTGGAAATGCTTGCTTCTGTGACTCCTGATTTCTTTTTCTGGTGTTCTGACTCTAGGGTTATCTCTTTTAGAGCTTTCTTTATTGTGTCAATTTCTGTTTTAA
This sequence comes from Micromys minutus, assembly GCF_963924665.1. Classification (NCBI taxonomy): domain Eukaryota; kingdom Metazoa; phylum Chordata; class Mammalia; order Rodentia; family Muridae; genus Micromys; species Micromys minutus. The sequence goes on from NC_137974.1 coordinate 40,700,460, forward strand.
TTTCCCTCTTTCATTCCTTTATTTCTTTGGTTCTGTTTTCGTCTCGTTCTTTGAGTTCTTTGAGTGTTTTTCTTGTTTCTTCTTTAAAAGCTTCTGAATTTTTTTGCTTTTCCTCCCTTTCTTGTTTAAGTAACTCTATCAGCGTCTTGAGGCATGATTTCAGGTCTGTGTCTTCTTTCTCTGGAGTGTTTGAAATTCCGATGTTTGCTACTATCGGAGAGCTGGGTTCTGGTGTTGCTAGATTGTCTTGGTTTTTTTGGGATATACTCTTTCTCTTTCCTCTTGCCATTTTGTTGTCAGTGATATGTTCTTGCATTTCCCTTGTATCTGGTCTGTGTCCCTGGTACACTTTCCGTGTGCACTCCCCAGAGATCTCTCTACTCCCTGGCAGCCCAGGTTCCGTGTGGCAGCTGGGCCAGGCTCAGCTCTGCGTACTGAAGTCGCCTCCGGGTGGGAACAGATGTTCCTAAGATCTGTTCCTGGTCACAGATGCTCAGCCTCTCCGAGCCACCTTTCCGGCTGGCAGGTGGGCCAGGCTCCGCTCTGCATCCTGAAGTCGTCTCCGGGTGGGAACAGAAGTTCCTAAGATCTGTTCCCGGTCACAGTTGCTCAGCCTGTACGAGCCGCCTTTCTGGCTGGCAGTTGGGCCAGGCTCTGCTCTGCGTCCTGAAGTCATCTCCGGGTGGAAACAGAAGTTCCTAAGATCTGTTCCCGGTCACTGGATCGGGGAGGACAGGGCAGGTCAGGGCAGGGGGTGCCCTTTCCGTGTGCACTCCGCAGAGATCCCTCTGTTCCCCCGCAGCCTAGGTCTCCCACTCACCAGTTGCTCAGCCTGTATGAGCCGTCTTTCCGGCTGGCAGTTGGGCCAGGCTTCGCTCTGCGTCCTGAAGTCGTCTCCGGGTGGGAACAGAAGTTCCTAAGATCTGTTCCCGGTCACAGTTGCTCAGCCTGTACGAGCCGCCTTTCCGGCTGGCTGTTGGGCCAGGCTCTGCTCTGTTGAGGTCTTAGTTTCTAATTATTAAGTATTAATATTGAGGTGTGAGTGACCGTGTTCAGAAGCCTGGAAATTAGAGACCATGATGAATGGTGTCTATAGCGAAGGAATATTGAGAGACAATATAATGACTACTACATGGATGTAGAAGGGAAAATTCTGAGGTTGGAAACTCTAATGAAGGAGATGAGAATGAACCTAGCAAGGCAGAAGAATCAACCAAAGGGAAGTGTATATGAAAATTGTGTGTATGGTTTTGTGTCAACTTGGCACGAGCTGGAGTTATCACAGAGAAAGGAGCCTCAGTTGAGACAATGCCTCCATGAGATCCACTGTAAGGCATTTTCTCAACTAGTGATCAAGGAGGGAGGGCCCAGGCCATTGTGGGTGATACCATTCCTGGGCTGGTAGACATGAGTAACAAGAAAGCAAGCTGAGAATGCCAGGGAATCAAGCCTGTAAATGACATCCCTCCATGGCCTCTGCATCAGCTTCTGCTTCCTGACCTGCTTGAGTTCAACTCCTGACTTTCTTTGGTGATAAACAGCAGTGTGGAAGTGTAAGCTGAATAAACCCTTTCATTCTGAACTAGCTTCTCGTTCATGATGTTCTGTGCAGGCAAAGAAACCCTGGCTAAGACAAAAATGTTATTTGGAAATCTGTTATGCTGTATGCTAGCTACAATATATTTTTGTAAAAAGAACAATGAATATGTCTCAAGTCACACTAATAATATACAACATGGGCCCATTTCTGCATTTTACAATGCTTCTCCATATGGGTATATGAATAGTAGGATATTTGTTAACAATTTCTTAAAATATGAATATTCTATATGGAACACAGAAACTGATTTTTCTCACTTAAAATTCTGAAGTCTTTTAAATAGTTAGTTGATACATACATATTTGATTTATATTGAGGAATTGCATAATTTTAATAATTGTTCTTACTTATTTTGACATTTTAATATTTCACAATTTACATTAACATTTAAAATAAATTAACATTTATTTTTACTTCTATTTTTCTGCTATAAATATATTATAAGTAACAATATACATGTTTGTAAGCAGAGTAATATTTCTATAAGGATACATGTATGTTTGAATATATATATATATATATATATATATATATATATATATATATATATATATATATATAATGTTGATATATACATATACGTGTTTGATATATAATCAAATTTGGGAATTTTTATATTGTATTAGGCATTTAGCAATCTCTCAAGCAATTTTTTAAAACTTGTTTGTCTTCTTCCTTCGAAGTACTTAATAGATTCAGTTTGTAGCTGCTTCAGGGTATTTGGAGGATGTTATGTTTTTATAAATGACAAAAGTTAATTATATGTAACTTAAGACACTTTTGAAGGTATAACCATGTGGTTATGTGAACGGTTTTCTGAATAGAAGACAAACTGTTTCAAACAGTCTTTGATGCACATGCTTCAGGTGGGGAGTGTGCAGAGCTTTGATCAGTTTCTCTGGATTAGCAACCCATTCATACACAAGAACTTTGAGTGTTGATGCTAAAATCATATTTTACAAATGTGTGAGAAGATTGCTTCAAACCATTAAGAAGATCTTACTATTCAACCAATGTGAATTATAGGTTACCGCAGGGTGATAGGAGATATGGTGGCTCCTTTTCATATAGGCTGATTTTTTCAGTGTTTTCAGGTCTTGGAATTTTGCACCTAATTCAGTGACAATTAATCAAATTAAAGTTAGATACACAAATTATGAAACTCTAGTACTTAGGTTTGGGTCTTAATTTGTACAAGCATTTTATTCCTTGCTTCTTTTTCTTTCTTTGGTAGCATAAGCAAATCATTCTCCACCCTTAAGACATGCCATGTTTCCAAATACCTTCATGAAATATTGCCATAGGCTTGATTTAGAGTGAATTTCCCCCATTTTAGTCTGGGGGTGGGCGGTGACTCATATACAACAGAAATCAGCTCAGTTGTAATTTCTTCCTAGTGTATTTGTAAACTTTTGTTTATCCTTACCACTTTCAATTAAATATGCATTTTATTAGCATTAGGGATACATATCATTGTCTCTCCCTGTAAGGGACTGTGCCCTTCTTATCTTTTGTTTGGCATCCCTTTGTGTTATTTGGTATCTTCCAGAAAGGTTCACACAGATGAGATCCTCAGTAACATTTGGACAAAGGAAAGTGTGTAGATGGAATAGGCTACCTAAATTATAAGTAAATCAGTCTAGAGGAGTTATAGCTGCCAACTGCCTCCATTGCTTACAAATCCTGAGATGATTTAATTGAAGGAGTCAGGATCTAATGGAGCTTAGGTCAGTGTGTCTTTAAAAACATTAATCTAGGGGAGAAAAACATTCCAATAGATTGTACAAACAAATCATAAAAATACAGGGAAAAGTAGCTCTGTATGTGTTCCTCAACACATCTGAGCCTGTTATTTTATATTTATATTTACTATTCATGATATCACATATATATATAGTTTTGAAGTTTCCAGTGATAGAACACAATGATTTCTGAGTTCTTAGTTTTGTATTTTAAAGCACATTTAGATGCTTTTAATTATTGTGTAATACTGAAATATTAGTTTTAAAGATGGGATTTAATGCTGCATTTAAATGTAAATAATGATTAAAGAATTCTAATGGTAACAACACATTGTGATTACAATTGTCAGTTTTAAGAATCTGGAAGTGCATTCTTTCTTGAAAATGCTTTCACCTCAAATTTGCTGCTATATCCCTGGGAGTCAGAACCAAAGTGTAGTCATAATATTTCAATTTGATTATTATCTGCTACCTCTGGAATTGTGAAATATATGAATTTTTATTTCCAAAGAGTTGTGAGACCTAGTCTCACTGCAGATGCTAATACACACAGAACAATCCGTATATGAATTCTGAAGGAGCTCAGAGAGAAGAGCTTGGTCATAGAGACAGATGAGTAAGGATACTTCCCTGACAGGATCATCACTATGTTTCTTGTCAAGAAAATGGATTTCCATTGCAAGGCTAAAAAAAACATTTTTAATTTTACAATTGACTGTAGAGTCAGAGAAGACTGCCCATTCAGCGAAAAATCTATATCCAGTAAAAACTGTACATCCAGGAAAGAGTGTACAACCAGCAAAGACTGTGCATACAGCACAAGGAGTATATTCAGATAAGACTGTACATTCAGAAAAAGAGTGTATATTAAGTGAAGTCTGTACATTCAACAAGTAGCGTATTTTCCTTGAGGACCATATATTCAGTGAGATAAGTACATCCACCAAAGACTGTACATCTAGTTCAGATTGTACATCCAGTGAAGCTCATACATCCAGTGGAAGAATGCTTTGCATCAAGCAAAGATTGCACATCCTTTCCAGACTACATTTAACTATATTGAAAACTATATTGTAAATGGAATAAAGGCATATATCCAAGGAAAACTAGACATTCAGGGAAGACTGTCACTCAACAAGGAGTGTATGTCCAGACAAGAATGTAATCAAGTGAGGATTGTGTATCCAGGAACCTCAGATAAGACTGTGCATCCAATAAACAGGATACTCAGTGAGGACTGTGCTTTTTGTGAGGATTGTAAATTCTATGAACATTGTTCATTAAGGGAAGACTACAGTACACTCAGTGAGGACTGCATATCCAGTAAATATTGCGTACATACTGTCGGCTACACATCGAGTTTAGAGTGTATATTCATAGAAGATTGACTCTAATAAACACTATACATGCAGTAAGATTGTACATCTAGTCATATTGTATACACAGTGAAGAGTAAACATCCAGAAGACTATATATCCCATGAAGATAGTACATTCAGATAAGACTTTATATTCAGCAAAGACTGTATATTCAGTGAACACTATTCAATGAAGATTGCATGTTCAGTGAAGATTGTGTATTCATCAAAGGCTATACATATTCACTGAGGACTCTACATTCAGCAAAGAGTGTACATTAAGTGAAGATTGTATATATATATAGTGAAGACTATACATCCAGCAAGGACTGAACATGCTATAATGATGGTTATCAGTGAGATTGTATATTCAGTGGAAACTGTACATTCAGAGAACTGTTCCTCCAGTGTAAGCTATACATTCATAGAACAGTGACGACTGTACATTCAGTGAAGACTGTATGTTCAGCGAAAGATTGTACATTCAATTCATTTAGGGATGAATCACATTCATGAAGATTATACATTCAGTGAAGACTTAATAGTTTCTACAGGAAACTGCACTCACAAAACACAGTCCTTTCACTGAGGACTGTATATTTATGGGGAACTGCAAATTTAATTTGAGACTGCTCCTAGTGAAGTCTATATGCAATTAGGACTATATGTCCAACAAAGACTGTACATTCAGGAAAGACTGTATTTTAAGCAAAGGCTGTTCAGAAAGGATTGTGTATTCAGCAAAGACTCTGCATTCAGTGAGAATTTTACATTCAGTAATGACTGTACATTCAGTAGGGATTGTATATTCGATAAGGATCGTACATTTGACAAAGATTGTAATTCCAGAAAAAATTGTAATCCCGTGAAGATTATACAGCTTGGAAAGACTGTACATGGTGAGAAAACCACTTTTTCGGAAGACTATACATTTAGTGGGAACTTTTTGCATTCAATAGGGACTGTACATGTAGTTAAGACTGTACATTAACCAAGACATTACATCCAACCACGTCTTTGTATTCAGCCAAGATTTTATATTTCTTGAAGATTTTCTATTCTTGGAAGATAAAACTTTAAGGGAGTAATGTATACTTAAAGAAGACTGTAATCTAATGAAGAACATACTTCTAGAAAACCCTGTACATGCAGCTAAGACTATAATTGAGGAAGGATGTTTTTAGAGGGAGAGTGTACATTCATTGAATCATGTACATTTAGTGAAGCCTCTACACTGGTCAAATGATAGAAATTAAGAGAAGATTGTACATTACGTGAAGTCTTTACTTTCAGCAAAGATTGAACATTTAGGAAAAACTTCAAACTCAGTGGAGACTCAACACTCAGTAGAGATGCTACACTCAGTGAAGACTTTACATTCAGGGATGCTGTGCATAAAGTGGAGACTGTACATCCTGGAAAGTCCATTTATTGAGGACCGTCCATCTAGGGATGACAGTATATCCAATGAAGACTGTACAATTAATGAAGACGTCATACAAATTCAGGACTATATACATCCTGTGAGGACTGTACACTCAGTGGAGACTTTGTCCAGCAGACTGAACAGAAGGCAGAGTGTGTCTATGTAGTGTGCACAAGTATATTCAGTAACAACTGGACCCACTGAAAACTATATCTAGTGAAATCTCTACATCCAGCAAAGTATACACATTAGTGAGGACTGTATTTTCAGAAAAGACTGTACTGTTTTCTGGGAACTGTCTATTCAGTGAAGACTGTGCACTCACTGATGACTGTGCTTTCAGTGAGTCATATAATGCAACAAATAAGAGAATCAGGGCATCTCTTGCTGAATATGGAGGGAGAAATCAGACAGGCTAGGTAAAGAAAAATATTTGTCCTATCTAAGAAATCCTTGGCATGAAGTAAAAATTTGAATGATTACCTTGATATGACTGCTTGGCTATTCATTTAACTAAATAAAAATTAATCTACTTTTCCTAGTAATATATTTCACTAAACACTGTTTATGTTTTCTAAATCATTTTGTTTCATCTAAAGACCATGGAAATTCAATTGCTATAATAATCATGTGATTTCACAATGTGACCAGTGAATATTAGTAAGATATTTACTCCATATATAAACACTTTTAGAAAATGGCTTGATTTATATTACTGATTAAAATATACAAGTCCATTTCAAAAGAAACTATAAATGAATGAAAGAACACAAGAAAGAAAAAGAAAAGAGAGAAGAAGGAATATTATTTGGCTACTGCATGTGGCACAAACAATGAATTGATAGTATCACAAGTCCTCGAAGATGTTCACAACCCAAGGTCATATGTAATTTGTTCTAGGCATATTTTATTTCTCCTAGACTTAGTGAATCATAAAGAAAGTTTCAGTTTGTGGACTTAATTATTTTAAATGCATATTTAGTTTCCTTCTACTTCCTACACAGCCTTATGGAATTGTGAGAATCTCTTTTCTTCTTTTTGTCCAGTCTACTCATCCTTTTTAATTAAATCTATTTTTATTGAATATTTTATATATTTGCATTTCAAATGTTATCCTCCTTTCCCCCTCTCACATCACCCCTCCCCTTGCTTCCATGAAAATGCTCCCACATCCAACCACGTACTCTTGCTTCAACGCCCGAAGTTCCCCTATATTGGGTAAATGAGCCTTCACAGGACCAAAGGCTTCTCCTCCTATTGATGACAGACAATGACATCCTCTGCTACATATGCAGCTATAACTGTGGGTTTCTCCATGTGTACTCATTGGTTGGTGTTTTAGAGCCTGGGAGCTCTGGGGTGTAGTCGATTTATATTGTTCTTATTCCATTGGGTTGCAACACTTTTCAGATTCTTCAGTCCCTTCTCTGGCTCCTCCATTGGGTTTTCTGTGCTCAGTCCAATGGTTAGCTGTAAGCAACCTCATCTGTATCAGTATGGCTCTGGGAGCCTCTGAGGAGATATCTATGTCAGGCTCCTGTCAGCAAGCACTCTTTTTACATTAGAAATAGTGACTGGGTTAGGTGGCTGCATATGGGTTGGATCCCCAGGAAGGGAAGTCTCTGGATAACCTTTCCTTCAGTCCTTGCTCTACTCTTTTTCTCTGTATTTCATACCTTGAATATTTTGTTCTCCCTTCTAAGGACTGAAGCATCCACATTTTAGTTTTCTTTCTTTTTGAGCTTCATATGGTCTGTGAATTGTTTCTTGGAATTCTGAGCTTTGGGGCTAATATCTACTGTACAGTGAGCACATACCATTTGTGTCCTTTGGTGACTGGGTTACCTCACTCAGGTTGATGTTTTCTAGTTCCATTCATTTGCCTAAGAATGTTATGGTGTTCAATGCTTTTAAGAGCTGAGTAGTACTCTACTGTGTAAATGTACCACCTTTTCTATATCCATTCCCCTGTTGAAGAACATCTGGATTTTTTAAAGCTTTTGGTTATTATAAATAAGGATTCTATAAACATAATGAAACATGAGTCCTTGTTATATGTTGGAGCATCTTTTGGGTATATGCCCAGGAGTGGTCTAGCTGGGACTTCATGTAGCACTATGTCCAAATTTCTTTGTAATGCCAAGACTAACTTCTAGAGTGGTTTTGCCAGCTTGAAATCTCACCAGCATTAGGTAAATGTTTCTCTTTCTCCACATAGTCAACAACATCAGTTGTCACTTGAATTTTTGATCTTAGCCATTCTGACTGCTGTGGGGTAAAATCTCAGGGTTGTTTTTATTTTCATTTCCATGATAAGTAGGGTTACTGAACATTTGTTTAGGTGCTTCTCAGCCATTCAATATTTCTCAGTTGAGAATATTTGTTTAGCTCTGCACCCCACTTTTAATGGGAATATTTGATTCTCTGGAATCTAATTTATTGAGTTCTTTGTATATTGGATATTAGCCCTATATTGGATGTGGGATTGGTAAAGATCTTTTCGCAATCTGTTGGTTGCTGTTTTTGTCCTATTGACAGCCTTCCTTTGGCTTACAGAAGCTTTGCAATTCTCCGAGGACCCACTTGTCAATTCTTGATCTTAGAGCATAAGCCATTGATGTTCTGTTCAGAAAAATGTCCCTTGTGTCTAAGCTCTTCCCTTTCTTCTGTTCTATTAGGTTCAGTGTACCTGGTTTTAGGTGGAGGTCTTTGATTCACTTAGACTTGAGCTTTGTACAAAAAGATAAAATCGGTCATTTTACATTCTTCTAAATGCCAAGTACCAGTTGAAGCAGTACCATTTGCTGAACATGCTATCTTTTTACAATTGGAGGTTTTTAGCTATTTTGTCATAGATCAAGTAACCATAGCTGTATGAGTTCATTTATGGGTCTTCAGTTCTGTTCCATTGATTTACCTGCTTGTCTCTGTACCAATACCATGGGTTATTTTTTTTTTGTTTGTTCGTTTGTTCGTTTGTTTGTTTTTGTTTTTTTTTTTGTTTTTTTTGTTTTTTTTTTTTTTTTTTTTTTTTTTTTTTTTTTTGTTTTACCACAATTGATCTGTAATACAGCTTGATGTTAGGGATAGTGATTCCCCAGAAGATCTTTGATTGTTGAGAATATTTTTTTGCTGTCCTGGTTTTTTGTTATTCCAAATGAATTTTCAATTTTTTTCCAACTCTATGAAGAATTGAGTTGGAATTTTGATGGAGATTGCATTGAATCTGTAGATTGCCTTAGGCAAGATAGACATTTTTACTCTGTTGATCCTTCCAATCATGAGCATGGGAGATCTTTCCATCTTCTGAGATTTTAAATTTCTGTTCTCAGAGACTTGAAGTTCTTCTCATACAGGTCTTTCACTTGCTTGGTGAGGGTCACACCAAGGTATTTTGTATTATTCGTGACTATTGTGAATGGCATCCTTTCTCTAATTTATTTCTCAGCTTGTTTGTCCTTTGAGTAGAGGAAGGCTACTAATTGTTTGAGTTAAGTTTTATATCCAACCATTTTTCTGAAGTTGTTTAGAAGATTTAAGAGTTCTCTGGTAAAATTTTTGGGGTCACCTAAATGTACTATCATATCACCTGTAAACAGTGATATTTTGACTTCTTCCTTTCCAATTTGTATCCCTTTGACCTCCTTTGGTTGTCTAATTTTCTGGCTAGGAATTCCAGTACTATATTGAATAGGCAGGGAGAAAGTAGGTAGGCAGACTTGTTTAGTCCCTGATTTTAATGCAATTGTTCAAGTTTTTCACAATTTAGTTTGAAGTTGACTACTAGTTTGCTGTATATTGTTTATACTATGTTTATGTATGGGCCTTGAATTCCTGATCTTTCCAAGACTTTTAAAATGAAGGGGTGTTTAATGTTGTCAAATGCTTTCTCAACATCTAGTGGAATGATCATGGGGTTTTTTTCTTTGAGTTCCTCTATATAATGGATTAAGTTGATGAATTTTTGTACATTGAAGTACCCCTGCATCCATAGAATGAAGCCTACTTGATCATGTTGAATGATTGTTTTGATGTTCTTGTATTCACTTAGCAAGAAGTTCATTGATTATTTTTCCATTAATGTTCATGAGGAAAATTGGTCTGAAGTTCTCTTTTTTAGTAGAGATTTAGTGTGATTTAAGTATAAGGATAACTGCTGTTTAAAAGAACTAGTTGGGGAGTTTTTCTTCTCTTTATTTTTTTTAGAATAGTTTGAAGATTATTGGTATTAGATATTCTTTGAAACTTTGAATTCTACACTTAACCCATCTTTTCCTGGGCTTTTTTTTTTTTTTTTGGTTGGAATACTTTTAATGACATGTTCTATTTCTTTATTGGTTATCTAAATGTTTAGATGGCTTATCTAATCCTGATATAACTTTGGCACCTGGTATCTATCTATCATATGGGCCATTTCCTACAGATTTTCAGTTTTTTAAGTGTATGCTTTTGTAGTAGTATCTGATAAATTTTTTGAAATTCTTTAGTTTATGTTGTTATGTCTTTCTCTTCATTTCTGATTTAGTTAATTTGAATACTGTCTCTGTGCCTTCAGGTTAGTCTGGTTAGGAGATAGTCTAACTTGTTGATTTTTTTCAAGAACCAGCTCCTGGTTTTGTTGATTCTTTGTATAGTTATTTTTGCTTCTACTTGGTTTATTTTTGCTCTGAGTTTGATTATTTTCTGCAATCTACTCCTTTGGGGGTATATTTGCTTCTTTTGGATTTAGAGCTTTTAGGCAAGCTGTCATGCTGTTAATGTATGCTCTATCCAGTTGTTTTTTGGTGGCACTCAGAGAAATTAATTCTTTTTTTTTTATTTCTCCCTTGATCAACTTGACACTGAGTAGATCACTCATTATTCAGCTTCCATGTATATCTGATCTTTCTGTTGTTTTTGTTGTTGTTGAAGACCAGCCTTAGTCCATGGTGATATGACAGGTTGTATGGAATTATTTCAGTCTTCTTGTACCTGTTGAGACCATTTTGTGACTGATTTCATGGTCAGTGTTGAAGAAGGTACCATGAGGTGCTGAGAAGGTATATTTTTTTGTTTTAGTTTGAATCATTTGGTTCATTACGTCTTTTAGTTTCATGTGTCTCTGTTCTGTTTTTGTTTCCATGATCTGTCCATTGATAAGAGTGAGATATTGAACTCTCCCACTGTTATTTTGTGTTGTTCAATGTATGCTTTGGGCTTTAATAAAGTTTCTTTTATGATGCTGGTTATCCTTCCACTTGAAGCATAGATGTTCAGGATTGAGAGTTCATCTTAATAGATTTTTCCTTTCACGAGTAAAAGGTGTCCTTCCTTATCTTTTTGATATTTTTTGGTTGAAAGTCAATTTTATTTGATATTGGAATGGCCACTCCAGCTTATTTCTTCAGATTACTGCTTGGAAATATTTTCTCAGAATATTACTCTGAGGTAGTGTATTTTATTTTTGGCACTGAGATGGCTTTCCTGTAAGCAGTAAAATGCTGTGTCTAGTCTGATACATACAAAATTATGTATCCAATCTGATAGTCTATGTCTTTTTCTTATAGAATTGAATTTATTGATGTTAAGAAATATTAAGAAATAGTGATTGTTGTTTCCTGTATTTTTTTTTTTTTTTTGGTTAGAGGTAAAATTATGTTTGTGTTGCTATGTTCTTTTGGGTTTCTTACAAGAGGATTGCTTTCTTGCTTTTTCTACGGGATACTTTCTCTCCTCGTTTTAGAGTTTTCTATCTATTATCCTTTGCACAGCTGAATTTGTGGAAAGATATTGTGTAAAATTGATTTTTTTTTTCATGGAATGTATTGGTTTTCCCCTCTAGGGGAATTGAGAATTTTGCTATACATAACAGTCTGGGGTCTTATGTTCTTTTAGGGTCTGTATGACATCTATACTGCTGAGGATGTAGAGAAAGATGAATACTCCTCTACTATTGGTGTGAATGTAAACTGGTACAACCACTCTGGAAATCAGTCTGTTGATTCCTAAGAAAATTGGGCATATTACTACCAGAGAATCCAGCTATACCACTCCTGGGCATATATCTAAAATAAACCCCAACATCTAACAAGGACACATGTTCCACCATGTTCATGGCAATCTTATTTTTAATATCCAGAAACTGGAAAAAACCTGAGTGCTTCAACAGAGGAATGGGTACAGAAAGTGTGGTACATATGCACAATGGAGTACTATTCAGCTATTAAAAACAATGACTTAATGAAATTACTAGTCAAATGGATGGAACATGAAGCTATCATCCTGAGTGAGGTAACCCAGTCACAAAAGAACAGGGTCTGTACTCACTTAAAAGTGATACTATTCTAAAAAGTTTGGACTACCCAAGAAACAATTCACAGAGCTTATGAAGCTCAAAGAGAAAGAACACCAGAATATGAATACTTCAGTCCTTCTAAGAATGGAGAACAAAATGCTCATGGGAGGAAATAAAGGCACAAATAGAGGACTATGGATTAGAGAAAAGAGCATCCAGAGACTGCCTCACCATAGGCAGCCACTAAACCCAAGCACTATTGTTTATGCCAAGTAGTGCTTACTGATAGGAACCTGATAAGGATGCCTCCTCAGAGGCTCTGCCAGAGCCATACTGTTACAAAAGAGGATGCTTGCAGCTAACCATCAGACTGAACATGAGGACTGCAATGGAGGAGGTATAGAAAGGACTGAAGGAGCTGAAAGATTATGCAACCCTATGGGAAGAACAAAATGATCAACTAACCAAACCCATCACATTTCCCAGGAACCAAAACACCAAACAATGAGTTCACAAGGAGAAACCCAAGGCCCCAGACGCATATGCAGCAGAGGATAGCATTTCCTGGCATAAATGGGAGGAGAGGCCTTTGGTCCAGTGGAGGCTGATTTTCCCAGTGTGGGGAATGCCAAGGTACTGAGGTGGAAGAGGGTGTTTGGGAGAGGGAGCACCTTTATGGAGGCAATGGGAGGGGAAGGAGGGATAGGATTGTAGTAAGGGGATAACACCTGAAATGTAAATGCAGAGGGCTAATATCCAAAATATATAAAAACTCCAGGAGCTAAATGCCAGAAAACTGAACCAAACAATCAAAAATTGGGTGTTACATTAAACAGAAATTTCACAACAAAGAAATCCCAAATAGCAGAGAAGCTTAAAGAAATGTTCAATGTTCTCAGTGATCAGGGAAATGCAAATCAAAACCATCCTGAGGTACCACCTCACACCAATGAGAATGGCTAAGATCATAGACTCAGGTGACAGCAGATGTTGGTTAGGATGTAGAAAACATTCTTCCATTGCTGGTGGGATTGGAAGCTGGCACAAACATTGTGGAAATCAATCTAGAGGTTCCTCAGAAAAATAAAATTAGTTCTACCTGAAAACCAAGCTAGACTACTGGGCATATACCCAAAACATGCCCCACCATGCCACAAGGGCATGTGCTTTACTGTATTCATAGTGGCCTTATTTGTGATAGCCAGAAGTTGAAAACAATTGACATGTCCCACAACAGAAAAGTTGATGTAGCAAAGGTGGTACATTTACACAATGGAATACTATTTAGTCATTAAGAATGAAGACGTAATGAGTTTTGCAGGCAAATTGATGAAACTAGATAATATCATCCTGAGTGAGGTAACTCAGACTCAAAAGTACATTTATGGTATGTACTAACTAATAAGTGGATATTAGCCAAATAAGTACATAATACCCAGGAAACACTTCATAGAAACCAAGGTTAACAAGCCAAAAAAGCCCAAATGAGGATGCTTCAGTCCGACTTGGAATGGAGAAAAAGCAGAGGGTATATAGAAGGAACTGTGTGGGATGGGGAAGAGGAGGGACAATGGAAAGGGGAAACATGATCATGTATGGGGGAAGCAGGACTAATGCCTCTATGACCAACAGAATAATGGAAATATAAAGCCTTGGGATGCTGGGGTGACCATGTAGAGTGTAACAGAAACCTGGAACGTGAGAGAATCTTACATGAAATGTCCAAAAGTAATAGACTCTACTTGGAAAATCCATCTCCAGTAGAAAGACATGGCATCAAGTGGAGGGATGGGATTGCCATCCCATGATCACCTCTACAGTGTTTCAAATACAAGATTCATTCAGGGTAACAATTTTGGTTGCTGAAAATGTATTGTTAGTTTAACCCTTACATTTTAGTGTGTTTAGTTAATTGCTATATTTTTGCAACCAATGCAAGCATGCAAACTGAATGTGGGGCTTAGATATAACTTTGGAATAACTGGACTAACTGGGGCAATTTTGTGAGTTGTAATGAAGCAGAGATCAAGAACCTGTTGCATACTTATGCTTTCCCATTTACAATAGCTGCAGGGTTGTGGATCCCGCATCTGCTCCATCACAGGGAATCACTGCTCTGCGTGGTGGGGTGAGGAAATTCCCTATGAGAGATGTTTAGGGGCATCTCTGAACCTGCCATGAGGCCAGCGATGTCTGCTTCTCAGGCTCTCAGACTTCCAAGTGCAGCTGGGACCTGCAAAAAAGCTGATAACAGAGTTGGGGTTTCACAGGCTGAATCTAGACCAGGCCAGGGGCAGGAGGAGAAAGGGGGTGCTCTAGCAGATTCCACAGGAGAGGTGTGAGTTCTTGGCTTGACAGCTACAGGCTTGGGCTTGGTGGCAGTCTTGTCTGGGAGTGCAGAGAGGCCTTCTACTGGAGACCAGAGTGCAGTTCTATAGGAGAAGGCCTTCTCCATTGCTCCCTATGGCAGTTCCTGATGAAAATATGGTTGGCATCTGATCATACAACTACTAGAAATTGTGATTATGAAACAAATTTCATTGTGGGATTGATTTCAGTACGTTGCCAACTATACATACATACATACGTATCAAAGGTGTATATGTACAAGCACAGTGCACACCTAAGCCCCTTTTTAGTTCAAGTTTCTGGCTTTTTTAGAAACTTTGTCGTGTCATGCGATATATATTTTTGAAAGCTGTCTTCTGAGAGCATGTTTTGCTGAGGCAGACACTTGAGAGGACTCTTGATATTTGGAAAGACTCTAAGTAGAATCCAATAGACAGTGAACAGCACTCTTGCATTGTTATGCCTTGAAATGCTATGCTGGTCTTGTGTGAACTTCATGCAGAGAAAAATGCCAGCGAACTTCTCACAGTGTTCCAGCTACGTCTTGCTGCTTCAGTGGACTGGGTCCCCAGGATTAAGCAGCTGCTCCGGAATCGTGCTGGCTGATTGGATTGGACTGCTACTACTGACTCATGTTTGCTGTTTTGGACAGGACTGCTGACATCTTAACAAAAAGATAAGAATCGCTGCAAAGAGCCACTTCTAAGCAGGTCTACAATCGCCTGTTCTTATTAACCTTTCATTTTTCCTGCCTCTGGTAGCTGAGCTTGAAGGGAAATAGCTGTGTTTAAGAACCTTTACTAAAGTCAGTTTGGAAAAAAATTAAGCCTACACACCTTTCAGAACAGATTCTGGCCACTTAGCAAGTTACATCTGAATTAAGAAATAAAGTTACTTATTAAGGAGAGACTGACACAATACAGCATAGACTTCTTTGTCTTAGCTGTTGAGTATCACATTTGTTTATTACTTAGAGCGAAATTAGTTTTCTTTATCTAAAGACTTGATGGGGTGCTATTTCTTTGGTTCTATAATATAGTGTTAAAAAGTTACTAAATTCTCAAGAATACTGAGAATTAATTGTCAGAATAAAACATTAACTGTAGGCGCAAGGCAACAGTGACATATTTAGCAATTCATCAATGATTAGAAAATTGTCCTGTATTCTGATGATAATTGAACTGTAAATGACATTTTCTGCTCCAACCAGTTCTTAGATGACTTTATGTAGAAAGACTTTCTCTGAGAATAAATTCTAAAACTATTTTTCTAAACCAAAGACTTTTTAAGGACTAAATATTATATTCATGAAATAAGTTGTCTTGTAAGTACAGATTATGCCTTTGTTTGATACATTTTTCATTCTTTTGGAGAACATAGCTCCAGTTGCACATACTTTGGTTATGAAAATGTTTCCATTTTCATATGCCTTCATTTCCTGTGCTTAAAAGAGAAGGAATTAAATGACAGATTGGCTCCTTTTCAGTTTTACCACCCCCACCATCACCCCCAAAAAACTATAGTATCAGTCATGGTTACTGG
Organism: Micromys minutus; assembly: GCF_963924665.1. Classification (NCBI taxonomy): domain Eukaryota; kingdom Metazoa; phylum Chordata; class Mammalia; order Rodentia; family Muridae; genus Micromys; species Micromys minutus. The sequence continues at coordinate 40,716,750 of NC_137974.1, forward strand.
GGAAGTTAATGTCATTGTCATCAATACTGTAGCTGCTGATAAATTTTCCTTGTTTCAACAAATGATTTCCTCCCCCTATTCTTTAGCCTTAAACATTACTTTCTTGTGCCAAGTATAAAGATACATGAAAGAGGAGGGGTTTGTTGGCAAGCAGTTACAGCAGGAAAGGAAGGGCATGAGAGAAGAATGGGGAGTTAAAATAACTCAAATCATTATATAAATTATCAAACAAAAAAACATTGTAAGATAAGCATGCTGGTTGGAATACATTTGATACCAAATAAATGTGAAATTTTGTTTGAATTCTGATCTTGTCCCTTATTGACTCATGCCTTGAATAATAATGCATTCTATTTTATTAAAGGGAAATCACAATGTCTGAATAGGTATCTTCAGTTCATTTGTAATATAATCCTGTCCCAAAACTACTTTAATTTTTTATTAAGAGCATTATCTTTAAGTGCTCTCAAATATCAACCAGAACAGTAAAAATAAGGTCTTCAAAATTTGTACCAGTCCTTGTTGACTTCAGAACACTTTTCAATGTACAAGTTCAAGTATTCCCAATGGGAAAGCAATAACATTGGCTTACCTGGGAGGGGCCGTGATGCTAGAAAAATTCTTGGTGTTAGGTTATAGCTGAGCCAGAGGACAGGAGTAGAAATGGAAAAGAAAACAGAATAAACAGGGACCAAAGACGGGAGGTAAAGAAGACACCATATAGTGATATAGATATATGAAGTTCATCTATGCCAGTTCAATTAGGGAGAGGTGTTTGCTTTAATCCTTTAAACCAGAAGAATAATGATTTCCAATCAGAGTTGAACAGCACACTCTTGCTTCTGCTACAGAGCTGCACTGATACATTGAGAGTTTAGTGTACTAAAGCAAAGACAGGTGGGGAGTTTCTATAATTCTAACATTTAGAGACTGAGGCAGGATGATTGTAGGTTGGAGAGGGATTTACAGGGAGAGCTTCAACAATGAGCTATTGACAGTTATAAATGACCCTCAGACTTTCCAATCCAATGCAAAGGGGAAGAGAATATTTTCAGTTAGTGTAGAAAAATCACTGATCATCAAACAGATATTAGAGAGAGCTGTTGAATCACTCTACTGGAACTCCTAGGCCTGCCTGAATTTAGGGCCTGAAAAATTCTTTGTTATGTCAACCTGCAATGGACTAATGTCACATATGGGGAAAATTATTCCTTATTATACAGACTTAAATTACATTTATCAAAAAATATTGATGTCAACATTTTTCAGTGAAGTGATAGTATTAACTGGTGGTATTATTAATTGGTTATAATAGTTTAAATATTGCCATATTTTCAAGGCAAGAGTTAGAGTTTTTCAGACATGAGTATTACAATTTCCGTGAAAATTCTGATCAGAAAAGTTGATGTCCTAAAACTAACATAAATAATTTGCACTCAAAAGATTACAATGAAATACAATACTCAGCTATTAAAAACAATGACTTCATGGAATCCTTAAGAAAATGGATGCATCTAGAGAATATTATCCTGAGTGAGATAACTCAGTCACAAAAGAACAGACATAATATGCAGTCACTGATAATGGGATACTAACCCCAGAAAGCTCTGAACACCCCAGAAACAAATCACAGACTATATGAAGTTCAAGAAAAAAAAAAGAAAATGAAAAACCATTATGCTTAATCCTTACACAGCAAGAAAACTTTGACTAATGCCAGGTTACAACTTGTTTTATACATACTTTATGCTCATTGTAACTAGTAAGATCTTAATGCACACTATCAAACCTTTAAAAAAACCAAATACTGACAAAAACGTATTCATATACCTTTATGTAAAAATGCTTAAAATCTGTATATCTATCTTTGTTTTTTGAAATAAAGTTGTTCAATTAAAAAAATAAATTAATTAAAAAAAGAAATACAAGTTATGGAAGCGGGGATAAGGAAAAATTAGTGTTAGAGTCATTCTTGTTGCAACTTTCAAGTAAGCAATGAGTTTTCTATGTCTGACCCTCACTTCTCTCATTTTTATGCTGAGCATATGAATTTCTTCTTAGTTTCAAAAAAGTCTAATGTTCCACAATCATATGACACTTTCAGATATATATTTGAATTAGGTAAAAACAGTTCCATTTTTAGTGCTTAAAAATGCTCTATGCCTGATATTCAACATGGAGGGATTTTGCATATTGTCTAATTATGAAAGTGATTCTTTAAGACATTTGTTTCAATAAACAGTTGAATATACCTGACACTTTTCAAAATTAAATAGTTATGTACCTCAGTGACAGAACTTACCTAGGACACGAGAGGTTCTAGTGTTGATCCTTTTTACTATATGCTACAGATGAGTTACACAAGATAGGAGAATAGGAAGATGTTGTTTGACTTCATGACCAATGAATGTTGTGATAAATAGAATTATGTCGATAAACAAATTATGATAAACAAATTATCGATTTCTGTATATTAGTTATCACCTGCATACTTTGTACATGTGGAGAAAATGTATGTTCTTTTAGGCATCAAAACAGTAGCAATGAGGGAGGTAATGCAAGAGATATAACTGAAGCCATTTGTGTTCATATATTTTACATTTCATCTAGAGAACAGGTTGTTTGTGACTATACATCATTAGTATCCCACAGTTTCAGCTTTCTGAACAGTGATGGCTGCAGAGAGTAACACACTGAATGGGAAACTAATGAAATACTTGTAAAACCACACATTACTATTCTGATGATTGATCTACACTAGAAATAAATTCAAGAAAATTCATACTAAGTTCTGAATTCTTAAAATTGTCCTTTTGAGGATTTAGGGTTTTTTTTTTTCCCAGAACACAATAGTCAGCCTGGCTGAAAATTTTTTTCTCAGAAAAGTTTGATTTTATTTCTACTTAAATATTATAGTTAATTTGAAAGATACCTTGAAGAGCAAGGAGGCTAAGAGGTCATGCTTGAAAGTTTCATAGAAAATCAGAGCAGCTCTTAGAAAAGTGACCACTTAGCCCTAAAAATCAGACATGAGACTTTTCCTTAGCACTGAGATGTGGAGAGGTTGCATTAGATCAAGTGCAGCAGGAAAATTCACAGCCTATCATCTGACAGTATAATAACAGCTATATTCATTATAGGACTTGTTGAAATATTCAGGAACAATGGTTACGTAATTATGTTATTTTTTAAATACCTTTAAAACATGAACAATGTAGTTTCTATGAACAACACTCATGAAATTGTCATTGAAATATGAAACAAAATATTCTAGGGTTCTTTGCAACTGTATTTTCAATGTTCTGATGTCAGTCCTGATCGAATAAAGAAATAAAGTCATTCAAGAAACTTATACTATAGATATCTGTTTTTAGGTCATAACATTTTATTGGAAACAATCAGAAAATGTGGAGTGGCTGATGAACCCCACATTGAGTATGAAATTACTGTGTTACCAGTATGTTCCAATCAATGAGAACCTCTCAGCCATGAACTTTTATTGATTTGTATTCCTCAGAAAAATATAAATAGCTTTCCTTAAATCTTCCAATTTTACGACCCTTCCTTTTTTGTCTGAATTCCTTTTTTTTTTATGTCAAGGTTCATTTTCATTTTCATTTTTCTTCTTTTTTTCTTGTTATTTTTTTTTTTTTGTCTTTTTTTTCATAGACCGTCTTTTATTGGCAAAAGGGCACATAGAAACAATAAAAACCACAATGGGGTTTCCAAGAAAAAACAGTAGTACACAAAACATCTAAAGGAGAAGCACAGTGTTTCTAATACACAGAATTTAACCAAACTCTTTTCACATGGTAAATAAGGCAGTAAAAATTTGCAGGCAATAGTCCCCTGGTTGTCCAAGACTTTAGAAAGGCATTTTAGAGAGTTGAACAGAAAGTAAAGAATGTTGTAGAAAATATCAATCAATACAATTTTTTTATACAGTGAGCAAAAAGTATATGTAATACAGAGTGTAACCCAGAATTTGTCAATGTGTTCTTGGTGTGTAAGGATTGAGCATGACTTTTTTTGTTTTATTTTGTTTGGTTTTGTTTTTTCTTGGACTTCACACTGTCTGTGAGTTGTTTCAGGGGCAGTGCGAGCCTCTGGGGTTAGCATCCCACTATCAGTGACTGCATATTATGTCTGTTTTTTGGGACTGGGTTAACTCACTCAGGATGATTTTCTCTAGATGCAGCCATTTTCTTAAGAATTTGGTTAAGTCATTGTTTCTGGTGGCTGAGTAGTATTCCATTGTGTAAATGTACCACAATTTTTGTATCCATTCATCTTCTGAAGGACATCTGGGATCTTTCCAGCTTCTGGCTATTATTATAAATAGAGCTGCTATGAACATTGTGGTGCTATATCTTTGTTGTATATTAAAGTGTCCTTGAAGTATATGCCCAGAAGTGGAATAGCTGGGTCTTCAGGTAGTAGTATGTCCAATTTTCTGAGTAATCGCCAGATTGATTCCAGAGTGGTTGTATCAGTTTACAACTCCACCAACAGTGGAGAAGTGTTCCTCTTTCGCCACAACCTCGCCAGCATCTGCTGTCATCTGAGTTTTGGATCTTGGACACTCTGACTGGTGTGAGGTGGAATCTCAGGGTTGTTTTGATTTGCATTTCCCTGATGATTAAGGATGTTGAGCACTTCCTCAGATGTTTCTCAGCCATTCGATACTCCTCAATTGAGAATGTTTTGTTAATCTCTGTACCCAATTTTTTAATAGGGTTGTTTGATTCTCTGGTGTCTAGCTTTTTGGGTTCTTAGTATACCTTGGATATTAGGCCTCTATCTGATGTGGAGTTGGTAAAGATCATTTCCCATTCTGTTGGCTGCCGTTTTGTTTTCTTGACAATGTCCTTAGTCTTACAGAAACTTTGCAATCTCATTAAGTCCCATTTGTTAATCTTTGACCTTAGAGCTTGAGCCATTGGTGTTTTGTTCAGAAAATTTTCTCCTGTGCCTATGTGTTCTAAGATTTTCCCTACTTCCTCATCTAATAGTTTCAGTGTATCTGGTTTAATGTGGAGAAATTTGATCCACTTACACTCGAGCTTTGTACAAGGAGATAAGAAAGGGTCTATTTTCATTCTTTTGCATGCTGAGTGCCAGTTGGACCAGCACCATTTATTGAATAGGCTGTCCTTTTTCCATTGTATGTTTACAGCACCATTGTCAAAAATCAGGTGACCATATACATGAGGGCTCATTTCTGTATCTTCTATTCTATTGCATTGATCCATGTGCCTATTTCTGTACCAATACCATGCAGTTTTCAGCACAATTGCCTTGTAATATAGCTTGAGGTCTGGGATAGTGATTCCCGCAGATGTTTTCTTGTTGTTGTGGATGGATTTCGCTATTCTAGGTCTTTTGTTATTCCATATGAAATTGCACACTGATCTTTCCAACTCAATGAAGAACTAAGTTAGAATGTTGATGGGGATTGCATTGAGTCTGCATATTGCCTTTGGTAGGATGGCCATTTTTAAAATGTTGATCCTCCCAATCCATGAGCACGGGAGATCTTTCCATTTTCTGAGATCTTTCTTGATTTTCTTTTCTAGAGGTTTGAAGTTCTTGTCGTACAGGTCCTTCACTTGCTTAGTTAGAGTCACACCAAGGTATTTCATAGTTTTTTGTGACTCTTGTGAAGGGTATCTTTTCCCTAATTTCTTTCTCCACATGTTTGTCCTTTGAGTATAGGAAGGCTACTGATTTGTTTGAGTTAATTTTGTATCCAGCCACTTTGCTGAACTTGTTTATCAGTTGTAGGAGTTATCTGGAGGAGTTTTAGTAGGGTTTCTTTTATGAATGTGGGTGCTTTTTTATTTGGAGCATATATGTTAAAGATTGAGAGTTCCTCCTGACAGATTTCCTCGGTAATGAGTAAACAGTGTCCTTCCTTATCTTTTTTGTTAACTTTTGGTTGGAAATTTACTTTATTCGATATTAGAATAGCCACTCCAGCTTTCTTCTTGGGGCTGTTTGCTTGGAAGTTTTTTTCCCACCCTTTTACTTTGAGATAGTGTCTGCCTTTGTCTCTGAGATGAGTTTCCTGTATGCAGCAAAATGCTGGATTTTGTTTATGTATCCAGTCTGATAGCCTATGTCTCTTTATTGGAAAGTTTATTCCATTTATGTTAATAGAAATCAAGGAATAGTTTTTGTTTCCTGCTATTATAGCTTTTGTAAGTTGAGTTGTGTCTGTGTCTTTTTCTTCTTTTGGTTTTCTTGCTTAGGAGTTTTCTTGTTTTTACTAGGATTTAGTTTCCCTCATTGTATTGGGTTTTCCACCTATAATTCGTTGTAGTGCTGGGTTTTTGGTCAGATATTGTGTAAATTTTGATTTGTCTTGAAATATCTTCACTTCTCCATCTATGGTGATTGGTAATTTTTCTGGGTATAGCAGCTTGGGCTGGCAATTGTGCTCTCTTAGGGTCTGCCTGATGTCTGTTCAGGCTCTTCTAGCTTTCATAGTCTCTGTTGAGAAATTGGGTGTGATTCTGATTGGTCTGCCATTATATGTTACCTGACCTTTTTCACTTACTGCTTTTAGTATTCTTTCTTTGCTTTGGGCAGTTTGTGTTTTGACTTTTATGTGTCGGGAAGTATTTCTTTTCTGGTCCAACCTATTTGGAGTTTTGAAGGCTTCTTTTATGCTCGTGGTCATCTCATTCTTAAGGGTAGGGAAGTTTTCTTCTACAATTATCTTGAAGATATTTACTGTGCCTCTTAGTTGATACTCTTCTCCCTCTTCTATTCCTATTATCCTTAGGTTTGGTCTTCTCATTGTGTTCTGGATTTCCTGGACATTTTGGGTTAGGAGCTTTTTGTTTTTTGCATCTTCTCTGGCTGTTTTTTCTATGTTAACAATGTTGTCTTCTGCCCCCGAGACTCTCTCTTCCATCTCTTGTAGTCTATTGGAAATGCTTGCTTCTGTGACTCCTGATTTTTTTTTAGGTGTTCTACCTCTAGGGTTATCTCTTTTAGTGTTTTCTTTATTGTGTCAATTTCTGTTTTAAATTCCCTCTTCCATTCCTCCATCTCTTTGATTTTGTTTTCCTCTAATTTTTTGAGTTCTTTGAGTGTTTTTCTTGTTTCCTCTTTAAAAGCTTCTGATTCTTTTTGCTTTTTCCCTCATTCTTGTTTAAGTATCTCTATCAGCGTCTTGAGGTATGAATTTAGGTCTGTGTCTTCTTTTTCTGGAGTGTTTGGAATTCCAATGTTTGCTGTTATGTGAGAGCTGGGTTCTGGTGTTGCCAGGTTGTCTTGGTTTTTTTGGGATATACACTTTCACATTCGTCTTGCCACCTTGTTGTCAGTTTTACGTTCTTGCCTTTCCCTTGTATCTGGTCTGTGTCCCTGGATCCCCACTGGTCCAGGTGACAGCTGGGCTGAGCCCTGGTCTGTGCCCCAAATTCACCAGGTAGAAACAGATTTTTAATGCTGTGTTTCTGGTCCCTGGATCAAGCCGGGCAGGGGCGCACTTTCTGTGTGCACTTTGCAGAGATCTCTCTGCTCCCTGGCTGCCCAGATCTCCTACTCACCAGTCTTTAAAACTTTAGGAACTGCTGGTCCAGATGGAAGATTGGCCAAGCCCTGTTGGGAAAAAGATATCCTTACAGTGCAAGCCAGATATAACGTAAGCCAAGAATAGTGTTCTATGAACTAGTGTGTATGTGTATCTATTCGCATGTGTGTGTGTGTGTGCGTTGTGTTATGAAAAATGCAATTCCATTATTCTTTGAGCAGATAAATTATATTTTGGATAGTACTCTAATCGGAAGTTTAGAAAAAGAAAACTTTTTTAACAGAAAAAGCAAAATTGCACATATTCTTACATTAAATCCTACCAGGAATCACTCCTTACTTCCCTTTTACTTTTGAGAAATGGAAGAGTATATAATCATCATAAAAATGAGGGTGTTAATGGATTATTGCAAATATTCAAGGCAAATTTCAACACTTCCTAAAGTAGTAGTCTAGCTGACGACCACTACTTTAAAGACATCCTTAGTTTCATTGGCTCTCTATGATGGTAACTGTTTTATTTGAATGGTGTGTTAAATGGTGATCTCACTGTTATGTTCAAATTAGAAGAATAACTATACTGAAGTCTTTTCTGCTGTTACCAAAACCATTCACTGTTCTTATTAATTTATTTCCTTTTATTATAGTTATAAGACAGAGTTTATCTTTATCATATATAAATTTTATTGATTGTTCTTATATATTTCTGGTCATGGTTTCTCTTCTCCCAACTTTTCCCAGATTCTCCATTCCTTCTCTCCACCAATTCCACTCGCATCTTGTATCTTTATAGCAAACAACAAAACAAAAGGTACTCTCAAGAAACATACATTAAACCAATATTCATAGAAACACAAAATCAGGAACTGTAATATATTCAGTCTAAAAAATATAATTAAATAATGTCCTAACATATCAGGCAAAATACATCTACAAACAGCTTTGAATTCATTTGATTTTCTCCCTTTTCCTGGACATGATGCCTATCAATAATGTGATTAATAGTTCCTAGTGAGGCTACACTGAAGATAGCTTTTTGTTTAGGCATGAGAACCTGTGTCTAATTATCCCTCTCAGAGCTGAGACCCTGTTTGGCTTGAACCTGTGTAGGCTGGCCTGATGAATGCTGTCACTGTCTCTATGAGTTCACATGCCCACTACTCTACTGTGTCTAGAATACACTGTTTCTTGGTGTCATCAATTCCCTTGACTCGTACAGTCTTTCTGCCTCCTCTGTCTAATAGCTCCCTGAGCCCTGAGGAGTAGAGCTTAATGAAGACATCCAGCATATGACTGAAGGTTCCAGAATCTCTTATTCTCTGTATATCTTGACATCTTTTTCTAATTATTATGTATTTACAATGGGGGAAAATGTAAAATCCAAAAGTTGTGAAGAACAGCTTCAAACTTCATTGAATTTTCTAAACTTTATATTCATATCTAAGTAATGAAATCATGCTTAATCTTCTTTGCAGTTGTCTGTGAATTGTGTTCTTTCTCACTATCATTATAGCACCAGTTTATATTGAATGTTATTACATTAAATTATATAACATGTCTATGAAGTCAGTTTCTCTTTCATAATCTAATAAAGCTATGGACAGTTAGTAATAATGAAAAAATACTGCTTACTTTATATGAGTTGTTGCAATTTACTCATCCAAAATGATAAAATCATTCAAAACTGAGTAAGTAGATAAAAATAAAATGGACAATGTTCCTTTAAAGTTCACACTAATACTTAATTGACATGACTAAAGCAGTTATTTCTTGGGTATCAAACACAGAAAGTGTGATTGCTTTACTGACATAACTATCAGCTTTAGTCCTATTTTAAAGGCTTTAATTCTTAGACTCAAACAAAGGATTTCAGAGTCATTTTGATTTAGTCAAATTTCAAATATACTGAATCTTTGCTTTTGAACAGTTTGAGTACTCCACTGTTGATTCAACTATTTAAATTGCATAAGGATTGTGTTATTTTTAAATTATTTAATCTGAAAGTTAATTCAAGGTTTTAGATGAAATTTTACATTTTAGAGGTTGATGACCATGGTCTTTTATTTCATTCTACATTAGCAAAAAATATATAACACCTTAAAAAAGAGTTTCCCATAAATGTTAGTAAGTAAATATTTGTGTTTCTAGAATATTAGTTGTGAAATTTGTGGTTCAAATGGAAGAATTAGTTAAATATCTAAGTAAATATTTGGGTATAATATACTTACAAATGAACATATTCCTTGAAGTTTTATGGGAATTGCTTTTAGATGGACAAATGGTATACTTAGAATTCTTGGAATAATGTGTTGAAACTGGAGTGTTATTAAAGTGATCACACTTTTAAAGATCATGGAGAAGAGTTGTCTTCAATGGAGGCAGAAATTGTTACTAAGAATGGAGTAATATAGAAGTGAGTTGTGGTAAAACAAGAGTTAAGAAAGACTGGAATTGTGGTGAATAATGGATTTGATGTGTTCTTGGATTAAGTTCACCAGAATTTTATTGAGTATTTTTGCATTAATATTCATTTATAGTTCGCAAAATTCTAGGTAGAGCAGTAAGACATAAAAGGAGATCTTCAAGATACAGATTTGAAAAGGAGTCACAATAACAGTATTTGAAGGTGATATGACAATATACAAAAGAGACCCCAAAAATCTATCATAGTAATTCTACAGCTGATAAATAACTTCAGAAACATTGCCAGACAGAAAATTAACTCAAGCAAATCAGTAGTTTTTCTTTATACAAATGATAAACAGGCTGAGAAATAAATTAGGGAAACAGCATGCTTCACAATAGATGCCAATAATATAAAAATTGTGGTATAACTCTTACCAAACAAGTAAAAGAGCTGTATGATAAGAACTTCAAATTCTTGTGAAAAGAAATCAAAGAAGACCTCAGAAGATATAATGATCTTCCATGTTCAGGATAGGTAGGATTAATATAGTAAAAATGGTCATCCTAACAAAAGCCTTCTACAAGTTTAAGCTAATCCTTATCAAGATTCCAACACAATTCTTCACAAATATGGAAAGATCAATTCTCAATTTAATATCAAAGAAAAAAACTCAGGATAGCAAAAAACTGTTCTTAACAGTAAAAGAACATTCAGGGGAATTACCATCCCTGACATCGAACTATACTACAGAGCAACAGAGATATAAACTGCATGGTATTGGTAAAGAGACACACAGGTAGATCAATAGAATAGAATTGAAGACTCAAAAATAAACCCATATATTTATGGAAAATTAATCTTCAACAAAGAAGCCAAAAACATACAGTGGAAACAAAGAAAGCATCTTCATTAATGGTGTTCATCCAACTGGCAGTTTGTATATAGAAATATGAAAACAGATCCATATTTATCACCTTCCACAAACCTCCAGTCCAAGTGGATCAGGGACCTCAACATAAAACTAGATATACTGAATTGAATAGAAGAAAAAGTAGGAAAGAGTCTCAAACACATTGGCACAAGGGAAAATTGCCTAATCAGAACTCCAATGGCCCAGGCTCTAAGATCAACAATTGATAAATGGGTCCTCATGAAACTGAAAAGATACAATCTATGAGGCAAAAGACAGTCAATAGGACATATTGCCAACTTACTAATTGGGAGAAAAATCTTCACCAACCCTAAATCAGAAGGCTAATATACAAAATATCTGAAGAACTCAAGAAGCTACACTCCAAAAAACCAAATAACACAATTTAACTTGGGGTAGAAAGCTAAACATAAAATTCTTCTGAATGACAAGAAGCACCTAAAGAAATTCTCAAACTCCTTAGTTATCAGGGAGATGAAAATCAAAACAGCCCTGAGATTCCACTTTACACCAATTAGAAAGAGTAATATAAAAAACTCAGGCAACAGTACATGGTGGAGAGGATGTAAGGAAAGCAAACTCCTTCATTGCTGGTGGATTGGCAAGCTGGTACAACCACCCTGGAAATCAAGCTGGCAGTTCCTCAGAGAACTGAAAATAGTTCTACCTGAAGACCCGGCTTTCCCACTCCTGTGCATATATGTAAAAGAAGCTCCAGTTTATAAGAAAAATATGTATATGCTCTCGTAGGCAGCTTATTTATAATAACCAGAAGCTGGAAACAATTCAGGTGTCCCTCAGCAGAAGAATAAATATAGAAAATGTGGTACATTTGAACAATAAAATACTACTCAGCTATTAAAAATTACCATCTCATAATTTTTGCAGGCAAATTGTTGGAATTAAAAATATCATCCTGAGTGAAGATATGCAAGACAACAACATTGAGCAGAGAATGAAGAAACCAATATCCAGAGATGACCCACTTTGGGATCTATCCCATCTGTACATACAAAACCCTGACACTACTTAGCTGATGCAAGATTTGCTGGTAGACAGACACCCAGCAGGCCTGTTTTCTGATAGGCTCTGCCAGCACCTGACTAAGACACATGTACATACACTCCTGACCATTGGATTGAGCTCGGGGTCCTCAATGGAAGAGATAGGTAAAGGACTGAAGAAGCTGGAGGAGATTTCAGCCCTATAAGAAGACCAACAATATCAACTAGCCAGACCTCTAAGAGCTCCTGGGGACTTAAACACCAACCAGAGTATTCATGGTTGGGTCCATGGCTCTTGTTTTATATGTAGCAGTGAGTTGCCTTATCTAGCATTAGTGGAAGAGGAGGGACTTGGTCCTGTGGAGGCTTGTTGACCTGGCAAAGGGGGATGCTAAAAGGGTGTGGGGGGAATGGATGGGTGAGTGGGAAATACTCTCTAAGGGACATGAGTGATGGGATGGGGAGTTTGATGAGGGGAGATTGGAAGGGGAACAACGTTGGAAATATAAATAAATAAAACAATTAATATTTTTAAAAGAGAAAGAAAAAGGAACTGGGAAACCAGGCTAGATCCATGAGAGGGGGTGATTAATATAATTGGATACTACCCCAGAAAGCTCTGAATACCCAAGAAACAACTCACAGACAAGATGAAGCTCAAAGAAAGAATGGCCAAAAAGTGGAAGCCTCAGTCCTTCTTAGAAAAACAAACCAAAATAAAAAACAGTAAGTGTATAGCACCCTCTCAGAGTGGGGTACAGCTAGACCTTAAATCATTAATAACTTAAGATATAAGAAGATAGCCTTGTGGCAATTTTTGGTACTTAAAAATCATTATGTTAAATCTTTATATACCAAGAAAACTTTGACTATTTTCATGTTATGCTTTGTTTTACATATGCTTTATTATCATTGTGAATCATAAGATTTCAATGCATACTATCAAACCTTTAAAAAATCAAGTACTGACAAAAATACACTCATATTTTTACCTTAAAATGCTTTTAATAATCTGTACATGTATCTATGTTTTTTTAAATAAAGTTGTAAGGAAAAAAGTTAAAATTAAATTAAAAAAAATCAACCCAGAGAGTAGTTGGTTGACCCTATAATAGTGAAGACACAAACCCATGGTTATATCTTACCAGGTAGGTCATTACAGCACCTATGAAATCTAGCCTGTAGGCAGGTACTGATCAGTAGCATTTCTCCAAGTCCTTTAAGCAAAGTGTATGGTATCTTCAGCAACAGGGTCTTACCATCAAGTTCTGCTGGAAGATAAAAAGCAATTGCAATAGCCTGTATTGTTTTGGGTCACTTCTGTCAATAACAGTCCATATGAAATGTACTTTTTTTGGGCATCTGGTGGCTTCTGAGAGGGGAATTACTCATTGTAAAGATTAACTCCAACGAAACTCTTATGTATGAATGTGTGTCCTTATGAGAGCTAATACAATGAATGATGGGGGGGTGGATGTGCTCTCTTACACCCTCTTTCTGTCTTGTGACACTGATATCAGAATTGTTAAGCTATACAATTTTTCTGTTTCAACCCCCAAATTGTAATGATTCACTGTGGCAACCTCAAGAAACTAATAAAAAGACACCATGATTTAACTTCATTAAAACAAAACAAAACAAAACAAAAACTATGACTAAGCACCCATTGGGTTTTACCACTAGTGCAGCCTTGGTGTCTATGAAGATTAAAATTTTAGAGACATGGCTAACAGAAAATCCAGTCCAACAAACAAACAAACAACCCAACAACAAAACCTAAGTGTATCATAAGCTCTAGTGGTGGAGATAAGAAGTTGTTCTTTAGAAGGGACAGAGAATTGGGGCATGAGGTACAGGATCAGGAGAGTTGCCTTCTTGTACTGTTTCATGCTTGAGGCACTTAAAACTTTAGTCCATGTGGCACTAACAGAAGTGGATGACAGCTTCTATGAGCATGAGCAAATTTCTAGATGACTCAGGGGGCGTGGCCTCATAGAAGTGAACATTTGGTTGTTGTTGTTTAAAACAAAGCATTGCAGCTATATGCAAACATGTTTGATTCTCCAGCAATACTGTTAAGCACTGGTCTTGGGAGATTACTGATTATATTCCTAGACAAAGCCAAGATACCAAAAGAAAGATATTTATTCTTGTCGTCCACCTTCTAGAAGAATAATTTACAATGTCTTAGTTTATGCTTCTATTTATTCTTTGATACTTTATCTCTCAAGGCTTCAGTGCCATAACCAACAGATATTTTCTTTCTTACCTTACTGGAATTTTAATTTCTGTGCTTTCATCATATATTATTCTCTAAACTATGCAGCTTCCCTGGTGCTGATTTGAAATGACAGCAGCATAATATGACATTAGGCGAATGGTTTTGTTTGGAGGTGTTTTACTTATTTAATGTCCTCAGTGCTAAAGATAATCTGTGAAGAATTACACAGCCCACATGGCTGAGAAGATGGCTTAGTGGTTCTTAGCACACACATGAAAACTCACTACCACAAGTAACCTTAACAACAGGAAATCAAATAACCTTTCTGTCTGGCCTCCTTTGCACACACCTGAACCAAATTTATATATCTATCTCTATCTCTCTATCTCTCTCTATATATCTATATCTATATATATATCTAAAATTAATACACACACATTGAAGAGAAAAAAAATATGGCACTAAAACATTACTTTGTATTTTCTCATTCACAAAGAAAATTGAAAATCTATTCTCTCTTAAAATAAAAAAAAAACAAATTCCTAGATTTTTATAGGAGAATAACCCAATTATTTACCAAACAGCAGGATATGTTTTGAGAACATAAGTGTTCATGAGAAATGGAGTAGACCAAAATGCACACATGGAGGGACCCATGACTCCAGTCACATATGTAGCAGAGGATGGCATTTTTTGGCATCCATAAGAGGCAAAGCCCTTAGTCCTGTGAAGGCTCGCTTCCTGAGTGTAGGGAATGCCTGGGTAGTGAGGTGAAAGTGAGTGGTTGGGAAGGGGACTATCCTCATAAATGTAGGGTGAAGGGTAATGGGAGAGGTGGGAAACTGGAAAGAAGATAACATTTGAAATGTTAATACATAAAATATTCAGTTTAAAAAAGAAGTGGAGAGTGCAAAGTTTCTGTAAGACTAAGGACATTGTCAAGAAAACAAAACGGCAACCAACAGAATGGTAAAAGATCTTTACCAACACCACATCAGATAGAGGCCTAATATCTAACGTATACAAGGAACTCAAAAAGCTAGACACCAGAGAATCAAATAACCCTATTAAAAAAATGGGGTACAGAGCTAAACAAAACGTTCTCAGTTAAGGAACACCGAATGGCCGAGAAACATCTGAGGAAGTGCTCGACATCCTTAGCCATCAGGGAAATGCAAATCAAAACAACCCTGAGATTCCACCTCACACCAGTCAGATTGGCCAAGATCCAAAACTCAGATGACAGCAGATGCTGGCGAGGCTGCGGAGAAAGAGGAACACTTCTTCACTGTTGGTGGGCTTGCAAACTAGTACAACCACTCTGGAAATCTGTCTGGCGATACCTCAGAAAATTGGATATAGTACTACCTGAAGACCCAGCTATTCCACTTCTAGGCATATATCCCAGAGACACTTTAATACACAACAAAGATATATGCACCACAATGTTCATAGCAGCTCTATTTATAATAGCCAGAAGCTGTAAAGAACCCAGATGTCCTTCAGAAGATGAATGGATACAAAAATTGTGGTACATTTACACAATGGAATACTACTCAATCACCAGAAACAATGACTTAACCAAATTCTTAAGAAAATGGCTGCATCTAGAGAATATCATCCTGAGTGAGATAACCCAGTCACAAAAGAACAGACATAATATGCAGTCACTGATAGTGGGATGCTAACCCCAGAGGCTTGCACTCCCCCAGAAACAACTCACAGACTGTATGAAGTCCAAGAAATAAAGAAAACAAAAAAATATACATACATTTACAAAACAAGAAGACTTTGACTATTTCCATGTTGTGTTTTGTTTTGCATGTACTTTACGCTTATTGTAACTATTAAGTTTTCAATGCATACTGTCAAGCCCTTGAAAAAAATCAAGTACTGACTAAAAAAATATATTCACATGGTTTTATGTAAAAATTATTTTAATGTCTGAAAAAACAGTACTGACAAAAATGTATAATTTTAAGCAAAAAATGTTTAAAATCTGTACATTTACCTTTGTTTTGTAAAATAAAGTCGTTTTAAAAAATAAAAAAAAATACTAAAAAAAAAAATTATTATTCCAAGGGGGGGAAAAAAAAGAAAATGGCTGCATCTAGAGAATATCATCCTGAGTGAGATAACCCAGTCACAAAAGAACAGACATAATATGCAGTCACTGATAGTGGGATGCTAACCCCAGAGGCTTGCACTCCCCCAGAAACAACTCACAGACTGTATGAAGTCCAAGAAAAAAAGAAAACAAAACAAAAAAAGTATTTACAAAACAAGAAGACTTTGACTATTTCCATGTTGCGTTTTGTTTTGCATATACTTTATGCTCATTGTAACTATTAGGTTTTCAATGCATACTGTCAAGCCCTTGAAAAAATCAAGTACTGACTAAAAAATATAGTCACATAGTTTTATGTAAAAATTATTTTAATATCTGAAAAAACAGTACTGACAAAAATGTATAATTTTAAGCAAAAAATGTTTAAAATCTGTACATTTATCTTTGTTTTGTAAAATAAAGTCGTTTTAAAAAATAAAAAAAAAAAGTGGAATAGATAAATGCACTTATACAAATGAGGACATTTGTAGCCTGGACATTAGTTTATCAGTTCATGGAGTTATTTACAAGGATGAATCATGTGATAATATTAAGAGTATTTAAAAGAAACTGAGCTGTGAAATACATGTCTATGGACTTTTTTTAGTGATGGAGAGAAATGTAATTAAATATGTTTTCCTCAGAAGGGCATGGCATGATGCTTACAATACTGAACACTCCAATGTGCTAGTGGTACTTTGCCCAGAATGGATCTGTTCAGAAGACAATGAGCTCATTTGGCATCTTCTGCCTGAGTCACATTTTCTGGAAACTGTAATAAAGGTTTTCTCTGAGTGCTTGGATTCACTTAGAGTTTTGGAACTTATTGTACATAAAATAGAGGGAGAATGAACACATTTACCTGTACATTTGAGGGAATATTTTGGTTTTGTGCTTGAATGATAATGTCCTAAAAGACCGTAGGTTTGAAAATGTCATTTGTCTTACTCTGTGTTCTGTTTGGAGACAAGCAAAAGAAAACCCTACATTTGCCTAAATTAAAATATCTAGCAATGGACTTCAATACTTTTTAATTTTAGTAAACATGGATATATAACGTCTAACTTATATTTTGACAGTGTGTGAATAGTTTTAATGTTAATGACCTCAGTTTTACTATAGTCTCATACATATATATTCAAATTATGTTGCTTAATAATTTTTCCTTAGGTTTTTACATTACTGAAATGTGTGTTTAGAATTACCTACATTTCTTTCATTTACATAGTAATGGAATGAGGGATAGAAAATGTATTTGCCCGTTTCTACAGATAAAGCTTTCACTTGTCAATAAAAGGGAACCAGCCTAAATGGTGTGACAGAATGTTTGAAAGAATGTGACGGTCCAGTCTGACTGATAAGAAAAGAATTACACAAGAGGAGGCTATCCAGTGGTGGAGAAACAAAATTGAATGGGAACCAAGACTGCAAATGTCAACTGCTGGAGGAGCAGCTGAATGCATGGACTGCCAAAAACCATGAAAGGGGTTGGGAATCACTTCATATCCTATGAAAGCATCCTCCTCTCAAGAAATGGCAGAGTGTAGCTCTCTGTCTGCCATTGGGCCCTTCTAACACTAAATTCTTGTTATTTTTATGTGATATATATATATATATATATATATATATATATATATAGTACATATATAGATAATATGTGATATATATAATATGTGATATATATGCATATATATATATATATATATGATATAAACATGTAGGGATGGAGTGAGGACTTCTGCAAGCAAGTTATCTCTAAAAAACACAGAAAATATAACCTGTAGCTTGGGAGATATTCAAAAAGTTATCTATATTGGACTTTCAAATACAAGCATCCCTATCTCTTCCTATTCCTTTCTTACTCATTGTAAATAAAGAATGTGTACATGTGCCTTTTACAGTTGTGTCAAGAGGATGAAATGGAGAGGATGAGTTGGAAAGATAAAGAGTCCAGCAGCTTAGACAAGGAGATGTAGAGGAATGTTGGGATAAGAGAACACTGTCGGTAACTAAGAACATGTCCAAAACAAAGAACAGTTAACACTTTGTTTTGCATGTATGGGAGTCCATGTATTGTGGGACCGACATAGAGGTCAGAGTTAAACTTATAGGGGTTGGTTTTCTCTTTCCACCCTGTATTTATTAGCCATCCAAGTCTGGTCATTAGACTTGACAGCAAGTGCCTTTTCCCACTGAGTATTCTTACCTGTATCCCCTAAATAAAACCTAAACATAAAACAAAATCTGTATATTCAACCAGAAAAACTGTTGTTCTGTGTATAGCAAATAAGAAAACATTACAGTATATGCTTAGCTTTGTACATGCATACATGTATGTACACACAAAGACAATGAACCGAAGTGACAAGGTATCATACACAGTCAGTCAAGTTGATTTCTTATTGTAGCTGCGTAGCATATTCAGCATGACCTGCTATTTTGGAATATCTTCTGAAGGTAATAAACTAAATGCTTGCTACCTCAAGAGAGACCACTGATGCCAGTTCAATGATGTGTTTCCATACAAGTTTAGCTTCAAGAACCAATGAGTTTGGTGCCTGTAATTGGCTCAGTTTCTGAATCAACTTGACAGAAGCTGAAGTCATCAGAGAGAAAGGAGCCTCCGCTGAGCAAATGCCTCCATGAGATCCAGCTGTAGGAGATGTTCTCAGTGATCAGATGGGTAAGGCCCGGCACTGTGTGAGTAGTGCCAACTCTGGATAGTTGTGGGTTCTATGAGCTGAGAAAGGCAAAGGAAGCAAGCTAATAACTGGCACCCCATCATAGCCTCTGCTTCCAGAATCCTGCCCTGCTTGAGCTCCTGTCCTCACTTCCTTTGGTGATGACCAACAATGTGAAAATTTTCTATGCAACTTGCTTTTTGGTTGCAGCAATAGAAACCTTAAGGCAGAGTCCTATTCAGGCTCATGGTTGTTGACCCAACAACACTTGTGTCAGCAGAAGGTCATAGGTGCATGGGTAAAAAAAGCAATGTCCTTGGTTTTCGCTGCAGTATGCTCAGTCAGTCACATGGAGAATCATTTACCAGGAGTCTTGAACCTTTTATGAACTTTAGGATTCTTATAAGTAAGTCAGTGAGCATATTTTCTTCTGAGCCCTAGAAACAGCAATGTATATGTTGACATCCATGGCAATTTATAGAGAACAAATATAGATATTATATATATATATATATGTGTGTGTGTGTGTGTGTGTGTGTGTGTGTGTGTGTGTGTGTGTACACATATATTCCATAGCCTTTATGTCTGATATGATGCTTTAATAAGGCTATTAGTATATATTAAGCCTAGATAATATATTGTAATTATACCTAGGAAATACTGTTAATTGATACAGTAATGTTGGAAAAACAGACAAGTAGAGACTTGCAAGATGGCTTAGTTGGTTGTAGAAGCTAGTTGGCAAGCGTGGTGGCCTGAGTTCCTTCCCTAGGATACACATGGTGGATAGGGAGAACAGATTGTCATAAATCATGTTTTCATCTCTACATGTAAACTTTGGCATATAGGTAGACACACACACACACACACACACACACACATGCCCATGTACACACAAACATATACCCACAGGCATTTTGTAAAATTAAAACTTCAAGAGATGGTTTTTAGAGGGCACATAGATCAAGGATAAAAAGGAAATAATGTTTTCATAGATAAAATCAGTAATAATCTTTTAAAAGCCACATAGTTTCAATGAGTTTATTAATCACTACAAATTATTTCATATTTTGAGTTGTACCTGAAGATTATAAATAACCATTTGCTCTATCTGATGAAACTTAAAGTATTATTTATTTAGTATATAGAAAAAAGTTGCAGTTAATCTGGAGCATCTACAAAACACTGAAAAACCATGAACCCTTTTCTGTATACAATGTTTATTTTAATAAGTGTGCATATTATTTTTTATTGCTCAGATTATTATTTGTGTGTGGTGTGTCTGTGTGTGTGTGTGTGTGTGTGTGTGTGTGTGTGTGTGTGTGTCTGCGAGTGTGTGCGTTTGTGTGTGTTAATTGACTGAGTGCTTCATGTATTCTTCCAGATTGGTCTTAAATTCAGCTCACTCGGTTTGGTAGTATGTTTGATGTCTTATGATCAAGTAACCCCATTTATCAACTGTGAGTTATAATATTTGCTGCTGAGTTCCCTTGTTGGATACTTGTATGACACATAGAAAGTGTTTAAACCAAATACAAGAAGCATAGTGGAGGTAGGTGAATATCTTGAATTTCTATTTCTATAAAGAATCACCACGACTATAGCATGTCTTATAAAGGAAAACACTTCATTGGGGCTGGCTTACAGCTTCAGAAGTTCAGTCCATTTTCACTGTGGCAAGAAGCTTCATGGCATGCAGGCAGACAAGGTGCCAGAGAGGTAGCTGAAATGTCTACATCCCAGATTGGCACTCAGGGGGATGAGAGACTGAGCCACTGACCTGGCTTGAACATCTAAGCCCTCAAATTGCCCCCACCAAAACATTGGTTATTTTATTTATTTACATTTCAAATGTTATCCTGGTTTCCAGTTTCTACTCTGAAAAGTCCCTATCCGACCTTTTATCTCTGCTTCTATGAGGGTGGTGCCTCATCTACCCAGCCCCTACTGCCTCACAACCCTAGAATTCCCCTATGCTGGGGCATCAAGTTTTCACAAGACCAAAGCCTTTAAAAATATTTTAAAGTTTTTTTTGTGCATATTAATAATTCCATTTGTTTGAGATAATATCGCTAAGCAGTTTTAATTAGTTTTTAAATCACCATAGCATGCTATATTCAGAATTTTCCATATTAACTTTTAAATAAATACTTTCAATATGTATTTACTTCCTTAGAATAAATATCTCACAGTTCACCTGTGCATACTTGAATTGTTTTTAACTTTTGCACAGTGAAATAATACACCCATGACATTTCATTCACATATATTGAATTCTCTTCTGTTGAATCCTACACCATTGTAAAGTTCAAATGGTGAAGTTAGATGTTTGTTAGAATTTTGGTAATGACATGTCTCTTGAGCCGTGGAGAATTTCAAAATATACTTTAATAAGAAAAAAAAAAAGTCAGTGAAATAACACAGCTCAAGATTTTGCTGAAACTGCATTTCAGACTTGACAGTGCATAAAAGCCTGGGTTAATTCTATCATTTGACCTTTGCTGTGGTATGCTTTTCTGTCTGGTACTGGTAATGCTGTTTAGGTTTCTCATCTGCTTGCAATTTCTACACCATATCCAAGCTGTCATTCTGTGCTAATTTTCTATCAATTACCCAACAAAAATAAACCACTCAATAACAAAGAATATATTGAGTGTGTGCCCCTTTGACTTGCAATGGCAGGAGATGGAGATCTCCTGTGGCCGAAGGAAAATATTCAACATGTCAGTGTTGTGTCAAACAACAGCTCTGAAATTATCAGGTAATCTCCAGTCTCTCCCAGGCAGCTGCTGTGGGATCTGAGAGATTTGCAGCATTGTTTTAAAGGAAATAGGAAATGTCAGACTTGTGTCTCTGAGGCTTGGTCTCCTGAGTAATGGCTCATGGGAGTCGGATATTAGATGCCCTTTTGTCTACATAAAACAGGAATTCCATGTGTTTGGTATCCATGAGCTTCTATTTTATTCTAATTGGGCTTGACAATTTCATGTCTTCTCTGCATTTTTCTCAGAAACATCAGGGTTGTTTTTATAGCAAGCCACATACTTTAATCTAATTTTTAATAGTGATTAATAGTTTATGTGACTACTGCTAGTGGCATGTTAAATATAATGCAGTTTTTTGCTTTAATCAAGTAAATATAAAAGAGGAAATTTAGATTTTAAAAAATAAAAGGTTGAGATACGTGAATGATGACAAGATTATTCCTGCCTCTTAACTTATTAGCAGTTTTTCAGAGAGAATTTATCTTTATTTTATAATATTACATGGTAAAATTTCAGTATTTCTCCCTTTTCTCTCCATTTTGTGAGATAAAAGTACATCTTTCTATAACATTTCTCTTTGTAATGTCTCTGTTTTACTTCTCTTTTCTTAAAGTGTGTTTTTTACAGTTTGAATTGCTTTTTTAAATTATCTTGAAGTAATTGTAGGTGAGAAAAAAATTGCAAAGAATTTGCACGTAAACACCATGTTTTAGTGATCTGGAATATGCCAACAGTAATATTTTACACAATGATAATCCATTATTTTTTTTAAAAAAGCGTGAAATGGGAAATACTGTTAAATTTAGTTACATAAAACTGGTCTGAGTTATTTGAAACAGTCTGAAATTAGATTTTAAGAAGTCACACAGCAACACTAACAAAACAAAACAAACAAAACATTTGCTCTTCTGCAGATCTACTGGGCCTTCCCCACAGAACCCAAGGGATTAAAGTGTGTACATTGATTTGCACACTATTACTGTGATGTGAACATTTAGGCTCTGCCTTGCCATAATACCTTTCTGGCAATCACCTTCTGATTGCCTTCAAGAGTGGACAGGCAACATCACTACTCATGTAACACAGACTGATAATTGATAATTTCATACTTAGAAATAGGAATGGCTCCATCTATTTAGTGATCAATGTAAATTAAGACAATACGGGTAAACAAGCTAAAGACATCATCAGACATGACAGACTGAAGAACCAGTGTAACTTTCTCACCTAGACCCTGTGAGGTGATGGAAACCTAGCACTGTAATGGCCCCACTATAACCTCTTATGTCATAATTTGTGTGCACACCAGGGACAAACAGGGAGTGAACTCCATTCAGTTACCTATGGTTTAGCACAGTATGACCCCCTACTGAGGACCTGAACTACATTACTGAGTATAGTCTGCCTGTCTACCGGTTTACTCTTCTGGACCCAAACTTTCTGTTTCTGCTCAGACTAAGTTCTACCGTCTTGTCTCTACTGCTGACTGCATATTCATTCTCCACCCTGCCTCACCTGTTACATGATATCCATAGCTAGCAGTAGCTTTCCGCAGTAGCTGGTTCTGGTTTCATTATGTTAGCTAATATATGTTATGTACTTCCATCAGGACACTACTGAAACCTCTTGAACTCTGCACTAATCTCTTTGTCTATAAACTGCAAATGTATTTAGGTAGGCAGAGAGTAAGTAGGTTGCTTGATTGATTCATTTGTGTACATATAATGTGTGCTATGATTGTCCATAGTAGTAATTTTATATGGAAAGAGATGACCTTTGTCATTTCCACTGCAGTAAGAGATCACTGTGGTTGAGTCAGCTACAACTTGTGAGTTTATTGTATTCATCAAGTTCTGGCATCATGGAAAGAAACAAACCCATTTATGTTTTTGTTTGTGTGTTTGTATGTGTGTGTGTGTTTACTATTGGTTTATGACTATTACCTTTAGTTAAGAGCTATCATAAAATGAATTGTTTTTCTTTTGAACAAGATTAGTAACCACTAGCTGGGCAGTGCTTGCAGACACCTTTAATCCTAGCACTTGGGACTCAGATCTCTATGTGTTTGAGGTCACACAGAGTGTTCCAGGATGGGCGTAACTTCACAGATAAACCCTGCTCTCAAAAACTACCTGGTTGTTCTTACCTGGTTGTCCTCACCTCCTAGTCCTCAGGAGCAGCAGACCACTAGGGATGCAGGCAGAGCTGTGAACAGGAAAGTGAGTTGTAGAGAGGACCAAGATTAATTTTTAAGACTGGTCCTTATCATTCACTCAGTCTTTCCTTGTGTAGATAGTACTAATGTTCAGTTCCACAGTATTGCTCTCTTCAATAATCAATAATAAATAATAAAAAGTAATAATAAAGGTAATCAATCTTTTGTGACAATTTAACTCATAGTAAGGATATACCCTGTAATTACTTTGCTAGGTTTATTTTATTCTGCTGCTGTTGCTTTATTACAATTTTTAAAATTATTTTATTATATTTTTTATTAGAATTAAGGTTAAAAAATTCTCAGTGTGTTTGAACAGAAAATAGAGATTTATTTATCATTTTTAGAGGTATAGAATGCTAATTAAATGTACCTTCAAGATTATTATTTTTGTGTACCCCAGTAGTGGTTCTTAGCTGTCCATTCCCCACCCCCACCCCCAGTGGTCAAAGGGGTAAAGCAGTTCTCTAAAGCTTGAAAGGCATCCATGAAACCAGAGAAGGCTTTATTCACAAGACTATTTGCTCTCCATACCCTACCTTCTGTTAACATTCTGTTGCATTCTCTCTTTTAAGATGTGAACTTGAAGCATTAAGGCATTCTATCTATAGTTGTAGGAGGTGAATAATCTGGTTCACTGTTAGACTGCCTTCTGTTCACATATATTTCTTAGTAGTAAATCACCCTTCTATGCCTAATCTCAAATCTCAAATTGTAGGGTTGGAAGATTCCCGATAAATATGGATTTAAACTGGCATCTCTTTAAGTACTAAGTTTATGAAGAATTAATGCAAAACTTGTACTTTGAATATAAAGTTAGCTGGAGAGAAATTCCTATTCTGATGCATCTAGAATATTAGTAATATTTTTATTCATTCACAAAATTATCTGATTAGGAAGCATTTAAAAGATAGCTTAAAGAGTTCTTCACAATTTTGGTAAGAATTGGTAAGCTTAGAAAAACTGTAAACTTGAACCAATAAAGCAGTTCAAGATTCACCCTCTAAAGACACTCCAATTTTAATATGGCATAGTCAATTTTCTTTCCTAGAATCCTCTGTATCAAAGAAAATGTTCTTTTTTTTGTTTTTTCCATTGAAGTGTCACATGTCCTCCCTTTTTACAATCTCATTTGATCCTTGAAATTTACAAACACCTTTGATCCTTGAAATCATAAAATGGAAAAAGAGAAACAATTCCGGCACTTTGTCCTCTGACATCAACAGGTTGCCCATAGCGTGTGCTCATACCACAAAATAATAAGCAACTAATGTGAAAACAATAAAAAAAATGACACCATGAAGGATAAAGGTGCATACATGCAGTGATGGACAGCCAAGAGTGGGTGTGAGTTGTTAAAGAAGTATTAGGTGCCTGAGGCAGGACTCCTTATAGGTTTTATTGAAAGGGAATCTGAAACTGAGCCCCTGTCAAGTAGATGTGGGTTTGTTAAAAAGAGTATCATTGGACCAGTCAATAGAACTATCTAATACAGATATTATTAGGTGTAATCTTCTTGTCAAGTAATTTACCCTCTACATCTATAGCCTGGGGCTCACAGTGGGTTAAAGTTTTAAGGATTGACCAGCAGGTTTTGGGTTTACCCTAGGTGTTTGTGCTATCAAGTTTCTGGTTCTGAGTTATAAAAGCAGTAGCCAGTGTGAGTTACTTTCCATAGTGTGGTTCATAAGTCAAGGCAGACATTGGTTGGCTACTGTCACAAGTTCTGTGCCACCATTCTCTTGACATATTTTTCAGGTAGAAGTGAATGTAGGTCAAAAGTGTTGTGCCTGGGTTGGTGTCCACATTTCTCTCTTAGTAGTTTACAGAGTACCTTGCAGGACCAATGAGATTAGAATGTAGGAGTGAAGGCTCCGTGTTGGCATCTCAACTCCACATTTCATGAGTTGTGGTGGGTTGTCTTCAGCAATATACCTCCAGTGTCAGTTTAAGGAGAATTACCTTTCATCTTAGCAACAGTATGGGTTGTTTGGGGATTTTTTTTAAATTTCAATAGCCTTTCTTTATTTTTTTTCCTACCACTTTATTTAAAAAAAAAAAGAGGGATACATATTCAGATTTTTAAAGGCATTTTGGAATAACAAAAGACCTAGAATAGCTAAATCCATCCTCAACAACAAAAAAAATCTGCCAGAATCACTATCCCTGACCTCAAGCAATATTACAAGGCAATTGTGCTGAAAACTGCATGGTACTGGTCCAGAAATAGGCATGTGGATCAATGGAATAGAATAGAAGATCCAGAAATGAGCCCTCATGTATATGGTCACCTGGTTTTTGACAAAGGAGCAGTAAACATTCAATGGAAAAAGGACAGCCTATTCAACAAATGGTGCTGGTCCAACTGGCACTCAGCATGCAAAAGAATGAAAATAGACCCTTTCTTATCTCCTTGTACAAAGCTCAAGAGTAAGTGGATCAAAGATCTCCACATTAAACCAGATACACTGAAACTATTAGATGAGAAATTAGGGAAAACCTTAGAACACATAGGCACAGGAAAAAATTTCCTGAACAAAACACCAATGGCTCAAGCTCTAAGGTCAAAGATTAACAAATGGGACTTAATGAGATTGCAAAGTTTCTGTAAGGCTAAGGACATCGTCAAGAAAACAAAACGGCAACCAACAGAATGGGAAAAGATCTTTACCAACACCACATCAGATAGAGGCCTAATATCCAAGGTGTACAAGGTACTCAAAAAGCTAGACACCAGAGAATCAAATAACCCTATTAAAAAATGGGGTACAGAGCTAAACAAAACGTTCTCAGTTGAGGAACACCGAATGGCGGAGAAACATCTGAGGAAGTGCTAGACATCCTTAGCCATCAGGGAAATGCAAATCAAAACAACCCTGAGATTCCACCTCACACCAGTCAGATTGGCCAAGATCCAAATATCAGATGACAGCAGATGCTGGCAAGGCTGCAGAGAAAGAGGAACACTTCTTTACTGTTGGTGGGGTTGCAAACTAATACAACCACTCTGGAAATCAGTCTGGCGATACCTCAGAAAATTGGATATAGTACTACCTGAAGACCCAGCTATTCCACTTCTAGGCATATACCCCAGAGACACTTTAATACACAACAAAGATATATGCACCACAATGTTCATAGCAGCTCTATTTATAATAGCCAGAAGCTGGAAAGAACCCAGATGTCCTTCAGAAGATGAATGGATACAAAAATTGTGGTACATTTACACAATGGAATACTACTCAGCCACCAGAAACAATGACTTAACCAAATTCTTAAGAAAATGGCTGCATCTAGAGAATATCATCCTGAGTGAGATAACCCAATCACAAAAGAACAGACATAATATGCAGTCACTGATATTGGGATGCTAACCCCAGAGGCTTGCACTCCCCCAGAAACAACTCACAGACTGTATGAAGTCCAAGAAATAAAGAAAACAAAAAAAATATATTTACAAAACAAGAAGACTTTGACTATTTCCATGTTGCATTTTGTTTTGCATGTACTTTACGCTCATTGTAACTATTCGGTTTTCAATGCATACTGTCAAGGCCTTGAAAAAATCAACTACTGACTAAAAAATATATTCACAGAGTTTAAGTAAAAATTATTTTAATATCTGAAAAAACAGTACTGACAAAAATGTATAATTTTAAGCAAAAAATGTTTAAAATCTGTACATTTATCTTTGTTTTGTAAAATAAAGTCATTTAAAAAAATAAAGGCATTTTGGCATTACATTATATGAATATTTTTGTCAGTACTTAATTCTTTTAGATGTTTGATAGCATGCATTGAAATCCCACTAGTTTCCATAAGCATGAAGTACATGTAGGAGAGAACATAACATGGAAACAGATTTCTTGTTGAGTATAGATTAAGCATAATGATCTGTGAATACCAAAATTTGCATTCCAGAGTCTCACACTCTGAAAGAGGGTACTATACATTTATTTTTTTTCCTAAGAAGGACTGAGGCTTTCTTTTTATTTTATTCTTATTTTTAATGGCTACAAGAGATGGCCAGTTGAGACTGCATATCTCCCATTATTAGTCCTTTATTAGGGTCAACTTCACACATTCCAGGAAGTTTTTACAGCACTAGATTTCTGGCCCCCACATTTCCCCCCAGTTCCAGTCATCTCTCCCTGCTCTTTTTCCTTCCACTCTATCTGCCTGCCCTAATCCGCCCTCCAGTCCCATCTGTAAATGGCGCCTGTATTCTGGTAAATTCTGATCTATTTTCCCCTCCCAACGAGATCATGCATTGCCTCTAAAAATTTCCTTTTCACTTACCCTGAGTCTACATCTTATAAATTGATTATCATTTACTTAATTAAAGTGAATACATACTGTATTTATATTTTTTGGTCTGAGTTAACTCACTCAAATATTCTCTAGTCCATCCATTTGTCTGCAAATTTCATGATGTCTTTTTTAAAAAACAACTGAGTAGTATTCCCTTGTGTATGAATGTCACATTTTGTTTATCCAGTTTTTATTTAGAAACATATAGGTTGTTTCTAGTTTCTGGTTATTATGAATAAAGCCACGATGAAAATGGTTGAACAAATGACCTTGGGATATGGTGGCACATACTTTAGTATATGCCCTATATAACTGTAATCTGATAGATCAATTTTCAACTTTCTAAGGAACTGCCATAATGATTTCCATAGTAGCTGTATATGTTTGCATCCTCACCAGGTCTGGAGTGCTGTTCCCCTTGCTGCATACCCTCATCAGCTTGAGATGTCCCTTGTCTTACTGAGCCATTCTGACAGATGTGAGATAGAATATCAAAGTGGTTTGATTTTCATTTCCTTAGTGGCTGAGGATGTTGAATAATTTAAAAAATGTTTCATAGCCACTTTAAGTTTTTCTACTGAGAATTCTGTTCAGATATGTTCTCTTAATTGGATTATTTTGCTTTTTGAGATCAAGCTTTTTGTGTTCTTTATACATTTTGAATATTTATTCACATATCTATTTATGTAAAGTTGGTTAAAATATTTTCTCATTCTGCATACTTTGGCTGTATCCAATAGACAGAGTTCTTTGCCTTATTGAATCTTTTTAGTTCCTTTAGGTCCCATTTATTAATTGTTCCTCTTAGTACCTGTGCTATTGGTGTTCAGTTTAAAAAGCCATTTCCCATGCCAGTGTGTCCAAGGCTATTCCGCAGTCTCTTGTATATCAGGGTTTATGTATCTAGCTTCAGGTTTGATATACTTGGACTTTAGTTTTTAAAAATAATCAGCAATGAAATAACTCCAAATGATAACATACCATACTCATAGATCAGTGCCTTATTTAGTCACCATCAGACAGGCTTCCTCTGGCAGCAAATGAGAACAAAAGGAGAAACCCATAGCTAGGTCCTGTCATCAAGACACATATTAGCTTGTTGCCAGTTTGATGCCCTTGGTTCAGTTCATTTTCAACAATGATATAGTTACAGGCAGATACATATTCCTGTAGTGAATGGCCACTGATGGTTTCATTTAATACAGAGATGGAAGACTGGAGCTTCAAAGTGAGTCAGAGGCAGCTTGGACAACTTCTATTTTAGCCCATAAAATCTGCCTCTTTTGTATATTTTTAAATTATCAACCAGCCACAATATTACAAACTTCTAATCATGCAATTGTAGGTCCCAAACAGTGCTTGCATGGAATTGGCTTCCAAGTCTTTTTCAATCACAGTTTTCTTACCTTAATGTCGCCAATGGTTTTCTTTGTAAGCAATGTAGTTCAGTTCTCAGTCATACACACTGCCCTTTTGGAGGAAAGCCATATTTTATCTGCAATAGTTTCATGAAAATTTTATTTTTGAGAAAGCAATACATGCTTAAACAAAAATAGTTACCTCAACCTGGTTCTTTTCTTTCTCTATGCCTGCCTGCCTGCTTTCTCCATATCCCTCCCCCTCTCTCTTTTCCTCTTTTCCTCCCTTTCTCCCTTCTTCCTTAATTATTTTATGTGTTGATTAACTATATTTGGCAATTTGATAAACTTGTTTAATCTACTCTGATTACTTTTGCTTCCTTAATCTTTCGTCTTACCCCATTGCCATTAACCTTGTTACTATCCCTAGGTATTCTACCCCCAGATTTATGCATTATGGTATGTTTTGTGGCTCAAGAAGGTGAACCAGGACATCTCTATGACTATTGGAATATAATTCTCCATTGAAGTCTTATGGGGTTCCCAGGGTTATAAAACTCAAGGCAATAATTCTTCCATGTTTCTAAATCTCTTGCTGGGGAATCTTTCAACAAAATATTGTCAAAGTATCCTACTCCAGGATCCCCTTTAAACATTGTATGTGGAAATTAGGCATCAGATGAGAAATGATTAGGGAGAGTCATGAGAAATGTTAGAAATCATGGTGGGTCTAGTTTAGAAAAACAATACAAAAAAGAAAAATAAGCAGAGCTTGTTATAGAAGTGCTGAACAAGAGCCCTGTGGCCAATTCTAAGAATACCATCAAGGAAAGTTAACCAGGTAGGGCACAGTGATGAGTGTAAGGTATTCGAGGACAACATTACAGAAAAAAATTATTAACACTTCATGAAGTCAGTACCTTGGAGTTCAACAGGCACTGTTGAAGTTTCAGCAAGCTTCTCAAAATGAGACAGGAACCACTGAAAGGCTGAAACAGAGAAACAATTTGATGTAACTTATATTATGAGAGCATTTTACCACTATTCTAGAAAGAGATGGAGAAGACCAATTGCAGAAGCTGAGAAATCAGAACTTTGTTGTACTAATCAGAAAAAGGTCAACTAGGCTTGTTATTTGGCAGTCTCCTATGTCCGCCTTTAGAAGAGTACACGGTAATGTTTTCCTTTTAAGGAAACTGATTTTACACAGAGTTTTAATAAGGGAATTACTATTCTATATAAATTTTCATAACTTGTTTCAGGGCTTGATTATTCTCTAATGACACTTACTAATATTACATGGCTAGTTATTTATTTGATTTCCTCTTGCTATTTTTTGTACAATGCTACTGAGATAAGAAACACAGAATATAAAAAACTAACTTCTTCTGTAACTGAATCAACAGTCTCCTTCCAGGAATTTGTAGTCAGAGTTTCCTAATTCTAAATATATTCATATTTCTATTTATAAATTTATACATTGAGGGAAGTTTATTACCTGGATAACCAGAGCCATATTTGGTAAACAGATATATTTTTTTCAAATAAAGTCAGATAAACACATGATATATAATTCTTAATTCTTAAAAAGCCCAAGCATGCACAGTTAATTGAGCAGAATGTTAGCAGCTCTCTGTACTACAAAAAAGATCTTGAAAATGAGTTGTCCAACATAATATATTTGATTATAACCTCAATCTTATATAGCTGCCACTATTTCTGTTTTGAATTTGTTTGATTTTTATATTTGTAGACTGATGGGTTGATTGACTGGTCAATTGTGATCTTTTGAGACAAGAGCACATTATATATATAGTCCAGGGATTCCTTGAACTCTTGAATATTCTTACTCTACAGACACAGTGTTAGAATGAAAGAACTGTTTTACCACTCCTGATTTCTAATGATTTAATGTGAAATAGAAGGATTTTTTAATTAAAATTTTATTATATTTATTTTATTTTTTATTGGATAGTTTGTGTATTGATATTTCACATGTTCCCCTGTCTGCCATTTCTCTACCTCCAGCTTCTATGGGGTTACTTCCCTTCCCACCAACTCACTCATACATCAACAGCCTAGCAGTCCCCTACACAGCGGAAACAAGCTTCCACAGAAGCAAGGGCTTCTCCTCATATTGATGCCCGAAAATACCATTCTTTACTACATATGTGGCTGGAGCCATGGGTCCATCAATTTGGACTCTTTCAGTCACAAATGAAAGCACATGCTATATACTCACTGATAAGTGGATATTAGACCAAAATCTTGGAATACCCAAGAAACAATTCAAAGATCATAGAAGCTCAAAAAGAAGTAAGACCAAAATGGGGATGCATCAGTCCTTCTTATAAGGGAAAACAAAATACTTACAGGAGGAAATACAGGGACAAAGAGTGGAACAGGGACTGAAGGAATGGCCATCCAGAGACGATGTTACCTGGGGATCCATCCCATGTGTAGCCACCAACCCCAGTTACTATTGCTGATGTCAAGAAGTACTTGCCATTCTGACAGGTATTAGGTGTAATTTCAGAGTTGTTTTGATTTTCATTTCACTGATGACTAAGGGTGCTGAACATTTCTTTAGGTGCTTCTCAAACATGCAGTATTGCTCAATTGAGAATACTTTGTTTAGCTCTGTGTGCCATTTTTAATAGGATTATTAGATTCTATGTAACCTAGCTTCTTGAGTTCTTTGTATATATTAGATATTATCCTTCTGTTGGATATAGGATTGATAAAGATCTTTTCCTAATCGGTTGGTTGATGTTTCTTCCTATTGACAGTATCCTTTGCCTTACAAGAGCTTCACAATTTTCTGAGCTCCCATTTGTAGCTATTTAATCCTAGAGCCTAAGCCATTGGTGTTCTCTTCAGTAGAATTCCCATATGCCTATGTTTTTGAGGCTCTTCCCCACTTTCTCACCTATTAATTTCAGTGTATCTGGTTTTTAATGGAGGTCCTTGATCCACTTGGCATTGAGCTTTGTACAAGAGGATAAGAATAGAGTGATATGCATTCTTCTGCATGCTGACACCAGTTGAAACACTACCATTTTTTGAAAATGCTATCTTTTTTCCACTGGATGGTATTTGTACCTTTATCAAAGATCAAGTGACCATTATTAGTATGTAGCTTCATTTTTGGGTCTTCAATTTGGTTCCATTGAATTACCTATCTGTCTTTGTACCAATACCATGCAGTTTTAATCAAATTTGCTCTGTAATAGAGCTTCGGGTAAGGAATGGTGAATCTCCCAAAAATTGTTTAGAATGATTTTCACTATGCTGGCTCTTTTGTTAACCCAAATGAATTTGCACATTGCTCTTTCTAACTCTCTGAACAATTGAGTTGGAATTTTGATAGGGATTGCATTGGTCATTTTCACTATATTAATCCTGTCAATTCATGAGCATGGGAGAACTTTATATCCTCTGAGATACTTTATTTTGTCCTTCAGAGACTTGAATTTCTTGTAATTCAGATCTTTCACATCCTTGGTGAGGGTCACACCAAAGTATTTTATATTATTTGTGATGATTGTGAGGGGACTTTTTTTTCTAATTTCTTTATCAGCTAGTTTATTTCTTAAGTTCAGGAAGGCTACTGATTTGTTTGTATTAATTTCATATCCAGCCATATTGTTGAATCAGGTTTAGGAGATCTCTGGTGGAATTTTTGGGGTCACTTAAGTATACTATCATATCATCTGCAAATAGTGATATTTTGAATTCTT
Source organism: Micromys minutus (assembly GCF_963924665.1). Classification (NCBI taxonomy): domain Eukaryota; kingdom Metazoa; phylum Chordata; class Mammalia; order Rodentia; family Muridae; genus Micromys; species Micromys minutus. The sequence continues at coordinate 40,750,032 of NC_137974.1, forward strand.
CCTTTCTAATTTGTATCCCTTTGACATCTTTTTGTTGTCTATTTGCTCTTGCTAGAACTTTAAGTATAATATTGAATGGGTAGGTAGATACTGGGCAGTCTTGTCTAGTCCCTGATTTTAGTGGAACTGATTCAATATTTTTGTCTTTTAGTGTGATGTTGGCTGCTGGTTTGCTGTATATTGTTTTTAATGTGTTTAGGTATGGGCTTTATATTTCTGATCTTTCCAAGACTTTTAACATGAAGGGGCATTGAATTTTTTCCAATGCTTTCTCAGCATCTAATAAGATTATCACATTTTTCTTTGAGTTTTAATACAGTGAATTATTTTGATAGACTTCTATATACTGAGACATGTCTGCATCACTAGGATGAAACGTACTTGATCATGGTGACTGATCCTTTGTACATATTCTTGGATTAAGTTAGCAAGAATTTTATTGAGTATTTTTGTGTGATATTCATAAAGAAAATTGATCTTTGTATGCTTTCATTATAAGCATACTTGTGGCATCAAAGAACTAATTGGGTAGTGTTTTTTTCTGTTTCTATTTTATTTAATAGTTTGACAAGTATTGGTATTAGGTCTTCTTTGAGGGTCTGATAGAATTCTGCACTCATCCCATCTTGTCCTGTGCTTTTTTGGGGATTGGAAGACTTATTTATTTATTTATTTATTTATTTATTTTAAACAACTTTATTTTAAAAAACAAAGATAAATGAACAAATTTTAAGCATTTTTGCATAAACGTATATGAATACATTTTTGTCAGTGCTTGTTTTTTTTAAAAGGTTTGATAGTGTGCATTAAGATCTTAATAGTTACAATGAGCATAAAGTACATGTAAAACAGGATATAACCTGGAATTAGTCAAAGTTTTCTTGGTGTGTAAGGAGTAAACATAATGTTTTTTTCTTTTCTGGAACTTCATATATTCTGTGAGTTGATTCTGGGGTGTACAGAGCTTTCTGTAGTTAGTATCCAATTATCAGTGACTGCATATTATGTCTGTTCTTTTGTGACTGGGTTATCTCACTCAGGATGATATTCTCTAGATGCATCCATTTTCTTAAGAATTTCATAAAGTCATTGTTTCTGATAGCTGAGTAGTATTCCATTGTGTAAATGTACCACAATTTTTGTATCCATTCATCTACTGAAGGACATTTGGGTTCTTTCCAGCTTCTGGCTAATATAAATAGAGCTTCTATGAACATTGTGATGCATGTGTGTTTGTTGTATGTTGGAGTTTCTCTGGGGTATATGCCCAGAAGTGGAATAAGTGGGTCTTCAGGTAGAAATATGTTCAATTTTCTGAGGAATTACCACACTGATTTCCAGAGTGGTTGTACCAGTTTACAACCTCACCAACAGTGGTAAGTGTTCCTCTTTCTCCACATCCTTGCCAGCATCTGCTGTCATCTGAATTTTTGATCATGGCCAATCTGACTGGTGTGAGGTGGAATCTCAGGGTTGTTTTGATTTATATTTCCCGGAGGGCTAATGATGTTGAGCACTTCCTTAGATACTTCTCAGCCACTCCACATTCCTCAATTGAGAACGTTTTGTATAGCTCTGTACCCCATTTTTTAATAGGGTTGTTTGATTCTCTGGTGTCTAGCTTTTTGAGTTCTTTGTATACCTTGGATATTAGGCCTCTATCAGATGTGGCGTCGGTAAAGATCTTTTCCCACTCTGTTGGTTGCCATTTTGTTTTCTTGACAGTTTCCTTAGCCTTGCAGAAGCATTGCAATCTCATTAAGTCCCATTTGTCAATCTTTGACCTGAGAGATTGAGCCATTGGTGTTCTGTTCAAGAAATTTTCTCCTGTGCCTATGTGTTCTAAGGTTTTCCCTACTTTCTCATCTAATAGTTTCAGTGTACCTGGTTTAATGTAGAGATCTTTGATCCACTTGCACTTGAGCTTTGTATAAGGAGATAAGAAAGGATCCGTTTTCATTCTTCAGCATGTTGAGTGCCAGTTGGACCAACACCATTTGTTGAATAGGCTGTCCTTTTACCATTGAATGTTTACAGCTCCTTTGTCAAAAAGCAGTTGACCATACATGTGAGGGCTCATTTCTGGATCTTCTCTTCTATTCTATTGATCCACGAACGACTGCTTTTAGTAAGATTTTAATGCATATTTTCAAATATTTAGAAATATTATGTACTGACCAAAATGTATTCATATACTTTTTTTTTGCAAAAATGCTTAAAATCTGTACATTTATCTTTTTTTAAAATAAAGTTGTTCAATTTAAAAAAAGACTGCTTTTATTTCTTTAGGTGTTATGTGACTGTTTAGATGGCTTATCTGATCCTAATTTAACTTTGGTTACTAGAATCTATCTAGAAAATTGTCCATTTCATACAGATTTTTCTAGTTTGGTTAAGTGAGTGCTTTTGTAGTAGGATCTGTTAATTTTTGAATTTCCACAGTTTCTGTTCTTATGTCTCCCTTTACATTTCTAATGTTGTTAATTTGGATACAGTCTTCGTGCACTCTTGTTAGTCTGTCTAAGGGCTTATCTTGTTGATTTTCTCAAAGAACCAGATCCTGGTTATTTGTAATTCTTTGTATAGTTCTTTTGTTTCTTACTTTGTTGATTTTACTACTGAGTTTGATTATTTCCTGCCATCTAATCCTCTTGGATGTATTTGATTATTTTTGCTCTAGGGCTTTCAGATTTGCTATCAAACTGTTTGTGTTATGATCTTTCCAGTTTCTTTTTGGAGGCACTCAGAGTTAAAAATTTTCTTCTTAGCACTGTTTTCATTGTGTCCCATAATTTTTTTATGCTGTGCCTTTGTTTTTATTAAATTTAAAAAGGCTTTGATTTTACTTTTTATTTCCTTCTTGACCTAGTTATCATTGTGTAGAGCTCAATGTTCAGCTTCCTGTGGGCTCTCAGTTGTTTTTGTTATTGTTGAAGACCAGCCTTAGTTTATGGTGATATAAGATGCATGGGATTATTTCAATTCTCTTGTATCTATCAAGGCATGTTTTGTGACAATTATATGGTCAACTTTGGAGAAGGTACCATAAGGTGCTAAGAAAAAGATAAATTATTTTGTTTTATGATAAAATGTTCTGTAGATATCTGTTAAATCCATTTGTTTCATAACTTCTGTTAGTTTCACTGTGTCTCTGTTTAGTTTCTGTTTCTGTGATCTGTTCATTGATGAGAGTTGGGATGTTGAAGTCTCCCACTATTATTGTATGAGTTGCAATGTGCACTTTGAGCATTAGTAAAGTTTCTTTTATGAATGTGATTGACCTTGAATTTGGAGTAAAGATATTCAGAATTGAGAGTTCTTCTTGGTAGAATTAACTTTTAATGATTATGAAGTATCCTTTCATATCATTTTTTGATATCTTTTGGTTGAATGTCGATTTTATTTGATAGTAGAATGGCTACTCTATCTTATATCTTAGAATCATTTGCTTGGAAAAAAATTTTTCCAGCTTTTTACTCTGAGGTAGTGTCTGCCTTTGTCACTGAGATGAGTTTCCTATATGCAGCAAAATGTTGAATCCTGTTTATGTACTCAGTCCTTTAGTCTATGTCTTTTATTGAGAAATATAGTCCATTTAGTGATATTAATGAATAGTGATTGTTGCTTCGTCTTACTTTTTTTAAATGTGGAATTATGTTTGCATGGCTTTCTTCTTTTTGGTCTTTTGAAAGAAGCTTACATTCTTCCTTTTTCTAGGATGTAGTTTTCCTCCTTTTGTTGGGGTTTTCCATCTAAACAAGGAGGGCTTTACTTGTGGAAATATGGTTTGTTAATTTAATTTTGTCATGCAATATCTTGGTTTTGCTAACTTTGGCAATTGAGATTTTTTTCTGGATGTGGTAGGGTGGGTAGGATATGGTCATTTCTGTTCTAGGGTCTATATGATATCTGCTCTTTTTTGGCATTTGGTGTTTTTTTTTTTTTTAATTATGTGATGGAAGGAATTTCTTTTTAGGTCAAATCTATTAGGGATTCTGTAGGCTTGTATGTTCATGGGCATCTTCTTCTCTAGGTTAGACACTTTTTTTTTCTATAATTGTGTTGAAGATATTTACTGGCCCTTTATGTTGGTAATCTACATTCTCTTCTATACCTGCATTTCTTAGGTTGGTCTTTACATTGAGTTCTGGTTTCCCTGGATGTTTTTAGTTAGGAGCTGTTTTCTTTAAGGGAGCTCTGTATGTTCTTTTTAAAGTCATCTATCATCATCATGAGATGTGATTTTTAAATCTTGCTTTTCCAGAGTACTGGGGTATTCAAGACAGTGGGATGACTGGCTTCTGATGGTGCCAAGTTGTCTTAGATTCTGGTTGCTTAGGTTCTTGTGCTTGCCTATCTAGTTATCTCTAATGTTAGTTTGTCTTGCTCTCTCTGAGTAGAGCTTATGTGTCTCCCCCAATTCCAGTGGGTCTGTGTACCTGTGGGCTTGTGATCTTAGAACTAAGAGCATTCTTGGGAGACCTGCTCTCTCTGGGTGGGTTTAGTCTGTAACTCCTGGGTGCAGATGGAGTTAGGAAGCCTCTGCTTTGAGGTTCCTGTGCTCTGAGAGCTTTGGTGTAGTCCTTCTTTGGAAACTTATTACAGCAAAAGTGGGGTCCTGCCTATGGGTTTAGGACAATCCCTTTACCACTCACAATGGTTAGAATCAAATATGCCACCAAGGTTGCTTCCTGAGGAGGGAACAGGTTGAGCTGGCTGTCCTTTGGGCCCTAACAAGTGAAAACGCCTTCCATTGGTTTGCGATAGAAACTCCTGTCTGTATCACTGGAAGTAGGCCTCCTGTCATTTTGCCTGTCACTTAGGTGCCCTTGGCCCTAGCTTTATTCCTGAGCCATACTGGATGTGTGATGCAGAAATTCAGAGTCTTTGGGTCTGCATGTCAGTACACATTAAGGCCAAGATCCTCTTACACTAAGAGGCTTGGGATACTCCCTTTCCCCACAGTGCCGAAGCCCTTGTATCATATTTGTGTACCATCCTACGTGTAAGAGAAATAACCTCATAGGTCTGGGGTTGGAGGAGGAAGGAGTGAGAGCACTTCTGGTATGAAATGCTGCATAGAAGAGCTGTAGCTACAGGGTTTCGATGGAGACAGGACGGTGTAATTTATTCGTAATTAACCAAGTTTCCTCTCTGTATTCTACCAGCATTTTGATTTTGTTTGACATATTTTTGATTGGGTCCCTGGCTTTGTCCACTTACTGTCTTCACGGGGGCCACTGTTTGCTCTTCCTTCTTCTGCCCCTGAAGAGCTCAGTAGTATTCTTATTATTCAGCCTTGACTTCTGTTTCAGATCTTGTCCTTCTTGTTCCTTTTCCTATTATCACAATTCTTATTGACTTAGAAGTCTATTCTCCACAGCCTATCTGCCCTTACTTCTGTCATGATTTTACTTTGCTCTTCCCCCCTGGGCTCTGATTCAATTACTGCCTGAACTTTTCTCTGTGGATTCCTGTGGGAACAGAGGACCTGCTCCTGCATTTTTTGGTCTCTTTTAAATCCAATCTGAGGCATCTTTCACAGTGTCACCTAGACGTATTTGTCATGCCATGTTTCCCAAATGGTATGACCTCCATATTTCTCAAAGTTATAAGTTTAAAGTTTTAAAAAAAGGTTCTCAATATGTCTTCTGATTAGCCTTTTACTTCTTATGCATATTTTCTATCAGAGGCTTCAGCATGATACTCTTATTCTTTCTGAAGGGTAATGACAGGTGCCATGTTTTCCTGTTTCTTTTGTGTATGTTTTTTTTAAACACATCTTTGTGTACCATTTCATATAGGTGACCATTTTTAAATTTATTTTTTTCTTTTACCTTTAAAAAGATGTTATACTGCCTTTCTCTGCCCTGTGTTGTAGGTAAGATTGATGCCTGTAGTTGCTCTGGGTAGCCAGCAATCACATGTTAGCAGATTTCAGCTGGACTGATATGTATACCTGTTGCATTCTGCCTGCCTCTGGGTATAATACCTATCTCAATAATCAACATGCATGTGTAGAGAGTGCTAGAGGAGAAGGTAAAAAAAGTGGTTTATATATTATACACTCAACTGGTTTCTGGGTGGGAATTCTCAAAGAGAGATAAATTTTTTAAAGAATTGACTTTAAATGGCTAATTTGTATGGTGAAAGTGATTTGTTTATCAGCATTTTCTATTTTGCACCATACTACAACCAGGCTAAAACCCCTAGCTTTATTAAAATGATGTTATATTAAATGATAGTGCATAATATGGGGGAAGGGGGATAGAAAAAAAAGCTGAGTTTAGGCTCTGAAGCAACCAAAGAAAGAAATTCCAGGAAGCTGGATATTTAGGGTATCAGCTTTTTGATTACAGAACCAAAACCTGTTCTTCTGACTCATTACAAGACTCTCATTGTCCCTGGCCCTGCAGTATATCTTATTCTTTTAATTTTTAATTGCTGTTTAAATCTATCTATCTATCTATCTATCTATCTACCCACCCATCCATCCATCCATCCATCATCTATCTATCTATCTATCTGTCTGTCTGTCTGTCTGTCTGTCTGTCTGTCTGTCTATCTATCTATCTATCTATCTATCTATCTATCTATCTATCTATCCATTCATCCACCTACCTACCTATCAATCAATCAATCAACCAATCTATCTATCTATCTATCTATCTTTCTATCTGTTTATCTATCTATCTATCTATCATCTATCTATCTATCACTTGTCTACCTATCATCTATCATGTATGTATTATCTTTTATCTCTCCATCTCTTTCTTCCACATCTCTCCACTTCTCATCTCTACCTCTTTCTTTAAATATATATATATATATATATATATATATATATATATATATATATATATATATATATATATAATTTTAAAAGACTAAAAAGAAATAATAGTAATGAGAAGAAGAAGGAGAGGAAGAAGAGAGAGAGATAAGTGACTAATTTCTAAATGAGTAGGAATGCATGGATTGTACAGTCTATATATCCTAAGAATCCCAGAGACTGCATTACATATCTTCTGGGACAATGAGAAGAATGTACACTTCGTGAGATAACAACCTAGAAATGAGAACTCACTAGGTTCTTGGGACCATGACCACCTATATTAATCAAGTTAGTACTTTTATTGAACTCTTTATTCTCTATCGGTTAAAGATTCATAAACATGTTTAGGAGATATCAGTTGACCAAAACATTGTAACAAACATATACTGACATACACTCTTTGTGGTAGGTAATTGGAAGGTAATATCTGGTCTATCTGGTCTCTCTCCATTTATCTCCACATATATTTTTTTTCCATTTGTCTTCATTACTTTTTATTTTTCCTTGTTTTATAGTGTCTGTGTCTTTTATGAAAAACTATCTCAGAACCCTTCAGAAATCCACAGCACATATGTACAAAATGATGAAATAAACATACCTATTCAATTTGTTTTAAGACATGGCTGGGTTGAACTAAATGACCTCTAAGGTCGCTTCCAGCTCTAAATTTATGTTGTTGTCACCAAAGGCAGACAAAAGAAAATCCATTAGGCTCTAGTCTAAGAGATGAATGTCAAATACCTCATGCTTCCTGGCAGTGTGTGAGATTCAGCATGCCTTAAATTGATAAAACAGAAGTAACTGTTAAAAATACAAAGTATCAATAAAAATATCATTTTATACTTAAACCAATTTTAAAAAGAAAAAAAACTTAAATATATGATTTAAGTCATTTATATAAAATGGAGAAACTAAGATGAACTTAATAAATATGTCTAATTTTATGAAACTGATCAGATATGAATATTGGCACAGTTACTCTTTCTCTAGCCTTAAGTGTGGCTAAAATTAATTTTTATGCTTATGTGGATCTCCGAGGTATTAAATGTCAACAGCCTTGTAACAGCTAGTCCTACGGTGTCTTTAGAAATCGTGATATATATCTGGAATTTTGAAAATAATAAATGTTTTATTTTTTTATTTGCTATGCTGAACATGATACCCAGGTCTTTGGATATGCATAACAAATGCTTTACCATGAAGATATCCTAGCACAAAATTTGATTTTAAGATATCATATCTGCTTTTATATATTAGGTCATTTGTACTATCTTTTTAATAGCTAATTTTTATTTGAAGCTATTAAAAACACAGAATATCTAAATGCTGTACTTTTGACAACAATTTCTGTAGTAGAATATATTTTTATTCTAAGACACACTGAATTTAACCATAAAATTAACATTATAGTTTGGTAAATGTTTTGTGCAATATAAAATTTTGTAATAATAATTCTTTAATGTAGAAATAAGAGAATGTGACTATGATGAGACTCCTGGAGATTTTTTTTCTGGTGTTGTTCACAGAGCATGTACATTTTTCTGTAATAGCTGTATGACGACTTGGAATGTAGCACCTCTGAAGGTTTTGTAAGCCAAAGTCTGTGACTTCCTTTCAATATCGGGAATTTTCAGACACTGCTGAGTTGATGTGAGGTAACACAGGGCATGTGTCCTATTTTATATGAAGAAGCAGAAGCAGAATATGGTGTCCTAGAACCAGTTGAAGAAAATGTCTCTTGAAGCTGGAGAGGCATGGGGGTAAACTGCTTTTAAGCCCTCTGACCTTGGGAAACATTAACTTTGTTTTTGTTTTTGTTTTGTTTTTTTTATTGTATACTCTTTATATTTACATTTCAAATGTTTTCCTCTTACCCCTTTTAAGCTTCCACCTCCCTCCCCCTCCACTTGTCTCCATGAAGTGGCACCCTCTCCCAATCACCCACTCCACCTCAGTGCCTTGGCTTCCCCCACATTGGGAAAAGTCGCCCTCACTGGCCCAAAGGTCTCTTTTCACAACAATGCCAGACACTCCTATCATCTGTTACATATGCAACTGGAACCATAGGTCTGTCAATGTTTGCTCAGTGGTTGGTGTTTTAGTCCCTGGGACTTGTGAAGGGTTTGGTAGGTGGATAATGTTGTTCTTCCCATGAGGTTGCAAACCTTTTCAGGATACAAATACTTGAGAATTGTGGCGAAAGGTGTTCTACCCTCATGCAGACATTTTGTCATTTTGTGTGTTTTATTTGAAGAAAATGTTCATGTCCTTATGTACATTATAATTAAAAAGTTCTGTTCTGTGATTTTCTTTTGATTTGACAGGAATTACCAAAATATTAATTTCCAGAGAGTTTTAGTATTTTCCAGTTATTGTACTTTTAAATATCTTTGTTATTTTTATTTGTTTACTTGAGTCTTTATTGAAAACAGACTTTTTTTAATTGCAGAGTATGCTTTAATTATGGTTTCCCGTCACTTATCTCTTCTTTCTATCTCCCCATTACCTCTAATTTGGATCCATCTCTCATTAAAAAGCAAATAGGCTTCTAGGGGATAATAATATAATAAAATAAAACCAAACAAAGATTAACTGTAGGTTTATATTTTTCAAAGCCTATGTTAAGAAGTGTACTTATACACTTTATCATCCCTTCTAGCCCATCACCCACCATAGGTAGTGGAAAGAAAATATTAATAGGGCAAAGGAGGATGTAGACCTATTTATAAATAGTCTCTTGGAGTGAATTTTATCTGCATTGTCAGTATATCAGAAGTTTAGTTCATACAAATCAGCAGAGATAGCTTGATCCAGTAGAAATCACCATTCATGGATCAGCAATGGCAGATTAAACCAGAAGATCAGGAGGCTCTGCCAATCAACCTGAGTCCTCAGGAGCACCAAAAAGCTACCAGAACACCACCAGAAATTCTTTGGTGCATTTATCTCTATGACATGATGACAAATGATGACCTGCAAAGAGTGACAATGTGAACTAATACGACACAGAATTGTCCAAACATCAAGTGTTGTCTCAATGTCTCCTCTAGCAAAACAACACATGTCCCCTTTTTAGGCTGCTTTCAGAAAATTTCCATGTCTGTTTTTAGCAGAACATCCTCCCACATGCCTACATCATGAAAAATACTCCCATAAGACAGTTTCCTGAAAAAAAATCACATGACACAATGACTCTCTAAAGAAACTATTCATTTTCACTTCAATTAACACAGAATACTACAAATCAAATAGAAGAAAAGAACCAAAGAGAAGTAACAAGAAACAAAAACCCACTTGCATTCTCACTCAGGAATCCTTTAAAACTGCTAAACTGGAAATCATAATATATACGGAAAGGACTTGCAAGAGAAAGAGAAAAAAAGTAAATAAAAATAAAAAATAAAAACTATCAAAATAAACCTAAAAATGAGTAAAGTTCTGATACAACAATATGAGACAAGGAACCGCAAAGATGCTGGTTTCCATTTTCTATTGGCCATCTACTGCTGAGTATGCAGCCTACCATAAGACCAGTCTGATTTCTCAGTGAGACTCCTTTGGAGGAAATGTTCATTTGTAAGTAGTTATTTGTTGAAGATTTACTTTTGGGTTAGGGATGGGAGTATGTGTCTATGTTTCCTTTTAGAAGTATCAAGTGTGTCCACTTTCTGAAGAAGGTTGTGTCCATGTCTCTGAATCTGGTTTAGGCCCAAGCAGTTCCTGTGCATGCTGCCTTGCATCTGTGGGTTCCTGTGTGTAACAATGTGTTGTTTTAGAGGGTCTTGGTTCCTTGGAAGATGGTTGGTCTTCCATCCACTGGGAATCTTATGTTCTTTTTGCATCTTCTTAACAGGGTTCCCTGAGGTCTGTCAAAGAGATTTCATGTAAACATGGTATTGAGGGCTAAGTGTTCCTAAGTCTCTCATTCTACTTAATGTCTGGCTAAGGGTCTCTGTATTTGTTCTCATCTACCAGAGGAGGAAATGTCTCTAATGATGGCTGGCAAGGCACTAATCTATGAGTATAGTAAAATGTCTCTAGGAATCATTTTGTTGCCACACTCTTGTAGAACAGTAGTATTTGGTTTTACCCTAAGTCATTGGACTATCTAGTCACATTGTCTTTGTCACCTTGCAATATTAAGTATGAGTTCCATCTCATGCAGTGGGCTTTGAGTCGAATTATATATGGGATGGTTACTCACAGCACTCACTGTGTGCTTATATTTCACTAACATATCTTGTAGGCAGGACACCACTAAAGACCAAAGGGCTTAAGGCTGGCTTAGTGTTTATATTTCTTCTTTGGTAGCATGCCTTTAGTGCCCTGTATCAACAATTCTAGCATAATAGGCATGAAGGTTCTATGTACGCATCAGCTCAACTTCTTCATTATCAATTAATTTTGTAGGTGTTGGCTTCAGCTATGGGACCTTGCTGTTATTCTGTGAAGAGCAACCTTTAGTTTTAGCAACACCTTGAGATGTTTGGCAATTCCCCGGAACCCCTTTGGCCAGTTCTTCAGTTATATGTAACCCAACTCAGGTACTGGAAGCTTCATTTGTTGAAAAGAAATGGCCAATTAGAGCTCTATTTCCTCCATAGTTTGGTGAGTTTATTTGGATTGCAATCATATATTTATATATTTCATGAAGTTTCTATATTAGGTCTGGTACTATAGGCCTCTGTGGGGCTGGGGCCCCACAAAGAGATCTCTGGTCAGGGAGTGGGATCCAGATCTACTACCTCTGTTTCCACTGGGTCTGGCTAAGTACTTGGTTTCAGTGGAAGAGGAGAGAGTTCAGGCTTGGAGGGGAAAACCAGTTCTGCCACCTCTGCTGCAGGTGCTGTCCAACCTCAGTCTCCACTAGGATGCTGGGCTGACTGAGCCATTAGGAGAGTCCTTCCTGTCAGGGTGGGGAGGGAAGCTTGGGAGAGCAGATCTCTTCTCAAGCAGTGGTGTTACAGCTCTTCTGATAGAAGCTCTCAGATGATGGAGTAATTCCTACATACCTTTAATTTTAGACAGGCTTCATATATAAAGTTTTGTGATGGTTCAGCATCTGACAACAGGCACTTCCTATTGGCTTCGCCTGAGGGCTTGGGGATACTTCACCTACATATTTTGGGTTGTGGTACTGCCTATGTCTTCAGCATAAGTGATGTGTTGTCACATCCTCACCTGTTGGGGAGGGACTTGAGGGGTTGCTGTTCTGTCCTAAGCCTACCTTGAGGAGGGACTTTGGAAAGTACCTATTCAAACCTCTCTACAGGGGGCTCTGGGGGCTGTAGTTGCATGAGAGGGGTCTGATCTCCCAAGCGACTAAGAAGCACCTGCTGTCCCTTAGGGTCTCTAGGAGTTCTACTTATCTTGAACAAGAATCAGGGTATACTTCATTGCCAATTCCCCAGATGGTACTTCACTAAATGTTCCCTAATTGTAGCTATCTCTCTCAGCAGTCCATCTGTTGTGTTCTTCCCTTCATTTCTCTACTTATTCCTCCTGTTCTAGCCATGCAAACTATGTATTCTATTTCCCTTTATTAAAAAAATCTATCTGTCCAAACATAGTATCTTACTGTTTACATAACCTCTGTAGGTCTAAAAATTGTAGCTTGATATTCATTAGCTAAACAGCTAATATTTAAATAAGAGACTGTGCACTATATTTGTCTATCTGGATCTGTATTGCCTCACTTTGAATGACTTTTTATCTAGGTCTTTACCTTTGCCTGTGAATTTCATTTTTAATGGCTGATTAATATTCTTGTATGAATTATTGTTATTATCCATTCATTTGTTGAATAATTTTAATTTAATTTATACTCTTATAAGTAGAGTAACAGTGAATTTGGATGAGCAAGTAACTTTTGGTAGAATGTATTATTTTTTAGGTATATGCTCAAGAGTAATATAGATGGACATTGAGATATTTCCAGTTTGTTTCTGAACTGCCACAGTGACTACCATGGTACCCACAGAATTTTACACTCCCACCAGCATGGATGAGTGTTCTTACTTTACATCCTCACCGGTTTGAGCTACCATCTGTTTTATTGTTCTTTAACAGTCAAACGGTTGTAAGATAAAATCTCTAAGTGGTTTTGACATATCTGCCCTTGATAATTAAGAATATTGAATATTTAGGTGTTTCTCAGCCATTACAGATTCCTCTGTTGATATTTATCTGCTAAAATATATAGCATTTTTAAATTGTATTTCTTGTTTTTTGTTTTGGTTTTTTTTTTTTTACATCTAGTTGTAAGTTTTTGCTATATTTCGGGTGTTGGCCCACTATTAGATATGTAGGAGAGGAAATCCCCTATTCTGTAGGCAGCTCCCCTGTGCAAATGGCAACACTGCAGTTTCATGTGGACCCCTCATTGATTGTTGATCACAGTGTCTGTGCTTATGCTGTTCCTGTACCAACTGTGTACTGTTCAAAGTCTTTTACTATGCCAATCTATTCAGGAATCTTCCCCACTTTCTCTTCTATTGGCTTCAGTGTATCTGATTTAATGTTGAGATCTTTGATCCATTTATAGTTGAGTTTTGTACAAGATGCTATATGTGGATCAATTTGGATTCTTCTATATATAGACATCCAGTTTGATTAGCACACTCTATTTAAGTTCTTTGCTTCTTTTATTTCTTTTTTCTTTTAATTTACTTTTTTTCTTCAGTGTATACTTGTGCCAATACCATGCTGTTTGATTACTAACACTCTACAGTACAACTTTAAATTACAGATGACAATATCAACAACTCTTCTTTTTATAATTCAGGATTGCTTAACCTATTCTGGTTATTTGTGTTTCTATATGAAGTCAAAAATTGTCCTTCCAACATTTATGAATAATTGTTTTGAGATTTTTATGGGTATTACACTGAATCTTTAGATTAGTTTTGGTAGAGTGGTTAATTTTACTGTATTAAAGCTACTGATTTGACATCTATATTTTCATATATTCTTAATTTCTTTATTCATTGTCTTAAAATTTTAATATATATGTTTTTAACTTACTTTGTTAGAGTTACCACTGGATATTTTAATATTCTTGAGTCTATAATGAAAATTGTTATTCCTCTAAATTTTTTCTCCAACCACTTGTCAATTGTCCATAGGGGACTACTAATTTTAATGAGTTAATTTGTGCACATCTACTTTGCTGAACATGTCAGCTGTAGGAATTTACAGTGGATAATTTAAGGATGCTTATTTATATCCCATCATCTGCAACTAAAGATACTTTGACATCTTCCTTTCAAATATATATTCCTTGTTCTTCCGTTGTCTCATTACTCTAGATAAAATTTAAAATTCTTTATTTTCATAGGTTTGGAGAAAGGGACCAACCTTGTTTTGTTTCTAATTTAGTGGAATTGTTTTGTATTTCTCTATATTTAAGTTCATGTTAGATATGGGCTTGTGGTAAGCTGTCTTTATTATGGTGAGATGCATCTGTATCTATGTTCTCTTCAGGAATTTTATCATAAAGTGGCATTGGATTTTGCCAGATGCCTTTTCTGCACCTAATGAGATGATGATATGGTTTATGATCAGTCTGTTTATGGTAGATTATATTTATCAATTTTTATATGTTAAACCATCCCTGATCTCTGGAATAAAGTTTACTTGATTGTGGCAGATGATCTATTTTTTAAAATGTAATTTTTCATTTAGCTTGAAAGTACTCATGTTTCATTTAGAGGCAACTGTATGCACAGCATTGCTTATTTAGTGTTTTCTGAAGTGTCAGCTTTCTTCTGGCTCAGTTATGTAGGTGCTCCATGAGTTGACACGTCTTTGTTCTGGCTCACACAGCTGCTTATTTTACAAACTGTTATGAAATTGCTTTCCTGTGGTTCCCTTGGCTAAACTGGCAAGCAGTGTGATTCATGGCTTGCCAAACAAAGTGAGACTGAGGACTGAGTCATGCCTATTTTTTTCAAGAGTCCATGCTTTCTAGTCTTCCTAAACATACTTTTTCTTAATTGTTTAATTGCACTGATGTGTGAAAGTTCATTCAAAATAAAACATACAATGACTTTCTAAAATAATACTATCACCATCTAAAACATATCACAAACCATCACATTCATAACAGAAATTAGTTATTTATAAATAATAATAATTTCAAAATATAATCTCAGTCAATTAGTTATTTATCTTGAAATCAGTAAAATGAGAGATAAATATCTCATATTGAGATATGACATATATAATCATAAAGCTAATCAAATGGTAGCTAGTATTTTGAAAATGGTTATATGTCTTAACAGTTGAAGTGAGATTGTGAAACCATAAAAAGTTTAATCATTGCAAATTGACTCTGCAATTGTCTGTATTCTCTAAAGCTCCTGTGAGCATCAGTCTACCATAAAAGGTTATTTCCATAAATCTGGATCATAAAGTCAGTCATAAGAGTTCTTTCTAGTCTGAGGTTTCAAAATTAGACTTCCCACATAGAGAAAAGTATTGCACAGCTGGATCATTCACAGAACAGCACTCAGCAATATTGTTCAGTGTAACTCAAGACTCAAAGGGGAAATCCTCAGGTACCAGTATTTGCTTCATATTTGCTACCAGAAAGGGAAAGACAGGAAAGAGAGGGGTTTAAAGGTAATTTATAATGGAAATAACAAAAATGGTAGCAGCAGTTATATTTTCATTTATGATTTTTAGCTACTCATATATCCTGCCATTTTGGTAAAGAGAAACATCTGATCAAGTGCGTTGCTCATCAGGAGCCATCATCATGGCTTACATCCTGGACCAGTGGATCTGGGACAACATCTGCGACCGATCCTTTCAAGTTGTTTATATCTCAAAGTCCGATATTCTGGACTTCTCACCTGGAATTTTGTAACTGTATCTCAAAATGTTATAATTCTGAAATGCATCTGCATCTCATTTTATTTCATCCTTATTGTACAGTACATAGTACATGAACACGTCCTACAATGAATACTCACAATCATGAATCATTGATGTATCTGCCTGTGTATTATTTATTTAGCACAGAGACTAATGAAAAATATTTTTCCATGAATACTATTAGAAATAATAGAAAAATATTTTAAGAATATTTTTCAAAATATATGCATATAATTTATAGTAGTTTGTCCAAATCTCATCTTTTAGATCAGTACCGTTTTCTTGTAATATGTACTTTTGATTAATTAAGAACAAGTCAAGAGGGTGAATGTTGATTCTCTCTGGGCAGTGGTTATCAATCATTTTTATGTTGTATTTCTGGTTTTTTAAATTATTATTATTCTTTAATATTATTTTATAGTCAAGTCTATATCCCTCTCCACATGTGCCCTCGAACTGTTCTATATGCCATACCTACCCACACCCAGCTCCTGTCTCCAAGAGGATGTCCCCACTCCCCAACCCACACACCACCAGACCTCTCCACTCTCTGGGGCCCCAAGTCTCTTGAGCTCATCTCTCACTGAATCCACACCAGGCATTCCTTTTCTATATATGTGCTGGAGCCTCATATCAGGTAGTATATACTGCCTGATTGGTGGCTCAGTGTTTGAGAAATCTCGGGATCCAGATTCATTGAGACTTCTGGTCCTACTACAGGGTTGACCTCCTTCTCAGCTTCTTCCAGGTTTTTCCTAATTCAACTTGAGGGGTCAGGAGCTTGTGTTCACTGGTTGGATGCAAATATCTGCATCTGACTCTTTAAGCAGCTTGTTGAGACTTTCAGAGGGCAGACACATTAGGGTCCTGTTTATAAGCATGCTATAGTATGCCTTGGGGCCTCCCCTTGAGCTGGGACAAATTTGGGCTAGTCACTGAACCTCCCTTTTTCCACCTCTTTTCCATTTTTGTTCCTGTAGGTCTTTCAAACAGGAACAATCCTGGGATAGTTTGACTGTGGGATGGCAACCTCGTCCTGATCTCAACCTTAATGCTGTGATTCCTTTAAAAGATCCTCATCTTCTGCTGATCTCCTAACCATAAAATTATGTTCATTGCTACTTCATCGTTGTAATTTTGCCTCTGTTATAAATTGTAACATAAATATTCTTTAATTCAAAAAGGAGTACCAGCCCACATTTGAGAGCCACTGGTCTTGGATGTCTTTGAATGTGACTCGGTCTTCAAAATGTAATAAATATTTGAAGATGGTTGCTTTACAAAATATAATAAATCATAAAGTATATTTTGTGTTTTATATTTTAGGCTGTGTAACTTGTCGGCCTTTTAAAATGTAGTTGGGTTTATTTAATATCATTATTATACTGTTTTCTTTGTAACATTAATATTATGGCAGCATATATGAAGAAAAGACAGTACCACAGTGAGAATAAATGAATCACAACTCTACCAGAAAAAATTGATAGGTGCTACAATTAAAGAGAGTTCTAGTCACCTTGTGTTCTTGCAAACACTTGATATCACCTTCTTTTTCACTTGAACCACTGTAGTGTGAATATTAGACTCTTATGTTATACTTTTATTACATTTACTAAACAAGGAAGAAGCTGCTTTCAATAAATCATATTTCACTGTAATTTTTATTATAATTTGTAATGGTTTGAATATAAAAATAAGAGGAGAATAATAATAAATAAAATCAAATACTTAATAATAGAATAGCTGAATGTGATTTCTCATCAGTCATAATTTTGCTAAATTTTACCTGGGCTTATTTAATTAATCAACAATATCATAAGGAAAATAACAGTTTATGAGTCCCTTGTGCTGTGGTCAACAACTCCTTCTCCATTGTCCTGTAAATATAGATGACTGATTCAACAACAACAACAACAACAAAAACAGTATCATAAACTGAGATAATAAAAACACCAAAAAGCAAGAAGTTGCTCAGGCTAATACTAAGTACCCTCAGCACATGTTAAAATTCTTTCTGGTCTGTGAATGAGTAGGAATGCAAGCTAATTAACAGCTTCATTGCATTTGAGAGTGAGCATTGCTTTCTATTACTTCAACTGTGGTTGTGTTTTTAGATTAAGTTGTATAAATCATTTGGCAGTCTCCCAGTGAAGTCGGCTATATCTCTGTTTAGCTGACAAACCTGAATGTTTACTGAGCTTTGGGAAGAAAATCATACATCCTTTCCTACTATAAAATAAATATCAACTAAGCCAGGCCCTTGGGAGTTCCCAGAGACTAAGTCACTATTCAAAGAGCATACATGGGTTGGTCCATGGCTCTGAGCACATATGTAGCAGAGGACTGCCTTGTCTGGCTTCAGTGGGAAAGGATGTGCCTAGTCCTGTAGAGACTTGATGTCCCAGGGAAGGGGTATGCAGGTAGAGGGGTGCATGGGAATACACTCTCAGAGGAAAAGAGGATGGGAAAAGGTGTGAAAAACTCTTGAAGGGGGACTGGGAAGGGGAGAACATTTGGAATTTAAATAAATAAATAAATAAATAAATAAATAAATAAATAAATAAATAAATAAAACCATTTTAAAAATAAAGGAAAATCTTCTAATTAGAACAAAAGCACCATTTCCCAAAGGAAATGCATCTTTAATGATGTTAGTTGGTTTCCTAAACTTTTATGTTGTTCACATCCCTTTTTCCATTTCCTTTCAGGTATGTCATCCTTGTCAGTAATGTAAGAAAAGTATGAGGAATTACTTTACTTATATAACTACAATATACTGTCCAGAAAACCAATGTAGTTATATGGCTGGATTCTCCTGTGTAACTTTGAGATCTAGTAAAGTTTAATGAATGAATGTATCGATGAATGATTTAATTAGCATTGACATCTTATACTCTCAGGTTTGTAAGAAGCATTGTGACGACAAGGCTTATACATCCTTTGCCACTAAATTTATTGGAAACAGAGGGTTGAATAGAGTAGAAATTATTACAATTTTGGGATTAAGAAACTTAAATATTTTAATGAATAGTATGTTGATGTTATAGTACTCTCATATGGGGAAGTAGCAGATACTCAACTGCCTGTGAAATCATCCCATTATTAATATTTCCATATTACTTGAAGTATATTATCTCATATATTCATATATCTACAAAATATTTTGTGGATTGCTTTCATTGTAAACTTAATAGTTTTGACTTGTGTATCTAAATGCATGTACATGTATATGAGTGTATGTTTTTATATTTGTGTGTTTATCTCTATCTATCTATCTATCATCTATCTATATGTCAATCTATCTATCTACCTACCCACCTACCTATCTGCCTGTCTGCCTGTCTGCCTGTCTGTCTATCTATATATGTATGTTGCACTGGGGATTATCTAAACACTGCTTAAAATAAATCGATGTATATATTGCGGGTGTAAATATGTTATTCAGTCAGAATTATTGCTATCACACACATACATCTTTGTGTGCATGCAGGCACACATGCACAAACATTCACTCACATGCTTTTTATCATGATGTTAAACACAGTTACAGGCTGAATACATTGTTATTGTTCCCTAAAAGCGTGTCACCTTGGTAGAATGGCTCAATGATTTATCAGTCTATATTCGTAGAAGCAGGGCCCCGGTGTCTGTTCCCAAGAATGAAAGTCAGAACCTGGATGTCTCAATGTGCTCTGAAGATGCTCTTGATGAGTCTCCAAATCATGACTCTTTCCTTTTCACTCCATTAGCTATGCTCAGCAAGTGGTTGGAAATGGAATCAAAGCCCAGTCTGCAAATCCTGAAGTCAAAGTCAGAGGAACTGATCCTGTGATAAATCAGATCATTGATAAACTGAAGCATGTTATCCAGGTAAGTAGTTTTTAAATTACATTTATTTTATTACTATATTGATTTTTATTTTATTATCAACTTTAAATGATATGTGAATGCTTTCTAACATATTTGATTATTTGAATAAGTGTATCTTTTATCTTTCCTAAATTGAACTTTGGAATTATTTATTTATATCTCCTATTCTAGAAATATTTGGTAGGGTCATCATCATTTAAACCCAGTTCCAGTGGTACTATTGAACAGTTCTTCACTTGACAGTATCTCTGGCATTCACAATATTAATGTTCGGTCTCTTTCGGCCATTGCTGGAACAGACTATGCTTCTATCACCACCCTAGAGAGGGACCTAGAGATGTAGATTGCCAAAAATGACCACCATCTTTAGAAAACATTTGAGAAAAAAAGTTGTTAGTGAAGCCAAGTTGAGATGCTTTTACTACTGGCTCTGAAGCAAAACATCCTAGAGAGCAATATGAAGTTCAGAAAGGCACACTTTTAGTAGTTAAGATATAGGGACTTTTAAGTTTGGGGAGCAAGAACAATGGCAGCACTGACTGATGTGACTCACTGAGGCTGGACTGGTGATAATTGATTTCTCATACCCATTTTTGCCCTCAGCTTCCTGATATGATTTATTAAGAACGGATCGTGAGTAGATATGTATCTTGTGGATTTAGGATGGATACAACAAATTTTTATATAGAAATTTAAATTTCTGATTCTTTTAAGATTCTTACAAGATTAATTTTAAAGATAAATAATAACATAATTACTTCATTCTTTATAACTGCAAATTGCTGCCTGTCAGTAGGAAAAACTGGCTGAGAAAACTACCTTGCTTCCTATACTATGTTAATCTATAACAAGTTGCCTGGTTATGAATGTACAGGTTTTTTTCTTTTTTGGAATAATTTGTTTTCTTTACCTGTAATGCATAATGCTATTTTATAAAGGTATTGTTAAACAACTGTTGCTTTATAATCATTCACTAGAAGAAAACTAAAACATAATCACATTGTAATTGTATATTGCTTGAAAGATTGTTCTGAGATATATAAGCTATGAAAGAAAGAATAAAATGTGGTGTGGTGTGGCTGGGATATTTCTCCCATCTATCAACTGTGTGTGTATCTGTAAAATTTGTGTGAATGTAGAGTTGGAATATTATTCCTTCCATCCACTTATTGTGTGTCTTTATGTATGTATGTGTGGAATACTTGGAATCTGCTTGCTGAAGCTTTCCTTCAACCATTCTATGTCTGTCTATAGGTCTGTCTATAGGTCTGGATGCATATGTGTGTGTGTGTGTGTGTGTGTGTGTGTGTGTGTGTGTGTGTATTTATATAAATTTATTAGACACTTTCTTTTGGCTTTCTATTCAGTGTGTGTGTCTGTGTGTGTCTGTGTGCATGTGAATTTTCTCTCTTTCCTTATCTTTCTCACCAGTCCAAATGAATAAAAAGAGTTCATAATTTTTTCTGGCCTGAGAGAATGCCAGCCCCATTAAACTTGTTCCCTCACAGAACTGTCTGCTGAGTTACTTCTCTAATCATTGGTTGCCTTTGGCAGCAGACCCTGTAGATTTCTGGATCTACCCTGGTCAGTGGTTCTAAGAACTGACCCCTGGCAGTTGCCTGTTTACCCACATGAGGATGCCAAATCCAGGTCTTATCTGATTATTCCCTCGATTATTGTAGGAAGTTAAACATGTCATCCAGAGGTGCAGTGATAATTGTGTGTAGTAGGATAGGCATAAATATAAAGCAGACATGAAATTAAGCTGTTCTGTATCTTTCCTCATCCTATTTATCTGTAATCTATGACATGGTCGCACTGTATGTATTTATGAAAAACTTCATGGCTCAGAATATGTTTATAGCTGTAGTCTATTATATAGGCAAGTGCTTAAACCTAAGAAGATACACATACACACAAAGAAATGGTTAGGTCTCCAGTTTTCAGAGATTCATAAAAGCCCTGTGGAGAATGCATTACTGATCTTTTGCTCTGCAGCACAACATGGCCAAATCCTTGTCACAATGATATCAAAGTCACATCCTTTTCAAGGTTTTGCAGGGAAATGGTTAGAGTTTTCAAGCTCCTGCTGAGATTGCACCACATTCTTTCATCTATATGAGCATGCAGATCTCAAATAATTCAGCCTTTGTTTTCATTATAGAATTAGAAGAAAGAATCAAACATACACTGCCTGTGAAGTCTGAATTTTACGTTTGTTGGGAAGACATGGCTAAAAATTAGATTTTTATAAAAAATCATAGAAATTCATATCCTGAACAGGTGTCACTGAACTGCTATCATTTTTTGTGCCTTAGAATGTACCACTTCCTAGGCTGACTTTCCTGCAGATGAAGAAAAGGGTTTCATTTTGCCAGACTTCTGATTCATAAAATGTATATGCCCAGCAAGGTGGCTGGTGTCATATGTAACAGCAAAGGACAGTTAGCAGGATGCCTGGTGTCACCTCTGAAAAAGGTTCCAAAAGGTTATCTTCTGGTGTGAGAATTCATTACTTTGGAAGAAGCGTAGGTTAAGTGAGAGCACAGACACTGGGACATATTTCACAGCCTAATCCATAGACATAGATGGTCAAGTAAGCATTCATATAAAAGTCGTTTTCATTATAATGGATGTTTACTGTATTTGTAACTGTGCACTATGCCAAAATGCTACATTTTATAAGCGAGATTAATGTTCACATTGCCTTTTTGTCTTTATACAACTATACAATAATAATCTATCCATATTCTTCACCAGCAACAAACATTAGTAATAATTACTTCCATATGTCATTACTGAAACACCTGTTTTTGACCTGCTTGAACTGTGACTTCAAATTCTGAATTCTGAAATTAATCAGTAGGAAAGTGGGTCTAAGAGATTTTATACTGAAATGCCCACATGTTCAGGTATTCTACAGTTGCGTTATTAAATGCACTTGACCTGTTCATAGTTTTGTAATTGACTTACACAACAGTGAGCCAACGTAGATACTTACAGTCTCAGTGGGTTTGCATTCTGGAAAATACAAAAATTCAGAACAAGCCTAACAAACGCTGACAAGAATTTCAAAGAAACGGCAGACTGTGAAGAGAACCTAGGAAAAGTGTGCTGCTGGCTAGAGGAAAGGAATCAGGAAAATTAGTGAGAATTCTGGGGTGAAAGCACTGAGAGCGAGTTCATCACCTTCAAAGGGAGAAAATCCACAAGGCTGCATCGGGGTGAATGGGCAGTGGCGGCAGGCACAAGCTGCTTGGGAGAATGTCTTATGTTCTAGGCACATTCATTCGAAATGGAGGAAGATGTTTAACTTGATTTATGGTTTTTTAAGATATTTTGTTTACTTACACTCCAGCTGTTGCCCTCCTTCCTGATGCCCCTACTCAGTTCCTCCTTCCATCCTACTCATCCTTACTTCCAAGAGGTTGCTCCTTCTTCCTCTTCTGCCCACCAGGTATCCTCCATGGGGCATCAAGTCTCTTAAGGGTTAGGCATATCTTCTCCTACTCAGGTTAGACCAGGAAGTCTTCTGCTATTTGTGGGCCAACGGCCTTGGAACAGTCCATTCATGCTACCTGGATTGGAGGTTCAGTTTCTGGGAGCTCTTAGGGTTCCAGGATATTTGAGACTGCTGAATTTGTCCTCCCTTCAGCTTTTTAATATTTCCCTAATTCAACCCCATGAGTCCCCGACTTCAGTTCAATGGTTTGGTGTAACTTTCCCAGTCCCTCTCTGTCAGCTGCCAGTAGGGCTTCTCAGAGGTCAGCCCTGGTAGGTCCCTGTTTGTAAGCATAGCATAGCAACAGCAATAGTGCCAGGCCTGTGTGCCTTCCCAGGACATGAGTCACTTAATCCCCTTTCTTTCCTTCTCTTCTCCATTTTGTCCCTGCAGTTATTTTAGACAGGAACCGTTCTGGATCAGAAATTTTGACTGTGGGTTGGTAACTTAAGATCCTTTGTATCTCTTCAAGTTTTCTCTCCTCAGTGTTGGACATTTTGCTAAGATCACCCCCACTGAGTCCTGAGAGTCTTGCACATCCCAGGTATTGATCTTTCTGGAGTCCCCAACCCTGTCTCAAGCCAGAGACTGCATATTTCCATTCATTTTCCTGCCCTTCTGGGCTTCACTCCTGGTGCTCCTTCCCCTTCTCTGATCCTGTTGCCCCTTTCCCCTCCACCTCCAATATTCTGACAAGTTCCTCAAAGAAAGAAAGGCCAAAAAGTGGAAGCCTTAGTCTGTAAATTCTTTGTATAGCTCTATTTAGTCTTTTGGAGGCTAAATTTTTGAGTTCATTATGTATTTTGAATATTAGACCTCTTTTGGCTGTAGTTTTAGTGAAGGTTTTTTTTTTCCCCACCAATCCCTATTGTCTTATTAACAGTATTCTTTGCCTTACAGAAAGAAACTTTTCAGTTTCATGAAGTCCCATTTATCAATTGTGGAACTTAGAGCTTGAGCCATTGATGTTCTGTTCAGAAAATCCCCTGCCCTCTGCTAATGGGTTCAAGGCTATTTGCCACTGTCTCTTCTATTATAGTTACTGTATCTAGTTTTAGGTAGAAATACTAGATCCACTTGGACTTGGGCTTTGTATAAGATGATAAATATGGTTTTCTCTTCATTCTTCTACATGCAGAACACCAGTTAGACAAACACTGTTTATTGAAAATGCTTTCTTTTTTTTTTTTTCTCTACTGTATGTTTTTGACTTCTTTTTGAAAAGATCAAGTGCCTACAGGTATGAGGGTTTATTTCTGGTTCTTTGAGTCTATTCCATTGATCTACCTGTCTGTCTTTGTACTAATACCATATGGTTTTTATTATTGCTCTGTAGTAGATCTCGAGGCCAGGGATTGTGATTCCCCCAAAAGATTTCTTATTGTTGAGAGTTGTTTTGTCTATCCTGGGCTTTTGGGGTCTTGTTTTTGGTTTGTTTGTTTTGCGTCACATGAATTTGAGAATTTTTCTTTCAAAATTTGTGAAGAGTTGTGTTGGAATTTTGTCGGGGATTGCATTGAATTTGCAGATTACTTTTGGTAAAATGGCCATTTTCACTATGTTAATCCTACCAATCCCCAAGCCCATAGGATAGCTCTGTGTCTCCTGAGGGCTACTTTGATTTATTTCTTCAGGGATTTGAAGTTCTTGTCATTGATATTTTTAATTTGCTTGCTAAGAGTTACACCAAGATATTTTGTACTACTTGTGGCTGTTGTGAAAAGTGTTGTTTCCCCAATTTCTTTCTCATCTCATTATCATTAGCATAAAGGAAGACTACATAATTGTTTGAGTTAATTTTATAGTCTGCCACTTTGCTGAGATTGTTTATCAGCTGTAGGTGTTCTCTTGTGGAATTTTGGGGACTTCTCAGGCCTACTATCATATCATCAGCAAATAGTGAGACTTTGATTTCTTCCATTCCAATTTGTACCCATTGGATTTCCTTTTGTTGTCTTGTATCTCTGTCTAGAAAGTACTGTATTGAATAGATAGGGAGAGACTTCTTCAGCATAATTTGTTTTTTAAAGATATTTTGACTATATTGTGAAACACGGACCTCATGGAGAAATAGTAAAAGAAAGTCATGCACGTGAATGATGATAGTGATTGAGAAATGAACAATTAGTGTAGATAAGTATGAGAGAGAGAATGTTTTAAGTATTAGAACTGGAATTAATTTCTGTGTAGATTGGAAGTATTGGCAGGAAAAAAACTGGATAAGGACATTTGCTATCAATGAAAACCTGCATTCACAGGAAAAAAAAAAGTGTTACATGAGAAAGGAATGACATGAAACAGCTTTGTTCATATCCAAAAGTTTCAGGTAGAAAGCCTAGTAGTGACCAGAAAATGCCAGCAGTATTGACCATTTAGGGGTGTTAGGAACCAAAGTAGAGATTCCATAGCAAAGTTAGCATGAGCAGGACATCCCAGAGATGGCCAAAAAAAGGTACTGCATCATTTATCTGCCTTACACCCTTCCTTATCAGTCCCTATGAATTCTCTAGTTGTGTATTGTGTGTATTATACTGTAACCAGATATATATTTGTTTACCCCTGTGTATACTGTTTAGGATAAGATCTGCATATAAGGTTAAAGTCTATATGAATTAAGATATAAAGCTTTTTTAATCTTTAAATCTATCATAATTTTTCTTTTTTGTAACAGAGAGTACATAAAATTATAATTGCTACTAAAATTATGACACCTTGAAACTCCACAGTTTCTTCATGGCTATGCTCACTGTGCAGAAGTTCATTGAGATGCATAAACTTTGGTGTGGCTAATATTGCTGCATGGGATTTTTAAAAATTGATTTGCGAATTTATTACAATAAAGACAATTATTTTTAATTAAACTATTGTAGTTAAAAGATGATTTACAAAGAGATTCAAAATGTCCTAGAGAGAGAGGTTCTAGTATAAATAATCTCAATATGCTTCATCATTAAGCGCAGACTCTATATTTATGTTCTGTTCTTCAATGGTTATTGATAAGACTGACAAGTTGTAGTGAGATAGTCAGTTCCCCCTGAATCATCTCTGGACCTCAGTGTTTCCTTCCTGCTGAAAGAGCTCTTTTGCAATGTGAACAGGAATCTAGGGGTTAAAGAGAGTATGTTACCTACCCCTCTTCCATCTAGATCCAACTTTGCTCAGATTACAGGACTGGTCTTCAATCTCCATTCCAAGCCTCTTCCTGAGGACATCAAAGTGCTGCACCTGTACAAATAATCTTTAATATCAAATATCTATCATGTTAAAAGAAAATGATGGCAGAAGCACAGATACCGATATCTAAGTACTATTAGAGAAAGTTGATGGTTTGCTACTAAGAAATCAATATGCATGTTTTCATTTTGGGATGCAGGATGCAATGGCACTCCGTTTTTCATTAACTAGCATTTTCTTTCCTCAAACCTTACCACATTAACTCATTTAAGAGCACCAAGTTTTTATTAAACATCTGCCTTAATATGGATTAGAACTTCTCCATAAAACCTTCTTATGCATTAAGTCCATTTTACTTTCTTTTTGAAAGGGAAGAAACCATAGCCAGTATTTAAAGTGTAAAATAACAATACATACAATAGCATTTTTCTTGTGATCAAAATGCACTATATTCAGGCAGAGATGATGCTTTCATTTTATGTAGGGAACACTGCATACTGATTCCTTCACATGATTCTGTTACACATAGTAGCCGTGGCCCTAGGCTAATGGTACTAATATTCCATAATCGACAAGTTCTCCATTTGATATTAGCAATGCAGAAGTCATCAAAACACATTCAGTAAATTTATATTTGAGGAAAAAAGCACTTAAAATGCACTCTATAACTGTGAATAGCCATCAAATTCTACAATTAGTTTCTTTGAGATAATTCAATTGAAAGCAGCTTTCTGGAGTGGGAGGTAGAAGGACTCTGACTCCACTATTGGCTAGATCACTTAAAACAATTCATTGTTAGCATAAAAGAACCGTGTCAATTAGTGTACAATCAACTGGAAACAAAGACCTGAGAACTCTCTTTGAAAGTAATGAGATTAGCATTGGCCATCACTGATTTATTTCTGATTATTTAAAAGAGTATATAATTGTCCTGTGCTGACTGAGGGCTAAGTTTTGTATTTACTCCAGTAAGGCTCTTGATTTTACATGATAAGATGAACAATTTTCCAGGTAGGTTTGTCTTTTTCTACACATTTGAAAGAGTATGGATAATTAGAACTTTTATTTTTTAATTATTTATTCTTACATAATTTCGTGCACATATAAAGCGTTCTTTGATCCATGCTCTTTGTTATCCTCTCTGTTTTCCTTTTTCTGACACCAACTCTTTTCATCTTAAGACCTCATCCTACTTCCTCATTCTGTGTTTTGTGATCAGCCATATTGAATTAGAGCAGGCTGCGTGAGCACTGGTGATAATCAGTGATAATCAATTCGGTGTGTACAATGACTCTCTTGTATACATCTGAGGCACATGGCTCCTTCTCCCCTGTCAATCTCTAACTGCCTGCAGCCCCTGTGGAAGGCATGGGACTTTATGAATACCTTCTCCATCTACAGTGGACTGCAGGTGGGTCCAGTTCTGTGTAGGTTCTGTAGATTTCCACTGACACAGTGAGTTCATGAGTGCATCATCTATATCAGAAGATAGCATTTTATAGCACTCTTTTCTGTAATGGTTTGAATGAGAATGACCTATATAGGTTTTTCTGTGTGAATGCTTAGTCTTCAGTTGCTGAAGTATTTGGGGAGCATTAAGAAGTATGACCTTGTTGAAGGAGGTGTGTCCCTGGGAGTTGGCTTTGAGGTTGCAATAGCTCATGCCATTTCTAGTTAGCTCTCTCTCAGCCTCACAGATGGTATCTCAACATGTCAGCTCTTAGGTAGTCCTCCAGCACCAGGCCTGTCTGCTTTCTGCCATATATCCAAACATCATGGTCATGGACTCACCTTCTGTAACTGAAAGTAAGACCCCAAATTAAATGCTTGCCTTTATAAATTTCCTTGGACTTTGTGCTTTGTCACAGCAATAGAAAAGTAAGATACCTTCCCATTCTCTAACACTAATATTTTTTCTCTCTTCTCAGATTTTGTAAGAAAGTAAGTTCACTTGGATTTAAATTATAAAAGAAATTATGAAATACAGGAATAATTATATAGTTATTATATAGCATTATTGTTAGGGTTATTCTTGCCAACTTGATTGGGTTGCAGAATGCCTCAGCAATTAGCAAAGCATGAGTCCTCATGAGTTAGTGAGGAGGTTTCCAGCAGTATTAGATCATAGGAGCTCTTACTGATCTATTATTGATATCAGTCATTGAGTAAAGTGCTGAGAGATGGCAAAAATGTGGAGATAGGATATGGGTGAAGAAAGTAGGTCACAGTGGACATGTCATAGAAAGCTACATTTACCCTATTTTACTCTGACTTCCTCATGTTCCCATTTTACTCTGCTTCCTGTCCATCATGATATGAGTCATTCTGACATTCTCTTCAACCACAGAGCTCTGGAACCTCTGAAATTGGGAACTCAACTTAATCTTTCCTCACCAAAAATATTTCTTATCTGGTGTTCAGTCAACATGCTGGTAAAAGTGATGATTACATTAAGTGACAAATGAAATGTTTTTAAGACCATCACCCAAGTACCCACTCAGTAATTTCAAGTAACAACAAAAACTACCCCAAACAGCAACAACAACAAAAACTAACCCTAACTTTCTCCAGTCTTTACAAAACAAGTATACTGTAATGAAGCAGCATACAAAGAAACAGAGCTAAAGAGTTCACAAAGCAAGTGATTGAATCCCAGATTCCCTTAATTTGTCATTTATGTCTTCAAGGATCTCACATAATTATCATACTTAAGTCAGTGGGGCATTTGCTGAAGACTTGCACTGATGGTTTTTCAAATACTGTGTTTGACAATTGTCTGTTTCTATGAAGTTTTGTTTGTTTTAATCAGGATTTTTAGTTCTTCTTTTACTGTTAGTGACTTGGTCTCCTGCAGTGAAGATGCTGCCTCCATTGGTCTACTGAAGTGTCCTTGCTGTACTGACTGCTTATCTTTACTTTAGTTAAATAATCAAAGTATCTTAGTAATTATCTCACTTGGCCTAGAAACACTTACCTATACAGCTTATTTTCTTGGCTCCTGTTCCCTGATTTCTTAGCGATTTCTCTAACTACTTTCATTATAGGATCTTTATCTTTTTCTTCATCTAACTTCCTTAAAAGTTATTTTGAGACATCACATAATTGTCTTTTTTTCTTTCCTTCCACTTCCCTAGACACTCTAACTTTATGATAACCAACTATTCACCTTCTTCCAACATGTTGCCTCTCAGCCTCAGATAACTTCAATTTACTCGAATATTGTGCAATCAACATGGAACTGTAAATTCAAGATGGCCATGAAAACTCCATTCTTCTTGAAAGACCCTCTCCCTCTGATTTGCATCCTGTATGCTCCTTGAAGTTCTTCCAGCCTGTAACATGGTTAGCATTTTATTTTACCAGTGCTGGTATTATATCAGTGCAATCTTAACGTTTTCTCTAGCTCTTTTTTTTGTCTCCTTTACCTCATGATCTGAAATAAAGCAAGAGGGTTTTTTGTTTGTTTGTTTTGTTTTTGGATTATGTTTTTTAAATATAAATTTGATGAGGTGGCAACTCTTTTTCTAAAGATATTGTAAAATGAAGATCAGTACACTCAATATATCATAACTTAGAAAAGGTCTATAGATTTTTAAACATCCATAACATAGTAATGGTTGCATGACACATAGATGCAGTGAGTTTTTTTACCGAACATGTGAAAGTAATTCACCCTTCAGCTCTTGGGTTCATGAAGGCAGCAAGGAGAATGAAGGGAGCAGGAGATTCTATGATGCAATCACTGTGTTTATATTTATTTAGTTTTGGACTCCTGCTATCATTTAGATGTAAATGTCCCTTAAAGTCCATTGTGTTGCATGCTTTATCCCCAGAACCACATTATTTAAGGATGATGAACACTAATTGACTGATATTTAGTTTATCAATTGAAGCCCTTGAAAAGACATAAATTCCAGTGTCATGTCATTTGTTTTATTAGCCAGAGGATAAGTTCTTTGCTCCACCATATATTTTTTTCACTATTGCTATCTAGCACTCCCATTAAAGGCTTAAAAGTAGTGGGTTCTCCTTATCATAAGTAGGTCCTATTATTAACTTTTCTCTGCAGAAATTTGTTATAGTAATTAGAAGAAAACACAACTCCATAACTCAAAAATATTTTATCCTTGAACACACTTTTCATGTTCCACCAACTGCATGGATTAGGGATTGACCAATCAGGAATGAGGAAGGAGGAATCTCAGGGTTGTTTTGATTTGCATTTCCCTGACAGCTAAGGATGAGTAAACACTTCCTTAGATGTTTCTCAGCCATTCAATATTCCTCCATTGAGAACTTTTTGTTTAACTCTGTACCCCATTTTTTAATATGGTTGTTTGATTCTCTGGTGTCTACATTTTTGAGTTCTTTGTATACCTTGGACATTAGGCCTCTATCTGATGTGGGGTTGGTAAAGATCTTTTCCCACTCCATTGGCTGCCATTTTGCTTTCTTGACAGTATATTTAGCCTTACAGAAACTTTGCAATCTCATTAAGTCTCATTGGTCAATCTTTAACCTTAGAACTTGAGTGATTGGTGTTCTGTTCAAGAAATTTTCTCCTGTGCCTATGTGTTCTAAGGTTTTCCCTACTTTCTCATCTAATAGTTTCAGTGTATCTGGTTTAATGTGGAGATCTTTGATCCACTTACACTTGAGCTTTGTACAAGGAGATATGAAAGGGTCTATTTTTATTCTTCTGTATGCTGAGTGCCAGTTGGACCAACACCACTTGTCAAATAGGCTGTTTTTGTCAAAAATCAGGTGACCATATATGTGAGGAATCATTTCTGGATCTTCTATTCTATTCCATTGATCCATGTGCCTATTTCTGCACCAGTACCATGCAGTTTTCAGCACAATTGCCTTGTAATATAGCTTGAGGTTAGGGATAGTGATTCCTGCAGATGTTTTCTTGTTGTGGAGGATGAATTTTGCTATTCTAGGTCTTTTGTTATTCGAAATAAAATTGCACATTGATCTTTCCAGCTCAATAAAGAACTGGGTTAGAATTTTGATGAGGATTGTTTTGAATCTATATTGCTTTTGGTAAGATGCCCATTTTTAAAATGTTGATCTTTCCAATCCATGAGCATGGGAGATCTTTCCATTTTCTGAGATCTTCCACTATTTCTTTTTTTAGAGGTTTGAAGTTCTTGTCCTACAGATACTTCACTTGCTTAGTTAGGGTTACACCAAGGTATTTCATAGAATTTGTGACTAATTTGAAGGCTATATTTTCCCTAACTTCTTTCTCCACATGTTTGTCCTTTGAGTATAGGAAGGCTACTTATTTGTTTGAGTTAATCTTATATCCAGCCACTTTGCTGAACTTGTTTATCATCTGTAGGAGTTCTCTGGTGGAATTTGTGGGGTCACTTAAGTACACTATCATGTCACCTTCAAAGAGTGATGTTTTTCCTCCTTCCTTTCCAATTTGTATCCCTTTGATTTCCTTTTGCTGTCTAATTTTACCGGCCAGGATGGGCAGCCTTGTCGAGTCCTTGATTTTAGTGGGATTGCTTCAAGTTTCTCACTGTTAAGTTTGATGTTGGCTGTCTATTTCTTTTATTATGTTTATGTATGGGCCTTGGATTCCTGTTCTTTCCAAGACTTTATAATGAAGGGGTGTTGAAGTTTGTCAAATGCTTTCTCACCATCTAGTGAGATGACTAAGTGGTTTTTATATTTGAGTTTGTTTATATGGTAGATTACATTGATGAATTTCTGTATATTAAACCATCCCTGCATCCCAGGGATGAAGCCTCCTTGATCATGGTGAATGATCATTTTGATGTGTTCTTGAATTCGGTTTGCAAGAATTTTGTTGAGTATTTCTTGCATCAATGTTCATAAGTGAGATTGGTCTGAAGTTCTCTTTCCTAGTAGGGTCTTTCTGAGGTTTCAGAATGAGGGTTATTGTAGCCTCAAAGAATGAGTTAGGTAGTGTTCCATTTGATTCTCTATTGTGGAATAGTTTGGAGAGTATTGGTATTATGTCGTCAATAAATATTTGATAAAATTCTGCACTGAACTCATCTGTACCTTGCCTTTTTTTGGTTGGGAGGCTTTTGATGACTGCCTCTATTTCTTTAGGTGTTATGGGATTTATGAGATTATTCAGATGGTTTACCTAGTCCTGGTTTAACTTTGGTATCTTGTATCTGTCTAGTAATTCATTCATTCCCTCCAGATTTCCCAACTTTGTTGACTATAGGCTTTTGTAACAGGATCTGATGATTTCTTGAATTTCTTCAGTTTCAGTGGTTATTTCTCTATTTTCCTTTTTGATTTTGTTAATTTCTATACTCTTTCTTTGCCCTCTAGTTATTCTGGCTAAGGGCTTATCAATCTTGTTAATTTTCTCAAAAAACCGTCTGTTGGTTTTTTTGATTCTTTGAATGGTTATTTTTGTTCCTATTTGGTCTAAACTCAGATGGCAGCAGATCCTGATGTGGATTTGGAGAAAGAGGAACACTTCTCCACTGTTGGTGGTGTTGTAAACTGATACAACCACTTTAAAAATCAGTCTGTCGATTCCTCAGAAAATTGGACATAGTACTATCTGAAGATCCAGCTATTCCACTTCTGGGCATATATCTCAGAGACACTCCAATATACAACAAAGAAGTATGCACCACAATGTTCATATCAGCTCTAATAATAGCCAGAAGCTGGAAACAACATAGATGTTTTTCAGTAGATGAATGGATACAAAAATTATGGTACATTAACACAATGGAGTACTACTCAGCTATCAGAAACAATGACTTTATGAAATTCTTAAGAAAATAGCTGCATCTAGAGAATATCATCCTGAGTGAGATAACTCAGTCACAAAAAACACATAATATGCAGTCACTGATAATGGGCTACTAACCCAGAAAACTCAGAACACCCCAGAAACAAGTCACAGACTGTGAGAAGTTCAAGAAAAAAAAGAACAGGAAATAGGCTTCTTTAAGAGAGGATCTTAGCAAATTTTCACAGATGATTGTTATTCAGAGAATCGCCTTAAAATATCGTGTTTATCTCATTCAAGTTGTCCTTTTCCTTGGTATCATGCATTTTATAAACATTTCTTCCCGCTCGTGTTTTTCTCTATCCTTAACCATTTTTTTTTTTGGAGTTTTAGCCAGTATTCTAAAAGATTGCAAACTCTTTTTATTTGATGGCAATTTTGTAATTTTGTACCTGTTTGTGTTTATTATATTATTTAAGTAAGATAAATTTTTTTGGGCTATTGCTGATAAAAAAAATTAAACTAGATTTCTAAATAAAATAAAAAATGATTTTCAGAAGACGAAGAAATGAAAACGGAATGAGAAGGGAAAAACCACACATATGCACAGAAAATCTGTGATCTGTTGGCCATACACTATGATGGAGTCAAACCATTCCAACTCAAGGATTGCAGATCATTGTTCAATACATCTGATTGATGAGGAGGACTCATTGTAAGCAGTTGATTGACAACTCAGAGAGCTATTTTATAGAGGTGATCAAGAAAACAGAAGTGTGTTTATCTGATCCTTCTAGGAGGCCTTTATGGGGAGCAGCCACAGGCTGTTTGTGAGCATCCAAGAAGAAGAAGGTGTGGTCAACATTTTATGTACACATTGTTAAAATCTGCACAGGGAGGAAGGAAAGTTTCCTCATTGCACTGCATCTGCATCTGAGGTATTGAGGTTCTTAACATGCTCATATAACACAATCCACATGCACTCATAACCTAGCTGCTCCACAACTCCATAGCCTTGAGTTCTGTCCACAAATCCTTCATTTATTCTCTCCTTATTATTTCTCATCAGGACATCGCCATCCTGACTGATTTCAATATGTAGGCTCTGTCTCACAGCTGTTAATGTCCAGTCTCCTCTTTGTTAACACTGTTTTCTTTCATTTTTCTACGTGCTCTAAGGGGAACAAAATGACTAGGTATATCTATCTGGCTATGTACTGAAATTCATAAATCTGTCACTCTCCTTTGAATTTAGCTTTGAGGGATGATGGTAGCCTAAAAGCTCCCAAATCACCCACCCAACCAACCAACCAAAAAACAGCCTTTCATGTCTGCCCACATCTGATTGTGTGGTGGGAAGAGTAGCTGCTTTTTCTTGGAAAGTATCAGAATTTGACAACTCTTGCCTCAAGGTTTCAAATGTCTCCTTAATGACTGCTTACAGCCCTCCTTGCCATATGTAGTTTTTGAATATCTCACTCACACATACCTAATCTTAGCTTTCTGCAGGTAAATTATTATTCTATGATGCTTTACTTCTCCAATAAATTTACTTTAACCACTCAACACTAACTTTATGAATGTGCTTTAAAGATTTAAGATGTCTAGTAGAACAGTTCTGGGATGTCTTCCTTTCAGTGCTATGGTGCTTAAGCAGATGGCCTCCTGCAGCTTATGAACAGTTAAGGCACCTACAAAGAAGGTTATCTTATGGGGGAAGATGGTTGTACAGAACCATCTGGGATATTTCTTAGGCACAGAGAATTGCAGAAGAGAGATAAAGACCTGTGTAAAGATTCATTAAAAACTAAGTCATCTGAGAGTTCTATACAAATTAAAATATACATTGTAATAACTGTAAATATAGACAGCCTTATGATTGTAATTTTTTTTCTTCTGTGCATCACAGTGATGTGATAGAACAGTAATCAGTTTCATTAGATGTAGAACAAATCATAAATTTGATATTAATGAGTTGGAGTAGTTATGTCTTCATGAATGGGACAAGTTTTTCTGAAAATTATAATTCTGAAATTTTATAGTGTGAAATTTGTTATGAATAGACCTAAATCCCAATAAACAGGCGATGAAATCCTATTTAATTTTCTTTAAAAGCTCCTCTCCTTTCATCTTATAAAAGCCAGCTTGCAAGTGTCTAATTGTGCAATTCTAAACTCAATTTATAAGAAGGACATAGCAAAGCAAGATAATTTACCTTTGCTTTACCAAACCTAGGAAAATTCTACTGTAAACTTACAAAAGTAATTTAATAAAAAAAGGTTTGCAAAGGTTTTTTTTAAAACAAAAGATCACAGTACCGGGGAGGATGGCTAAAATGTCTGAAAAATAAATATATTCTTAAAGCATTATATACATTTTATAAATATAAAAAAGAAACCTTAGTATTAGGTGTTTAAAAAATCCTTATTTTCATCCATTCAAAAAAGTAAATTTTAATTTAATAATATTCCATTATAAAAATAAAATATAATTTAAATATATAAAAATATGTTATTTGTACTCAGTTTCCATTTATTTGATGATATATATTTTTCTTTAAAAAACAAATTACTTATATATTTTTGTGTTATATGTGTTAGTAGGTATGTATGTGTACTGCATCTCTGATTGGATGACAGGAGAAGGTGGCAGATTCCTTTGACCTGGATTTTACAAGGGAGTGAGAGATGCTATATGGGTACTGGGAACTGAACCTGAATCCTCTGCATGAGAAGAAAGTGCTAACAACTCTTAAACTATCTTGCCAGAACTACATATGAATATTTTCACTGACAAAAATTTAACACTATTATTAATCAGCATAACCAAGAGTTATGAAATTCTAGCATAAAATAAGAGACTCTTGTTTGTTTTAATATGGATCAGGCCTGGTTATGTCACCTTTCAAGAGCTAGTACAAAAAAAAAAAAAACCCAAATATTTACAAGAATTGAAGAATCAACATTTTAGGGTTTATGGTAAGATTTCTTTCCCAGCTTCATCAAATAGATACACATTTCCAAGAACATAGAAAATGTCTCATCCCACTTGAAATTAGAATTATCAAAGATCACTGTAATTAAGTGATGTCATTTAATCAGAACTTATTAACAATATGTTTGAGAATAGATTTCAATGTTCTAGGTTTTTTGTTATTCCAGAAGAATTTGCAAATCGCTCTTTCGAATCTATGAAGAATTGAGTTGGAATTTTGATGGGGATTGCATTTAATCTGTAGATTGCTTTTGGTAAGACGGTCATTTTAAAATATTGATCCTTCCAACCCATGAGCATGGGAGATCTTTCCAACTTTGGTGATATTCTTCAATTTCCTTCTTCAGAGATTTGAAGTTTTACTCATACAGTTCCTTCACTTGCTTAGTTAGGGTCACACCAAGGTATTTCATATTGTTTGTGACTGTTGTGAAAGGTGTATTTTCCCTAATTTCATTCTTTGAGTAGAGGAAGGCTACTGATTTGTTTGAGTTAATTTAATATCCTGCCACTTTCTGAAGTGGTTTATCAGCTATAAAAATTCTCTGGTGGAATTTTTGGGGTCACTTGCATATACTATTATGCCATCTATAAATAGTGATACTTTTACTTCTTCTTTTTTAATTTGTATCACTGTGATTTCCTTTTGTTGTCTAATTGCTCCAGCCAGGACTTCCAGAACTATGTTGAATAGGTAGGAGGAGAGTGGTAAGACTTGTCTAGTCCCTGATATTAGTGTGATTGCTTCAAGTTTCTAAACATTTAGTTTTATGTTGACTATTGGTTTGCTGTTTATTGCTTTTATTATGTTTAGGTATGGGCCTTGGATTCCTGCTCTTTCCAAGACATTTAAAATTAACGGGTCTTGAATCTTGTCAAATGCTTTATCAGCATCTAGTGAGATGGCCATGTGGTTTTATTTCTTTGACATTGTTTATAGGATGGAGTACATTGATAGATTTCTGTATATTAAACCATCCCTGCATTCCAGGGATGAAGCCTACTTGATCATGGTGTTTGATGATTTTTATGTGTTCTTGTATCTGGTTTGCAAGAATTTAAACTCTGCAGGAATCACCATTCCTGACATCAAGCTATATTATAAGGCAATTGTATTATTGCATGGTACTGGTACAGAGATAGGCCAGTAGATCAATGGAACAGAATAAAAGATCCAGAAATGAACCCTCACACATATGGTCACTTGATTTTTGAAAAAGGAGCTGAAAACATTCAATGAAAAAAGGACAGCCTCTTCAACAAATGGTGGTTGCTCAACTGGCGGTCAGAATGCAGAAGAATGAAAGTAGACCTTTTCTTATCTCCTTCTACAAAACTCAAGTGCAAGTAGATCAAAGATCTCCACGTTAAACCAGGTTCACTGAAATTATTAAAAGAGAAAGTGGAGTAAACCTTAGAACACATAGGCACAGGGGAAAATTTCCTGAACAGAAACCCAATCACTTGTGCTCTAAGACCAAGGATCAAGAAATGGAACTTAATGAGATTGCAAAGTTTCTACAAGGATAAGGACACTCTCAAGAAAAAAACAGCAGCCAACAGATTGGGAAATGATCTTTACCAATCTCACATCTGATAGAGGTCTAATATTCAATATATACAAAGAACTCAAAAAATTAGACACCAGAGAATCAAATAATCCTATTAAAAATGGGGTTCAGAGATAAACTAAGAATTCTCAATTGAAGAATATTGAATGAATGGGAAGCATCTAAGGAAGTACTCTAAGATATCCCTAGTCATCAGGGAAGTGCAAATAAAAACAACCCTGAGATTGCACCACACACCAGTCAGAATGGCTAAGATCAAAAACTCAAGCTACAGTAAATGCTTGTGAGGATGTAGAGAAAGAGTAAAACTCCTCTACTGTTGATGGGGTTGTAAGCTGGTATAACAACTCTGGAAATCAATATGGTTGTTCCTCAGAAGATTGGACATAGTACTACATGAACATCCAGTTATCCCACTTCTGGGCATATACCAAGATGCTCCAACATACAGTAACGACACATGTTCCACCATGTTCATAGCAGCCTTATTTATAATTGAAAGAAGCTATAAAGAACCCAGATGCCCTTTAGTAGATGAATGGATAAAAATTTGTCGTATATTTCCACAATGGAGTACTACTCAGCTACTAGAAACAATGACTTTATGAAATTTCTAGGAAAATAGATTCATCTAGAGAATATGATCCTGAGTGAGCTAACCCAATCACAAAAGAAGAGACATAATATGCAGTCACTGATAATTGTATGCTAGTCCCAGAAAGCTCTGAATATCCTCTTTTTTGAGCTTTAGTAGTATTTCTTCTATGAATATGGGTGCTCTTGTTTTGGAGCATATAAGTTAATGATTGAGAGTTTCTCCTGACAAATTTTCCCTGTAATGAATAAAAAGTGTTCTTTCTAATCTTTTTTGATAACTTTTGGCTGAAAATCTACTTTGTTCAATATTAGAATGGCCACTCCAGCTTGCTTCTTGGGGCCATTTGCTTAGAAGGTTTTTCCCAACCTTTTACTATGAGATAGTGTCTGTCTTTGTCTCTGAGGTGAGTTTCCTGTATTCATCAAAATGCTGGGTTTTGTTCATGTATCCAGTCTGATAGCCTATGTCTTTTTATTGGGAAATTGAGTCCATTTATGTTAATAGATATTAAGGAATAGTAGTTGCTGTTTCCTGCTATTTTTGCTTTTAGTGGTAGAATTGTGTCTGTGTGTCTTTCTTCTTTTGGTTTTCTCACTTAGGTATATTCTTGTTTTCATGAGGATGTAGTTTCCCTCCTTGTATTTGATTTTCCACCTATAATTCATTGTAGTGCTGGGTTTGTGGTCAGATATTGTGTAAATTTACTTTTTTCCTGGAATATCTTGGTCTCTCCATCTATAGTGATTGAAAGTTTTGTTGGGTATAGCAGCTTGGGCTAACACTTGTATTCTCTTAGGGTCTGCATGATGTCTGTCCAGGATCTTCTAGCTTTCATAGTCTCTGTTGAGAAGTCAGGTTTGATTCTGATTGGTCTGCCTTTATATGGGACATGACCTTTTCCCAGTATTCTTTCTTTGCTTTGGGCACTTGGTGTTTTGACTATTATGTGTCTGTGGCAGGAGGAATTTCTTTCCTGGTCCAACCTATTTGGAGTTCTGTAGGCTTGTTTTATGCTCATGGTCATCTCATTCTTAAGGGTAGGATAGTTTTCTTCTACGATTTTGTTGAAGACATTTACTGTGCCTTTTATTTGGTATTCTTCACCTTCTGTATTCCTCTTATCCTTAGGTTTGGTCTTCTTATTGTGTCCTGGATTTCCTGAATATTTTGGGTTAGGAGCTTTTTGGCTTTTGCATCTTCTCTGTTTTCTATGATATCCATGTTGTCTTCGGCCCCTGAGATTCTCTCTTCCATCTCTTGTAGTCTTTTGGAGATGCTTGCTTTTGTGACTACTGAGTTCTTTTTTAGGTTTTCTACCTCCAAGGTTGTCTCTTTTAGTGTTTTCTTTATTGTTTCCATTTCCAGTTTAAATTCCTTCCTCAATTCCTTCATCTTTTTGGTTCTGCTTTCCACTAGTTCTTTGATTTATTTGAGTGTTTTTCTTGTTTCCGCTTTAAAAGCTTATATTTCTTTATGCTTTTCCTCCCCTTCTTATTTAAGGATCTCTATCATCATCTTGAGGTATGATTTTAGGTCTGAGTCTCCTTTTTCTGGAGTGTTTGTCATTTTGCTCTTTGCTCTGATGGGAGAATTGGGTTCTGGTGTTTCCAGGAAGTCTTGGTTTCCATTGGATAAGTTCTTTAGCTTTCCTCTTACCATCTTGTTGTCAGTGATTGGTTCTTGTCTCTCCCATGTATCTCTGTATCTCTGTTGTTCCTGGTGGCAGATGGCCTGAGCATTTCATCTGCAAGCACGGGCCCTCCCGGTGGATATAGAGCACTTACTGCAGAATTCCTGCTCCCCTAAACCAATGGGGGGGGGGTCGTGCTTTCCAAGTGCTGGGCCCAGACCTCTCTGTGACCTGGCTATTTGCAGTACAGTCTCACCAGGCCTGTGTTCCTGGATCTCTGGTGTTCCTGTGGCAGATGTCCTGAGTGTTTGATCTACATGCATGGGCCCTCTGGGTAGAAACTGAGTCCCTACAGCAGAGTTCCTGCTCCCCTGAACCAATGGGGGGAGGGCACTTTCTGCGTGCTCCGCCCAGACCTCTCTCTACCCTGGCTACTCCAAGCCATCTCACCAGACCTGTGTCCCTGGATCTCGGTGCTGTTCCCGGTGGCCTTACGTTTAGTTTTACATATACCTTATGCTTATGGTAACTATTAAAATTTCAATGCATACTATCAAACCTTTAAAAAATCCGGTACTGACAAAATATATTTATATTGTTTTATCCCAAAATGCTATTAATAATCTGTACATGTATCTCTCTTTTTAAAAAAAATGTTTTGTTTTTTTTTTCAAAACAGTATGTTTGAAACAATGTTATGACTTTTTTATAGTGGAAGTGATACTACCTGGTTGAAGTGGTGGACAATCTTGTTTGGCTGAATGATTTCTTTTTGAGAACCTCAGACTTTGGTGGAATTACTCGATTTCTGTTCCTTTCTCAGGTATGCCAAACTGCCCGAACTGAAGATGTTCCCTTTGCAAAGGCATGCCACTTGGAATTAACCAAAGTCAAGCAGTAGATAATTCTACTCCTATCATGATAGATGTAAGGGAGGGTGTAAATAATTTTTGAAGCAGGTTAGATTCTACCAAATTGTTAGTTAATAATTTAATGCAAATAGTAAATTGTTTGAAACGATTGTGCATAAAAACATTGTGAGCCAAAGCCATTGTTTAATAAACCCTCTATATTTATCACAGTGTTATGTATTTGCAATTGGATTTGTTATTAAGCATATTTTTACAATTGTGAAAATCAGATACTTAGAATGTATTTGATAGAAATATTGTGATCTGCTGAAATCCTCAAGAAATAATACTTATAGGGGTTTTTGTTGACAACCATGTTACTGTGCTCATAGAAAAAAAAAAAGCCCTTGGAATTAAAGCCATGGTTTTTAAGTCATATACTGATTTATTTTAACAAATTAAAACTTAGTGTAAATTACTTGCAGAAATTATATTTATAAACTAGAAGGCTAGTGTAAGCTACAAATGAAATAGGGTTTTGATATTAAACATTTAAACAGTACTCTTTTTAGGATTGGTTCATTAAAACATAATTATAACATCAGTGGGAAAACGTGGTATAATTAAATCATTTAAATAATCATTTCTTAAGGTCTTAATATCCTGCATTTCACACTTCATCACGGTAGATAAGAATTCTTTGTCAGTACAATTCATTATGAGTACTTTACTCTTCTAAAATGCTAGAGAATTTGAAAGTATACATTAGCAAGTTACAACAATTCATTTGCGTGATAGGGACGTGCTGTGTTTAT
The DNA here is from genome assembly GCF_963924665.1 of Micromys minutus. Lineage (NCBI taxonomy): Eukaryota > Metazoa > Chordata > Mammalia > Rodentia > Muridae > Micromys > Micromys minutus. The sequence continues at coordinate 40,791,491 of NC_137974.1, forward strand.
CAATAATACAAGGATGATAAACAAAGCATTCACAACTATTGCAGTTACTTAACAGCTTTTTCTTTTCACCTTTTGTAAAATGTTGTTGACTTTCTAAATTGCCTAGATCAAGTTCAAATCTAGTTACAAATATTCAGACCCTTCCTTCATAGCACAGCAGTATTTTCAAGTATCGATTGCTCATGCCTTCTGTTCTGCACTGCAGTTTGTTGATCTAAAGTATTAATTCTAACCCTTTCTAAGAACTAGTGTTGGTGTTGCTGTTCCCCTCCCCCATCCCACTTCACGCTCCTCTCTACACTGAAAATTCATCACTGGAAAGGGGAAATTATAATCGAGCTATTAGAAAGGAAGATTCTTTGCCAATCACTATTTCTCACTGAAACCATTGTTCAATAGATGATAAAGTGCTGAAGTGTTTGGCGAAATATTTTTCAAGGATCTAACATGCATGTACAACCTAAAAAGTATTAAATGGATCAAAGAACAAAAACATTCAGTGCTGTTTAATTTTGTGAAGTCATGCATACCTACATTTCCAAATTGTTCTTCTCCATTACTTCACCTTTCTACTGCTTAAACTGTTTTGCCGTCAACAATAACAGCAATGTTAAATGTCTCATCTGTGTCCACTTCTAACTGTCATGTGTCTGAATTCTCATTGCCGCATAGCCCTGCTCATCTGGTTTCTAAACATCTGGAACACGCAAAGATCGTAATTAATATTGTAAATTTCTTATGAACTTACTACCCACCTGTATGTTACTTTCATTTTTGTTGTGGTTGCCATTAAGTCAAGCATAAAGATAGGCATGGACTATTTCTACATTACCCCACAGAGTACAGAATGTAGACTTGTGTTTAAAATATGGTAAATTTTATAGTGTCCCTTCTATAAATAACTGATGGTGAATTACCTTATCATACCGTAGGCCTCAGTGGAAATCCTTTCGTTTTTATTTGGTTTTGTAGCTCATAATTAGACACACGGCACATTTTTATGTTACATCAGTGTCTCCTGATGATACAGAAGCTGGGCCAGGGGGCCAGTTAATTTTTCTTAGGTCATGAAAACAGGGCCTGAGTAGGAATGGTAGAAATCAGTAACAGCAGAATGATACATCTTTGGAAAGTGGCACATATAGAACTTCAAAAATCTCTTTCATTTACCACCCTGGACTTCTTGAAACATACTTCTGTTATTTGGTACTGAAATAAAAGCCATGTTGCACCATAGCAAATGGCAGTTGAAAACACATTGTGCATATGCCAAGTACACATTAAGATACTGTAATCAAAGCATGATTTGAATCAGAGGAACAAGAGAAGATGTAAAGATGGAAAGCAGCAATTGCTAAAGTGAAAGAATGGGTCATTCGAGGTGAGTGGTTATTACTGTATTTACTCAGAGCATACTGCAATATTTCATAAACCATCTTTTAAACATTGGTGTCATAAATGCAGAATAGTTTTGGAAGGATTTCCCTCATTGCTATTTTCATGATAGTAAAGCTGAGAACAGAACACTTGGTTTCAACATCTATTCTACACAGACACTGCCATGGCCTATAAGTTCAGAGTTGGGTAAAATGTACATCACTTTCTCATTTTTTCAGATCTCTTTTAGATCTGGTTCCATACTCCACACTCAATCACCCCACCATTTTCTACTCTTAGGTTGTGAACACTGCCATTGTTAACATCATTAGTACAGTACAAATGTAAGTGCTCCTGAACAAATGAGTTTATGCCATAAAGAGGTTAATTCTAAAATTATGGCAAATGTTGAAAATGTGAACTGTGGAACAGGAAAATTACATGCAGTTATGAGTTTGGAAGCAGTTGTGTGCTGTTTGTATCAGCGGTAAGAAGGCGATGTGTCTTTCAAGGGTTTGGACAGGGTTGTGTGAGCAGCCATGGAGACTCTATGTGCTATTAGTGCTTTCATTTTTGAGAGTCAAACATCATTGTTTTCATGAATCAACCAGTAATTTTTTTTCTTTTTTATTATCCAATGTGTGTTCACAGAGTGCCTATCTATATCTGAATTTTCAGCTTACAGTTTGAGCTTATCTCTCATTTCTCCATCTTGTAAACAGATGTGATTTTTATTCTTTTCCTTCTCATTGAACACCTCATTTGAGATTCTCACTTGATTTAATCTAAATTTTTAATGGTAGGTACATCTGTTGCTGTCTGTATCTGGTTGTCATTTTAATGGTTTGCCTAGAAGGTGAAACTGAAGGAAGTATATTTTCTTGCTGTTCCCTTTCCTTTGTTCTGAATGTATGTCTTTTTAAGAAATTTAATTGGTTTATTATCACAGATTTAGTTTACCTTGCCAAGTTGTTTATGTATATTCCTTTTTATATATGCCATCAGAATATTTTGATTAATTGGTGTGTAAAACATCCAACTTTCCTTAAAAGACTTACAGTATTTCCAAGATGAATATTTGTAGAGATCCCTGGTGGTTACTACAAGATAGGTTTCATGATAATAAGTGTTATTAGATGAGGACAATTTTCCAATGCAAAGCTTAAACTGACAAACTGGCTTTTAAATGTATAAAATCAACACATTATCAGCTTAATTTTCATAGAAATTTAAGAAGCTCATAGAATCAGCACCAGGGACATAGCCCTCAAGTCTCAAGATATGTGACCCTGTTTAATCACAGCATAAGCACATAGGTCAAGACCAGGATTGCACTGTTAACTGAACTACATCTTGCCTAGATGGCTTTTACATTACATCTCATTGACATGAAATACAGTCTTCAGTAGTTCTTTTAGCCTGACAGTTATCACACAGGTCTTTAAGCTCAACAGATCTTTTCCTCAGAAGCCTGTTCTCCCTTCTGAGTTTCCTGTGTTTTACATACCACCACCAGACAATCATTTGGACCTAGGTGATTTGAGATGTTCATGTGTTGTTAAGTTATATTTTCCATGTATGATTTTTTGGAAACCCACGTAGATTTAAGAAGCACGAATCAGCAGTGTATGGCCCTATTTAATATTGTATTTGTCAGATTTGTCCCTGAAATACTTTTGGGAAGGGGACTAACTTCAATAAACACGTTAAACTGCAATTTTGAAAGTCTAATTAACTGCGTTAAATACTAAACATGATGAAAATTATGCTGCATACATAAAATCTAAAACCATTTCTATCAGCAAAAGTATGATTTAAACTATATGAACAACATCTATTTTCTTAAAATCATTTTCTCTGAACTGCCATAGATCAAATTTCTAGAAACTCTTTATCAACAGAATCAAATGCAAATACATTATGGTATGTTTTTCAGTTTTCTAACAGTTGGTGTGTAGACATCCATGGCTATTTTCCTCTGTTTTTATGTGTCCCTGTGTCCTCTGCTCAGTTAGCTTGGCAGCATTCAATTTGTATAACTTCTCTGTTTTCTTCCTATTTTGTTTTTATGCTCAGTTTTTTTACTTTTATTAACTTTTCCTTCTTTCAGGAAGTCTAACCCATTTATTATGGATAAGTACCCCCCTTCAACATTTACATAATGTGATGACTCCCTCATTTTACGTAATGAAGTGGTTTGTAATCTATTCATAGGATTTTCCCACAGAATATATATATATATATATATATATATATATATATATATATATATATATACACCTCAACTATAGGTTAGATGTTTATACATTATTTTATTTAAGCATGCCATTAATTCACAAAAGAAAAATTAAATACATGCACTATTAAGATTAAAAAGTACTGAGGCATGGAGAGCAGATGCACTGGGAGTTGTAGCTGAAAGCTAAGGATATTGTGCTTTAAACCTGGGACTATTATCCCTAACACTGCCTTCTGTGTCTCACATTCTGTTACATAACTCTTCAATTTTATTTTCTTTATAGTACCCAAGGCATACTACCACATACAGTGCTGTTGTTTTGTTCTACTTTGCATTGCTCTGTTTGTTCTTCTTAAGAATGTTTGCTCTGATCTTGCTTTGTACTCAGATGTCCTCCCACTTGAATCATCCTTTTCCGATTTGAGGATGCTGGAATTGCAGCATCATCATGCCTAGTATTCTTAGAGAGCCACTCCCACTGGCATGCAAGCCTTCTGTGGTAAGATGCTGAATCAGGACAGCTAGATAACTATTGTAGTTAATTGCTATGTATTGCTAAAAACAAAAAATTTCACATGAGTCAGAATAAATCTTATATCAGGTAGTTTTCTAGCACTAATAGGTTTCTCTTCAGTTCGTTAGAGTTAGTCTCCTTTCAAATTCACCTTGGAATAACTCTGGAAACATAAAGTTAGGTAAAAAAATATAGGTGGTACTCCAGATACATGCCTTTTTGCTTGAGATACTCCTCCTAGATCCAAAGCTTTAAGGCTGAAAAGTTAATAGAAAATTTACTTTCTGCTGTGACTATAAACATTCAACATACACAAAGAATAAGATTTTCAGTGATCCTACCAACATGAGGAAACACCAAGTTTAAACAAAAGGTCATCTGGGACCCAGAGGCAGGATATTTTTAACAGCTAATTGAAAGCATGTTTCACAGGTACTTGCTCCAGGAGCAGAAGTTAAGTGCTCTTATAAAGGAGCTAAGTATGGCACAAATCTCAAACACACTTTTCTTTGGTATGACCTGGCAGTTGGCAGAGTGCATGCTAAATTACTGTTTGTGAATAACATGCTCTCAAACACATTATTCAAAGTAATAGTATTCTGTGATTGGAGCTGATTGCCTGACATCACTGGGAATAATAATGCTTTATTTGTATCTTAAAAACTGGTTGTCTTCCAAAGTCAACCTTGAGATTTAAGTTTTATTTCAATGCTAACAGTCAACCAAGGCATCCTTACTACTGGGCAAACAGCGAGCTGATAATCAGTCCATAAAAATTAAGGGTATCCTCATAATCATTTAGGTTATTAAACAATAAATTTATTCTGATCATTTACTAGCCAAAGTGAAGGAAGATGGACAAGAATCACCTTATTCTTTCCAAAGGCTAATTGAACCAAGATGTTCCCTATTCTGTTAAATTTAAAGCATTTTACCTCACTTCAAGGTACGAGAGTAGTAGTCAAACCCAGAATGAGCAGAGGACATTTCTTCTATCATGTAGAAACATTGTGGGAAACCCAGAAAAAAATAAATCGCTGAATTAAAAATCTGTTCTGTTTCATTTCTTGTGTTGCAATGATCTGTTGCCTCTGAAGACTCCTCGATTCTTGGCTCATATATTCTACCTGAATGCAAGCTTCCAGAATAATGCTGTTCTGGTTCTCTGGCTTTATGTCAAGCCAAAACAAAAGACTTTTTTTACTAATTCTTCAAAGTAGATGGATTTAACGCTGGACCATAGCATAGTTACCAATTATCCAGAGTTCAGCTACACCCACAGAATGCTTCTTTCCAAAGCTGAAAAATGCTGTCTCTCATGTCAATCAAAGGACATGGTAATCTATGAACATAAAAAACACACAAGCACACCTCAGCACCAGACTAACAGATTTGTATAATTTGTTAGTACATGTCTATTTCACCATCACAAACCATTTTATTTCTTAATGGGTAATTTACCCTCTTGTATTCTAAACATTTGTTGATGTGTTTTCTACAAATAAAGGACCAGACACTCATCTCCCCACCAGGTGCATCTATTCATTTCAGAAACACAAATTAATTGGGAATTATTGTGATAAGTGTTCTTCAAAATCAAAAGGAGAGAAGACCCAGGTGTGGTCCTTTTCTATCCTGAAGCTTAGTTCACCAGAAGAGATGGGAACATTTAGATGATAATACATGCAATTAGTTTGCATTTATAATATGAAAAAAAGTATAAAGAGCTGCAAAAACAAAACTTGCATGGAGGTCATCTCAATTTCTAAAAGATAATTAAACACTTAGAGTACAATGGATGTGTGGTTTAAAAAATATGACAGAGCCATAACCACAAGGAGAGAATGAGAGAATATGTGCTTATACTAATATGTGAGAGAAATTTAAAACATGAGAGATTGTCTGACTATGTTAACAACAACGGAGTGAGCAGGCTGAGTTGATCCTGAGGAAAGGAACAAGTGCCTTGTAGTTGAGAATGCTTTGATATCAGATGACTTGTTCAAACAAATCATAGTATGATGCAGTAAGTGGAATAGAGTGAATGGAGAATAAATATGGATGGACGATTTCACAGACTGTACTAAGAATTCATGATAGCACTGCAGATTAGGAAGGGAAAGTTGTTCAAAAAGCCATGAAGGCATGATGGCTTGGTGGTTCTAATGAGAGCACTATGGTATGAAGGTTTTTGACCCTGCCCCTCAGTATTGAGATATCCAATCTCAAATACTGAAATGCTGCATTTTTAAATGGTAGTATTTTAAAGGTTAAAACCTAGCACCTAGATTAGGCTACAAGCCCCGAGTCTACAGGATTGGAATGGAAATCACTGTAAAGGAAACACGAGCCTGAGATAGTCCTCTCCCCCATCATTTGGGACAACAGTTATAAGTCAGAAAAGTGGCCCTCATTAGACATCTAACATGCTGGTTCTTTTGCCTTACATCTTCCCACTTCCAGCCTTGTGAGGAAGGAATGCTTTTGTTTCTTTGTTTCTTTGTAAACCACATTGGATGGAGAATTTAGTTGTAAAAGATGGATGGAACAGTCATGACAAGTAAACTGATAATAATATTTTCTTTTACTTTTTTTTAAATTGGATATTCACTGTATTTACATTTCAGATGTTATCCCCTTTACTCCAATCACCTCCGTTCTCCCCTCCTATTGCTTCCATGAAGGGGCTCCCTCTTCCATCCACCTTCTCTCATCTCAGCACCTTAGCATTCCCCTATACTGGGAAAATGAGCCTTAACTGGACCAAAGGCCTTCCCTTCCTTTGCTGCCAGAGAATGCTCTCCTCTGCTGCATATGCACCTGGAGCCATGGGTCTTTCCGGGCAAACTCAATGGTTTGTGTTTTAGTCTCTAGGAGCTGTAGTTGATAATTTTGATCTCCCCATGGAGTTGCAAACCCCATGTTCCTTCAGTCCCTTCTCTAGCTCCTTCATTGGTGTCCTCATGTTCAGTCTGATGGTTAGCTGCAAGTATTCATCTCTGTATCAGTATGGCTGTGACAGAGCCTCCGAGGAGGCATCCATATTAGGTTCCTGCAAGTAAGCACTACTTTGCATCAGCAATATTGCATGGGATTAGTGGGTGTATATGGGATGAATCCCAAGCTGAGGCAGTCTCTGGATGATCTTTTCTATAATCCCTGCTACTCTATTTGTCCCATTATTTCCCCCTATGAGTGTTTTGTTCTCCTTTATAAGAATGACTGGGGCATCCACCTTCTACCCTTCTTTCTCTTTGACCTTCATAAGTTCTATGAATTATTTCTTGGGTACTCAGAGCTTTTTGGGCTAGTATCCATATATCAGTGAGTATATACCATGATTGTTCTTTTGTGAGTGAGTTACCTCACTCAGGATGACAGCTTCTAGTTCCATCCATTTGCCTAGTAATTTCATGAGGTCATTGTTTCTAATAGCTGAGTAGTAATCTATTGTGTATATGTACCACAATTTCGTAATCTATTCCTAGGTTCAAGGATATCTCAGTCTTTCTAGCTTCTGGGTATTATAAATAAGGCTACTATAAACATGGTGGAACATGTGTCCTTGTTAGATCTTAGAGTTTCTTTTGGGTATGTGCCCAGGAGTGGTATAGCTGTACCAAGCTCAAGTTCAAGTGGATCAAAGACCTCTACATAAAACCGTGTACACTGAAAGTAATAGAACAGAAAGTGGGGAAGAGCCTTGAATACATAGTCATGGGGAACATTTTCCTGAACAGAACTCTGTGTTCTTATGCAACATCTTATGCTCTAAGAGCAAGAATCGACAAATGGGACTTCATGAAATTGCAAAGCTTCAATAATGGTATTTTCAACAGTGGAATTTCAGCAGCTGATCAGATTTCATCCATGGGGAGGAATATAAGATATGATAAAGATGGAGTGCATCAATGTCAGGTATAAAATGGACTTTTGAGGTTTAGACTCAAAGGATAAGTTACAATAGAAATATAAATATCAGAAACATGTATCCAAAAAAAGAAAAATTCTAGCACATGATATATCTAGTTAAATGGGGAGGAGCTTTTGTAACAAAGAAAATGGAAATAGCGAACGTTCAGAAGACTTTAATATATTTAACTCTAGAAAAATTTGTGGTTGATCCACTCTTGTACCCTATAAACATATGTACATTTTGTATTTAATCTTCTGGTTACTACTTTAAGCATGTTATAAGCCATTCACTTATTTTAAAATTAGCACCTTTCCTATTTACTATTCATGTCTCTCATTTCATATTCCTAACATATTTTTATCAAAGCATAAATATTGTGCCATAATGATTTCACTAATTTGGATAAACAATGTACCGTAAATAAATCACTGCATTTAGTAAATTACTCTGATCATCTATCTCTGTCTTCTAATAATGCAGATCTTACAGGTCCTGAAGGGCCTTTCAGGAACCAAAACAATATCTATTATGTAGACATTTATTTAGTTCTCTCCTATAGATGACAGTTCTGGACTTGTTGGGCTAAGTTAGAACCTTTTTTTTTTTTTAACTTTATAGTGAAGAAAATGTAATCTTGCAGATATTTGGGTTGCATCATTCAAAATCATCAAGGTAGTCCTCTAATTCTTGGACAGCCTTTCTGCTTTATGGGGTACAGAAAACTATTGAAATAAAAATACAGTTCTCAAATTTGGAGTAAAAGACTAGCATTTTTTCACTTTCTTAAAATACACTAATCGAATTCTCAACTGATTATTTACAAACTCATTTTAATGTATAAGTAGGCATATTTAAAACCTTTTAATGGGCTCATCTTAGAGTAGCAGCTTACTTCCTGCACATTTTAACACATATTTACAACATATCTGTCTCTTTGCAAAAAGCTTTAGAACGCATATTCTCATGGAATAAAAGAAGGAAAAAGAATCAGACTTTGATGATCACTAAGGATTTGTTTGCCCAGAAATCTAGGTTAAGTTAAAGAGCCTTGTAACAATGTATGGTTGTTGTTAGATCTTATAGTCCCATTAATATAGAATCTCCTGCTGCACAGAATGTGTTACCACCTAGTAAGCTTGTATGCCCCCCTTTTTAGGGAAATTGAAAGCAAAGATTCATCTCATCACTATCTTAGTTCTCTTCTGGTAACTTACATAATACCATAGATACGTGTGTTGAAATTAGCTCAGGGTCATAGAAAATAGGCAGATGGGAAAACATGTAAGCTAAGGAATCCAGTTATTTTGAAGTTTCACTGATATGTCCTTAGATGACATCTGATGAACAACCTGAGGACAAACACCCCTGAGCTTTAACATCTTCTCATATGGTGGTCCAATCTTTTCTACCTACTTCCAGAACTTTACAACCATGCTAATCAATTATTCTCAGGCAGGTTCCTCTAAGAGTGATGCATGCCCAGCAGTATCACACTGCTTATTAAGTAAAGGACAAAACAATCTGACACATCTGTTGTACTATTTTGTCGAGATGTACCCACAGCAGAATAAACACAGATTTTCTTGCCCTTCTTATGCAGAATTACATATTTTTATAATAACAGCCTTTCTGCACCCATCATGATATTTTCATATCTATTATCCTTAGAAAATGCAGATGATTAGGCCAGCAACCATATAAGAACCAATCACATAAATTTCCTTCTTTTATTATTAGACTCTTGATGTATATTAATTTAAATGCTCATACTTTGACAAAAATTATCTTTTCAACATCTTAAAAATCAAAAACCATAATTTTGTGTTTTTAGTACACACTTTATTCTTAGTGTTGGCTGTGTTTCTATGGAACAGTAAGTTGGAGACCAGAAATGAGCCAGCAAGTTGAAAATCTATGGCACAATGTTGAAATCTCCACAGGTAAATGCCTTAATATTGATCTTTCATATGGCTGGAGGAGCTGTCACAATGATCTATTGACTTATGTGCCTAGAGATGAAGGTTACAGATTCTTTCTCCAGATTGTATTTCCCCACACACAATTTTATAAAACTATAGCTAGACTTAGTTTGAAAGGCACATTACAAGAGAGAATATATTTTCTGCAATGTGATATACAGATACAGTAAAATCCATTTTTTACTTCATTTCAGATTGTGCATGGGTTTATCGAAAGTGATAAAGAGAAACAAATGTTAGAGGAAATTAGAAAGATGCACCTTCAGCTGGGAAAGCCATGATTTGAAGGTGTTTCTAGAGCTATATCACCTGTGAAAGACATAATCTAAGCACGTGCAATTTTTCTGCAGAGGGAGAGAATGACAAGCTTATAAGAAGTCCATGAAATCTACCCATGCTATATTGGTCAGAGATATGCTCTGCATTTGACCAGTCTTTTATGATCTGTGCATTCTTTGGAGACTTCTGTATATGCTGGAAATCAATGGTGATTTTTGAGCAAGTGGAATTTACTACACCTAAGCTATAGGATTTTCTCTAAGACTGGTTTTTTCCAGCTTATAGCTTTAATAATATTATGATACACTGCTGCTTTACAGAATAGGGGCCAAAGCCAACGACAATATTTGAAAATCTTTCTGCACCAATAAAAGTTATAATTACAAAGTAACACCATAAATCACTTACTTTTTAAATTGTAGAATGCTTTACTCTTTCATATGGTACTTGACTTCTACGTATTTTAATGGACAAATGAAATTTATACTTAGAGTCATATTACAGTACACAGAAATGAAATAATTTTACATTTTACTTACATTGATTAAAATAAGAAAGATCTCTAAACAGTATGCAAAATATTATTGCAACAAAACTTGATTTCCCTAATATTTGTAGCAGATAATATGTTTATTCCAGTTCTAATAAACTATAATACTGCATGCAGTTCCTGTGGCAACTGACCCTTCTAATTACTATTAACTATGATGATTTTCATCATATTATATATGATGATATTTAACAAAATTATCACTAATAATCTCTTTTACAAAATCCTCACTTTTACTTTTTGCTTTTATGACAGTATCTACCAATGCATACCTGTGTGCTTATTAAATAACTAGTAAGAGATGGATTTTAAAAGTGTAAACAGAAATATTGTTATATCATCCTATACAAGACAAATGTATCTTTGCTCATTGTTTGCACAGACTAACTAGATTTGAGATTTTATCTTTATATCTTTTACTATTTATTTAACTGAAATTTTCCATAATGAAGGCATTGATGAAATGAAGGCACATCAGAAATTTATCTGTTTATCCCTCTAACATACATTCTAACGTTGTTTTAACAACATCTCAATCTGATCCAACCAGAACTACTCTACCTGAGTGTGGATAAGGCCCTATATTTTCATCTTGCCTAGGTACTATTGTCCACTATGGTATATTCCATGTGAGCAACCCCTGCAGTGTTATAAGTATGTTCCATGTTAGTTTTCCATGCAGTGTTACAGCTATGTTCCAAGTGAGATCAATATACCATGTTACAAGTCTGTTACACATGAGTTCTCCATGCATGATAAAAGTATGTTCCATGTGAGCTTTTTTATGCAGCATTAGTAGCATGCTTCATGTGAGCTAGCCCGATCCCTACCTTCTTTTTCTTTCTCATGGTACGGTCCTTTCCTATTTTCTGAAGTAGCTCATATAGCACTTCATAGATATTTATCATGCAGTGTTTTGTTTATGTGGCAAACTATCAAAGCTTTTAACATAGACATTTGTCAAACATTTATTTCTCTGTATTCATTAATACCTCTCTCTTGGATAACAGAAAGACTGTTAAATCTTCATGGTCATGTTAGCATCTCTAAGAAGAACCTCAATTTCTGATCATTTTAGGGTTCAGGTTTTCTGGACAATACTACATGACTTGTTGTACCATGGGTGGCCTGAGTATCTTATTGGTTCTGTTGCTGATAATTCTTATAGCATGACAATGTGGGTTGTTATTATAGTATGTAGGAAGAAATTTGATTTTATTTATCATAACACAGAGTTTCCAGTACTTTGTGCTATCTGGGTCCCTAAAACATTTTTTCTGAATCACTTAAACAAAGAAACAAATAAATGTCAGTGTCGAAATTCTAGACTACTGTGTGCAACTTGGTTGACAATTTTGGCAGTTTGTAGGTATGTTTTCTGAAACCTCTGGTTTTTCAGGAAGATAAAGTATGATCTCTACTTTGTTGAGGTAAAATATAAAAAGAGGAGTTATGGGTATGTAAGGCTTTGATTTGAGGAATGTAAGCTGCATTTTGTTAGATAATTATAGACTGTGAAGTAATCAGAAAATGCATGCTCTATATAATACTTAGTATTAAATGTCTACACCCTTATTTGGTGAAATGGACAATGAATATATATTCTCTGAGTTAATTTCAAGTCTTCAGTATGATGCATTACAGTATCTGGGTATCAGGTTCTTAATATTTTTATGTAAATTTTGCATAATCTTTTTCAATAAGGAATAAGTATTTTCCTGGATAAAATTGTAGAGTTACTTCTGAGAATTGTGTGTTGTGAAACTCAGTGTCTACCTTTTATTTGAGAATGGACTTAGTTCTCCTACATCTTTACTTACTGCCTCTCAAATTCTACTCATTTTATCATTCAAGCTGGGAAGGCAGTCCATCAGGTCTCTAACAAGAGAACAATGACACAAAAAAAGGGAAATCTATACTATGAACAGGTCTTATATCAGCCCTTTAGATTAATTCTCCCTCTGTTCTCAATGCCTGACCCATCCTGACCAAATCAATCAAAAAGTTATTACTTTTGTACTTGGAAGTGTTGCTTTGAAAAATCAATAATAACACAGTTCATTTTTAATATGCAATATATTAGAAGGATAAAAATTTCCATTGTTTTGAGATGGAAATTTAACAAAGAGTTCAGTATTTAGAAATTTCTCCTTCCTTTTTCTCTCTCATACATATCTGATATATGTATCATACATATATATGTGTGTGTGTGTTTGTATGTGTACGTGTATGTATATGTTTATATAATATTGCTTATAAAATTTATCAAAGGCTTTATGGTTCATCTCATGATTAAAATAATCATTTTTACACAAGTGTTCACACTGTGTATTTAGAAAAATAGCTTAAGAAATAGAGTAAATAATTGCTGCAGAGAAAATTATTTCTCGTGCCATGCATCTGAATCATATACAGTGATGAATTGGTATCTTTCTAAAAGTTCTAGACACAAGTGATAATTCTGTATTAAAAATCACAGTGTACATCTAAGAATCTCTAAAAAATATGTTTAAGCTCTTAGTAGGAACAGTTAAAATATCAGGCTATATGGATGTTAAAATCACTGATTAAGTAAAATAAGTAGAAGCCTTGTTTTCTATGGGCAGATAATTAATAGGTTTGAACATCTGCATAAATACCTGTTTTCTATTGTGTTTTCATTACTGTTCCCTTTCACTTCTACTGCAGTTACTCATGCTTCTAAATGTGAAAAAAAAATGGTTAAGTAACTTTTGTGTAAGATTTGCTCACAAATTTCTTTTCATCTGAAAGTATGTAATGAAGGTGTCAAAAATGGTTCAGTGGATATATCAGTATGAGAAAAAAACTGAATTGTAATTAGCATCTCTAGAACCCACATACCAGTCAGAGTTGCATGGGTACTTCCTGTGACCGAGCACTTAGGATGCACAGACAGGGCTCTCTGGAACAAATTAGACTAGCTAAAATTCATAAGTTCTGGGTTAGCTGAAAGCCCCAACCCTAATGAAAACAAAGTAGAGAATTATTTGGAAAGTTTCAAAAGTCAATTTTGGGTCATTACATGTTTGCACTCATGTGACAAGGACTCTGCTTACATACATTGCACCAAAAGATAAGTGCACATACATATAATATATTCCTGCATAGCATATGCATTAACACATGAAAATAGGAAAATCAATGTTGCTAATAGGAGATGTGCAGGATCATGCATGAAATAAGGTATTCTTTTGGCAGGAAACCGTAGCACCATTTTCTGAGTTAAATGGGTGTTGGGTTGGGAATCCTACAATCTTGGCAAGTGTGTATAGTGTCACTGAAGTTTCTTAATTTTTAATTTTTGTTGTTGTTGTTTTTACTGATCGTCCATGTACTTTCTCTTTCCATTTGTTTGAATGTTGTCATGTGGCCATGGAGAAGTTTTAGGTGATTGGAAGTCGACAGTTTTCAGTAAAGTATGTATGCTCCACTACAAGATAGAATTGGGTTTGGTCCATGGGTGATAGATGAACTTTTACTGTATGATGGGTAGCTGCTAGTTCTGATAATGACATTCCATCTATCAAGTGTTTTTGATGTGGTTGATCACAGGACATTGCCAACTCAATTTGGGAGCATTAACAAAGGGGAAAGTGACATGAGTTTGAGTTTTCACTAATACCTATTTCCCCTCTTGAGAGTAGGATGAATCGTGCTATTTGTCCAGACACCATTCCACCTGAGGACTTAACTGCCAACTCTTGCCCTGTCAAGTACATCTCGTCAGTATTAGCTGAAATAGAGACTTAGGTTCTTAGGTGATTTTTCCATGTCAGGAAAAATTTATGACACCAACTCTCTATTGCTACTGGAAAGTTGCAAGTATCAAATAACTTTGTTAAGAAAGTTAGATGGACTTCTAGTCCTCTGGTTAAGAAAGCTCTCTGTTACCTATCTGTCACACTGATGTAATTAATAACTTGAAAATCACAAAGGGAAAAAACACTAAGTAACCAAGGAAACTGGAAATAGTAGCCAAGTACTGAAGGGCAGTAAGGAGGTGGGGGGCACTCCTATTGCTCTGAGTGTCTCTTGTGTTTCTTCAGTCAAATTAGCACAATGCAAAACTAAACAAACACCATAATCATGTATCTCTCAAGAAAATTTGGTACAAGGGCAAAATTACAATCAGATCGTCAGGATTATCATAAAGCCCAAATAAAATACATATTTTTAAATGGTGTGACAATACTCTGAGGTGAAATATGAAAACATAAGCAACTAAGATCACCTAAAAATAGCCTGATACCAACTCACTAGGACTCTATCAGCATGGTGTTGTAAAAGATCTGAAGGTATTTGATTTTTAATACATTTCTTCTCTGTGTATTTGTATCATTTTCTAATATTAGAAAATATATTGTTACAATGACTGTATTTTAATTCCTGGAGCTAACATATACTATAATTGTCACTTTTATAGTCTAACCCTCTTTTAAACGTCTCCACATTTAAATATATAAATCTGTGGTATTAGACAATATCATAGGCTAAATGGGACCTGGAATACAATTAGACTCATTGTGATTTGTAAATTCTTCACTTCTTTTGTGCTATTTGATTTTGTAATAGGGTGTTCCTTATTATTTATTTTAGCACTAGTTAATGTATTTGTGAATTCTAAAGATAACCTGTTGCTTTCACCAGTTACAGACCTGGCAAGCAGGAAGCTCATCCCTTCCTACTTTCTTTAGTTTTCTTTTCTTCAAATGTTCATGGTTAGATTATTTTCACATCATAAGACTTATAAGTACAAAGGGTTTTAAATATTCTGTAATATACTTTTATTAGATCTACAGACAAATCTATTTGATATATTTTGGTTTACTTTAAATATAGACCCGCTTGAACTGATGTGATGGTTAGTTTGATGTTATATTCATAGGCTCCATGGTCCACTGAATGACTAAATTGCCTTACAAATGCCTGTGAGGGGCATATCTTAACCATATAAGTAAGTTATAGAATTGCTACTGTGGTTGGCACCATTCTCTAGCAAGGGTCGTGGAATATATAAATGAGAAGATATAATTGAGCAGCAGCACGCATTAATTACTATCTGAGCTCAATTTTGTGTAACTTGAGGATCATGCACCCCAACCCAGGATCACAATGCTCGGAATTTCCTGCCATGATAGATCTTACTCTTGACCTCATGTAAATCCTTTCTCTATTAGGTTGCTTCTGTCAGAGTATTTAACCAAAGCAACAAGAAAAGAAACTAAGAAAACTGACTGAATTTTGTCCTGGTTAGATTTCTCAAGAAGTCTTTATTCCAAGTGCGTTTTAGATTAATAGCTGGTTGTAGCTATAGATCTTAGAGGTGATTGGCATAAAGAATGAAAAAGATACATCTTGGATTTCTCATCTCTTTTCTCGTTAGCTTGTTCTTATTTTTCTCCTCTTGTTTGTACTTTATTTTTTACCATTGAAAACAGGTGCCGATTTGATTTTCATTTTTTTTAAAGGAAACTGTCCAGTTTGACTAAGCTCTGCCATGTTGCTTTCTTAATTTTATTTCTTTTCTAAAGGGCAGTTATTATAAAGTGCAATTGTGATGCAAAGATATTCCTTTAATGAGAACATTTTAATCATAGGCATATATCATTAATATAAATATAAATATATAGTTAGTTTGGCTTCTTGCAGACAATACCATTCATGAGCTACTTCTATTTTATGTTTTAGATTAGATTTTTTATACAGCATCTCACAGTATATAGCAGCTGCTCTCTGAATTGTAATACTCTGTTTCTGTCCGGGAGTGTTGGGATTACTCGCATCTCAAATATTACATAAGTTTTTCCTTTTCCTATTCCTATTCCTATTCCTTCTCCTGATCCTCTTCCCCCTCCTATTCCTTCTTCCTCATCTTCTGGGAGAAAAATTTATTTATCTTCTCTCATTTACATTTGTAATTGTCCTCTCATTCCAAATCTTCTTCTCTTTCTCTCTTTAAAAAAAATGTGATTATGTTGTTTATATATGCTAAAGCACAAAATTGTGTAGCTGAGAAGGACAGAGGTCAACTCTTGGGAGTTGATTATCATGTTCCAGTGTGTTTCAGCTGGATATGTCATGCCTCCAGTGCTTAGCTATGTATGTCCTCCATGCTAGCTGGTGGGAAAGCTTCTGGGAAATTTTCCTGTCTCAGCTCTCCTCTTGTTCTAGGAGTGCTCATCTGGGTTTCAAGGTATGAACTTGGGTCCTTAATCTTGCATTTTCTCTGCTTTACTTGATGAGCCATTTCCTCAATTCTGTTTTCTTTATTATTTATTATCTGGAGAAATGATTTTTTTCCTAGAATTTTATTTTGTTTATAAATATCACCATTTTTTTAAAAAAATTCACAAGGTCTCCTCTTCATCATCTTATATATTGCTTGAAGTTATATTTGAATTTTATCATTTTAAACCTTAGAGTAAAATGTTCAAATATTTTTACCTGTTTTATAACAGTATATTTCTGGTGTTTAGGAGTTAATATGGCTCTCTTTATATTGTTTTCCACTATGTTTCCATGGCTGCTAAGCAAACTCCTTCGTGATTGTCAGCAGTATTAGGTGGCTATTCTTACCAACTGGAACCCAGGTGCTTTCTCTTTGAAGTAAGAAAGCAGTCAGTGCTGGAGAGCACTCTGCAAATTTGATGCCATGAGACTGTGGTATGATTTATTGAACACTATAGTGTTTTCTGGTTCTCTAGTCCTGCTCCCCCAAACCCTCTCCAGTTCAGACGAATTAGATCCTATGTATTTTGAATCCTTACCACCAAGCTACCTTCCCTAGATTTTATGATTCCTGTTTTACAGACATGTTCTATAGATTTTCCAGTTTTGGGGGATATCCTCAATTACCCCACTCCTCTCCTAATTGTTCTTTGCTCTGACTTAGCATTTCTGACTCTGTGTGGGGACTTGTACTTTGCCCATGGTTTAACTTGAGGGTCTCCAAGGTTCCTAACCCGTTGGACCGCTTTCTTCTTTCTTACTTTCCTTGCCGACAAGACCAAGCTTCTCTGTTCCTTCCAGCTTGGTCCAATACTTTTTGTGACAGAATGTCATGTAAATTGACATTATCTTTTCTGCTGGTTTCCATGAAAATAATCTCCATCCTTTAGTAGGGGATTTTTTTTTTTTTTGTTTGTTTTGTTTTAACTCTTCCCCCAGATGACTAGGAACCAAGCTGCTGCCATGGAAATATACAAATCCTTGCATAGATTTGAATAATACAAGAGCAGTATTGAAATTTACCAAAACCCCATGTTTCTATATCTGCCTCTACTCAGAAAACTGCACTTGCTATCTCCTTTGACGTTATATTTAAACAACAGATGTAAGAGCATAATGCTGATAATAATTAGATAGTCTAGGATGGTTTTTTATAGGCAGAGTATCAAAGCTTAACAGCTTTGAAACAAAATTTTGTTTCCCTTATTTCTGAGTGTTTCTGACTAAGGTCAATGGGACTGACATGACACTCTCCAGGGCATATGCAGCACTGCAGCCTCCTCTGTAAACCTTATAAGTGAACAGCAGATGTCACTGTTGGATGAAATGAGCCTTTCTGCTAATCCCATTCTCTCTATTCTGAAAGTCACATTTCCAGAGCCCAAAGTCTAGAGTTTAGTGATGAGGGTGTGAGCATGGGATCTAAGACTAAACTCAATGCCCTGAATCTAGGAATCAAATTCCCAACTTGGCCCGGTACCTTAGAACACAGATAAAACCAAGGCTTGCAATTATATGGACTTTTCACTTCAAATCAAAGCATCTTCTCCAGTGACTGTGTATGACGATGTGCTAAACCTTAGGGTTCAAAATGCTGCTGCTTAGCTGCATGAATTTAATGGAATGTGTTTTATTGAACCTTGAAGTAGCCGGGGCCAGGAAGCAGTACGGAATTATGATCAGAGTTATCATAATGGGCAGCATAGCAAAGCCATGCCCATAATGGTCTGACCCATGATGGGAATCACAAAGTGCATTTTATGGTGACAATGCTCAGGTGATCTTTTGGTAATGGCTAATCCATCATGGTGTTTCCGTGGGGAAAAGGATAGGAAGTCCACTGCATTTTTGTCTAATCAGTATAAGTAAATAAATTTCAAACAAACAAAAGAAAGCCTTCACTGGAGAGTGGCAAAAGGGGATGTAGGCCTATAAACCAATTTCCAAATCTGAGCCATTTTGTAGATCCAAAACCCTTTGAATTAAGGGAAGGTCATGTCTCCCTAAGGAAAGGTTTTACTCTTAGCCTTTCTCCGTGAATGCAAATAGGTCTACTCTTGACATGATCAAACACCATGACTAAAGACAAATTGGGAAGAAAGGGGCAATTTAGCTTACAAGTCCACTCAGCTTTGCAGTGGATCACTGAAGGAATTCAGGACAGAAACTCCCACAGGGCAGGGAACTGGATACAGGGAAATATGCAGAGGCCACAGAGATTACTGGCCTGCTCCTTAGTCTCCTCATCTGGCTTCTTTACAGATCCTAGAGCCCACAAATGGGCTAGGCCTTCCCCCATCAATACTAATTGATAAAATGCACTGCAATTCAATCTTATAGAGGCATGTTCTCAGTTGAGTTTTCCTTTATTCAGAGGACTGTAGCTTGGGTCAAGTGGACTAAAAACTCCCCAGCACAGATGGGAATACAAATCTAGGTTCTCCTGTGTTATGTGTGTTAGGTTCTCAGCCTTTCAAGCATGGACTTGGGAGTTTAGCTCTAGACCCACTCCATCCCATTATACCCTTGCACCTGATACAACAATGATTCCATTTCTCAGGAATGATCCAGTTAATATTGAAATGCAGATGGAAGCAATTAGACAATATTGTATTTTGCATAACCATAGATTAGTTATCATCTGCAAATATATTTTACTATATAGCAATCATAGGTCAGCCCTTATTCACACTGAGGATTCAAATCTGGACGCTTAAAAATGTCAAAGACCTTTGCCTCCATTTCCTGTGTGTTCCTAGGTTACTTAGAACCCCATTATTTGTTACCTCCTGCTACCTATCTCTGGTGGATTTTCAAGTAATTTTGAATTTTCTAGATCTGGAAAATCTGCCAACATGGCTTACTTCCAGTTGTTGTGCCATGATTGGTCAGTTGTTTCCAGCTGCTATGTCATGATTGGTCAGTTGTTTCCAGCTGCTATGTCATGATTGGTCAGTTGTTTCCAGCTGATATTTCATAACTGGTTAGTTGTTTCTAGCTGCTGTGTCCTTAGTACTCAGTCAGGTTATGCTTTTATCATGTTTTACTCCATACTTAATTAGTAGTCAACTACTTCAATTTTGTTTCACAACCCTTTCAAAGAAGTTCTGATTGACGGTGTATATTTCAGCCCTTGTCCCTTCTATCTGCATAGACAAACTCTTGCTCCTCAGTTACCGTTGTTGCTGTTGTGAGAATGAGAAAAGTGACAGAAACTCCACTAAAATTATTTTGTCATTTTGTTTTATTACTAAACTTCAACTAATTTCTGTCACATTTTTTATCCCAATGACACATTTCTATTTTGTTCTTTGGGAGTGAAGTGGGTGGTGTGTTTCCTTTCCTTAACATTGCAGAGCTAAGCACTGTGCTGGGCTTGGAGTCAGCATCAACAGATCTTGACTATGTAAAAAGCCAATTGAATCAATCTGGAATAAGTATGATTGCATTCCTGACATTAGCTTAAGATGACACCTAACATGTCAAAGAATAGAAAGGAAATCGTCATTAATTGAGATACTACCTTGGTAAGTGGTAACTCAATCATTAAATGAATTCCCACTGAAAATCTCGATTCTAGGCATTACTTCAGGTTGGTGCTATGTCTTTGACTTGTGCTGAATTTACAAGTCTTTGGTTTTAACTTTATTTTTATAAAACAACCAAAAAACAACTGACTAAATATTTTTTCATGATAGATATTTGTAATCGTATAAAAATAATTCTAACTTTAGAAAACTCTGTTATTGAAAATACACAGTATTTTAATAATAGAGAACCATTTATTTAACTTGATAATATGACTCTCTTGGTTAGACTTTGGCCAGTATTATCAGACCACATTGGTCAATATTTAACAGATGAGAATAATGCTGTAGTTACAAATATATATTAAATATCAGGAAAAAATGAAGTTTCAAGTTTAATGAAAATTATCTATGCCATGGCATAGAGGCAATTTGAGTGTATCTTGTTAGTACATATGTCAGCTATGGTTTGGTTCTTTCTTTTAATGAGTTAGTCCCATCTAAGAGAGACATATGGCATGTCACTGGTACTGCTTATTAAGGTGTTTGAGGAAGAAATATTAAGAAGGTGCACCAGATGGTGTTTAGCTCCATAAGAGCACAAATGATTGCCAGATACTTGCTACCGCATTTTATTCATAGTACTCACACATCCGACACAAAGCACATACACATTGAACTCTATAAGCAAAGAACATTTTAAAGATTCATTCCATTTTCCACTTACATTTAATCGTTCTTATTTCTGTATACACATGTGTGTCTGTATGAATATGCTTCATTATGGAAATGCACTCAGAGGCCAGAAGAGGTTGATAGATACCCTGGATCTGAACTAACAGGCACTGTGAGGCTCCTAATGCGAATGCTAGAAAATAAGCGTGTCTTAGAAAAAAGCTGAGTTATCTCCATAGTCCCTGTTTATTTGATTTTGAATATTATATGTATGTGTCTGTATGCCTGCCAAAGGGGGTGAGGCTATATGCATGTGTGAATACAGGTACCTTCAGAATGAAGAGAAGATGCCTGATATCCTGAAACTAAAGTTCTAAGCCTTCCAATATGGGGGCATAGAACCAAATGAACATTCTGGAAGAATGATCTCACTGTTAAATACTGAGCTAGGTCTTCAGCTCCTTGAAAATCATTTAGATACTAGCATCCTAGCTTTTGAATTTCAACATATCTTACTGATCATTATTTTGATACTGATGGATTGCTTTTCTACCTCAGCATGTCTAATTGTAAAATTAAAAGAAAACTCATATTCTTGTGTTTTAAGAATAGAAAAGTATCACCTATTTACTTAAAACCATGACTATCATAAAATAATATTATTAAAATATAGTTAAATTCAACTGTGAATATTAAGTCTAGTTTTCAAAAATGAAAACATTCTGAAATACAAAGTCTGCTTCTAAAACGTCATGAAAGAGTGATGCTAAATACATTTTAAAAGGAAAATATTACAAGGAAAATGTTATTCATAAAGTTTCTTCAAAAGCACCAAAAACTGTGAAGAGAGGCTACAAGAAGTAGCTTCTCATGATTTGTATTGAATTAACAGAAATATATGATCAAAATTGTCCCATATTATAACCTGGACAGCCAAAGACTAACAGAAAGCCACTGTAGAATTTAATATAACCACTCAAATTCAGCTTTGAGAAATGGGGAAAAATACAACTTCAGGCAAATCTTAGGAACAAAAGCAATAAGTCAGCCTAATGCTACTTTGAGTGTAAAGTTAATGTGACATCACACTAAGAAATATATATATTTGTTTCAGGGTGGAAAAAATATCTAATTTTTAATGTAATGCTCCACTTTCAATACCACCCCCACTCATGAGGCAAAAGGTAGCTGTTTTGCTGTTCTGATTTGAATGTGAAATGCCACCATAGATTCACACATTAAAACTATTATTTGGAAAGGGTGTGTCGTTGTTAGGGAGTAAAGACTTATTGAGAAAATTGGCCACCATGCTTTGGCCATAAGACATGATAACCAAGCTGTACTTCTTATGTGAACCCTGCTTTCAAATGTGGATGCAGTAACCAACTACCTTTCTATTCCTGTCAAAAGACTCCCTCTGGCTCTGGGCAGTTCTTCTCTGACTTCACAGATCATTTTCCTTTGGATGTGTAATCTAAATTCAACTCATTCCTAAGAGTATTTTATAACAATAATCATAATAGGAGGACATTAGACTTTCAAAATTTTGATACCACATAGGCAGTATAAATTAAATGAACCATTGCAAGAGTTACGTCATTACAGTTGCCTCAATTTTATATATATTCATGTGTATAGCTTACACAAAAAGAGACTTATCCAATTGGCATTGTTGTCGTTGATGTTGCTTTGTCTCTAATATATGATGCTCAAAATGCTTCCCTGATAATTTAGTCTATAAGATAGCTCATAGTCCTGAGTTCTGCCTCCCACAAGCACTCAATGAAGCGGCCTTGTTTTTCTCTTCCCTGGCTGATTCATGCTTTTGATTCATTTCTAACTGAGTTGCTTTGTTCTATCAGTTTTGTATAAGTTCCCCAGGAAATGTTTGTTTTATTGTTTTTGCTAAGTGCTTTGATTCACATTTTGAGTATTCAATGGGACTGACTAAATTTGAGCGCTACATGTAAATCATCGTGTAAACCTGGATAAATCCCTAAAATCTTTGAACCCCTATTCTCTCCTCATCAAAATTATAATGAAGCCTCAAAGTATATCCTAGTGGGTAAATATGTGCCTACCTTGTGTAAGGATTTATGTTTCTTCGCCATTATTGCAAAGTAAAATAAATTAAATAAAGTAGACTAATGATACAGAGCATTGGGGTATTAGAGCATAATGAGATGATACTTGCTACAGAATTTAGTTCTCTTTTCTCCTTTTATTGGAAATAGACTCCTCTCTTCTACAACCTACCCTGGTTATGGATTTCCCTCCCTACCATGCATGCCTTTCCTCCCTCTTTTGCTTTCCAGATCCACATGATTTCTGTTGCTTATGAAAAAGAAACAGACTTCTGACAGATAACAAGCAACAGGGCAACATAAAATATAGCAAGAGGGAGCAAAAACTTTCGTTTGAAGTTGGACACGAGGGAACCCATGAAGAAGATAGGAATCCCAGGAGTAGGTGAAAAGACAGCGACCCACTCACCCTCATAGTCTGGAGCCTTATAAAACTATTAAGCTAATAGGTATAACGTGTGCATAGAGGACCTAGTGTAGGTAACAGGATGAAATTTAAAAGTGGCATTATTTTTTATAACCTGGCTAGCTCTAAATAATTGAGCTGGAGACCTTTTAATTTATTCAACATGCCTTAAGAACAATCACTGGGCAGATGTGTTTAACCTGTATACTATCTTAGCTACTTTTTATCACTGCATGTGCCGAGTTACTAGTTTTTAGTCTCTCTTTGGCTTGATTTGTTGTACCTGTCTATCATCATGGAGAACTGCCTTGGCAGACTCCTCCACATGCTCAACTTCATGGCAACCATCTTCTTCCTCCACCTCCTGTCCCTTCCTGTGTGTTACACTCTCACATTCCTTGTGGACAACAATTTCTTACCAGGACTCCTGACTGGGATTTCGAAGTCCAGCCTTTCTATCTCCTTTGCCTAGCCTTTGCCTGTTCAGCCTTTATTAACCCAATGAGAGATAAATGGGAAAAATTCTTGATACCAAACCGATCGGGAGTTTCTTCAATATTCATGGCAATGCCTGTGTCTGACTGTAGCTGGTTCTGTGGGCACAGAAGTTAGCATCTGACACTGTGCATGAGACCAACCCCCCAAACAAGACCTTGTGCTTGTACTTCAGTCTCTTGTAACCTCATGTTCATGTGGCTTAGTTAATTCACAGGGACATGTGCCTCTGGTGTCCTCCAATCTCTCTGAGGCTTACAATTTATGGCTATCTCTTCTGTGGGACATCCTGAGCTCCTAGGCACGAGCTATCATAACACCCTCATTTAAGCCTCTCTCCCCACATGTCTTGCATGTGGGTCTCTGCACTGGTTCCCATTTGCTGCCAGAGGAAGCCCCTCTTGATTATGATTGGATAAGGCACAGATCTATTAGTATAGCAGAATATCATTAGAAATCATTTTTTGAGACCAGTCCTGCTTACTTTTAAAAATAATTTTTATTATCAGTTTATTTATTTACATTCCTGTAACTGCCTACATTGTCTCAATACCCTTCATCCCATTCCTCATCCCCATTGTGTCTAAGAGGGTGCTCCTCCCCAACCCTACTTCCCCATTTACTGGGGTCTCAAGTCTTTCAAGGATTAAGCACATCTTCTCTCATTGAGGTCCGATCAGGCAGACCTTTTCTATATTTGTGCTAGGAGCTTCAGAGTAGCCTGTGGATGCTCCTGGTTGGCAGCTCAGTCTCCGGAAGCTCCCTAGGGTCTGGGTTAGTTCACACTACTGGTCTTCCTATGGGCTCACTCTCCCTTTCAGCTTCTTCAATTGTTCCTTAGGGAAACTAGACATCAGTGGGATGGTTGAATGTATGCATCTGTTTCTGTCTCATTCAATTGCTGGTAGAGCCTCTCAGAGGACTGCCATACCAGGTTCCAACATGTAAGCACACCATAGCAATCATAGTACTGTCAGGTCTTGGTAACCCCCCCCACCTCGCCATGAGATGGATCCCAAGTTGGACTGGTCATTTGGTCATTGGACCATCTTTCCTTCTGTATCTTCAGATTTTTGTCCCTGCAGTTCTTTAGACAGGAAGATTTGTGAGTCAGAAATTTTGACTAAGAGCCAAACACTAGCTCATGTCCTTAACTAAGCAGTACCAGTGCAGTTACCTATTACTGTATATTTTCATTCATCATCACAAACATTAGACAAGTGCTATTGCCACTTTGGGGATAAAAGTCTGAGGAACAAAGATGTTAAATAATGTACTCTAACAGCTAAGGAGATGAATGACTATGTGGCCAATGTGCCATTGATGTAAGGATGTGGATCTGATTTGGAATTCATAGAACTAACATACAAAAAGAAGGGTGACAAGTGGTAAAGATGTGTGTGTGTGTGTGTGTGTGTGTGTGTGTGTGTGTCTGTGTGTGTGTGTGTGTGTGTGTGTGTGTGTGTGTGTGTGTGTGTGTGTGTGTGTACATCATTGAACCTCATAAGACAGCAACGTGGGATTTTGGGTTCAATAAAGAAAAATAATCAGAAGTGTAGACCTGCTTTCCCATCTATGTGGATTCTAATTCAAGGTCATTGAGCCAGTGAAAATTATGAAGATTAATGTGAATTAATATGAAGTGAATTAATTGTGAAGTCAATGGGAAGGAGAGCATGATAAAAACAAGGTCACTTGCTTCCTGTTCACACATGTCTATCTGCCAGATCAACAGAATCCTGATAAGAACCTCAGCTCAGCACAGCTCAAAAGTTTTGCTAACAGATGAGAACAACTATTTATTTCCAAATTTTTATCTATAAAATTTGTCATTGATGTGCCAAACTAGTTGTTTAAGTAGTCTATTGGTGATGATGTCTTTTAAGACTCAACTATTTATCTTTGTTCTAAGTCTCCATATTCAGGGTATGAGACTGAAGGACCTGTAAGGTTAACTCCTGAAAGGGTAGTTTTGAGGGGTAGAAGCCATGCCTACATAAAAAAGAGAAAGTGACTTTTCTACAGTTTCATGGACAATGCAGATCAGCCTGTGAAAGATGACAGAAGACAGGAGAGTTACACACACACTGTTTACTCTCCTTTATCTAGTGGTTATATTTTCTTATTGAAACCACATTATCAAATGGCAGCAGATATTTCCCTCCAACTCTCATAAGCTGAGTTTTCACTTATTGAATATGAACTTGGGACTTAATATAACTTCAAATTCTGAGGATTCTAAGACCACTGCCATAGGCCCTTGTCTTTCTTAGAAGTCTATGCTGCATCTATATATCAATGGATATAAGATTATTGAAATATTCCCATGCATTCTATCTGATCACCATGGACTCATGCTGGTTTCAATAACAACAAAGACAAGAAAATGCCCACATACACATGGAAGCTGAACAAACTCAACGATAGCATGGTAAAGAAGAAATAAAGAAAGAAATTAAGAATTTTCTTGAATTTAATAAGAATGAAAGTACAACATGCCCAAACCTATGGGATGCAATGAAAGCAGTACTAAGAAGTAAACTCATAGCCCCAAGTGCGGCCAAAAAGAAACTGTAGAGAGCATACACTAGCAACTTGATAGCACAGCTGAAAGCTCTAGAATAAAAAGAAGCAGATACACTCAAGAGGAGTAGACAACAAGAAATAATCAAACTCAGAACAGAAATTAACCAAATAGAAAAAGAAAGAATTATT
Source organism: Micromys minutus (assembly GCF_963924665.1). NCBI lineage: Eukaryota > Metazoa > Chordata > Mammalia > Rodentia > Muridae > Micromys > Micromys minutus. The sequence continues at coordinate 40,818,496 of NC_137974.1, forward strand.
CAAAGAATCAACAAAACCAAGAGCTGGTTCTTTGAGAAAATCAACAAGATTGATAAACCCTTAGCCAGACTAACTAGAGGGCAAAGAGAGAGTATCCAAATTAACAAAATCAGAAAGGAAAGTGGAGAAAAAGAGCAATTTGGGAATTCATCTGGAATAACAAAAGGTGTAGAGTATCAAAATCCATCCTCAACAACAAGAAAACATCGACAGGAATCACCATCCCTGACCTCAAGCTATACTACAAGGTAATTGTGTTAAAAACTGCATGATACTGCTACAGAGATAGGCAGGTATCAATGAAACAAAATAGAAGATCCAAAAATGAACTCTCATACATATGGTCACTTGATTTTTGACCAAGAATCTGAAAACATTCAATGGGAAAGGGATAGCCTCTTTAATGGTGTTGGCTGAACTGGCACTCAGCATGCAGAAGTATGAAAATAGACCCTTTCTTATCTCCTTGTACAAAGCTCAAGTGCAAGTGGATCAAAGATCTCCACATTAAACCAGGTACACTGAAACTATTAGAAGAGAAACTAAGGAAAACCTTAAAACACATAGGCACAAGGGAAAATTATCTGAACAGAACACCAATGGCTTGTGCTCTAAGACCAAGGATTGAGAAATGGGATTTAATGAGATTGCAAAGTTTCTGCAAGGCTAAGCACACTGTCAAGAAAACAAAACAGCAGCCAATGGATTGAGAAAAGATCTTTACCAATCCCACATTTGATAGAGGTCTAATATCCAATATATACAAAGAACTCAAGAAGTTAGTAGCTAGAGAATCAAACAATCCTATTAAAAAATGGAGTTCAGAGCTAAACAAATAATTTTCAATTGAGGAATATTGAATGGCTGAGAAGCATCTAGGGAAATGCTAGATATCGTTAGTCATCAGAAAAATGCAAATCAAAACAACCCTGAGAATCCACCCCACACCATTCTGACTCACTTAGAATGGCTAAGATCAACAACTCAGATGACAGCAGATGCCTGTGAGGATGTGGAGAAAGTGTGACACTCCTCCACTGTTGGTGATGTTGTGTACTGTTACAACCACTCTGGAAATCAGTCTGGTGTTGACTCAGCAAATTGGACATAGTTCTACCTGAAGACCTGGGCATATACCCCAAAGATGCTCTAACATACAATAAAGACACATGTTCCACCATGTTCATAGCAGCCTTATTTATAATAGCCAGAAGCTGGAAAGAACCCAGATGTCCTTCTGTAGATGAATGGATACAAAAATTGTGGTATATTTACACAATGGAGTAGTACTGAACTACTAGAAACCAGGACTTTATGAAATTCCTAGGAAAATGGAAGCATCTAGAGAATATCATTCTGAGTGAGGTAACCCAGTCACAAAAGAACAGACAGAATATGCACTCATTCATAATTGGATACTAGCCCCAGAAAGCTCTTAATACCCAAGAAACAACTCACAGATCACATGAAACTCAAAAAATAGAACGTCCAAAAAGTGAAGCCTCAGTCCTTCTTCGGAAAAAAAAAGTAATAGTAAGTTTATAGCACCCACTCAGTGTGGGGTACACCTAGACCTTAATCATTAATAACTCAAGAGCTAAGAAGATAGCCATGTGTCAATTATTAGTATTTAAAAATCAATTTGTTCAATCTATATACACCAAGAAAACTTTGACTATTTTCATGTTAGGTTTAGTTTTACATGTACTTTATGCTTATGGTAACTAGTAAGATTTCAGTGCATGCTACTAACTTTTTTTTAAAAAATCAAGTACTGACAAAAATATATTTATATAGTTTTATTCCAAAATGCTCTTAAAAATATATACATGTATCTCTTTTTATAAAAAAAAGTTGTAAGAATAAAAAGGAAAAAATTGTGTGCCTAAGAATAATCACATTTTTTAAAAATATCTTTTAAAAAAATCTAAGAATATCTATGATTAAAGATTCTGGCTACCACATACAAATTAAATCTAAAAAATAATTTTTCTGAAATATTTTGAGTTTGTCTATTTTCTAACTTTAGATATTCATAACAATAAAAGCAATAAAATGATTACATTTGTAGTTGGTTTGAGAGCTCAGATTGATTGATTAAGAAAAAATAAATTGTCAAATACATTTGAAATGGATGCAGTGCACATTGCTCTATCACGCAATATTCCTGTTTTTCACTATTCTGATTTTATAATTTATTATCTTCAAAGGTGTAATTACATCACTTTGTAAATATTAGGGACATTCATAAGGCCAGTGAGTGGTGCAGAGTTGAATCATACCTACAAATGAAGAAATATAGAGACGAAGATGCCTCAAAGCTTTGCTGGAAACAGGATAAACTTTAGGTATCCCATCTAGAAAGCTTGATGACACAGGAGTTAAGCTGTGTCCTGCTGCCATGATCCCCTTCAGGATGGTTAGTCTAAGCCTCTGGAACCAACTTAAATACTTTGTTTTATTTGTTTTGCTGGTCATGGTATTATGCCACAGCAACCGAAAAGTGTAACTAACACAGTAAGAATCAAACAAGTAAAGACATCTAAAAGTACATAAACTCTGCCCAGAATTTAAGAACACAACAATGCTGAAATATTTATTCTCTTATGTGCCTTGCTTAGCTCTGAAGTTATTTTTTAGATTTGTGTCCTTATTTGGAAAAGCAGTTTAATCTCAAATTACTCGCTCATCTGTTTTACTGTGGTATCAAAAAATTGATTAAATACTGATAACATCCCTCTTTTGCCAATGTCCTTCATTAACCAGTTCTTCTTTTGTATGTGTGATAAAAAAATTCAGAATTTCATATATAATTATGTAAAGAGTCCAATGCACTTCAAGAAGAAAATGTCACATGTGCCATTTACAGAAAGGATTTTAGCCAAAGTAAATGAATGAATGAGTTTTAATTCACAAGGGTAACAGATTCATTTAGGTCTTTCATATCCTACAAAGGAAAACCATCCACCTGAACGAGGTAGCCAGGCATGATATTAAACAGCTGAGCATGTCAGAATAATCAGTCTGTGGTTATAGATCTCCATTCACAATATGTCTGCTCGAGCTGTTAGCACTGTGTTAGATTCTTACCTTTCCTGATAAATTGATTTGTTTTTCCTAATGTAATTGTCATAAAGTTTTCTCTGAAATGCAAATTTGGATTGAATAACTCCATGTAATTATAATTTTTGAATATTTGAGTTAAATACTGAGTAAATTTAATTTGTAGAGTAGGCTTCCAGATGGGATAAACACTATTTTTTGATATTTATTTGCACAGGATTGGATTGGATGTACTCACTACAAAATAGCGTGTTCTTCATAACATACTGAATTTCTAAATAGAGACAGTGTGAGAACTAAAAGAAAAGTTATTGAACACACAATTAGATGCCACCGCTTATGTGCTAACATTTAAAGGTGATAATTATGTTGCCAGAAAGGTTCATTTTTTTAGGCTTACAGCAACTTGATACCTGAGAACTGAAAAGTTTGCTAAATTATTAACAAGAACAAAAAAAAACATATTAAGATTTCCCTTTAGATTTAGAGTGTAGAAAAAGAGACAAAAATCGATAAAATACATCCTGTAATCAAAAAATGTGATGTTAAGAAAGAGGCTGTATTTCATGAGAAGTATTTTATCAAGTGATTGGAAAGTATTTTGTTTCAGTTAGTAAGAGGCTATTTAAGCAAAAAATGGCCTAAACTCTTATAGTCTTAGTATTAAAAATAAGAGAAAAGTGAATATATTCACTAACAATGTTTGTGTGTAAATTACACTTTTCCTTGATGATCCCTTGTATCTTGCATATATTTATTGTTTATTTACTGATACTTATCAATCTAGATATTAAGTCTACTACCTAGGTCATGAGTGCATTCATAAGTTTAGTTAGCTTAAGGAGATGTTTATGGTCATTGGGTAAGCTACTTTGCACAAAGGATGTTGCAGTAAAAGGCTTGATTTATGTATAAATGGATAGTTGTATTTTTAAGGGGGAAGGAAACACAAAAGCCCAGAAGAGCTCCATCTGCGCAGGAGACATTAAATACAGACCACATTTACAGTCTGATTATACAGGAAGTGATGGATTCAATAAATTGCTGTGGATAGCAATGAAATATTTGAAAACAAAACCTGTTACCTTTACATGAAAAAAACACTAGGATAGAGAAATGGCCTAGTGTATCAAGTACTTGTCATATAAACATAAGGATTCAGAACCAATCCCCAGCCCCTTTAAAATAGCTAGGCATCACCATGTCTGCATTTAAGCACAGCTTGATATCTACCCAATATGACTAATTGTCTGTGATGTGGGTGTAATGAGACACCCTATCTCAAAAGCAAAGTAGAGTGTGTCCAAAGAAGACACTGAATGCTTATCTCTGGCTTTAGAGAATTTCACACATACTAACACACATAAGCACACAAATTAAGTTGGTCTAATTTTCTGCTCCATTCTATTGCCATTGTTCATTCTTTGGTTTTCTACTCTATGACATTTTAATATTAATATTATGATATAAAATATTTTCATTGGGTACAACAAATTTTGAAAGACAATCAGGAAGATATCAAAATTACCCATAATTTAAAAACTTATCTCATAGCTAATACTGCATTGTATTCTTGAAATTTGCTCAGAAATTAGATACTATAGTAAACGATAATGTGCAAGGTAATAAGTATGGTATTCTTCCCATAATCTGTGTTATATAATATCATATTCTAATTCTTATATATTTCCTATATATGAAATATATCAGTTGTTTAGATGACTCTGGCTAGTTGACATAGAATTTTTTGTCATTTTAGCAAGAAAGTATAAAGTAAAATTTCAGAAACCAAATAACAAAATCACTATGAAAACATTAAAGCTTAAATAGTTATACATATAGCTATGCATGACATGTTTCTAAGCAGATAAGAAGCACACATGTCAGGTTCTTGTTGGCATATCCTTGTATGCTTTGATATTTTTTGTAACTTATGATTTTATTCCCATACACTTTATATCATGTGTTAGAATTAATGCTTAGTGGTAAACATATTTTATAGTATTAACCATTTCTTTAAATTGGAAAGAACAAAGCATTTATTATAATTAATCAATCAGGGAAGCACCATCTTAATTTTTAGGTTAATATATTAGTTTACTAATACTTTAATATCTTTCACATTCAGTTTTTTTTTTTTTTTTTTTTTTTTTTTTTTTTTTTTTTTTTTGCTTTAAGAATAATATGGACTTTCTTGGCCTTACATCCCATCTTAATGACTTACTAGGGACTATATACCTTAAAAAAATTCTTCTCTCATACATCCAGCCTAACCATACTTTCTTATTCCTCTGTTCCTCCCAGTACCCCCAACTCTTCCTCTACCCAAGATTCACTCCTCCATTTTTATCAGAAAAGAGTTTAAGGATATCAACTGAACATGACTTAACAAGTTACAACAAAAATAGGCACAAACCTTTATATCAAGGTTGAACAAGGAACCAGACGGTGACAAGGATCTTCAAAGCAGGTAAAGATTCTGAGAGTGCCCTCACCAAGTCCCACTCTTAGAAATTTAACAAGAATGCCAAGTTACATAACCATAACTTATATTCAGAAGGCAGAGCCAGATCCATGTAGGCTCTGTGACTGTCACCTCAATCCCTTTGTGCCCCATGAGCCTTGCTGAGTTGATTATGTGAGCTGTGTTCTCAGGGTGTTCATAAGCCTTCTTGTCCCCTCTATACAACCAACTCTTCTAAGCATGGATGATCTGCCAATAGCTCCATCTCAGGGGGTAGGACTTCATGAACAGCCCCTCTTCCCTTTTTGGAACTTGGTCTAGCTTGAACTTACACAGGTTCTTTACATGCTGCCAGACCACTGTAAGTTTATATGTACAGCTTCCCTGCTGTGTCCAGAAGTACAGAAGAATGTGTTTCCTTGTGGTCATTCACTGGTTCTTTCTAGGCCTTCCTCTACAATGATACCTGAGCCTTCAGAGAATGAGATATAATATGATATATAGAGAGATATGTGTAGATATATGATAAAGATATAGATATAGATACAGATACAGATATAGATACAGAGAGATATAATAGCTGAGCATTCTATAGTCTTTTATTCAATGTATCATGGCCAATTTTGGTTCTTGTATTATCTCTACCACAATCTGAATCTTCTTATATGATAGTTGAGAGACACACCTATCTCTCAGTACCATGATAAGAGAGTATTACTTTGTCCATTTTGCAGAGTGGTAACAATAGGTTCTTCCCTGCCATCTATCAGCTGTCTAGTGACAGGCTCATGTCCTAATCCTTTGGCAGTTAAGGGTTTCATTTTTTAGAATGGAGTCCTATCATAAAGTGTTTGTCCTCATGATTTTCACACCCCTGACATATGACATACCACTGGGCATGTCTTGGTAACCATTAGTCACTGTAAATCACAGGGTTCACTTCTGAGTATCACTAGTGATTACCTTTCTGTTCTGGTAACATGCGTACTAGATTCTAGCACTATAAATGCTAACTAGTTGGGATGAAGATTCTAGGTCAGGAAAAGCTTAGCATCTCCAAATTCTGTGACTCAGGAATATAGTATTTCCAGCACTGAGGACTTACTCTTGTATTTTGAAAGGTAATCAATAGCATTGCAAATAACAGGCTTGTAATATTTGGGGGTCTACAGAAGCTCACTAGCCAACAACTTCAAATTGGAATAACATTTCTGGAACTGGGATTTTTCTTATTAGTCCACAGGAGCACTAATGGGGCTTTATTGTTTTATTTGTATTGCTTCTGACTGCTAGGGAGGTTGCCTCATGACTTGAATATTCATATTTCTTCCTCTAGCATGACCTCTCATCCTCCAAATTTTAACCCTTTTTTCTATGATTTCTGTTTAAGCCTATAACACTGAATCCTGCCTCCTACCCCTTGAAATAACTTTATAAGCATGTTGACAATTTTATAACCATTATGGACATTTCACATGAAATACACACAGATAAAGAATCAAATTTAGCTGAGACACACAACGTTTGTCTTCTGGGTTAAGCTTGCATAACTCAGAATGATTGTTTCAAACTTCTTTTATTTTCTTTCCAATTTGATTTTTCAAATAGGTGACTAGTCACATTATGTAAATACACCACATTTTCAATATTCGTCCATCCATTGATGGGCTTTAGCAACAATTATATTTGGGCAGGTAGCTCAAAACCTTATATGGTAGGATGTGGGGACATCTGGGTTCATACTCAGGAGTGGTATAGGTGGATCATGTGGGAGAACTAATTGTTGTGGAAACCCCTCTCAGGTGATTCTTGCAGTGACTGTAACAGGTTACCCTCTTTCCAGCAAGCAATGAGTGTACCACTTTTCCCACATTCATGCCAGCACTTTTCATCAAATTTTTCATCTTAACCACTTTAAGGGATTAAGATAAAACCCATATGTTGGAGTATGTTTTTCTCTTGGGAGTTAGTAGGCCCCTTTTACTCCTTCATAACCAGTGGTGCTTTGTAACTTACTTCATTGTACATTACTAAGTAAATGAAAAAGAAACACTGTAATTTATTTCAAAAGCTGTTTTCTTTGAGCTGGCCAGGCTTTGAGCTCTACCAATCCTTCTACCTGTGAAAACACACACAATGCCAGTCACATGGCTATATCCCCAGGGCTGCTTTTGTTTCATCATTCTGTCCTCAGGGTGCATGTCTCTCTGCATCATGTTCCTGGTCTGTCCCATGTAATGCTGACCTCCTGCTCTCCTTACTTCTCTTCTTCCTCATGGCCTCTGCTGATGGGGTCCTGCTGAGAAACTGTTATACTGTGTCATTGCAGTAAAATTCTCACTCCATTTTCTAATCCATAATATTAAGTGTGGGCTTTGATTGCTATTGAGTTTTGTGCAGTTAGAGATAAGTATCAAGTTCCATTTTTCTGTATTGTAAAAATAGATACTCCAATTTATAGTCATCTCTTTGCTGGGCAAATACTTAATATGTTAGATTTGTAAATATCTTCTTTTAATATGAAGATGTATTTAAATATAGCATTTTTAACATTATGATTATTTTAAGCTATAAACTATGGAAGTCATAGATAAGGAAGTATTAATCTCTGTTTCTTCCTGAAATTAGGAGAAAAAGACAAAAACAAAAACATCATCACCACCAACAAAAGCCTCTTTGAAAGATTCTTTCCTCATAAAATGAGAAAAGAAATTATATTCGTCATGGGGGCGTGGCCATATGTCAAACAAATATTTTTACCATTACTAGTGTTAGTCTTTATATTTCCTACATAACTTATTTTCTAATCCTCCACTGTCTTTTTATACAACATAATTTTAAAATGTGCTTCACTATTTCTTAGTGCTAGCCTTAGAAGACTCCTTTGTCATATGAATTTATTTAATCCAATTATGTCTTTGCCATCATTTTATCAAATTTGGATCTTTATTCCTGTTAGTCTGTTCAAAGTTAATTTTCATAGCTACCTAAAAACTCCCAGAAGGTACAGGGAACTTTTATCTTCTCTATATCAGCATACTCTATTACTTGGTTTTTTTTTTTTTTTTTTTTCAAATTTCTATATCAGAAACTCATGTATACTTTGAATACTCAGTTCTCATTTATTCATTTGTTCATTGTATTTGTAGTTATCTAATGTCTCCTATACACCTGGAATATTTTCAGTTATAAGAATAGTAGATAATACATCAATGAGATCACTTCTAGTCCTGTCAAGCCTTTGGCTAGAAGGAATGAAGATAGATGTGTGTGTGTGTGTGTGTGTTTGTGTGTGTGTGTGTGTGTGTTTGTGTGTGTGTGTGTAACTCAGAGTCATAGAAGTAAGACTACTGTAGATAAGATGAGGTAAGACCTGTCTAACTGGCATTTGATTTGTGACCATAAGACTACAGGGAAATACCTGATTTCTCTGAAGCAGAGACTTCAACTAGAACCTTGTCGTTCATAGACTAATGACTGTTTTGACTTTGAGTGTACTAAGCACACCTTAAAGACTGTTAGGAAGAGAAAACCCATCATTTTAGAACAATATGGTTTCCCACATAAGCATTGTTGGAAAAAAATAAAATAATACATGTGAACATTATTTATTTCTGTAATATATAATGACAGAAGTAAGGAAATCAGGTTATGACTAAATAAGGGGAGTTCTAGGGAGACCTATGATCTGTTTTGACAGAACAGGCAGACATAATTAATCCAAAAACTGAAAGAAGTGTGGAAAGTAAATACTCCTTGCTTGCTTCTTACATAAGTCAACAGGTATGCAGTAATAATGAGAAAGGCCTAGAAAATAAGGAATGGTAAGTAAGCTGTTTGTACCTTTGGCTGTTTTAAACAGTGTGTCTTCTTATCTTTGAAGTAAACACAATGTAACAGGCATATCTTGACAAGATGCTGGTAATGATGCTAGCATAGAAGACACATTAACTACAAAAAAGTTGCTATTGTACAAAAACATATTGTACACAAATTCAGTTGTGTCACATGATGTTTTTCTGGAAGCTGTCTTGTGAATGGATGTTTTGCTGAAGCAGACATGTGAGAGGTCCTGTGATGCTTTGCTGGGGAAGATACTTGAAAAATGTGTGATGTTTGAAAAGAGAATACATGTAGCTTCTTAAACCATAGGAAGTCCCTGTTGCCTTAATACTGAGCAACACTTTGCTGTCCCTCATTGGTCTTCTCTGGCCTTCGCTGGACTTCACTGGTCTTTGGTGGTCTTCACTGGTCTTCAGTGGACATGCAACACTTTGCCGTTCATGCTTCTTCACTGGTCTTCACTTTGTAGAGAGGAATGATCCAAAGAACTTCAGGTGGTATTCCAGCTTGACTTGTGCCTATTCAATGAAGCTTTGCAGTTTTTGGTGGATCATGTCATCACTACAACATGTGTTTGGTGTTTGCTATTGAACTGCACTGCTGGCATCCTAACAACAAACAGTGTTAATTGCCCCAAAGAACTACTACTAATCTGGTCCAAAACCCCCTTTTCTTATTAAACTTCTATTCCCCTCTACTTCTGAACAGCAGACTAGAAGGGAGGTTGAAGCATTTTAAACATTTAATAAAGGAGCTTGAAAAAGAATCTAAGCCTATGCTGTTGGCTATTTGAGAGACATGTACAATGACATGTATGGTGTCTTTTAGTTTAGGGATGTAATCTTAATTCACTTAGTCCTTCATTTGTTTAAACATGGTGTGGGTATATTTGTTTCTCATTTTAGCAAGATGCTGGAAATGCAACATGGAATAACCAATAAGAGTCAGTTGAGGAAAAAGGGAAGTGACTAGGTCCCGGAACAGGTTATGTTAGTTCCATGAAGAATCTAGTGAAAACAAGTTGGCAAGAAGTGAACTGGACTACAGGATCTTCCTGTTACTGGAGACACTAAGTTATAAAAAAAAACATGGAAAGCTGGAAAGAAAAAGCAAAAGGGGTCTGAGTGGTCAAGCCCCTGAATTCAATAACTTCCCTGACAGCCAAGTCAGCCAGGGTAGAGGAGCCAGAAGGAAATCCACTGCTCAGAAGAATGTCGTGAAAGGTTACTGACCCAAGATCTGACAAGTTCCATTAATAGAAAATACATATTATCTTAGATTAATTCATTTTTGTTCCTGACTACAGTCTCCAAATATATTAAAATGTTTCAGAGGTGTCATATAATTTCAAGTCTCAAACAGCTATTACAATCTGGTGTTATTTTAGGGATTAATTACATGCAGAAATAACTATATTATGTGGGTTTGAAAATACTGTTGTACATTGAATGTATAGTAAGAAGGGATATTGAGAGGTCCCACTAACATTTCAATATACCCTATGAGATGTACTTTTGCAAGGGTAGTTGGACTGATAATAACCCAGGAAGTGTCCTATGGAGACAAAAGGTGAAAGCTGACATTTAAGTAGCTGCATGATAGTTTAATGGTAAATAAGATACTTCAGCAATTAGAAGCTTGAATTGATCCTGATTTTCCACTGAGCTAACTTCAACAATGCATGTTATTTGCTAACATTCCAAAATGGGAAAGAAATAACTTAACTCCGTAGAATCTAGAATTGGCTATCCAAAACTCAAGTCTGTTCCTTGAAAGCTTCTTAAATAGAATTGTATTCAAAACCTTAAATGATTTCAAATTGCAATAACTCCCATTTTGTTTTGCTAGTGGTATGAGAGTTTACTGTTAACATCTATCAAGAACATCATGGCCACCAGTTTTCTATAGGCCACTACAATAGGAAAGCAATTACTCCTTGATTTCATACTCTGATATCAATATAACTAGGTTTAGCCAACAAAATGTTCCCTCTTTCAACCCATCTAAGAAATTTTCTACTTTTCAACATTTCTTTGTTATTCCTCTAGCCTGCTGTGCTACTTTGTCACATATATATTGTTTTTCTTGTGAGAAACATTTTGTAATATACTCTAAACCATAGCTTCAAACTAGCAAGTGTCCTCCCTTGGCTTCCAGAGTGCTGTGATTGTCAGTGTATGCCATCACATGTATATCTATAATTTGAATTATTTATTGCTTGCTGAATATGCCACAGAAAAGCCTTGACTTGGAGAGAGGTTGTGAAGAAGAGGTAGGTATTTGGGAGAACAAAAGAATGACTTAAAGTCAATCAGGGGTACAAGGTGATAGCCTTGTTTTCTGCTGAGCAGCTCTCCAGAGGTCTAAACATCTCATTTCTTCCAGACCAAAATTCCAGTATTTTATTTACATATCAATTCAATAATTTATCATAGGTTCCCTTTGGATTATCTCAAGAATTAGTTATGACTTTAACACCTTGATTCTTAGAGAATGACATCAAGTACCTTTTAAAAAGATTTGTTAACATGGTAATGAGTTCAGAGTTCTGCCTGACTTTGGTAGCACAGTCAATATGCTAGCTGGATGGAATTCAGATCTGAGACCACCATTACCACCCCTCTTAGGTTTAAGCTAGCTCTGTCCCAGGCTGACTATGAACTCAGGAATTTGCCTGCCACTATAAGCACAAACAATAAAGTTAGTTTAGTGGAACCTTACGCTGTGATAACCACTCCTCAATTCTCTTTAACTTCTTCACCTATGTCTTTTTGACAAGCCAGCTCATAGTGCAGCTCCCCCTGTCATTTTAAGTTCCTAGAATCCCTCACATAATTCATGTTGCATCCTTATATTTTGGTTATTTGATAAATTATATATTTTTGAACTTGTGTTTTCAGAGTTCTGTCCCATAGCCTTACGGGTTTTGCTGAAGGTCATAACATTTACCTTTTTTTTCTTTTATTTTATGAGATACACCCTCACCTCCTGTACTTCAGCTGCTTCTGGTCTGGTTATCATGTAGTCAGTAAACGTTGCTTGCTTCTTATATTTGTAAATAAGATGTTTGCCTATATAGCATAACGTTTTATATTATAAATAACCTATTTTTAAAAATCACTAATGGCAATATTTGCCTTTAATTCTTCTTTCATGTACAATTTTATTTATTATGGGATTGAAGTGGGGCATGTCACAGCATAGTTATAAAGGCCAGAATGTACCTTGTAGCAGAATGTATCTCAGGACAAAAGGCTTTGTAGCAAGTGGTTTTACCACTTGGCTAACCTTCTTGATAACATAATCTTTGCCTTTTAAATCCTAATAAATAAGCTATATTTAAAGAGCTCACTCTTAAAGTTTGAGTTTAATATTTTGTATATGTGTTATTTGTTTATACTTTATCACTTTTTACTATTTTGTTAATTATCACAATTTATAGTCTTCTTAATGGCTTTTGTCATACATTTTCATCTTTAATTTGCTAGTTAACTTTGTTTTAAGATACAACTGTGATTTATTTTATCCAATTAAGAAACAAATGAAACAGTAGGTTTCCTGCTTTACAAATCCTCTATGAAACTTCACACTATGTAACTTTTCTTTGCTATTCCTGCAGTCTCTTGTGCTACTTTGTCATAGATTTCATGTCTACATATGTTATAAACACTGCAGGAGAAGCACAGCTTGCAATGACTAAAAAAAGCACATATTATAACTTCTTTAAGATAACTTAGGAAAGCTGCATCCTGAAAATTCATAGGAGATACTTCCAAAAGGATAAAAACAAAAATATACATTGTCCCTTTCCAGTGTACACACTCAGACATGTGGAGTTCTATCCCTGGCAAATCACTCAAATGTGTACAAGAAATGTACAGCCTTAGTCACCAAGACCTTTGGCAGCATGTTCTTTTAATGCAATTTTCCAAGCTTTAAAACTTTAGATGTTGTGATTGAGGGTAACTATGACTATACTTTTGAATGAAATGTACTTATCTACCTTTCTTCCCTTGTGTTTCTCTGCTTTCTGTTCCTAGATTTATGTTTTCATACAGTTCAGTTGTAGTGTGCCTTCACATCTCTGTTGTTCTTCTTTCTGTAGCAAGCTTACTCAGACTCTGAAGGTGAACCTGTCACAGTGGTCCTGCTTCATTGTTTTCCTAGTCATTACTCTACAAAATCACTTTGTAGACACATACATAGTCTTCCTCAAATGTCTTTGGTTCTAAGATTCAAATAAGATGCTTTATACATTCCTACCATAATCTATCACAATGTCCTACACAGAGTGAAATCACAGAACAATCAAGTGATATATCGACGTTGTGTGTATAGTATATACATGAGTAAAACTTTAGTTTTGTGATAGCACTTTTAAGTCAAAGCTAATTCGCAAGACTGTTTTGTCAATGGATTCTTACACAGATACAAGGTGACTGTTGCTGAATGCTTCATTAAGCAATAGGGGTTGAGTGCCATGGGCTATATATCAGGGATTAATTGTCAGTTGGTAAGCAAATTAGGTTGCAATCAAGGTTACATAAACATTACACTGTCTTAAGGATAAATGTGATCTGGGAAGTCATAAATGAACAGATAATCATGTGGGAAGAAATTGTGGCAAACAAATATGTTTCCTTAAACAACTTTTATAACAAATGCAATTTTAATAAGATTGCACCCTGCTTTCCAGTCAATAAAATTTCACTGAAGAGTAATGAAACCTACAAAAGTGATTGTTGCAATTCTGCAGATGCAGAGAGAGCCTCAGTGGGAGGCCTGCAGCACTCCTTACCTGCCTCTTTTTCTATTTACAAACATAATTAAAATGAAAATGAATAGTCTGCTCAGCTGTGCTGCCACTGTGAGCACTGAGAGCAGAATGTGGTTTGCATGCTCAGGGTGACCTCTATGACCTACTGTTGTTAGAAGAGCAGCCAGGGCAGACAGCATTCTCATGCTTTCAGGAAACAATGTTGCACAAGGTTCCTATCAACAATCCTGGAAACAAAAAAAGTGGTGTCCTTTGATTTCTTTCTTTCTTCCTTTCTTTTCTTTCTTTCTTTCTCTCTTTTTTCCTTTCTTTTTTCTTCCTTCCACCCGTTCTCCCTCCCTCCTTCCTTCCCTCCTTTCATCCTTTCTTTTCTTTTTCTTTTTGAAGGGAGTGTAGGGGAGGTATTTTTTTTTTAGTTTTAAAAAGATCATTGATTGTTCTATATGGCAAATAAGTTCTCAAGAGTTGTTAACTAAATCCTAGAATCAAGTATTGCTTAGCTATTTCCTTTTATTTTAATTACATATTTTCTTTACTTATATTTCAAATGTTATGCCATTTTCTGGTTTCCCCTCTGGAATCTCTTTGTCCCATTCCCCCTCCCACTGTCTCTATGAGAGTGTCCCCCACCCACCCACTTCCTCCCATCTCCCCATCCTGGCATTTCCCTAATGTTTAGCTATTTCATTTTTTTTAATGGATATTCTCTTCATTTACATTTCAGATGTTATTGCCTTCCAACAATCCAATCCTCCTCCTCCTCCCATTGCCTCTATGAAGGTGCTCCCTCTCCCAACCTCCCTCTCCCACCTCAGCACATTGGCATTCTCCTATAATGGGATAAAAAAGCCTGTGCTGGACCAAAGGTTTCTTCTCCCATTGATACCAGAAAATACCATCCTCTGCTGCATATGTACCTGGGGCCACCGGTCTCTCCCATGTAAACTCATTGGTTGGTGTTTTAGTCTTTGGAGCTGTGGTGGATTTGATTAGTTGATAATTTTGTTTTTCCCATGGAGTTGCAGACCCTTTCGGTTCCTCAGTCCTTTCTCGAGCTCCTTCTTTGGGGTCCTCGTGTTAGGTGTGATGGTTAGCTGCAAGCATCCTCCTCTGTATCAATATGGTTCTGGCAGGGCCTCTGAGGAGGGATCCATACCACACTTGGGATCAGCAATAGGGCTTGGGTTTAGTGGCTGCATATGAATCCCGTGGTGAGGCAGTCTCTGGATGACCTTTTCTCTAATAGCTGCTCCTCTATTTGCCTTTTTATTTCCTCCCTTGAGCATTATGTGACCAGGAAGTCTCCATTTTGTTTTTCTTGGACACAATAAGCTTTCAAGATTTTAGATATATAGTTGAATTTCATCGTTCTGTTAGCATTAGAAAGAGATGGGCAAGTCTTCACCTTTCAAACCAAGAACAAACCCTAATTTTATACTAAAACAGAGGCATCATGTTTTCAAGTATATATAATTAAAACATTGCTTGGGATGTTATGATCATGTATTATGAGAAAGCTTGAAGTTCATGGAGCAATACAGAGAGACTGGATCGTTTCACTGTTTTCTGGGTTTGTCTGAAAGATCATGTATAAAAAAGCAGAGAAACCTCGCAACCGAATGTCTGTTTCAAAGACCCCAAGGGTTTCACACATTCACTCAGAAACCTATTTACTGCACAGGATTCTAAACAACAGGTAATCTCATTCTTCATAAAAAAGCCTATTAGAACTAGACAGAGCGGCAGACTCTCATAGGAGACCAGACATTAAGCAAGAAAAATAACAACCCATGTTACAGTGCAGGACAGATACTGATTGTTTTAAGATCACAGTTATCACAGAAAACTCAATACATTCAGTAAGCCAGAGAAAGATAAAATGTAGACCCGTGACAGTAGTTAATTCAAGAATCACAGTGTTCTAGAATACATTAGGCAGTCTGTTCTGATGAGTCTTAAAAGTGTCTTTTTCTTCTTCTTCTTTCCTTGATTGACTGCTTTATGGTCCAAACATCGATGCAGGACTTATTTTTAAACTCTTTGAAGTAGACAGAAACACATAACCTCATTTGAGTACTGCTTATAATCATAGTTGACATCTTAGATATGTCTGTATCCTTTATATAGTTAGGATAATTAGCATTCAAAATAGAAAGGTACATTCTTCATGTCATAAAACAGTAAGAGGAAAAGAATACTGAAGTCAAGCTACAGCTTTCTATGTATCTTTCTACCCACTCCCTGGCTCATTATCTTCACTTGGAAGCTGGAACTGGAGAGTCTCACTCGCCATATGCCTTCTTGTCTCCACAAGAATGCCCACTTCTACCAGGTGGCTTTAGAAAATGAGTTTCTAAATGGGTTTCTAAAACCTTCCTCATGCAAAGAACAGAGAATCTGTTAAAGAAATATTATGGAAATTAAAGAGTCTCTCCATTCTACTGTTCCTCTTTGATGTCTTCCATGTGATTTGCAGTATCCTAGACAGGGGAAGCAAAGATTATTGCACTTGGCTTAAATCAAAATGCTGGCATCAGAAAACTAAGGCAATTAATGACACTGTATAAAAAGCATATTAGTCTTATGTAAAGACAGCATAATTCTGAATAATAAATGATGACTTTGAATGCTATAGAGGAAACATCCTGATAGTCTTTTAATGAACATATGGTTTTTACTTTGTGAGAAATTTATGCATTCAAAAATTACTAATAATTGAGTGTCTTTGAGTACCTATTACCTGTCATGTACTAGAAATAGTCCAGATGTGATAAAAAGGCTTATCATCTAGTCTCAATGCATTAAACATCAACTCCTGCCTCATTAATCTAAGGCTATTAACCATTATCATTAACATATAATACTATGCAATTATCACTTTGCAAGAATCATATCCCCTGACATGCAATCACTATTGTAAATACTGCACAATTGTTGATGCCTTATGTTATTAGTTTAAAATTGGTATTCATGTTGTCAAGTTTGCACGTTATCATAGCTTTCCTTACCTATGTATTAAACTTGACAATGCACAGCGAAAGAGAATCAGCTGAGAAAGAAAAAAAGGAGACAAACAAATTGGCTTAGAAAGAGTGTATGTAGCTTGTAAGTTATAATTGTCCTCAAGAGCAGAGAGGCTGTTAGCCCAAGATGGAACCTGGAGGCAAGACTTGAACCAGCAACCACAGAGGAATGCTACTTACTGGCTTGACCAGCTACTTTTATATTCAGGCCGGGTCCCCTGCCAAAGGGACATAGGCACACAGTGTGCTGCGCCATTTAACACTGTCGGAGGCAATTACTCAGTTGAGACACCCTCTTTTTATATTATGGCCATGTCTGTGTCAAGTTGACAAAGCGTAATCAGTGTATCTGGGTATATTTTTCAGTTCATTTTCTTTTTCTAATTTCCAAAGTCCATAACTGTTGATGTCTTTCTATGTGTGTGTTTGGGGCATGTGGATATGTGTACATCTTCACACATACTTTGTAATACCTGTCAATGCTGCCTTGGGATTTATCTAATATACATGTTGAATTTTACATTCATGAAGGTAAATTTTCTTTTGTAGAGGTGAAAACCTGTTTCTTTTCTTTTTGACCTGATTTGAAAGCATCTCATATACTTGATAGGAAAACATCAGGGCACTTGAAACTGTCATTTACAGCACAGTATTTCCATACTTCAGTCGACTCAATTCTTAGCTGCGATATAAGATGACCAGGATGTCCATAAAGATCATGTGTCATGTGGCAATTGATACAGATTAAAGTATAAAAGCAGTCAAGAATGAGAAGACAAAACAGGCAAATGCAAAACAACAAAACCAACAAAAACAAAGATATAGGGGAGTAGGGGATAAAATTATATAAATCCCAGAGCAATTGTAAAGCCAGTGTATGGTTTCCATGTAATCCAGAATAGAAGCCATTGTATAGTTAGGCAGTGCTTTACATAGAACCACAACAACCACTACAACTGGGAATGGGGAATATTTTCTGAATCTCTGAACAGTGTGTGTCACTTTGGCCACATTTTGAAGATGTTACTCATGGATGAGTGGCTGATTCAAAGTAATGAAAGTCAAAATGGGAAAATCCTGTGTCTTTAGAATGGAAAAGTAAAACCAATTTTTTTTTTTTTTGTTTTTTAACCTTAATTGGGGGTAATCCCCTTTCACATAATTTTTCACTGAAATAATGTTACATCACCCAATACTTTTACTTTCTTTCCTCACTTCACGTATTCATAAAGTATCAGACACATTACTAACCAGTGATTTAAGTTGTACATAAACATGATATTTAGAGTAACAATTCAGAAATGCCACAGATCTTAATGGAATGTTCTAATGAACTGAGATAAAATAGAAGAATTCAAAACTTTGAGAGCCTTTGATTATTGAGTCTTAATTAAATTCTGAATACACTGTTTCTTTCAATCACATAACTCCCACAAACATTCTGCTATCAAATTCACTATTTCACCTACTCCAAACTATGTGATATAAGGCCTGACTTACCAAAGACCTGATGCATATTCTAGTTTTCCCTCAGATTTCCTAAGATTGCCAGAGCAACGGAAATGAGTACTTAGCATACTGAAGCTCACTAGTTCCATTTTTAATTGCACCGAACTCATCTGTTTAAAAATCTGTTTTAGAATTTTGTCTGAAATCAACTTTGGTTTCCGTTTTAAGAACTGCCCTTTCTATATAAAAATATGTCTAGTTTTGTGTATTTTGGAGTTTTTTTTTTTTTTTTTCTGTCCATTAGATGTCCAGCTTTACAAACTTGTCCATTCAGGAATTTGCTTCTTTGATTACTTGGGAGTGTTCCCATTTGGAAGGATATTTTTCTATGAATGAGTTGCACAATGTTTTACATTTTTTTTAAATCCAGCTTTCCTTTTTCTTCTTTAACTCTTCCTTCTCCTCCCCTCCCTTCCTCCTCACCCCTACTTTCCTTCTCCTTTCCTCCTCCTCCTCCTCCTCCTCCTCCTCCTCCTCCTCCTCCTCCTCCTCCTCCTCCTCCTCGTCCTCCTCCTCCTCCTCTTCCTCCTCCTCCTTCTTCTTCTTCTTCTTCTTCTTCTTCTTCTTCTTCTTCTTCTTCTTCTTCTTCTTCTTCTTCTTCTTCTTCTTCTTCTTCTTCTTCTTCTTCTTCTTCTTCTTCTTCTTCTTCTTCTTCTTCTTCTGCTTCTTCTTCTTCTTCTTCTTCTTCTTCTTCTCCTCCTCCTCCTCCTCCTCGTCCTCCTCCTCCTCCTCCTCCTCCTCCTCCTCCTCCTCCTCCTCCTCCTCCTCCTCCTCCTCCTCCTCCTCCAACTCCTCCTCCTTCTATTATCTGTCTATATTTGAAGTTGGAAGTCAGAAGATGGCTGCAGCAAGTCAGAAGACAATTGGGGGAAATACAATAAGTTTGCTTTGGTTCTGGGTGTCTAACTCGAAGCATGCCTCTAGTTCTCACAGACCATGGGACTCGCAACCTAAGATCTGTATGCTTTTGTTCTTTGCTCCAAATAATGGGGAGAAATAATAAAATACTTGTGAGGTTTACTAAGTTGATTATTATGAAGAAGTCAGTGGATATATAAGATCACAGGAGTCAGCAGAGTCGGGAAAAAGGATTCTGATTTCAAAGAGAGCCTGAAAATCTTTGTCATCCAGAGTACCAAGTTTATTTTATCCCCATCATAACTTAAATACACTCATTTTTAGACTATCCTATTTGTACAGCTAGACTGATTTGAAGCTGTAATTTGGTTCATTCTCAATACTGCTATGCATTTTACTGTTATTAAACAAAAGGGATGTGTCCTTTATACAGTACTGAGAACAGGAAATCACTGTTGGTTCTGGCTGTAAGAAAGATGTTTTGCTTTGTACTTAAAGGTTATTTCTCTATGTATTGCTGCTGAGACTGCTTTGGGGACACAATTGCAACCCTCTGTTGTGACACCTGAAAACCCTTGAATTCCATACAGTCCCTTATAATGACTCATATACAGATAATAAGACTTATAGTGGAGAACAATTGCTATTCAATTCATCTGTATAGATTTAGGGAACATGTTAGAGGATTTGGACTTCTGAGAAAAATATATTATCATACAATATACAGTAACTAAGAGGAACTGAGGAGTCTTACACATTAAGGATTATTTTTACAAGATGTGAAATGCCAAATGGAAGCATATGTATTTCTGCCCTTGGGTATTGCTTCATTATCTTCTGATATCTAGCATTCCAGTGAGGGGTCTGAACACTCCAGTCCTGCTCATCTGAAGGATATCTAGATTTTATGTTCTCTTTGTCAGTAGATTTTGTTTTTTATTATAAGAACCTGGAATATGATTTTCAATCCACTTAAAGTTTATGAAATTACATAAATCTTGAGCCTGATGCTTAAAGTGTTTGCTAAAGCTAAAAGTTTTGTCTTCTCCATGTTCCTGTCTGCCTTTACTTTTAACCTCCAAACATTTAAGTGCATACCCTTTCTCAAATGTTTCTGGATAACTTTTCACCACTTTGTACTTGATTTTGCATATTTCCTTCACACTTATCTACCAAGGCAAAATATGCTTTTTTTTTTTAATCCAGTGGTGTCTCATCAGATAACAAAGCAATACATCAGTTTCCTTATTTTAGTATTTTCCATGTTAGACTTATTTTATAATCAGCATTTTATAACTTTTTATAAAAAAACTTTTTATTCTTTGAAAATTATATACATTTATACACTATACGGTGATAATTTTTCATTTTTATTGTATTTTTATCCATTATATTTATTTGTTTACATTTCAAATATTGTTTCTCTTCCCAGTTCTCATTCTGCAAAACCCCATCTTATTCCCCTTTACCCTTTGCCTCTATGAAGTTGCTCTCCCAAAACACACACCCTTATTGCTGACTCACAACAACTCTAGCATTTTCTTTTTCTGGGGCATTAAGCCTCCATGTCCAGTCCTGCAGGACCCAGTTATTCGAGGGGTTCGGGGGGTACCATGCCTGCGGGAAATGGACGAAAAAGAAGAGCAAGACCAAGCAAAACGGTTATCAAGGTCTCATTTAATGTTTCAAAAACAGCGAAGATTTTTTTTTTTGTTTTTTTGTTTTTTTTTTTACATTTTTAAGTGTACATACTTTTATTTTTTTCATTTTTTAACTTTATTTTAAAAAACAAAGATAAATGTACAGATTTTAAGCATTTTTGCATAAAAGTATACAAATACATTTTATAACGTTGTAATTAAGTATTTGTTGGTACATATACATACACATATGTATATATGTAAAAATAATATAAGAAAAGAGGTTATTAATTTTAGGAGATAGGAGAGAAACTGGGAGGGGCTGTAGGAAGGAAAGGGGGATGTGATACAGTTCTATTTTAATTAAAATACATTTTTTTTCTTTTTTTCTTGAACTTCACCCAGTCTGTAGGTTGTTTCTGGGGTGTTCAGAGCTTTCTGAGGTTAGTATTCCATTATCAGTGACTGCATATTATGTCTGTTCTTTTGTGATTGGGTTATCTCACTCAGGATGATATTCTCTAGATGCATCCATTTTCTTGAGAATTTCGTTAGGCCATTGTTTCTGATAGCTGAGTAGTACTCCATTGTGTAAATGTACCACAATTTTTGTATCCATTCATCTACTGAAGGACATCTGGGTTCTTTCCAGCTTCTGTCTATTATAAATAGAGCTGCAATGAACATTGTGGTGCATGTATCTTTGTTGTATATTGGAGCATCTCTGGGGTAAATGCCCAGAAGTGGAACAACTGGGTCTTCAGGTAGTACTATGTCTATTTTTCTGAGGAACTGCCAGACTGATTTTCAGAGTGGTTGTACCAGTTTGCAGCCCCACCAACAGTGGAGAAGTGTTCCTCTTTCTCCACATCCTTGCTAGCATCTATTGTCATCTGAGTTTTGGATCTTGTCCAATCTGCCTGATTTGAGGTGGAATCTCAGGGCTGTTTTGATTTGCATTTCCCTGATGGCTAAGGATGTTGAGCACTTCCTTAGATGTTTCACAGCCATTCATTATTCCTCAATTGAGAAATTTTTAAGTCCGTACCCCATTTTTATAGGGTTGTTTGATTCTCTGGTATCTTGCTTTTTGAGTTCTTTGTATACCTTGGATATTAGGCCTCTATCTGATGTGGGGTTGGTAAATATCTTTTCCCACTCTGTTGGCTGCTGTTTTGTTTTCATGATAGTGTCTTTAGCCTTACAGAAACTTTGCAATTTCATTAAGTCACATTTGTCAATCTTTGACCTTAGAGCTTGAGCTATTGGTGTTCTGTTTAGGAAATTTTCTCCTGTGCCTATGAGCTCTAAGGTTTTCCCTACTTTTGCCTCTAATAGTTTCATTGTACCTGCAGCGAGTTTTAAGCTGTAGAAAGAAGAGGTAGGGAGAGGGGTTGGTGAGGAGCAGAGCCTTGTAGAAGGCGGTCTTGGAACAATGTGTGGCTATTCTCGAAGGTCCCAGTTATTTTTGGCTTATCTTATGTTCCAGACTGGGAGCAGGTTGCATTTTGATCTTGGGGGCTAGCCTTGAGGGCTAGTCTCTATTTTGGCCTTGAGGGCTTAGTCTCTGACACATCCACAGGAGCAAGTCCCTCTCCTCTAGTTGATGCCAGATAAGACAATCTTCTGCTACATCTTTAGCTGGAGACTTGAGTCCCTCCATGTGTACTCTTTGGTTGGTGGTTTAGTCCCTGGGAGCTCTGGGTGGTCAGATTACTTGATATTACTGTTCTTCCTATGGGGTTGCAATCTTCTTCAGCTCCTTTAGCCCTTCCCAGAGTCTTCCAGTGAGGTCTCCAGGCTCAGTCTGATGACTGGCTGTGAGTACTACATCTTTATTGGTCAGGTGCTGGTTTTAACTAATTAATTAACTTTACATCACAAAAGCAGTTTTCACTCCCTCCTCTCCTAATTCTTCCCCCTACCTCCAAAATCCTCCTGCTCCAACTCCTCCTCCTCCCTTTCTCTTCAGGAAACAGGTGGCCTTCCAAGGATATTGACTAGCCCTAGTATCAAGTTGCAGTAAATCTACTTACATCTTCTTCTACTGAGACTAGATAGTCAGCTGAGTAGGCAGAAAGGGTCCCAAAGTCAGCCAACAGAGTTAGAGACTCCTACTGCTGTTAGAAATCCCCATGAGAACCAAGCTACACAACTTTACATATGTGTGTTGGGGCCCTAGGTTTATGCTGTAAATACTCTCTGGTTAGCAGTTCAGTCTTTGTGGGCCCCTGTGGACTGAGGTTTCCTTGTGTGTTATTAATCCCACTGGCTCCTTCAATTTTTCCTCCCACTCTTTCACAGGGTTCCCTAAACTCTATCTAGTGTTTGACTGCGGGTCTCTGCATCTGCTTCCATTCATTGCTGGGTGAAGACTCTGATAGTTGTATCTGCCTGTCCGCAACTATAGCAGTATATTAACTATCAGGGGATGCTCCATCTCATGGCATGGATCTCAAACTGGACTGTCACCGGTTGGACCCTCCCTCTACTTCTGCTCCATCTTTACCCTGGCATAACTTGTAGGCTGGAAAAACTATATGTTAATGGTTTTGTCATTGGGTTGGTGTTCCAATCCCTCTAGAAGTAATATTGCCTGGTTACAGGAGATAGTCATGGGCAATTCAGGCTCCAGAGCCACCATTGCTGGGAGTCTTAGCTAGATCACCCTTATAGATTTATGTGAGTTTCCATTGCTCAAGACTTCCAGCTCATCCCAGAGATGCTTCTCTGCCATTCCATCTCCTCCTGTTCAGCCCTAGTGAGTCACCTCCCCTTCTCCACTCATGATATCTGTTCTATTTTGTCTTTTAAGTGAGATTCTAACGTTTCTCATTGAGCCATCTTTGTCACTTAGCTTTCATGGGTCAGTGGGAATATAACATGGTTAGCCTTCACTGCCAATATTCAGTTATCAAGGAGTACAAACCATGTTTATCTTTATGAGTTCGGGTTTTCTTATTCAGAGTGATTTTTTCTAGATCCATCCGTTTGTTTGCAAATTTTATGACATTGTTTTTTAATAGCTGAGTAATACTCCATTGTATAAATTTACTGAATTTTCTTTATCAGTTCTTTGGATGAAGACATCCAGATGGTTTTCAGTTAGACTCTGGTAACCAAATGACCCAACTATAAAATGGGGTACAGAAAGAGAGCTAAACAAAAAATTTTCAACTGAGGAATATTGAATGACAAAGAAGCACCTAAAAATTTGCTCATTCTCAGTCACCAGAGAAATGAAAATCAATATGACTATGATGCTGAGAGTCCACCTTCCACCAATCAGAATGATTAAAATAAATACAAATAAAAAAACACAAAAAAAAAAACCAAAAAAAAAAAAAAAAAAAAAAAAAAAAAAACAACTCAGGTGACAGCAAATGCTGGTGGGAGATGATGCAAGCTACACAACCACTGTGGAAATCAGTCTGATTGTTCCTCAAAATATTGGAAATAGCTCTATCAGTATTTGGTATATATAGTTGAAGAACCAACTACACCATTCCAGAGCATATACCCAAAAGATGCTCCAACATGTAACAAACAAATATGGCTCACTCTGTTCATAGTAGTCTTACTTATAATAGCCAGAAACTGTCCCTCAACAGAAGAATGGATACAAAAAAATGTGATACATTTACACAATGGAATATTACTCTGCTCTTAAAAACAACTTCACCAAATTTCTAGGAAAATAAATGGGACTAGAAAATATCTTCCTGAGTGAGGTAACCCATACCCAAAAGAAGATACATTGTAAGTACTCAGTGAGAAGTGGAAATTAGCCCAGCAGCTCAGATTACCAATAATACAACTCAAAGACCATAAGTAGCTTAACAAGAAGGAAGGTCAAAGTATAGATGTTTCAAATGAACTTAGAAGGAGAACAAAATATTCAGTGGAGGCACAGAGAAGGAGGGATATAAGTGAAAAATGGGGAGACAGGACCAGGTATGGGAAGAAACAGGAGCGAAGTCCAGAGGGCCAGGAGAATGAATAGAAATGAGTAGCAGTGAGGGATCGGGAACTTGGGGAACCACTAGGAAATCCCAGAAACCAGAGATAAGGGAGACTTCCAGGACCCAGTAGAGATGTTATTAAATAAAACTGCCTAAGTACAGGAAGATTACACCTGAAGAAACCACCTACAGTAGATAGACATTGCCCGAAATAGAGGTATAGAGATACCCACCCATTTAAACATTTTTAACCCAGAATTGTCTCTGTGCAAAGGAAATGTAGGGACAGAAATGGAGCAGAAGCTGAAGGAAAGACCATCCATAGACTGCCCTACCATGTAATCTATTCCATCTGCAGACACCAAAGCCGTACAGTACTGCTGATTCCAAGATGTGCTTACAGACAGTAACCTGGTATGGCTGTCCTCTGAGAGGCTCTGGTAGCACCTGACTGAGACAGATACAAATACAACTAACCATTGGACGGAGCACAGGGCACAAATGACAGAGATTGGGGTAGGGCTGAAGGAGCTAATAGAGCTTGCAACCCCATAGAAAGAACAACAGTATTCAATAACCAGACCCCGTGGACTTCCCAGGGACAAAACTACCAACCAAAGACTATACATGGCACAGTCTCTGGCTTCTGCTGTATATGCACCAGAGAATGGTTTTATCTAGCATCAATGGGAAAGAAGGATCTTGGTCTTTTGGAGGCTTGATACCAAAGAACAAGGGAGAGGTACTAGAGGGATGATGTGGCAGTGGGTAGGTGTGTTGGGAAGCATCCTCTTTGAGGCAAAGCAGACAGGAATAGAGTGGGAATTTCATGGAGGGGAGAACAGGAATGGGTATAACAGTTAAAATGTAAACACATAAATCGATTACAAATTAAAAGAAAAGCCATCCTCAATAATGAAATTTCTACAACTCAGGTGTAGTTGCATTAATCTCTGAGACCAATAGCTGTATTATCTGAATTTGTGCTGAGGCTTTTTCTGTTGTCCTTATTTCTGTCTTCTGCTTTGTTGTTATAACTGAACATTTTGAGAATCATTACTAATTGAAAAAGAAATTTAAGTACTTTGAAGGTTACGTACAGGTGATAATGCTTTCATAAGTAGGAAAATGGCACTTCGGTGTTCTCTCCCCTTTCTACCATGGCATGGGGTGATTTAGGATGGTTTTCAGATTTCCTGTAGATTGTGGGGCATCCGGGATTGTAAACTAAGTGTCCAGATGGCCTCCTTTCTCATTACAACACAAAGCTAGATTTTTATCCTTTACCTACTAAAGAGTGCCTTGGCTGTTCATGCATTTAGGAATTCACAAAAGGCCCTCAAATAAACACAATTTTTGTGTTTTTAGTTGTTATAGTTAGCTTTATTTTTTTAATTTTAGTTTGTGTTTTTCCCACTTGTCTGCATTATCATTTTAATGCCATTTAGAGAAGAATAACACTATGACATAATATTAAAAACTTGTATTTTATTCCCCTTAAACTGTTCAGGGCTTGGGAGACAGCTCAGTTAAGCCATGTTTTGCTCTTGCAGAGTACAAAGGTTCAAATGTAAGCAACCACACAGTGGCTCACAACCATCTAGAACTCCAGTTTCAGGGAACCTTTTGTCTTTTTTTGACCTATGTCTCCACCAAGCATGCATATCCTACCCAGATATGTATGCAAGCAAATCACACATATATGTAAAATAAATGAGTAATGAATGTTAAAAACCTTACTGGCTTTTATTTCCTTTTACTATTTGCTCTTACTTTTTTGTACTTTTGTTTATATTTTGGGTCAAACATGCAGTTTTCTGATGATCTATGGTGACTTTTCACTTTAAATACAGTGGCTACAGAGTCAAAGTTCTCAAAAGCAAAAGTGAAACATTAACCAAGTAACCAAACTAGTGGGTCCTTTTTGTGTATAGACTTGGAATATCATCGTCATAATTCTCTGAACCCAGTTAAAACACCATAACTAGATATTTACACACATTTATAAGTGACATTCTGAGAAGACAAAAACACGACCAACCAAACAAAAAACCTGTGGTTCAACCCCTGCCCTTTATTCAACTGTATCAACTTTGAAATGCCTCCATGATTATAAATCCCATTTCCATCCTTTTGGAACATTCTAATCATTCAAAATCATTCAAGGAGTTTTATTAAATCCTAAATGAGCAGAATCACTGATTCGTACAAGAAACTGCAAAGTTCTGTATCTAACTCACGATATTTCTGTGCAATGACTATCTGGCTAGTGGTCTGTGTGAGGCAAGTTCAATTCTCCAGAGCTTCTATCCTTCACGATAAAATTGGATCTAATGTTTTCAAGAATCTAATCTTTAGTAAAAAAGACCTTTAAGGGTAATAATAACTGCCATCTGTTTCAAACTGCTGAAGTGCCTCACTCCTAAGTAGTCATTTTTGTTTCTGTTATTCCCTGCAGTAAATGCTTGTCATCATATACTTCTGCAAAAGGTGTTGTTTTTGTTTTTTAAGATACTAAACACAAACACTGTGTACATATATCAGTTTTCAAAAGCCAGTACCACATTTGAGTAGAGAAAACAGGCACTTGATGGTACTGGGTGGGGAGAGATGAAGGAGCTAAAGGGGGTTGCTGCCTCATGGGAAGAACAACACCGTCTACCCACCAAATCTTCTACAGCTCCCATTGACTAGAACACCAACCATCGAGCATGAATTGAGAAGACCATGGCTACAGCTGTATATGCAGTGGAGAATAGCATTGTCTAGAATCACTGTGAGAAGAGGCCTTTGGTGCAGGGAGGACACATTTTCCCAAAGCAATGAGGTGGAGAGGATGATTGGAAGCAAGTGCTTCTTTGTGAAGACAAGAATAGAGGGAGGTGGAATGGGAGCGGGGTTCACAAAGGGGATAACATTTCAAATGTAAATACAGAGAGTATCTAATAAAAAATTCAAAATAAAGAAAAGGCTGGGAAATACTGTGAACTTATGAGATTCAACTATTAATCAAATTGATAGATATGTAGTCTATAGGCCAAAAGAAAGTGACTCTAACATGT
This sequence comes from Micromys minutus, assembly GCF_963924665.1. NCBI lineage: Eukaryota > Metazoa > Chordata > Mammalia > Rodentia > Muridae > Micromys > Micromys minutus. The sequence goes on from NC_137974.1 coordinate 40,846,697, forward strand.
AAAACATATTAGAATAAATTATTGATTTATGTCCACTAAATGGCAATTATCATTTGAAAGACTGCAGGAAACTCAGTGTTAACTTGCAATTCTGCTTGGCTATGCTTTAACTGCCTTTAGATGTGGCCTTTTTCCTTAAGGCATTAATTCTCTGCTGATGAGTCACTAACATGCATGTTGTGTTATGGCCTGCAGATGGCCAGCTCTCGAAGAATTACATGGCTTTTAATGAGGGAAAACACTTCTTCAGGTACAGGTAGGTAGCAGATGCCAGGCACTTGTGTTTTCCGGTAGCTACCATGCTCTGAAATTCCAAGAGAACATAAGGTTTATAATTTCAAACTTGAGCAAGAGACAGCAAAGAACTGTTTAAGGCCAGCCCATGTTTTATTCTGTGCTAGATCTGAAAGTTCTAAGGTTATTGGTGGCTTCCTCTGAGGGCATGATGGCAGCCTCACAGTAGGAGGCACAGAAAGAAATGGCCTCTGTAGGACTGGAGTGTTCACCACACCCAGTATCGAGCCAGGCTCATATATTACAATATTGTAATTTTAGCAAATGTATCTTCTTTGAATACCAAAGTAGAACTGTGGTTTATCATGCTCTCTTGTCAAACTAAAAGTGGTTTATTTTGTTTAATTTAGTAATATGCAACTGATATCGTCAGAGCTATTGCATATTTGAGGTGCTATCCCTGTAAAATTGTTCCTTCACTAACCTCAGGTTAGTTGCACAGCAGCAATCTATAATGGTGAAATTAATTCTTATTGAAACTTATATTATAGCCAAAATAACTTTTTTTCATCTTGTAAATACTCTTATGTACTTAAGATTGGTTCAACAAAATATACAATGTTAAAACTTATCTGAAGGATAAACTTGCAATCTCAGTGTGAGAGGGCTGATGTTTTGCTGTTTTGCAAGGATTATATTGCAGAGTAATCCCATCATACATAATGAGCAAGCCTAACATATGTATCCAAAAGCAAAACATGTTTCAATCCAGTAGGACAGATAAAAATCCAGATCATCTTACATGTGAGACTTCATTTCATGGATAAAATGACATTTTAAATGTGTAAAATTACATTTAGACTATGTGTATGTAAAACACTCATAAATGTTTTAGTCTTCAGTATATCCCTAAGACATTTTGTTATACATATGGAAATACTTTAAAGATCTAAAAGTGCAATTTTCTGAGAAACCACCTGATTGATTTTCAGAGTGGGTGTACCAGGTTGCAATTCCGCTAACAATAGAGAAGTGAACTTTTTTCTCCACATCCTTGCCAGCTTTCGCTATCACCTCAGTTTTTGATCTTAGCCATTCTGACTAGTGTAAGGTGTAATCTCAGGCTTATTTTGACTTGTATTTCCCTGATGATGAAGATGATGAAATTTTCTTTAGGTGCTTGTCAGCCATGCCATATTCTACAGTTGAGAATTATTTGCTTAGCTCTGCACCTCATTTTTAGTAGGATTATTTGATTCCCTGGAGTCTAGCTTTTTGAGTTCTTTTATAGATTGGATATTAGCCCTTTATCAGATGGAGAAGTAGTACTGATCTTTTCCCACTCTGTTAGTTGCCTTTTTGTCCTATTAACAGGGTCCTTTGCCTTACAGAAGCTTTGCAATTTTCTGCGGTCCCCTTTGTTGATTATTGATCTTAGATCATAAGCCATTGGTGTTCTGTTCAGGAAATTTTCTCCTGTGTCTATGTGCTCTTCTCCACTTGCTCTTTTATTAGTTTCAGAGTACTGCATTTTATGTGGAGGTTTTTTTTTTTTTTTTTTTTTTTTTTTTTTTTTTTTTTTTTTTTTTTTTTTTTATCAATTTGGACTTGAGCTTTGCACAAGGAGCCAAGAATTGATTGATTTGACTGCCAGTTGAACTAGTACAGTTTGGTGAAGATGCTATCTTTTTTTCATTGAATGTTTTTAGCTCCTCTGTCAAAGTTCAAATGACCATAGATGTGTCGATTCATTATTGGATCTTCATTTCTATTCCATTGATCTACCTGCCTGTTACTGTACTAATACCATGCAGTTTTTATGACTATTGATCTGTAATATAGCCTGAGGTCAGGGATGGTAATTCCCCCAGAAGTTCTTTGATTGTTGAGGATAGTTTTTGCTATCCTAGATTTTTTGTTGTTTCAAATAAGTTTGCAAATTTATCTTTCTAACCTTATGAAGAATTGTGTTGGAATTTTTATTGGATTGTATTGAATCTGTAGATTAATTTTGGCAAGATAGCCATTTTTACTATATTAATCCTGTCAATCCATGAGCATGGGAGATCTTTCTATCTTCTCCAATTTCTTTCTTAGGAGACTTGAAGTGCTTGTCATACAAATCTTTCACTTGCTTGGTTAGGGTCACACCAAGGTATTTTATATTCTTTGAGACTATTGTGAAGAGTGTCATGTCTCTAGTTTCTTTCTCAGCCTGTTTATCCTTTGAGTAAAGGAAGGCTACTGATTTGTTTGAATTAATATATCCAACCACTTTGATGAAGTTGTTTATCAGGTTTTTGAGTTCTTTGGTGGAATACCCTTTAGTATGGTATTACATCATCTGAAAATAGTGATATTTTGAATTCTTCTTTTCCAATTTGTAGCCTTTGACATCTTTTTTGTTATATAAATGCTCTGGCTAGTACTTCACATATTAAATAGGTAAGGAAAGAGTGGGCAGCCTTGTCTTGTCCCTGATTTTAGCGGAATTGCTTCAAGTTTCTCACCATTTAGTTTGATGTTGGCTACTCATTTTCTGTGTATTGCTTTTAGCTATACCTCTCTTGGACATATGCCCAAAAGATGCTCCAACTTATAACAAGGGCATATGTCCCATTATGTTCATAACAGCCTTATTTATAATAGCCAGAAGCTGGAAAGAACCTAGATGCCCATCAACAGAGGGATGGATACAGAACATGTGGTACATACACACAATGAAGTCCTACTCAGCTTTAAAAACAATGACTTCATGAAATTCTTAGGCAAATGGATAGAAGTAGAATATATCATGCAGAGTAAGTAACTCAGTCCCAAAAGAACTCACATGGTATGCATTCACTGATAAGTGGATACTAGCCCATAAGCCCTGAATACCCAAGAAACAATTCACAGACCTTATAAAGGTCAAAATGAAGGAAGACAAAAATTTGGATGCTTTTAGACCTTTTTAGATTGGAGAACAAAATACGTATGTGAGAAAATACAGGGACAAATAGTGGAGCAGGGACTGAAAAAAAGATCATCCAAAGACTGCCTCATTAGGGATCCATTCCTTATGCAGCCACCAAACCCAGTCACTGTTTGTGATGCCTAGAAGGGCTTACTGTCAGGAGCCTTATATGGATGCCTCTTCAGAGGCTCTGCCAGAATCATACTGATACAGAGGAGGATGCTTTCAGCTAACCATGGGAATGAGCACAGAGACCCCAATGGAAGAGCTAGCGTAAGAACTGATGGAGCTGAGAGGGTTTGCAATCCTATGGGAAGAACAACATTATTCACCAACAAAAAACTCCAGAGCTTCCAGGGACTAAATCACCAATTAATGAGCACACATGGAAAGAACCATGGCTCCAGTTGTATATAGCAGAGGACAGCATTGTCTGGCATCAGTGGGAGGAGAGACCTTTGGTCCAGTGAAGGCTCCTTTTCCCAGTGTAGGGGAACACCAAGGTGCTGAGGTGAAAGTGGGTGGTTGTTGGTGGGAGCACCTTCATGGAAGCAAGGGAAGAAGGAGTGGGGAGGGAGGAGGGAAAAACTTTTGAAATGCAAATACAGAGAATATCGAATAAAAGTAATAAAAACTCTGAAAATGCTGTCTTTAAATCTTCTACCTCCAAGCTCTTTAGACATCCTCTATCCAGCTTGGACACACTGTTCAAATATTCTCACCTTCAGATAAATTGTTTGCCTATTAAGAAATACTATATTATAGTACGCCAGCTGACATGCACAAAGAGATTTTATTAAGATTGCTAATATAACACTGAGAGATCAATTTACACTAGATTTTTGGAGAAAGCATTTGTTATGTGGCAATTAAAGGCAAAAGCTTTTAAATGTGGCATTGAAAAATGACATTAATATAAAATTGTTTTGAAAAATTAATTTGGATTTTTCTGTTATTTTAGTCTTATAATAAAACTATATTTGTAAAATTATTGTATTTCAATATTATGCATTATTGCAATAATAAGCAGGTAGAAATAATATATATATGGATTTTTTAAACTAAATTTATTTATTTATTTATTTATTTATTTATCTTACTAAAGGGTTTAGCTGAATTGCTTATATTCAGGCGAGGTCATGAAAAGTTTGCAGGTCTGCATAATGATCAAAATTTGAAAAATATATGCTGATACTGAACAGATTCCAGGGGTTTGTCAGAAAATGGCAGAAGCAATTTGGAGAAAGTGTCAGTAAGTAATTTCACCATTGTGCAAATATCATACTGAATATTATCAAGTTATGAATTGAATATCAGGGCCTTAGATACAGTCTTATAGTAGCTTCTGTTCTACATACATCTGAAATAGCACTATGTGGCATTTGCCCACAACCGTCCTGTCACTATACACAATGTGTTCGTACCTTGGGCCTCTTGAAGCTCAGTATGCACAGGCAGATAACTGAATGATATATGATCCATTACTTGCTGTGGGTCAGGTGAATGGTGTGAATTATAAGCACAAATCCCCAAAGAGTGACTGTCTGAACACAGGAGGCAGAGAGATTGGACTCAGAGAACATCTTGTATGCATCATCGCCTGCAGAAACAAGCACGTTCCTGAGCATGCTCAGTTCAACATCTTCCCTCTTATGCTTTTCATACTCACTTTGACATGTGGAACTGACTCCTAAGTAGAGACTGGAGCATCCTAGTACAGCTTTCATGAGGGAAGCACTAGCTAACTGCAGACTGGCTGGTGGATGTGGGTTCTTATGGTTTTCTTTGGCAGGCTTTCTGAGAAGTTAAATGCATAAATAAAATAAAAACAATTCTGGGAAATGCTCACAGCTGCTTAAAAGTCAGCAACTCCCTCTTCAAAGATAGGATTTCAACCACCTGCTGAGCAGGTGACATTTACACCCTCAGTTAAAGAGATGGGGATATTTTTGTCTTCCAAGATTTTAGTTTTGGCATCTTTTTTATATTTTTAAAAAATTTGGAATATGGCTCATAGATTTCTGCATAGCACAAGACATTTTAGAGTATCCCAAAATTACTGTAAAAATATTATAAGTCATTTTATTCTACTATACCTGCTTTCTCCATAAAATGCCTTGTCCATATATCAAGAGCATTACATTCCTTGGGGCAAGTAGAAAATGACCAGTTCTGCTGCACTCAGCATTTTAATGCATTTTCACCTTGAATCCCAGAAAGAAATTTTAATCTGCCCTGAAAAGAAAATAAATGTCTTCTTTTCATACTGAACTCAGAGCAGAACACAGAATTTATATTGAACAACAATCAGTGAGCCACAAAGTAATACTTTACTGAATTAATAAGCCAAGCAGACATTAAATAAAAGAGAAAGCATTCTTCACAGTAGTATGGCACAAAAGTAGAAACATAAAGATAAATCGAAATGGGCACACACAAAAAGAGAGGGTAAAATATATATACCAAGAAGAACATGTGTCTTCCAACAGTCAAGTTTCCCTTTAAAGCAAACAAGCAAACAAATAAAATGTGGTAGTCAGGAGGCATATAAAAATGTATCAAAATTTATTTTCAAAGAGTGAAGACAAAGAATTCTACCAACTGCTAGTTCTTTGCACCAACAAAAGGTGGGGGAAAGCAAGAACAACAAAAAACTAAACAAAACAATACAAAACAGACCTGTTCTCTCTTCAGTAAGTAGAAGCTCAAAATACCCATGGGGTGGATCAGAGTAGATGCACGGAAGAAGGATGCTTCTAAGCCATAGCTTTTTCCTGATATGCTAATGCCTAGGAACAAAGAACAAAACATCTAAGAAATCTGGGATCAGTGTCGGAAATCCTGAGGTGTTTAATACTGTTTCCAAGCTGCAGAAATAAAATTGCTAGGTTGAGTATAATACTGAAGATAAATACAAAGCAACCTGGTGAACAATGTTGGAAATTCACTGTCTGATACAGACAATTTTTTCAGTGTCACTTATCTGGTTTCTCAACTTTAAATACTAAAGTTATACCCTGTATGCAATACAAGTGAACATACTAACAATTGACGAATTTTAGCTGGTCAGTATTATAAGCTTACTAAGCTGAAACCACACAAGAGTTAAGCTGTTCATGCAGAAACTCTTTTTAAGACTTAAAAAACATTTAAGTCTTGATTTTGATTTTAATAGTATTCACCAAATGTTTTTAGTCCCCCCTTTGCTGTAATTCAGTTGTATTCCTTGCTTAGAAAACAAGCAAGGAAATAAAGAAAAAGCAGATTATACATATTTACTACATACATGAGAGCAAAGGATAATGTACCACCATCTTGATCGATTTTGATGAACTGTAACTTACACCTCAGCCTTTACTCTGTGCAACTGCAGAACGAGAGAAAATTAAAGCACCACCTGTGCTCTGTGAGAAGTTTCTAAAAAGCTTCTTATAATCCCTCTCCTGTTGGAAGTAGATTAAAAAAATTAAAAGGTCCTTGTTCCCTCCCCTCAGGAGTCTCCAGGAGTGCAAACCAGGATGATCTCTAGAATTTGATGCAACCTGCTGACAGAAAAAATCTGTCTTCTGCACAGAATGTATGCATCCAATGTGTCTCCAAATTCCTTCATAGAAAAGAAATTTTGATTTAGTTTTCTCAAAACTTTGATTCTGTGTTATATCCTTAGTAAAGACAGCATTACTTTTCCAGATATGGCGAATCTTCTGAAGATATTATTTGTATTATCAATTATGTAATAATGGATATAAACAAGAACACATTAACAGTCAGTCCCCACATGGGCAATGATACGGGTTGTACTGGGAATATTTTCCTTCATTGCTTTCTGTGCCTGGTTGAGGGAAGTGAGACAAGATCATCAGAAACAGCTTCTCACTACTTTAGCCTTAAAAAATAATGCTTGTGTTTTAGTATAGCAATAAAATATTTATATTAAATAATTCCACAATAGAGTGATTTCATATGATTTTTAAGAGATAAAAAAGTTCACAAAATTCATTTCCCTAGAACAATTTTTAGAAATGCTCATTTTTTAATAAGTGAGACTCTTGGACTAATGCACCCCGTACTTCATCTAGCATGTCTAAATCCTTCTGTACTAATGGACAATGGAATTTAAAAGGTAAACATAATTTTCAAAATCAGAACAATAAAGAATAGCACATTTTGGGTTATTTTGAAGTGTAAAATAGCTCTTACTACATAAAGACATAGGAAGTTGAATTCACATGTCCACTCCACACACATACACTCCCCCCAAAAAAAATCTACAAAGGATTTGAAACTAGCAAAGCATTGTTAGCCTCATATATTCTCTCTTAACTCACATGTCCTTTTTTCTATACTACATGCTTTCTCGTCATTGAACATTGCCCTATTTAATCTCCTTTCTAAATGTGTAGACTTTACCTACTCTTAGACCTGTTTACATGTGTACACATATACATTACAGTGTGGGGTTCATATCCTAGGAGAACATACATAGATACCCATGCAAAATGAACCGTCAATGTTGATGTGACATATATACAAAACAAAATGATATTCAGGTGCAAAGCGAGATGGAATAATTATTATTTCAGAAAAACAAATGCACCTATAACATGTAAAATTAAGCACAGTGACCAGCACACAGCAAACAATAACTTCCCATTCTCACTTAATGATATTTTGAGTGTTAAAACCTGACTAAATTCTGATTATAATTCCCTTCCCTGTACTCTTTCCAGTTCCAACTGACCTCTTCCATGCAGATACACTCCCTTCCTGTAGCTCAAGAAAAAAAAAATTATACTGAGATAGAACAAAAACCTTCACATTGAAGCTGCACAAGGCAAACCTACAGAAGCAAAGAAATCCCAGGAGAGGCACAACAGTCAGAGACCCACTAATTCATATAACCAGTAGCCCCATAAAAATACCACATCAGTGCACACCTGAGTGTGCCCTGTGCTTGCTGCTTCAGTCTTTTGGAGTTCATCGGAGTTTTTCTTGGTTGACTTAGAGGGTCCTGTACTTCTGCTATCCTCCAACACTTCTGGTTTTGACATTTCTGCCTCCTTTTCTGCATAGTTCTCTGAGCCCCTAGGGGCGGAAGTCAGTATCTAAAACTTTGTGTTCCTAGGCCTCGGTATCTGTTTCTCTCTCTCTGTTTCTCTCTCTCTGTTTCTCTTTCTCTGTTTCTCTCTCTCTCTCTCTCTCTCTCTCTCTCTCTCTCTCTCTCTCTCTCTCTCTCCTCTCTCTCTCTCTCTCCCTCTCTCCCTCCCTCTCTCCCTCCCCCTCCCTCCCTCTCTCCTCTGTATCTGTTTCTCTCTCTCTCTGTTTCTCTCTCTGTTTCTCTCTCTCTGTTTCTCTCTCTGTTTCTCTCTCTCTCTCTCTCTCTCTCTCTCTCTCTCTCTCTCTCTCTCTCTCTCTCTCTCTCTCCTCTTTTTCCCTTTCACCCTTCCTTTTTCCTTGCTGTCCTTCCCTCCCTCCCTCTGTCTCCTCCCTCCGTGCCCCCCCCCGTGTGTGTGTGTGTGTGTGTGTGTGTGTGTGTGTGGTTCCTGGTTCTTCTTATCTGTTCCCATCTGCCACAGGAAACTTTTCTGTTGATTTCTGAATCAGGAACTGGTCTATGGATACAGCAGAACATTCTTAGGATCTACTTTATTACTTTTAAACAGCAGTAGTATTTGACTCCACCTAAGGTCTCTAGATTATCTAGTCTCTGGCTTTTGGTCACTCAACCAGTATGAGGTTCATGTGGTTGAGTGGGCCTTAAGACACATCAGGCATTGGCTCATTACTTCAATAGCTTTGTGCCACCATTGCCTTAGCATATTCCACAGGCAGGCCAGATTGTAGGTCAACAATTTTGTGGTTTGGTTGATGTTTATGATCCTCTTCGGGCAGCATATTGAGTACCTTTCCATGCCAAAGGTACTAGAACACAGTGGTGATGGTTATATGTAATATGTAGGCATCAGAATAGCCTTTCTATGTGCAATGGGTTGCATGTATACTGTCTTCAGCAATGAAGTCTTACTGTCAGTTTGTGGATATAAAACTATTGTACTGGCAGCTGCAACAGCCTGGGTTGTTTAGGAACTCCCATGGGACTGGCTTGTCCAACAACTTAAATTTAATACAATTCTCATATTATAAGCTTCAGTTGCTGACAGTAGGTTATAACATGGTAATCTTGTCACCCTCATTAGTTGAACACTTTATTAGGATTACCTTCATATATTTTATTAAATTTCTATTGTACTAGGTTTCTGTAGCATCCCTCATATGCTCTCCTTTCCTTTATATATAATATCCCCGGGTCTATAAATTGAAGCTTAGCTATCATTTGTTTAATAGGAAATACATACAAAAGTTATCTTTCTGGGTCTATGTTACCGTACTAAGAATGGTTATTTTCTAGTTCCATACATTTGCCTGCCGAACAGCTGGGAAATGCTCCATTGTTTTAATGTACTGTATTTATCAATTCTCCTGTTGATAGACATGTAGATAGTTTCATATTATTGCCTTTTATAAGTAGAGAAGATATGAATATAGTTGAAAAATATCCTTGTGGTAGAATGGAAGGCTGTATAGAGATCTGACAAAGAGTGGTATTGCTAGATTCTGCAGTAGATCAATTCCCATCCTTCTCAGTAACCACAATATGATTTATAGAATGGCTGTACAAGTTTTCTCTGTCACAAGGGCTGGACAAGTATTCCCTTTGTTACTCATCATCTCCAGTATGAAATGTTACTGTTTTAAGTTAGGAATTCAAAATTCATTCCTCCTCAGACATTTTGTTGGAGATCAACCATATTTCCATGTACATAATGTCCTTGGTTTTGGCTTGTTTTTTGTCTAGATCCTTCTTGGTTTTATTGTGTGTGTATGAGTTCGTGTATGTGCATGCACATGTGCTATGTACTTTTAGCTTTTTGTACCAATATTGTATTTTCCCCTTTGTGATTCTTCTCTTTTCCAGGTGCTGCACACTCCTCCTGAATCTCAGTTTAGTTATCTGCATCTATCTCTCTCTATATATGCATGCATTGTGTATGGATATACATACATATATATGTATCCAAAGTAGATTCTTTATATAACCAATAGAATGTAATCTCAAAGGGAGAAGAATTGAGTCTGCATTTACTGCTGTGTCTTCCACACTTGTGTGGAATTGTGTCTTAATGATAGTTAGAAATCTATAAACATTGCTCCAGGAATGTCTGAATGAAGGTGCATGACAGTGTTTTCCTCACTGTCAGGAAAGAAAGAATTTCAAAAACACTGAATTAATTATGAATAGAGAAGAAGCTTCCTCATCTAAAGAAATCCTGGTATTTCTATTTATTTGCATGTCACTAGTAGCCTGATCAAGAATTTTGTAAGTATGGAGGTCAACGTAGGCTCTTCTATGAACATCTAGACAGTGGTTCAATCAGCGGTGTTTTCTTTTCTAATATTTTTATAAGAAGAAATACCTTGTGGTGCATGTGTCTTTGTTGTATTTTGGAGTGTGTCTGGGTGATACTACATTTATCCTGTAGGAATTTTACCTGGGAATTAAATATCTGTCCTGGGCATGTACTATGCACCACTATATGTCCTCAAAAACATAGGGTGAGCAATTGTTGAGTCATAACAGGTGTGAGTTTCAAGTAGATTTCTGTATATTTCTTTCATTTTGGTTATATTGAATTGGAGAGATGTTTAAGTTAAACTTGTCAATTTTATCCATATTATCTGGATTCCTCTGTCATCATTGCTCCTCATATAATTCACTTATAAAAATCAAAGAATCCTACAAAATTAACATGATTTTGGTAGCTCATAAATTTGCTTGCTTGTAAATATAGAAAAATCATCTGAAACTGTTGAACATTATCTAGGAACTTTGCTTTTGTAATGTGGAGATGATTAAACAGCTCTGAGAAACATCATTCTTCAATAAAGTACACTTCTTTAAATAAAAAAAAAAGTAGGTTAAAGAAAACCAGGGGAATTTCATCAAACCAAAAAAAAAAAAAAAAAAAAAAAAAAAAAAAAAAAAAAAAAAAAAAAAACACTTAGATTGTCCTTGGCTCTGAAAGTAAAAAAAAAAAAAAAAAGAAAAAAGGAAAAAAAAATTCCATTTGTTTCTTACAGAGCTCATAACTGTGGTCCCTTCTAGCTATTTTTCTGGGATGGACTTGCTTCCTAATCTATGTATTTGGTGACTGAAGTAAAAATTAAACTCATCTGGCCCTTTTCTAGTCTTAGTAAAGAAAAAAAGAAGAAGAAGAAGAAATACCTTGTCCAGTCAACCTGCTAGAGATTACACAATACCTAAGAACATGTGTATTATGTAAATATATAGAGAGAAATATATATATGTATACATATTTCTAAAGAACTTCTAAAGGCTTCCAGAGAGAACTGTATAATAAAATTTGTATTCTCTATCTTTCAAAGCAGTCATAACAATGACATCAAAAAGTGATCAAAAAGTGTCAATGACTAAATAAAAACAATTCTGCAAAATACGAGGATTTTTGTTTTTTTCCTGCACAAACTCTGGTTATTACATCTGGACACTGTGTACTTCAATTAACACTCACTTGGGCTGAGAAATTGTGTGTTCTTAAAAAGTAAATAAATATTGATTTCTATTTGGCTTTAAGAGAATTTGAAACTGTCTAGAACAAGAGTGATTCACCCTTATTTTGTCTTACACTAGGTTCCAGTTCCTTTCCTAAATAAATCTATAACCAAGACAACCTATGATCTTGGGTCACATCTTTGAAAAACATCTTCATTTATTTCCAGATAGTATTATGCAAAACCTTCCATATAATTATTAGCAAGAATATCTGTGTTAATGAATATTTTGTTCTTCAGATATTACAATGAAGATTGAAGCACTCTTCACAAACACAAATGCTCAGCAATTTAAGAGAGGCATATTCTTTAATTAACTTTGTAAGTTTCATAGATTACAGACTGGGAGAACAATCAGGTTGTCTGACTTTTCATGGTCTGCTCATTTGTTAATTAAGTTTGTTTTATTACATAGTCCATTTTTATAATATTGTAGTGCATATAATTTTGAAGGTTATATATTGTACTTTGAAAAAATGAATTTACTCATATTGCTTAATCAAGTATTCATGATTAAATGTCTTATAGATCATTTCCTTGTGATATTTAATATGATAAAATGTACCATAAAACCTCATTTAGGCAATATGTATACAATTTATTCTAGCAAAAATGTGAGCAGGTTTTATGGTCCGACTATGAATATATGATAGAATTTCTCTTTATATATTCTTCTCATAATGACTAGGACAAAATGTATATTTTAAAGGAATATCTTAGTTGAGAGTACTTAAGTATTTAAAACCCTGTTTTCATTTGCCTCATAACTAATCATCATGGTAAAACTTTTTCAGATCTCTAAAAGAATTTATCTTAAAAATATCTTATAAATATTATGATAATTTCATGTCATGAATTTTGATCATGTTCACACTCTAGCTTCTCCCAAGTCCACTCTCACATTCTTACCCACTCTGCTTCCTCTTTGTTTTTGTTAAACCTATGCAGTCCTATTTGTGGTACCCAGCCCTGATTAGGACTAAGGACTTGCCCAGGACTGTCCTAGAGCTACCAGGGGTCACTCTATTAAAGCAAATTTCCCTTTTCCAGCATCAAACATGTCACTAGTCCTCATCTAGTCATGGAATTTCATTTGGATCTCCCTCTATCTTCCTGTCCCTGCTGGGACTATGTCTGACCTGAAAGTGTGTGGATATTATGTGTGCTCTATTTCTTAGATATTGGATCACCAGCCAGATGATATGAGGCCCCCAACACATATACACCAGAGGACTCTTGGGTCTTGGTTCAGTCAGAGAAGATGCACCAAACCCTCAAGAGACTAGAGGCCCCAATGAATTTAGAGGTCTGGGGTTATGTGGATGGGGTTTGGGTGGAGAAATACTCATGAAGATATGGGTGGCAAGGAGGAAGTATGGGATGTATAACAGTTGGAGGGTGGACTAGGAGGGGAATAAAATTCAGAGTGTAAATAAATAAATAAATAAATAAATAAATAAATAAATAAATAAGTCTATAGTTTCCTTTTCTTCTGTCTTGCTTCTAAGAACTAATTTATCAGTAATTACTAAATTTGATTTAGTTGTACTGAACTTCTTTTGTCTTTGAGAGTAGAATTTTCAACAGTATATCTACAAAATTGTCTGCTTTCTTCTTTCTCTTTAAAACTAGTGTGCCACATTTGTTTAACAATGCTTTAAGAGTCTCTATGGTTTTCCTCACTTAGCTTAATCATTTTTTTTCTGCTATTTTTTTATATCATCCTGATAAACACTCTGTACAAGTATTATTTTAAAATATATTACTTTCTTAGGTAGTAAGTCATGATTGCATTGGATATTCAATATTTTGACTACTCATTTTATGTTTTCTTCTAAAAAGATGAGCACATCTCTAATGGCCTCTTAAGATCTACCACAATTCCTGTCATTCCACTGTGGAGTGTATGTGTTTCTGGAGTGTGTGTGTGTGTGTGTGTGTGTGTGTGTGTGTGTGTGTGTGTGAGAGAGAGAGAGAGTGTGTGTGTGTTTTCCTCTGTAGAAATTGCCCTTAAGTCATTAGATGTGGTCTGTTTCTCTATTCTCACTGATTGTATGAGCTAAATAATCTGTGAATTCCTAAAATCTTGTTTCTGTCTGCTCAAGACTACAGATACATAGGTTCTCCCACACATGGCTTTTATAGGAGTGCTGAGGAGCCAACAAATCCTTTAGTTACACAGGAAGTACTTTCAAATGGAGACTCTGTTTAAATCCTTTTGAAAGCCATCTCTTCATATTTAGAGTCATATGCCCTGCTGCTTGGCTTTCATATAGGTGTTCTGCCCTTCAAAGCCAGATGGCCAGGTATACTTTCATTTAAGTGGCAAACGAGTATGGTCAGGATAAATGAGTGATTAGTATGGAGACTGTATGGACCATATTTTAGGCTTATATGCAAATGTCCCCACTGTTGATCCTGGCTGGCTTCTAACCTAGTTCCACCCAGTGTCTGAAATCTCTAAAAAACATTCAGAAAAATTCCCTTTTTGGTCTAACTGCAGGGTTATCAGTTTACACTTTGTTGACATCAATTCATGACTGCACTCATTTCTTTGTCCTTTTCATATATGTTATAGAATTCAACAATAGAGAGAAAAGCATTCCCATTCAGTGTTCTATAAGGAAAGACCCCTTTTTCTCACTCTGACTTTTCTCTATAAGTTCAGCAGCCTCCATCTTCTACCAGACTTATGACTTCAGATCAATACACCATGATGCTCATTTTGGAATTCCTAGTCCAGCATCAGTTTCTGGAAGTTTCTTTTATGAAGAAAGCCCATAAAATCAAAAACCTACTGCTTCATTTGTGTTTTCTCACCCTTTACAAAATTTGTTGTGTACCTTCCAAATTTAAACATTTTCCAAATTGAAAACCATTATCTAGTAGATATCCTCAAGTTTCTGATTATTTACATCAGTAGAACAAATCTGTCTAAATCATAACCGGAAATAAACAGAGTACTTGATATATACAAAGAGCTATAATAAAAGTTATACCAAACAAGAAAACTAACAATCAGAACATGATGATTCTCTAAACATATTCATGCTTATTTGCCGCACTGTGAAAATGTCCTTTACTCCTCTACTTGAGATCTTGCCTACTTCTATTCTTGCCCTTTGCACTTTAATACATTATATAGTTCATTATATAGTATTATGTATCAGCATTTAACTCCGAATATAACGTCTACATTATATATTTATGTTTACACATTTTACTTAACCAAATGAGCCCATGTCTTTGCATCCTTGGGAATTGTTATAATTGTTATAACATGTTGCTTGCTTTCTTTTTGTTCTTTATTTACATTGTACTAATTTACTAGGATAAGATTCATTTCACTCTGCTACCTAGAGTGACTCCGAACACATCATCCTCCTGTCTCTGCCTCATTAGTATTCAAGACTATGGCCTGAGCCACCACACAACAACTGTGTTTTTTATGATCTACTGTCTTCCTTCTTATAGATTAAAGCTAGTTAAATGTGTAGCTATTGCTCTATAATTGGTTGTTATTTTCTGATGATGTATTAGTCATTCATGTATATAATGTATTATATAAATTTGACTTATCAAGTCAAGAAAAAAAAATCAACACAAGTGTTTAATTTTGTATGGCATAAGTGGGAAGATGTATTTGAATTGTGCCTCCATACCAATCTTACAGAACCTATGGTGTCCCTAGTATGTATTGGTTGATACAT
This sequence comes from Micromys minutus, assembly GCF_963924665.1. Classification (NCBI taxonomy): domain Eukaryota; kingdom Metazoa; phylum Chordata; class Mammalia; order Rodentia; family Muridae; genus Micromys; species Micromys minutus. The sequence continues at coordinate 40,862,228 of NC_137974.1, forward strand.
TGATCCCAAACTGACTTTAATAGGAGATAGGACATTGTGGTAGGCAGGCCATGCAGACAGGTAGGAGAAAAAAAATTAATGTTACCATAATTTAGAATCTATCTATCTATCTATCTATCTATCTATCTATCTATCTATCTATCTATCTATCTAACTAACTAACTATCTATCTATCTATCTATCTATCTATCTATCTATCTATCTATATACAGTAACTACTATTTGTTTAGCTTTTTCTATATGGAAAGCATGATGTTATTAGTTTTATCTATAATTCATGAATAAATCTAACAAACTAGAAGCCCTTTATTTTGAAGACACAAATGAAAACTTTCCTCTGTAACAAAGCATTTTGTTTGAAGACACAAATGAAAACTTTCCTCTGTAACAAAGCATTTTGTCTAGGTAAACATCTAGACTGGAATATGTAGATAGCATCTCTCATAGTGGTAAGGAGCCCGAGATAGGAAGATGGTGACCAGAGCAGATAATGATATTCGCTTTATGTTTAAATCCCCGATGGCTGTTAAAACTTTGATTTCTGGTGGTCAGTTTAGTATTTAGCTATTGACTCTAAAATGTTGAATTGCCTTTTATAATTTAATTTTGAAGCCCTTCATTTTCCCATCTTTAAATGGAAATAATACTTGGCAACAAAATGAATAAACCTTTTAGTACTTATTAAGTATCCATAAAGCATAATATTAACCTAATAGTTTTCAAGTTTTATTTTTAATAGCTGTTATTCTTAGTTTTCAAAAAGTCATGGAACAATAAAAATTACAGGATGACATTTAAAATACATTGTTTAGTAAGTAGAAAATAGTCCCGTATGAGACATAAAGTAAGCATTCCATGTCTATCAGCAGTTGCATAGAATTAAGAATTATCAGCACTTTTTCTGTAATGGCCCAGTGCTCAAAACCAGGAAAGGCTTTTATAATCTGGATTAATTTTCAGAGACCATTGTCTTTGCCACTATTTCATAAACTAAAGAAAATTAATTATTAAAATAATTATATATACAAGTATAATAATTATGAAAATGGTTATATAAAAACAAAATATATATTTTAAAACAATATATGCAATGTTATATATATATGTATGCATAATAATATAAGAATATATAATATGTACAAAACAAAATAAACTGTTTAGTTCCTGAGATATTATTGATGAAATCATCTCTTGGATTTCAGTTTTCTGAAAGTAATTATTTGGTTCATTTTCTTGCCATTGCTGGTTTTATGCACACACCCCATGAAAGTCATTTATGATTTTCTTGGTATCTATGTGATCAAATGTTTGTCTCTTTTCATTCTTGATAAAAGAAGCTACATATTTTCTCTGATTTTTAGTTAGTATTGCTGTAAGCCAATCCAATTTTGTTGTTTGTTTGTTTTAATGTTTCCATCCTTACTGTCTATTTCTCTTCTGGTTTTCATTTCTCATCACCAGGTCTTCCTTCTGTTCACCTGTTCCTTTGGCTCTTCTTTGCTGGGTGCCCCAGTGGGTCCTAGTGGCTTTAACCCTTTTCCTCTCTGTGTAACGGTCATGGTACTACTGCACCTCAGCACCAGTGTGTTTGAATCATACATTCTTACTTTAACTGTGGATTTGTCTATTATTCCACCCAATCCTTATTTTACCATACAAGATTTCCTTAGTGAGTTTTTATCGCCACTTGAGATTTTTTTTTTACTGTATAGTTCATAAAAAGAGTGTTGTATGCCATGGAGTTTCCACATTTTTGAAGAGTCTCCTGACATATTTATTTCATCTATTAGATTCCAGCTTGATTTTATTGTGGTGGAAGAAAAGAGTACCATGAATTCAATTATTTTAGATGTGTGTCTTGCTTATATCTCAGGACCTCATGTATCTTGAAATATGTACCAGGAGCACCTGAAAAGCTGTGAGCTTCAGTTATTGGATGCTGTTCATGGAGTTGTTAAGTTGATATGGGCATACTGAAAACTCTAACCATACCTACAAATTTATCTAATGATTTCAGTTATTTCAGTTTTTTTTTAACATCTGCCTTTTAAATTTTGTATGTGAATATGAGTGCTGTGCTGACATTGGCCAGAAGCATCAAGTTTCACTGAAGATGGATTTAAATCGGCTATAAGATAATCAATGTAGACCTGGAACAAAAATGCAGGTCCTCTGCAGCCCTGGTGTCTTAACTGCAGCCCTATGTCTTTCCAGTTTTCTGTTTGCACATACCGTATTTGCATCTCTGTTATGGAAGTTTTATTATTAAGAATCTAAATGTGTGATTGGGAGAGGGAGCACCTTCATGGAAGCAAGTGGAAGGGGAGGGAGATAAAACAGGGTGGAAGGGGATAACATTTGAAATGTAAATACAGATAATATCCAATAAAATAATAAAAAATCTAAATGTAAAAAAAAAAAAACACCAGCAAACAACATCAAATTAGTCAACAAAAACACTGAATAAGAAGAAGATATGCGTTTAGCCATGATTACAAAATTACTCTCTCCAAATACCTGTACCTCTTTTGATTCATGTGGCATTTTCACCCACAAAAATAACTGGTTCAATTATTCAAACAGCCACAATCAGTTGCCATGAAATGCAAGCCTTAGAGTAAGTTCATAGCAACATGTAGGCATTTATCTATATTTTCTAAAAAAAAAAAAAAAAGTCAGGTAAAATTAACATTTTAATTCAACATTTTTAATCATGGGCTTTGCATTTTTTATAATTCCTATATCAGTAAGAGGGAATGCTGAATGCAAAGTGTGCATATTTTAAAGAGAATTTTGGTTTTGGAAGGTATATTAGATGAAGCTGTGGGATAAAGATGAGAAAATTTAGTATCATTTGAACCCCTATGCCAGAACCAAATTTGACACAGGCCAACTCCTCAAATTGTGCCTTATGTACTGGTGGCTTAGAATCTCTCTTTGGCTTTCAGCTTGTTCTCTGTTACTGTGCATGTGCCACAGATCAAAGTGAATATAAGATAAGACAAACTTAATATATGTTTCTGATCTTCAAGCCTTGGGGTGGGGCAATTTATGTCACATATTTATATAGTGCTTAATGAAACAAAGCCAGAATATTGAAATTTGAACATACACAATTGCACATACAAACAAAATTGCATTGAAGTAACCTTTGTGAATGTCTTGTTTTCGGCGCTGGTTTGATTCAACATTAGTGCTACTCATAAGTAAAGTTAATAAATAACATCCTGAGTTTGTCTAATTTTAGAATATAACATAGGGTTTGCATGAGGTGGCAAACAAGAACCATAAGAAACTTTGCTTTTCTGTTTATTTGTTTACTGAATAAATAAATAAGTAAATAAATAAATAAATAAATAAATAAATAGCGCTGAGTTCAAAGCTCCAAACATGATTTTTCACTGAACTACTTTCTTCCCTCTTTATACATTCAGAATTCTTTTTTTGTGAAATACATGTATTTTTTAAAAATCTTTTTCATTAGATACCCTGTATTTACATTTGAGATGTTATCCCTTTACCCAGCCCTGCTCCCATCTCCCCCCTCACACAAGTTGCCTTCAAAAAGTGCACTCCCTTGTGGTCTGCCTCTCCACCCCATTGCCTTGTCGTTCCCCTGCACTGGGACAACATGCTCTCTCTGGAAGAAAAGCCTCTTCTCACATTGATGTCAGACATTGCTATCTTCAGCTACATACGCAACTGGATCAGTAGGTCTCTCAAAGTGCATACAAAGGTGGGTGTTTTACTCCATGGGAATTTTGGAGGGTTTGGTTGGTTGATAATGTTATCTTCCTGTGAGGTTGCAAACTCATTCAGCTCCTTAGGTCCCTTCTTTAGCAACCTCACTTAGGATCCCCAAGTTCAGACTGATGGCTAGCTGCAAACATGTTCAGCTGTATCTATATGACTCTAGCATAATCCCTGAGGGGGCATCTCTATCTGGTTCCTGCCAGTAAGTACATTTTGGGACCAGCTTTATTTTAGGATATGGTAACTGCATATGTGGTGGATTCCCAGATGAGGGGGCTTCTGAGTGATCTCTTCTTCAATCACTGTTCCTCTATTGTATTTCCTCCCATGAGAGTTTTGTTCTCTTTCCTAAGAAGGACTGAGGCACCCCCAATTTTGGCCTTCATTCTTTTTGAGCTTCATAATGTCTGTGAATTCTTTCTTGGGTATTGGATATTCCAAGCTTCTGGAGCTAGTATCCACTTATCAGTGAGTTCATACCATGTGTGTTCTTTTGTGACTGGGTTACCCCACTTAGGATGATAGTCTCTAGTTCCATCCATTTGCCTACAGTCATTGTTTCTAATAGCTGAATAGTACACCAGTGTGTAAATGTACCATATTTTCTGCATCCATTCATCTGTTGATGGAAATCTGGGTTCTTTCCAGCTTCTGGCTATTATAAATAAGGCTGCTATAAACTTTGTGGAACATGTGTCCTTGTTATATGTTGGAGCATCTGCGGTATATATCCAGGAGTGGAGTGGCTGGTTTTACAGGTAGTACTATGTTCAATTTTCTGAGGAACTGCCAGATTGTTTTCCAGAGTGGTTGTACCAGCTATGATTTTATTAAAGATATTTTTTAAAGTCTTTTTTTTAACATTTATTTATTTTATATGAGTACACTATGTCTTCAGACACACCAGAAGAGGACATCAGATTGGATTACAGATGGCTGTGAACCACCATGTGGTTTCTGGGAATTGAACTCAGGACCTCTGGAAGAGTAGTCAGTGCTCTTAACTGCTGAGCCATCTCTCCAGCCCTGTTAAAGATATTTACTATGTCTTTTAGTTGATATTCTTCGCCCTCTTCTACACCTATTATCCTGAGGTTTGGTCTTCTCATTGTGTTCTGGATCGTCTGAACATTTTGGGTTAGGAGCTTTTTGGTTTTTGCATCTTCACTGACTGTTTTGTTTATGTTTCTATGTTGTTTTCATCTCTGAGATCCTCTTTTTCATCTCTTGGAGTCTGTTGTTGATGCATGCATCTGTAATTCCTGGTTTCATTTTTGGTTTTCCATCTCCTGGGTGTTCTCTTTTTGTGTTTTCTTTATTGTTTCTATTTTTTTTCAGTTCCTTTATCTGTTTGGTTTTGTTTTCCTGTAATTATTTGAGCGATTTTTTTTCTTGTTCTCCTGTAATTGTTTAAGAGACTTATTTATGCATTTATCCTAGATCTCCATCATCACCATAAAGTATGATTTCAAGACTGAGTCTTGTTTCTCTGGTGTGTTTGGCAATCCACTAGTTGCTTTAGTGGGAGAGTTAGGTTCTGTTATTGCCAGGATGTTTTGGCTTCCATTGCTTACGTTCTTTCTTTTTTCTCTTACCATCTTGGTATTTGTGATTATAGGTGATTTTGTTGTCACTTGGAGGAGCCTGTCTCTCCTGTGCATCCTTTTGCTTAGGATGTAATGCATTCCAGGCACTCTTCTGAGCTCCCAGGGTCCCACGTAGGATTGAAAGCATTCCTACAGCTCTGAGCTCCCAGGGACCTGTGAGTGGGCAGACTGCCTGTCCAGATGCGACTGAGTCAGGTTCAGCCTTTGTCCAGAAGTCTCAGAATTATTTTCTTCTAAACGATTTTACATTTCATTAACAATGAGCCTGTGAAGATTGAAGTCCTATGATACTTAAATGTCATTTTCACTACCATGTTATGAATATGAGATACACGGGATCTCATAGAATGCCTAGTCTTATGGTAAAGCCTTATAAGATAAAATTGGAATACATTATTTGTTTAACTCAACTAAAATTAACCTTGACAAAAACATGACAGAGTTAGCCAATATTAATGACATCCTCTGTGGATCATCATTCTTTTAGACGTGAAGTCATATAGCTTCCATGAAAGCCAATTAAATTGATTTAAATTTTAGTGCAGGACTTCATTTAATTCACAGAGGACATATGTGAAGAAAGTTGATTGCCAGGTGTGGGGCACCATCTTCAGTGCTAACAGGTGCAGAATATCTTTTAAGGTGAAAAGTAAAATAAAAGATTTATGGAGATTTAAGTGATGGAGAAAACTTTCTGGTTGTTTCTGTTCACACCATTTTCCACATGGAGAGCAAACTGTGTTCTTTTCTTTAGACACTGATGACAGCACAGTAGTATTACATATTAAACCATAATTGGAACATGAGATGATTTCACGAACATTTTATTGATTTTATCAAATTTTATTTTCAACATATTTCTGTAATGCTGAATGGGAATTGTTTTATTTAAACAAACATCAGGTTTACTGATTCAGTCAATAAAGGGATTTAAGATATAAATGCACAGGCATCACATAATATCATTTGCTTTTCAAGAGAAGAATCCAGTGTTTATTAATGTCTTCACTGAGATGAAATCATCAGTGTCTAATTAATTTATATCATGTCTTGTTTCAGAAAAAAAAAATCTCCCATCCACTGGCAGTCTCTCATCTGAATGTTTTGTTGCAACACTGGAAATCCACTTATCTTGTAAATCCTAGTTATTTCTTTCCTAACTATGACTCCACAATTTCCATGACCCTTCTAAATTTAATTTGCACAATATCTTATCGCCTTGAACTAAATAGTCCTAATTTCTCAGCAACCTAGCAAGTAGATGGAGACTTTGAATGATCCCACTTGATAAACAGAGACAGAAAGCAGTCTTGATCCAGATCTACAAGCATCTCAAGACCAGAGAACAAACTTACTTTCTTGATATTAGTATCTCATCTCACATAAGTCACTGAAAGCACTTTTCATTTTTTTAACTTTATTTTAAAAAACAAAGATAAATATACAGATTTTTAAGCATTTTGCATAAAAGTATACAAATAAATTTTATAAGGTTGTAATTAAGTATTTGTGGGTACATATACATACACATATGTATATATGTAACAATAATATAGGAAAAGAGGTTATTAATTTGAGGAGATAGTAGAGAAACTGGGAGGTGCTGTAGGAAGGAAAGGGGAATGTGATAGTTCTATTTTAATTAAAATATATTCTTTTTTTCCTTTTTTCTTGATCTTCACACAGTCTGTGGGTTGTTTCTGGGGTGTTCAGAGTTTTCTGGGGTTAGTATCCCATTATCAGTGACTATATATTATGTCTGTTCTTTTGTGACTGTGTTATCTCACTCAGGATGATATTCTCTAGATGCATCAAAAGGATGGTTAATGTCAGGAAAATTAGAATGAATTCTACAAGTTACTTTTCAAAGGTAGACATGATTTTATAAATGTCAACATGATAAATGTTGAAGTAGAACAAGAAACAATTACTGCTGGCAGCTTCATAATGAGAACTTCTGGTGATGGCTTGGCTTTGGGTCATCAGCAAGTTCAAATCTGAACAGAACACACAGTGATTAAAGCATTGAAAATAGTGCATACATGCTCTACTGAGAGGCATGATCTCCCTGGGGGTTAGGAAAAAAAAACTGCTTAGGACTCATTAAACCAATGGCACTACAATAAATCATAAGCTTGTTAAAAGGAAGTAGATTAATATAGACAGTCCAGGTCCAGCTGTTTCAATATCATATAGCATATGGAGCTTAGTAATTGGACTGAAATGATAGCTGTTAAATCACTTACACCAGGATACAGCATTAGATTTCTATAGGAAAGGACAACATCATTATTATGTGGTTACTAGGGTGAGTAATAGACTCTAAACTACACGTGAATATCTGAAGAATTAACATCTACTCATTGGTTTCCATGGAGTTCCTTCAAAGTAGAACCTAAAGCATATTTATTCTGGGTAACTTAATGACATTATTTATTTTATGATTTGTTCAGATTTACACTAACATTTTTTCATATTTTTACTGTTTTTATTTTTGCTTGCTTATTGCTTTAAAAGTGGAATGATTACTACTTTAAAACAAATTTCACATAAAAATACAACATTGTTGCCCTGTGAGTATCTGTGTTAAGGACATGATGGAGGGGAAGCAATGAAAAATGATTTAGTTTTAATAACCTTATACTAAGGAGCCTGAATTAGCTACTAAGACTACTTCTTTCCTATCAGAGGGGATGTGAGATATTCATTAACTAAGCAGAAAGACATTCCTGGTCTTACCGTATACAGTTATGTATCATGTGAAGCAAAATCTACTCCACTGTGAATAAACGTGTTCTCTGAATACGGATTCCCAAACACAACTGTTCACTGGACAAATTCTGTGTTGTAATCTCACCTTCATTTTAAGTGAGATCTGTATGCCTTAACCTATACTTTTATGTTAGCAGGGTAGAGTAGGCAGGGATGAGTCATCTACAAGATTTGGATTCATGCTCCTTTTCAAAGAAAAAGAAAGGAACAGCCTGTTCATCCACACTGCCATGGTTCTGTGGTTGCAGGATCAGCTGCCTACCTGTAGAATATGAAATTAGAAAATGCCTGGAAACTCTTTCTTTGTCCTGCCAGTTCATAGGGAATATCCTCTTTTTTTGTCTTTATTTCTAGGCTAAGTCAGTCTCTGTTTTCTTGTTACTTAGTTTTTCTTTCACCTGCTTAACCAGTTACCTTGGCTAAACTCCCTTCTCTTTAAACACCTAGGAGAGTTTCTGTTGCTGTAGATGGATCCTGACTTGTACAATCTCAAAGCACCGAGCTGATGTTTCCAGAGAGATGTAGTAATGCAGATGAGGCATGTCCGTTTCTCACACATTAGATATCAAATGTGACAGATTCGATACTGACGTGCAGCCTATTGAAAATTAACCACAAATCCATCTCTTGCTGAAAGAAATTGAATGAAAAAGTACCAGGGAAATTGGTCAGAGTCATAATGATTGCAGGACCCGACCCGTGACGTAGCAGGAAATAAAGCACTGCTCCCGAGAATTTTCCCAGAAACTGAAACCCCTATATTTAAACTCTGGTGAGCATGCAGCACAACTCAGCTGTCAAGTGCTGCAAAAGAAAGATCAACAGTGAGAGAGGAGAGTGTGCTTCTTCAGATGCTTGTTCTTTTGTTTTCTTTCTCTGAGAAAGGGACTCTGTATTCAGTCTGCTTTCCAATCCTTCTGTTTCAGCCTTCCGAGTTCTAAGACTGCCTATGAGCCACCACTTCCTCTACAGAAGGATAGATTAAGGAGAGTTTTAAAGCTTTGACTCAAATATACATGGTTTGGAACCCTAGGTCCGTTGCTTGGACAAGAGACTAAAGTCTTCACGTCTTCCTGTTGCCAAAGTAAAGGTCTCCATTCTGCTCTTTGATTTGCTTCCTTGATCGATTAAAGTTGTCCTTATTTCTCAAGCCCATTTCTTATCCCCATCGGGATTATACCAACATCTTAATGATTTTACAATCTCTCCAGATTGTAATCACATTTGCTCCCTCGTCTTTACACTGGTCTAGTTACAGCCATGTCAGTCCTCTGAGCAAGAACTTCTAAAATGTTCTCTTTAAATATTACTTGCTCATTTTTTTCTTCTTCATATTAACCCAAACTAAACCATCTTCCTATTCATTCATTACATTAAATCATTCAATCATTACACTAAGCCATTCTAGGTCAGGTGTGTTTTAAGTTCAGTGGACACATTCAGCTAGTAGTTTGTTCATGACTTCTCAGCATATTTTTAAATTATCTTTAATTTTTAAAAAAAATTTGAGATTATATTTAATCATATTTTTAAACACCCTTTCCTCCCTTCAAAGCCCATGCCATGTACCTCTCCTTTTTAAAATTCATAACCTAATGGATTTTTAAAAAGTTCTTCTCTCATATATTACATCCAGACTGAGGATTTTTCTTCCTTCCCTCCCAAACTTCCTGCCTTCTTCTTTTCCTCCCTCCTTCCTCAAGAATCTCACATCATATACCCTTAATCCCATTCTTATCCTGCTCTTGGTGTTCTTTTGGGATTGCAAATAATGGGAGGAGTGGGAAGCAACTGTTTCTGATTCTTCGGACTGCTTGTGGGATTCTTCTCTTCTTACTTGGTTGGCTTGTCCAAAAAGACTTGATGTGATGTTCTGTAACTGGACTTATTGGATCTTGGTATACAGTGTTTAGTTAATATCCCTGGGTGTCTTGTACTTTTCTGTTAGATTATGCAGGTCAGGTAACATATAAGTAGTAATTTCTCCTCCACTATTCATTACTTCACTACCCCTAGGTAGTTTGCTAGGATTCTAATATCAAGTATGCTTTCCCTCTTATTGAAGGCATCCTGGGTCTAGAGATTATTGGTTGCTACTAAGGTATGTGTGCCATTGTTCTGCTCTTCAGGTTCTTTTTGATGTCTTAATTTGGCTTCTCCCATATTCTGTTCTTGTATCTTCAGAGACAATATTCTAATAACATTCTTCCTACTTTGCAGGTAGATAGTTGCTAGGACCTATCAAGGAGAAGCTGAAAACTAGCAAGTGATCTTTCTGAGATGGTTTCACCAGGGGCTGTTAAAGTTAATGGCAGAATTGTTTCTTTAGTCAAAATATTTCTGCTATCAACATGACATATATATATATATATATATATATATATATATATATATATATATATATATCCATATACATATGATCACATATATACATGATCACATAGTAAGCCCACCCTCCTTTTGAGCAGATTTCTGCAGAACAACAAAGATGTTATGTCTTGCAGCGTTGCCATATAGACAAACAGATGATTTGTTAATTCTTAATGATGATCTTATCAGAATTCCTGAAATTATATTAAGAATTATTAAGCTCTTTTATAATAGGATGGCTATTAAATCTTTTCTGATATCAAAATGGCATTGACAAATCTGCCAGTCTTCAAGTGTCATGAGTTAATTACTTTTTAAATAACAATCAGGTATCTACCATTTGGAGTAGGGTTATAAAACAATTAACCAAAGGTCATTGAAAGGGAACTAAGGATTTATTATAGGTGCAAGAACAGAAGATAAAATACTGACAGGGTTTTTAATCTATATAAAACTTATATGATAACTTGGTTATGGACTTCACTATAGGTGCAAGGACAGAGATAAAAATGGGTTTATCTATACAAAACCCAGTTATTGTTTTTAAATCTCCATGAACCTATAGAGCTAGTTACAGATGATTAATGTTCAGAAAGATAATTACTTTCAATGGATATGCATCTAAACATCACTCTTGTTGTGTACAGAGTGTTGTTTACATAGGAAACTTCTTATTTATTTTATGGTTTGAGTTTATGTTCAAACTTCTAGTGAACTTTTGTTTAAAAAAGGCAGGGGCGATGCTTAGAAAAATCATGTGATCTGTTCCCCTATAAAGGTACAAATGACTAGGAAGGATTGCATTGGGGAATATTTTAGCATTGTGACTAAAGCATTAGGAGCAATGGCATTGCAACATCAGAGCAGGAGGAAAGAGCATCATTCAAAGGAGAATGCAGAGCTGAATAACTTAGAAACTATAAGGCAAGGTACAAAATTAAGAATTAATGTGCAGAATGTAGAATGAAAAAGGAAAAAAGAAGCAGCACAGACATTAGAAGGGTCAGGTAGGCTTCTGCTTCCACTGGAACAGAACAAGTCTTTTCTTAAATATCAAAACAGGCTTAGTCTTACTAAAGGGAACAAAGCTTCATCTTACAGAGTTTGGTTTAATTCATTTAACAATAAAAGAATAGAAGCTTTTTCTTTTTTAATGCAATACAGATTGGAGCTCAGTCTTCATCCAGAATGACTGAGTTCTATCTGGACTGTTGCTTGATTTTTTTTTGGTCCATATACATATGAAAGTGTGTGTGTGTGTGTGTATGTGTGTGTGTGTGTGTGTGTGTGTGTGTGTGTAAGTATGTAATTATGAGTTAAGTGTGTAAGCTGGAACCAAATGTTTTGAATGGAGATGTATGAATATATCAGCATGAATTTATATATAAATTTATATGAGTTTATCCATATTTACTCATGTTGAAGGTTTTCCTTATGTTAGCATGACTCTATTCTCTGAATTCAATAGACATTTATTGTTGTTCTTCCCATAGAATTTCAAACACTTTCAGCTCTGTCAGTCCTTTCTCTATCTCCTTCATTAGAGTCCCCATGCTCAGTCTGATGGTTAGCTGCAAGCATCCTTATCTGTATCAGTATGGCTTTAGCAGAGCTTCTGAGAAGACATCCATACAGGCTCTTGTCATTAAGCACTGCTTGGCATCAGCAATAGTGGCCAACAATATCAACCAACCAAACAACCCAGAGCTCCCAGGGACTAAACCAACAACCAATGAGTACACATGGCGAAACCCATGGCTTCAGCTGCATATGTAGCAGAGGATGGCATTGTCTAGCATCAGTAGGAGGAGAAACTCTTGGTCCTCTGAAGGTTTGTTTCCCCAGTGTAGGGGAATGCCAGGGCAATGAGATGGGAGTGGGTGGTTGGGAGTGGGTGATTGAGAGTGGGAGAATCTTCATGGAAACAAGGGGAAGGAAAAGGGGAATGTGAAAGGAGTGAAAAGATGATATTATATGAAATGTAAATACATAAAATATCAAATAAAATTTTTTTTTGTTGCTCCAAACTTTTTTTAACCTGAGAACTGAGAGGCATCTGTACAAGAGTAAAAAGGCTCTAGCAATTTATTCCTTATTTAGTTACCTGCTCTTTTTATGATGAGTTGTTAAAAACTAGAGATTGCTGCATCTTGCATCAGTAGATCTCAGGCTGGTCAGCTTCAGCAATAAAGAGACTTAGACTTAAGAAAGGTAAACATTTTATTATGAAACAGCAACCCCTAATATCTCACAAGACCAAATCTTGCCCCTACCAACATTCTTCCCCATCTGCAGCCTCAGGAGGAAATGTCTTTAGTATGAATCTAAAAATTGAGTGCATATGAAGTCTACCATAACATATAGGAAAATGTCAGCTATCTACATTTATTATTTAATGGCCATTTTTGCTTAATCCAGATGGCTGTTGAAAGATATGGTCATGTCTGGTTCTCATAGGTTCAGTAGCTGAACTCTCCACTTCATTCTCTGGCATTTGTGCATTTGCACATCATCTCCTTGATCATAAAGAGTAGTGCATATGTGTGAGACTTTTTTCTTACTCCATTTGCCATTGTTTTTTCCAAAGCTTAAATCAAATCATGTGTTGAGTTAACCGACCACCATCTTCTTAGGGACCTTGCATAATGGCTTGAGCCTTGTTAGTTTCTAGTAGCTATATATTCCTGAATATTTAATGTGTTTCTAACTCAAAACTTGTCAATTTTATGAAAGCTTGTTTTATTTTGTCTTTTTCAACATCATAATACAGCCTGTTACAGAGTTCCTGGTATATGATAGAATCTAGGTAATTGTTTGCCAAACAGAGGATGAACTTTAGAGATATAAAAAACAAATCTTAGAATTCATATCAGTATTATGAGGGCCACTAAATGGAAGTGTGATCAAATCTGGTAAAATGCTTCAATCATGTACAAACAAAAATTTTCGTTCAATAAAAAAGGTACATGCACCATGGCACCATGGTCATTGCCATAGAACACGAGCGAATTCATGCCTGCAGTTTAATATTGCATCTATATGTTGAAATACACATCATTTTCTTATAATTATATGTATATACATGTATATGATTATATATACATATACACAGACACACATACATATGCGATGTGTTTTTGCACATTCTATATGTCCTGCTCTCTCCTGTAGAATTTTTATAGCATTATAAACAAATATTATTAATACTAAATTTACTAACATTATAAAGAACTGTTTAATTTTCCAATCTTTAAGTTGAAAGAGATTCTCTACTGTGTTGATCTTTATGATGTTCTGCTGAGGCTATTAGCTGTCACAAACATTACAAGTAAAGTTAGTCATATTAATAAAAACTACCTTAACTCTGCAGACATTTAATAAGTGAATTTATCTAAACATTGCTACTAATGCTTGTGAAATCTGCTCAGAATCTGCTCCTTTGAAAATGAGGAACCTATTATGTGAAGCAACAAATTTACTTTGTTTATTTTTCATTTGTTGATAAATAAATGATAAACAAATTTAGTTTCATTAAGTAGATTCCTCTACAATGAACAATACAAAGAAAATAAAATTATAAACATTGATAACTATAATATTCATAATGATAATATAAAAATAAATTAAGGAAAGGGATCTGGAGATATAGCTCAGTCATTAAGAACACTTACTGTTTTTGCGGAGGATCTGAGGTCCATTGCTGGCATTTATGTTAAACAGTTCACAATGCCTGCAGTTCAGTTTCCATGATGTACTGGACTGTTTATTAACAACTTGAAAAAAGCTAGAATTATCAGAGAGAAGGGAACCAGAACTGACAAAATGCTTTGTAGGTCATTTTCTCAATTTGATTGGTAAGGAAGGACCCAGCCCATGGTGGGTGGTGATATTCCTAAACTGTTAGTGCTGGGTTCTATCAAAAAGCAATCTGAGCAAGCCATGTGGAACAAGCCAGTAAGCAGTACTCTTTCATATCTCTTTATCAGCTTCTGCCTCCAGGTTTCTGAGCTGTTCCAGTTCCTGTCCTGATATCCTGAAAGTGTATGCTAAACAAGTTCTTTCCTCGCCAAGTTACTATTTGGTCATGGTGTTTCATCTCAGCGATAGAAAACCGAGCTGAAAATACAGTACACTAGAAAACCTCTGCTTGTTACCAGGGACACCTGTGTGTATTTGTGCCTACATAACACAAGCACAAACAAAATTTCAAAATAAAGAAAATGAAAAGAGAAAGATCAGGAAAGAACATATCTTGTAGAATATAAACTGTATATAGCAGTACCAAACTACAATATTTAGGAATATATACATTTATAGCAAAAATAAATTAACTAGAAATAAACATTTACTAAAATTAAGAAGTAATTAAGGACTATTAAATAAGGAACTTTGAAAATGAATGTGGGCTCAAGAAAGTAATTTGCTCTTTTTGTTGGGCTGAGGATTTATCTAGAAATGCACCCTTACTCTTTATACTATATACTTTAGTCCTTTTCTCTCCCAGATGTATATTTTCTCTATAGTCAAGAACTTTCAGATTATTCTTTTTTGGTCCAGTTCTTTTATTATTATTTGTTGCTATCAGTTCCTGTCGACTTTTGTTGGAAATGCAGGTTCGGAATTAGGGTTCATTGTTAATTTGTAAAATTCTTTGGACCAGAAGACATTTACTAGGCTACATGTTCATTTGGGTCAATCTATCTTTTCTTTTAATAGATATGATTATTTTGTTTCACTTTTTGAGACTATCATCTATTTATACATTTTGTATAAATCATGTCATCTGAAAAATATGATTAGTTATTTTAAAACTTTAAAAAAATCAACCCATTTATTTAGTTTTATCTTTTCAAAATGGAGTAAATAGTAAAAGTCAAAGGATTAAGCAGTGTTCCAAAGTATTTCTAAATTTATCTTTATCATGGCAGATGCTGCTTTCTAAAATTTTTTGAATGCAATATTCTCTGTAGCTACCTGATTTAGAAAGGGGCTTTTGTCTTCCCTTCAGAGATCTGAGCTAAAATCCTTCATTCAATTTTTAATCTTACAGCATTTATTCTCTTTCAAGGCTTTCCAATTTGCCAATTCATTGGATTTTGTTTATCACCTTTCTACAAAAGCTCACTTGTTCATTGACAGTTGCATTCTAAGTTAAATCCAAAGTAGGGCAAATTAATGAATATTCAAACTGTCTCCAAGGTTTGTTGTTAGCTTGGACGTTCTATCACACCAACCATATGTGAAATCAATCTTCCAGTTAAATGCAGCTGATTTTGCTTTGTAACATATTATTTATCACTCTGTACTTTATTAGCTATGATTAATGACTAATAAAGTTTTATAAAGGAAGGTCTTATCACCCATATTTATATATCAGATAATCTTCTACTATTAATTTTACATGTTAAATGTTTTTAGCATTGCTATTTATTTACTTCCCTTTTGTATAATTTAGTACAAAATAAGAAACATAGATAACAAATTTGAAACAGCATTATATGTTTGTTTTTTCTCCATGGACAGGGCATGCTTTACTGATGAGACATTGGCCCAAGTGTATAACATGCTTCCATGCTTCGATAATTTCATAGGGAATGAGGAAGCTTATTCCTTCTTCTTTTTCTTCTTCTTCTTCTTCTTCTTCTTCTTCTTTTTCTTCTTCTTCTTCTTCTTCTTCTTCTTCTTCTTCTTCTTCTTCTTCTTCTTCTTCTTCTTCTTCTTCTTCTTCTTCTTCTTCTTCTTCTTCTTCTTCTTCTTCTTCTTCTCCTCCTCCTCCTCCTCCTTCTTCTTCTCTACTTCCTCCTCCTCCTCTTCCTCCTCCTCCTCCTCCTCCTCCTCCTCCTTCTTACTCTTCTACCTCCACTGTCTCATCTGTCATAAAAGCAGAAACTAAAATTTTTCTATTTGAATCAAGGCATGAGAAGAAAATTAAGCCAAGAATATTCATGCTGAGAAAAATATTGTTCCCAACTCCCACACTCCATTTTCCACATGGAGTACTTAGCAACATTTCTGCTATGTTTTTCTTAATGTAGTATCTCTCAGTCATCCCAAACATGATTCCTGATGGTATACCTTTGCCATCATTTTACTCTTAGGTCATCTAGAAACTGCTCTACGTGGAGATCCATTTTATATATAGTCATCAAACACAGACAATATTGCTGGTGTAAAGAAGTGCATGTTGGCAGAAGCTTGATATAGCTGTCTCCTGAGAGGCTCTGCCTAAGTCTGACAAATACAGAGGCAGGTGCTCACAGCCAACCATTGAACTGAGAATTGGGTCTCTGATGGAGGAGTTAAAGAAAGAACTGATGGAACTGAAACACCATAGGAAGAACAACAATATCAACCAAGGAGACCCTGTATTGCTCCCAGAGACTAAACTACCATTCAAAGAGTATACATGGAAGGACACACAGCTCCAGATGCTTATGTAGGAGAGGATAGCCTTATTGGGCATTAATGGGAGAAGAGGCCATTGTTCCTGTGAAGGCTTTATGCCCCAGTGCATGGGAAATCCAGGTTAGGGAAGAGGGAGGGAGTGGGTAGTTGGTTGGGGGAGCAATCTCATAGAGGTGGGGAAGGATGGGCTAGTGATATTCTAGAATGGAATCTGGCAGAAGGAAGAACATTTGAAATGTAAGTAAAGAAAATATCCAATAAAAAGAAAAAAAATTGAAACAGCAAGAGAGAGAGAGAGAGAGAGAGAGAGAGAGAGAGAGAGAGAGAGAGAGAGAGAGAGAGAGAGAGACTAGAGTTATCATCAAAATTTAGAATGAATTTAAAGTTTTGCAAATAGTTATTTTATATTTCTAGTTGACGTAAGAATGTGGCAATGGTGGTTTATTGGCTCTAATCTTTGCATGGGAAAGACAGCCCTTGTCTTTCAGATTCATATGCTTTAGCTGGTATGTTATTGGAGAATTCCAGTTTTTCATTATTCAACTGCATTGGTAATGTATTTGATGTTCCTTAATGTACCTTTGACGATTCATCATGAATGCCAACTGGATTGTATTAAAAGGATGTATATGTTAGTGACTTGAGGAACCTTACATAGCAAGACTATTAGGAGTTTGCAATGTTGATGGATATAACATTTAAACAGATCTTGAAAATCTGTAGACCTTCGAAATGATCTGGCTGGAAGAAGCAAGGGATAGGGAATATCATTTTTTCCTGTATAACATGCTTTGTATGTAGATTTTTTTGCTTGGCTATTCTCTTCTTGCAAGTCTCCACTTTGCCAGTGGCTTAAAAAGAAAGCAATAAGTGCAGTCTGAATCCTCCAGACTGTGATTAAAGACAAGTATTTCCAAATTGAAACGTTTCTCTCAATTCATCTACCACAATGAAAAAACATCTCACAAACCTCTATATATTAACCCTGAACTGCTCTGATATCCAAATCTGAGGTATGGTCTATAATATTTCTAAATAGGGTATGAATATCTTTACAATATTTTGCCTTTCTAGGTCTCTCAAGAGTTCCACACTTTGTTGTAACAGATTAGAGAATGGTGAAAGTTTTCTTTTCATTTGTAAATAAAGGAAAAGGATTTTTTTAAGATGGTAGAAAAGAAAAAAATCTTAAAACACAGCTTTATTATTAAATCAAATTTTGTAGGGTATGAATATACAGAAGAAGACCTAGAAGCTTGTATTTGTGTTTGTAGAACATCTGCTAGGCCCTAGTTTTGCTTCTTGTAACCCACTACAGAACACTCAACTGCAGTCACTGAGTAAAACACAAGAAGTTAGCAACTAAAATTCTCTCTCTCTCTCTCTCTCTCTCTCTGTGTGTGTGTGTGTGTGTGTGTGTCTGTGTGTCTGTGTGTCTGTGTCTCTCTGTCTGTCTCTGTCTTCATCTCTCTCCCTCTCCCCTTCCCACTCCCCCTCTCTGTTTCTGCCTCTTGCTCCTCTGATATTGTCCCGATGATCCCCTTTATAGTTATCTTAAATGAAGTCAATCAGTAAGGAAGTGATGGTATGCAGTATAAAGTCAGTCATTACAATTATGGAGCCATGTTTTCTCCAAACTCATATAATTGCAGTCAAATATTTCTCATACATTTCTGTATCACCATAAATGAATTCATGGACTCTCATAAGCTGATAAATTAAGAGCAATTGCGATGCAGCTTTTACCCTAGCAGTTTTTTGCCTGAGCAAGACTTAAAGGCAGCAGAACAATCTTGTTTTTCTCCAGAGGACATATAAAGACATGCAACTGTAAGAAAGTCTGGTGTTGAAGAGCCATCCAATCATTCTGCGCTATTTTGTCATAGTAGTCTAAAGAAACTAAAGAAGCATGCTGGGTGAAAAGCTGTTTTATGCTTATTTGAAAGGCTTCTTAGGCATTAAATATTATCTTTATTTTTCTCTTGGGGTCTTTTTCTGATCATAACCAGACATGGCGTCATGACTTCCTTACCTTGCATAATGAGCAAGGTTAACTATATACAAGATTTGGCTTTGCTGAAGAGAGCCTATCAGAGTTGACTTCATCTAATGATTCTTATAATGGAATTTCTATAATGGGCTCTCTGGCCCTAATTCAAATCTATTACGAATAGACACCCCAGAAACTTCGGAATCCCACTATTTGTTATTGGAAACCTCTGTGGAGTATTTATTGTGTCAAGATTATTCCCCCTGCTTTCTCCCAGCCACTGCAGTTGCTTGCCCCAGAGCCCACAACTGTATTCTAATCTCAGCCACAGTTTACAACTCCTCTTATAAAAATTCTACAAAATGGCACCATAGATTATGTTTGTGAATATGTCAGTGGTGTCCTAAACTGAGCAACTATTATAGTGTAACTTTCCTCTTTGTCTATTTTTCCTTCAACATTTTCATGAGATTCTGAAGGTCAAAAATGCATAGATACTTTGTCTTATGGATATACTTCAGTTATTTCACAACATCTTCATAGGCTAATTAACTATGAATTCGAAATTTTTATAAAAGGTAACACCATCAATCTAGGATTTTTAGTTGTGTAAAATTTGGTTGTGGTTCATAACAGTTTATATTTATCTTTAAAAACATTTTTTGAACATGTAAAGAACATTTCTTCACATATAACCATGTGCATTTGAACCTGATTCATTCATCCAGAACCCACAGTACCAGTCTCTGCTTCCAAACTGTAAGTACAGGTGTCATTCATTTCATTCCTCCCAATTCATAAAAACATCAAAATTACACATAATGAATGAGATATCAGTGATATTGTCACTCCTGTAAAGACGGAAAATTTGAAACCTCAAAAAAAATGTGTCTTCTTCATTACACATTTAACAATTTTTGGGGGGGGTGAATTTTTCATTTTTTTAAGTTTAGTCTTTAAATTATATAACACACTTGCAACCTACTGTCACTTGTGAAATGAGTAGACATTTGAGATTTTAATCTTTCCTGACTAGGTCAGGTGACATTTAAGTATGCCCATATTTAATGTGACAAATTACTTGTGACATGCATTTATCAAAATGACATGAATTTATCAAAATCAGAGCTAATATATTAGCACATAATACAGTTATCTAATAATATTTCATTTTTCCTCAGAAATGAAAGGTTTGCAAACTAAATGCTTCATTGGCTCACTGAGGAGATTTGCACATTTTGGAGGAGACTTCTCTCTCTCTCTCTCTCTCTCTCTCTCTCTCTCTCTCTCTCTCTCTCTCTCTCTCTCTCTCTCTCTCTCTCTTCTCTCTCTTGCCTTCAAATGCACATGGCTGGCTTATATGAATGTCTAGACTTTCCATTAGTAGTATGACTGTGTTAAGTGAGAACTGAATGATCTCTGTGCATGTCATTCTCTGTTTTATCATGAAATGAGCTTAAATACTGCCCAAATAAGTCTTCTTCCTAAAATTCAATTCTGCTATTTCAATTGGATCACTTCAGTCTTTCTTATCCTTGGTTAAAAATAACAAAGCAATGGATCACAATAAACAGTATAACACTGAATGCCATCTTTCTTTTTCGTAGGAATAATTATCAGCTACCAGCTTCTTATTTCTATTTATTTGTCAATCATCAATCTATCTATCCATTTGTCTGTCTGTCTGTCTGTCTGTCTGTCTGTCTGCCTGCCTGTCTGTCAGTCTGTCTATCTATCTGTCTATCTATTTATCTATCTATCTATCTATCTATCTATCTATCTATCTAACTATCTATCTATCTATCTATCTATCATCTATCATCTATCTATCTATCTATCTAACTATCTATCTATCTATCATCTATCTATCTATCTATCTATCTATCTATCTATCTATCTATCCATCTATCTGTCTATTCATTCTGTTAAGATGCCATGGTAACTAAATTGAAAGAAGTCTCTTGCTCTGATGTTTCAAGTACCTGGAACCACAGGCCTGTGCCACTTTAAATTTAACATTAACTTTTTAAAGTTTCTTTTTTTAATTTAAAATCTCTCCCACACATACACACATACACACACACACACACACACACACACACACACACAAACACAGAGAGAGAAAGAGAGAGAGAGAGAGACAGACAGATAGACAGACAGACAGAGACAGAGAGAAAGAGACAGACACACATAGAGACACTTTATATTTATCCAACATTTGTTGACTTAGCATCTTCTTTACATGTTCCTGATACAAGGAGTCTACAGTCTACCTTTATGAATGCTTTAATTAATTACCTATTAATAAATTAATAGGTAAACTTTGTTTCACACAGAAAGAATAATTAACTTCTAAGGTGAACTTCAGGAAAATGGTTATATTCAGCATGATGTTACGTTTCACACCAACAAATCAACTGAGAAAAGAACCGAACAGTATATGAAGCAGTCACAGAGATATGTGGAGGCATAAGAAGGCAAGCAAACCAAGAGATCTAGAGCAAAGCTACAAAGGCTAGAGCTTCCATAAGTATTGGCAAGTGTTAAAGAGTATGGTATAGTTCACAGCCTGTGTAAAGCATGTGATGAAAGCTAGAGTTTATGGTAAAGATGAGGGTAATGCATGGTGAGGTAGGCTTTGAAATTGTTTTAAATTTACCTCTATGTGAACCACCCCACTACTGGAAGATTTTAGAAAATAAAATAGTTTTGTATACTAAAAAGCAGATGGCTTCTCTCATAAGAGCAGCCTAATTAGGTTGTGGAGATAGTTCAAGAGTACTGTGCTAGTTCAACATGTGCAAGTTCATGGGATTAATCCTTAGCACAAGAAGAAAAATAGTTCTCCTGCTTGGTGCTGACACTGGAAAGAGTGAAAACTTAGAGATGACTATCAAAGATCACTGAACAAAAGAACATTCAAGGTAGCAATGTATCTCAAAAAGAATGATGAAATTCACCCCAAATAACTCAGGGAATACTACAATGAGATAATGTTGAATTAGCAAAATTCTATACTAATCAAATACTAAATAGGCTGAGAGCATTCAAGACCTTCACTCCTAAGCTTGATCTCCAGTGTGTATAATATGTGTGTGTGTGTATGTGTGTGTGTGTGTGTGTGTGTGTGTGTGTGTGTGTGTGTGTGACCTATCTTTGATATGTGTTGCTCAATATCACAAAGGAGAGCCTTGTGACAAGAACTGTGTAACACTGTAAGTCTGACACTACCAGGTAAATTCAAATGTGAAAACTAAACCAAGTGAACGTGTCTCCTTTGAATATAAATAATGTCACAGGAAGAAGTGACCAGACAAATAGACTCTTCCCCAAAATTTTTTCAGGAGAGTTCTGAAATATTCTGTGTACTTTGCCAACAGGCAACATTTGCTGACTTGATTTGGGCATTGAGGAACTCTCTGAAGTCCTCTATCATCTTGATAGGATTGAATGTACGGCCATTTTCTTTTGTTTCAGATGTGTCAGAATATAAAGGGCTTGCTGTGCTGGAATAGCCTTACTCTGGTAATGTCATATAACCCTGGCTCTTGTTGACTGTGTGCTTACACTGGTCTTTAGCCATCTAGGTTTTGGCCTTATTATAGGTTTATATTCTTATTATTTCAGAGGTTATCTTTGTTTGATGGCTAATTTTTTGGATATTTTTTTCCCTTGGGTTCTGTTTCCTCTCAATTTTCTGTCCTGGATAGCTGGTATTTTGATGATTAGTAGGTCTTCAGGTCTAGTAGTGTGTTTTCAAACGAATTTTGTGACATATGTGGCCACTGTGGTTTTGGGTGCTGACCTTGCCTTTGTGTACCCTACTACTAGCCTGGCTTGTGGTCTCTGGCATCAGAAAGGCCTCTAAAAAATCAGGCAGTTATGGGCTGGAAAATAAAACACAGGAGACAACTGTCATATAAGAGACAACTGCTTTCGGATGTGCTTTAGTGGTGCTTATTAGGCAAGAGTTTGGGGGAAAGGAACAGTCTTATGTGATTGTCCCTGCTGCTAGCATGCCTTGAGGAATATATGCAGAATTGTAGGACATACAATACCTTACACAGGGTACAATTACAGCTGCTCAATGTGCTTTAAGGAGACTTGCCATAAGAGCTGAATTATTTTCTTAATATTTATTGCAAACATAAGAAAATTGATTCTGCCAGGCACTCACTCATTTAAACCTAACACTTGTGAGGAAAGCCAAGTGGATATCAGAGTATGAGTCTAGTCATGTATATAGAGTGAGTTCCAGGACAATCAGGACTACATCTAGAAACTCTGTGTCAAAATAAATAAAAAGAAAGCCAAGCAAGCAACTTACCAACAAAGCAATATATATATATATATATATATATATATATATATATATATATATATATATATATATATATATATATTCTTCATTCCACCTCACGTTTCAAATATTTTTAAGGTAGAAAAATTTCCTCATAGACGACCAGTGTTGAACCTATGTGTACAGTCACATAGTAGACTGAACTTAGCTCAGGGATCTTAGAAGATATCTTAATGGGATCTGTGAGCAATAGAATCCAAACCTACTGTACCCTGGAAGCTAGTAAGGAAGGTACTAATAAAGAATCTGGACAGATCCATTATAGCATAAAATGTCTGTCACACAGTCATGAAAAGAGGTCTTTCATGGAAAATCACACTGAGAAATTTGAGAGTCGAGTTTATGCAACAGAATCAAGATTTCTAGAATTTTATATTTCTGTTTGTTCTTTGTATGCTATAAAATGTCAATATGAATGCTGAAGTTTTACTATTATCCACCTGGTTTATTTGGGGGTCTTTAATGTAGTTTGAACATATAGTAAGATTAAACACACCAACAAAATTTGATTATATTCAATATCTTTTCTGCCAAATCCACCAGAGGTGCAATGCAGTAATTCATAACATCATTCTAATGAAGTTTTAAATAAACAAATCTTTGAACATTTCTGCTTCTGTCAAAAACATAAAATATCTGGCTTTCCCAATTAAAAGTGAGTGATTATACTATAATAAGTACCATGGTTTCATCTGCTTGACTCATAAACCATTCTAACTTATTACAGCATGATTCCAAATTTGTACAGAAATTTATATCAAAATAAAGTGAGAAATCAGTTTCTTCCTTTCAGGTGCAATGTTAGATAATTCATGCTTTATTTCAAGCAAATTTTTTTCTATTTCTTTCATACAGATTATGGGAAAAAACAACTCTAGCAACGTTGGTGAATAAATGATTTCTTGCCTGCTCAAGTTATAGATTTTTCTGTTTGTTATAAGTAAAACATCAATTGAAGAAGACTTTGTGGGGCTAACAGGCAGGAGTTTTATAGAACAGAGAATCAAGTGACAAATGGATGAAAATGTAAAACAAAATATGACTGTGGTGGGGGGGTTGGTGTTTGCATTTGTGTGAAACTGTGTATGTGCATCTGTGTGTGTGTATGTGTGTGCAAGAGCACACACAAGCACATGAGCACACATAGAACACCATCTTCTCAACTGAGAAATTTAAAAATTTTAGACATCTCACTCTTCTATCAGACCACTTCCACCCTAGGCAAAAATAAAGAGTAAAGGTGGGATTTTACTTCTAATAAGTTTTCTGAAATATTTTATGGTTCCTCAAATATATGGGAAGGAACATAAGCTTTCACAGTGATGGCTCCAGAACCATCTTCATTGTGATGGTTGTCAGCACTACCATAGTGAGGCACTGACGACTTGCAGAAATGTCTAAGGTGATGTCTAAGATGATGCTTTACATCCCTTTTGTGGCTTGAAAGTGTCTGATGGTCTTAGCGGTGAAGTTTGAGGAGGATGGAGAAACAATACTGATAGAAATTATGTGTCCTTGATAGGAATAAGGGTCTAGGGCATGTATGCAGAGGTGAATGATCCTGCAGAGGTAAATCAAATGCGAATGTTGACATTATTGCTGTATGGGCTCAGTGTAATTTTAGAACACATAGAATAATCAAATTTACTTAATACTGTCAATGCTCATTTTAAAGTTTCATCTCTTGAAGAAATGAGACTTGTCTGTTAAGAAAAGTGATCTCTGGTTACAGATATACAGCTGTAGACATCTGATCTTTAAACATCTTAGTATAGCACCTTCTCTCCATTGTACTCCATAAATACATTTCACATCTATTTCATTTGTGAGACAGATTTTTTTATATAAATAAGTCAGTGGGATTTTATATTTTTTAAACAACCTTTACAATCATGTACTTAAGTTGAATGCTTATTTTCTTTTGATATTTGACTTTGAGTTGGATAGTAAATAATACTTCTTTATTCTAAGAAGTCAGGAAGATAAAACTGAATTTATTTACCTGACAGAAAACAAATACACTCACTTCAGGACAATCGATTAAGCTGCCTGAATAAGCACAGAAGATTAAGCATTGTATTCTTTTGTGTTTTCCCCAAAAGAACTTTTGTATTTCATTCTTGTGAAGAGCAACTCTGATTTGTTTTGTTAATTAATCATATATTTCTGGGTGTATTAGAAAATACATATAAATTCATAAAATTTTCAGATAATCATGCAGTTCTCTGTGGTAGAATTTTTCATCAATGGTAAGGAGGGTGGAAGACACGCTTTATGTCTACACCTCAGAGAACAGCAAAAATTTGCTTTCTTTTAAATAAGCATGTCTCTATGATCCATGAATGTGCTCATATGCCATTTTTATTTTAAGTGGCATTGATTGTTTTTAATTCACTTTTTTTAAACAGTGAGCAATATTCAAAAGCAGTGTAGGTCTATTTTTCAATGAATTAAATGATTTCATTAAATTTATTTTATTTTATTGCCAAGTATAAATGGTATTCAGTTTTCAACTAAGAACACACAGATGTTACTGCAATAATTTTTTTTACTTTTTTTCCAATTGCAGATTCTAGTTTCGGGATATTTTCCCATTTTTTGCCTTTTAGGAACTCTCTTTTGATATAATCTAGCTAGGAAATTACAGCCAAATTAGATGATCTCTGATCATTACCTCTTTTTGCAGAAATAGAATACATTATTTAATTAAATAACATCAGGTGTGAATCCAGGCATGGCTGTATACACAGGAAACAGACCAATGCCAGTGAACCAGTGTCCACAGTGAGTCAGAACAAGGCGTTCTGCATCGTCTTTCCACTATTCTCCAGTCCCTTTTAACATTCTTCACACACTGTAGGACTGAGAACTACAGTCTTGTTCTCTCACTCATTCTCTATAAAGCCTTTTCATTTTATATGTCCTGGCTCATGTAATAACAATTCTTCTTCTTCCCTATCTTCTTCCTCCTCTTCACTTACTCCTCCTTATCTTCCCCTGTACCTTCAGAAAGGCAATAAATCAGCAAAAGCTTTAGGTGGCATTTATTAGTATTGTTTGGACATAATTATGTTTTAAACACTTAACCCAGAAGTGTCTATATTCTGAAGAAATTTTAGTCAATGATCAGTGTTAAAAACTATTAAAACATATCAGCTTCTCATGGATATCCACAACAGTATAAATAAAATGTTCTACAAGACAATATAGAATAAATGTATTCTAAACATACAATGGATTTACTAATCTGTATTAGCTTAAGCCTTCATTATTGTCATCATCAACAACAACACCACCCAAAGATATTAAGTGATATGCCTATAAAATAAATCATTGGCAAGAAGAATGACACCCTAGACTTACAACAAAGTCTCAATCTCCCTAGTCCTGCTTTTTGTTAGGAATGAGATGACTCATTACTAAGAATGCAGAGACTGTACTGGAAATCAAGTTGGGGATGAGTCTAACATTTGTTTCTTAGCTAAAAACTGAATAAGACTAAATTATGGGGGCATAGACCACAGGAAGTACAGTGAGAACACCGGCAAGCAATCCAGTATGTAAACAAAGAATATAGCCTATTATCTACGGCTGCTATTCCATAACTGTTTCACCTTATATAAAATAGGTTACATGGTTATACATTTTTCTTTACAATAGTAATTCTGATAAGCCATGTAGAAGAGCATTGCTGATCAAGCCTGTAAATTAACTAATGGTGAAGTGTTGACCCTAATTGGGACAATTACATCACCCCCTCCTGAAGCCAGGGAACATCATGAAAATGGCGGCAACTTGAATGTAAGGACAAGAGGATAGGGAGATGCACTACACAAAGCCGTCTCCTGACAAACCATGGTTGTTTGCATGAAGCCAGGCAGCTTCCGTTCTGTGCACAGGATTTAGCTCCTGAGCATTTCATCATGGATAAGAGAGGGCCACGTGAGGCTGCACCCATTTCACTGCATCCTTCCAAACAGGCCAGAAGAATTTAAATAAAACATGTTGGAGCAGCATCTTCATAGATAGACAATGGTGGCTGCTTCGAGTCTTCAACTGGAAAAATTTCTGCCTGATGTGATTGATGACTTTTCCATACTTACAATAATATAATATGACCTCTACCATGCTGACTTTTTAAAAATTGATTATTTTGTTTATTTACATTTCAAATGTTATCCCTTTTCTCTGTTTCCCCTTCCAGTTTCATACCCTCCATGAGAGTACTCCCCCATCCACGCACCTATTCTTATCTCACCACCCTAGCATTCCACTATGCTGGGAAAAGAAACCTTCACTAGACCAGGGGCCTCACCTCCAATTGATGCCAAATAAAGCCATCTTTTGCTACATATGCAGCAGGAGGCATGGGTCCCTCCATGAGTACTCTTTGGTTGGTGGTTTAGTCCCTAGGAGTTCTGGGGTATCTGGTTGGCTGATATTGTTGTTCTTCCTATGGGGTTGTAAACCCTTCAGTTCCTTCAGTCCTTCCCCTAACTCCTCTTTTGGAATCCTAATGCTCAGTCAATGATTGGCTGTGTGTATCTGCATCTGTATTTGTCAGGATCTGGCAGAACATCTCAGGAGACAGCTGTATTAGGCTCTTGTCAGCAAGCACTTCTTGGCATTCGAAATAGTGTCTGGGTTCTTTAAGACCTTAGTTCCACATTTCATAAGTTCCATGAGCAGATGAATAAACATGTTTAAAAGATGCTTATTGTATTTTTTATATGATATCAAGTAGCTCACTATGATTTTGACTTAATTTTATTGTCACATTGTCAAATATTTTAGACATAACATTGACAAAATATCTAACAAAAATTATTCATATTTTGTGCACGATAGGATGATTTTTATCTTTCCCTTACCTGACATCATATGTATTTATTTCTAACACTTTAAAACCTTTACCTTTGAAATGGAATATAAATGCATTAAATGAATCTTCTGTAATAAACAGGAACAGAAGAAGAATAAGAGTTAGTGCCTGAGACTCTGAGCTCCAAATAGCTGAGTGCATGGGTAAGAAGAATGTGAAGTGTGCACGGACTGCTGAGCCCCTTGGTATGGTCAACTCTGCTTAGTTGTTCCCATGGAGACTCATTCATGATGATGCTCAATGATGCTTCTCTGTGGAGAAGACAAGAGAAAAGCTGCAGTAGAAGTCTCTGTGAGCTGAAACCTTCCCAGGCTGCAGAAACATCAAAAGTATTTAAGTTGTAAAACCTAAAGACACAGAAAGCACCTGATGAAGGTGTGAACATGGCAGTAAATGTGAGAGAGCACAGAACTGTTCGTATTCTCAGTTCCTGTCATTTCTTCATCCAACTCTGGCAAAGGCCTGCCAGTGTCATCTAAAGATGTCTGAGATAACTATTAGGTGAAACATACAAAAAGGAGGGCCGCATATGACAAATTTGCTCTTAAATGTAGTTATTGAAGTCCAGATTCTTTCAACTTAAAAACAGTTAACAAGAACTGGCCTTCCCTACAGTGCCCCTTTTCTGTGTACACATGTTCTGAGGGTAGTTCTAACAGTTTTCAGTGATTTCAATAGAGTATTACATGGGGAAATGTAAGGATGACACATTTTGATAAAGAACAAAATGGGAAAGTAATTCTGAGTATAGCAAAGGATGCTGGGTTTCTTCTGATTTTCCAGGGTCTCCTTCCACAGTCAGGATGAGGTCCATGATGCGGAAGTGGGGGAGAACATGCAAGCATCCCCCCATTTTCCACTTTAATTCTGAGAGATTGGCATTTTATGTCACACAAATCCTTTTCCAACATACGACTTCAATCTCCAAATGTGTTTTCCTCAGATATTTCAAGAAAAGTTGCTGAAATAGGAAAAAATAATTTCTCCAAATGTTGAAGCATCTTTTCCAATGTGCTCTTTACTCTCCTCAGTTTCCAGGAGATGTTAGTGTATTGCCCAAAGAAAACATAACCTCAAGGTTCACTCGCTTGGATGACTGTTGCATAGGCCTTTTATTGTTTTGGACAATACTTAATTGCACTCAATAATCCTAAAAAAGAAAGTTGGCATGACTCACCATTTTATAAAATACATTTGATTGCAAAACGTATTTATCATGTAATATAGTTTTGTTGGTATATACTTTAACTATCATGGTTTGGGAAATGATTTTTAAGATTATAGTTATTATATAGTTCATATTTACATTTTAAATGTTTTCCCCTTCCACCCCTCTCCTATTCTCTCTGCGCCCTCGCCCTGCTTTTATGGAGATGGTCCTACTCCCACATCAACACCCTGTCATTCCCCTACACTTCTGAAGTGAGCTTTAATAGGAACAAGGGCTTCTTCTCCTATTGATGACAAACAAGGTAACCTCTGCTATATATGCTGCTGGCACCGTGGGTCTACCCATGTGTATTCTTCAGTCATAGAAGCACACACATGTTATATACTCACTGATAAGTGGATATTAGCCTAAAAGTTCAGAATACCCAAGAAACAATTCACAGACCACATGAAGCTCAAGAAGGGAGATCAAATTGTGGATGCTTCAGTCCTTCTTAGAAGGGGAAACAAAATACTCACAGGAATAAATACAGGGACTGAAAGAAAGGCCCTCCAGAGACTGCTTTACCTAGGGATTCATCTCATATGCCACCACCAAACCCAATCACTATTGCCAATACCAAGAAGTCCTTGCTGACAGGAGTCTGATATAAATGCCTCCTTGGAGACTCTGCCAGAGTCATACTGATAGAGATGAGGATGCTTGAAGCTAACCATCAGAATGAGTACAGGAACCCCAATAAAGGAGCTAGAGAAAGGACTAAAGGTTCTAAAAAGGTTAGCAACTCCATGGGAAGAACAACATTATCAACTAACCAGACACCCCCCCCGCCCCTGCCCCAGCTACTTGCAGAGTTCCCAGGGACTAAACCACCAACAAAA
Organism: Micromys minutus; assembly: GCF_963924665.1. NCBI lineage: Eukaryota > Metazoa > Chordata > Mammalia > Rodentia > Muridae > Micromys > Micromys minutus. The sequence goes on from NC_137974.1 coordinate 40,892,419, forward strand.
GATTAACTATTTTTATACCCCAATTGCAGCTTTCCTCCACAATCAGTTCATGTCAAACTTCCAGGAAACTTACTAAAACACAAGCTAACTCAGTGTCTCAGCCCCGAGTTTCTGGTGATGCCCAGTATACTGGACTGCAACCCACAACAGGAGCTCCAGCTCTGGGATTCTGCAGTATGGCAGAATGTACTCAAACAGTCTGGCAAATCCTTTTGCATCAGCAACTACTGCTGCTTAGGTTCGCTGAGACCCATCATCACAGTGGAGCCTTTCCCTGCCAACCTCGCTGACATCAGGATGCGTGTTAAGATGAAAGAAATGTTTCTGCTCATTTCTAATTGATAAAAGCATTAAGGTAAAGAAATGTTCCACAAGTCCAAACCTCTATATCAGGCAGATCTATGAAAACTGGTCAGATGTGGAATGAGATTCTTGCTGGAGTCTTTTGGAGAGAGTATTGTTCCGCAGTATTTTTGGACGATGAAATGGGAAAATGTCTGCATATCCTCAAGCTCACGGGCAGCGTCTAAAATAGAAATAATTAATTCTGAAATGAATTACCTGTGGTCAGAGAACACCATATTCACTTTTGGGAATCTTAAAGAAAATTGAAAATAGGTGGGACCTCATATTAGAAGTTACATCTAAATGACTACCTATTAAAATGACTCATGCTTTCAGCCTCTGTTGGTGTTTCTGGTACATACTCCCCTCTCACCATTATGGAATCCACAGAGGAAAAGTCAAACCAGATAGCTTTGGTTCAAGTCCATTAGGAGAGTCATAATCATGTGACCAAAAGCCCCAGCAGCAGAGAAAGTGTTGATGATAATGGCTCTTGAGGGAAAGTCAGAGAACTGCCTCAAGTGAGCAGACATGCAGGTTCGGGGCAAGTAGAACGGAAGCACCTGTAGGATGCTTTTGGAGTCCCTAAGGGTCCAAATATCAACCTATCCCCAAACACATTCTTCTGAGCTGGGAGTTTAGAGACTGGGAAATCACGTTTATTCAGTACATCATGATTTGTCTTTTTAGCCTTGAGCAGAACCACTGGTTTTTGAATCTAACTAAAAATCTGTATTCAAATTTTAAACAGCCATCGTAATGATTACAGGGTTCTTTCTGTTCTAAGTATATATAGACAAAACTCCCTAGTCCTGTCGGAGTGCAGTCGGGACGCTGGAAAAAGCCTGCTGAGTACCGTGTAAACCAGTGACTGAGGACACAGCCTTGACTACACTGGTTAAGGCTGGGAGTTAGAAGAAACATCTACGTCTGGCCAGATAATAGGCACAGACACATTCTCCCACGCTGATGTCTGCAGTCATGTGTCTCCTGAGTTAGCTGCAGGTTCTCACCTCTATCAGGCACAGTGAAATCGACACAAACAATCACATCCATCAGAGAGGCTTGGCTACTGTTAGAAGGGCTCTATTTGTAAAATTAACTATTTTTTCTAAAGAAATGGCTTCTAAGCAGACAGTTCACTTCTGTCCACAAATTTTGTTTTATTATTATTATTATTATTATTATTATTATTATTATTATTATTATTATTATTTTATTTCTTTGTTTTTGAGATATTAAATCATATGTTAGATTATACATGATTTGTAAGAAAGAGTTCACATATATGAACTGACATACAAAATAAAATATATGAAAGAATTTATCAGTGGAATTTGTGTGGTGTTCTCATAGCCTCTCGAGCTCTGTGGAACTGCTGAGTGTCAGGGTTAACTTAAGGAAAGAAGGTAATGTCAGCACAGTCGCAACCATGTGTTTTGCGGCTGATTTGGAAATACGTGCTCTGTCGCTGAGTGCTAATCAAACCCTATTTATTAAGTACACTGAAGAACAGGGAGAAAGGGAGACTGAAGATACACCATTGCCACTTCTACCATCTTATCCTGTTCGTTTAGAGCTGCACACCTGTTTCTGATGGCATCACTTTACCTGCTCCTGAACTGGAATAAGGTCTTGATATATCACCAATCACTTTCTGGTATTTGTGAATCAGCAATTGTGGGGATATTTTATGCAGACATGTAAGCTTGTACTTTTAATTGCTATTTCTATATGGAACATTTAGTCCTCAGGATGTCAGTGAGTCCATGACAGAGGCCAGCTCATATATAGTGAAGGGCAAAGAGACCCTGACCCAGCAAACTTCATTACCAGCACTGCACATTCAGCCACTTGACAAAGTAGAACATAAACTTCTGATATCTGCATGGAGTCCACTGTGTCCCACGATGAAATATAAGTTCTGTGATGGTTTTTCTCTATTTACAATGCTATTACAAAGATTATATTATTATTTTTATCTTTTGCCAGGTATTTACAATAAATGAAATTTAATATCTCAAGATGTATCATTAAACTATACAGACTCCACAAGATTAAAAGAAAGTATGCTATGATTTTATTTCTAATTCTTTTTTGGGGAATGAGAATTTGAACTACCTTGAGTTTTATGGGTCTCTCATACATGTACATAAAGTTAATTCTCTGTCTCGAGAGTAACACAGACATAAAAAGGCCAATTACAATTTTATGAATAGGAAATATAAGATCTGGGGTTTCGATTTCTCTATTGCTGTGTTCTAAATAACAGAATGATTTCCAGGGAACACTTTCATCCTTTCTGACACATAGCAGGCAGCTAATTTCAATAGCAAAAAGCCAAGCCAGGCACACTGTGAAGCCTAATATAGTGCAAGAGACATTACAATAGATTCCAAACTGGGACCTTGTTTTGATGAAAACTCAAAAGACAAATTGAAGGCAGCCTTTGAGACGCTAGAGACAGAGGGACAGATGGAGAGCTGAAATAAGTTATGGTGTAGTCTGAGATTTGAAATGAGACCTAGTCCCAGTTGTATATTTTCAGTGATTATGGACTAATTGGATGTGGTAATTGATTATTAGAGGACTTGTATGTTTGAAGTTTTAAAGTTCTTAAGTTAAAATTTAAACCTTGACAATAAAATTCAAAGTGTGGACTCCATTTTCTGAATGCTGCAAGTAGATATGTCTACCTAAAACATAAAGATATGTTTTTCCTTTTGAGATAAGAAAATGCTTTGGGCTAAAAAAAAATTCTATGAAGCCCAAGAAAAGTTCATGATATGTCAAAGATTCACATAGTTTATGTTATGTGGGGGGTAAACTAACAAAACCTACTGTTTACTTTTCTACCACATTGGACAAAGTATGTAGTCAATGCCTACTTTTTTTTTTCCTTCTTCCCTCAGGCACTTTTTGTTAGTTATTTAGAACAGAGAATACATATTCAAAATATATACACACACCATAGAACTTGATAATTCATATATATATATGTATATATATATATAGTGTTCCTATGCCATAACATTTTCTCAAGAGTATACTACATGTCTTCAAACAAAGTTATTACTTAAAAATCAGAGTTTATTAAATATGTTAATAGCAATAGTTTATTCTCTTGTTATACTGTAAGTTTAATGTTTGTAAATGATTTGTTGATTTTATATTAGATGCCATTAAATGCAAATAATTGTACATTCATTTTTGAAATGTTTAATAGATTCTATTTTTATTTGACTCCTATAGAAAGTCACTACTAATTTAGCATCGTAATATATTATGATACAGAGCTGCAAGTTAGAATAATGAGGTGAGAGTTTGGAGGCTAAGGGCAGACAGTGTATTTGCTGGAGGTTCCAGGAGACTCTGCCCAGTCTGCACCTGCTGTCTGCCTTACTGCATTCCTTCACTTGTTCCCAGAGGATGATGGCTCCCATCTTTCCTCCTGAATTTGCTTTGACTTGGTGAAGCACATTTTAAAGTGCTTTAGATTTAAAGGATTCTAAATGATCTAACGTCCTGGAGTCTGCATGTCAAAAAATTTGAGACTTCCTTCTTTTCCTTCTTGAATCCCTCTGTCTTGGAAACTGCCACCATGTAAGATCCAAGTTTCTTGAGAGCTCCATATAAAAGAAAAGAAGGATGGCCCAAGTGAGAGAAATGATGTGAAGTAAAAGAATGCCAACAAGAGCCTTGGCAAACCCACCTCTGTGGTAAGCATGCATGGGCCTGGCAGCTGACAGTGACTCCACCTGTTGCTGATGAAACCAAGATGGCAAACTGGCTAAGCCTGCTCCACATTTCTAACATGCAGCATCATATGCAAATGTAACAGTGTTGCCAAATCAGTCAAGTTGGGTTGTTGGTTATTCAGGACCAAGTAAGTAAACACTAGCTCTGTTTAATACATTTAAATAATCTGCTACTTCATTAAGAAATGGATTGCAGGGTTTTGGTTTTCATAGCTGTTTTTTTTTTTACTGTACCAATTAGCATCTTCCAGGGGCACAAGGGTTCTGCCAGTCTATGTGTGTTATGTGTATATATAATTATGGTCAGCTGAAAGCTGTGTGCTTGTTTCATACTGATTTAAGATTTTGACATAGTGGTTTTTTAGGAAACAAGACTTCAAACAAACAAACAAACAAACAAACAAACAAAAACCCCAAAGAATTCAATAAAGCCCTGACAGCAAAGCAGTCCTTTAGTCGACCTTTCTGTAGGAAGGGCAGCAGCAGAGACAAAGGGCCAAAATGAATGTTTTACTCATTGAGCAAGAAATAGTGTTTCTTAAAGCTTTCTTCACAAATAACCCTTATACTCTTTCCCCCACAGGATGTCACTTTAAAGAGTTACAACCAAGGTGGTATTCTAGCATAGTCCCCTTCCCATTGTGAAGATACAGCCACATCCTACTGGTTTGAATGCCAAGCTTTCAATAGATACTGGCCTGAGGCTTCACAATGCTCCCTTCTGATTACAGAGCTATCTGTGATGCTTTGATGACCTCCTAGTACACCTTGTACTGAAAATGGATCACAATGATTGATTTATTTCTCATAGCCTAGCCTTACTATTAATTCACATAATAATAACTGCACTATATCTGAAATGAGTAAAGATGATTCGTACCACTTAAAAATAAATTTTTATATCTGACACATATTTTATTGGGATAAAGAAAAAAGTTTTTTTAAATGATAATAAGTCTTGTCATTTCTTTCTCTACCTCTGCAGCATCAAGTTACTCATGAGCACACAGGAACATGAACACTGCCCATAAACTCTATGGCATTTCAATCACATGGGATATTTGTTGATAGTTAGTGGTAAATAGGCACAAAGGGAGAGCTCATTTCCAGTTGTTTGATTGTTTGTTTCCCTGGTGTCCAAATTCTTACACTACTGTGATTCCATCAACTTTACTGAAGGTGTTTACCTATTTTAAATTAATAAAATATTATTTAAAGGAATTTTATTTTCATATATTGAGTCATAGGAACAGAAAATTTCTCCTCCTCTTCCTACACACACACACACACACACACACACACACACACCAGACTTCACCTCTATTAACACCTGACTTAAGAGGGATGCATTTGTAACCATAGGTGAACCCATATTGGCTCATCATCATCACCCAGTAGGGACCAATGTTTATGCCTCTGCACATCACAAATTTACTGATTCTGAAAGTTTGTAATAGTTTTGTCTATTATCATATATTTTAAAAATCTTATTTCAACTCTCTTTGTGTTTCTTTAGAAAATTTGACTTTTTTATTTCTCCTAAACTGATGTAGTTTGTGCAAGTATGCTTGGCCTTTACCAGATGTTTGCTATGTTCTGCTGCTTCCTTAATGCAGCTTTGAAAAAAAAAACTCATGAGAGTTTGATTTATTGTATGGATATAACGTCATAGCTATGTTTTTATTTGCCTATTAAAATGATTCAATGTGGCTGGGCACAGAGAGTTTTACACCAAAAGAACAGCCAAAGGTTAAGCCTGCTCATTGCGGAAAGACCATCAGTGTTATTAATAATTTATCTAACATCTTTGTTAACTTTCTCTTGCAATGATAAAAAAAAATGTGAAAGAAAGGGTTTATTTTATCTTAAATTTTTTAGCCCACCCTCAAGGGATTCAGAGCAGGAACTCAAGGCTGGAACCTGGAAGCAAGACCTGATGGAGAGGTCAGGAGTGTTGCTCTCCATGGTTTGCTCATCATGCCTTCTCAGAGAATCTGGTGACAGCAGCCCAGGAGTGGCGCTGCCCACAGTGAGATGAGCCCTCCCACATCAATTGTCAATTAAGGAAACAGCCTATGACTTGCCTACAGGTCCATCCCATGAAGTCATGTATTCAGCAAAGAGTCCTTCTTCTAAGATGACCATAGCTTGTGTCAAGTCAACATAAAACTACCCAGCACAGGTAGCACACACACACACACACACACACACACACACACACACACACACACACACACACACACACATACACACATGTACGCACACACCTATCTATATGCTATGATGAGATACTATGTAAAGGGAACATACAATGTGGTTTTTGCATACAATTTTCTTTATTGCTTATAATGAAGACTGAGATTTTTTTTTTCAGAGATAGATGAAACGGAATCCACCTCTGCCTATGAACCGAGCTGGTGGCAAGCATTGTTAAAATCCATATAAATTGGAGATAGTAATAAATCCTTTAAGTTGATATTAAAATCTTTCCTTCTTAAATCCATTTTACTGAAAATAAGCAGAAATAGTGTGTGGGGGGGGAAGACGTTCCAACTCCTTAATTCAATTCTGTTGCTGCCCCTGTTACCTCTAGCTAAATGATTGCTAATCCAAGAGCCGGCTAGGTGGTGCTCATCCTTTGCAACAGCTACCTAATGATCACAGCAGCTCTTGGTGGTACAGCCTCAGCTAAGTCCAGAGGTTTTATTAAGATGTCTCAATAAATAGTAGATGGCAAGGTAGAAAACCAGTCTTACCAAGAGTAAATGAAAAACCAATTTTTTGATAAGCCAATCTTAAAGGCTTTTATAGTAACTAAACAAAGGTCCATAAATCAAGATACCTTATAATAGATTGTAATTATAGCAACAAGCTGGGGAAAACTCTGCTGTAGGTCTTGGATGCTGACATTCTTAGTCCTTTGATTGGTAGGAAATTAGGGTTCTGTTAAGTTAGCAAGTACATCCCCAAATGCCTCTTCCAGTTTGTCAGGGTCTTAAATCTGGCTGGTGACAGGATGTTAGTTCTGATGTACAGCTAGCCAAGGAATGGCTATGTAGTAGGCTAAAGATTGCCCAAGAGAAATTACAAGTCTCTGGAACAGCCTTGTTTCAATTGCTCCACATTATGTAGTTTTAATCAATCAGCTGTCATAGACAGAGCATCTTTAGGGGAATGGTGGCTCTATTGGTTTGGATGGAGCAGGTGGTTCTCTGCGATGTGTGCACTGAAGTGTTCCTTAGGAGAGGTACTCATGACATGTGCTAAATAAATAAATAAATAAATAAATAAATAAATAAATAAATAAATAAATATAAATAAAAAACAGAAGAGCAACAGCTGTCAGAGGCTAGTGCAGGTCCCAGCACCAGAGAGAAACATGAAGGACAAGAAGAGAATAGGATGTGAACATAGGTCAGAAAAGAGGTGGCTCTGTTTTGATAGCCTTTGAGAATGGAGGGGTTGTCTTTATCAACAGTCTACAGTGATACTCTCTGGTTCCAAAGCAGGAGGCAGGGAAGGGGTTGGATAAGAAGCTGTGGGACTCCAAGGACGGATACCCTCAAACTAGCATGTTTGGAAGCTAGGGACTCACAATATCCCAGAAGAATTCTTGTCTATGTGTGAATGAAGGCCTGAGAAAAGGCTGAATCATCAAGGTATACTCACACTAATGGAGCTAACTGAGGTCCTGGCTAACACCTGGAAGAGAATCAAGTTTGGACTCGTATGAAAGACAACTATTTATGTGCATGCTAGACATGCTGTTATTGTAAAGTCCCCAGTTCCCTGGCTACATTAGTCAAAGGCTCAGGCTTTGGGGAACCTGGCTAAAGGACATGCAGGTACAGTTCTCACTAAGGTTGTATCACTAAGACAATTTGACATTTTACTCTTGTGGTCTTTACTTTCCCTTCTTTAGTATAATGTGTGGAGCTAGTTCATAGGAAGAAAGAAGACACAGAGACAGCTGAGCACTATCTGTACAGAGGGGGCAGAGTCCAGCATCCAGCAGGGATCATACAGTGAAGTAGTTCATAAGATGAGCTGTGAGCATAGCAACAAAGCCACATGTTGACCATTGAAGTTTTTGTGTTAGGCTGACAAGCAAAAAAACAAACAAAACAAGAGCAACAAATAATAACAAAGAAACAAATGAAAGACCAAGTTAACAAACAAAAGACAAGCTGAGTAGGGTTACAGCACCCAGGCAAGAGGAAGAAGAAAAGAAACACACACACACACACACACACACACACAGAGAGAGAGAGAGAGAGAGAGAGAGAGAGAGAGAGACAGAGAGAGACAGAGAGACAGAGAGACAGAGAGAGACAGAGAGAGACAAAGAGACATGGAGAGAGAAAAGCAGAGAGAGGGAGAATGAGAGAGACAGAGAGAGAGAAATACAGAGAGAAACAGAGAGACATGGAGAGAGAAACAAAGAGAGAGGGAGAATGAGAGACAAAGAGACAGAGACAGAGAGAGACAAAGAGAGACAGAGACACAGATGAGAGCAGAGACTAAAGAGAGACAAAAGGCAATAAGAAACCAGAAACCACAGAAACCAGAAGGTACTGGCCCTGGCTGCATGCAGACTTCTCCTGAGGTACTACATAAGTTCCTGGGCTTATGTAGAGGCTGAAATTCTTTGAGAGCTAAGAGCTCTATTAAGTGAGACCTGCATTGGACAGTAACTGTAAAGGCTACAAAGGTAGAAAGCTGCTGCAGCCTCACCCTCCAGAGGTTGCTGCTCACCTCTGTTAACACAAAACCTCCTGTTTCTCCGGGCAAAAACAGGGCCTCAGTGGGCTAATTGGGTAGCAGATGTCCTGGATAAGTGACAGTGTATTTCTCGTTTACAGTGGTGTGCCTTTCCTTACTGGGCCACCATTGGCTTAAGAAATATGTAATGTAAGCTTTTCCATTTGTATTACATAAATTTGCACATTAAAATTAAGTTTCTAATAAAATTTTGATCTTAATTGCAATAAAGTTATTTCCACTTCTAAAAAAGGTGTGGCTGTTAAAATTTTTCTACCTTTTATTATTGTTAACTAACATTTAGATGATCATCTTTTAGCTGTGACTTTCTCTACTACTGACAAACACATACACACACACATCTATACCACACATTTCTCATGTAACCATGAGATTGTCATATACATAGCCTCAGAGACATTTAAAGTTATTGTGAATAGACCATTTCACATGAATGAGTTTTTCTATTTATATAACATTCTATCCATTTACTAACACTATAAATGCCCTTAATATAAACAAACAAAATTAAACTATACGTTTTTGCTACAAAAATGCAGATTTCTTACTTTAGCTGTTTATTCATTTTTAGACTGAGCAAAGTTCCATACAAAGACATTTTCAATAATACATATTATGTGGTATAATTTATGTAAATTTACATCAGGTTTAGGCTGATCAATACCTGGTTGTTTACCAGCTTTCTTAGTATAATGAATCTAATCATCAATATCACCAAAAGGTGTATAAAATAATATTTGAAGCATAACTACTTTAGTAATATTAGATACCTTGTAACATTTGAACTAAATCCTTTGATATTATTTTTCCGAAATTATTTCATTGCTCTATCTTGCCAGAAAATATAATAATGATGCTTTTAATGAAACTACCAATTACCTTTTGGTGTTGTTTTCTAATATGAGGGAAAATAACGTTTTAGTGACGTTTAAAAGTTACTTCATCAACACAATTCAAATTATCATGAATAATAGAACAACAAACAATGATCCGACTTCTCTTTCATGGCCAATAGCAGTGTCTAGAAAGCAGATGTACCAAACTGCAATTCTCATTTGGTTAGAACAGTGCAGCAGGACTGTAGGCTGAGAAGTTTTGCTGTCTCTCGGCTGTCACTGCATGCTGACTACAGATATAAAGTTAAATGCACAGAGTAAGCTGGCACTCTGTGTTCAAAGATGGATTGCATTTTATGAATGGAGATTAAAGTTTCCCTTCAGTATTGTTATTCTCTTAAAACATTGGGTATCACAACCAACTCTTCTTAATTGTTCATCATGTTCTGAAAAGCTTCAGGATGTAAATCTTGTCCATCCATTCCTTCCAGATATTCGTAGAAACTGGACAGAGTCTGGATTAATTATGTTTAAAATTCTAAGACAGTGAGCATACAATCTATAAATCATAACAGATGCATTTATTTCTACCCAGTATTCTGAGTTAGAATACTTGACTAGGTCTATCCTTGTAATAGGGTTTCTATTCAGGTAATGTGCAGAGGTGTAGTCAATAGAAAATGAAAGAACCTCTTTCACTTTGGGAATATGATTTGCCCAAAACGGAGATGATAAATCACAGTTATATAAACTGAGAAAAGACATAACATACCTATAGGCTTTGCAATAATAATCAGGGCAAGAGGAGTCCATTGCATTTGCAAGATTAGAGCTAATCGTTTTTTTGCAGGGAGTGCAATAAATCAACTTTGAAAATGTCATGTCAAATAAAGTGTGCTAAGCTAATAACTAGTATGTGGTTTACAACAAAACCAGAAATTGAGTTATAGAATTTCTTTGAGACACCTTCATTTATAGAATACACAAGGAATGCATAAGCCCCATTTACATACACAACCATTAAATGCAATGATAGGAATGTAATTCAAAGTTTAATTCAAATAATAATATTCCTCCTTGATAGGAATTGAGTCAATTTGTGAAATTAAGAGAAGAACATTACTCATTATAACTTTATGTGGTTGTGTAATTAATAGAATCTAGAATGATTAGGTAAAAATAGTTTCATCTTGAGCATGTTGTACACAGTTTTTTATAAAAATATATTTTTTGTTTGCTTCTGTTTTGGAGCCTTGTCCAGCTGTGATCTGGATGTGCCTAGTCTTACTGCATCATCTTCTGGCACGTTTGATTTCCAGTACTAAGAGTTTTGTGCTTTTCTGAAGGGAAACAGAGGAATGGAGATGGGGTAGAGGGGATTTGGTGGGGGATAGGGAGGAGTGGAAGGAGAAAGGACAAGAGTCTGCAGTGTGGTTGTATAATGTGAGAGAACAGAAATCAAAAGGAAAGAGAAAAGAAAGAAAGAAATTATTAGAGAATTATCTAAGAGCCTTTTGCAAGTTAACTCTGTAGCCAAGTGAATTGATTGTTGAATGAAGTGGATGTATATTTCAGGAGAAAATCAAAATCAAACCAATGGTTCTCAGTGAGATAAATAATATCCTGTCACAAGAGTTTACCCTCAAATAAAATCTAATCACTTAAGAATATGGGATGAAGGCCTTTTCAGGAAAATAGAGCAAAATCAAACTGTTTACTCAGATTCATGAAAGTAAGTTCTTAATGAAATGAGATTCTGTTAACAAATTGCTCTGAATAAATTACATTACTATTTACCCACATGTTATCATTTTTTAATATGGTTGTTCTGTGCAGTGTTTATGTTTAGCTGCAAATATGACTGGAAACTGCCATGTTTAAAATCACAAAAAGCAAGTACTAGAATTGAAATAAATATATTAAGATGCTTTATCACAGGTTGATGGGTCAAATTTCAAGTTACCAGGAGAGGGATATAGAGGTTTTACAAATTTTATTGAAAGAATATCTCTATTTTGCACCTACATATTCTTCAGAGATGTCATATTTCCTTTTGTCCTGTGTTAGGCTATTAATAGGAAAGTTGTACAAAAATGTGAGGTCATTTCTCACTCTGAATACTATTCTTCAACCATGAGTGAGCCTTGCAAATGCCTGGGACTTTTAGTAATTACTGGTACATGGCTTCTAACCCCAGAGTGTGGCTGTAATTCATCTGAGGTCTAGGCTAGACATCAGGACTCTGTAGCTTGGTTGAGAATCACTACCCCAGAGAAACGTGAGTTTTGAATTTTAAAGGTGGACCCAGACACAAATGAATTGCAGATATGACAAAGTCATCAGTGAATGTTAGTTTTGATATAAGGAATCAGACAAGGAAGACAACTAGGGAACTATTTTTCTAAATATAATAAAGTATTTGCTATAGATTTAAGACAATATTTTTAATTGAGCAATCATAAAACAACAGTCTTATTAATTTAAATGAATATATTTATTAAAAATAATCTCAAAAATCAATTGTGTCAATGAAAAATTTGTTTATGAAACTATAATACCAAAAGTGTCTCAAATTAGTGCTTCTCAGAGGCAAAATATCATTAGAGGGATCCAGATGCTCAATTAAATTAGACCAATTTGTTTTTGATATGTGTTTAGTACTATTATTTTAGGTTTCCTGTATTTTTGGGAAAAATGAATTATTCTAATAATGTCACCAATCAAGTGTTCACATTATTTTACATGTAATATTAAATTTTCACAAATATAAAGGGTCAGACACACTCAAGATTTTATGGAGACCAGTTTGTTTTTACGGCTAGTTAAATGAAAATATTTCCTCAACTCCAGGGTTGGGGATTGGAGATTTGTCTTTTGTGAGTTATGAAATGACTGGATGTAGATATAAAAATAGCAAAAAATAATTAGTGTGGAAAAAAAGGACTGAACTTCATATTTAGTAACGTTAATGATAGTCCTTAAGGTCCTCAAGCTTAATAGCAGTGTATAAATGAGAACTCAAACCAACAGAGAATATTGTTAGTATCCAAGGGTCTTACTAAAAATGTCTTCTTTCTCCTGGATCACTCTGTCTCCCCTAGTTTTACTTCAAAAAGATGGTTTTGCCCCTAAAAGACTCAAAGGCAATTTTGCTTCATTTCTGGCTTACAGTTTTCAGAGAACATTATTAGAAAAAAATGTACATTTTTAATATTATTTTGAATCTACTGACTGGATCTTGTATATTCTATGTTTCAGTAATGGGAGTCAGCATTATCTATATAATCAAACATATTTGTTAACACTACAAATTTCATCATTTTTTTCCTGAAGTGGTGCGGTGGCATAGGTGAATATTACATTCTTTGACATGATAGATACTCAGTTTGTCTTTGCAATGTAAATGATTCGTATTTTAACTCTATGATCACTTGGCAGAGAAGTAACTTCACATACAGGTGTTTAAAAAAAAAAAGAATTGACTTATGGACCAAGGATTTGAAAAAAAATAAAAATAAATAAATAAACATTGCCAGAGAAGAAAGTTTGAAAAAATTTTAAATTGTTTTCTTTTTCTCAGAATTTTTGTAGAATTCTAAATAAGCAGAGATGCTTATGGAAAACCATTAGATAAACTTTGATAGTTCTAACTCTGGAGAGACAGTTCTCAAGTCCTTGATTGAAAATGGGCCTGAAACTTGGAAGGCCAGTGACTTCCTGTGCGAAGTTCTGTGGCTGATCAGATTTTATGCAATAATAGTATCAGAGAATGGATTCAGGAAATACCTTAAAATCAAGGTCAAGTGGTTGAGTGAGGCATTGTGGCAGGAGACAGAAGGTACAAAGATAATGATCATTTAATCAGATCTTTATATTCTCAGGTTTAATAGGTCAGATCTGAAAAAAAAAAAAAAAAAAAAAAAAAAAAAAAAAAAAAAAAAAAAACATGGAAAGGAGACCAGAATAAATAAATGAACTGTGTCAATGGCTCTCAGCACACCGCCCAGCCCTGGTCACACAGAAGGTCCTTAATATCACATGGGAACAGATTGTTCCTACGGGAGCAATGTCCTAGGTGAGAGGCTCCGTGCTCTCTTTTTATTAACCCGCAGTGCAGAGTTGACAGAGAAGACTTCAGTGATCCCGAGGAAATGGGCAGCCAGACTGTAAACAATAGTCTATAGATAAAAAAGTCTTAATTTCACATTTTCCCAAATGTTGCCTCTTTGATTAAATTGAGGAGTAAAGGAGAAATAGACTGATTCCACTTGCAAAGCACACTGTGTGTACTGTTTCGGCGGGTGTGTTGACCGTAGCACACAGGCGTGGGCTTCCTCCAACACAAAACAAGCAAGACGTATTTCCAATAAGGAAACAAATCTGTTCATCAAAGAGGAACCCGGCAGCTACTATGCAGAGTGTTGCAGAGATTTTTCCATTCTCCTTCCTTGCGTGCATAATTCCCGCCTCAAAGTAAGAGAATTGAATGTCAGCCTTCTTAAATGTATTTTGTGTCAACTTCTGTGTACGGATTTATTTTGAGGCAAGAGGAGACAGAAAAAAACGTTAATTCCAGAATGGCTTTAAGTAAATATTAGAGAGGTGAGCTCTCACAGGCTTCCTAATATCTTTTGGCTAGTTGACATTTACAAACACTGAGCTGGCTAAGCCTTCTCCCTTAGCAATATTAAGGCTTTACCGTGTGTATGGGATGCGTGAAATGAAATACACCCTCTGAGAATAATGTAGAAAAGAGAGGACTGTAGCCACAGTAAGTAGAGTTCCTGGGACTGCATTTTCCACTACATGGAACGTCCTCTTAAAACATTACAGAGTGTCAAGTTGTCTGTTGTCTCAAATTTTTGGAAAAGTCACATGATTTTCACCCTCCTACTTTAAGGTCAACAAAATGACCTGTCTCCAGCACGAATATCAGTAAATTATTTGATGTTTAGTTATGTACAACAATAATGTAGTCGTTACATGTTATATGCCAGTGATTTTCCATACTAAATTTGCTTCTTACAATATTTTTAACTTTTAGACTTAAACATGTGCACTAATGCAATACATTTCCCAACATACCATATAATGCAGATAATGTCTATTGTTATTTCTTTCTCAATTTGAGGGTGCTTGAATGTTTCCATCATAGTCCTGACATTTCTGTAAGGTTTTTGATGACTTTTTCAAAGACCTTCAGGCCTGCATTCTATTTTTAGCATGTATGTGTTCAAAATATTTTTTTCTTCATTCATAGTTACAAGATATTTTCTCTCAAGTTATGCTGGTATTGTGCTAAATGTAAGAATGTTTGTATTATATTAACACTCTTGGAACACTAAAAAAAGCTCTCTTTTATTTTTATTCTTTATTAAGATCTAATTTAAGTGCTCATAAACCTGGTCCTCAAAAATATGCAGTCCAGTGACAATCTAGTGCATGCACAAAGTTATGATGAGAATAACAAAAATTCCCCAAAGATTTGTCACTTTGTAAACAGAGAAACAAGAAACAAACAAAATTAATTAATTTTTGATTATTCAAATTATGTTTGGTTCATCTCACCTAAAACCTGAGGCAATGATTCATTTAGTTTCTCTGTGTCAACCTGCAATTCCATATAGGTAGAATTATATAACAAATTATATTTGTTTGTCTAGCTTTTCTCAGTTAACATAATGCTTTCATAGTACACATATGTAATACATGTTAGATTTTTGATGATTTTTATGAGTAAATAATATTCCGTTTCTTGGTTATACTGTATTGACTATTTGTGTATCATTTAAAAGATTATACTTTTATCTTTTTTAACTATCTCTCTAAACACTTGTGCAGAGTGCTTTGCAAGTATTTGCTTTTAATTTTATTGGCTAGTACATAGGAATGGAAGTGTTTGGCTGTTTGTTAAACTCATGCAATTTTTAGGAAATATAAATTAATTTCCAATGTGGCTTCGTCATTTTATACCCAAGGCATGTAAGCTATGTGATCTTGTTGCATACTGTCATTTAATGCTGATTTTTGTCTTTTGTTCACCTCTCCTAGTGACTATATGATAGCATTTCTTTGTGGTCTTGATCTGTATTTTGCTAATTACTAAGATATTTGGACAACTTCTTTTCTACTTGCCTTCTTTTCTGGTGAGTGTCTGTTTATCTAACTTCCCTCCTGTAAATCTGAGCTAGCTCTTTCTATTATAGTTAAACAAGGGGAGCTCATTATCTCTTAATACAAGTCCTGTTCAAGATAAAAATCATATTTTACATTTTTCACTGTTCTGGTAATGTCTTCAGAAGCATGGAAAATTTAAGTACAATTTATCTCTTTCTTTCTTGTCCCTTGTATTTAGATATCATTTCTAATTAACCATGATCTAAATCAAGAGAAAGCCATTAATTCTTTAAGTATTTTCTTTTATAGGGTTTACACTTTTACATTTTACATCTGTACCACCACACCTTAGTTAACTTTGGATTAATTGATCAGAATCCAACTTCATTCCTCAGCATCAGTTCGATTATTAAATTTTCCTGTTTTTCTTTCACTATTACCCCCCCTCTATCTCTCTCTGCCTGTCTCTTTCTGTCTTTCTCTGTCTCTCTCTTTCTGTGTATCTCTCTCTGTCTTTCTGTCTCTGTCTCTCTGTGTGTCTGTGTATGTGTGCTCACACACATGTGCCTTTGATTTTTTTTATATAGCTGCATCTATTTCTTGACTACATGCTCATATTTTATCTTCTCTTCTCACAGAAATATTTTTATGTCTTCTTTACATTACAACCTGGAAAGACATTATTTTATTTTTTTCCACATTTCATGGGTTTTAAAAAAATAAGCTACAAAGTTAATGGACATGAAGAGAGATGAATGTGATAATTAATATGTTTGTAAGATGAGCAATAAATTCACTCAAGATGATATTGTAAACATTTAAGTTAGCAGAGATGTACATGCAAATGTATTTAAAGAGACAGATAACAGAAACACTCACAAAGCCACAGTCACATGCACAAATGCCATTACAAGTTGGGAACCTGTTAATATTTCATTTTATCTGGATAACTTATTTGGCCAGTAATGGAACAGACTCTAGTCCTTGGAATGGAAATTTTGTCAACCACATGTTTTAGTAAAAGAAAATTGATTTTTATATTAGTATATACTGCACTGTTTTTTTGGTGAAAATTATAAATAATAACATCTCTGTTTAGTTGAAGTGATATTCTGTTAGGTGATGAATCAGTACAATTAAAATTTGTAAATTTTTTTATGACCTGATGTTTTATAATACTCACAAGAATGACAACATTCAATTTTCCATATGTACTATGACAGTTTGTATGTATTTTTGTTGTTTGCTTTAATCAAATGCCTACTTTTGTGAGGATGTGACACAAGCTAGCCATTGCTCACACTAGGCTCACACAGGACTGGATCTGTGTGTCAACAATCTCTCATGAAAGTGAAGGGTCTTAGGAAGATGTGTCTTTCAGTAATGTGAGAAGGTGAATCATGAACTTCTGTTATTTCCTCATTGATGAACTTATCAGTATCCAGTGAATAACCTCCAGCCATAGTTATACAGAGAAGCACAGATACACTCTGTGAGCCTCATGACAGAGTCAATTAGCCATGAAATTTGAAGGGAAGAGGTCAGCTGGGAGTATAGAACAGAGAAACAAAGTGGAGGTGAGAACACTTGTAATATATTATGTACATGTGTGACACTATTAAAGTATAGTTTAATTTAATTAGGAAATTCTTAAGTGAAAATTCTATTCCTAAAAAAATCCATATTTTAATGTTTCAATATGAAAATTAATACAGAGCCAATATTTTGCTATGAATAATTAACAATGATTTTATAAAACACCCATAATATAACTTTGAGGAAAAAGAATAAAAACTCTTTTGTATACTTACTATATGTTTATTCTGGAGCCAGGCTACTTTAACAGATTTTATGTCACTACATGTTGAAATAAAATTTGTATAGATATAAATCAAAGCTTGCTAAAGGTAGACATTTAATTTTGTAGACTTATTGAAATCCAATATAGAGATATGTCTACATAAAATCATGGAATCAAATATTCAGGAGAAATACTTTTTTTCACAGTACTCTGAAGTCAGTGGGTAAAACCACAAGAAATAAGTGCACTGAATTTAAAAATTGATTTGTTAACTTTATTCCCTTAGGTGGATATTATGGATATGCTTAGAATATGTAAGCTCCATGGAGTTACATTTAAAGTACTGCTATATATAAGCATAATGCAATTCATTTTTTAGGGATTTTTCCTTTGGGGGATAAAAATTATTAATGTAGCTCTCAGGAGCTCCCTCTCTGTATTTGCTAATCTGGCTGCTGGCTCTGCTTGCTCTGTTTCCCATTTGCTGTTCCCTGAAAGGGCACTACTCTTGGCTGGCAGGTGATTTGCTCTTCAGTGTTTCCTTAACAGTAGAAAGATAAGAAAAAGATCGTGAATAGAAAGGTATGAAGAGCTGGAATGTGGATCAAAATGATGCATTTGAATCAGTTATAGAGTTTTCTTCTAAAATGAATGTGAGTAGTTAGTGACTGATAATAAGGTTGGGTAGGGGGCCTTAAGCCATGAGGAACTGGGTAAAGGGCAGAGAAAACAGAACAACTGATTTCTTTGGACTATTTCCTCCTCTACAGTAAAGGAACACAAATAAACTTCAGACATTTCAAAGTCACATTTTTATTATATATTTATTTTACTACGGAAAGATGAGCATTGAAGTTTACTAGATACATGATGTTAATGAACAGTCTCCAAAAGTCAGTTTAGAATCTGGCTTTAACTTGATATTCATTCTTATCTAAGTGTCTGAATTGCTTTTCTGTTCTTGAGATAAAGCAGCATTACCAATGCAATTTATATAAGAAAGAGTTAATTTTGGGCTTACAGTTCCAAAGGGGTAGCATCCATGATGCTAGAATGGAGTCAGCAGGCAGCTAAAAGCAACATCTGAGATCTCACAAATGGAACTACCAGTAGGAGGTAGAGAACTAAAAGAAAGCACAAAGCTCCTGAAATTTTAAAAGCACCTACTAGTCACAGCCATTACCCCAAAAGGCCACAACTCCTAATCCTTCACGAACAGTTCCACCAACTGGAGACTAAGTATTCAGATGTAAGAGGTTATTGGTTCCTATTCAAACCAGAGCAATAAGTATATCCATGATGTAACTAATAGGTAAGTTATAGAGTTCATACTGATGTCATAATCTAATTTTGTCAGTTATTAATATAAGCTAATCTAGGAAGGTTTGGGCATCTAAAACATACTTCCTTATATCTGTAAATGCAAAAAGAATTAACTAGTGTTAAGGTATTTTTTTGAGTATCATTTGTTGTAATTTATATAAAGTTGCTCATAAGTAAGTAGCCTATATTTCTACAAAATTAGCACTATTAAAAAAGCACGAGGTTTTTGGTTTTAGTAAATCATTATTTTGAAACTTCAAGTTCCAATTAATCTTAGTATGTCAGCCAAAATGCCTTGAAACATTTGTAAACAGGAGATTGCTATTGCTCAGAGCTATGCAATGGTGCAGTCAAAGATTGTAAAACTGTCCTTAGAACTGTCTTCTGAGAGTTCGCTTGCTTGGTCAGAACTGGTGCCTATATTGTTGCTCATATAAGATTGGTGAAGAAGCTTTAAACTTCTCTTTCATAAGGTAATTTCTCTCCCCTTGGAAGTGATCAAGTACCTTCTAATGGTCTTACCTACTAATATTATTGCAATGTATGTTTTTTAAAATATATGAATCATGTAAATACTAGCATTCATATATAAGCATTCATACTATGAAACAATATCTTAGGTAAACTGAAAAAGAACACACACACATTATATATATATATATATAATATATATATATATATATATATATATATATATATATATATATATATATATATATATATATATATATGGAAAGGGGGGTTGGGAGAGAGAAATCATCAATAGGTAAATCATTAAAGAGCACTAGAATTAGAATTGGGCGTAATTTATAAAAAATCAAATATTGGACTTTAAACAAAACATAATATGTGTTTTATGGATAATTTCTTAAAATACAATTGTGATAAAATCATATTATTTTGACTTGAAATCTTTGAAAGTCCTCATCCCTTGTTAATCATGGTTTGGGGGGAGAACAAAACTTGAAGTTATGAAGAGAAACTGATAATGTCTAACATAGCTTTTAAAAGAGTGGGTTAATTTTTTCCAGCATCTGGAGTATAAAATGTAAATGTTCCCTTTGGAATTCTCACTGTGTTACCTTCTTCAAGAAAAGGGCATTCTGCTAATCATGAGTATTACCTGGAGCTTCATGTGCAGGTGCCACACGTGGCTGGCCCTCTTCCAAAGGCACAGGTGCTTGACATCCGTCCTTCCCAACCATTACGTACAATGGGACCTTAAGTTCTTTCAGAATGGCTCTTCGATGACTTTATCATAATTTAAAAAAAAATTACAGTTGCAGGCTCTCAGAATTTTTTTGTGTCATTCATTCTTACTGTGTTCCATGTTTACCTTAACTAGACATGGCATTCTGGCTTTACAGCTCTTGTGTTCATAATTATCATTGGCACAATTCTTTATTAAAACATTATTACTCCTACACATCCTCTTATCACAAATCTTGGGACCTTCAGTAACCGTTCATATTGCATTTTAAAATTCCACAGGTCTTCTCTCCTTTTTGATGACTCCTTATTCTTCCAATGCTCTAATATTTAAAAAAATCTGTTCACATATATTCTAATCTCATACATTGTAATATGATTTTATCTATTTATGTTTTTAAACTTCTCAGCTTTTTTTATAGTCTCAGCTATTTATCAAAAAATCATAAGTATCTCAAATGCTTTACGATATGCAATTCCAGAATCCCATTTAAAATGGTCCATTGCCAAACCAAAAACTGTATCCCTTCAAAAGTGGCCATCACAGACATAGAAATAAAGCTTGTTATATTGTTCTTCCTCCGGGCTGTATGACATTGTGATATTTCATTAATTAAGATTGAAGCCGAATGGCCAGAAGATTGATAAGATTCAGGGAGTGTATAAAAAAATCTCCCCAGGCAGAGAAGAATAAATCTCATTCAGACTGAATCATGGTTATGCATTGATTTAACTTTCCAGAACATAATACACTGTAGATGACATATTTTAATGTACTATCAATTTCTTTTGTAATTTTTCTCAATTTACCCATTAGGTAAAGCACTACTGGGTCTATATTGTAGTTTAATCAATATTCGAAATGAAGATATTTTGTGGTAAGCAAGACTGACTGGGGCCATTTTCATGATTTTTTAAGAAACTTACTCTTACCTTCTGATAAACAAAAAAGATTATATAATTTTATACAAAAAAGAGTGGAAGTTTTTAAACATTCAATTTTCTTTTATACTTCCCCCAAGTTCAAGTTATTATAGTTATTCAAATTATATATTATAGATATCAAATTTATCCTCAAAAGTTGATCCAGAAACAAAATATTTAAAAACACATACAAATAATTTCAAAGTGTTATTGAATCATTTTATTTTTACATCATTTATTATCAAACAGTATAGTGGTGTTTGAACGTAGGGAACCAGGTGGTGATTAGATTTCTAGGTCACTACCCTCATAAATGGGACTAGCATTTAATAATCCCCCCATCTAAAAACAAAATATAACAAAACAAAACCCTCTCCTGTTTACTTAACTTCTCTCAACTATTGGAGGAAACATGATGAGAACGACGAGAACCAGCTGCCTCTACCCACATATGATTTCACACTAATTCCCTTGTACCACATTCAGAAAGCACATCCCTAATCTTGGCATCAGATGGTTCAAAGGTTTTACAACAACCCCCCTAGCTTCTTTTATGAAGGAATTCCTTAACAATTGGAAACATGTTTTAGGTAAACATAAATAGAAAGTATCAAAATTCAAATGTCCTCTGTAACTCAAAAGTTGAGTAGAGGGTACCAAATATGCAACCTATTTTGTCTTGTGAAGATCAAACCGCTAGGACTTAATTAGGTCCCTAATCTTATCCTCACTAAAGGACTCAAACCAGAGCTGATTAAAGAAACCCTACACTCACCAAGTTACTGTTCCAGTAGCCTAATTCCTGG
The DNA here is from genome assembly GCF_963924665.1 of Micromys minutus. Taxonomy (NCBI): domain Eukaryota; kingdom Metazoa; phylum Chordata; class Mammalia; order Rodentia; family Muridae; genus Micromys; species Micromys minutus. The sequence goes on from NC_137974.1 coordinate 40,914,320, forward strand.
CTACTTTGTGAAAGATCTCTTTATATACACATAGTGCTTAGGAACAGATATTTTCAATGACTTCTGACTGACCAAAATTTTAGTGTCAGGCTTGGTCAGGGTTTCCATTCTTGCACAAAATATCGTGACCAAGAACCAAGTTGGAGACCAATGGGTTTACTGAGCTTATACTTCCACATTGCTGTTCATCACCAAAAGACTGGAACTCAAGCAGGTCAGGAAGCAGAAGCTGTTGCAGAGGCCATGGAGGAATGTTACTAACTGGCTTACTTCCCCTGTCTTGTTCAGCTTGCTTTCTTATAGAACCCAAGAGTACCAGCCTAGGTATGGCACCATCCACAATGGGCTGGCCCTCCCCACTTGATCACTAATTGAGAAAATGTCTTAGATCTGGATCTCATGGAGGCATTTCCTCAAGGGAGGCTCGTTTCTCTGAGATAAATCTAGCTTGTGTCAAGTTGACACCTAAAACCAACCAGTACAAATTCTGACACACTCTTCTGCCTCTCTGGGCATCTGTGTGTATATACTGCATATAAATTCATACAGGCATACAATCCCACAGAGAAATAATACAATAATTTTAGAAAAGAATATACACCACAATTTTCTTGGCCACTTGCTGTGCTCTGAGAACATAATCAGAGGGTCTGTCTAGCAAGTACTCCCTCCTCCGGAGATTACATGACCCCTTGACCACGGACTTACACACCTCCTGAACTAGAATACATTAATGTGCTACTGATACTGTTTATCTATGTGTTTTATAATTTGATTTCAAGCTTATCAAATTATGATGATATGAATTACTTGTCTTGTTTCTATAACCAAAATACCTCCAGGAAACAATTTAAAAGAAAAAGGCTGGACTTATTCCATAAAGTGGCTACATTGAACTATAGAATGGTAAATTCTAACCTCAATACTGTTGTTCATATTTCTCCTCAAACCATGGAGAATTCTGAAATTTAAGATTGCACTTGGTAAATTAACGATTCAGGCAACAGTTCATTCTCAATTAAATGTCTAAATACACATTAATATTCATTTAAATCTATGTAAAACAAATTTTGAAGGCTGTCACTTATTGTTCAGAAATTATTTTGTACATTTGAATATTATTTATAAACTTTGAGTAATTTTCAAAATTTTTGATTTCTGAAGTATAATATACCATGTTTAATAATATCCCTCATGTAATTTAAATGTTATTTGTTTATTCACTTTAAAATACAATATCAGCCTTCCCCCCACCCAGTACCCTATCATGCAAGTTTTTCTCTACAGATTAAATCATGACAGGACTGGGCATACCCTTTTCCACCGAGACAAGACAGGGAGTCCATTTAGGGTCATGGGATCCACAGAAGACAGGCAGGTAACAGGCCCAGGAACACCCCTGCTTCAGACACTCATATAAAGAAAAAGCTCCTCATATGTTACATATGTGCAGGACACCTAGGTCAATAGTACATCTTTATAATATGTCATATGCTTGTGTTATGTATGTAATGTTATATTGTAAAAATATCATATATGGAATGATATTCTTTTTTTAATTGAACAACTTTATTTTAAAAAACAAAGATAAATGAACATATTATAAAAGCATTTTTGCATAAAATATATGAATACATTTTTGTCAGTACTTGATTTTTATAGGATTTATAGTATGCATTAAAATCATACTAGTTACAATGAGAATAAAGTACATGTAAAACAAGATGTCACCTGGAAATAGTCAAAGTTTTCTTGGTGGTTAAAAATTAAGCATAATGGTTTTTCATTTTCTTTTTGTTTTGTTTTTTTATTATTTGGCCTTTGTTCTTGTTGAACTTTATATAGTCTGTGAGTTGTTTCTGCGGTGTTGAGAGCTTTCTGGGGTTAGTATCCAATTATCACTGATTGCATATTATGTCTGTTCTTTTGTGACTGGGTTACCTCACTCAGGATGATATTCTCTGGGTGCCTCTTTTTTCTTATGAATTGCATAAAGTCATTGTTTCTGATAGCTGTGTAAATATACCAAAATTTTTTGTATCCATTCATCTACTGAAGGATATTTGGGTTCTTTCCAGCTTCAGGCTATTATAAATAGTGCTGCTATGAATATTGAGGTGCATGTATCTTTGTTGTATGTTGGAGTTTCAATGGGGTATATGCCTAGAAGTGGAATAACTGGGTCTTCAGGTAGTATCATACCTAATTTTCTGAGGAACCCCCAGACTGATTTCCAGAGTGGTTGTACCAGTTTACAACCCCACCAACAGTGGAGAAGTGTTCCCCTTTCTCCACATCCTTAGCAGCATCTGCTGTCATCTGAATATTTGAACTTAGCCATTCTGACTGGTGTGAGGTGGAACTTAAGGGTTGTTTTGATTTGCATTTCCCTGATGCCTAATTATGTCGAGCACTTCCTTAGATGCTTCTCAGCCATTCCATATTCCTCAACTGAGAAATTTTGTTTAGCTCTGTATCCCATTTTTTAGTAGGGTTGTTTGATTTTCTGGTGTCTAGCTTCTTGAGTTCTTTGTATACCTTGAATATTAGACCTCTATGTGATATGGGGTTGGTAAAGATCTTTTCCCACTCTGTTGGCTGCCATTTTGTTTTCATGAAAGTGTCCTTAGGCTTACAGAAACTTTGCAGTCTCATTAAGTTCCATTTGCCAATATTTGACCTTAGAGCACAAGCCATTGGTGTTCTGTTCAGGAAATTTTCTCCTGTGCCTATGGGTTCTAAGGTTTTTCCTACTTTCTCTTCTATTAATTTCAGTGTACTTGGTTTAATGAGGAGATCTTTGATCAACTTGCACTTGAGATTTGTAGAAGGAGAGAAGAAAAGGGTCTATTTTCATTCTTCTGCATGCTGAGTGCCAGTTGGACCAACACCATTTGTTGAATAGGCTGTCCTTTATACATTGAATATTTGCAGGTGCTTTGTCAAAAATCAGGTGAACATATATGTGAAGGCTCATTTCTGGATCTTCTATTCTATTCCATTGTTCCATGTGCACATCTCTGTACAAGTACCATGCAGTTTTTAGCACAATTGTCTTGTAATATAGCTTGGAGTCACAGATAGTGATTCCCACAGATGTATTCTTGTTGTTGAGGATGGATTTCGCTATTCTAGGTCTTTTGTTATTCCAGATGAAATTGCACATTGCTCTTTCCAACTCTATGAAGAACTGGGTTGGAATTTTGATTAGGATTGCATTGACTCTGTAGATTGCTTTTGGTAAGATGGCCATTTTTTTAATGTTGATGCTTCCTATCCATGAGCATGGAAGATGTTTCCATTTTCTGAGATTTTCCTTGATTTCTTTCTTTAGGGATTTGAAGTTCTTTTTATACAGATCCTTCATTTGCTGAGTTAGATCACACCAAGGTATTTCATATTGTTTGTGACTATTGTGAAGGGTATCTTTTCCCTAATTTCTTTCTCCACATGTTTGTTCTCTGAGTAGAGGAAGGCCACTGATTTGTTTGAGTTAATTTTTATCCATCCACTTTGCTGAACTTGTTTCTCAGCTATGTAAGTTCTCTGGTGGAATTTTTGAGGTCATGTACATGCACTATCACGTCATCTGCAAACAGTGATGTTTTTACTTCTTCCTTTCCAATTTGTATCCCTTTGATTTTCTTTTGCTGTCTAATTGCTCTGGCCAGGAATCCCAGTACTATGTTGAATAAGTAGGGGGAAATTGGGCAACCTTGTTCAGTCCCTGTGTTTAACAGGATTGCTTCAAGTTTCTCACCATTAAGTTTGATGTTGGCTATTGCTTTGCTGTATATTGCTTTTATTATGTTTAAGTATGGGCCTTGGATTCCTGTTGTTTCCAAGTATTTTAACATGAGGAGGTGCTGAATTTTGTCAAATGTTTTCTCAGCATCTAGTGAGATGATCATGTGGTTTCTTTTTTCTTTCAGTTTCTTTATTTGGTGGATTACGTTGATGAATTTTCACATATTAAACCATCCCTGTATCCCAGGGATGAAGCCTACTTGATCATGGTGAATGATCATTTTGACGTGTTCTTGGATTCGGTTTGCAAAGATTTTTTTGAGCATTTTGCATCAATGTTCATAAGTGAGATTGGTCTGAAGTTCTCTTTTCTTGTAGGGTTTTTGTGTGGTTTAGGAGCAAGTGTTATTATGGCCTTGAAAAATGAGTTAGGTAATGTTCCATCTTACTCTATTTTGTGCAATAGTTTGGAGAGTATTGGTATTATGTCATCAATAAATGCCTGATAGAATTCTACACTGAACCCATCTGGACCTGGGCATTTTTTTGGGGAGGCTTTTGATAACTGCTTCTATTCTTTATGTGTTATAGGATTATTTAGATGGTTTACATGGTCCTGGTTTAACTTTAGTATCTGGTATCTGTCTAGTAATTCAACCAATTTCTCCAGATTTTACAGATTTGTTGAGTATAGGCTTTTGTAGTAGGATCTGATAATTTCTTCAATTTTCTCAGTGTCAGTTATTATTTCTCCAACTTCTTTTCTGATTTTTTTTTAATTTGGATACTCCCTCTTTGCCCTGTAGTTAGTCTGGCTAGGGGTTTATCAATCATGTTAATTTTCTCAAAGAACTAGCTCTTGGTTTTGTTGATTTTTTTCAGTGCTTCTTTTTGTTTCTATTTGGTCAATTTTTGCTCAGTGTTTGAGTATTTCTTGCTGTCTACTCTTCTTGGGTGTATATGCTTCCTTTTGTTCTAGAGCTTTCTACTGTGCTATCAAGTTTCTAGTGTATGCTCTTTCCTGTTTCTTTTTGGAAGCACTCAGGGCTCTGGGTTTTCCTCTCAGTGCTGCTTTCATTGAATCCCATTGTTTGGGTATTCTGTGTTTTCATTTTCATTAAATTCTAGAAAATTCTTAATTTCATTATTTATTTCTTTTTTGACCATTCTATGGTTTAATGGAGCATTGTTTAGTTTTCATGTGCATATGGGCTTTTTATTTTCTTTGTTGTTATTAAAGTCTTAGACCATTGTGATCTGACCGGATGGATAGAAGTATTTCAATCTTCTCTTATCTATTGAGGCTTGTTCTGTGACACATTATATGGTCAATTTTGGAGAAGGTGCTGTGAGGTGCTGAGAAGGTGTATTCTTTTCTTTTATGATGAAATGTTCTGTAGGTGTCTATCAATTCATAACCTCTGCTAGTTTCCCTGCATCCTTGTTCAGTTTCTGGTTCCATGATCTGTCCAATGATGAGAGTGGGGTGTTAATGTTTCTCACTATTATTGTGTGTAGTATAATGTATTTTTTGAACTTTAGTAGGGTTTCTTTTATTAATATGTGTGTTCTTGTGTTTGGAGCATAAATGTTTTTTTTCTCATTTTTTTGAACATCTTTATTTTAAAAAACAAAGATAAACATACAAATTTTAAGCATTTTTGCATAAAAGTATACAAATACATTTTTGTCAGTGCTTGGCTTCTTTTTTTCCAAAGGTTTGATAGTGTGCATTAAGGTCTTACTAGTTACAATGAGCATAAAGTACATGTAAAAAAGGATGTACCCCAGAATTAGTCAAAGTTTTCTTGGTGTGTAAGGATTGAGCATAATGTTTTTCTTTTCTTTCTTTTTTTTTTTCTTGAACTTCACACACTCTGTGAGTTGTTTCTTGGGTCTTCAGAGCTTTCTGTGGTTAGTATCCCATTATGAGTGACTACATATTATGTCTTTTCTTTTGTGACTGGGTTATCTCACTCAGGATGATATTCTCTATATGCAGCCATTTTCTTTAGAATTTAGTGAGGTCATTGTTTCTGATAGCTGAGTAGTACTGCACCAGAGAACTCCTACAACTGATTAACAAGTTCAGCAAAGTCACTGGAGCATAAATGTTAAGGATTGAGATTCCTCCTGAAAAATTCTTAACAGTATTTTAAAAATCCAAATGGTCTTTTACATTTCAATCCCCATTGTTAAGTGTAATAATCACACCTAGTCATGTTTGCATTGAACTTAAAACTTATCCATAAAAATTATGTCATAGAGGATATAATACCAGGGGAGCGGAGGGATCTCTGCAGAGCACACACGGAAAGTGCACCCCCTGCCTTGCACTGCCCTGCCTTGCCTGATCCAGTGACCTGGAACAGAAAATTAGAACTTCTGTTTCCACCTGGCAGCGACTTCAGGATGCAGAGTGGAGCCTGGCCCATCTTCCACCCGAAAAGACGGCTCATAGAGGCTGAGCAAATGGTGGGTGTGAGACCTGGGCTGCCTGGGAGCAGAGAGATCTCTGCGGAGCGCACACGGAAAGTGCACCCCCGGCCTTGCCCTGCCCTGCCTTGCCTGATGCAGCGAACAGGAACAGAAATTTAGAACTTCTGTTCCCACCCGACAACTCTGAGGCATAGAACAGGGCTCGGCCCATCTGACACCTGGACCAGTGGAGATCCAGGGACACAGACCAGATACAAGGGAAAGGCAAGAATATATCATTGACAACAAAATGGCAAATGGAAAGCGAAAGAGTATATCCCAAGGAAACCAAGACAATCTAGCAACACCAGAACCCAGCTCTCCCATAACAGCAAACACCGGAATTCCAAAAACTCCAGAAAAAGAAGACACAGACCTGAAATCATACCTCAAGACGATTATAGACATACTTAAACAAGGAAGGGAGGCAAAGCAAAAAGATTCAGAAGCTTTTAAAGAAGAAACAAGAAAAACACTCAAAGAAATCAAAGAAAGAGAAAAACAGAACCAAAGAAATAAAGGAATGGAAGAGGGAAATTAAAACGGAAATTGACACAATAAAGAAAACGCTAAAAGAGATAACCCTAGAGGCAAAACACCAAAAAAAGAAATCAGGAGTCACAGAAGCAAGCATTTCCAATAGATTACAAGAGATCGAAGAGAGAATCTCGGGGGCAGAAGACAACATTGCAAACATAGACAAAACAGCCAGAGAAGATGCAAAAAACAAAAAAGCTTCTAACCCAAAATGTCCAGGAAATCCAAGACACACTGAGAAGACCGAACCTAAGGATAATAGGAATAGAAGAGGGAGAAGAGTATCAACTAAGAGGCACAGTAAATATCTTCAACAAAATCATAGAAGAAAACTTCCCTACCCTCAAGAATGATATGACCACGAGCATAAAAGAAGCCTTCAGAACTCCAAATAGGTTGGACCAGAAAAGAAATACCTCCAGACACATAATAGTAAAAACATCAAGTGCCCAAAGCAAAGAAAGAATACTAAAAGCAGTAAGGGAAAAAGGTCAGGTAACATATGAAGGTAGGCCAATCAGACTCACAGCAGATTTCACAAAAGAGACTATGAAAGCTAGAAGAGCCTGGACAGATATCATGCAGACCCTAAGAGAGCACAAGTGCCAGCTCAAGGTGCTATACCCAGCAAAACTATCAATCACCATCGATGGAGAGATGAAGGTATTTCAAGACAAATCTAAATTTACACAATATCTGACCACAAACCCTGCACTACAACGAATTATAGGTGGAAAACCCAATACAATGAGGGAAAATACAGCCTAGTAAAAACAAGAAAACTCCTAAACAAGAAAACTAAAAGAAGAAAAAAACACAGACACAACTCAACCCACAAAAGCAATAATGGTAGGAAACAGAAACAACTATTCCTTGATATCTATTAACATAAATTGACTCAACTCCCCAATAAAGAGACATAGACTATCAGACAGAATACATAAACAAAATCCAGCCATTTGCTGCATACAGGAAACTAATCTCAGTGACAGAGACAGACACTATATCAGAGTTAATGGGTGGGAAAAAACTTCCAAGCAAACAGCTCCAAGAAGCAAGCTGGAGTGGCTATTCTAATATCGAAAAAAGTAAATTTCCAAACAAAAGTTATCAAAAAAGATAAGGAAGGACACTTTTTACTCATTACCAGAAAAACCTGTCAGGAGGAACTCTCAATCCTTAACATATATGCTCCAAATAAAAAAGCACCCACATACATAAAAGAAACCCTACTAAAGCTCAAAAAATTCATTTCACCCCACAAAATAATAGTGGGAGACTTTAATACCCCACTCTCAACAATGGACCGATCATGGAAACAGAAACTGAACAAGGACACTGCAAAACTAGCAGATGAACCAACTAGAATTAATAGATATATACAGAACATATTATCCTAAAGTAAAAGAATACACCTTCTTCTTACTACCCCATGGCACCTTCTCGAAAATTGACCACATAATTAGACACTGAACGAACCTCCATCGATATAAGAATATCGAAATATTCCCAGGCATCCTCTCAGATCACCATGGTCTACAGCTGGTCTTTAACAACAACAAAGACAACAAAAAGCTCACATACACATGGAAACTAAACAACGCTCTGTTAAATGATAGCAGGGTCAAAGAATAAATAAAGAAAGAAATTAAGAATTTTGTAGAATTCAACACAAACGAAAACACAACATACCCAAACCTATGGGATGCAATGAAAGCAGTATTGAGAGGAAAACTCATAGCCCTTAGTGCTTCCAAAAAGAAACTTGAGAGAGCTTACATCAGCAACCTGACAGCCCATCTAAAACCACTAGAACAAAAGGAAGGAGATATACCCAAAAAGAGTAGATGGCAAGAAATAATCAACATTAGGGCAGAAATAGACCATATAGAAACAAAAAGAACCATTGAAAAAATCAACAAAACAAAGAGTTGGTTCTTTGAGAAAATCAACAAGATTGATAAACCCCTAGCCAGACTAACTAGAGGGCAAAGAGAGAGTATCCAAATTAACAAAATCAGAAAGGAAAGTAGGGACATAAAAACTGAAACTGAGGAAATCCAAGAAATCATCAGATCCTACTACAAAAGCTTATACTCCACAAAATTGGAAAATCTGGAGGAAATGGATGAATTCCTAAACAGATACAAGATCACGAAGTTAAACCAGGACCAAGTAAACCATCTAAATAACCCTATAACACCTAAAGAAATAGAAGAAGTCATCAAAAGCCTCCCAACCAAAAAAAGCCCAGGTCTAGACAGGTTCAGTGCAGAATTTTATCAGACATTTAATGGGGATATAACACCAATACTCTTCAAACTATTTCAAAAGATAGAATCCGATGGAATATTACCCAACTCATTTTTTGAGGCTGCAATAACCTTCGTACCTAAACCACACAAAGACCCTACAAGGAAAGAGAACTTCAGACCAATCTCACTTGTGAACATTGATGTAAAAATACTCAACAAAATCCTTGCAAACCGAATCTAAGAACACATCAAAACGATCATTCATCATGACCAAGTAGGCTTCATCCCTGGGATGCAGGGATGGTTTAACATAATGAAATCCATTAATGTAATCCACCATATAAACAAACTCAAAGATCAAAATCACATGGTCATCTCACTAGACGCTGAGAAAGCATTCGACAAAATCCAACACCCCTACATGTTAAAAGTCCTGGAAAGAACAGGAATCCAAGGTCCATAGTTAAACATAATAAAAGCAATATACAGCAAACCAACAGCCAACATCAAACTTAATATTGAGAAACTTGAAGCAATCCCACTAAAATCAGGGACTCGAAAAGGCTGCCCACTCTCCCCCTACGTATTCAACATAGTATTGGAAGTCCTGGCTGGAGCAATAACACAGCAAAAGGAGATAAAGGGGATTCGAATCGGAAAGGAAGAGATAAAAACTTCACTCTTTGCCGATGACATGATAGTGTACTTGAGTGACCCCAAACATTCCACTAGAGAACTCCTACATCTGGTAAACAAGTTCAGCAAAGTGGCTGGATACAAAATTAACTCAAACAAATCAGTAGCCTTCCTATACTCAAAGGACAAACATATGGAGAAAGAAATTAGGGAAAAGGTACCCTTCACAATCATCACAAAAACTATGAAAACCTTGGCGTGACTCTAACTAAGCAAGCAAACACCTGTATGACAAGAACTTCACACCTCTAAAGAAAGAAATTGAGGAGGATCTCAGAAAATGGAAAGATCTCCCATGCTCATGGATTGGAAAGATCAACATCTTAAAAATAGCCATCCTACCAAAAGCAATCTACAGATTCAATGCAATCCCCATCAAAATTCCAACCCAGGTCTTCATGGAATTGGAAAGATCAATGTGCAATTTCATAAGGAATAACAAAAGACCTAGAATAGTGAAATCCATCCTCAACAACAGAAAAACATCTGCGGGAATCACTATCCCTGACCTCAAGCTATATTACAAGGCAATTGTGCTGAAAACTGCATGGTACTGGTACAGAAATAGGCATGTGGATCAATGGAATAGAATAGAAGATCCAGAAATGAGCCCTCATGTATATGGTCACCTGATTTTTGACAAAGGAGCAGTAAACATTCAATGGAAAAAGGACAGCCTATTCAACAAATGGTGCTGGTCCTACTGGCACTCAGCATGCAAAAGAATGAAAATAGACCCTTTCTTATCTCCTTGTACAAAGCTCAAGTGTAAGTGGATCAAAGATCTCCACATTAAATCAGAACATCGAATGGCTGAGAAACATCTAAGGGAGTGCTCTAAATCCTTAGCCATCAGGGAAATGCAAATCAAAAGAACCCTGAGATTCCACCTCACACCAGTCAGATTGGCCAAGATCCAAAACTCAGATGACAACAGATGCTGGTGAGGCTGCGGAGAAAGAGGAACACTTCTCCACTGTTGGTGGGGTTGCAAGCTAATACAACCACTCTGGAAATCTGTCTGGCGATACCTCAGAAAATTGGATATAGTACTACCTGAAGACCCAGCTATTCTACTGCTGGGCATATACCCCAGAGACACTTTAATACACAACAAAGATATATGCACCACAATGTTCATAGCGGCTCTATTTATAATAGCCAGAAGCTGGAAGGAACCTAGATGTCCTTCAGAAGATGAATGGATACAAAAATTGTGGTACATCTACACAATGGAATACTACTCAGCCACCAGAAAGAAGGACTTACCAAATTCTTATGAAAATGGCTGCATCTAGAGAATATCATCCTGAGTGAGATAACCCAGTCACAATAGAACAGACATAATATGCATTCACTGATAGTGGGATGCTAACCCCAGAGGCTTGCAGTTCCCCAGAAACAACTCACCGACTGTATGAAGTCCAAGAAATAAAGAAAACAAAACAAAACAAAAAAATATTTACAAAACAAGAAAACTTTAACTATTTCCATGTTACATTTTGTTTTACATGTACTTTAGCTCATTGCAACTATTAAGTTTTCAAGGCATACAATCAAACCTTGAAAAAAATCAAGTACTGACTAAAAAATATATTCATATATTTTTATGTATAAATTATGCTTAAATCTGAAAAAAATAATGACAAAATGTATAATTTTAAGCAAAAAATGTTTAACATCTGTACATTTATCCTTGTTTTGTAAAATAAAGTCACTTAAAAAAAATGAAAAAAAAAAAAAAGAAACTTAGCTGCTTTCTTAGGTAAGTTCTTGCTTTCCTTGACTTCTATAGCTTCTTAGGTTAAATATATGATACTGTTTCAGTCCCTGTTGCCTCTGAACTATTTGGAGTTTTAAGAAGTTGAGCCTAAATGCAATAATATACTGTTAGCTCTAAGACAAGTTTGATAAATCTACCATGAATAACGCAAAATATTTCCTACAAAGTCATATATGGAGTCATGGTGCATTTTGTCAATTTCTTGAGTAAATACATAAGTTCCCAACTCATGAATCAGTCAAGTTTTCTGACTCCCACAGTAGAAACAGAAATTATGAAAACAGTTATGTTCCTGCTCATCATAAATCAGGGATCCAATTCCATTCTGCTTAGAAAATGCCATTTAAATTGCTTCCATTCCAAATATGTGCAAGAAGACAAGAGCTAATGTGTGTCTGTCCTTTTAAGATAGCAGCTGATTGGCTTTCATTAATGGCCAATAGCCTGCATGATTAAATGTACCTAAGCAAATGCAACTGAAGTCTTTATCTAGCTATCTACATATCTGAACACAACCAAAGGTGAATGCTGTTGTCTATACATTAACTCTGACGTTTATGAGAATTTGCCAGCATTGCTGCTATTTATCTTTCAAATGGTGGTCAATGAACCACATCTCTTTCCCAAAAGTCAATTATGGCGTGAGGAAAGGATGTAATATGCTTTCCCCACATCTCTCAAGTACTGATGCTTTCTTACTTTCCTGCCTGATGACTTAGTGCTACCTTTCTAAAATCAAACAGATGATGAATTGTGTCCTAGAGAAATTGATGGACCTTTTATATGTGGTAACAAAAGAAAATCTTGATGCTAGAAGGCTGTACTTTAAGTTAAAATACTTTTGATCTACCTGGATGAAGAAAAGGTTGAGGGACTAAACTCCCAACTTGTAAAATTGCCTAACTCTGCAAAGCTAGAGCATTACTGGACAGCTTTCCACCTGATATTTAAACCTATAAAAATAGCCATGGAGTTGAAATCACATAAAATAATAGTTTCATTTTCATCATTTCCTAGGTTGATGTGCATTTCATCTATCACATTATGAAAATGGGAATTGTTATATGTCACACTACTTACATAAAATTGTTCTCTTGGACAATTTTAATGCATTTTTTTATATTTTGCTAAGAAATGTATAGTATTTGTATTTATCAAATAATTGTTCACATTATTTGTTGTGAATATTAATGAGACTTGGGGTTTAAAATTAGTATAATTCAATTTTGTCTTTAGTCATAGATTTTGGTCCAAATACTTCTTGTGGAGTAAGTCTCATATACAACCAGAAAGTAGTTGGCTACCCCATAAATTCTATGCAGATATTGCACCAATAGATAAGGTTAATACTACTGCATGCAGGGTCAAGTACTGAGAAAAACTATTCTTCTTCAGTACTCTCCTATTTCCAGATTGTTTCATTTTCTTTATAGTTTGGTACTATCCTACTGTATAAATGTACTAATTTCTTTTCATTTGTTGTTTGTTAATCTATTGACTTCATATATTAGCTATTAGCTACTATGAATATGATCACAATAAATATGGATATGGACATATTCCTGTAATAGTGTCTAGAGTCCCTGGAGTGAATTTACTGGAGTATTATAGCTGGATCATATCTAGTTTTATCTTTTTCTTTGTTTCTTTGTTTCTTCCTTTCTTTCTTTCTTTCTTTGTTTCTTTTTTTTTTTTTTTTTTTTTTTTTTGCAAAAATCTTCTGATTGATTTCCAAAGTGCCTGGCCTCACTTACACCTCTGCCAATAACATATATGGTTTTTCTTTGGTTATATGCAGGCTGTCATGTTTTGCCAATTGTGTTGTTGATCATGACTTTACCTCTGGTGTAATGAAGTCTTCAACTACTGTTAATCTTCATCTCCCTGATAGCTAAGATAATTGAACAATTTAAGATGTTTCCCAACCATTAATCTATCTTTTTTGTTCAGCTTTAATATATCCAAGAAACTTATTTTTGCAGTAGATATTATTTAATTCTCAGACCCATAAATAGTCAGAGTGCCAAGCAGAGATAACTGTGGTGCTCACCTGTGAATGAGTCAATTACCCTACTCTCTCCTCAGCCCAAGTTAAAGGAACACTTTAGAATAAATAGAATGTGGGCTGGAAGAAGGTAAGATCTGCTAGGTTGGGAGAAAGAATTGAAATGCTGTGCATTGCACGTAATATGACTGTTGTACACATTAAATCACAACACCTGTGATTACCTGAACATGATCAAGCCAACCAACCCTCCAGCACAGATAGAAGAGGAATTTCTGAGCTCCATTCCTACTGGAGGAACTATTGGCAGTTAATGGATGCTTAAAGAGGGAGGATTATTATGCTTTGGAAATATGCAGCTGCTAGATTGTTTATGCTCCATTCGTTGACCACACAACTATGCACATATGGGCAGTAGTGACTGGCCCTAAGGGCATTACTAATAGTAATGAATATGGCAGGCAAAAGTTGGGAAGAATGTGGGGATTGGAGATCTAGAAAGATTCTGAAGAAGTGAGGTAGTGAGGAATGGATAAAATAAAGTATATTTTATAGATGTCTGACATTTTCAAAGAATAAAGAAAAATAATTTAAAAAACCATTATAGGTAAATGATCATGAAATGAAACAACCGTAAAACAATCACAAAGTGTATCAATTAATTAGGTAAATGCCTAAAGAAGTCTAATTTAAGTAAATGTTCTTCTAAAATAGAAATTATTCAATATCCAATATTCCTAGGTTTTTATTACAAATGTATGAAAATATATGAATGCACATGTGACTACATTCACCTCACAAAGTGATATATTTTAAAGATCTATTATGTAATTTGTGGAGCTCTTCAGTTATGAAGCCTGGCTTTCACTTGATTTTTTTTAATGTGTGATAAACAACTCTAGAACTCACATCAATCATGGCTCTTTATGGTCATGAGCATTTTCTTTTCAGACTCATGGTGAACTCTAATGGAGGTAGTGACAGTCAAGTCACATCAGCACAGTTTACTTTGTTAGTATTTACTTTGAATGAACATAGAGTGTTAAGATATGAAACATAAGAATTACAGAATGCACTAGACAATGTAAAAATGAACACAATCAGGGATATAGCTATGAATTTTAAAAATGAATTGCTAAGTTCATAATTGTTAAAAAGAAAACAGCAATTAAAATTTTCCAGTTGATTTAATTTGTTAGTTGTTATTAAGACATAAACAATGAATGATTCTTTATTCTCTGCTTCTTCATTAGTGTATCAATAATAATAATGTGTTCTTTTATGACCACTACTAGTTTAATATTGAATAATACAACATTGAGATAAATATTGATCTTACTGTGTTACTATTTGAATATAGTCAGTATTAAAGTCAATCAATTGATTTCATAAATATTTTAGTATAATATTTATTCAAACATTCACTTATTTTCTTAAGCTGTTATTGTTTGATTTATTATTCTAGGCATACACAGAACATTATAACTTTCTTAAAATAAACTAAAACAAATTATTCTAACTTTTTCAATATGTAAGAACTTCAGTGAAAAAATCTTCTGAAACATTCCGATCATTTTACAAAAGAAAATTTAAGGATACATTGATCAAATGTTACTGTTTATGTTAAATATGTTTTAATATTATAAGCAATAGTATCTGAAATATTCCAGTTTACCTTTCTGTGTTTTACCAAATTATACTCTTTAGAATTCTATTAATTTTTTTTAATTTGCTCATACAAATATGACTTTCTGCTAGAACCTTTGGTGATAAAAATTAAAATATTAAGAAAGATTACATTTTCCCCATTGTTAGTAGTTCTATAAGCTTTAGTTTATTTTCTATTCCATGTTCCTATTTGTAGATACAATTTTCAAAGTTGTCTTTTTTATTTGTATAGAGTTGAGACTTTAGATCCAAAATATTCTGAATATAATGGAAGTCAAAGCTCAAACCGTCCTAGAAAATGAGATTTTTCTCAGTTGGGAATCAGAGACAACTATTGCTTGATGCAATTTGAGACTAGAACTGGTTATGACTCTCCATGCATTCACAACATAACGAAGAAATGGGATAAAGTAGAGGCAAAAAACACACTTTTCACAGAGCAAGAAAAACCCTGAGGAACTAACAGAAATTCACTTTCTTATAATAAATTTACCACGGGATAGAACACACTCAGCTTCATTCTGTTCACAGAAGACTTTTTATGGTTTCTAATGCTTTATATATTCTTCAAATTCATTACTTTTTAAAACTCGCATATGAATTGTTTATTTGCAAAGTATATATTACTATATCACTTTAGTCTCTCAACTTTATATGCTAAACATATATGTAATTTTGATAGGGAAATTATATTCCCAATAACAACAATGACTATCTCATGTCCTCAGGCTGCTAGCTAATATTGTCATTACTGTAGCCCAGCTGTCAAGAATTCACTATGTTGTTTCCTATTTCACTATAAAATACCACAACTGAGCCCTCATCTCAGCTACTGAGTAATGGACAGACAGCAACGCTGTGCCAAGAATCATTACATTATGATTTATTATAATTTATGTCATCTGGATGCATCTTTATGAAGCTGTTTTTGTGGTGGTGGTGGCAATAAAACCCTCACATACACTGAGTCTCAACACTATCAGATAACCTCATCCCCAATAACAAACATCCTAGGTAATGTACAGGTTTGGAGTATGTGGCACATATTTTTGGTTTTATTCCCCCTCCATTATTCGCTCAAGACCTTGGCCTCCTAGCTTCTTTCTTGGGCTATTTTGTGACTATATATTGAAATGACAACAACAAACAAACAAACATCAGCAGCCAGATATTGCTTCACATCTTCTTGTCAAGTGACCAGACTTGTTATTGTGATGCCAACTGAATAGATATATTTGGAATTTACCATCTTACTCAATATGTCCCAAATTGAACCAATTGTTCTTCTCTAAAGATTCTTTTGTGGACAAAACAATGACCCTTGCCTCACTTTAGCTATGTCTTTACCACCCCAAACTGTAAATATATTGGCTATAGAGTGCCATGATCTGAATGAATCCAAAATGTATACTCCAAATTTAATCCCTAAATTAAAGACATTAATACTTGGGGCCTTGAAAACAATTGATTGAAGGTAAAAAGTCAACAATCACAAGACATGGTTAACATCTTATAAAATGCAGGTATGAACTACATTAATTTGTTATACGTTCTACTTTGCTCTGTGTAAGACATGTTCTTCATTTCTGTCTTGTAGTAACACAGCAAGTAGGCTCTTGTTAGAATTCTGCAGTTTACACTTTCCAACTCTCAGTATTAGGAAAGATATTCTTGGTCTTATAAATTACTCATGTCCTGTGATAGCAATGGTAATGGATTAACATGTATGATAAAAAGAATTATTAGCCAACCAAATTAGAATTGTTAATCAGCTATAAAATTGAATTATTTTCATTGGTTAACCCTAAACTGGAAAGATTAACTTATTTGTACTAATTTGGCTCATTGTAACTATGACTATACTTAGACATGGAAGAAGAGAGGGGAGTAATCTCTTTGACCTTTAGATGTGGCTGTTTAATAATTGTCAGAAAAATCTTATAAAATACCATGACAGAGCTCTCAAATGTTCAAGGAATGCATGCAAACAAAAAGTGTGCAGAGAGCTATGCATGCTAAAAAGGCAAGGAAGGTGGTACTTTTTAAATATATATACATGTATATATATGTATATATATATATAATATTTTTATTTATATTTCTAATGTTATCCCCTTTCCTGGTTTTTCATTCAAAAACCTTCTATTCCATCATTCTTCTCCCTGCTTCTGTGAGGGTGCTCTCCTACCCAAACTCTCCTGCCTTCCTGCCCTGACTTTCCTCTACACAGGAGCACTGAGCCTTTGCAGGAGCAAGGGCTTCTCTTAGCACTGATGCCCAACAGGGCCACCTCTTCTTCATGTGTGGCTGGAGCCATGGGTCCATCCATGTATACTCTTTGGATGATGGTTCAGTCACTGAGAGCTCTGGTTGGTTGATATTACTGTGCTTATGGGGTTGCAAACCCCTTCAGCTTTTTAAGTCCTTTCTCTAATTCCTCTATTAGAGACCCCATTCTCAAATCAATTGTTGGCTGTGAGCATTCGCCTCTGTATTTGTAAGTCTCTGGCAGACATTCTCAGGAGACATCCACATCAGGCTCTTGTCAGCATGCACTTCCAGGAATCCGCAATATTGTTTGGGTTTGGTGGCTGTATATGGGATGGATCCCCAGGTCAGACAGTCTCTGGATGACCTTCCTTTCAGTGTCTGATCTAAACATTGTCTCTGTATTTCCTCCTGTGAATATTTTTGTTCCCCCTTCTAATTATATAGAACCTAGAAGCAGACCTTTTCCCTTACCAATTCTTGGCTTTATCACAAAATTACCTTTCTTGAAACTCTGACCAATAATGTGTCATAATTGTGTTGTTTTTAACCACCAAAGATGCAGTAAATAAATCAAGAAAGCAAAAGTCCACAAAAGAAAAAGTGCTGTCTTGAAATATAACTCTGTTGTATCACATACATAAAAATGTGCATTCAAACTGTATCATGAGCCTAGAAGACATTGGAAGAATATGAAATTAAAACCTAGATTTTCTGGAATAATGTCAGGCATAATGTGGATACTAATGTTTCTCCAGCGGGAGTGAGAGACATGGTGGAGAATGTCTGTATCCTATGACTGTGCTGGTAAAGATGCCGGGATGATCATGAGTCAGTGAAAGGTTGGATGGTAAATGGTAGCATGTTGAGGGATAAAATGGAATACCAGAACATCATTACAAGTCAGAGGGAAAAAGCACTTTTGTATATTGACAAAGAGTTTAGGTGAACTGTAAAACTAAAGGACAAGGAAAAAATATCTTATGGATTATACCTAAAATAGGAGGAATTTCTTAGAAGTTTGTTGGGACTTTGCTTAATGCCTCTGCATAATTAATAGGGAAAGGAAATAATGAGAGTTATTTTTTAAATAGGAACAAATCTATATTATTTGGGAAATATTCATATTACCTGCCTTTCAAAAAAACATTATTAAATTCAAAGATTTGCTTTTGGAACATTCTTTAAAAGTTGAAACCATGGATGGAAAGCAGAAAACATTGCTAAAAGTGAGCAAGATCAAAAAAAAAAAAAAAAATCAATGAATTGTATCTCACAAAAGGCACATAGCAGACATTGTGATGTCTCAGTGAGCAAAGTATTTCATGCTAGCCAGAGTGAGGTCCTTTTGTGGAACCCATGGGAAGGTGGAAAGAGAAAGCTCATCTCACAGAATTGTCCTTGGACAGCTGTACACTTATATGTGTCCACCCCATTACACAGACTTACACACACCTAGAAAAAAATTAAATTAAAAATCTAAAACTTTACTTGAAGTGATTGAGTAACTCATTACTTTTCTCATCTTGGCAGAAGATAAAAAATAAGAATGAGATTAGGGAATCTCTGTGAGCAGTCTTTAAATATGCAACAGAAAACTCCACAATACAAAATAGACACATAGACATGTCTGCAAATCTTAGACCAGCCAGAATGCTTTTGTGCTGTGTTAAAAAGGAACAAAAAGTATACAAAATTGGAAAGCAGCATCTGATCCCAAAGTTCTTCAAGAAGAAAGTTTGATGTGTAGACAAGTCATGAAATGAAATGATGATCCAGAAGATAGTTCCTCAAGCCCACACAGGGTACACATGAACCAAGAGAGTGTAGAAAATTGCTCTTCTACTTTAGGTTATAATTTTAATTTAATATATTTAGGAGTTTGTGTATATTGTTATAATGTGCTCATGAAATGTCAAGTATGTATGTCTGTATGAATGTATGTCTGTATGTATGTATGTATGATAGACAAAGAACAATGTTATAAAGTCTGTTCCTTCCTTTTCTTCCCTTTATATAGGTTGTCAGGATTAAGTTCATGCCTGAGCTGGATGGGAAGCATTTTACCCACGGAGCCACCTGGCTATTCCACAGGGATTATCTGGAGGCATAGAAAGGGAATGAAGTTTGCCTATTTAAATTGTAAAACTGCTTGACACTTGCAGATCTCATTATCTTCCCATTTGTACCAACTTTGAACAAGCTTATCTGTAACTACTATCTCATGCTTGTCTTAATTTGTATTCTGTGAGTGTTTTTGAAGTTTAGAGCTTTTGCATAAGATGAAATAGAATGTGATACCTTCTTGAGACAGGAGTGAGAATTAGATATTTTAAAAGGTACAGATTAGTGAGTTTCCCTGGAGATTGAGGAATGCAAAAGGGAACAAAAGATATTTGCCCACATATGAATGTTCTAATTGCTAAAATCTGTGGATATGTCATGTAGCAAAAAAATTAATATGCAGTTAAATCAAAGGGTTATTGTCTAGATTATCAAGATAGATTCAACATAACCACCAAGTCTTACAAGAAGGAGATAATTGTGGTGCTTCTCTCAAGCCTCTACAAAGAGAACCCTGATGCTAGCCTATAAGACACCTTTGATGTGGTTTCTTGAGATGAAAAATATACTTGTGTTGAATTTTAACAGACTTTCATAGTGACAATTGGAAACTGGCAATGTATTCTCTTTATTTCTGGCCCCAGTTTCCTGCTTGCTAATATTCTCTCCTTGCTTTCCTTTCTCTGCTAGATGCTGGTAAGATTGATTATAAGATTTAATTTAACAAGCTATCAAATGTTTCCAAAATAAATTCTCTTTTCACACCTATTATCAAATCCTTTTTGATTTGTTGCTTAATTTTTAACACAAATTTATTAGTAGTTTAAATTGTTTTTAGGTCAGGGTATAAAACCTCTTTTGATAATTTACAGGAGCATATTGAAATCTACCCAACTTATATATGAAGCTTAAACTTCCCACATTTGTCTCTTGCCCATATCTCAAGCATCACCATTTCCTCCTGAATGATAACACTGAACTCACACTGTTGCCATGGGGCATACACATACCTATACACTCTTCTCATCTCTATAATGTTCAAACTTATTTATATCCAGGAAATACTTTCATACTTTGACCATTACATCAGTTGCACAAGCTGCCCTGTATTCTTCCCTTGTGTTTTATGCTTTTTCAAAACATAACCTTTTTTGATACTTAATATAATAAAATACTATTTTATATTTATAGTAAATTTGAAATTACTTGTGGCTGATGGCTGCCTAACCACTTAATTAAACTAACATGTTCTCCCATTGTGTTAGATAGACTCAGCATAGAATGATGTCACACAACAACATGGTCATAACAAGTCATATACTTCTATGAAATTCCCTTTTCATAAATTCAGGTAGATGCTATGGTTTCTTTCTAGTACCATTATGCCAAGGTGAAAGAATGTTCAATCAAAATCAGTATCTTAGTTTTATTTATTGGGAGTGAATCAAAGTAAAATTAACCTGTACTTGCACAGATTTAGGTGAAATCCTTCAGCAGGGACTGCTGATATATCACATGAGATGGAGATTCTCCTGCTTTTCTTAAAGAAGTAGAGAGCTACCATGTTGTGAATTACCTGCAGAAGGGCCATAGCTGGGAAACTCTGGCTTGACAAGAGAAGCCAAAGTTTGAGAGAAGCCAGGTCCCTCAGTGGCTTGCCTACAAGAAAATTCTTTTTTTATTAATTGGATATTGTGTGTATTTACATTTCAGATATTATCCCCTTTCCCCTCCCCCTCACCATTCGAAAGCAGATACTTCTCCCAGGAGAGCTCCAAATGAGTTCTCATATACTTCAGCATCCTGAATCCATCTTGTGGAAGCTTAGAAGTGAAACAGTTATCATTCACCTCAGGACCACTACTGACCTATTGTAACAGTGAAATCAGAAGAATTTGGTGATGAAGCTATCTTCAGTGGTCATAATTGGTTTCACAGGAATATAAAATTAGTGCATCCATATCAGTAAGATATTTAATGTTTTACATTTACTATTGTTAGAAATCAAGCAGTTTCCTTTCATCAAGTAAGAAAGTGCATCATGTTTGACACCACAATGACAAGATAGCCGGGTGAATAACCTATGAGAGGAAAGGTGTATTTGTGCTCATGGTTTCAGAAGGATTTATTGTACAATTACCTTGGCCACATGTATTTCAGCAGAGTGTATGGCAATGACAGAGTCTTAATTTAATAACTGACAAGGTCAAAGAAAAAGCAAATGTAAGAATATTAAAATAGGGTATAGCCTTTGATAGCCACTCACTAATGCAACAAAGCTATCAGTTCATTAATAAGTTACTGTGTCAAAAACTTCCACTATTATTGTCTCTAGAAACCCCATCCAAGTCTTGCACAGAAACAAACTTTACTAATGCTGCCCCCTGTAACTTTCAATCTCACCAATAAAAATTACCATTTTGCATTAACATTACCAGTAAAGAAATGTAATGAAATCAAATACTCTTAATATTATGTATAGAGAATGAAACATCATTACAGTAACGAAAAGAAACAATGTGCAATCTCTGATCATATGCAGATGCTAGAAGATCCTAAGCTGGGAGACATCAAGCACTGTCTGTCCTTCTAATATAAGTCTGGTAAAGTGTGGGTAATTCTCCTAAAGAGCTAGAGAAATTCCACACCTAAAGACTATGAGAGAAAAAGTTTGATAAGATCTGTAGACATGTTATTATGGCTTCAACCTTATTGTTAACAACAATAACAATAAAATCAGATGTACAATAACACAACCTTCAATAAGTAACCTATTCAATGGAGCTGAGTGATTACCAATTGATAAAGATACAGCGAGAGCAAGTGTCACAATGCCCCAAAGCTCTGTCCTAAGTTCATGCTGTTATTCAACACACCAGTTCTAAGATAGACTCAATCAGTAGTTGAGTAGATTAATAATTCCCTAGAGGCTTTTCACCCAACTTATTTGCCAAAATAATCAAGGATATTGCTTGGTTATTTGGTATGTCATCCTAAAATGATGTCCATGTTGAAAGTGAGCAAGAAGTTGCCTGTGACCAAACAAACATCTTATTAGAACAAAATTGTTAGTATAATTCTATGACTATTGACAGTTAGTTCTGAAAATGAAACTACTTAATATTTTGAGCTACATTGCCAATTACTTTTTTTCTTAATTAGTATTAATTATGGACCTGGTGGGAAATAAAATTTTAATATTTAATAAATTTATTGATAATTTGCTTCCCTTTAAAATATTTTATGTTAGTTTTTAGTAAAAGGTGACAAATACAGAACTTAGCATCTCCATTCCTTGGGGCTACAATTAGCTGGGTTGTTTACAGGAGCTGTGTTGTGCTTATAAATGTTGATACACAGACTGTGTTCGTTACCGTGGACTGGCCATGTCCAGAGAGGAGTCCTAATGTATTATTATGCATATGTGCAGCCTTTCCAACCTGCCATTTACTTTGACTGCAAGCAAACTGGAGGAAATGAATTTAAATTGGAATTTTTTTACAATTAGCATGAAAATATTTAAACATGGGTAACTTAAAATTTATAAAAGCCAGTTAATTTATGCTTACTACCTCAAATCATTTGCATTGGGAATATATAAAATTAATAATTACAACCTCTATTTATCCCCTAGTAACATAGGAAATATAATGATGTGCTCCCAAAAGACTATTATTTAATAGATTTTTACTTAATACCTAATAGCAATTTTTCACTTTGGAGAAAGTTCTGCCTTGTTTAGTTGTGCCTCTGGCATATAAGTGTAAATGATTTTAGTGAAAAAAAAATAATCTTAAATCAACAGCTTGAAATTCAGAGAAATTTCCCAGTGCCAACTTGAGGTTTACATGAGCCCTCTGATGAGTCCATGGTAGGAATGAGGTGACATGGGTCCCACCCCCAGAACAGAGCCACCAGAGTAAGGAACTCCATGGGTGTTGATAGCTACTGTCGGCAAAAAAACTTGTTTGTATAATAATGAACCTATTTTCCTGTTCTTCCTTCAGGGAATGATCCTCTTTACATCAATAAACGAATGATAACTAGGAAGAGTCCAGGAGTATCTAGTCCTTAACAAAAATTGTAAACATCGAGACCTTTAGTACAGCCCTGAAGGTGGTGGGAAAGAACTCTGAAAAGTTCAAAAATATACATTTTCTAAACTATGTGAAATAGAAGAATGCAATATAAATTGTATGAGGATCTTTGTAAACCTAAAAGAACAAAGGTAGTTGTACTATGAGCCATCTTACTAGAAAGATCCAAGGTAGAAAAATATAGGCACACAGATTCATGACTTCATGGTCAGCCTGAGATAGAGCTCCTTTGGGCCCAGGCATGGTAGAAATGGTAATCTCAGGGTAGAATCTAACCCAACTAGCTCATGGTCTGTGCTTACAAAGTCAAATAGATCTCTTAATTCATTTGCATTTTTAAAATGAGCTTGTTATTTCTTTCTATGATTCAAGGGCCTGGGGTCATAGAATGTTAACTGAAGGGATAATCAAAAGGGAACCTGGGGTGAATAACTGAATTGATATGTCAACAAAAGACTGGGTTTTTGCTTGGCAAGAAATGAGCCATCTGTAGCAGAGTTTTAGAATTGCAAGACAGAGCTGAACATTGGCCATTAGCTTGTAACCCAGATTTGACTTGCAGTGCTTTGTTTCACAGTTCGCAAACAAGTCTTACTCAGAGCCTCTCTCCAAGCCTAGACTGATCCCTGGCAGCTCTCTGGATACTGACAATAGCTAATAATTTTGTTATTCCTAAGGGGTATTATGACGATACTATTTACAAATTGAAAATAGAGGGAATGGCAAATAATTGTCCAAATACCTTATTGCCTTGACTTTCATAGGCATTCAGTCAGTGATTAATACCATCTGAACCACCATCTCATTCATGTTGGGCTCTTGGAATCTTCATCTGTTTCAGTCTACTGCAGAGAGAGCCTCTCAGAAAACAATTGTGCTAGGCTCCTGTCAGGGATAATTGTAGAATAGTTGTGGGAAGGATTAAAAGGCCTGAAGGAGATGGGAACCTGGACTCCTGGGAGTTTTCAGAGTCTAAGCCACCAACCAAAGAATATATAGGAGGTGAGATTAGGCCCTCAGTAAATAGGTAGAAGACAAGTAGCTCAGTCTTTCTAGTTTCTTTGGCCTCTGTGGCAGAGGATGTGCCTAATCTGGCAGAGACTTGATGTTCCATGGTAGAGAAATATTAGAGCTAACTCTCTCAAAGAAGACAGGGATGGGCATGCAGAGGAAGAACTCTGTGAGGGAGTGGAGAAATATTTGGGATGTAATTAATTAATTAATTATGACCAAACCATTATACTTGCCTTGAGAAAGCAAACTGTTGGAGAAGGACATGGACAAACTCAGAAAAACATCAGCTTTGATGAGAGTTTAACATATAAACCTGCCTGATGGGTTTATTGATAGTTGAGTCATGACTTTATCAGGTTGTTGAGGACAGTATGTAAAAGCAATGACTGAGAGGCAGCTCTAGCAAACAGTTCTTTCAGGGGGCCCATGAAATGAGATATGTGTGTGAAAGGCTTGGCAACAGCACATGAAGGGAAAGTGATTTAAAGCAATATGCTGGTGAGGTCCTGAACCACCCAGAACAGAAGCAGCTAGAGAGGGCAGAGTAAACTTCCTGGGTAGAGAGCCAAGTGGAAAGATGAAGTTTGTTTGTTTGTTGTTTTGCGGGTGGTTGGACACAACTTATTGCTTACTCTCAAGATTCACATTAGTTTAGGATGACATGCCAAATAGTTAAACACTTTCTTTGAATATTTTAGCAAATAACATGGTAGAAAGGCCTCTAGGGAAATAATAGACAAATCAGCTAAGCATAGAACAGCTGGACTAGATAATAACATAGACTAAGGACAGGACTTAGGGCATTGTCACACCGGCTCTGGCTGTGTCTTTATCAATCAGTAATTGATAAGCTTATGCTTGTCTTCCTATGATGAGTTGAGAGCCACTCATTTTTAAGCTACTGCAGAACTGTGGAGACAGAAAGGTATATGAAGCATATAAAATATTACAAATCTTAGAGAGGTCCAGTGTTGCATGAGGAGATGCTCCTTAGTTTTCCTGGGTGCTCAAATGTTACTTTTGGTGATTTTTCCAGAGTTGTTGATGATTTGTGAAGTAGCTATGGAGAGGTTTCTACCATTTCTGAAGTGAGGATGTCTTTCATGTTTTCCCACATTCTAACCAGAATTCTGTGGAAGTTCGTCATGTGTAATCCCCGTTCATCAAAATACAATCTAGACAACAAAACTTATGGTAGCAATAAGCCAAGGACTTGGTGCCTTAGTGACAACCATTTCTTCGATGAAAGGGACTGTGAAGCTGAACGTGAGAAAAGTGAAAGGTTGGGAATGTTCTCCCAGGTATCTGATGGGAGTCTCCCTAAAATGTCATAGGTACTACACAGAGGTTACTACTTAATTGGTTAATTGAGATGATTGATAAGTCTGATGTGAAATATGAAACATTGTGTGAAGTCCAGAACATTTTGTAGTCTATGAAGTCCTTTACGGTGACATTACAGATGAAAACTGCACTGTTTTATAAAAATATACACATGACAAAAAATAGTGAATTAGCTAAAGTACTAAGATGACCTACATATTTTGCTCAAAACTTTTAAAGCATTCATTATGATTAAGGAATAAAGAATCTAAAGAATGAAGTATTATACTGTTGTGTGTTTAATATCAAATAGTTTATTATAGTATTGTTATAAATAGATTTTTTTTTTTGTCCCATGCCATTTATGGTCATTAAAATAACTTACTTTGTCTCCTTTCTAAGAAGGACTGAGGCATCCCAATTTTGGCTTTCCATATTTTTGAGCTTCTGTGAATTGTTTCTCATAGGAGGAAATGCAAGGTCAAATAGAGGAACAGAGATTGAAGAAAAGTTCACTCAGAAGCTACCTCACCAGGAGATCCACCACATATGTAGTTACCAAATCCAAGCACTATAGCTGATCCCAAAAATTACTTACTGGCAGGAATCAGACAGAGATGCCTCCTCAGGGACTATGCTAGAGTCATATAGATACAGCTCATCATCCTTACAGCTAACTAGCGGTCTGAACTCAGGGATCCCAGGGAGGTTGCTAAGGAACAGACCTAAGGAGATGAAAGGGGTTATAACCTCATGGGGAGATAACAACATTATCAACCAACCAAACCCTCCAAAACTCCCATGGAGTAAAACACCAACCTTTGTGCACACTTCGATAGATCTGTTGATCCAGTTGCATATGTAGCTGAAGATAGCAGTGTCTGGCATCAATGTGAGAAGAGGCTTTTTTTTTCAGAGAGGGCAGGTTGTCCGAATGTAGTAAAAGGCCAAGGCCATGGGGTGAAGATGGGGAACAGAAGGGAGTGGGGTGAGGTAAAGGGATAACATCTCAAATGTAAATACAGAGTATCTAATAAAAAATGAAAAAAAATTACTTTGATGGGACAAACAACTCCTCTTAGGGCACTTGTGAGGGAACATTATAATTCTTGATAATTTTAATTGAATTTTATACTCAGAGATTTAGGTGTGGTATCTAAATTCACAATTTGTAATTTGCTAGTAATTAATTAAGCTTATTTAAATGCACTTGCACAAAAGAAACATGAGGAGAGGAAGCTGCATTCCAGCCTGAAACTGTGCATCTAGTAGACTCCTAAGTCAGGGCAGTTTATCCATGGAAGAGATGCAAACCCTTTCCTCCTTGCATAATTTGTTTTTAGATTTACTGAAAACTTAAAAATAACTTTAATATATTTTGATTCATATATTGTTAAAGTGTGGATGTAAACTTTCAACACATTTCCTCAATCTTTTAAATACATGATGCTCTGGATATTCATCATTTGGGATGTCATCCATAAAAAGATATCTTGGCATAACTGAGGATAAAATACAGCTCTCTTTAGTTCTCATAAAAACCAAAGGGATTTTCTGTTTGTTTTGTGTTATTTGTTTCTTCACTTAAATATACAATATACCTGGAAATGCCAAAGACAAATTATTCCTAGACTCTTGTACATTTTCTTGTGAAATTTTATATAATGTTTTAAGTTTTATAATAATTTGATAGTTATTTTTTCTCAGCATCATGCCAATTGAATGAATTCAAGATAATTCTGAATTCTTTTTTGGATCAGCACATTTGTTAGTTTTTGCAGGATTACCATAAAAATCAATAATTTTTTTTTGCAAAATTGCTCAGTTTTGTAGTTGATAGCTATGATTGCCAAGAATTGAACAAAGAATATTGTGAAAAGAATTTTTTATATTTCTTTATAATTCTTGTTTTTCTGTTTGTATTCTCTTGTAGAATAACATAATTAAAAGCATAAGTACAGGACAGTAGAGCTCTCCATGAAGAAATGATACAAATTAAGGCAACATATACAGTGTTGCAACAAGATTACTACAAAAATAATTTAGTGCATCCATTTGACTAGGAATTGATCTTAAAGTATAAGCCATTGGTTTTCTGTTCAGAAAAATGTTCCCTGTGCCTGTGTTCTAAGCTCTTCTCCACTCTCTATTCTTTGTTTTTCATTTGTTTGTTTTTATCCTTTTTTTAAGATTAAACAACTTTATTTTGAAAAACAGAGATAAATATACAGATTTTGGATGCATTTTTCCATAAAACTATATGAATATATTTTGTCAATACTTAATTTATTTCAAAGGTTTTATAATATGCAATGAAATCTTACTTGTTACAATAGGCATAAAGGACATGTAAAACAAAACATAATACGGACACAGCCAAAATTTTCATATAGATTAAACATAATGATTTTTAAATACCAAGAATTACCACAAGGCCAAATTTTTAGCTCTTGAATTAAGGTCTAAGTGTACCACACTCTAAGAGGGTGTTATACACTTTTTTTTTCCCTAAGAAACACACTTCTTGCTTGGGGGGAGAACTGGGTTCTGATATTTTCAGGTTGTCTTGGTTTCCATTGCTTAAGTTCTATTGCTTTCATCTTGCCATATTGTTGTCTGTGATCATAGGTGATCTTGTTGTCGCTGACTGGCACCTGTGTCTTCTGTTGATCTGAGGGCCCGTGGGCTCAGGAAGAAAACTGCGTCTAAGAGGGCAAGCAGTGAGTTCTGATTGCTGTGTCTTTATGGACTCAGCTGTGCAACCTCTTGTGAGGATATACTGGGAGATCAGCTCTCCCACAGGTCCTGGGTCCTACTGGCAGAGACCTGGCTCTTTCTCTAGATCAAAATTGATTCTTTTCCAGAGAGCACAGCACTCTCTGTTCTCCGAGAACTCCTGGTATGCCCTCCCTGTGCCTATTTGTCAGGTACACCTCTGGTCCAGGTGTAAAAGAGCTTGTGGAGCTGTTCTTAGAGCACTGCCTTTCTGGGAAGATCCAGATTCCCAATGGTAGATGTGCAGATACCAGGCCCTCACTGTGGGCCAGAAAGGAACCTGTTCCAGAGAGCAATGCAAAACAGTCTCTGTGCTCTGAGAACTTCCAGCACAACCTCACCATGCCTGTGCCCCAGGCTCTCTGCTTGTCCATGTGTAAAAGAGCCTATGCAGCTGGTCTGAAAGCACTGCCTTTGGGGGACGGGGAGATCCCTATTCCCAATGGCAGATACCAGGGCCTCACTGTGGGCAGGAAAAGACCTGTTTTTAGAGAGCAGAACACTCTCTGTACACTCTGAGAACTCCCAGCAGGTCAATTCCTGATGGCAGATACCCAGTACACACTCTAGGCCAGAACACTCTACTTTCTCTTCTAATAGTTTCAGTGAACCTGGTTTTATCTGGAGGTTTTTGATCCATATAGACTTGAGCTTTGTACAAGAGGATAAGAATAAATCTGTTTTCATTCTTCTGCCTGCTTATTGCCAGTTGAACCAACATCATTTGTTAAAGATTCTGTCCTTTTTTTATTGAATATTTTTAGCTCCTTTGGCCAATCCACCAAAACAAATTTCTCCAATTAGCATATAATTTTCCATGACCAGGTCTTAACTTATTAACCAACCATATATTTTCCCATCCAGTTTTGGTGTAAAGGAGTACTCTCCTCCCAAGACCATTTCTGTGTATATAAGCACTGTGCCAGCAACCTGAATACATCAACATACCTTTCTTTGTTACATCTATTCTGGGACACTATATTGGGTTGTCTTTACATTTTTAACAGAATTTACTCCATTCCAAAATTTCATCAATTTTGGCAATAATTACAGACAAGAACAAATCATAAAAATTTATGTTTGCTGTTTGCTAGAGGATATGAATAATAAATTTTGGTAAAAACAGATGTATTTCTATTTTGTTCTATTGAATTACAAATGTTTTTCTCAGTTTTACATAAGTCAGAAATCAAGGAATTATTACAACTACATTTCAAGGAAAGATTTATTAAGATTTCTATAGAGAATTATAGAAAACACTTTGGAGGCAATGTGTCAGCTCAAGCACATATAGATAATGTGTTCCCATGCTGAAATTTCTCTGAGGTCTTTTATGATCCTTGTTCCTTTTCTTGCCTGATCTTCTAGCTATGGTATGGTTTTCCCATTTTATTCAAGGATTCTATCTCTGTTCATTATCTTTGTTCTATCACAGACTTTCTTCCCTTACCACTCAGTATGATTTTCCTTATATATGGTCCCTAATATTAGTATGACCTTCACCAGACCTATTCTAGTACTTTTTCACCATACAGATGATCTATAACCAAATCTAAGTTTGGAAGCATCATTTTTCTTTTGTGACCTTAAGTATCCTCTCATCTCTTAACCATTCTTATCTTGGTCAACTATTATCATTGGCTTCAATTATTCTTTAAGTTCATTGTCCTGCTCCTTTCAGTGTTTGTTTTCATACCTGGTTTCTTTTTGGAAACATAGGCACTCTTGCATCAACTTTAATGTCAAAGGTTTACTAACTATCTCTACACATGATTTCTAAGATATAAAAATCTCTTTGTTGAAACACAAAAATTTCTCCTCTTCTGCTCAATATTTCCATAAATTTCCTCTACCAAACCCTCTTTTACATGATAACAAAATCCTCTAGATCTTTGTCCCTACTTGTTTTCTCTCTATATTTATAAGTAGATCTTCATAGTTTCTAACTGGGGTTTTTCTAGATGATGCTTGGCATTATTCTATGCAAATCATTTCCTTCAGTTGTCACTTTATCCAAACAATTTCATGAATAATTATTCCTTTTGGACCTATACTTGACTATTTAGAATATTTTTTACTTTTGAGTAGTGGGTACTGAAACTCAACTCAATAAGATGCTGAACTATGGGTGCCACACTTGTAAAATACTGGGAGAGTAACATAGTAGAAAACATTATTTTAATTCTCTTCTCTAGTTTTGATCATTTATTTTCTTCTATGACTGCAAATATAAGGACCCATTATAATTTACTGAACTGCTAGCCATTAATTTGATATTTAGTGCTAAAATTTCATTTAAGCTAGATTGTTTCTTTTATTAGTAGAATAGTCTACTTCATATATTCTGAGCACACATGATATTAATTAGATTTAAACCCCATGGCTAAAAATATCTTGCAAAATTGATGGCAATATCTGATATTTGATAGGACAAGTTATAAATATAATGTAATAAAACATATCTACTAAAAATGAAAGGATATATTAGTATCCTAAAAATTTATTTAAAATGTATAATTCCTATAGCAAGGGCTTTAAACAAAACAGATTATTTTAGTTCTGCAGATTGTGAAATCCGTTTATAGACTCAAGGCTTTTTGATGATTTCAGGTATTAGATAGGAAGGAAAAAAGTACAGGATTAATTTGATTCTTCGTTATAAGCACTTACATTGTCACTAACTCCAAATATAGGCAAATAGAAACAATAAATCAGCAGGTGAAAAGGGGGCATTTCTATCCCCTTTGATCTTTTACATCTGTTTGTCCTTTCCTAGACTTCTTGGACTTGAATATAGGAGCTTATTAAAGTTTGGCACACAAGGTCTGCTAAAAGTCAGGTGACCCATGTTGGTGAAAAACCTGCAGTGGTTCTTCCTGATCATCTGTGAATTATTCTGTCTAGCATACTGTTTTTAATGGGATCCCATCACCGACAGATGATAAGCTGTTTCCTTCTCACTAGAAATGAATAAATGAGAGAGGATTTGAAGGGAGAAAGGCCATGTATATCTTTCAAACCATCAGAATATAAAAGGGAAAATTGGTACTTGCCTTTTCGTAGTTTGTAATACAAGTGACAAGGGACTAATTTAGCTGTGCTAATTGGAACTTAGCAGTAGCAGTCTTAGTGAGTTTTTCTCAGGCTTGAGGAATTATTGAAGGGTACAGATATTATAAACTTGACCTCTGTATTCTAACTGATAATTTATCACTCTCTCTTTTTAGTTGTAAAATTAATTTTATCCAAGTAAGGAGGTAGGTGTTTTTGAGACTGCAGATAACTTTTTGCTGTCACACACAAATTAATGTGCAGATTTTAACATAATTTTTTCAGCAACTTGATTCTAAGAGAAGAAACTTGCCTGCAAATTGTCATGTTGAATTGATTCATTCACTTGTTGAATCACAAAAATCCTGTCAGACATAGAACTGAGTAGGATTCAGTTCTTGCCTTCTACTGGCAAACCCTTTCACTGACAATTACATTCAGTCATGCCCTATAATACACCTCCACCTGCACTGGTTTACTTAAGACAGTGACCTAGATTGGCAGCTGCTTTCACTGCTTCCCTTCTCCAACTTCAATGTGTCTGCCTTTCTGGTTTCAGTGAACGGTAGCTTCCTTCATGTTTCCATAATGCTCCTCTGATGCCAAGAAGAAGTGGGGAGAATCCTGGATGTGGATGACACAGGACAGTTAGAGGCTACTTTTATTCATTTTTATGCCCAGAAGACATCTAATAATATTTCTCCAGAATATGTCTGTCTAATTTCATGAGCCTCTCTAGAGACTGAGAAGTCAGAGCATTCATGATTTCAGCCAGGCATATGTATCATTATGACAAATGAAATAAGATTCTGAGAACAAGGAAATCAAAACAAAATGTACATAATTTGGTACATTAAATTATGTACATTTAAAGTACATAAATGTACTTTGACAGACTTTAGCTTTCCATCCAAGAAAAAAGCAACAGTGCTTTTTTTATGTCATACATGGGGGGCATACAGTTTTTAGAAGTATGATTTGATATGCCTATACTTCGGTCATAGAGAATGATAATCTGTATGAGGAATTGCCAAGGTATTAGAAATGATGTTCACTCAAAACAGAAACAATGAAACAAAATACAAAAAAATGTAATCATACAAAACAACCAAGAGCTAAGCATGGTGGCACATGTCTGCCATCCCTGTGATTGGGAGGTTAAAGTAGGGGATATAAAGTCAAAGCCAGCTAGAGCCATGTGGTGAGTTCAGGAGGAGCATTGTCTGCATAGGGAGATTTTGTCTCAAAAAATTCCCAAAATAAAACAAACATAGAAAACAAGCAAAACTCCATAAACACTAGTGTGATCAAAGGACACTCAATAATTGTGGGAAAGGATCACTGCTAAAGAGTAAAATCCCCCAAATATTTAGAATCACTTGGATCAAAAAAAGTGAGAATCAAAGTCTTAGCACTAATCAAAAGGACCAATGATTAGGCACACATCCATAACTCTACATAGAAAAACCTTTTGTATCATCAACAAGACACAGAAACAATGTGATTACAAGGACAGCATTTAAATTGACTATGTATGATTTGCTTACAGAGACAAGACATTTCTAAAGAACACCGAGAAAAATTTGCTGCTTGAGTAGCAGTTATTTAGATAATAATAAGAGCTTCAGTTTGAAATGCCAAAAGTAGGCACATCACCTTGCAAGTTATTTTACACATAAGGTAAA
Source organism: Micromys minutus (assembly GCF_963924665.1). NCBI lineage: Eukaryota > Metazoa > Chordata > Mammalia > Rodentia > Muridae > Micromys > Micromys minutus. Next base: position 40,947,766 of record NC_137974.1, read on the forward strand.
TCACAATGCTTGGTAAATACAGACAGGGAAGAATTGATCATCACTGGGGGAAACAGCATCAAAATTGCAGTATGACGTGATGCTCAAATAAGAGAAAATTCTAAATAAATATAACTCTCCTGAACATATGAGGAAAACACATCTGTTCTTTGTTATTATTTTGTTTTAATTCCTTTAACATTGTTTTATTTACTTTTATTGTAAATATTTGTGTATTGTTAAATGCTACATTTACATATGCATAATTTTCCAAATTATTCCTTTAGGAAAAAACCACTCATTGAGCCTGGCATTCATCTGTGGTCAGCAATGATCCTCCCATCCCTCAGGCCAGAGTGCTGCAGTTTCAGGGCTGGACAGCCACTCCTAACATTTTATATGTATACTGGAAACTGAAACTTAGGTTCTCTTAAGTGTGCATCAATAGGTTGTCCTGAGTGTGCATCTCCATTGCCCCCCAGGTTTTAGGTTTTTGTAGCTTCATGTGGCGACGGTTGTCCATAAATTTCCTTTGCAGCTGAACAGGTCCTTGAATTCCCAATCTCCCTGATTCCACCTTCCATGTTTTAGGATTATAGACCTGCCCCCACCAAACTCAATGCAAAGGTAATCCTTGGCGAATAAGAGAGGGGGTGTTCAAGTGTCAACTGCTAAGTCCAGGAAGATCTGGATAACAACTCTTTGAATGTCACTATTATACTCTCCTTACTCATCAGAGGATGCCAGGCTCAGTTAAGCTTTTTTTTTCTGCAACCTCTCCTACTGTCTGCATTCCCTTCCATTTCTTTTAGCTTTACAGAGCCTGGTCTTGTTTACTGAGTGATGATCATATGATAGAGATATTTTGAAAAACTGGGATGCTTTAAAACAAAGGTTAGGTAAAAGTTGTTTTAGGTTATGCCTAGGCATGTGATTTGGGTCTCATATATACATATATAACAAAGATTTCAGGAAAGTGTTTATAGGGAAAAAAGTAAGCAGAGGCCACTGTTGCAGGAAAGTGTTAGATTCAAGAAAAAATATTTACAGATTTTAAATCAAATAGTGGTTAGCATTGGGGTACTGTATCTATAGAAAAGCTGTATGCCTATTTCTATGGCAGGTGTTACATAAGTGGCTTTGGGAGTAAGGATGAATTTCCTCCTAACAGTTGTCCCCATAACACAAAGTGCGAAGGCCCAAGACATCAATCAAGTCTCTGCATAGAACTGGATCAATTCATAAAGTACACAGTGAGCACTTTGTAAATCAGCAATAGCTGTTTTTTTACTTTTTCTTCATGAACACTCTAGGTTTTCCAGGTGTAAAAAGGGGTACATGAGAGACAAGAAAACCATCATTATGTCTCAACTTTATATCATGGTCATCTTTTGTTTCATTGCTTTTTGATGTGACTACAATCTTACAGTCATAATGTTGTATAGAATATTGATGAGCAGTATTTGCCATAACCTCAACTCTTATCCCTATTTTGAGATGTGAAACAAATAAAAATTAAATATATGTGAATGTCATATAAACATTTGAAGTAATAGTATTACCTACAGAATACATGTTTGTCATTATTTTATGAAAATGTCCAAAGATAATTTCTCCTTGTTAATAATCTTCCTTTAGATATGACTTTTCTATTTTTATTAATTATTTTTTTACTAGTTCCATATTTATTTTTTCAATTTCATAGTATACATAATTATTTCTTTTTTTATGAATTGAACACTTCATTTTAAAAAAACAAAAATAAGTGTACAAATTTTAAGCATTTTTTAAAAGAGTATATGAATACATTTTTGTCAGTACTTGATTTTTTTTAAAGGTTTGATAGTATACATTAAAATCTTTCTAGTTACAATGAGCATAAAGTACATGTAAAACAAGATGTAAATTGGAATTAGTCAAAGTTTTCTTGGTTTCTAAAGATGAAGTATAATGACTTTTCATTTTCTTTTCTTCTTCTTCTTTCTTTTTTTTTTTTTTTTTTTTTTTTTTTTTTTTTGGCCTTTACTTTTTCTTGAACTTCATATAGTCTGTGAGTTGTTTCTGGGGTGTTCAGAGCGTTCTGGGGTTAGTATCCAATTATCAGTGACTGCATATTATGTCTGTTCTTTTATGACTGGGTTATCTCACTCAGGATGATATTGTCTAGATGCAGCCATTTTCTTAAGAATTTGGTTAAGTCATTGTTTCTGATGGCTGAGTAGTACTCCATTGTGTAAATGTACCACAGTTTTTGTAACCATTCATCTTCTGAAGGACATCTGGGTTCTTTCAAGCTTCTGGCTATTATAAATAGAGCCGCTATGAACATTGTGGTGCATGTATCTTTGTTGTATATTAAAGTGTCTCTGGGGTATATGCACAGAAGTGGGATAGCTGGATCTTCAGGGAGTACTATGTCCAATTTTCTGAGGAATCATCAGACTGATTTCCAGAGTGGTTGTATCAGTTTACAACCCCACCAACAGTGGAGAAGTGTTCCTCTTTCTCTGCAACCTCGCCAGCATCTGCTGTCATCTGAGTTTTGGATCTTGGCAAATCTGACTGGTGTGAGGGAGGTGGAAACCCAGGGTTGTTTAGATTTGCATTTTCCTGATGGCTAAGGATGTTGAGCACTTAATAGATGTTTCTCAGCCATTCAATATTTCTAAATTGAGAACGTTTTGTTTAGCTCTGTACACCATTATTAATAGGGATGTTTGATTCTCTAGTGTCTAGCTATTTGGGTTCTTTGTATGCCTTGGATATTAGGCCTCTATCTGATGTGGAGTTGGTAAAGATCTTTTCCCATTCGGTTGGCTGCCGTTTTGTTTTCTGGAAAATGTCCTTAGCCTTACAGAAACTTTGCAATCTCATTAAGTCCCATTTGTTAATCTTTGACCTTAGAGCTTGAGCCATTGGTGTTTTGTTCATAAAAGTTTTTCCTGTGCCTATGTGTTCTAAAGTTTTCCCTACTTTCTCATCTAATAGTTTCAGTGTATCTGGTTTAATGTGGAGATCTTTGATCCACTTACACTTGAGCTTTGTACAAGGAGAAAACAAAGGGTCTATTTTCATTCTTTTTCATGCTGAGTGCCAGTTAGAACAGCACCATTTGTTGAATAGGCTGTCCTTTTCTCATTGAATGTTTATGGCTCCTTTGTCAAAAATCAGGTGACCATATACCTGAGGGCTCATTTCTGGATCTTCTATTCTATTCCATTTATCTACATGCCTATTTCTGTACCAGTACCATGCAGTTTTCAGCACAATTGCCTTGTAATATAGCTTGAGGTCAGGGATAGTGATTCCCGCAGATGTTTTCTTGTTGTTGAGGATGGATTTCGCTATTCTAGTTTTTTGCTAGTCCATATGAAATTGCACATTGATCTTTCCAATTCAATGAAGTACTGGGTTGAAATTTTGATGGGGATTGCATTGAATCTGTAGATTGCTTTTGGTAAAATGGCCATTTTTAAAATGTTGATCCTTCCAATCCATGAGCATGGGAAATCTTTCCATTTTTTGACATCTTCCTTTATTTCCTTCTTTAGAGGTTTGATGTTCTTGTCATACAGATCCTTCACTTGCTTAGTTAGAGTCACACCAAGGTATTTCATAGTTTTTGTGACGATTGTGAAGGGTATCTTTTCCCTAATTTCTTTCTCCACATGTTTGTCCTTTGAATATAGGAAGGCTACTGATTTGTTTGAGTTAATTTTGTATCCAGCCACTTTGCTGAACTTGTTTATCAGCTGTAGGTGTTCTCTGGTGGAATTTTTGGGGTCACTTAAGTACACTATCATGTCATCAGCCAAGAGTGATGTTTTTATCTCTTCCCTTCCGATTTCTATCCCCTTGATCTACTTTTGCTGTCTAATTGCTCCAGCCAGGACTTCCAGTACTATGTTGAATAGGTAGGGGGAGAGTGGGCAGCCTTGTCGAGTCCCTGATTTTAGTGGGATTGCTTCAAGTTTCTTGCCATTAAGTTTGATGTTGCAGTTGGTTTGCTGTATATTGCTTTTATTATGTTTAAGTATGGGCCTTGGATTCCTGTTCTTTCCAGGACTTTTAAAATGAAGTGGTGTTGGATTTTGTCGAATGCTTTCTCAGCGTCTAGTGAGATGACCATGTGATTTTGTTCTTTGAGTTTGTTCATATGGTGGATTACATTGATGGATTTCCTTATACTAAAACATCCCTGCATCTGAGCGATGAAGCCTACTTGGTCGTGGTGAATGATCTTTTTGATGTGTTCCTGGATTTGGTTTGCAAGGATTTTGTTGAGTATTTTTGCATCAATGTTCATAAGTGAGATTGGTCTGAAGTTTTCTTTCCTTGTAGGGTCTTGGTGTGGTTTAGGAACGAGGGTTATTATACCCTCCAAAAATGAGTTAGGTAGTATTCTATCTGAATCTATCTTTTTGAATAGTTTGGAGAGTATTGGTGTTATGTCAGAAATAAATGTCTGATAAAATTCTGCACTGAAGCTGTCTGAACCTGGGCTTTTTTGGGAGGCTTTTGATGACTTCTATTTCTTTAAGTGGTATGGCATTATTTAGATGGTTTACCTGGTCCTGCTTTAATTTTAGGATCTTGTATCTGTCTAGGAATGTATGCATTTCCTCCAGATACTACAACTTTGTGGAGCATAGGTTTTTGTAGTAGGATCTGATAATTTCTTGAATTTTCTCAGTTTCAGTTGTTATGTTTCCACTTTCCTTTCTGATTTTGCTAATTTGTATACTCTCTCTTTGCCTTCTAGTTAGTATGGTTAGGGGTTTATCAATCTTCTTGATTTTCACAAAGAACCAGCTCATGGTTTTGTTGATTCTTTCACTGGTTCTTTTTGTTTCTAATTGGTCTATTTCTGCCCAATTTTGATTATTTCTTGCTGTCTACTCCTCTTGGGTGTATCTGCTTCATTTGTTCTAGAGCATTTAGCTGTGCTGTCAAGTTGCTGATGTATGCTCTCTCCAGTTTCTTTTTCGAAGCACTTAGGGCTATGAGTTTTCCTCTCAGTACTGTTTTCATTGCATATCATAGGTTTGGGTATGTTGTGTTTTTGATTTCATTGAATTCTATAAAATCCTTAATTTCTTTCTTTATTTCTTTTTGACCCTGCTATCATTTAACAGAGCATTGTTTAGTTTCCATGTGTTTGTGGGCTTTTTGTTGTCTTTGTTGTTGTAAAAGACCAGCCGTAGACTATGGTGATCTGAAATGATGCATGGGAGTATTTCAATCTTCTTATATCAATTTAGGTTCTTTCTGTGTCCAATTATGTGGTCAATTGTTGAGAAGGTGCCATGGGATGCTGAGAAGAAAATGTATTCTTTTACTTTAGGATTATATTTTTTGTAGATATCTATTAATTTCAGTTTTTTCATAGTCTCTTCTAGTTTTACAGTGTCCTTGTTCAGTTTCTGTTTCCATGATCTGTCCAATGGAGAGAGTGGGATATTTAAGTCTCCCACTATTATTGTGTGGGATGAAGTGTATTTTTTGTGCTTTAGTAAGGTTTCTTTTATGAATGTGTGTGCTTTTCTATTTGAAACATATATGTTAAGGATTGAGAATTCCTCCTGACAGATTTTCCCTGTAATGAGTAAAAATTGTCCTTCCTCATTTTTTTTGATAACTTTTGGTTGAAAATTTACTTTATTTGAAATTAGAATAGCCACTCCAGCTTGCTTCTTGGGGCCATTTGCTTGGAAGTTATTTTTCCCACCCTTTTACTCTGAGATAGTGTCTGTCTCTGTCTCTGAGATGAGTTCCCTGTATGCAGCAAAATGCTGAGGTTTGTTTATGTGTCCAGTCTGATAGCCTATGTCTCTTTATTGGTGAGTTGAGTCCATTTATGTTAATAGATATCAAGGAATAGTGGTTGCTGTTTTCTGCTATTATTGCTTTTGTAGGTTGAGCTGTATCTGTGTCTGTTTCTTCTTTTGGTTTTATTGCTTAGGAGTTTTCTTGTTTTTAATAGGATGCAGTTCCCCTCATTATATTGGGTTTTCCCCCTATAATTCGTTGTAGTGCTGGGTTTGTGGTCAGAAATTGTGTAAATTTTGATTTTTCTTGAAATATCTTCATCTCTCCATCGATGGTGATTGATAGTTTTGCTGGCTATAGCAGTTTGGGCTGGCACTTGTGCTCTCTTAGGTCTGCATGATGTCTGTCCAGGCTCTTCTAGCTTTCACAGTCTTTTTTGAGAAATCAGGTGTGATTCTGATTGGTCTGCCTTACTGCTTTTAGTATTCTTTCTTTGCTTTGTGCTCTTGGTGTTTTGACTATTCTGTGTTGGGGGGAATTTCTTTTCTGGTCCAACCTATTTGGAGTTCTGAAGGCTTTTATTGCTCGTGGTCATCTCATTCTTAAGGGTAGGGAAGTTTTCTTCTACGATTTTGTTGAAGATATTTACTGTGCCTCTTAGTTGGTATTCTTCTCCCTCTTCTATTCCTATTTTCCTTAGGTTTGTTCTTCTCATTGTGTCCTGGATCTCCTGGACATTTTGGATAGGAGCTTTTTGGTTTTTGCATCTTCTCTGGTTGTTTTGTCTATGTTTACAATGTTGTATTTTGCCCCCAAGATTCTCTCTTCCATCTCTTGTAGTCCATTGGAAATGCTTGCTTCTGTGACTTTTATTTCTTTTTTAGGTGTTCTATTTCTAAGGTTATTTCTTTTAGTGTTTTCTTTATTGTGTCAATTTTCGTTTTAAATTCCTTCTTCCATTCCTTCATTTCTTTGCTTTTGTTTTTTTCTAGTTCTTTGAGTTCTTTGAGTGTTTTTCTTGTTTCCTCTTTAAAAGCTTCTGATTCTTTTTGCTTTTCCTCCCGTTCTTTTTTAAGGATCTTTATCAGCATCTTGAGGTAAGATTTTAGATCTGTGTCTTCTTTTTCTGGAGTGTTTGGCATTCCAATGTTTGCTGTTATGGGAGAGCTGGGTACTGGTGTTTCCAGGTTGTCTTGGTTTCCTTGGGATATACTCTTTCACTTTCCTCTTGCCATCTTGTTTTCAGTGATATGTTCGTGCGTTTTGCTTGTATATGGTCTGTGTCCCTGGATCTCCACTGGTCCAGGTGGTGGATGGTCCGAGCCCTGTTCTGTTCCCCAAAGATGCCTGTTGGGAACAGTGGTCCCAGTGCTGGGTTCTTGGTCCCTGGATCAGGCAGGGTAGGGGCACGCTTACTGTGCGCACTTGGCAGAGATCTCTCTGCTCCCTGGCTGCCCAGATCCCCTACTCATCAGTCTTTTAACCTTTGGAAACAGCTGGTCCAGGTTGCAGATGGGCTGAGCCCTGTTCTGCACCCCAAAGTTGCTGGATGGGAACAGAGATCCCAATGCTGTGTTCCTGGTCCCTGGATCAGTCAGGTCAGGGGTGTACTTTTTATGCGCACTCGGCAGAGGTCTCTCTGCTCCCTGGCTGCCCAGATCTCCTTCTCACCAGTTTTTAAACCTTTGGGAACTCCAGATATTACTTTTCTATTAGTCAATTAGTGTGGCTTACCTTCAGTGTTAAATCTTAACATTGTTTTCCACATGTCTAAGCAATTTAATACATAGTCATGAAGTTAAGTTTTATCTTGTGACCTGAGAAGGCTTTTGAAGCCATTTTTCTTAGGGTGAAATGTGAGGGACATATTCAGATACTCTGTAAGTGTCACATGTAAGTAATCACAAGGAGAATCTCAGTAAGAATTCTGTGAGACTAGATCGTAATTCTCGGGCATAGAATAATTTTCATTAGTGCTTTTGGAATGAGAAATATTGTTAGATTTGAGAGTATAAGATTATTTGGTAAGGGTCTTTGAATGCAATCTCTAAGCAGGAAACATCAGGAAATGATTGGTAAGGAAAAGATATATTCCATCAACATAAAAACACAATGGTAATCTGTAGGATAGTATTTGACACAAAATAGTTTTATATTTCAAACAAAGAACAAAAACTAAGGATAAACAGTTCTTCCTTTAGAGTGTCTACTGTTGGCCTCTGGACTGATTGTCTAGATTATCATGGACATGTGGGAATCCCATAAACTGTTGCTATGGGTGCTGTTATCATTTGGGGACTTTGTGGTTTTGAACGTAGTTCATAACTCTCCTCATTTCCTCAAGCAGCATTTTACCTGGAAGATTAATGGTTGAAAACAACATTAAGACTTAACAGTTCCATACTAGTAAAACATGAGGGAAAGTGTAAAAGGGGATACCTCCCTTCAAGCTGTCTTTCCTGATTAACTCAGTACACTGCAGTAAGGAGGAGCCCTCCCTTTTTATGAATAACAATGACTAAGCATATCAACACTTGCATGTATGTAACCAAGAACACTCCCCAGTAGAGTCCCAGCCCTTCCCTTCTATGAATAACAAGGACTAAGCATATCTGCACTTACATTCATGTGCTTACATACATATACATGTGCACACATACATCTACACACAAAGCCTTTCTTCAGACCTTCACTGGATATACTTCTGGTCTCCAGAGCTTTGACCTCTATACCCAGACTACAAGCATTACTTTGTCAGGTGATCTTCCTTTAGTCATCTCTGACTGGCCATTTTTTTCCAAGACACATAAAAAGTTCATGGCTGCAAACAAATTGTGTATCATTTGAGGACTAAGGACTAAAAACCAAGCAAGCTGTGAACAGCATGTTGTGATAAAGAACAGAAAACAGGTAGGCTGTTACAGAAAACTTAGTTTTAATCTTTACGTAATTCCTGGGTCTTCAAATATCATGCCACACATTCATCAACCCAGTTTTCAGAAGTATGTCTATTGCTCTCTGTCTTAATGACTTATAATGAAGAAAAGGCTGAGCAGATAGAATAACTTAGCATTAGGAAATAACATTTTATATTTTCCTTTCATTGCAAATAGTTCTTTTTCTCTCATAATATATCCTAATTGTGGCTTTCTCTTTATCTATACCTTCAAATTTCTAACCACCATACCTTCTTCCAGATCTACCACATTTTTGTCTCTCATTACAAATAGGCTTCTAAGACATAATAATAAAATAAAGTAAAATAAGTTTAAACAAAAGGTATCATATTAGAATTTGATAAAGCATACAGAAGGAAAAGAAAGTGAGAAAAGTGACTAGAAACAGATATAGATGGAGAGCCATATTAGTTCATACAGTTAGAAATCCCACAAAAACCACTTTCTGGAAGCAAGAATATATAAAAGACCTATAAGTTAGAAAGATAGAAGAAAGTGTGTATAAATAAAATAAAAAGACAAAGTAGTTTTTTTAATGGAAATGTACTGACAGGACATTATGAAAGATGAAGATACTACTGAGTTTGTCCTCTGTGTCCCATGTAGACTGGGTTTAAGATTTTTTTTCCAGTAAGACTTCCTTGGAAAAACCTAAAATTTTATCCACAAGTTATTGATTGGAGATGGCTTCTGAGCCAGCGAAAGCATGAGTCCAATTCTCAAATATTTTTTCAGCTCTAGGACCTCATCTGGTGCAGACACAAACAGGGCTGCCCTAACCTCTGTATATTATTACATGTGTTCATCCTGTTTATTTATATGCTCTTGTTTTCTGAGTGGTGTTCACTTGTCTATCTGCTCTTGTTTTCTGAGTGGTGTCCACTAGTCTATCTCATCCTTGGACGTGTTATACTTTCTTGTCTATAGGGTTCTTTGGGCCCAGAGAGGAGGGATTTGATGGAGAAATCCCATTCAGGACTTACTGTTCTGAAGTCTCTAAATCTATACTTTGTCTGCCTGTGATTCTCTGTATTTGATCCATTCTGCTGCAGGAAGAAGTTTCTCTGATAATGGATGAGCAAAATACTGATTTTTAAGTCTATTAGTATGTCATTAGAAGTGATTTTATGTGGGGCAGTGGACTGTGCCAGGAAACTTGGTAAGATTGAGTGGGTTGGAAAACATAGAACCTCATACCACAGGACTGTTAGTGCTTAACCCAATTTGGAGCAGGACCTGTCACATGACCACAGCACCACATAGAGTGGATCCTTACCATTAGTTATATAAGAGCAGTGCTTCAAGTCCCTCCACATACAGCTGAGACATCCTTAATATCTCAGACTAGGCCAATAGAAAACTGCTGTCAGATTCCCAACCCACTCCAATATATATATGATCCTAACCAGAAGCAATAAATGTAAGAATCACTCCATCAGAGCTTCTGTCACATAAGAGCTTCCTGGGAGAAGTGGGCTCTCTCCTGAAGCTTGACCTCCTGAAAGTTGCCCACAGCCATGGTGATCACTTCCTACCCAGTGACCCTGACCTAGGTTCATGGCTACTGTACCCCTTACTCTCCAGCTAAGCAACCCTGCTGGTTCTGCACAGTTCAGCATCTTGCATACTTCAAAACAGCAGAGGAGACTGGAGCAACTAAGGTGGTCAGACTTCCCTCTCCCTGCTCACACTGCCAGCCTGGCTGGCATTAGTGTTTTGCCTGGATGTGTTTGTGTGACTGTGTCAGATCCCCTGGATTAGGAGTTACAGATAGTTGTGAGTTGGAATGTGGGTATTGAGAATTCAACCAAACTTTACTGGAAGAAGAGCCAGTGTTCGTAACTGCTGAGCCATGTCTTATCCCCCAAAATTGAAATCTCAAGGTAGTTTTGATTTGCATTTTTCTGCTGGCTTCAACATTTAGTGTTTCTCGGGCATTTGAGTTTCCTCTATTGATAATTTTGAAATTATATACATAGACTGTTTTTAATAATGCTATTTGTTTTTTTAGTATCTACTTCCTTGAGTTATTTATATAATTTGGTTCTTAGCTCTCTTTTGGATGTGAAGTGTATTGGCTGGTTTTGTGTCAACTTGACACAAGCTGGAGTTATCACAGAGAAAGGAGCCTCAGTTGAAGAAATGCCTCCATGAGATGCAGCTATAAGGCATTTTCTCAACTAGTGATCAAGAGGGGAGGGCCCAGCCCATAGTGGGTGATATCATCCCTGGGCTGGTAGACATGGATTTTAAAGAAGGCAGTCTGAGCAAGCCAGGGGAAGCAAGTCAGTAAGTAGCATCAATCCATGGGCACTGTATGTGCTAATGCTTCCTGATGTGTTTGGGTTTCAGTCTTTACTTCCTTTGGTAATGAATAGAGATATGAAGTGTAAGTTCAATAAACCCTTTCCTCCACAGCTTGCTCCTTGATCATGATGTTTTGTGCAGAAATAGAAACCCTGACTGAGACATGAAGTTAACAAAATTATTTTCCTATTCTGTAGGTAACTATTCTGTCTGAATGATAGTGTCCTTTGATAAACAGAATTTTCTCAATTTCACACGGCCCAGTCTTTGATCCTTTGCAGTTGAGTTTTGTTCAGGGTGATAAGCATGTTTGCTATTTTGCCACATCCAATCATCCAATTTGACCAGCATCATTTATTGAAGAAGTTGTAGCGTGCATACGTGTGTGTGTGTGTGTGTGTGTGTGTGTGTATGTGTGTGTGTATTTGTGATCTTTATAAGAAGCCAGGCATCCAAACATGTGCACATTTATGACCAAGTCATCAATTTAATTTCACTGATCAAATCAACATACCTTGTTGTCCACCAATACCGTCCTGTTTTATTAGTATTACTCTGTAGTACCAGTTGAGCTCAGGTAGGGTGATATCTTCAGCAATACTTTTATTATTCAACATTGCTTTAGCTGTCTCATTTTTCTAATGTTTTCATATGAAACTGAAAAATATTTTTAAGTTCTGTTGGAATTTTCATGGATAATGCATTGAATTAGTACGTTGTTTTTGATACAATGGTCATTTTTAACTGTATTAATCATACAAATCTTTGAACATAGACTTTTCAACTTTTCTGTCTTCTGATATCTTCTTCGTTTTTTTTCTTCAATGACTTAAAGTTCTTATCATTCAAGTCTTTGATTTGCTTTGTCTGAGTTCCCGAAGGATACTTTATATAATTTTAGGCTATTATAAAATGTGTTTGCTTCTTGATTTCTTTCTCAGTCTTATTTTCCTTTGTATATAAGACAACTACTGGTTCTTATGAATAAATTTTGTATCCAGCTACTCTGCTGAAAGTGTTAATCAGCTATAGGAGTTTACCTGTGAAGTTTTTATGGTCACTAATGTACTCTGTCACATCATCTGTATATAAAGATACTTTTGCTACTTCGGGACCAGTTTGTATCCCTTGTTCTCCTTTAGTTATCTTCTTGCTTCCGAAAAAAATTCATTACTGTTGTGAAAAGGGTTAGAGAAAGTGTACAACCTAATATTGTTCCTGATTTTAGCACTGGTATTTTGTGTTTTTCTCCACTTAAGTTGATGTTGCGTATGGGTGTGGGAAAAACCCACTAACTAAGGTCATGGTCCACTATAACCCAATACCTCCTTTGATCTCAGCAGAAAATGGAAAACTTCCCTTATCAGCAGAAAGCTATGGCCTTGATTTTCTTTGACTTTATCTGGGGAGCCTGACCTTCCACACCCTCTACTTAGGGAATGTAGCATTCTCCTTGGCAAACTACACTAACCCACCCAGCCTGGGATTCCTTAAATCTTTTCAATACAAGCTAGGCATTTCTGGTACAGTAGATTTCATCCAATGAAACTTCAACCAAAAAAGAATCCCTTACCATTTTCCAAGGTTTATATATTTATAGCCCCGGTTCACTCCAAAAGAGTATAAGTCACCACAAATAAAAGTATGTGCACAAGCTACAATTGTCAAGAGAACTGTTTCACTAAAATATTAAGAAGGAATTTGTCTAAAGACCCTTATATATAACACTATATAACTATAACACTAAGGTCCTTAGAGAAGGCCTCCTGCAGTCCTATCCTGTTCCCTGATTCTGCAGCCACCACCTGCTCTACACTCTGCTTTATCCTCTCAGCCTGGTGTAGTGTGGCATATGCACAAATTTACAGAGAGAAAATAGAGGACATGAAGCCAAACTGGACCCCAACACACATACTACAGCGGGCTAGATGTAAATTACCTTTAATATGTTCTATCCATAGTCTGTTCAAAATTCATAACAAGGAGTGTTTGAGACTTTTAAAGGCATTTTCTACATTTAACACAGTTGTTCTCAAGCTGCTTAATGTTATGATTTTTTAATACAGTTCCTCATGATGTGGTGACCCACAAATAGGAAATAATTTTGGTTGTTACTTCATAACTATAATTTATTACTGCTATGAATCATAATGTAAATTTCTTTCTGTTCTGATGGCCTGAGTGACCCCTTTGAAAGTGTCATCTCACCCCTGAGATCTAGACCTATTAGTTGAGAACCTCTTATCTAAGAGCATGATTATGTTTTTTTTTTCTTTAAGTTTGTTTATATGGCAGGTTAGATTTATTAGTTTATATCTGTTGAACTAGCCTTCAATCTCTGGGATAAAGTTTTCTTCATCATAGGAGATGATTGTTTTGATATATTCTTGCAGTTAGTTTATAAGTATTTTATTAAGGACTTTTGCATCACTGTTCATAAATGAAATCAGTCTGAAATTTGTTGGGTCTTTATCTGACTTTGGGAACAGGATAACTGTGTGTTTGTAAAACACATTTGGAAATGTTACTTCTCTTTTGATTCTGTGGCATAATTTGAAGAATATGGCAGTGCATCTTTGAAAGTTTGGCCTTTTTCTTAGGTTAACTTTGAGTTAATGGTTCTGTTTTACTTACAGCTCTAGGTCTCTTTAAATTTTTTATATGATCTTGATTTAACATTGGTAAGTGCTATATATTGAGAAAACATATCCATTACTATTTATTTTAATAATGTGATAGAGTAGTTGGTTTTAAAGTATGTCCTTATGGAGCTCTGAATTTCCTTGGTGTATCTTGTCATGCTCCTTCTTTAATGTCTGATTTGGACCATATTTCTCAGTTTCTCACTTTGCATAGCAGTTTGTCAATCTTACTGACTTTTCTTCAATTAAAAATTATTTCAGAAGATCCATGGACGCAGGCCTGGTGAGACTGCACTGTGAGTAGCCGAGGCAAAGAGAGGTCTGGGTCAAGTGCCCGGAAAGCGTGCGCCCTCCATTGCTTCAGGGGAGCAGGAATTTTGACAGAGGGTCTCCGATTCCACCTGGCAAACCTGTGCTTGCAGAACAGGCACTTAGGCCATCTGCTACCAGGAACAGCAGAGATGCAGGGACACAGGCCTGGTGAGACTGCACTTTGAGTAGCCGAGGAGCAGAGAGGTCTGTGCTGAGTGCCCAAAAAGCGCCCCACCGATTGGTTCAGGGGTGCAGGTACTCTGCCTTGGGGTCTCCTTTTTCACCCAGCTGTCCCATTCGTGCAGAACTGGCACTCAGGACATCTGCCACAAGAAATAACTGAGATCCAGGGACAAAGACCTGGTGAGACTCTGCTGCAAGTAGCCGGAACACAGAGTGGTCTGGGCCGAGCACCCAGAAAGCATATTCCCCTGATTGGTTCAGGGGAGCAGAAACTCTGCCATAGGGACACAGTTTTCATCTGGAGGGCCTTTGCTTGCAGAACAAACATCTGCCACCAGCAAGAGCACAGATCCAGGAACATAGGCAAGGTACACAAGAGAGAGGAGGACCAATCACTGACAAGACCACCTATAATCACAGACAACAAGATGGCAAGAAGAAAGTTAAAGAACTTATACCAGGAAAACAAAGACAATCTGGCAACACCAGAACCCAGTGCTCCCATCATAGCAAACAGCAGAATGCTAAACACGCCAAAAAAGAAGACTCAAACCCGAACTCATTCCTCAAGATGATAGAGATCCTTAAATAAGAACAGGAGGTAAACCATGAAGAAATAGAAGCATTTAAAGAGGAAGCAAGAAAAAAATCAAAGAAATAAAAGAACAAGAGGAAAACAGAACCAAAGAGTTGAATGAATTGAAGAAGGAATTTAAAATGGAAATGGAAACACTAAAGAAAACATAAAAGAGACAACCCTGGAAGGAGAAAACCTAAAAAAGAAATCAGAAGTCACAGATGCAAGCCTCTCCAACAGACTACAAGATATGGAAGAGAGAATCTTTGGGGGCCGAAGACAACATTGAAAACATATACAAAACAAGAAGCAAGCTGGGGTGGCCATTCTAATATCAAATAAATTAGATTTTTCAACCAAAAGTTATCCAAAAAGATAAGAATGACACATTTTCCTTATTATAGGAAAATTTTGTCAGGAAGAACTCTTAATCCTTAACATATATGCTCCAAATACAAGAGAACCCATATTCATAAAAGAAACCATGCTAAACCTCAAAAATACATTGCACCCCACACAATAATAGTGGGAGACCTCAACACCCCACTCTCATCAATGGACAGATCATGGAAACATAAATTGAACAAGGATGCAATAAAACTAGCAGAGATTATGACCAATTTGAATTAATAGACATCTACAGAATATATTAACTTAAAACAAAAGAATATAAATTATTCTCACCACCTCATGGCATATTTTCCAAAATTGATAATATAATATAATTGGTCACAAAACAAGCCTCAATAGATATAAAAAGACTGAAATACTCACATGCATCCATTCAGATCACCATGGTCTAAGGCTGGTCTTTAATAAAAACAAAGAAAAAAAAAAAAAGCCCATATACACATGGAAACTCAACAATGCTCTGTGAAACAATAGCATGGTCAAAGAAGAAAGAAAGAAAAAAATTAAGGATTTTCTAAGATTTAATGAAAATGAAAATACAACATACTCAAACCTATGGGATGTAATGAAAGCAGCACTAAAAGAAAAACTCATAGCTCTGAGTGCTTCCAAAAAGAAACTGGAGAGAGCATACACTAGCAACTTGACAACACAATTGAAAGCTCTAGAAAAAAAGGAAGCAGATACACCCAAGAGGAGTAGACAGCAAGAAATAATTAAACTCAAAGCAGAAATTGACCAAATAGAAACAAAAAGAACCATTGAAAGAATCAACAAAACCAAGAGCTGGTTCTTTGAAAAAATTAACAAGATCGATAATCATTAGCCAGACTAACTAGAAGGCAAAGAGAGAGTATCCAAATTAACAATGTCAGAAAGGAAAGTGGAGACATAACAACTGGAACTGAGGAAATTCAAGAAATCATCAGATCCTAATAGAAATGCCTATACTCAACAAAGCTAGAAAATCTGGAGGAAATGAATAAATTCTTAGACAAATACCAGATACTAAAGTTAAACCAGGAACAGGTAAACAATCTAAATAATCCCATAACACCTAAAGAAATAGAGTAGTCATCAAAAGGCTCCCAAACAAAAAAAGCACATATCCAGATGGACTCAGTGCAGAATTCTATCAGATATTTATTGACAACCAAATACTAGTACTATCCAAAATATTTCACGAAAGAGATTCAGATTAAATTCTACCTAATTCATTTTTCGAGTCTAAAATAACCCTAATTCCTAAACTATACAAAGACCCCAGAGGAAAAACACTTCAGACCAATCCCACTTATAAAAACTGATGCAAAAATACTCAAAATATCTTCCAAACCAAATCCAAGAACACATCAAAATAATCCTTCACCATGATCAAGTAGGCTTCATCCCTGGGATGCAGGGATTGTTTAATATATGGAAATCCATCAACTCAATCCACCATATAAAAAAATTTAAACAAAACTCCACATGGTCATCTCACTAGATGTAGAGAAAGCATTTGACAAAATTCAACACCCTTTTATTTTAAAAGTTTTGGAAAGAACAGGAATCCAAGGCCCATACTTAAACATAATAAAGGCAATATACAGCAAGCCAACAGCCAACATCAAACTTAAAGGTGAGAAACTTGAAGCAATCCCACTAAAATAAGGGACTCGACAAGGCTGCCCAGTCTCCCCCTACCTATTCAACATAGTACTGGAATTCCTGGCTGGAGCAATTAGAGAGCAAAAGGAAATCAAAAGGATAGAAATTGGAAAGGAAGAAGTAAAAGCATCACTGTTTGCAGATGACATAATAGTGTACATAAGTGAACACAAAAATTCCACCAGAGAAGTTCTTCAGCTGATAAACAAATTTAGCCAAATGACTGGATATAAAATTAACTCAAACAAATCAGGATCCTTCCTCTACTCAAAGGACAAACATGCAGAGAAAGAAATTATGGAAAAGATACCCTTCACAATAGTCACAAACAACATGATAAACCGTGGTGTGACACTAACTAAGCAAAGGAAGGACCTGTATGACAAAAACTTCAAATCTCCAAAGAAGGAAATTGAGGAAGATCTCAGAAAATGGAAAGATCTTCCATGCTTATGGATTGGAAAAATCAACATTGTAAAAGTGGCCATCTTACCAAAAGCAATCTAAAGATTCAATGCAATCCCCATTAAAATTCCAACCCAATTATTCATAAAGTTGAAAAGGGCAATGTGCAATTTCATCTGGAATAACAAAAGACCTAAAATTTTGAAATCCATCCTCAATAACAATAAAATATCTGCATAAATCACCATCCCTGACCTCAAGCTACATTACAAGGCAGTTGTGTTAAAAGCTGCATGGTACTGGTACAGAGATAGGCACATAGATCAATGGAATAGAATAGAAGATCCAGAAATTAGCTCTCACATATATGGTCACTTGCTTTTTGACAAAGAAGCTGTAACATTCAATGGAAAAATGACAGCCTCTTCAACAAATGGTGTTGCTCCAACTGGAACTCACTGTGCTGAAGGATGAAAACAAACCCCTTCTTATCTCCTTGTAAAAAGTTCAAGTGCAAATGGATCAAAGATCTCCACATTAAACCAGGCACACTGAAATTATTAGAAGAGAAAGTAGGAAAAACCTTATAACACATAGGCACAGGAGAAAATTACCTGAACAAAACAACAATGGCTGGTGCTCTACGGTCAAATATAGAAAAATGGGACATAATGAGATTGCAAAGTTTCTGTAAGCTCAAGGACACTGTCAAGAAAACACAATAGCAGCTAACAGATTAGGAAAAGATCTTTACCAACCCCACATCAGATAGAGGCCTAATATTCAAATTATACAAATAATTCAAGAAGTTAGACACCAGAGAATCAAAAAACCCTATTAAAAAGGGGGTACAGAGCTAAACCAAAAGTTCTCAATTGAGGAATATCGATTGGCTGAGAATCATCTAAGGAAGTTGTCAGTATCATTAGCCATCAGGAAAATGAAAATTAAAGCAACCCAGAGATTACACCTCATACCAACCAGAATGACTAAGATCAAAAATTCAGATAACAGCAGATAATGGTGAGTATGCAGAAAAAGAGGAACACTTCTCCCCTGTTGGTGGGGTTGTAAACTGGTAAACCAGTCTGGAATTCAGTCTAACGATTCCTCAGAAAATTGGACATTGCACTACCTGAAGACATAGTTATTCCACTTCTGGGCATATATCCCAAAGAAGCTCCAACATACAACAAAGACACATGCACCTCAATGTTCATAGCAGCCCTATTTATAATAGCCAGAAGCTGGATAGAACCCAGATGTCCTTCAGTAGATGAATGGATACAAAAATTGTTGTATATATACACAATGGGGTACTACTCAGCTATCAGAAACAATGACTTTATGAAATTCTTTAGAAAATGGATGCATCTAGGGAATATCATCCTGAGTGAGACAACACAGTCACAAAAGAACAGACATAATATACAGTCACTGATAATTGGATACTAACCCCAGAAAATACTGAATACCCCAGAAACTACTCACATACTATATGAAGTTTAAGAAAAAATAAAAGCAAAAAAAAAAAAAGGAAAGAAAATGGAAAACCATTATGCTTAATCTTCAGGCAACAATTAAACTTTGACTATTTCCAGATTATATCCTGTCTTACATGTACTTTATGCTCATTGTAACTAATAAGATTTTAATGCATACTATCAAACCTTTAAAAAAATCAAGCACTGACAAAAATGTATTAGTATACTTTTATGCAAAAATGCTTAAAATATGTATTTATCTTTGTTTTTTAAAGTAAAGTTGTTCAATTAAAAAAACTATTTCATTGATTTCTGCTTTGCTTTGCACAGCCTTTATTAATTTCAACCCAAATTATAAGATTTAAAAACTACTACTTTTTCTTTTATAGAATTCAGACATGCTATTAAGTTACTACTATAAGATTTCTCTAATATTTATATAGGCAGATAATTCTATGGATTTGCATCTTGGAACTCCCTTTATTGTATACCATGTTATGTATATATTTTCATTCAATTCTTGAATGGTTTTGATTTCTTCCTCAGTTTATGTTGACCTTTTTCTAATTCAGTGGATAATTGTTTAGTTATCATTACAATGTAAGCTTTCTGTTGCTTCTCTTAATGTTCAGCTTTATTTTGTGATGGTAAGATATGATGCAAGGTATCCAAGTATGTGGTGATTTTTGGCTAAAGTGCTATGAGATGCTGAGAAAAAAAGCATATTCTTTTGTGTTTGAGGGATGTATTCTGTAAATATTTGTTAGGCCCATTTGATTTCTTTCACAAACTTTGGTGCCACCATCTTTGGTGCATAGTTATTAAGAATTACAATGTCCTCTTGGTGAATTCTTTCTTTGATGAGTATAGGAAGTATCCTCTCTTACCTCTTCTGACCTGTTTTGTTTGAAGTCTATTTTGTGAGATATTAAATTAGTACACTGGCTTGTTTTGTAGGTACATTTGCTTAGAATATCTTTTTTTCCATACTTTATGTGGAGGTAATGACTCTCCTTGAAGCTGTCTTCCTTTTATGCAGCAGGTAGATGGATGTATCATGTTTTCACATTCTGATTATCTGTGTCTTTTTATTGGAAAATTGAGGCCATGCATTTTGAGAAAAATCAATGAGCAGTGTATGTTGAGTCCTATTAGTTTGGTATGGGAGTTCCCCCCGCCCCGTGTGTATTTCATCATGGAACATTTTATTTTTCCATATAGTGTGATTGAAAGTTTTGAGGAATATAATATTCTGTACTGACATTCATGGGTTCTTAGAAAAAACTTGTTCTGTTGAACATCTTTCTGGCTTTTAGTGTCTCCACTGAGTTTGAGGTGTTATTATGTTACATTTGCATTTATATGTTACTTGGATGTTTTCCCTTATAGATTTTTATTTAATCATTGTGTTTCATGTTTTGATTATCCTGGACCAAGGGGAATTTATCATTTGGTCCAGTCTACTTTACATCTGTATTTTTCTTGTACCTTGATAGGCATTTCCTTCTTTAGGTTAGGGAAATTTTCTTATACGATTTCGTTGAAAGTATTTCTATGCCTTTGAGTATCTTCTCTTTTCTATATTTCTAGTATTTTTTATTTTCCAGTTTTTGTCATCTCATATTTTCTAATGTGATGGGGATGTTAGATTTAACATTTGCTTTGGATGAATTGTAACTTTCTCTTACTGTGTTTTCAATGTGTGAGATACGCTTTTTCATCTCTTGTGTTCTGTTGGTCAGGCTTGCCTCTGACATTCCTTTTTCAGTTTCTATCAGTTTTCATTTCTAGATTTTTCTCAGTTGGGGTTTTATTCATTGATTCTAATTCCATTTTCAGATCATAAACATATTTCTTCCTTTCTTTCTAATGCTGGTTTGTATTTTCATAGAATTCTTTAAGAGACATTTTTAATTCATTTAAAGTACTTCTATCATATTCATATGTCTTATTTTAAGGTTCTTGAATTAGAATCATCTATGCTGGACTTCTCAGGGCCTGCTATAATAGGATTGATGGGCTCTAGTGAATACATATTCTCCTGGATTAGATTGGTTTTTGATTGTTTGTTTTTGTTTTTGCTTTTGGTTTTTCCCTACTGGTATCAAAGAATTTGGAATTGGGAAATTTATAATTCTAGCTGCTTGTCTTTGGTCTTTCTTGTTTTTATTTATAATCATAATGACATTATTATTAGCCAGAGGAGTAGTTGTTGTTGTTGCTGTTGTTGTTGTTGCTGTTGTTGTTGTTGCTGTTGTTGTTGTTGCTGTTGTTGTTGTTGCTGTTGTTGTTGTTGCTGTTGTTGTTGTTGCTGTTGTTGTTGTTCCTTACCTTTGCTGTGTGTTGCCCATTAAGTAATTCTGGGACTCTTTTTTGTGGCATCCGGAGTTAAAGGTAAAAATGCAATTCTAGATATTGCGTGATTACACTTAGGCCTAGGGGTTTTCTAGGAGTGGTAGGACTGAAGGTGTTCACAAAAAAAAAAGAAAGAAAAAAAAAAAGAAAAAAAAAAGAAATGCAGTGTGTGTATTTTCACCAGGATCTGCTTAGTCTTCAGGGAATGGGCATAGATGGTGAGGAGATGCCAAACCAGACAGTAAACCACAGGACTTCATGTTAGACTGAAGAAATAGACTTGAAGAAAAGGAGAGAGAATGAAGATCTGAAGGACACAAACTTGCTAGACTCAGAGTTGCTTCTCTGGTAGGTTTGCTGGTGGGTTGCCAGGGAGTGTGCCTCCTGAAATTAGGGCCTGAGATAACATGATGAATGTGGAGGAAGGTTGCAGGTCTGTGTTACTTTCTGGAGATGGGCAGAGAGAAAGAAAGGCTGCAGTAGGTAATCTGCTACAGAATTGGAGAGTATGATTTGGCAAAAATGAGGGAAAGGAAGTGATCCACAGTTAGGTCAAATATGGTTAGAGTGGCCTGTGGCTTCTCTGAAAATGTCTGCTGCATTTTTGGGGGATTAGGAAAAAGCAATGAGTGGAAAAAAAAAAAAACTTTTAAAATGAAAAAAAAAAAAAAAACAATCAACAAAACAAACCAAAAAGAAAAAGAAACAATAAATAACAACAACAACAAAAGTCCTTCTCCATCTATCATTAGGTGTTTAGAAGTTGAGATAGTGATAAGGAAATTCGAACCTGGGCTCTCTGAGATAAGAAGCCACTTTGTTCTTTTCAATGGATTTCTATTGTAATCAGATTCATTTATATTCACTTCTATAGTCTACTAGAGCTAATTCATATGCATTTTCATAAAGTTTAACAGTTATGTTTTTGGTATTATACCGTGAAATAATTTAATTATGTATACTGTTTAAAATTAATTGCTTCTTTCTTCATTATTTTATTTTGTGTTTGGGTGATTTCCTGCATGCATGTCTGTATGCAGTGTGTCTGCAGGACCGAGACTGGAGTTATACAAGTTGTGAGCTCCATATGGCTGCTAAGAGTCACACCTAATTCTTTGGAAGAAAAGCCAGTGCTCTTATTTGGTGGGTTATCACTTCAGGACCTGATATGTCCTTTCATTGCAACACATGAGAATGAGTGGCAAGTCTTCCATATGCTAGGGAAGATCTCTAACACTGAGCTGTAGTATTAGTCTCCTTCTATTTTATGTGATATATTTATTTATTAATAGTTTTGAACTGCTGTTATTGACTGCTTAATGTTTAAACTTTACTCATGGAACTCTAATATATTATTTATATTCAATAGAACCCAAAATTTTGTTATGTAGTTCTCCATGGTGGAACAATAATCATTGTATATATTTATGTAACCACTGCCAATATCAAAATTCTACCTCATCTCCCAAATAATATTGTCTCATCAAATCACTTTATATGGTGTCACTCACACATAGATGTATGTCATCATATGATATTTACAATGTCAATATTATGTGAATGTGGAACTGTATAGTTTTACAGAAATGGTATTTAATGTTAATGTTAATTAAGGAAGTCCTACTGACAGGTCCAAACCCAGCTGATATGTACTCATGATCATTAGTACAGGCTAAATTAATAGTCCATGATATCTTCAATCTTTTATTTGTTTATTACTGTATTGCTTTTCTAGTTGTTGGGCATTGAGAGTGCTACATATTCACAAGATAGTTTTATCACATCAGAGAATTACTGACATACCTCCTCATTGGGGCTTTTCTCTTTATTATATATCTGTGTTTATAATAGGATAAGCACGCAGTTCAGTATGTCATTTTCCTTCATGGGTCGATTTTTAGCTAAGAATTTGACTAACATCAGGTTTGCAAAGGTAATCCTCTTATGTTTCTATATACATTGAAAGGGGTTTTTGAAGTAACATTTAGGTCATATGTACAGCAATGTCTGAGCTCCATTGTTTGGGAGACAACATCTAGTAGGTCTAGGGCTATCTCTCAGCCATTGTCCTTACCCAATGAGTTACCATCTTCATACCTTTCTCAACAAGCAGGCATCCCCATTTGATATTTCTAGACTTTTACTTTATTTTATTCAGTTCACACCTCCATTTATCCATTGCTGCAGTCTTATGTAGCAAAGTTACTCTACTGAGTAATTCCAGAAGAAATGGTTCCTTGAAGTTGGCCACTTTAAACAAATATTCATGTTTACTTTAACTTTTTACCTTCCTCTACATATTAGAATAAAAAAACAATTTGTTCATGCTTAAAATTGTGTAAGACATTTAAGTAATTATGGATTGGATTTTTAGGACTGAGAAGTGTAAATATTGAGCTTTCCAAACCATTCACACCAGGAATCTTTCTATTTACTAAGGTATTTATGTATGACAGCATTGCTTTCCAGTTGTTAAAATAGCAACTGTAAATTGTTAGGTAATTTTCACATAGATTGAAGAGTTGTTTAATAGAATATTCAGGACATATTTATGTCTATTCAGTTGTCAGAATATAGAAATTATTTTCTCTCAAATATAGGTATTGTTTTGACTACACTGTTGAAGTGGCTTCAAGTTTCAGAATGAACTTATGTGAAGATTCAGCCTTCTCTTTCTGTACTCATTTAGGATTAAAGAGAATCAATCAGTCTGTTATGGTTCCCTACATTATCATAATTTTATTGTTTATTTTTATATGTCATTCTCCGGCATAACAAACTTCTCAGTTATATTAGTTTGCTGAGAATTATTGAGTAGAATGTTTGTTAAAATATGTCAAGTTTATTTGATGAACTTACTGAAGTGGCATAATTATTCATTTGTCTAATAATTTGGTGAAGTGAGTTTATTAGACTTTAGATTCTTCCTTCTCTATACATTGATTTTATTTATAGTCAAGAATGGCAAATACAACTAATCTATTGGCATTGTTTCTATACTACCTCTCCCACTCCAGTTCTTCCTATTCCTTCATGTACTGTTCATGAACAATTCATGACCTCATCTTTATTTACTATTGTCACATATAAACATAAATGTATATGTGTATTCAAATACCACTTTCTCAATCTATTGTTGCTCATATGTATAGTTCTCATAACTTGGGATTGCATAAACTTTAAGGGCCTCATCACTAGAGAAGACAAATTTCCCTTTTCTTAGTAGCTAGTAATTACTAATATTTTTACATTTAAGACATGGCCTTATAAGATGTCCCCTTCTCTGCATCCATGTTGGCATATCAAGAGATGTTGTCATTGTGCAAATCTTGTTTAGGCAATCATATTATTGAGATTTCTTGGGTGCAATTTCACTGTGGAATATATAAGGCACTAACATGCAGCAGATGTCCTTGTACCCACAGCCTCCGATCACAACCATGGTCTCCAATATGTCGTGATCCTGATTTGTAGGGATTGTGTGATACAGTTTTTCTAGGCATTTTGAACAACTTATATATTTCTGTAATGATCTCTGTCTGTTTACGAAGGGGGCTTATTTGATGAAAAATAAGAGCTAAACTCAGCTGCCCAAAAGCATAATTGTTTAGAATACAGTTACAAACAATACTATTTTAAGAAAGTGACAATATTAAGCTTTTATCTAGAGTCCTTAATCTTGTTAATCACTGGTAGTTGATTAGGTTTCCACTACTTGGCATAAATTACCTACTCATCAGTGTTCCTGAAATCCAATAAGTCACTGTTGGTTACCCTCATTACATAAGAACCATTATTGCTCTATTGGCATATCTGGCCATGCTGATCATTGTATTACAGGATTTACAGCTGGGTCGGACTATTCCTTAATTTTTTTTCTTGGGATCTTCCACGGTGCCTTTAGATATGATGAATGCAAGTGCCTAAAGAAGAAAACTTCTAGTTGATTTTAGATCAATACCTACAAGTCTTGTGTCTACAGTGTGTGGAATTTTAGCAAGAAAATCATATATTCTAGAAGGCAACTGAGGGCAATGACAATAGCTTATATTTTTTTGGAGCCACTTAAATTCTATCCAACAACGCAAAAAAAAGTTTCTCATATCTGGTACCATGTAGGGTTGTTAAAGATTCAATGGGTTTTGAGGAGTATGTTATGGTCTTCAAGTGTCAAAGCTTTCATTTATAATATATGTATGCATATATACACATGAGTATATGTAATATGTATTTTAATTATAAACAAACTATTAGGTTTTCTTATGGTTGTTTGTGTTATAAATGATTCTTTTGCTACAATGGGGTATTGTGATCAAGGTAACTCTCATAAAAAGGAAGCATTTAAGTGGGGGCTTTCTAACAAGTTGGGAGGGTTATCATCATCGTGGTGGAAAGCAGACAGTCATGGTACTAGAACAGTAGGTGAGATTTTTATATCCTCATTCAGAGTTCACAGTCTTATGACTTATGACCCTTTAAAGACAATAACAATGCTTGTCATAAGTGCCAGTGACCATTCTTTTGTCCTTGGATACAACACTTTTCTTTGTATAGAATGGCTTTGAACCAAGAAGACAAGTCCTCTGTTTTCTGTGTAAAGTGTTATATCCTAATGTTGAACTAATTCTAGTTTCAGTGGTTACAGACAAGTAAATGATATACCTTCATTACATATATACATACATATTGTGTTAAAATGACAGTTTAAATGATTTTACTAATCAAGCAAACATTTTACCAGAAAAGCAGATTTGGCATTTTTTTTTGTAGTTGATCTGCAACCCTGTTTTTTGTGGAGTCTCATTCCATGTTATTAGTGAATTTATATCTTCTCACAAAGTATGAATATAAAGTTACATGGATTTTAGGTTGTATTTTAACATGTGGTTAAAACAAATTATTTGCTACCTAAGACAAGATCTTTCTAACTATATTTTTTTGTAGTCCTAAGAAAAATATCAGGACCATTGGCCTGCTAGATATGCAATCTACACCCAAACTACATTACCAGGGTAGCAAGTATAACAATCAAATACTTGGAAGTAATTTTTTAAGACCACCTATCTCTTTTTTTAAGCACACTCCGATGCCCTGCTATAAAAGAAACTTTGGATATTCTGTTTTTACTATTTAGGGTTATTGCACATTGAACTAATTATTTTGAAAAATGTAGTCATGTTTGTTTTCCATATCACTGGATGAACTTCTACTGATTTTCAATCTACTCTAAAAAGAATGTCATAATCTGCTTTCGTCTGTGTTTTTGGAAATCCCATTGTCACTTTTTTGGAGGTTGTGCCTGAGCCAGTGGTTTGGCTGTTTGGTGGACTATCATATTCATAGAGACTGGAGAGTAAGGAACAAGAAATCTGTTCCAAACCTATATCTCTACTCGCCATCTTCAATGCTACTGACATAGTCTCTTCTACTCTTCAGTCACAGAAATCATTGATTTGACCTGTCAAGTCTAAATATCAGTGAGGCATGTCTCACAATAGCAGGGAATTCACAATTCTGTCTGCTGTTCTTCCTGGAGAACAGAGGTCCTAAGAAAAACGAAATTAAAAAAGCATCTGGAAAATCATCTCTTCATATGCTTCTACTTGGGACAGGTTCGACCCTCTTCAGTTCTGTTCTGTGCCTCCTCATGCTTCTTATCAATTACAGAGATGAGACACTGGAAATCACTTCAATTCTTGCACAGTCTGTTCTTGACCTTTGGGTCCCCTGGCTTAACCAGAGCTATTCCTAAGAAATCTCAAATCTTTCCTAGCTCACATTTCCAGTAATTTCCAGTAATCCTACCACAAAGTACTATCTTCTTCATATTTTCTCATGAGGTTGTTTACGGCTGTTTTTTTATGCAGTCATGACCAATGGGAGAGCATTATTTCCTGAGTAGATTTCTGAAATGTGATGAACAAGCCAAATCAGTTTGTTTCTTTATACAATTATAATATTAAAAAACTTTAAAATTCCATTAAAAGAAAGTTTTCCTCAAATTACTGTGTTCATACATCAAATCAAAGGCAGAGAAAAACAAAAAAAAAAACTTCACTTCTGTCTGCATTACGAGTGTGCAATAGGTCATTCCCTAGAGAGCTGACTCCATTAGTCAGCAGTGTTCCCAGAGCACAGCACCTGTGGAAATACAACTATGGAAACAGGTTCACAAGCAAACAGGGTAACAATTATTTCTACTTATAAGAAATGTATACTTGTACATGGGAATCTCTGGCATTCAGTGCCAGCCCTTGTCCCTCATAAGCAACATTGGTTTTAGCAATGTTATATTGTGATCTGATGCCCTTAATTTTATTTTTATTTTATTTTATTTTTTACACTTTAATAGCTACAAAACATCTTTACTTCTTAGTGCCCAGAAGCCCAATATGTCTGATGAAATCTTGCCTCTAGCTCCTTCTGACAGAAAGGTGTGAAAACTGTCCCACCACCCCAGCTGCTTCCTCTGCCTTCTGATGCCTAATTAGGTGCTTATCCTCACAGCTTAGAAGATACTGTCTGTACATGATATAATTCCAAACCATAGTTTCAACTTCTAGAAATGTCTCCCTAAGTAAGGCCATGTAATCAGCCCTGTCAGTATGAACGTAACTGGGCTTACTATCTATTCAGAAAACAAAAAAAAACTCCATTGCTTTATTGTGGTTTGATATGAGATTGACATAGGTCCATAATATTGACAGACTTTGCTCATGGCATTTGCATGGTAATCATGGTAATTAGTTTATACTTTACAGTTTTAATCATTCTAGTTGTATTTTTTATAGGTTCTGAAAAATGTTATGGTGTATGGAAATGAAAAGTTACCCCACAGACTTTCATAACTAAACAATTCATTTGGGTACCAGCTAATAGGACTATTTAATGGTTGCAAAAACTTTAGAAGATCAAATTAAAAGAAGGAAGCAGACTGCTAACAGGAAAGGGAAGGTTGGTATAAGCACAAATACCAGTCTTATATCTGATAGAGGGCGAATATCCAATATATACAAAGAACTCAATAAGTTAGAATCCAGAAAATCAAACAATCCTATTAAAAATGGTGTACAGAGCTAAACAAATAATTACCAACTGAGGAATACAAAATCCATGAGAAACACCTAAAGAAATGTTCAACATCCCCAGTCATCAGGGAAATGCAAATCAAAACAACCCAGAGATTCCACCTCACACCAGGCAGAATGGCTAAGATCAAAAACTCAGGTGACAGCAGATGCTGGCAAGAATGTGTAGAAAGAGAAACACTCCTCCATTGTTGATAAGATTGCAAGCTCATACAACCACTCTGAAAATCAGTCTGGCAGTTCTTCAAAAATTGAACATAGTACTACCTGAGAAACCAGCTATATGATTCCTGGACGTATACCCAAAAGATGCTCCAACATATAACAAGGACACATGCTCCAACATGTTTATAGCAGCCTAAATTATTATAGGCAGAAACAAGAAAGAACCCAGATGTCTTTAAATAGAGGAGTAGATACATAAATTGCGTACATTTACACAATGAAGTACTATTCAGCTATTAAAAACAACGATTTCATGAAATTATTAGGCAAATAGATGGAATTAGAAAGTAGTATCCTGAGTGAGGTAACCGGGTCACAAAAGAACACACATGGTATGCACCCATTGATAAGCAGATACTAGGCCAAAAATTTCAGAATACCCAAGAAAACATTCACAGATCTTATGAAGCTCAAAAAGAAGGAAGGCCAGAATTTGGATGCCCAAGTCCTTTTTGGAAGGGAGAAAAAAAAAAAAAACACCCACAGGAGTAAATACAGGGACAAATAGAAGAGCAGGAATTGAAGAAAAGATCATTCAAAGACTGCTTCACCTGTGGATCCACTCCATATAAAGACATCAAATCCAAACACTATTGCTGATGCCAGGAAGGGTTTACTCGCAGTAGTTAGATATGGATGCCTCCTCAGAGGCTCTGACAGAGTCATACAGACACAGTTGAGGATGCTTTCTGCTAACCCACAGCCAAAACATTGAGACCCTAAGGAAGGAGCTAGAGAAAGGATTGAAGGAGCTGAAAGAGTCTGCAACCAATCCCATGGGAAGAACAAAATAATCAACTAATCACAACTACCACAGCTCCCAGGGACTAAACACCAACCACTGAGCACATATGGAGAGACTCATGGCTCCAGGTGCATATACAGCAGAGGATAGCATTTTCTGGCATCAATGGGAGGAAAGGCTTTTGGTCAGGTGAAGGCTCCTTTTGCCAGTGTAGGGAAATGCCAAGGTGCTTAGGTAGGAGAGGGTGGTTGGGAGAGGGAACACCTTCATTGAAGCAAGGAGAAGGAGAAGGGGGATTGGAGTTTGGGGAAAGGAGATAACATTTGCAATGTAAAAACAGAGAATATCCTATTTTTAAAAATCACACTAAGTAAAAGAAGAAAAATATAAAATTAGGACCAAGTAGGTACTGTTCAGACAATTAAAGTTGCACACAAGACCAGTAAGGAAAACTAACTATAATAACATGGTACTAATACTGTAAAAAGCAAAACATTGTTTTACTAAAGGGCAGTAGGAACATGCCTCACCATAAGCCTCACACATCCATGGCATGAGACAGAAAAATTGAAAGAGGAATTTTCAAAAAAGAAATGGCCCCCAGGGCACCAATTCAAGTACAACACTCTGAGGGATTTTTCTGTCATGGTTGACCATGAAGGGACCCAGAAGGTGTCAATGGCCCAAGAGGCCTGAGCTTCATTTCAGTTGGGCAGAAGACTGTGCCACATGGTGCTGCTTTTGAAGGCATGTAGAAAGCGAGTTATATTGGTTGAAGATCTGAATCAAATAAAATCAGTTGAGCAAAGGACATGTGTGCTGGAGTTTCTCTGAAAAGAGATTATGAGGGACTGGTGCTGGAGCAGTAAAGATTGGTCCTGGATGCAGTGAAGACCCCGAATTGGAAGTAATTGCAACAGTGTGGGACACTTGACCAAGTAAGCTGTATGTACTGAATAAATACCATGTCAGGGAAAGGCCATATATGCTACAAAGCAGCTTTGTAGGAACACAGAAAGCCAAGGACACAGCAGAACAAACAGTGCTACTGTAGTTCTCAGATACTGGGGTAAACATTTAAGGTTCAAACTATTTTGGTTTAGATCTTGCTTTCCCTAATATTTGTTCTGTTTTTTTGTTGTTGTTTTATCGAACATTTTTTATTTCCATCTCAAATTTTATCCTCATTCCTGGTTTCCCCTCTGGAAACCTACTATACCAACACCCATCCTCCTGCTTCTATGAGGTTGCTCACCCACTCCCTACTACCTCTCCTCCCTAGTGTTCCCCTTCACAGGACCATGGCCATCCTCTGCAACACAAGCAGCTGGAGCCATAGGTACTTCAACGTGTACTCTTTGGTTGGTGGTTTAGTCCCTGGGAGCTTTGGTGGGTTTGATTGGTTAATATTGTTGTTCTTCTTATACGGTTACAAACCATACAGCTCCTCCAGTCCATTCTCTAACTTCTCCAAAGGGGACCCCATTCTCAGTTTGCTTTTCTGCCCAATTCTTTAGCTGTAATGGAAATGTTTACTGTGTGCCATTATAAATTGTAAATATTCTATATGGTTTTAATTTTACAGGGTCTGAAATTGTTTGCCTCAAGTATCTATAAAAGATATTGGGCTTTTGACTTTTGACTTCTGAACAGTGCTGGTACTGTTAAAGACAATGGGGATATTTTATACTAAACTGAAAGCAAATTGCCTTATGAGATAGGTAGATTACAATGTTATAGTTTGGGTGGGAAGTGTCTCACATAGGCTCACGTATTTGATCAATTAGTTTACAACAGGAGCACAGTTTTTGGAAATTGTGAAACCTTTGAGGAGTGGCTAGCTAGCTACAGAAAATGAGTCACTGACCAGTAGGTCTTAAGGAGCATTGCTTGCAATAGCTCTTGTTCTATAATCTCCTTGACCCATCAAGATACCAAACAACTTTTCTGTGTGCACAAATGACCACCACAGACAAAGCTGTTTCAGCTAAAATGTCTCCATTCAAATCATAGGAAATTTATCTCCTGAACTATGAGGCCATGTTTGTCTCTCCTTCCTTAAACAGTTTCTGTTGCACATTTTGTAACTGTGAAAAAATTAACGCACCAAGGCCAATTTTGCATTAACCCTCTATTTAGAAAAATATATACTGTATTTGTAAAAACCAAAATTAAAGCTCATAAACATCTGTGCTCCAATCCTATATTGAAAATAAAAATATACTTAAAACTGTGTGTCATTAATTGTAAATATACACACTACCCAAACAATTATGATTCAGTGAACCTTCAATAAAATTTCCAGTGGTGTTCTCTACAGAATTAGAAAATACCAATTTAAAATTTTAGGAACAAACACATAGTTCTTATTTAGCTTTTGTAATCCTAAACAAAATGAAAAACCTTAAGATGTTAAAATTAATGATTTTAAGACATTGTATAAAACCACCCCAACCAAAAAGCTGTTGTGTTTTCACCAGAAGAGACAGAACTGGGGCAGAACAGAGATCTTAGGTGTCAGATTATATTTGTTTAATTTTGGAATATGTTGGGTGTTTGGAAAATGTTATCAGGCTTATCTGATCTTCAATTTTTTTAAATCAGAATTTTTAAAGATGTTCTAAATATGTCTTCTATATTACACAACATATCATGTAAAGCTATAGTTTTATTTGCAATTATAAAATCAGACTTTCCATTGATTCTAAAAAAATATTTAGAGTTATCTACATCTGCAAGGTCAACTATTCAGCTAAAATTTATTTGTGTATGTGTGTGTGAAAATAAACAAGATCATTTATATCATTGGCCTGTAAATCTTATCTAATACTTACTATACTATAAATTGTATAAACACCAAAGAATTGTTTTTGAAATAAATGTATGATTTATTACCTGTAAACATTACCATTGGGGGCCTATTTTATATACCTCTACATGCTAAATTGTCATAAAAATTGAGGGGCAAAAAGAGCTGATAGTGTAAATAATTTAAGAAATGTCACTTATATTACCTACAGAAATTAAAAAACAAGTGAAAATTTTCGATTACAGTTGGGAAGACAAGAGCCAGAAATGTAGGTGTACATTTCTGATAACATTATTCAGGAGACATTAATCATAAAAATTCCAAGTCTGAAGTCAGTCTGAATTGCATGAGAAAACCATGTAGTATAAACACCACGCATTAAGAACAAAACAAAACCAGAGACAAATGAGAAAAATAATATTTCTTATGAGAAGTACAAGTAGCCAAGAAATGTATGTAAACTGGCTTAATTTTATCAGCTATGAATTAAATTCACATCAAAAACAAAGAGATAGCACCAGTATGTCCAACTCTTATCAAAAATATAATAATAGCTCTGCTAAGCTACTTATCTCTATTCTCTAAACCTCCATCCCACAAACATGGATCAGATAATGCAGTTTGTTGAGCCATGTCAGCAATTTGTAAAGGACTCAATTTGTCTCATTAAATAGGTACCTAACACAATAAAAAAAAAAGAATTCCAGTTATCAGTGACTGCATATATCTGTTCTTTGGTGACTGGGTTACCTCACTCAGGATGATGTTCTCTAGATGCATCCATTTTCTTAAGAATTTCATAAAGTCATTGTTTCTGATAGCTGAGTAGTTGTCCATTGTGTAAATATACCCCAATTTTTGTATCCGTTCATCTACTGAAGGACATCTGGATTCTTTCCAGCTTCTGGCTATTATAAATAGGGCTGCTATGAACATTGTGGTGCACATGTCTTTGTTGTATGTTGGAGCTTTTCTGGGGTATATGCCCATAACCCCAGAAAGCTCTGAACACTCCAGAAAACTCACAGACTATATGAAGTTCAAGAAAAACAAAGACCAAAAAACAAAAAAGAAAATGAAAGATCATTATGCTTAATTTTTACACACCAAAATTTTTAAACTTTGACTATTTTCAGGTTACATCTTGTTTTATATGTACTTTATGCTCATTGTAACTAGTAAGATTTTAATGCATACTATCAAACATTTAAAAAATAAAGTACTGACAAAAATATATTCATATATTTTTATGCAAAATGCTTAAAATCTATACATTTATCTTTATTTTTAAAATAAAGTTGTTCAATTTAATAAAAAAATAAAAATGAAATGAACTGATTAAAAAAGAAAGAGAGAGAATTCCAGAAGATTGCCATGGTCACAGCAGTAGGATTTGCTATTATGGGATTCATTGGCTTCTTTGTGAAACTGACCCACATCCCTATTAATAACATTATTGAAGGTGGCTGAGTCCTTTCTCATCCAGGGACTAGTGAACCAATGACTGGGTGACTTATGAAGTAAAATATTTCCTGGAAAAAATACAATAATAAATACTATGAAGCTACTGACAAAGAGACTCCTCACTACTGAAGGGATTATAAGTTAATATAACCATAATAAAGAATATAGATGTTGCTTAAAAATTCTAAATATAAGTCTTTGGTTTTATCAAGCTATTCTGAGGGATATGGAATTAAAATAGCAGTAATACCCTTGCCTTTTTTATAAGTATTGTAACAGTAATCACTGCAACTGTGATATAGAATCAGTCTTTGTGCCAATCAATTGATTAGTATATAATACCATATATTTTACATTCACACTGGATGTTCCTCAGCCACACAGAGGGTAGAATCCTACCATTCTGTTATTTGTAGAAAAAAAAAAAGAATGGTAGAGGCATGCTATATATTGTGTGAACTAAGCCAGAAGGATCAAACAAGCCAACAAATTGTCTTTCATACCAGAACCTTAAGTCTATCAAAAGGAAGGTATACTAGTAAGTACCCTGACTGAGCCAATAAACTCAAGCGGGAGCTGAGAAAGATAGTAGGTGCTCAAACACAGAAGAAAATTATAAACTCTCCTCTTCTCCAGCAATGTGGAGTGAGTTCAGTGTCCTATGGCTTACTTCATGTTGTGTGAAATATGATAAGGTAAAGAATCCAGGTTCCAGATGGGAAGAAATGACATGGCGAAGAGATGGTGAGGAGAGAAGTGCATCAACTCTAGAGAGAGTTGGAGAAGATGGGAGTGGTATCCATGTGGTAACCATTAGAGTGTTTCCCATAAACTCTGAGATTACTACATGCTATTCACAAGGGATAATTAAAGTGCACCTGGAAACAGAGGGAATATGTATGTTCTCATCAAGTTTATCAGGTAGAACGGAAGATGTTTCCTCTTATACTAGTTTAGGTTTGATCAGACATTGAAATCATTGATCAGCAAAATCAATGTGTCTCATCATATTCTTATCAGGAGTCATAAGAGATAAGTAAAATGAATAACTAATAGAACATAAATTATACATACTTACAAGTATTTACAATTATGTACATAGACTAATTTATAAATGTGTACAAATTGTATGTTCCAAGCTTTCTACTTGAAAATATTTTCAAGAATGTCATATTTTATGACATACAAGACAGAAGTGTCTCCTGTATCCTTTCTTCAGCAACTAATGTTAATATATTAAAATGGAAAAGATAGGTAGTTGGGGTTTCTGACCATGTTTGTCACACATTTTATGTGTAGTCAGAGGCTCATTTATGTCACTGTGGATTTATTTTACACGTTCGGACTTGCAAATATGTGCCAGAATTTGAATGTCTTGCACATTTTTTTGGAAAGCATCCATTATAAGGAATACACTGACCTTTCGGTGTTTATTTTCATTGGTTAATGGCAACACCTTTACAGCACAGTCAAATTGTAAACATGGGGAGGCAACTGAATACATAAAGGTCAGCACACTTCAGAGACGATTTATGAAGCACCATACCTATACTGTGAACAAAAAGAACGAAGTGACATTTTTGTTTTTCTTAAATATGTGTGTGAAGTTGAAAATCCTTGTAAATAACCCAAAATATAGACTATCAAGTATTTTAATTTTGTTGTAAATAGTGTGTAGATGGCAGAGAAAGTAAAATTTCTTTACTGAATAGCTTTCAAGTTATTACTTTAAAGGCTAGTAGCACTGGATTTAGATATAGCTATGATATGGTACTAGAACACTTGTGTGATTTGGGGATTTGTCTTTTTCTTTTTATTATTAATTATTATTATTATTATTATTATTATTATTATTATTATTATCATTATTATTCCTAGTACAGGCATTAGCTAAAAATAGCAATTAGTAAATATTTGTTTAACTCAATTGGTATCTCAAAGGTACACCAGAATAAACAATAGAAATAAACTTTCAAGAAGAATAGTTGCATAATATATAAATAGTTGGCTAGAATTAAGAGCTCTTACATGACACTATGACAATCAGGAGAAGTTCTTGGTTTAAAATTCTACTTTGAGATCCATCTAGGAAAACAATAAGTGAAAAAATAGATATTACAGCTAGCATGTCAATGGATCATAATACTCAGTCACATCTCATAGTAAAAATGTTTTTAGGAAAGGGATTCTTTACTGGAAATCAAATGCATAAATTGCTTTACAAAAAAACCACAACATTATAAAGAGGAGAGCAAAGAAAATCTAAGCTACAGTTTCTCCGTTAATAGAATTTCAAGGAATAAGGAGAAATGGAGACTACAAAGCAGTCACCATGTTTAAAAACTGTGAATGTGGTCAAACCTCTGTGGCTCAATGTGTCCTCACATAGAATTTGAGGGCTTGACCCTCCATGCTGTAGACTCTTTAGAAGCAAACCAGGTGTACAAAGTTGTTCTACTGTACTAGTCATGAGAGAGGTTGGTGGTAAGATAGAAGTAAACTGTATTTACATACTCAGGTCTGTAGCGGAAGATAAGGGTGTTAAAAATAGAGACCACGAATCTGTCCATTAAAATAGAAAACATGTTAGCGAAGGAGGATAGAGGCCGTTACCATGGATGTATAGTGAGCAGTACATACTGGACTTTGAGGACTTGGCTTAATCTCATTATCCCCACTGCTGTGTGATCTTCTTCTCCAGAGAGAAGACAGTACAGAATTCACTGTAGCAACACAATATTCCATTTATGACTAGGATGCTGCCATCTCTTGCCCTTGCATTTGCTGTGGCAAGAAGAGAAGTTGCTGTGGATTGGGTACGGCTGTATGCGTTATGTGTTCAGATTAAATCCCAGTGTGGTATGTTAAGGGGGTAATGATTAATCCTACTTTGTTTTCACCGATGGGATTTTGAAAATAGTCTCTGGATTAAAATTATCTGAGTGGAGATTCCATGACTGAACTCCAGTGACTATAAAAAGAGAAAGACCAGACTATAAACACGAGTAATCCTCGTTCTTGTTAAGGCCTGTACAAAACCTTAAGGCCTAGGTAACTGTTACCTGGCTAGCTTGCTATTTTGTGCTGTGTCCAATAATAAAAGGAAATTTTCTCATCTGCTGTTACTAGGATGTTCTGGGCTTTGGAATACTTGCAAACCAATGACAACAAAAGTCAGAACTGCTTTGTATAGTTAGCCACAACAAGCTTGGACTCAAACCAACTGCCTAGCATCACTTCCTACACCTGTGTCTGAACTTTTTATGGTATTTACTTTTATAAGCTACCCATTGGATGGATCCCAACATAAAAGAGACACCTGCACCAATATAAGAAACTATTTGGAATAGGTTTTCCATTTTGAGTAGAGGTCAACTAAAGTTTAAGTTTCCAAAACCTCCTTGGGACCTGACATCCTACTTGGCAAGACATGAATATTAGACAAGGCACAGTCTGGTAGACAAATTAAGATATAAATGTTAGATAAGGCCAGTCCCCTGCCACAGGTGAATACCCCAAGCAAAGAGAGCAGAAGTGTACAACAAACACATATTCCTAAGCAAGCCCCCTATGCTTAAATACTGATTAGTAGAGTAATTTGGCACAGATTTTTCTCAGGTTTAGACAGCACTATAGGATCTTGACTAAATATCAAATCCAGCTCCCAAGACAATCAGTCTTTGTGTGGTGTTCAGTAAACCGTCCCTATTTGATTGATATTGGTATCTTAGTGGTTTGTGCTGTGATAGACGGACCTCAGACAGTTCTTGGTTTGTGATGCTCTGGACTGATCCAGGCTGTGCTAGTATGGAGACTATCTTAGTTAATTTCTAGTGTTAGGACAAAACATCATGCCCAAGCACAGCTTAAAGAAGACAGAATTATTTTGATTTAGGATTCGGTGAGATAAGGGTCCATCACGGCAGGGTGGATGCAGGACAACAGGCAACAGATTTGCTGTCGGGAGCAGTTAGAGAGCACCTACATAACTTGACCCATGATACAGAAACAGCAGACTGAAAGTGGCAACATTACATACTGCCTAAGCTCTTCCTCAGTGAAGTGCCTTCTCCAGCAAGGACGGCGCTTCCCCAGATCTTGTACTTCCAGACCGTGAGCCAAGAGAAGCACTTCATAGTGTTGTGTCTTAGGTGCTCACCTCCAGGAAAGCCAGAGTAGGAAAACATAGACATGCCACTGAATGCTGGGAAGAGAGAGGGCAGGCTGAGACGAATGTCTGCTCTTTGCCACGAGGAAATAGTCTCAAGATGCCATGACACTGTTTTAACACTAAAATATTAGCTAGACATAGTCCTTCATGCATGTACCCAGCACTTAGAAGGTAGAAGCCAGAGGATCAGGAAGTCAAGGGCAGCTTAGATTACACAGGGCGTCAAAGCTAAAATGGGATCCAAGAGACCCAATCTTAATAATTAAAGTTGAGGAAAACAAAAACCAACAACAAAATGGTCCTAAAAAAATGTAGTATGGGGTGAAACAAAACTAGTGATTATTTTTTTTACCAAATAAATCATCATGATTTTGTCTTTTTCTTATAGTGTTTCTTATATTCTCTACATATACAGCTATATAGATTTTACTGAGTAGTATTCAGGAAGCAGAATCATATATAATGTGTGTGTATGTGTTTGTGTATGTGTGTGTATATACACATGTGTGTGATTAAGTGTATGTTGTTAAGTGTTGTTAAGTGTGTGTGTGTGTGTGTGTGTGTGTGTGTGTGTGTGTGTGTATTAAGTGTTTAGTAGTTTAAAGACTAACATTCTTTAATACAAAGAGCTCAAGGCCAGTTCAGGGAAATAAAAGCAGGAATGCTAGATAAATATCAATCAAAGCACTCTGATAGACATTGAAAATGGAAATTCATAAAGATATTATTAAATCATAGATTTTGTCTATGGCCCAATTTTTAATAAAATGAATCACATATATGCAATATTATACATGCAATAATTTTTGCTATTGCTACAGATTGAGAATACAGTCGGCACACACATCCAGCCATACTTTTGCATTACAAAGAAGACAAAAAAATTCCTATTGGCCATGTCAAAACCTCTTTTTCATCAGCATGCATGGGGCCAGGAGGTGCCTTATTCTCTCTTTTGTTTGCCGTGATGACAGAAATCTCTGAGGTCTTTATCTGCCCACAATCCCCTCTTGACTTCTCGGCCACTGCAGGTCAAGACAGATTCTACACCTCAGCCTTTCTTCTGATACTCACTGTCTTTCAAAGCCATCTGAATACTGACATACACAGTCTCTCTCTGTTTGTCCTTGCTTCCTCTGGGGATTTTGGTAATAGATGTGGCTGGCTCTGACTGCTACTCATTCCCATGTGGGTCTCAGGGTCTCTTGTTAATTCCTCCTCCATTAACTTCCGAACTTCAAGCCAAAGTGAATTATTACCTCAGCTCGCTTTCAGATACAGGTTCTGAGGCATTCTGCTAGTGCTGTGAGCAGGGCCACCATGCCATTACACACTGCTTTTTCAGCAAATCACCGAAGGTCATCGATGACACGGTTCAGTTACCTTAGACCAGCTGGTAGCATATGCTTTACTCTACCTACTCTTCAGACAAAGGGCAGAGAGTCGTAAGTACCAGGCAAGTTTGCCATGCACTGAGAATTTCCCTATCTCCAAACAGGAAGGGAAAACAAGAAGAGATAACAGTTCACTTTCTAGAAACTTAAAACTGAAGCAATCTAATCTAGAAAAAATAAAATCAATAGATACTGTGCCGAATCATTGAGCCAAAACAGAATAAAATGTAAAGCAAGGGGAGAATAAGGAGAAAATGTTTTAGCAAGGCGATTGAAACTAGACAATGAAAGAATATTTTCAGCATGCTGAGGAAAAAATTAGGCCAGCATAAGCTTGTCTAGCTAGTGAAATTCCCAGAATGAGAAGCAAAGTAAAACTTATTTAGATAGATAATGATCCAGCAAATGTCTAACTAGAAGACTAGAAATGCAAGAAATATAAAGGACAGCAACATACCAGCAGAGACACACAATTTCAGACAAAGGTTTTGAAATTACAGGAAGCAATTGATCCCACTAGAAAAGAGTCGTTAGATATTGCTTCAAGAAACTTGAAAACACAGAATTAGTCCTGCATTTATTATTAAAGTTTTTACTATGATTAACACAGTAAATATGCATGCAAATGCATGAAGAGAGAGGGGTCTGGAATAGGAAAGGGTAAGATTTCCAAGAATTGTGAACTATCTGGTTAGTTCTTCTATAATGTAAGCAATGCCTACTACTATTTGTATACAGGGTTTTCAGGAATTAGATATAACCATGGATATCTATATTTCAAGGTTCTCACAGCAACAGTATTTATGTCCAGATTCTCATACAGTACAATTTTAAACTTAAAGGAAGGGAGTGACACAATTTATGTCATTAATAGAAAAATCTTATCAAATATCAAGAATGAACTGAGGTCTTCAGGACTTTATTGTATTTACTTCTGATGCTGAGGATAAAACCCAGACCCTTACACAAGGAGGCCAATGTTTTAATAAAATCCTAGTGCTATGAGATAAGGACTTAAACTAATATTTCACTTTGAACTTTGCTACCTATAAAAGGCATGACAAATGGTATCACACTCAGAAATATCACATGCTACATCTTCAATATGTGTCAGATAAAAAATGCAATTTAATTTATAACAAACCCTTCCGCTGTATGTTTGTGTGTGTGTGTGTGTGTGTGTGTGTGTGTGTGTGTGTGTGTGTGTGTGTTAACTCTATATGTAGCACAAAAGAGAAAGAGAATTCCTATGATTCCCACAGAGGCCTGAAGCAATTCTTAATAAACATTGTGTAACTCTGTATGTGAGTGTGTGTAGATACTTTGGGGATGGAGTATAGTAAAACACATAAAATAATACTTATTTAAAACTTTGAGCTGTGACACCTACTAAATTGGAGTGGGAAGATGGCTCCAGCAACCTTAAGCTGTTTGCTCAACTACATACCTTTAAAAAGCAAGAGACAGAGTTTGTTTGTCTTAAAATCTATGTGAAAGACATATTTGCAGCCTCTCCCCAGGAGAACTAATAATACAGATACTTTTGTTGTTTTACTGAAATTTTGTTCATAACATTTACTTTCATTTCATTTTATGTATGATATGTTTAAAGTTTTATAGTTTACCTGAAAAAAGTTATGCTAAAGAAATCTTCTGGTAGTGGTGGACATTAGGATGACATCTGTGAAGTCTTCTGGCATACTTGGGTTGACATCCTTGTGGGGCAGGCTTGAGCTCCTCTTAGAATAACCTTATAAGACACAGAAACCTTAAGGGAATCTTCCATTTTTTCTGAGCACCCTCATGGACATCCTCTGCAGAGGTGGACAGTGAAGCAAATCTGGAATAGTTGCCAACTTCAGATTCTAAATGAGTTTCAATATTTCACAGTAGAAGACCATGGAAAGTTTGATTAATTAATATTGCTAAACAGGGAATAGTTGCATAGCCCTCTATCATGATGGAAGTGTCCCATCCTTTAGGCCTTTGCCACTCCTCCTATTTTTTAATGGCATTTGATGAAGGCAATCTACTGGAGATGAAAGGACAATGGCTGATACTCATTGGGCTGAAGGACATAAATCATACTGAGAAATGGGAAGAGAAAACCTTAATGTTAAAGATGGAAGACGACAATACTTGTATTTTCTGTAAAAAGAATATGGTATTTTGTTGGCAGAATGTCTGTTAGTAGTACTTCAATTTTTTCCTGTGATAATGGATCCAAAATTGTCAACTATTTTATCAATGTAAATATGCAGTAATACTATAGGGTCAGTAGATAGGCTTAACTTTAAAAATCTATGGCTCCCAAAGGACCTCAGTTCAATTGCTAAAAGCCATATGAAGGCTCACAGCCATCTGCAGCTCCAGGCCCAGGGGATCCATCATCCTCTGCTGGCTCATCCAGACATTGATATGCTGTACCAACATATATACAGACAAAATACACAAGTACTTGTATGTGTGTATGTGTGTGTGTGTGTTAGTGTGATCTATAATAATTACATAGAAAACGAGAACATGATTAGTAATGTGGTCTGATTCACTTATAAGTTTGTGGTTGGTAGAAATTCATTTTGCTAAATGACTTCGTGTTTTAGAACATATTTGCTCAGTTGTATATTCTTCATAGATTTGAAAGTTAACATGAATAGCAAGAATTTGTAAAGATACTCCTAGCGTCAAGTAAAAAACATGGGTTGGAGTAGAGAAGGCAGAGAAATGCATAATACATGTAAACAACAAACACATCATGCACTGTGATACTTAAACACTCTGCAAGCTTACAAAGACCTAGTTGGAGAGATTACGGCTTTTAGCATCTTAAGTATAAATCACTCCTGACTGATAACCCAGACCACAAACAGTTCATACTTAGTCATCTCCTTCAAGGTAAAAATAATGGAACTGCTCAACATCTCATTGGTTTTTCTTGGAAAGTTGTTTTATCTTAATTATAGCTTACCATGTGATCTTATATGTGATCACTTCTGTCTAAGTAGATTTCTATACACATGTAGGTATAGAATTATTAACTATCTTTATGCCAATATGCCTACATGTGATATGTAATATGAAA
Organism: Micromys minutus; assembly: GCF_963924665.1. Taxonomy (NCBI): domain Eukaryota; kingdom Metazoa; phylum Chordata; class Mammalia; order Rodentia; family Muridae; genus Micromys; species Micromys minutus. The sequence continues at coordinate 40,989,775 of NC_137974.1, forward strand.
CAATGATTTCAAAATTAGTATTGCTGCTTTGAAGTGAGAATAAGGAAATGATGTGGCACTATGGAACAGTCAGTGGGGAAGCCCCAATATTGTCCTGAGCAGTGAGATGCTTTTGTATTGAGGGATTTGCCTCATCCATCTCCTGTGTCATCAGCCCTTTGTAAATGCTTTGCTCCCTAACTCCAGATGCTCCTCCCCTCTCTCCTCCTTTCTTATGTGCCCAACAGCCACTCACTTAGTGCTCCTTTGTCCCTTTCACTGACTTGCTGTGCCTTAAACTGAGTTTCTAACATTTAACTCTAGAGTAGACCTGGGAAGAGCATTGTGTGCCTTTCAGCAAACACTTCTTGTAGTTTTGCAACAACCATTTGAAAGTTGGTTAAAATTTGGTCCTAAATATTCCTGTTCTGTCTAAAGTTGTTTTCTCTTTCATATCTGCTTCAATCCTGCAGGGATATGTAGAGTTTAGACTGGGATAAAAGCTCATGATATGCTTATCCAATCCATTTTTGCATGGTGGTTTAGATGATGGGAGGAGGCACATTTTGAGTTGTAGATGAGTATCAGGTGTGGTGGTGAAAAACCTAGCTTTTGTGTGGGAACAAGATTAAAGGACTTAAGTGCACTATTACAGCTTTGAGAGTAAATTTAGTAAACCTTTCCCCCCCCTCTTCAGTGTTCTTTTTACAGAAATCACAAGGCTTTTTAAAATTGCCAGCCTGGGTTGCATAAGCCAAATGCCAACAGAGCATTGACCTTTCAAATTTCTGGCACAGCAGAGACAGAGATCAGAGAGCTCAAACTTAAAGCAAACCCTACAGACATGACTTCTGTGTCTGGTCAACCTAACATAACATGACACTGTGTAAAATGTGCTCAGCTTTTTTAGGATGGACAGTCCATAAAGGTTTAACTGTTGTTGAAAAAACAGAGCTGGAGAGCTGCAGCATTTGGGTTTACAAGAAAAATATTTTCTAAATCTGCAAGAGCAGCAATAGGAGTCATTTGAAAAAAAAGATTTTATTTGTTTGTTTTTTATTAATCCTTTTATTTGCTTACATTTTAAAAGATATTACCCTTCTCCATTACCCCTCCACAACTTCTCATTTTTAGTATAAGCCTAACACATCTCCATATACATGTACTTCAGATGATAATTTTCACACTCATGTACATGTATTCATAAAATTATTTCAGTTGGTAGACACAATATGTTATTTAGAACCTTTTTATTAACCTCGAATTTTATTCCTACACTTTTCTTTGCCTCATTACAATTTTTCAATTAAGATGTTGATGTTTTTCTGCTCATTTTTATCATTCTATTTAGAGATTCGGTATCATGTAAAGTGCTATAATCCATACCATTCTGCTCTCAGGTTTGGAGTTTGTTTTTAGTATGATGGGTATTTCTCTATCATGGCACATGTACTATCCCCAAGAGCCAGCCAAACACTGCTAGATCTCATTGCAAGTATCTGACAGGCTCTTGCAAAGGTGGGATGCTGCCATACAGTAAGAAGAAATCTAGTCTATTGAGAGATTAGTTCAGCAGCCAAAAGAAGTGTGTTTGCCTTAGAGTCTTCAGCTCTTCCATCTGCCAAAACACCCCGTGAAAAAGCCTCCCTAATGAGCCTTCTAAACCAATTAAACACAAGCAGGAAGCATCAGTCATCAGTCTGACAATGCTTCAGCTAATCGACTGCCTGCACAAACTGCATGGCTTCGGAATAAGGAGAGCATCTCCCTCTGCCCCCCATTTGGTCCTTACTTTGCTGTCTTCCTGGTTTGATGACTGTGTGGTCATGTGCGGTGCCCTGTAAAGGAGTGCAGTGCTTTAGACTGGATAATCTGCTTTCCTATGCATTTTTATTCATCAGAATAAAATGAGTTCTAATAGGCTTAAGTGATTTGCCTAAGGCACACAATTAATGTGTGGCTGGCACTCAAAGCCATGTTCTTTCTTCTGTTCTAATTGTTCTATAAATATGTATGTATTGGTTGAGTTTCTACCACCCCTGAGAGGGAATAAGCTAAAGTCTTAACTCTTAATCATCTCAGCTCTGGGCAGGCTGGGATGGCAAAGCAGAGAAATCCTGAGTAGCAGATTCCAGGTTTTACCCCATGCGGGTTCCCACCTTCCAGAAAAGATTGGGACAGCGGGATCAGGCACCCCTCTTATACTGATGACGAGGGTGAAGTTAAACAAGCACCACAGAGTGCTCACTATGCACTAAAAATTTGCACCATATAACCGAAATAACACCCACTAAAGCAAATATAAATATTTATCCCACTTTACAGAGTCAGACCGAATATGGCCTGAACAATGGCAAATTTGTGATTTTAAGTTTAAAGACATCCACGCAACATGTTTTTCTCAGTGAATGGGATTTATGTTTGCGTGATAGAAATGAAGAGATATATTTGGCAAACATCTGTCCTCATAATAGGACTGGTTTCCATGCTTCAGGTCCAAATACTCACCATTTTTATCCTATATATTCACTTTGTTATGTTTCTTTAAGTACATGTTGATAGGTTACATTTCTGACACAAGAAAATGAGCAAATTAAAGCCAGATTAGATGATTCAAGTCAGGTGTATTAGTAGCTACACTTGGAGAGTTTACTGGTCTCAAGGACCAAGGCCAGGGAAGTCACTATGGAGAACGAGGTCATAGGGGAGGGAGAGAGAAAGAAATAGGGGGTATGTGTACATAGAGGGAGAAGAGAAGGGAGAAAAAGAAAAACCAAAAAAAAAAAAAATCTCGATTATAAAGTTAAAGCCCTTGGGGGAAGGGTAGCCCAGGCCCTGGGTTGGAAAGTTTAGGGATCAGGTCAGGGTATCTCAGGTAGGAACTGAGAACCTGGAGGCCAAGTCTGCTTTGGTGTGCAATATATGCACCTTAGTTCTCGGTCACTGGGTCCCAACATCATAGCCGTTTGGTGATTATAAATGAAAAGCAGATACTGCAATCTGCCATGACTCCTTCCTGCTGACACTGGGATACAGTTATGGAGTGTGAGCAAAAAGCTGGAATGTTAGATAATACTGGGAAGAGTTGATAGTTTCACTGCTGTCCAGGCTGTGAGACCAAACCTGGGAAGAAATGAGGACTTCAGTTGTGATGTGGAATATGCAGAAAGTTAAATCCTGACTTCAACTTTGGGAAACTGATTATGTATGACATGGGTTCAAAATGTAGATTCAATACCAATTAATTGCACAGGGTTTTGTTATGAAAATCAGGGAAATCTGTGTAGAGTTGATAAAAGATATTAAAACGTGAAGGCTGGACGAGTTCACTATGGTCACTTGCATAAAGGGGAGATCATGTTTCCTGTAGAAAAACAACACAAATCTTTGTTCCTGAGAATAGCCACATTGCTCTGAGAAACTGCAGTTTGGATGCTTTCAAATGAATTCAACCCAATGCATTACATTCCACGGGACCTTGACTGGCAGGCCACCGTTTACTTTTAACGTTGCCCTCAATTCTAGGTGTATAATGGTTGTACCAGGTGATTGTGGACAAGCAATTTGCTTATGTAAATTTAAAGAATGTGAGGTGAATCCCAAGGAGACAAGATTGGGTCTTGTGGAATTTCTCACAAACTTTAATTTCAAAAAATCAAGAAGGGCCATACCATGAAACTGCCAAGCATTTCACCTTACTTCTTCTCCACAAGACACATCCAACTGGACTGAGGTTTCTGCCTATCTAGACACATTCTGAGAACTATGGTTCTGTTGTTATCGTTGTGGTGGTGGTTTCTAAATAAATCACACGTAAGTGGTTTAAGGTTAAAAAATGACATGATAAAAGTATTGATTTGAGTGGTTGAGAAACAATGTCGTCTGAAGTATGGGATGGGGTAAGATAAATATAATGAAATGTGAATAGATAAATATGGTTTTATTGTACAACAGAGAAGAGTAAGGTAATCTTTGCCTCCTCTTCCTGGTTCATTACAAACTAGTCAGCACAACTGCTGTAGATAACAACAAAGTGTATTCTGTCGAGAAGTTAGGACACAGTCTGCTGCGGAAATTCCTGTGAGAAACTAAGCATGTGTGATTTTAACCAAATGTATCTATGTAGTGGATTCCTTTCATCTCTGTGATAAAGTAGCTGATATAAAGAATTTGAAGAAGTAACGAATTATTTTGCTCACAGTTTTAGAGGTTTGCATTATGAAAGGGGTATTCAGAGGAGAACATTTCATCATGGAGGAGAGAAAGCAGAGCAGAAACTAAATAGGATGTGTAAGTAGAGTTACTGAAGCAAAACACTCCCTCCAACAGCTCCTTCTTTTTACACTTCTTATTCTCTTGTGGTCTGCACAGAATTTGGATCTGTTGGGGATTAAAGCATTCATCAGGTCAGAGTATGCCTGGTCCATGCTGTGCTAACACCTCAGGTGCCTAACAATCACATGCCACCAAATGGATAGACATGGGTATCTGAGGCCATGGGAGAATAGAAATGAGAAAGGAAATTAGACATTTTAGAAGTGAAATATTTAAAATATATTCCCCATGTTTACTAAACATGTAAGAGGAGAGAGGATTGATATGGAATTTTCAGTGGAGTAAGTAATCCTATTTTTGGAGGGTAGATTACCATCATAGAAGGAGTAGCCTTATCTACTTCATGAAGACATGGAAAATAGGAGGATTACAACAAAATGTAGAAAATGAAAACACATAAAATGTTGAAATATAATAACTTATTCTAAGGGTATAATTTATCCAGTGGGATCACACTATTCTTAAGAATATGTTAGAGAAATATATATATGTACATATTTGAGTGTATGTATGTGTATACAAATATATATGTATGTCTACAGTTGTATCTATACACTTTAATGTATAAATACAAAAATATTTGTGCATATGTATTTATATGTATATATATATATATACATATATATATATATATATACCATAGGCATATATATGCACATATAAACATATATACATACACACACACATATATATATATATACATATGTATACAAGCACATACGTATATATGTATAATGTATATATACAACATATATTTAGATATGTGAATGCATTATGTTTGATACACAGCAAATGATCATATATTATTAGCACTTCAAGGTAGTATCTATTTTTTAGCTCATACCCCAGCATCATCATTGAGCTCATGTTTTCCTGCAACTGAAATTAATTGGCTGCCCAGGATTGAATTGATTTAGAGGGTCTGAGGAATGATCCATTCCAGGAAATGGGAAGAATTATAATACTAACAACTCAACTCCCTACTAAGGGATCACTCCATTTGTAGTTCCTGGAGGTCTGACATTATCCATTCTTTGTCACAAGATGCTTAATGACATTGATTAAATACAGATTTATTTACTTTCATATACAGTGATTTCCTGTATTCATCTTCCTAAAAACCCATGATTCTTATTGCTGTTCCTTGTATAACAGTTAGAACACTACTTGTCTTTTAAAATACTGATTTGATTCTATTAATTCCATCCCAAAAGTTTGGATAAACCCTGAATTATCTGATAAATCAGTTAGTACATTCATATAAGCTCTGACAATGTGAAGTGTCAGTAAAACTCTCCTGGGAAAACTATCTGTGTTCTCTTTCTGCACTGTTCTCTCTTCGCTTGTCTTTTCCTATTCTGTCCATTTTTATTGGTTTGTCATTCTGTCTGCCACTTAGTTAGAACTTTCCATCATGGTTCCTTCCTTCTACAAACTTTATCTTTATTGGTTGGGTTAAAGGTATGAACTAAGGGTGTTTCTGTATTTGAGCCAGTGGGATTAAATGTATTTTCTTTCTTTTTTTTTTTCACGTTGTCTTTTATTAGCTCAAAATTTAAAATTTAAAAGATTTTACTGATATAAGATTAGGCTAGTTTCATAATATAGAAATTTTACGTAAGAAAAAAAAACAAATTGAATTACAGTATGAATCATTAAATGTATTTTCTAAGGGCTGACCCATGCCACAACTAGAAACAGTTATTTTCAGTAAATACCACAATCTTGGGTTCACATTGTAATCAAATATCTTCTGACAATCAACTTCCCAGTTCTAGAGAGTAGAGTTGAAAGTCCTGGGATCGGTTTCCACATCTGCTCAGCACAGATAATCAAACAAATTTTAGCTTTTTGTAATATTGTTTCTTGTAAGTTTGAGTTCATCAGTCTTAGATATTCCTCACCTGATAATAAAGTGAGGAACAAATGCACAAAACATCACCAGTGATCTTATAAATGTCTCATGTTACCATTCACCATTGTTGAACACAAACTAGGAATGGGCTTATATGGAGAGAATTCTAAGGGCTTGTGAGAACACTTGAAAAAGAGAAAGTCTTGTGACCTCAGTTTCTTCAAAACATGGAATCATTCTTGGAATGTGTTTTTGTCCTCCTCCTAAGTATAGTGGATAGGAGGGAGTTTATTTCAGATTACTCAGTATTGCTTGCTGATGTTATTCAACTAAATGTTTATATGCCTCTATGGAAAACATTTTTGACATTTGGTTTGTTCTGGTTGTACATAGCTTGAAGATGTGGGAATTTTGCTTATGCGATTGTTCTTAATGCTCAGGGTATGAGACTTTGTTGTGCCTCATCTATTATCTCCATTCTCCTAGATCCCACTTTACCTAGAGCAGGATCAATGCTAAATCAAAAAATAATTTTTCTGACAATTAACATATTGAATCACTTTTAACTCAAAAGTTTTTTTCACAATGGTATTGTTTTACAGTGATCAGACTTCTGTTTGTGGTTTTGAGACCAAATTCCTTGGGTTAGATTACGGAAATTTATGCATTCTTGTTCATAAGATTTTGTCTGTCCTCTGGCCTGGATCCCAGTTAAACACTAGAAGAATCCTTGGGAAAATAAGGGTGATATGGGAAAAAGTTGGTAAAGAATGTGAATGTCACAGGAAGAGGCAAGACATCACCAGAGCATGGCTTTTGCTATAGTTGTTGTATATGACTTCATCATAACTGGATTCATTATAGGATAGTTATTTACATTAATGTTAGGTGTTTAAATGACATTTTAATAGATTAAGTAACAAAGTAAATACCAGATGCATTCATTTTTCAGGTGTTGTACCATTATTTTCAAATTACTTTGTTTTGCTGTTTTACACTTGATGTGACAATGACACACAAATATCTCGAGATTATTTTAGAAGAAAGGAAGCTGAATTAGTCATTCTCATAATTCACTTGTACCTATGTTTCTTAGTGACATATGTAGAATGAGGATTTATATCTCAGTATCTTTGCTATCAGTTGACCAAGCTCCTTAGATCATGCTACCTTCATGATAGGTAGAACACTTGGATAACATACCATAGAGGCTATAAAATGAAAATGCATCTCTTTACCTCTTCCCAGTTGAGTTTGTAATGGTTGACCATGTATCCTGTTTCACCACTGAAATGACCCTGCTTCCTATCTCTAGGACCAAGCATAAAGTCCAACCAGTTAGATCTATCAAAGAAGTTTTACTAATAGACAACACTTGAAATTATTCATTTAAATTTAATTCTGGTGGCACATACTTTGAGAACTGCTAACAAGCAAGAATTCTTAAGTTACTATCATTGTTTTCAGATGTTTTAGTTAGAAAATTAAAGATTGATAAAATCTATACTGTTTCCAATTTGTGAAATGTTAGTTTTTAGTTGCAGACTTTATGAGCTTCTAAGTCAAGTTGCTTGATAAAAGTATACTTAAATGCAAAGCATATTTGTTGCAACTTATTTTCTTCTTCACAATCCTTGAGTCTGGGATGCTGTCATGTTGATGAATGTGTAACCACAGGTTCAGTACCTCTTCTTGTGCATTATACCACTTCTGGGGAAATTACTGAAATTCCACTCCCTGCCTTTTGAGAAGAATCATAATTTCAATGCCCATTAAATGAACAACAGACAGATACTTCCTTCCTAGCATCTGTGTTCTTCCTGCTTATGTTTAATATCATGTACCCCAAATTGCCTTAGAGAAGAAATTCCACATCTAGGATTATTTTCACAAGTTTTGTGAGTGAAATATTCTTTTATTTATATCATCACGTGATTGGAAAAAATTCCCAACATTTACTATATTATTAAAAATATTAACGTGATTTTTATTCTGTAAGGGAAATAACTATTGCATTTACTTTGCTTGTAAGAGCAAATGAAATTCTTAACAAGTAAAAACTTTGAATTAAAAACAACAGCACAACTAAAAAAACCAACAGCAACAATAAAAACAATTTGTGGAAATGTAAATCAGACTTTACATTTGTCCTGTACTATATGCATTGATCATATACTTAACCTAAAGAATGTCAAGAGATTCTGCACATGTGTATGTCCGTAACACTAGAGTTTTGATAGATTCATTTTTGGACAGAAAGAACTCTGTGTCTGAAGAAATTATGGATTGTCAGGTACAAGATACTCAGCCAATATATAAATATATTGTCATTGTCTCTATTCAGTTGTTACAGGGTAGATCACCCAAACCAAACAAGTTGGAGCTTCTTCAGACCAGCAGTGGTGATGGCATGCTTGAGCAGTCTAGTGGAGATTGTGATGACGAAGATGGTTGTGGGGGATCAGGAAGCGGGGAGGTCAAGCGGACCCTAAAGATCACAAACTGTGAGTGCAAGGATCTAGCACTACTTTCAAATGGTTTTGAAATATTGGGAAGCTGTTGCTGTGAATGTAACAATGCCATGTACTCAAAAGCGGAAGGGAGCAACTGACAAGGAAATGAGTCTGATTTTCACTGTTTTCCTGGGTTTACATTTATCATGCACTGCCGGGTTTATGTAGAAATGATACCTGTGTGTGGAGGACCGACGAGTCATGAGGAATTTTGAGAATTTTAAAGTTTAAAAGAAAAGCAATCTTTATGACATCCTGGTCAATGTGTATTGATAAATAATATGGTCAAGGTGGATAAGTACCATTAAACTACCAAACATGTAAGTTTACAGTTTTATGTCACCTATTACATGTTTTGCTGTGTTAAGTTGTTATGTTATCATCAAACTGGATTCATCTCATATGAATATGCAGTTTAAGTAGGTTTTTTTATGATTTCATGTGTGTGTGGTCATGTTCACCTTTTAACACTAACTGTTCAATCCTATGAATTATCACTTTTGCAAAGATATTACCTAATGTTGACTTTCTTTTTTAAGTGTATGGATTATAAACTGTTTCTGAAAGATGGCTCAACCTGTAAAGTGCCTATCGTATAAACATGGGGATTAACATAAATCAGAACCTTTAACATACACCCAAATACTCAGGTGCCGTGGCTAGTGTCTCTAACTCATCTCAGGGAAGATGGAGAGGAGGGATTTCTGGAACTCAAAGGGCAAATTCTAGCCAAAAAGAAAAGTAAAATGGAGAGTAATAAAGAATAGCACATAGCATCTTTTTTACACACACACACACACACACACACACACACACACACACACACACACGAATGCATGCACACATACCACATTTCACATGTATGAATGCACACATACAAGAGTATGCACACATGTATACCTAACTATACAGAAAAAAGATACAACCTTTAATATAAAAGTTTCAAAAAGTGAAAAATGGAAAGAAAAGCAACTACCAAGTAGTGTTCCTGTTTGTTCTTTCTATTGATAGATCTATAGCCTCCAACATCATGCATGCTTATAGGTTCATGGGGCAGCATAATAAAAGTGATCAACTGAGAACAAAATGACAAGGCAAATATAGTCCTAGTACATGGCTCCAAGTTATCAATTAGCTTTGCTATTGCCAAGGCTGAAGTTGATATGACCTTTCTGAACTTTGTAGCCCCAGATTTACATGGGCTTGATACCCCATACTGCACATGAGTTCCTTCTACCATACAAATTCTGTGGTGGGAGAAAAAGTATTCAGTAATAATGCTACAAAGAAAAAAAATCTCAACTTCTCATTCATTTAAAAATCTTGTTTTCTGAATGAAATATATTGATTAAATAGCTGGAAACCAATAGTGATGAAAAATATAAAACAATATGCACAAAAATTACCAATATGTAGTAACTGATTTACAATGAAACAAACAACAATGGCGTTCCTACTATAGCAGGAGCACGTCCTACTTCTAATGACAGATTGAGGGACATGTGTTCTTCTACTTGGTATGAATATTTCTTCTTACATTTTTTTGGAGGGATACATACATTAAAAATAAAATAAAAAATTTCAATAGTAAGATAATTTTTACTCAAAGTAAAAAGGTTTTCTTTTATATTTAGAAATCATGACAGTGTTATTTAATTTACAATAAATTATTTTCTATATATAGGTTATATATATATGACTATTTAAAAATGATATATATATGTCACTAACATATAGTGTATAAACACTTATTAGTTGTTTTAATGCTAGCAGGATTCTAAGAAATCAAAATATGTGCCAGAAAAGAATAGTGTGAACAAGAACAGACATAAAATTAGGAGCTTAAATGAATTTATTTGAAATTTTCCCCATATACATGCCTATATGTTTGTGCACATACATGCAAAACTGGAATTTTTATGGCACTCTTTCATATTCTAGAGTTACTTACAATCTCCAGAACTTGGTATAGATAAAGTTTGTGTTATTTTTTGAGAGAAATAGATTCAGTGAAAGATATTCAGCCATGGATTTCTCATCAACCTTGCTGTGGGGATGGGAGGAGTGAGATTTTACTGTAAAGCCTTGTTTGGATTTACTGCTGAAATTGCCAGGTTGTCATACTAAAGGACACTTCAAAACTGGGGGACATGAAGTACAGTTAATGGCCAGCAACTCCAGGCAAGGCCCGAAAAAATTCTCATTTGTTTGCATCAGGTGGGCTGCTTGTTACTTCTAAGTGTTTATATCTGTTGTCTATCAGTTTTTATTATGGATAGGAAATCACCGTGGATAGCCAGCTGAACTGAAGAAGGCTGTTCTGTGCAGTGTGATCCGCACTTCTTGGGTTTTGTAGAATCACAATACTCTGGTTTACAACTTTGCGCTAGTTCGGTTTGTGCTACTTTGGTCCATTGAACAAACGGTAAAGGGAATTGTAGCAGTCTCAACAGCTGGACAATTCTATGTTCTAGAAAAACTTATGGGCTGTTGCTGTGTTAAGAACTTTGCATGCGTCATTTTTTTTCATGTTTACTGCTAATTTGATAGAAATTTCATGGTTCACTTGTAATCTTAAGAAGTCGAATTAATGTGTGTGTGTTTGTGTGTGTGTGTGTGTGTGTGTGTGTGTGTGTGTGTTTATGTGTAAAATTTTAGTAGCAGCATATTATTTCTTTACTATTTAGGCATGATTTTTATTTAACCATCAATCTTATCGATAATTTAATATTTAATATTTTATTTATGATTTGTGTGTGCATATGTGCGTATATGTGTATGTGTACATATGTTTGTATCTCTGTGTGTATGTGTGTACATATGAGAGCAGGGACCCATGGAAAGCAATGGAGGTGCTACTGGAGGTGTAGTTGCTGTGAGTTTTGAGCCATTTGACAGAGTGCTGTGAACCAAATGGGTCCTCAGCAGAAGAAGAGTTGCACATTTTCTTTCTGACCATGCTCTGTTTCTAGCCCCAACTTTGTTACGTTTTGTAAAGTCTTTCCATTTGTAATCCTGCCTGTGGTTTCTTATTATCTATAAACTGAAGGATTACTTACAGGAAAGAACCATCTATGATGCATAGTGTACAGTCCTAGGGATTGAGACTATTTTGTTTCAGCAGAATGGAACTAACTACCTCACATCACAGGTAAGTTGTCTGATTTACATAGATTTAGATATTCATTGAGAACCTCAAATCGTACGATTGCATCTTTGAATCCCTAGGGTTTTTTTTTTTTTTTTTTTTTTTTTTTTTTGCCTCTCTTTATCCACCTATATCTAATGTCCTTCCCCATGAAGAGCTGAGGTAGGACACCTGTGTTGCTGAACATAATCCAGTTCTTTCTTTCTTTGCATGTAGGACAAACAATATGACTAAAATCAATGTCTTTTCAACTGCTGGACTTTCTTCTTAATTTCCAATGTGTATGTGGTAAACCAATGGGCAGCAGGTTATTGGAAAACCATGGCCTGAGTAATTTGAAACTCATTGAAGTTCTTAAATAATTCATATTGGGTAACAATGAGCAAGTTTATTTTAATAAGTTGGCTCACAGTAACAGTATCACATAAAATAGATATGACTGCAAGTTTATTTAGATATTAGACATTAGAAAACACCTGCAAATTCCTCTATGTCAAAAGCTCTAATATTTGTTAATTTTTTGTGTAATATTATATACCGTGTGTAGCAGAATGGTTTTTAAACTTTTATTCTCATTGAAAAAAATTCTGTAAATTGTTTCAGTGCCTATTCATTATGTGTGTCAGTGGTGTTCTGAGTGACCATGTTAAAGTTCTTTGTTATCTGTCATAATAGAAGGCCACACTGACTGGGGACATTCATAATATCAAGACATTCTTTGGGTCCTTGAGCCTTCCCGGGTGTTCCATTGAACCATCCAAGGCATTTCAAATAAAAAAAAAATCTGTTCTTCCTTCATGAACCAAACCCTCCAGAACTCCCAAGTACTAAAACACCAACCACTGAGCACATATGGAGATAACCATGGCCAGAGGTACATATGCAGCAGAGGATAGCAGTCTCTGGCATCAATGGGAGGAGAGGCCTTTGGTCCAGTGAAGGCTCATTTTCCCAGTGTAGGAGGAGAATGCCAAGGTGCTGAGGTGAAAGTGGGTGGTTGGAAGAGGGAGCTTCTTCATAGAAGCAAGGGGAGAGAGAGGAGGATGGGAGTGGGAGAAAAAGTATAACATTTGAAATGTAAATACAAGGAGGTTTCTCTGTGATTTTAAGTGTATTTCAGGATGTTGGCAGAAGTGCAGTGACCTGGTTAGGAAAATAAATATAAAAAATGTGCAAGAAAATAAAATATGTCTTTAATAAGACATTTCCATCTAGTTTGTACCTAGTTATACTGTGCCTGGATTTCCATAAAAGAACAACAACTTTACTACCTAGGCTACAGCATTTGGAAGATAGAGCGACTACCTCTACAGAGAGTTAAAAGTAGGACCCATTCTTGCCCCCAGCCAACCACTGAAGGGAAGTGCTGAATAAAACAGATGAAAGTCTTTGCCTCGATGAATTTACAACAAAGTAAGATTTTTGATCATGTTGAAGTTATAGCAATCACATAAAGATGGGGATTGGCATTGATATGTATATATGTGACATTATATCTACCTTCCCAAATGATCCTTAAACAGCCTTAGAAACCAATTAGGAGCTTCCTCTGAAAGTGTTTCCATTCATATGGAGTTTACTGAGACCAGAGTTTTTTTTCCAGAACCCACTTATTACAACTTACAACTGCTTATTACTGCGGTTTCAGGGGATTTGAAACACTCTGGCTTCCACAAGCATCTGTACTCACACACAACACATACATCTGTGAAGGTACACATACATATAAAACAATTAAGTCTTTATAAAACTCTTTGGATTTAGAAGAAACTCTTTAGGTCATTGGAAACACATTCTTTGAGTACTTCTAGGAGTACCAAGTTATTTCTTAAAACATACATTGTTATAAAAGCCTCCCTTTTGCCCATGAGTAACTGCTGGCTGTCATGATATGCCCCATCATATATATATTCTCTCTCTCTCTCTCTCTCTCTCTCTCTCTCTCTCTCTCTCTCTCTCTCTCTCTCTCTCTCTCTCTCTCTCTCCCTCATACATCCCCCCACACACAGAAAGAGAGAGAGAGATAACAGTAACTTTTTTCTTTTATTCTGCAGAAATTGACATCTCAGAAGCTTCTTGCCACTATCTGCTAACCTAAGTCTAGTCCCGAAAGCTTCTAGACTCTGTACAATCTTATCTAAGCCTAGAATGTTGTCATCCTCCGAGAGCTCGTGCTGAATTAACTCACCCCTTTCTAGTTCTTTCTGATCTCTGGCTGGCTTGTTCGACTTGGTTGTTCTTTCTCCCACTCCTCTCTCTCCTTTTTGCTAAGTTTTTCCTGTATTGCTCTCCCTGGCCTCATTCTAATTTTGACCATAAGTTTTTTAAATCATCTAGCTCCTTCTCATTCTCTGGCTCATTTTGTCTTCACTTGTATCTAACTTGTTCTTATCACTGCAAAAATGTTTCAGTAAAACTGCCTCCTTTCTATCTCTGCACTGCTTTATCAATTTTTTTCCTTGCTTCTCTCTTCTGGTGAAAGTTGGGCATATCCAATTCCGTCAAACCTAGACATCAGTTTCAAACCTGGCTACTTTCTTTTACAAATTAATTTTACCTTCATTGTTTGAGATTAAAGTTGTGTACTAAGGACATGTCTGTATTCCAGCCAGAGCAATTAAAGTTGAGTCCTAAAGGATGAACCACAACAAAACTAAAAACAGTTTTTTTAATTCAGTAAACAAAATTTCAGGATTCATAGTTCACAGTGTGATGAATATCCTGTAACACATACTCATACACACATACATATGCACACATGCTCACACACATAGACACATGCTCTCGCTTTCATATTGTGACCATGCATTTTATCTTTAAGCTATGAGATTAATGAATCCTTTGCTTCAGTCATCATTAAGCTCTGTGTGTTTTGTCACAGTAACAGAACGCAGACTACTAGATTGAGCCACATAATTCCCTGAAAATGAAGACTAGATCCTGAGTTTGTCTGATCATTGAATCTGTTTTTTAAGATGAATGTTTTTGCTACCTGATTTCTTCAGATGATGACTAATTATTTTACAAAGTTTTGAATGACACCAAGAAAATAATTTGGAACAGCTTTGTAAATTCCAGAGTTAAAATGGTTTCATACTTTCCAAAATATCCTTCCATTTAAAACTTGTTTTGTAAAATGGTTTTTATTATTAATGAAATCTTTGCTCCTCTTTACTGAATGTTTAGCAAGTCATATCAAATGCAGCATGGGTATCAATGTTACAAATATGATATAATGTCTGTTTACATAAGTTTTAGTTCATTTATTAGGAGGTGGTATTCCATGGCCACAATCTATATACTGGAGATAGAAATTTAGGACAGAATAAGAAATTATATATATATATATATATATATATATATATATATATATATATATTCATTAACCAAGTATTTTGTTATAGAACAAATATACTGAAATGTCAGAATAATATCACTCTAAATATATATACATTTATTACTATTACTGACACTAGTTAAGCAGAGTTTTGCAGTGACTATACTCTTTTCCTCAGTTGATGCTTATAATATACATAATTGCTTGATAAAGACTGGTGAGTAGGTATTTAATTCACATAATATTGTCTAATTTTTTGCTTATTCTCTACTAAGCATATATTTTTCAGCACTAGTTGGTCAAGGTCCCAATTGGTCTCACCTTCATTCCTCCAGCTCTCATGACAGAACACCTAACAGGTTCTCTCATGGTTACAAGTCATCTTGCCCTTCATAATCAAAAACTAGTTTTGCTGAATATAAGCATGTTGGCTTCCATTTGCTCTTTTTGCATTTTTATGTAGAATGGATTGCTGGGAGAATGGATGGAGATGGTCTCAATATCCCTCCCTGTGCCAAACAGTTTGTCCTCTCTATGATGTGCAGTAATTTCACTCCTCCATTGGTAGTTCTGAGTTTATATTCTCAGGCGTCTACTGTAATTTTTCAATTTCTACTGTTAAATATTTTCTCAGGGGCTTCTTATTGAAAGTTTGACTTTTAATAATTTGTTCTCTCCTCTTTACAATTTTTGTTCAGGAAGAGCTGCTACATATTTGTAAAAATTCTCTTGCTTAGTTTTAATATCTTCCCAAATCCTTTTAATCTACTTTTGAACTGAAAAACTCCTCCCCCCCCCAGTTATGGTTGTTAAAATTCAGCTCTGCTTTCAGTTTTATCCCATGGTCGAATTGCTGAAGTAGCTTTGGATTTTCATTTTTAAATCAAATTGTTATTTTTTTATGTTGTAGCTCTAACAAACTCTGAAATGTTCTAATTTTGACTCATGTTTTTTTTTTATTTTAAATTGGGTAAATTGTGTATTTTTCTAATATGTCATGTTCAGTGTGAAATGTTATCTTAAATTATTTGTTTTGGAATAATATTTACTCTGTTCCAAAAGGTGAGGAAACTTGAAATCAACTTCCATCAAATGTAAGGTGAGACGATGTTGAGCTGTGGGGGAAACTAGTGGAAAAGCTGATGTTTGGATGACATTGGGGTGATGTTGGCTAATGTGACCAGCTGTGTCTTCTCTTTCTGTTCATTTGATGAATGTTAAAGTTATACCCACGTTCCAAGCATAGGGCATAAGAGTGGTTTTTGTTTTTACTACATTCCTTATTAGTTGTGCCCAGCTCAAAAAGATAGCTGACACACAGGTTAGAGAATATGTGCATGACTCTGACTATCATAATTAACAATTTCAAGCTTTCTAAAGTATGCACACTATGAAAAATTTCAAACACTCAGAAGTTTAAAGCTGCCATGGTCATAACTTAACCACCGACAACTATTGTATCTCATGATCACTTACTGTTTGTTTGTTTGCTTACTGATAGTTTTTGTGGCCTATTTTGTAAATGGCATTTTTTGGCTCTTTTTAACACATTACTTTGACACAAACTTTCTCATTGAATATACAATATTATGTGCATATACATAGCAGATTAAGCATATGAATAAGCTAGTACATGTTCCTGTTTATAGGATAATTTTCTTAAGATATATGTGGCCTTTGTAGCTTTTAGGTTTTCAAAGCCTAGGAGAGAAAGATGTGTTAAGTAAATGTTATGTTGTGAAATGAAACTAAAATGGAGAACATGATGCAGTAAGGATAAATGATAGAAATAATCAATTTGAGATGTGTCTTTATGAGTGGATAGCATTCTGAAATTAATATCGAGTTAGATTTTAATAGAGGATCACAAATAGATGGGAAGTAGAATTAAATCACTTCCAACTAGAACATTTACAAAAGAAAAAGGCTTCGAGTACTACTATGACTTTGGTGCCACACAATCTTCATGTTTGTCCTGGAACAAGCCTCTTCTGGGCAGAATGACAGTAGCAGTTAGGGGATTAGGCAGAAGTCTCTATGACACACAAGAAAACAGAGAGAAATACTGCTCATAGCCTCAGCTTTCTTCTGGAAGAAATAATGCATTTACTCAACTGTAAAGAAAATCCAGTATTTGAGGCAGAAGGCACAAATGATATGAGAAGTTCTGATGGGCAGGCAATAAATTGATGAGTTGAAAATGGAACATATTCACTCTCCTCTCAATTCAGTTTTTAAACTTTCACTTATTTTTCAGTTGATGGATGGCTAGTCCCTGTCTTCCAAAGCCAGAAATGAAAGAGTTATTCTGTGATCTTCTTCAGCATTCAGTCTGCACATTAAATAAGATCCACTGCTTTTACCATTTAACCTTTTTTAGTTTTTCCTATTCACCTCTACTTTACTTGTTCCTAGCTGAACTAGTAAATCCCTCTGTCCTGAACACATGATAAATATCATTATGCCTCTCAGTTGTGTGTTGGACATTCCTTCACTCCCATTGATTCTTGTATTTCAAATAGAGAGTCAGGCTTTGTTCTGAGACGGGAGACTTCAAACCACCATGTAATGTTATTTGCAGATAAGAACTGAAAGAGAAAGAGGCAGACTTAGTGTCCACTGTGCACACTTCAAGGAAAACTGTTAGTTATCAGTCTTATCAGGAAGTTAGTGTCAGGTCTTGTAGTCATTCAGATCCTTCAGACAAGATGTCTGTAGACAAGAGTCCAGAAGGGCTGTCCTCTAGAGGCTTGCCAGTACCTGGCTAAGTCAGATGCAGATACAGCCAACCTCAGTATAAGCCTGGGGACTCCAGTGGAAGAGACAGGGAAGGATGGAAGGAGCAGAAGGGGATTGCAACCTTATACTAAGAATAATAATATCAACCAACCAGACCCCCAGACCTCCCAGGCACTAAACCACCAACCAACGAGTATATATGGGTGGGTCCATGGCTCCAGCTACATAGAGAGAAGAAAATTGCCTAATCTATCATCAGTGGGAGGGGAGGAGCTGGGTCCTGTGTAGACTTGTTGCTCCTGTGAAGGGGGACGCCAGCCGGATTAGATAGGAGTGACTGGGGAGTTGGGAAGCACCCTCTTAGAGGCAAAAGGGGAGGGAGGATGGGATGAGGCTTTGTGGAGGGGAGAATGAGGGAAAACAGGACCTGGGAAATGTAAATAAATAAAATAATCAATAAAATATTTGCTTTATTATTAAATATAATTAAATTGAATCATTATTAAACATATTATAATATATATATATATATTAAATTGTTTGAACTAGGTAGAAAAAGGCTTACATTGAACTGATTAATATTAATTACTTTACATGCTTCCTATAGTGTCAATTTGGGGAATGAAACGTTTTTGGGGTGAGGACAGAAAATCTGTTCTGTTTCTAGCTTCAACCAGCCTTTAATAAAGAGCAGGGTCCTTCTCCTAGTAACAGTGGTGTTTCTTCAACTTCTCTTCCAGAGGGAAATCTACTGAGTGCGAACTTTCTGTCCTCCCACCAGGGATATAGTATTTTTATTACTTGCAACATATTTTTCTGGATTTCTCTCAGGTCCTGGAGAAATGATAGTTCTTTGTTGTAAAAACTGTCAAGGAGCATAGGAGAAGATAGATAAGCATTAGAGGTGCAGGTGTATGAACTTCCTGAAAAAATGCCAAGCTGAGATCACTTATAACAGAGTCTCTTAGAGGGCTGTCTGAACATCATGTGGATGTGACCATACTCTCAGATCCACACCCACTGACCACGCCCTAGAACCTAGTTATCCCATCTTTCCCCCTGTTTAGGTCCAATTAATAAGAGCATACCAGCCTTCAAATTTTGTTCACTTAACCTTAAATATTAAATGTGTCAATTTTTTTTATTATTTTATCTCTTAAAGGACTTTTGTCTCCCATTGTGGACTTTATCTGATACAGCATCTATTAATAGTGAACCAAAAGCCTATTTATTGTTTGAAAATTGATGTGATTCTTTCTAGTTTCAGTGGCAACAAACTGTTAAATTTCCTGTAAGTATGTATACCATTATGCACTTAAGACCTGCTTTACAATTTCCTTCTGAGTTCCAAAGGGAAATGTTCACAGCTGAGATAAAATAGCTCATTCTTGGTTGGAGATATTGAATAATGGGAACTGGCTGTCTTCTGAGAGATCAGAGCCTAGGGACTTAGCCTTGGAATCAGTGAGGCTTTTATTTAAATTGGCTGAGAACCAAGCTTCACCAGTGCACAGCTATGTGAAGTGTTTCTCTGAGAACCTACAATTGAGACGATTGAGTTTTCCACAGAGCCCCTTGTGCAGGGATGATGAAAATCTAGTAAGGACAACTGAGTGATAAATAAATGAATAAAAGGCAAACCAAACCAAGGTTTAAAGTACTAAATATCATTTGAGTTTCTCGCTCCCCTTATTACTAATTCTATCACCACTCTACCTGTAGTATCTGTGTATAAGGATTGGGCACACATTTCTCCAACATTCTGTATACTTACTATAAAAGGAATGTTTGCTTTTAAATCCAGTTGCAAGAATCTCATTGTTTCTTGTGGTTAACTCAAGAACACATCTTAGTTTATGAGCTGTAATAGCTATTGTATGTATTTTTATCTTTAAGTGAAACTCTACATCCATCTTGTGGTCATGCCATTAATAGCTCTTATGTATTATATTGATTGGCATCTTGATAGGGTTTGGAGTTAGAAGACAAGTCATGAAGTCTGCCCATGAAGGCTAATTTAAATTAGGTTAACAAAATTGGGAAGTTCCACCTTAACTCTGAGTATGACCATCCATAGACTGGTGTCCAGGACTCCATAAGAGAGATTCAGCAAACTGGGCAAGAGCAGTCACAGTCCTCAAGCAGTATTGAGTGTGCCAGCAATATGATCAACTACCTCATGCTCTGTCACCATAAATTCCAAGACACGATAAACAGCTAAGCAGCAAATTGAAATATGTCTCCCTTATTCGGCTTTCTGTTTGTCAGGCATGTTTCCATAGCCATGAGAAAAGTAACTTCTACATCACCCTACTTACATAAATTATGTATGAATTATCTCTGCATTGGTTTAATATGTCGATTATGAATTTATACCACCAAAAATAAAAAAACCTTCCAGAAAAACACAGAAGCTAATATTAATGAGCATTACTTCCAATAAAGCTTTGGAATGATGGTTTCACTTTCCTTACTATAATGTATCCCTACAAGAAGTATTTAATAAAAATGTCCTGTATACAGTGAACTGATAAGAGGTTAGTGTACAGAATTCTGAGACACATCTTAATTAACACTGGAAACAGCTCAAATGAATTAAAAACATTGATGTTAATTTTAATCAACACTATTATCCAGAAGCCAAATGAGTGTAAATATGTTTATATGTAAAGACCAAAACTGACTCAAAATACAAATTTGACAGGTACAGTTTCATCCACAATTATACATATGTGTGAGTTGCATAAATAACCTTCATATTTTCACCTACTGAGGACCTGATTGGAATATTTTACACTACTTTAGTGTGCTATTTTGAGTAAGAATTAATAAGCTGAACATAATTATTGCATGCTAATTGTTAAGTGGAGAAGTGTAGCTCAGAACATGTCTAATATTCTAGATTGATGTGTCATGTCTCAATTTTAGAGATGCATTAAGATAACATTCACGGCTTTAGGTTAAGTTTGTGTTTGACTTTCTTTAATTTTCTTATAACATTAATGTGTCTCTGTTTTTTAATATGAGCAATTATGTTTCCATTCTAAATAGCATAACATTAATTTTAGGCCTTTATTATAATTTTGCAAAATAACATAGGTTTTATGTCATAACACTTTCAGAGCAATTGCACCCTCTTAAATGATAAAAATGTATCTATGTAATTTGAACTCTATCTAGAGTCACTAATGATTTACTTATGCAGCACCAGCTCTTTTGTGTGTGTGTGTGTGTGTGTGTGTGTGTGTGTGTGTGTGTGTGTGTGTGTGTTTGTGTATTCTTAACCCCTCTGTCCCCATCATCACTCACGTATGCGCACATTCAGGGCAAACTTTCTTCTTATTCTTAATTAGCTGTGCTAGTCGCCAAACAAATGTCAAACCTCAATCCGTAGATGAGTCATTGGGAAATAATGTTGGAGTGTGGAGAAATGCATTTGGGGAAAGTGGTCTTAGGGGGCATATAAGAATATACAGTTCAGTGTTAGAGACAATGAGAAAGACTTTGGAAGGAATGGAAACAAACTGGCCCTGCAGAGTCCTGGGATATGAAGAGCCAAGGAGTGATCGCAACAAAAAGAGAAAACAGATAGAGAACCCAGAAGCCTGAGAATTAAAGACAGGGGTGGGAGAAGCTTGTAAGGAAGACAATTACCTCTGAGAATGTTGTATAGACTGTGCTCTAGGAACTAATGAGGTCAGCTCTTGAATCAGTAATAAGGGGCCTTGCCATTACTCTGAAGATTGGAGGCCATCACCAACTCAGGCACAGTACAAGAATAACAGTATTGAAACTAGTACATTAAAGTGAGTTTCTCATCTCTTTACATGAACTCTTCCATGCCTTCTCTAGTAACCTGTCCCTGCAATACATAATTGTCATGAGGAGCTATTTGCCTGACCATCTTTTAAAAAGTATTTGTGGGTCTTGTTTTGATTTTTACACAGGGCCTTGACTATTCTGGGCTTGAACTCTTTAAAACAATGGTTTATTTATGTTATTTTTGTGTGTGTCTTAGGGAAGATATGGGCATGTGTGGACATGTGACTACAGAGGTCATGGGCATGAAAAACTAAACTTCTAAACATGTTTGATCAACCAGACATGATACAGGTCTTTTTTAAAGGGAGAAAGTGGTAATAATCACAGAAATATTTTTCTAATACCTGCACATATGTATTCTCTATTTCCTCTCAGACCATGAATTTCTGCATGAAATGTGCTTCATGTTTATACTCACAGAACAACAACAAAAAAGTCCTTACTACTGCATGGATATATGGTGAATGAGTGAAAGAGGCTATTTTTACATAATCAAAGAAATAAAAGAAAATAAGACTGCATTAGAATAGAGGAAATAAGGAAAAATGTTACTTTTAAAATCGGCAAGCTTATATTTATATATGAATAAAATTATCCATAACTTTATTAAGTATTTCATTTCTCCAGCACACAAAATATAAATCAAACACATAGTTAATTGAGTTAATTATATTTTGGACATTTTGGTCTCTTTGACAACAACTTGTGATGGTTGCATACTATTCCTATATATGTGCAAGCAAAGTTTGTTCAAATTCAGTGAACAATGTCAGGAGTCATAAAGATAGTAAGAATTTTTTCTGTCAGAGATTTCTTTAATTACCTACAAGCTACTAAATATAGAATGGCAACGTTCTATTTTTAAAAAGCTTTCAAATGAACTAACACTATTAAAATACTAGATAATAGTAGGTGGTACTCACCTAGAGTGCTTTTTGTGAAAAGCATATACTTTCAACAATTATCATATAATGAGTGCAATTGTCCTTCTGTGTCACCGAAACATGGATTTTTTTCATTGTTGTTGTTTTTCTGAGTTATAGGGCCCCTAGTATCAATGCTGTAGAGTAATGTTCAGACACAAGAAAAGGAATTTTTACCAAGAATACAATTACAATATGGTTTGTCACCCTGTATAAGAAATTCTGTACTACATAATTTTGGTTATGATTTTCACATCTATAGATAAATAGAAAATTAAAATAGAAACTTATGAAGCAAAAAGAAATCTGTTATAAAGACATTTTAAAATATTACCTTAAATTTTTCAAATGCAATTAAAAATGAAATGGTTTCATGAACATGCTTCATAATGAGCAAGAATTTATTGAAGTAAGCAGTTGAGAGGATCCTCAGTAAACCATCAGGCTTTGTCAAAAATTTCAGCCCATAGATAAATGGCCTCTAATTGAGTCTCCACTTCTGTCCTTCTGGGACCTTGACTATATCTCCAATCTCTTTTGCTAACCCTGCAAAAGGCACACAAAACCTATTTAGCACCCTGACTCTGTTTCTGTAAATACTACTGTGTGAAATAATGGTTGATTTTGCTGAAAGTAGTTTTTGGTTATAAAAGTCATCAGGTAAAAAACCACCAGAACAACGGTTAGTTCACTAATTTAAGTCATACAGGGAACTATACCTAAGGAATGTGAGAAAACTTAGAAAGAGATTTTCAGGGAAGTATTACTAGATGATACTTGTACTGCCGAAGTTTGGAAGTTTGAAGACTCATGAGGATGGGTCAGCCATGACAGGTGCTCTTCTCAGGGGGCTGCTGCTTTACACACCTAAATCACAGAGGTGTTTATTCAAGATCTGACAAGTCTTAAAACATCTTGAGAACTTATCATTAATAAAATAACAACTATTTTATCATCTGTCTGTGCCCCATTAAAAAAATTGTTAGAAAGATATCTCTGTCCCTAAGAAAACAGATGTTCATTTTGTTAGGGACAGGAACACACACAGAGATAAATGTAAGATAGATGAGTATGATGAAATAATATAGAGAGATTAGACAGAGTAGATAGGCTAGATAGATAGATAATAGATAGACAAATAGATACATAGATATATAAATAGATACATAGATAGACAGATACACACACACACACACACACACACACACACACACACATATATATATATATATATACATATACATATACATAGATACAGAGATACAGAGATAAATAGGTTCAATTTGTGGTAGATTCCAATAAATTAAGGATGTGATTGCAAACTTCCACTTGGCTATGTCAAGGCTGAATCATCCTTCAAGGCTGCCTTCTTTCACCCTTTTACTCATAGTCAGTCATGATGGGATCTCTTAGTTGCACCAAGGAAGATGGTTCTGAAAGTGAAGAGTCTTTCTAGTTCATCAATAAAATAAAAGTAACTGCACTGTAGAATGTGTAAATGACCCACAGTTTAAATGTCCTTAAATAAATAGTTGATAGATAGATAGATAGATAATAGAGATAGATGAAAGATAAATGTTATATACACAAGCACATTCACATATATACACACATGCTTATATACATACAAACAAACATAAAGACATGTTAGGATGACCTATATCACATGTGGTATGAAGGTGTGTTCCTGAATATTTTCTTGTTGGTTGCTGTAAAGGTAAAGTTAAGGGATAACAGAATTATTGGTATTGAGCTCTCCATAGCCCATTGCAAGCCTTCTATATGTAAAAGCTTGTCCTTCCTCACCAGCTGAAAAGATGATTATCTGAGATTACCATATTAAAAGCAAGCTGTTTTGGTGAATGTCTAGCAGCCCACAATGCCAAAGGGCAGCCCAAAGAGATGGATCAGGTGTTCTACTGATGCTGATTGCTTCAGACTAGCCCTTTGTAAAATAAAGAGCAGACACTGGATTGGTGGCAGAAAGTAGAGGCAGAACTTCCAGAAAGAAAGGCAGGCAGAAGGGAGATGGGATGAAAGCTGTATGTGTGTGTGTGTGTGTGTGTGTGTGTGTGTGTGTGTGTGTGTGTGTGTGTGTGTATGTGCCTGCTTGTATTAGTGTGTGAGTGTGTGCTTGTGTGTGTATGTGTGTGTGTGTTCACAAATATATATACAAAGATACACATTCACAAACATTCTTATAATCATTCAGTAAATATTTTTTTCTAATTAGTAAGAAGAATTTTAACAGGGAAAGTAATGGGTGCAAAGTTTATTGATTTATTTTACACTGGTACAGAGTTAGGCAGATCAATGGAATAAAATTGAAGACACAGAAATGAAACCACTCATCTATGGTCACTTGATCTTTGACAAAGGAGCTAAAAACATTCAATCAAAAAAGGACAACCCCTTAAACAAATGGTGTTTGTTCAACTGACAGTCAGCATGCAGAAGAATGCAAATCAATACATTCTTATCTCCTTGTACAAAGCTTAAGTGCAAGTGAATCAAACATCCATATAAAAACCAGGTACACTGAACCTATTAAAAGAAAATGTGGAGAAGAGCTTAGAACACATAGGCACAGGGGAAAATTTCCTGAACAGAACACCAATAGTTTATGCTCTAAGATCAAGAATTAACAAATGAGACTATGAAATTGCCAAGTCTCTGTAAGGCTAAGGAAACTGATAAGAAGACAAAATGGCAGCCAACAGATTGGGAAAGGATCTTGACCAAGCCTATATCTGATAGATTGTGAATATCCAAAATATACAAAGAACTCAAGAAGTTAGACTCCAGAGAATCAAAGAATCCTATTAAAAATGGGGTACAGAGCTAAACAAAGAATTCTCGACTGAGGAATATTAAATGGCCAAGAAGCACCTAAAGAAATGTTCAACATCCCCAGTCATCAGGCAACTGCAAATCAAAGAGATTCTACCTCACACCAGTCAGAATGGCTAAGTTCAAAAACTCAGGTGACAGCAGATTCTGGCAAAGATGTGGAGAAAGCAGAACACTCCTCCACTGTTTGTGCGATTACCAGCTTATACAAACACTCTGGAAGTCACTCTGGCAGTTCCTCAGAAAATTAAGCATAGTACTAAGTGAAAACTCAGGTATTCCACTCCTGGAAATATACCCAAAAGATGCTCCAACATATAACAAGGACACATGCTCCACCATGTTTAAAGCAGCCTTATTTATAACAACCTGAAGCTATAACGAATCCAAATATCCTTCAACAAAAGAATGGATACAGAAAGAGGGGTACATTTACACAATGGATTACTACTCAGGTATTAGAAACAGTAACTTAAAATTTCTAAGCAAGTGAATGAAACTATAAACTATCATCCTGAGTGAGGTGACCCAGTCACAAAAGAACACACATGGTATGCACTAACTGAAAAGCAGATACTAGTCCCCAAAAGCTCTGAATGCCCTAGGAAAAAAAAATCACAGATCCTTGGTTTAGTAAAGCTCAAAAAGAAGCAAAAACAGAATGTGGAGAAAGGAAGACAGAATGTCCTTCTTAAAAGGGAGAACAAAACACTCACAGGAGGAAATAGAAGGTAAAACAGAGGAGCAGGGATTGTAGAAAAGATCAATCAGAGACGGCCTCACCTGGGGATCCACCCCATATGCAACCACCAAACTCAAGCACTATTTCTGATGCCAAGATTGCTTACTGGCAGGAACCAGATATAGATGCATCCTCAAAAGCTTTGTCAGAGTCAAACAGATGCAGCTGGGCATGTTTGCAACTAACCATCAGACTGAACACTGAACACAGAGACCCTAATGAAGAAACTAGAAAAAGGACTGAAGATCTGAAAAGATATGCAAGTTTTTCAGGAGACGAACAACATTATTAACCAACCAAAACCCTCCATAACTCCCATGGACTAAAACACCAAACATTGAGCACACATGGAAAGACCCATGACTACAGTTGCATATGTAGCAGAGGATAGCATTGTCTGGCATCAATGAGAGAAGAGGCCTTTGGTTCAGTTTATGTGCCTTTTCCCAGTGTAGGGGAATGACAAGGTACTGAGGTGGAGAGGGTGATTGGGAGAGGGAACACCTTCATGGAAGCAAGTGGAGGCAGGGATTAGAACAGGGAGTGGGGTTGAGGAGATAACATTTGAAATGTAAATACAGCAAATATCCAATAAAATAATTTAAAAAATTAAGGACTTTCCATGAAGCCCAAACCTGCAGTGAATTAAAAATTCCCCTGCCCCAGTTTCTCTTAAAAAAAAAAGACTTATTTATGTTGTTTATATGAGTACACTGCAGCTGCCTTCAGCCACACCAGAAGAGGTCATAGTATCACATTAAAGATGGTTGTGAGCCACCATGTGGAAATTGAACTCAGGACCTCTGGAAGAGCTGCCTCAGCTTCTCAGAGGTAGGGTTTCAGGTATAGATCAGCCTACCTGGCCCAAGAAGGTATTTATGCTTTCCTCACAATTGTATGTGCAGTTTATTTTCTATGAAAACACATGATGTCCAAGACCCTATGTTAATTATCTTATCAAAGAAGTGTCTGGACCCAAATCTGAGCGGTGCTGAGAAGTCTCTCCAGCTCAAAGACGGTGGAAGAAGTTCCGTTGTACAACCAAAGTCAGATGACTTCATTGTCCATCACTGGCTATCTAAGAGAGGAGCCAAGTGAATAGAGTAATTACCTGAGCCATCCAATTGGTTCCTGGTGTTGGGAATTAAAAGCTCCAAGGACATAAAATTTCAGATGTCATAGTGTTCTCAAATGAAATGAGTATTAACAATAGAAAGGAAAGGGCAGGAAATAGACACAAGACCAAAGGATATCAGAAGCTGCAGAGCAGTGAGTAAAAGTGTCACTACAATTAACTTTCTTCCATTCTCACTCCTGAGGAAGGTCTAACATGAAGCAGCAGGAGTTTGAACAAAATTTCTGTAAAAGCTGTGAGTTTACAGCTTCTGACAGAATGCATCTAGATGGCAGAGATGGATAAGTTAAATAGGAGGTGAGCAGGCAGACAGCCTGCTGCTGTTACCAGAGCCAGGAGTCTGGCCACACTCGCTTCCACACCCAGCTCTGCTGTCTCAGAGAGCCATGAAGATCCAGAACTCTGGTCCTCACAGAAAAGGTCAACTATTATTTTAAATTGCCCTTTTATCTCAAGTGGATTCTATTTATTTTAGTTCAGCTCCAGTTTTGTGTGTGTGTGTGTGTGTGTGTGTGTGTGTGTGTGTGTGTGTGTGTGTGAGGATGTGAGAGGAAGGTTGGGACGGCAGGAGGATTTTGTCTCAAATTAAACCACCCTGTAGCTGGCTGGCAAGCCATGCAGTTAGTTAGCTGCAGAACACAGGTTCAATTGTGGTGGATTCCAGTGCATGTAGGGTGTGATTGGAACTGCCACTTGGTAAGATCAAGGCTGGTTCACCCCTCAAAAATGCCATTCTTTTGTCTCTCTGCTCATGGTCAGCTATAATGGCATCTCTTAGTTGCATCAGAAAAGATGGTTTCTAAAGTGAAAAGTCTTTCTAGATGGTCAAGAAAACAAAAGTCACTGCGGTATAGAGGATGTAAATGACCCACCCTTAATTATACTTAGTGCTGGTGTTATTTTCTCTTCTTGTTGCTGTGACCAAATGCTTGACATGACACAGTTTCAGAATGCAAGGATTTATTGTGATTTGTCATTCAAGGGGATTGGTCAGGAAAACATGGTAGCAAAGGCAGAAAAGAGTGGGTCACTGTGTGCCTGCAGTCAAGAAGCAGAAAATAAAAACAAAAAATAAAATAAATAAAAATAACAAAACAGAAGAAAACAACAAAAGCAAAAAGAACAAAAAGCAAATAGGAAGTGGCTGTAGGATACTCACTTTTCAAGACAGCCCATGTTACTGTTTCCTCGAGGAGGACATCACCTCCTGAAGGTTCCGTAGCTTCCCAGACAGGTGCCAAACACTGAGAAAAAGTGCCTGAGCTTATAAAAAATAGTTCACACTCGTTCTGCAATATCTACTTACAAACATCCAATAAGACAACCCTAAAACTATCTTTAAATGACCCTGGTGTTGGGAAAACCCATTGTACTCTGAGGGACTTCCCTTTCCTCAGTAAGTCTTTGCTTCTGTCTAAGCTTGCCTATTATTTCAAACACACCAGGTCTAAAAGAAATGATTGCTCAAACAACAAGAAAAACATTACAACAGAAACACTGATACTTTGAAGATTTAGTTTCAGATGGTAAAATATTTATATTTGAAGTAAAATTTGAATTATTTGCTGGTATTTATTATTATACTTTCTTTCATGTCTGTGGAAAGGTAAGGGTGTTGTAAATTTCATAATGGAGTGTATTTGTCTATGTATATTTCTTCTAAGAGATTGTTTTTGTAACAGTAAAAATCTCATCAAGTGATACATATTTAATATGAAAGAAATTTGCTTCATAATTTGAAAGATTAGAGCTTCTACTTATTGAGTGATCAAATGTTTTTCTTTATCACTTGTCTTTTACTTGATTTCGACTCTGAGCATAGTTTAGAACCATTTTGTTTGTGAATTTTCAGCCTATTTGACTTGTTCGTAAATATGATAAGACATGTCTCTAAATTAAGATTATTCCCTTTAAATATTGTTTTAGTTACTATTTTATATTTTAGAACATCTTTTTATTCCTTGACAAAACTCTACATGTTATGGATCTTGATCATGTCTACTATACCCTCCAAATTCTCCTGACCTACATCCTTGTCCAGGCTACTTGTTCTCTCAATAGATTTGTTTGTTTTTCTTCACTTTTTGTATGTCTTAATCTTTATGATTTTTTTATAAAGTTACTCATATCAGTAAGTGCTGTCCATTGGAATACTTGCTGATCTTATTGACTTGACTTTATTTAGGTCAATATAATTGGTGTGTCCATGAATATATTGGCCATGTCATGTAAAGTGCCCTTTCACAGCACTCCTCCCTGTTTTCCTGTGTTTTTTTTTTTTTTTTTTTTTTCTGACCACTCCTCCTAGGAGTGCATTAGATGCATTAACAGTGTTGTTCCATCAGGACTGTATACTCAGTGGTCACATGTTCTCAACATGGTTAGCAAATGAAGCTTCTCTGGTCAAGATTAAAAAGAGGGTTAATACAATGACAGAAACATAACACTGTAGGCAGCAGCTTGACATGCTCATTGAGCCAACTACACTACTATGTTTCCTCAACCTTCTGGAAAGAGTTAGCTCCCTTCTAAGATTGCTATTAGCAATTTTTGGGCAGTCACTCCATTTCTCTTTCAACTGAGAGCAGTATAGCCCAAGATACCACATATCTTCTGTTACTCCTTAATTTTGTTTCATTCATTCATTCCTCAGCATTGACTATGTTAATCTCTTTCTTTTCTTGAAATTTAAATTTCTTTGTCCCATCCACTTAATTTAGTTACTGGGGAAGAGATCAGGGTTTCGTTAGTCCCCTCATTTTATTTCTCTTTGTATTTTGACTTGCCTGTATCCATCCACTCTCAACATCCATAGCTGCCTTTACTCCTATGTACTCCCGTCCTAACATTCCCTGTGTCAGGTTGGTTATTAACCTGATCTACTAGTTCTTGGCCCAATCAGCAGTATCTTGTGACACCAGCCTCACTATGTGTCCTACCACTTTTCACAGCTATAGGCTTATTTACTTTCCCTTATCTGATGTTTTAAATAGTGTCCTTTGATAAAGTATCACTGTCAGCTTTAAGACACATGACAATATTTAGAATATTCTAGAATGAATGAAAGAGTGGATACAAGAGTTAGTTCAGTATATCAGGGGTCTATTTGTACATTTATATTCTTAGGATGAGTTTGGGCAAGGAAGGTTTCCAAATTTTAGTAGTGGGACTAAGTTGAGTTACAGGATTCTAGAGTTGAGTTAAATTACATAGAACTTAGGACTATTTGAGATTCATTAATAGCATGGCTCTAAAATTAAAGAGAAAAAACTAAAAACAATCAAAGTGAAATTAAAAAGAATTTATAAAACCATGTCATAAGTCATAATGTGGAACTGAGTGATCAAAACATAATACTTTGACCTACTCTTGGACAAAATTTTAAATATAGTCTTAGAGATGGAAATAGAAGAGATTTTGAATAGTTCTAGGAGGTAAAATTAGGTAGTTAAACAGGTGGGGGAAGACAGCTAGGCCTATGTAAAATTTGTCATATGCTTTACAGTCCCAGTAAATTTTATGTCTCCCCTGTTCATCTAAAGTGCTTTTAACTTACGTGACATGTCACCTTGAAAGTATTTTTGGAGAAAGAGCCTTTTATTAAAACAAAGACTCTTCTTCTTATGTAAAAGAGAGACTAAATTATATGCTGGCTGAAAGGTTCACTCAGTCTTACTTTATTTCCCTTTAAAACACCAAATTAGCAACATTATGTCTGAGACAAATGTTTGTAATTTTCATCATCTGAGTGAAAAATTATCAAAACTATTAAAACAATGAGACCCAGTGTTTCTCATTTCTGTATTTAATAATGCTAATAGATCCAGGGTTTTCTAAGAAGAAAGCAATAGCAACTATTTTCAATTAACTATGCCTAATAGTGAATTTATAACCTTGATGGCTTTTTTTAAAGAGTAATACTTCTAAAGTCACATAATCCATACTATAACCAGAGCTTATTTTGTCAAAATGAATTCTTGGTTACAGGTGGAATCAACTGATAAAAATGATGCAAAAGAAAATGCCTTGTCATCTATATGCTGGGATTCGTAAACTATGTATGAATGCACCAGCTAAGCTTCCTTTCAAACAGTAGTTAGGGGATTCCAGAAATAGTGATATATATTTGGATTAAAGATGAAGGTCTGCCTTCATCAGCAGCATCATTAAATTGACTATTGTGACTGTACTCCTTTAGCATGATATATTTCCTGCTTAGATGGGTGAATTAGTGGGGTTGGGGTATAGACCATCTAAACCTGAAAAAGTTTGACACATTTAACTTGAGTTTTAGGGGCATGATGCTCTATCAATGCACAAAATGGCCTGAGCACCATAAGCACTGTTGGTATCAGCTTAAAGTCTGGACCAAAAAAAAAAAAATAAATAAAAATAAAAATAAATAAATAAATAAATAAAATAAAATAAAAAATAAAAATAAAAATAAAAAAAGTTCTGGGGTAATCACCATTCCCGACCTCCAGCTGTATTACAGAGCAATCCTGATATAAACTGTGTGGTATTGGTGCAGAGACAGGCATATAGATGAATGGAATAAAACTGAAGGCCCAGAAATGAACTCACACATCTATGGTCAGTTGATCTTTGACAAAGGAGACAAAACCATCCAGTGGGAAAAAAGGCAGCATCAAATGGTGCTGGTTCAACTAATGGTCAGCATGTAGAAAAATGTAAATTGACCCATTCTTATTTCCTTGTACAAAGCTCAAGTTCAAGAGGATCTTCAATTAACTTCTTAATTGCATGCCTTTCTTCATTATTTTCTAATTAAACTGTATGAGGTACTATTTGTCCTCAACTTACTAAAGTCTTCCTTATTGCTCATAATGAAGTCATTTCTTCTATTAAAGAGCTGAAGCCATTACGATTTCCCTCCTTTTTTCTTCTACAGTTTATCATAATGATTTATGTGTTATATCTTTACTAATAACTGGCAAGTTTTATTATATATGAATCAGGAAATATTTGAAGAATGAGCATGATCATTTTACAGTACGTTTGGGTACTCAAACAAATCCATAGAGTAGAAAGAAACCTTGTGATTTGTATCTGGTGTATGCCTATATATTCACAAATAAAATGTTATAGAGATATAAATATTTAAATGTAGCATGTATTATGATGTTCATAGATGAAATTTTCATGGAGTTATTTAGCGAGAAATTATAAGCTATTGGATTAAGAACCATAGTTTGGAACTAGAAGATGATAAACATAAGCCTACTTCCTTCCCCAAAGACGTAAAAATGGTGTGTGAAAGACAAAATAATTAACAATGTCAGTGAATGAAAATATTATGCAGCAAAATTAAATACAGATGATCAGAGAAATAACAGAGTGTGAGTTTCAAACAAACACACAAACAAACAAGCAAAGAAAACTTTTAAAAGTCTTTTTCTTTGAAGTATTTCAGGTACATTACATTTTTATTTTATTGTACAATCAATAAAATAAATGTTTCTAGATTTAATTGCCAGTCTGTATGTCCACATATGCATTTATCTACTTAAATCTTTACATACTGCATATCTGTCTCTAATTATCCATCTGTGTCTGCATATCACACAGTGTAGTTATGATGCTAACATGGACTCTAACACATGATTGGAATTCAAGTATTTTTTTTAAAACTGGGAGAGAATTGTACTTACCCATTCAGAAGCCTTCACTGAGCTTTGGATATTAGGGCCACTAGATGGGGCTTGTGTGCTTAGTTCTTTGTGGGTTAGTAAAGTGTTTTCATTGTTGATTTCTCAATTCAGAAATACTTAATGTATAGACTTCTTTATGGACTCTCACACTGTTAGTGATTCTTCTTATATTAAAGTGAGGCAGAAGTGGGTGGGTAGGTGGGCAAGCACCCTCTTAGAGGCAAAGGTGATGGGAATAAAGTAGGGGGTTCATGGAGGGGAGACCAGGAAGGAAGATGACATTTGAAATGTAAACAAATAAAATGATTAATAAATAAATAGAAAAAATATCTTTATATAAGCAAACAATCAGTTTAAGTATTTTACTTGCAAATGTGATATTGGGAAATGCAAAAAAAATGCAGATCTCTCTGTAACCTCTAAGAGACATTATAGGTTAAATGTGTATCCCCATTATGGACTTCCAAAAAAATGGTCTTCTCATGTAAGGTAGTCTCTAGACCCTAGTGGATACTCTGCTTCTCCCTTTCTAGAGCTGGAAACTTGTTATCTTTAATTCTGATTTGTATCTACATGTAAGTTCTATGAGCCAATGGTTTTGAGCATTAGTAAACACCAGTGTCACCTGGAGAGCTGTAGAAAATTCAGATTTAGTGACAAATTGCTAGAATGCCTGATTCTGTAAGTCTAGGATGTGAGCAGATTTTACTGATGCTATGGGTAAGGGGCCACAAGTTAATTTCAATTGCTGTCTGAAAAGACCTTCATTGTTCTTTCCTGGAGTCTGAACCAGGACAAGGGCCGGATAAAGAATGCTTAGTACTTCCAGTTTCAGGCAAGGCACAAAACATCACATACTAGTGTAATCTACCAGATCTCCCAGTAACCCGTAGCCAACACTCTTTTGGAGAAAGAAGGGAAGAGGGTTTATATATATCTTTCTCTCTCTCTCTCTTTCTCTCTCTCTCTGAAATCACTGAAAACTCTCAATCACCTAGGTAAGCCTTTTTAAAAATCACATTATGTGAGGATTCTCATGCCTGCTACCCATGCCTAAAGTGCTATAAAGCAGACTTTTTACCTGTGCATTGTCTTTACTGAAGATCTGCTTTCTTCAGTGCCTCATGAGCTCATTCCTTTTTTGCTGCTTCAGCCAGGCACTGGGGCTACTATGGCAATCCAATTTTTGGAGACATCGGTCAGTGTTGGGGTTAATACTAGCTTTTGAATTCTCAGTGTTTCTCTGTGTTATCAGCCTATTTCTTAGCTCACTTAACTCCTTGCCTCACAGACCTTGGCCTCTGGAAACCAAAGAATGCCCAGCATGTGCACAGTGCTCAGCTTCTATCAGAATTTGCTAGCGCTGAGCCACAAGCATAGCATTGCCTCCAGCAACCCTAGGGTCTTCTTGCCTAAGTTGCTCATCTGTTAGTGGTCCTGAAGCTTTCTTGTCTTGACAAGGTCTTAAATAAGAGGTAGCTTCAATGCTGTGGCAGTATTACTGGCTCATCTGACTTTCCATCTCAAATGCAATTGATTACATACTGTTAAAGGAAACCTCATCTTTTCAATGACTTCAGAAATACTACCTTCAATTCATTCATTTTTGTATTCTATAAATTCATCAACTATTAAAATCTTGCTATGATTAAGCTACTCACTTTTATACTCTTTCACCCTATAAGACATGAAATCTGAGAGCCTTTAGCAGAATGGCTGATCCTCTGTCACTTATAGTCTCTAACATACTGCCTAAGCTTAGCTCATGAATATTTATTTCGACACACTTTCAATAGATTTGATCAAAATTATCTTTTCCAGCCAATAATTTTTGTATTTTGCCAGCAAAATCGATTGTGGTTAACAGTTTTTCCTTGTCTTTCTTGTGACACCCATCATGCTCTACTCTTGAATCCAGTTTCTTGCCACAAATCTTCCCTTAGAAAGGCAGTCACAAATACCATACATACATAGTATCCCTTAATTTAAATCAAGATTTAATAAAAATGACCTTTATATGTCTTCTGTTTGGATGTTATATTTAATTAGATATATGTCAGGCTTGTACATGCCAACTATATCTGCTAATGAGGGTGGAATTTTGGAAGTAACTCAAAATCTTTGCCAAACCAATAAACACCTTCAGCAGTTTAGAGATAAAAGAGTTAAGTCCATTTATCATGGAGAAATTTTACCAAGCCCTTAACTACATTATATTTGTGATACAAGTTAGATTTGGTTTATAAATACAGGGGGCTGCAAAGTGAGGCTTATCATGAGCATGGAGGGTAAGAGAGACAATTGCTTTAGGGGGCCTAGGACTGTCACGGCAGCCACATCAGAACAGATGGCTCTCCATTTATTCCAGTCTAGGGATTCAAGTTGGCAGTAGTCAAACAAAAATGCTGAAAACCATGTCAGCAGTTGTAGAAATGAGTTTTCTTATATAATAAGTCATTCATAGCATTCCATTGAGGGTGCACATAAAGTCAGAGGTACTTGCTACTGTAGTTAATTTGTCTCTTTGTATATTCAACTTGCTTCATGTGTGAATTAATATTGCAATATGAATACTATTGCTAACTTGTAGCTGACACATGGCAATATACCATCACTGTACTATTTTATGCTAGTCTCTCTCTCTCTCTCTCTCTCTCTCTATATATATATATATATATATATATATATATATATATATTATATTATATTAATATTAAGTATCATCCTTCTAGAAGTTGATAATGTTTAAGCCAAGCACAGTGGGGCACCCTTGCAGTTCAAGTGTGCTAGGAGGTTGAGAAAGAACAATTAATTGTCAGTTTCCAGCTGTCCTTGGCATTCTATCTACTTCCTGCTAAAACAAGAAAAAGAAACAGTGGGATTGAAGGAAAGAAGGAATGAGAAGAAAGAAGAGAAGGAAAGAAAGAAAGAAAGAAAGAAAGAAAGAAAGAAGAGAAAAAAGAGGAGAGACAGAAAATATGTACCATAATATTGTGTGTGTGTTTGTGTGTGTGTGTGTGTGTGTGTGTGTGTGTAAATGTAGCTGGCACCATGTTTAAGACATGTGCAATTCTCATATATACTAATATACACACATGCATACACATGTGTTCACCCTTAGGGTAAATATTCTTGTGAGTTTTTAATAGTTCTTTTATAATATTCTACAATGCTACAAACATAACGGTCTTAAAGCATTCATTAAGAATTAACTGGTTTAATTTGGTCTTTGGGAAAATTCCCCAACAGACCATGGATTTTGCACTGTGTCTGGAATATTCTGTACTGACTTGACTGCATTGTTCTTCTGACATTTTTTGCTCCTCAACAAGTAATTAATATTTTTGGGAGGCAAAGGAAAACTGTCTTTGCCACTTATTTAAGACTATGACTCAAATTATTTTTGTGGAAAAACAAAAACATTTATAACTTCTCATTATTCAAATGATTTTTCAGCCAAAAGGCAAATAGAGAAAGAAGAGATTTACAGCCTTGGACCTCCGAATTAGTATAAAACAGGTACTTATTTTAGGCAGCCTGGATGTTTCCTCCCATTCACAGGGTAGATGGACACAGTTATGTCAAGGATAAGGTCCTTAATATTCACTTCTTCACATTTTTTAGATGGTGTGAGCTTGACTAGAGAAGGGGTCCTCATATTTGCTCTAACAAATGGATTCTAAGTGAAACAGGCTGTGTCAGTCTCTCCATAAGCATTTCCTAGAACACTTCATACCCCAACTGAAGTCACAACTGAGTCATAGTTGTAGTTCTCTTCAATGAAGGAGCCATTAAGGTAAAGGAGGTGAGCAAGTATCCCTTTCCCAGTGTTTTTTTTTTTTTTTTTTTTTACTACCAATGTCTTATGCTTTATCCACTGATGCTATTTATGTTCCCTTGAATACTCAAGAGGAGAGAATTCAGGACCTAGAGATTTGGTTCAGTTTCCTTAATATTAATTCTTGCTTCTAAAGACTTTAATCCTGATTTATGTGATCACTAGATTTACTGCTTTGTTCTTGACCAGAGAACATATTGTTTTATAAGAGACCTGTATCTGTACACATCCAACCAATACACGTTCAGTCTTGAAGTACAGAAGGACGAGGGTAACTGATAGAAACATCAGCTACACGTTTACATTTCTAACTGTAAACACGAGCTTGAATGTAAACAGAAGCATGTAACTGTGTTTTCATTAGGTATTCCTGTGCACAGCACGGACCTAGATGTGAATCTCAAGTCTGACATTTACTGATTCAACATTTTTCCCCTTTGCAACGTACACCACTACTACAACAAGCACAGCGCATGCTCACTTAAAACGGAAGCTTGCTGTAGGGGTCCATAGTCCATCTGGATGACCGACAAAGAGTCTTGTGCTTCTGGCCCAAATCTTGTTCCTGCCTGCACAGACCAAATGACTGGGTGGGGAAGCACAATCCCCTACTCTAATCTCTACAGTGCTAATAGATTCCCTGTGCATAATGAATACTCCGGTCGAAATGGCTTTGATAGAATCTTTTTAAACCATTTTGTTGAGAGCACAAAAGTAGGCGAAAGCATATTTTAACCCAAGGGCAAACAACACTGATAGGGACAGTTGAAAAAAAAATGTTCAAATGTTCACTGGAGTTCAATTTTCTCTTTGAGAAAGTAGATGTATTTGTAGAAAGAACAGAAGTCTCTAAATGCTTAAAGGCTATATGGTTACAAGTGATCTGAACTGTTTCACAGTACTTTCTTTTGTGTTTAACTTACTTTGTTGGATATGTTTTATGTACATTTTAAATGTTATCCCCTTTTCCCGTTTCCACTCCATAAGCCCCTATCCCATTTTTCCATCCTCCCCCCTGCTTCTATGACAGCTCCTCCCCATTGCCTCTCACATCCACATCCTGACATTCCCCTATACTGGAGCATCAAGCCTTGGCAGGACCAAGGGCTTCTTTTCCCATTGATGTCCAACAAGTCCATCCTCTGTTACCCTTGCAACTGGAGCCATGGGTCTGTGCATGTGCACTCTTTGGATAGTGGTTTAGTCCCTAGTACTTTTGATTTCACAATGTGAAAAGTATCACTTGTAAATATGGAATTGTTTGCACTAACAAAATTGTATATTAAGATGCATCTATCATGTGTCATAAAAATGACACCTGGCTCTCACCAATTATTACAGTTTAGCTGTGTGCCTCTTACTATTTCCAATAGCCTAGGATAACTCTATCTCCAATATTGTAAAACAAAACAAAAAAATCTTGCTTTATAGCAGACTCCTGAAATCTCCTCTATAACTCTTGAAAAACATTCACCAGCAGATCCAAAATACTCAATTGTTATATTTTAAAAAAATCTGAAGAAGAAACAGCTTCAAATTTATTCTATTTGGGGAAAATCTAGCTAATGCGTGAGAGTTCAATCAAGCAAACAACAACAACAACAAAATGAATGCAAGGTCCCTGATGTTATGCTGAGTGATTAAGGCTTTGAACATGTGAATCAGTTCTATGTGCTAGGTTAACTATAATGTTTCTCATTACAATTTTGCTCAAGTATTTTACGTGCAATAATATATACTGATTATATTTACAAGGATATAGAAATATCACTGTCTCTTTCCTGAAAAAAGATTTGCATCTCTCAAACCAAAAAACTATAAAACGTTTGAACAATACTTTTTTGTGTGGGTATCATGTTATCTTACAGCTGCTGTTTGTATCCATACAGAAGACTGAAGAACAGTGAGTTTATTTATTTTGTTTTTCTTAGTATATATTGAATGTATAAAACAATTGTTTTCACTATAACACTTCTGTACATTCATAACAAATAGTTTAAATATATGTATTTTTCCTTGAATAATTTTAAAATACTGACATGCTAAAATCATATATGTGAATTATGTGAGCGAAGTAAAATACATATTAACAAGGTATAAAGTTGTAGTTTTAAATAAAGACCTCAGATGGAAGAAAACACAGCAAAAAGGCAATGTCTAAAAATAAGCAAGAACTCGGGATTTTTCAGTTTATCCAAAACCTGATTTATATTAAATGCAAGTCCAACATGGGAAGGCACTGGATACTTTTGGGTGGTGGATATGGAGAGCAGATATGGAAGGAGAAGCATGGTGTTGAGAATATAGTATGCAAATAAAAAAATCAAGAATGTTGACTTCTGAAGAATGCCTGTTAATTCAGTGCCTTTGATGCCTTTCTGCCATAGAGAGCTGCGGTATTGACAAAAGAGCAGGGGAATTCAATGCCATCTGATTTATTGTAGGATGTTTACCTCTCTAAGTATAATTACCTTACATTATGTTATAGCAACAGTGAGTAGAACTGTGAACCCTGGCTCTGGTTGTCCTTACCTAAACTCATTGAAACTTAAAGTTATCAGTTAAAGTTCCAGTATTCAACCAGTGATTTTTCAAACTATCATCTATTATTCAAACAATAATTTAAAAAGAATTTCTTTTGAAATGATAAATCAATGTTCTATGATATGAATTAAAGTTTAAAATTCAAGAATTACTTCCTACTTGTTGTAAAGTTAATGAGAAGAGTAAAACATAAGCAAAAATTAAAACAAAGGCTTGAAACTAAAGCGTTATGCAAAGTAATATGTAATTACTAGATAATCTATAGTTTGGTGATTCCTTGGCATTGGGATAATGTTGAATTCTCTGGATCCAAATTCGAATTAATGAACATTTTTAACATCTGTGCATGGCTTTGAAGCTCTGTTTTTTGAAGCAAAGGTGGCAAAGCAAACTACATTCTCAACCACATAATCCACCGTGGGAGGAAAATCTCAATGCTTGCTTTATGAAAATATATCAACTGTGCACTTTGTTTTCATTGCCGTATTATTATATGTAAAACTGCATTACCAAGCAGGGTAGAAATTTTAGTATATGAGTATATAAGTAGATAGCAACTTTGTTCCTTCCCAACACTTGACAACTAAATTTTCATTGTATACAGGTTCTTTCACACAGCCTTTTCAAATACTTTTACATAATAAAAAGTCAATTTTAATTTTGCATTTGCTCATAAACTTTTGATATTGAATATTGTATATATTAGATATTAGCACTCTATCGGATGTAGGATTGGTAATTTTCTGTTCCCAATTAGTTGGTCGGCGTTTTTGTCCTCTTGATAGTGTCCTTTGCCTTACAGAAGCTTTGATATTTTATGAGGTCCCACTTGTTGATTCTTAATCTTAGAGCATAAGACATTGGTGTTCTGTTCAGAAAAATTTCCCCTGTGCCTATGTGTTCTAAGCTCTCCCTCACTTTCTGTTCTGTTAGTTTCAGTGTACCTGGTTTTATGTTGAGATCTTTGATTCACTTAAATTTGAGCTTTGCACAAGGAGATAAATTTGCATTTTTCTGCATGCTGACTGCCAGTTGAAGCAACCCCATTTGTTGAAGTGGC
Source organism: Micromys minutus (assembly GCF_963924665.1). Lineage (NCBI taxonomy): Eukaryota > Metazoa > Chordata > Mammalia > Rodentia > Muridae > Micromys > Micromys minutus. Next base: position 41,030,267 of record NC_137974.1, read on the forward strand.
TGTCTTTTTTCTGCTTGATGGTTTTAGCTTTTTTGTCAAAGATCAAATGACCACAGGTGTGTGAATTCATGTCTGGGTCTTCAATTCTATTCCATTGATCTACCTGCCTGTCTCTGTACCAGTACCTTGAAGTTTTTATCACTATTGCTCTGTAATACAGCTTGACATCAGGAATGGTGATTCTTCTGAGAGTTCTTTCATTGTTGAGAATAGTTTTAACTCTCCTGGGAATTTTGTTCTTTCAAATGAATTTGCAAATTGTTCTATCTCTATGAGGAAATGAGTTGGAATTTTGATGGGTATTGAATTGAATCTGTAAATTGCTTTTGTCAATATGGTCATTTTTATTATATTAATCCTGCCAATCCCTGACCATCTTTCCATCTTATGATATCTTCAGTTTCTTTCTTCAGAGACTTGAAGTTCTTATCATACAGATCTTTCACTTGCTTGGTTAAAGTCACACCAAGGTATTTTATGTTGTCACTATTGTGAAGGGTATCATTTCTCTAATTTCTTTTTCAGCCTGTTTACCCTTTATCAGAGGAAGTTTGCTGATTTGTTTGAGTTACTGTTATATCCATACACTTTGCTGAAGTTGTTTATAAATTTCATGAATTCTGGTAGAATTTTTGGGGTCACTTAAGTATATTAATATATCATCTGCAAATAGTGATATTTTGACTTTTTCTTTCTAATTTGGTATCACTTTGACTTACTTATGTTGTCTAATTGCTTTAGCTAGGACATTCAGTACTATATTGAATAAGTAGGGGAGAGTGGGCAGCTTTGTCCAGTCCCATATTTTAGTGGGTTTTTTTCAAGTTTCTCACCATTTAGTTTGATGTTGTCTCCTGTTTTCCTGTATATTGCTTTTACTGTGTTTAGGTATGGGTCTTTAATTCCTGATATTTCCAAGAAGTGAGACTCCAGAGAACCAAATAATTCAATTAAAAATGGGGTACAGAGCGAAACAAAGAATTTTCAAATGAGGAATACCAAATGGCTGAAAAGCACCTCATGAAATACTCAACATTCCTAGTCATTAGGAAAATTAAAAAAAAAAAAAAAAAAAAAAAAAAAAAAAAAAAAAAAAAAAACCTGAGATTCCACCTCACACCAGTAAAAATGGCTGAGATAAAAAACCCAGGTGACACAGATGCTGTCAAGGAAGTGGAGAAAGAGGAACACTCCTCCACTGTTGGTGGGATTGCAAGCTGGTACAACCACTCTGGAAATCAGTCTGGCAGTTCCTCAGAGAATTGGACATAGTACTAACTTAGGACCCAGCTAAACCACTCCTGAGAATATACCCAAAAGATGTTCCAACATATAACAAAGACACATGCTCCACTATGTTTATGGCAGCCTTATTGATAATCACCAGAATCTGGAAAGAACCCAGATGTCCTTCAACAGAAAAATGAAGACAGAAATTGTGGTACATTTACACAAAGGAATAATACTATTAAAAACAATGACTTCATGAAATTCTTAGGCAAATTGATGGAATTAGAAAATAGCATCCTGAGTGAGATAACCCAGTCACAAAAGAACACACATGGTATGCACTGACTGATAAGTGGATAGTATGGACTACTCAAGAAACAATTCATAGACTTCATGAAGCTCTAAAAGAGGAAATGTGGATGTCTTAGACCTTAGGAGAGAGAACACAATACTTATGGGAGGAAATACAGGGACAAAGAAAAGAGCAGAAACTGAGGAAAAGATCATCCAGAAACTGCCTATCCAGCCACCAAACCCTTGCACTATTGTTGATGCAAAGAAGTGCTTACTGGCAGTAAATACCTGATATAAATGCCTCTTCAGAGGTTCTGCCAGAGCCATACTGATACAGATGAGAATGCTTGTATCAAACCATTGGACCGAGCATGGAGACCCCAATAGGGGAATTAGAGAAAGGTCTAGAGGAGAGTAGACAGTTTGCAACCCCATGGGAAGAGCAACACCAACTAACCATTCTCTCCAGAGCTCCCAGGGACTAAAACACCAACCAATGAGTATACATAGAGAGACCCTTGGCTCCAGTTGCATATGTAGCAGAGCATGGCATTAAGTGGCATCAATGGGAGGAGAGACCTTTGTTCCAGGGAAGGCTTGTTTTCTCAGTGTACTAGAATGTCAAGGTACTGAGGTGGTGTGTGTAGTATGGAGTGGAATCATCTTCCTAGAACCAAGGGAAGGGGAAGTGGGAAAAGGGGATAATATTTGAAATGTAAACACAGAGAATATGGAACTAAAATGATAATAAAAATGAATCAAAGTCTGAAAGCATAAGAAAAAGGAAGAGAAAATGAAAGAACAGTATATGCTATGAACATTTATATAGAGATATCATTCATAAATATAGTATATGCAATCATTTTTATGGTATAAACATTATGCATTGGTTTACCTTAATTAAAAAAAAAAAAAACAATACCTTGACTCAAATTCTTCTCTAGCATTAGCATTGTCCTCTCTCATGTCAACCTGACCCATCTTTAAAAGGTAGCATGCTCTTCTTTGGGGGAAGCCTCCATACGTCATGCTCATAATGAACTGTGCAATTATTTCTGTGTAGGATGAAGGCTTCGTGGGTTTGCCCCACTGCAACCATGCTGCCCACACTGCTGTTTATTGTTCAGTCCTTGTTTGGTTTATGGTAAAGAGACATATTAGCGAGAAATTATGAACAAATTTGGCTTCTAATATTTCTAGGAGACATGATCTCACAGCAAACTCTGATTCTATGGCTTTTAAAATTGTTCTACTCTATCTTTCAAGTAATTCTTGACCCTTAGGTCTAAGATATCAGATTTATTTCTGACCAATAACGCAAAAGAGAACATCTCTTGTGTGCTGTGTGTTGTTGGGATTTTTTTCTTAGGTGATTCTTGACTTTTTGAGCATTGTTCGACAGATGAGAAATTTTCAAATCTCTTCATTTATCCCTTATATGTATATTTATATGCCAACTTAATTTCTTATATCTAATTTTATATAGTTAACAGTACAATTTTTTATAATTTTTCAGACATCTTTCTGATATCTTACCTCTTTTTGTTAAATTTATATCCCTTTTTCTCCCTAATTAGATCACTCACCACATATTCCATTTCTATCTATAGGGACTTACCAGCATGATGCATTCGTTCTATTTGATGTCCTAATATGCATCATCCACTTGGTAATTTTCTCTTTGACTGAATTTGATATTTTGTTTTAATCTCATCATGAATACTCTTAAAATTTATTATAGTTCAAGATAATTTAAGTATACTCAAAATTAATAATTATGAACAAATCTATTTCTTATGGTCTAAAACATTGTTATTATCTTACAGTATTATTGTCTAATCTGCCTTTGATTTGGTGTGATAAGATCTGTTCATAGTGTATTACTTTTATTAAAAACTCACCTCAAGAGAGCTTTATTTCTGTTTTAAGACTATCTACAGTAGGAAACATTACAGCAGCTCTGTAAGTTTGAAATGAAACTCAACGAGAAATTTCTCATTAATTTTATATATATATATATATATATATATATATATATATATATATATACATATATATATATGTATATGTGTATATATACATGTGCACACACACACACATAGACACATACACACACAAACACACACACACACACACACACACACACACACACACACACAGTATCAAGTGGAATATCAAACTGCATTAGTTAAGGAGCTCCTTTAGAATTTCAGAGAGAATATTTTGTTCAGAATAAAGAGGATTTTTAAGAAGATTTTTATATTTATTGATGTCCCCTTTGATGAATCTTTTTCCTAGACAACTTTGAAAATCCAGCACTCTGTAGGTCCTAGCTTGGTAGACTACTTCTTTTTACATATTTAACGTCTTCCTATGACAAGATGCTTTAACTTTTGTCATTTCACTGAAACTCAGTTTTTAAGAAACCAAATGTAAACCTTAACTGCCTAGAAAAAATCAAGTGAAATATTAAACAGTTTCATTTTTAAATCCCTTATTCTTTGAGAGATCTAAAGTTTGTTTTAATTTTATCATTATTGGTTAGTTTTCCAGTATCAGTATAATTTTCCTCTTATTAAGCAGGTCTCAACTGAAGAGCTGTTGGTTGCACCAAGGTGCTGGTGCCATTACTGCATCTTTGGGGATAATAGGCTATGGTAGTCATCACTTTTGTTTAGCCTGCATGACACTGCAGAGAGGAGGCTCTCTTGACAGTTCTAGCAGTTCCCTTAAAATAAAGCTTATTTTATTATTTTTATTCCACACAGATATATTGGAAGATTTTTAATCTTTCCTTAGTATGTGATATTGCTTTAAAAAGGTTGTCTGAGATTTCGTTGTAACATTTAACTCTTTGTTTACTCATTGTTGACTATTGCAACTGCATACAGAATGATTTTAATGAAACAAACGAACAAAAATAAAGATCAGCATAGTTAACCAAAGTAATACACACTAATGAAGAATTTGAGTAATTGTATTAGGCATAGGGGGAAAAATCATAATTTCACAATGCTCTAAACATGAAATTTTGACAACTTTACAGAAGAACTATTAGAGATGAACAAGTTTGTAAGAACAAGGTGACATCATGGATATGAACATCGATGTTTGCACAATGCTCTGTTGTTCATTGCCCTAGAAACCATCAGAGTGGTCCTGTTAAGTGCCTTAAAAATAGGCTTATGAATCATTACGAAACCCTGCAAACCCATCGTCTGCAGGATGACACTAAATGTGTGGAGATTTTTCTCCTTGGGCTGATAATATGTGTAAAAATGACTGCTCTACAATGTCAAATCACTAAGCTGACTATTCTGACTCTCCCGGGAATGGACTTGGGGAGATTTTTGACTCCTCAGGACAGGGTCTTCGTTATCCAGAGAAGAAAGCAAAATGTTATGTCACTTTTGATAAAGACATATTCTGGAGCATTGTCAAAAAGAAATAACCTTTCAGTAATGCCTCAAAAATAGCAGACATATTCTCTTTCCAGCTCCAGAGGAATGGAGCTCTTCAGATCCAGCTGAATTCATGTAACTGACAAAAAAATCGATAAATATGGATTTAATGATAGCAACTTAACTCCATTTAAAAATAAATGAAACAAAACATCAGATAGCACAGCCCCTTGTTCACTCTGAATTTTAAGTTTGAGATAGTGTTTACTGTGGTGTAACATTAGCTTGCTAATCCAGCTGCATACAGTATATATTGCACTGTATTATTTATTTATTCAGCTTGATACTCTCCAGTTCAAAATATATACAAATTTCGAGTTCTAACTGTGATTCAATTAGTGAGAAACAGAGATAAAAAAAAACAGAGCTTTGACACATTAATGAAATATTAGCTTTAAGGTTAAATGAATGCAGCATATCCAACTACTAAATATCCAATGGAAAAAAAATGAGCTTCAAAGGAGAATATAATTATGAATGCATGACATAATATCACTTCTTTTTGAAATGGTATGGTCAGAAAATTAATCTTTATATAATCCATTTAGACACATCTTTTCTGAACCTTTAGATGTTTTATAATTTCAATATTTTTAACTAAATGAATTTGAAGTTTGAATACATTTATCTTGATTTATGGCATGAGGATAAAATATGAAAATAATCTTAATATTAACTGATTCAAAGAAGAATTCCCATTGTCATAGGACGTAGAGACTATGTGTTTCCTTCAGGGGAAATTTGTCGTAGAGTTGAGGTGAAAGCTAAAGCTGTCTAGCTATTTTTCTTCCATCTTCTACCCATCTAAACATTTAGTAGTAGTCGCATGTACATCTCTATAATGAGTTCAGCTTTTACAAGGAATTACAAATGCACACACCAAATTTAATGTACCAGTTAGCAATTAGTTTGATATTTCTAATATGAGGAAGTACATACAAATATATTTGGAAGTTTTGAACAAAATAATCCCCTACAGATCTATTGGTTAATGAATAGCACAGATGAATTTCACTGTTGAAGAACTTCACAAAATTTTATTTTGAATGTTTACATCATTTAAGTGTAGTGATTTACCTAGCATCTTGGCAAGTAAATTCTTTCTGCTAAAACTCCAAGTGCTTTGTTGTAGGTAATCATGAGCAAATAAAAGTTACATACAAGCATCTATCAAGATAAAGCAGATGTGAATTCATAATATTAAAATGTAATTCTTTAAGTTCTTACTCAAGATGTATGTAAACCCTCAGTGCAATCCCCATGTGCATCCACAACTCAACCTCCAGCAGAAGGCATGCATACACACACACACACACACACACACACACACACACACACACACACACACACACAAGCACATACTCACATCTTATAATGCCATACACTATGTTGTAACATTTTCTTTGTCTCTTGAAAGCAATACAAATTTAAAATCAATTAAACTTAGCCTAAAGATTTTAAAAGTGGGTTTATTTCAATCCTATTTTATCAGCTAAGCCTGTTTTGTGATCCATTATATGGTCAATTTTGGAGAAAGTACCATGAGGTGTTAAGAAGAGGTATATTCCTTTGTTTTATGATGAAATATTCAATAGGTATGTGTTAAATTCATTTGGTTCATAACTTCTGTTAGTTTCACTGTGTCTCTGTTTAGTTTCTGTTTCCATGATCTGTCCCTTGATGAAAGTGGGATGTTGAAGTCTTCACTTTTATTGTGTGAGGTGCAATGTATGCTTTGAGCATTAGTAAAGTTTATTTTATAGATGTTGGTGTCCTTGCCTTTGGAGCATAGATGTTCAGAATTGACAGTTCATCTTGGTAAATTATTTTTTGTTGAGTATGAAAGTCAATTTTATTTAGTATTAGACTGGGTCAAGAAGAATGAAGACCAAAGTGTGGATGCTTCAGTCCTTCTTAGAAAAGGGAACAAAATACAGGAGGAAATATGGGGACAAAGTGTGGAGCAGAGGCTGAAGGAAAGGTCATCCAGAGACTGCCCCACCTAGGAATCCATCCCATATACAGACATGAAACCTAGACACCATTGCAGGTGCCAAGAAATGCTTACTAACAGGAGTCTGATATACTTGTCTCCTGAGAGGCGCTGCAAGATCATGACAAATACAGAGACAGATGCTCACAGCCAACCACTGGACTGTGCAAGGGGTCCCCAATGGAGGAATTAAAGGACTGAATGAGGTAAAGGATTTTGCAACCCCATAGGAAGAATACCAAGACCAACCAGCCACACTCCCCAGAGATCCCAAAGACTAAACCACCAGCCAAAGATTACACATGGAGTGACCCAATGCCCCAGCCACATATGTAGCAGAGGAGGGGCTTGTTGGACATCCATGGGAGGAGAAGTCCTTGATCCTAGGGAGACTTGATGCACAAGTGTAGAGAAATGCCAGAGTGTGGAGGCAGAAATGGGTAAGTGGTTGGGGAGGAGGGTAAGAGAAGATGTGATAGGTGATTTCCAGAGGGGAAACCAGGAAAGGAGATAGCATTTGAAATGTAAATAAATAAAATACTCAATAAAAATAAATTACAAACACATTAAAGACATTAAAGAACATAGCAGAAAATGTAAATAAATAAATAAAAATGAAAAAGAGTGAGGTTAGTTGACACTGTTGCTTGCCCTCCTAAGCTTCTTCTAACATTTCCCTAATTCAACCACAGGAATCTCTAACTTCTGTCCATTGTCTGGGTACTAGTATCTGCATCTGACTCCTTCAGCTGCTTGTTGGGCCTCTCAGAAGGCAGCTATACTAGGCTTCTATCTGTAAAGTTATCATATTGTCAGTAATAATGACTGGACAGATAAAAGAACAATTAAAGATAATTAAAAAATAAAACGTAAGTTTAATGCAATATTGCACTCCACTCACTAATACTTTGTATTAATTTGACAATATTGTAAGTGGATAAAAATTGAACAAAGTATACATATAGTAACATAAATTAAATATATGTTCAAGAATACCCTGTATTTTCTTACAATTAATTCTTCATCAGGATCCCAATGAGATAGAGGATGCTCCTGACAACTAAAAGCTATCATGTTTGTGACCACCAGATGGCACCCCACTCCTCAGCGACATCATTTAAGGCTTTGCAGAGATGAGTCCCCCAAGTACAAAGAAACTGGATTTTTAGAAAATTGTACTTGAAATAATGAGACTCGTGTGATGAACTTCCTAAAGAATAATTTTACTTTTGTCATTTTGGTTAAAGATGTGCACAATAAGTAAAAATGAGCAGCGGTTGAGAAGAAAAGGAAGCTGCCTCATTTAGATGCTGTAAATATCTACCATCCCTGTTCAATACATTCTCAGACTCAGTTACTCATGTACAGAATATTATGACGAGAGAAAAAATAAAATTTTCTTTACTCTGAAGATCTTTTCTTTCTCTTTTTAGGCACAATATATGTCTCGTTTAATTACTTTACAATGAGAATTATACTAAAATAGTTTTGACCTTTGACTGTGTTGTTTGTTTGTTTGTTGTATTGAAACATGGTCCCATGTAGCCTATACTAGCATAGAACTCACTGTTCAGCAAAGAAGGACACTGAGTTCTTGATCCTTAGCCTCGTCTTCCATAGTGCAGGGTTTCCCTGTGTTTCTCATTACACAGCTAATTCCATTCATTCATAAGATTCTACTACAACACCCCCTTCACAATCCCCCCCCACACACACATATACTCGATTTGTGAAATTAGATACATCCGTCAGTCATTGTCTCCAGTATCTCAACCTAAAGAGAGTAGGGCTTGTATAATGACTAACGAAATACAGAGTATCAACAGGTTGATTTTTCTTTGAGCCTGTATAATTTGGAAACAGCATGCTTTAGTGGGAGCATACCTCTGAATGAGCCCTCTTCTCGTTTGTTGTCAGGATAACAGTAGAAAGAGAGTAAAAGCATGATGACTTTGAAGAGTTAGGAGAAGGAGGAGAGAAGATGCCATTATTCAAAATGTTTGTAGTCTGTACCCTCCACTTTCATTGAGGTTCCTTGGTCAAGATCAAAAGGCATAGGCCACTTCACTCTCAGATGTTAATAATAAGACCTTAATCCATAATCATATGTCTATTGTTTCCTTAAAATTTTATTTTTGATATATAGGACAAGAAAAAATGTAAATATTTACATATACTTTAAAAAAATAACCAATAAAAACAGAACTGTGCACACATTTTAGTCTGAATTTAAGTGTGGAGGGAAAGGCATAGTTGAGACTTTTAAGTTACTTCTGTTTTCTGTGTCAGCAGGGGTTGAGTTTGCCAAGCCTTCTCTCCTCTGTAGCCCAGTAAAATTCACTGAACAGAAAGAATCAGGAAGAGACGTTCTTATACTGTTACAGAACGGAGGTCAAGGACAGCCACTTCCTCTATGGCTAGGCTATTTCCATAGGTGGATCCAAAGGATCACAATTCAGCCACAGTGAAACTCAGTATCCAAGGGCACTGTGAGAACCAGCTGTCGGATGGGGAAGCCTAAACTACACTGATAATGTAGTGGTTGACCTAAAAATACAACCATGCAATCATTCCTGCACTGGTGTGTGTGTGTGTGTGTGTGTGTGTGTGTCTGTGTGTCTGTGTCTCTATGTGTGTGTGTCTGTGTGTGTGTGTGTGTGTGTGTGTATGTGTGTCTGTGTGTGTGTGTGTGTGTGTTTGTGCTTGAGTGCCTGAGAGAGAGAGAGAGAGAGAGAGAGAGAGAGAGAGAGAGTGAAAGAGAGAGAGAGAGACAGAGAGAGAGAGAGAGAGTGAGAGAGAGAGTGAGAGAGAGAGAGAGAGAGAGAGAGAGAGAGAGAGTGAAAGAGAGAGAGTGAAAGAGAGAGAGTGAGAGAGAGACCTCCAGGGCCTCTAAAATGGTCCTCACAGGGAAAAATACAGAATCCTTCTTTCCAGTGGAGCAAACAGGAATCTCATTCCTCTTAACATCCTTTCCCCCAGGAGAATCTTTGCCTGAGTTTGATGTGTTGGGTTTCCTTCCAGCATAGCATATCTGGTAGAAGGGAGACACCCAACACTGGAGAACTTCTGACCCTCTCTCCACCTTAGGAAAGACAAGGATTACTAAAGGAGTCACAGACTCGGAGGACACTGCTCCTCCCTAGGCAATTTGTTAACTAAAGGTTCATCTACCTAGGGTAGGTCTACTTTGCTAACAAATGAAACAAAACATATTAAAAGGAGCAAAATATACTTAGAAGCCACTCTGCAACCAGAGTAAGACAACAAAGAAAAATATCTGAGTTTAATAATGTAAGGTGGCTAACGGTGGTGGACAACATGTAAGAACAGATGGATAAAGTAAACAGAGAGAAAGATGCTGTAAACCGGAGATGGAAAAGAGCTAGAAAACACAAACACAGTCGCTGGAATGAAGACACTTCAGATGGACACAGTAGTTTGAATTATGTGGAGTCCCAAGCTTGACAATATCAAAACAGAATTCTCAAAAGTTGTAACATGAGGAGAGAAAGATGCATAAAAAAGAAAGACTATGCAGAGAATTTGGGAAAATACAGGTAGTAACATGTACACATGCAGACACCAGAGGAGGAGTCAGGGAGGAAGAAGCATAAATGACATTTTAAGTAATGATGGCTGAAAAATTACACCAAATTAGTGTCAAACAAAGACTGATCCAGGTAGCTCAGAAAATACCAAGAAATAAATGAGAAAACAAAACCAAGCACTAGACAAGGATCTACACCTACATTCATCACAAAGAGGTATCAGAACAATCAAACATATATTTTTCATATCTACTGAAAAAAATGACCAATTTTCAAAGTACACACATAAAGGATGAAAACTAAAAATTACATTTTGCATCTCAGAATCCATGCTAACCACTAGAGGAGAGAATGAACTATTTTAGCTTATAGAAAAAAATAATACCAGCTGAGAAATCTATACTCTGAGATATTAACTATCACTAGGTAAGGCAAAATGGAAGACAAGCACAATTTGAAAACTTAGTTTTTCTGTGAAAAAGGATGGTGCAATATGTCCACACAAAAAGAAAGAAAATGTTACAAATTATAAACCTAGATCTACATAATGAAAATAATTTCATAGAATAAAAAATCTATGGAAATAAAATTCTTAATTCCTAATTGGCCTAATAATTACACTAATAAAATTAGTAATATTAGTAATAATAAGAAAATGAAACAATGTACATCTATGAATTATTTATATTTGTATGTGTGCTTCTGTCTACCTAAGTATTAGTGTAATAAAATCCATGTGGTACGAGACACTGGGCAAAGTTCTTTACTAATTTAATATTATAGTGCTCTTACTTAGCTCTAGACTGTAGAATATTATTAGGAAGTGATTCAAAGTAGTTATAAGAACATAGCTGAAACTTCAGGATCCCCACTGAGTCTGTGAAGGAAGGACAGAAAGCACAAGAGTGCAAACATAGGCATGAAGCAGCATGTGCTAGTTAGATTAGTTATGAAGGATTGAAAGGGCTGTATGTAATGAGGAAGTCACTATAAGGGCCATAATAATCCCTGATCAATGTCCACCCAACAGCAGAGCATCTAGATAACACGAACCAAAGCCATCATCAGGTTGAAAAAAAAAAGCTCAAATAACTGTAGTGATCAACATGTAATTAAGGAGTTACAAATTAAAATAATCCTGATAACCCATTGCACCATTTTGAGAATGGCCAAAGTCAACAATGATAATAGAGAATGGATCAATGGGGCCTTACAATCCTTGAGGAGGGAATGGAGAGTAAGACAGAAGTGTGCATGCAGTTTACCTTACACATCACTGTATGTTCTAGGAATCATGCAACACACATTACTTGAAGATATTTACTGAACACACATTTAAAATGGATATCCTTGTGTCAACTGTATCATTGCTTCCCAAACTCTAAGGGGCTCAAATTTCCCATACAGAGATGAACACATGCATGTGGTTTATCCTAAGAGTTAATATTCAGCACTGGAAATGAATGAGCTATCAAACCTTGTGAAGAGATGGCTATCCAAAGAAGGCAATGGGGTGAAGAAGCCAATCTGATAATGATATGTAATAAGTGATTGCAATCACAAAAAAGGAAAACCATGGAGGTAGTATAACCATCTGTGGTTGCTAGGGGTGACAGAGGAAGGAAGGTGAGGAGAGAAGCATAGGGAACTTTTTGTAGTGTGGAAAGTTTTGCATGATCTTTCAGTGGCTGTCAAGTGCTATCATACATGGGCCACAATGCACAGATGGCCCAACACCAAAAGGAGCTCTAATGTCTCTTAGTGTGTTTGGATGATGATGTCTGCATTGTTCCAGGACTGTGACAAATATGCGCACCTTGAGTGGAAGAATGATTAGAGGAATCTGTGTCTGCAGGGAGAGGCCATCGTCCTTTCTCAGTGATTTCAGCTGATTTTGGTGTGACAATATAACACATTTGGCCAAATAACTCTATTAATTAAAATAATAATAGGTGGAGGGCCTATTGTTTAAAGGAATTATCCAATTATCTGTGCAATTGATTTAGCAAGTAGAGTTGCATAATAACTGTTTGTTCCTCTTAACATTTATCCTAATTATCTTAAAATAATAAAAAAGCCAGCAACATAAGTTTCGTTTATTTTTAATTTGGAATGTGGAAGGAGAAAGGATGTTCATTGAAGTATCTGGTAATTGTGGCATTGCAAATCTATGGTAGACTAAAGCATTCATTAATTTCACGGCCTAAGAAATAGTGGAAAAGCTTTCATTTTAGATTACATTTACTTCTATGTCCAGGCATAAGATTGCATGTTATTTAAATAGAATACATAATTTATAATAAGTGAATTTGAAAAAAGTACATTTGCATGACAAATACACACATTTTCTATGCTTAAGTTTTTTTATATAAAATTTGAGGTAAGTTTATCTGACAACTGTAATCATGAAAAATTATTGAGAGTTTATTAAAACCATATTGAATGTTATGTTCATTTTAGAAGTTAAAAGAACACTAGTAATTCAATTTCTACATGTAAATATCTGCACTGAAACAAATTATTTCCCTTTTGCTAAAAACAACAAAATGTACTAGGGCATAATTCAAGACAGAACCAGAGTCGTGCATTTGTGCGTAAATCATTATGCAATCCTCACTCGGGACTCCATTTCTGTGCCCTCTCAACCTCAGAGTTCCAGTTTATAACATGTATGCAGCTGAAGGTAAAAGGAGGGTGATGCAGATATCGGACAAAGCTGCTTCTGATTTCTCATTGGAGAGGGGAGGGTGTTCCAAGTGTGGACTCATCATGAAAAGCCACCATTGTGAATGGCTGTAAAGGCTGAAATGCGAACGTTACAGCAGTTGTGTCACATGTTAGTTCAGTCACGAGAGATGGCCTATGTATGGTTAGGTGCACGTCACTTTGGGGGAAGGGGCTAAATTTAGTGAGTTATGGCCTCGACACTCTTATTGTCTATTTTCTTATACTAATGTGGCTGAATATCCATACTCACTGAATTCTCTTTCATGAAAGTTTTGCCTCCACGAGATCCTCCATTCTTTACGTTGCTGTCATGGACTATACAACTCTTCATGGCCCCGATGTCTTAGTTCACTGGCTGATTTGTACAATAACTGCAGAGTAATTTGTGAAGATCATAAATGATTTTCTGTGGCTCTCAATTCCATGAAGTCCATGATTAAGAATATGTGTCTGGTAAGAACCTTCGTGCTTTGTCTCAACATAGAGAAGGGCAAAGCAGCACATAGAAGAGAGAGGAGAGAGAGGAGATTGGGGAGAGAGGGGAGAGAGGGGATGGGTCAAACTACCCATCATATTAGAAAAGCTGTCCCAAGGGAAAGCATTAATCCCTTCCTGGGGGTGGAGCCCCCTGACCTTTTGTCATGTCCCCAATCAAATGTCAATACTGCCTTTCGCCTGAAACCTTGTGTACTATGGACTACTAGAATTTTATTTACTCATCTCTACTTGCCAGTACTTATCTCTACATTACAGAAATAAGAATCTTTATATGTCTATAATTTTGTGCCATTGTAGCCTCAGAGCCTAACCTATATCGCAAAATGCTCTACCTCCCAACTCTATCAGGACTTAAAATGTATTGAGTTTGTCTAAACAGCATCATTTCTTGAGGCTGTTCTCCTAATAGTCAGAAAATGCAATGCTTATTTTCTCAAGAATGCAAAACAAACAGAGGGGAAAGCTCGGAGTGTTAAACTGCTTTGCTGGGATACAGGCATGATAGAAATAGATTTTGGGGTGTTTTCTAAAGACACTAAAACCAAACCCAGAGGCTACTGTATGTATACTACAGTTCCCAGACCACTTGAGACGTGATATGTCAACTGCTTTCCTTATTATGAGCACACTTAGTGCCTTTGCATATTTTTTCACTAAAATGCACTCTCACTTCAAATTTCAGAATAATGATAGCTGGGAAAATATGTTCTGAGTAACAAATATTTCTCTTTTACTGTAGCCTACAGGTGTGCTCAAGTGTACCAGAAAATAGTCAGGAAAAATAAAATCTAAGTGCACACTAGGCTCTTTCTGACTTTCCTCCTAGACTTCTTCCATCTCTCATTTCCAGTTGTCCTTTGTCCAGAGTGCTGTCTGAGAGATCTTTGCAAAGAAAAGTGATTTTTTATTGTCATGCTTGGATAACTCCCTTACCACTTATTTTCAAAGACTCCAAGATCTGTTACTAGGGGAAAAATATAATTTATGCTAATTAAAAGTTGCAAAGTGTAAACCATAAATCAGAAACCCATTAAGAGTCAGAGGCATCTGCTGTGCTTATATGAAAACTATGTAGTGTTAAGAATAACTTCAAAATGTTTTTACTAAGAATTAAGTGAAATGAAGTATCTACAACATTAGTCTACAATACTACCCTGTTCCTTCATAATAAATCAACATCACAATCCAATTTGGTAATAAATGATGCCTATACAATTTAAGTGTGTGAGTGTGTGTGTGTGTGTGTGTGTGTGTGTGCGTGCGTGTGTGTTTACAGGATCCATAATCTAAAGCAAAATATAAAATACTTTTGTTTTACAACTCAATGTTGTGAAGCACCTAACACTGAATGATTCAAAGCCCTATGAATGCAAATCAGTCAACATTTGTGAGTGAAACTTGATGTCATGTTAGGCATATTATAATCCCAGAATCAGGAGGCAGAGGCATGGGAATGGCTGTGCCTGAGAGGGCAGTTGAGTCTCCTAATAGGGGCACTGACCCAATAAAAGCAAAAACGGTAAAACAAAAAGAAGTCGCATGCCATCCAGAATGTGTCATATTTAGTAGGAATAAAACTCATTATTTAATATTTTCATTAAAACATGTCCAAGGTTGAACCATATTTTGGTACAACAAAATGGTTAAGTACATGAATCTCTGATTCAGGTTCAGACTATGAGGGAGTCATATACTACTTTGGTATCTGCATTATCTCCTGTGTGTGCTGCTACTGTACAAATGTAGGTAGGGTCAAAGTTAACAAAAAGGGAATAGGTGGAGACCCACATGCTGAAGGTAGCCATGAAAGCCTAGGCTGAAAAGCAAATGCTGTGAAAATAGATATCACAATGTCCAGTTAGCTGCAATTCTACATTGTCTATGGTGAATTATCCATACACCAAGTATAAGTGACATTTTAGCCTTTAATATTCTGTTTGCCATGGACCATCTCCAAGGCGCACTGGATAGCTCAATGTCTTTACTTTCATAGTCAACATACCTTATGTTTATTATGCACTTACTGTATGCCCCTAGAACACAGCAGGGAAATCTGACATCACCTGGAAGTTAGTCTTTAAGCTGCATGCAATAGTTTGACAAGGATTCTAACAACTGCACATAGTACCTTAAGAAGGGGGGTTGTTGAGCTTTCCTAGGCTGAGGGACTGACCATACAGAACTTGCCCAAGAGGAGCCAGGAAGAGCACAGAGGGAAATAATTAGAATAGATGTCATTTTTTCCTATTAATATTATTTAAAAATTTAGTTCTATATGTTCAGCATATATTGGGAAACATAGATCTCATAATAAGGAAATGCTACATGATAGTAAAGTAGCAAGCATACACTAAAGAGATTCAGAATTGTCTTACCGCAAGTATCCACCATGCACCTATGTCTGCTGATAATGGTTGCTATTGTTTCACATCTCCAGAATTTAAAGTCACTTGAGGGATGGACATCTTGGCATGCATGGAATGATTACCATGGTTACATTAATCGATGTGGGAAAATAAGCCTTAAGAGTAGGTCGGTCATTCCCTGAGCAGGGGACTCTTGACTAGGAAAAAAATGTGGTGAATCTCTAAATCATGGCTGTGGATGTGTGCCCTGAAGCATCCAGCTGTGTCTGCAGTAACTTCATCACAATGGTCTCCATCCTTGAAGAGAAAGCCCAGATATTTTAATTTGCTTTTGTCAAGGTATTTCAGTACAGACACAGAAATGTAACTAAAGAGACTGATAATTTCATAAGAGTTCACTATAGAGGATATAATCTCAAATCATATATACTCCTTACTTGGAGCTAAAATCATACACAAACATTTCTGTATTTAAAAAAAAGCACTTTATATATTCGAAGTAGGTATATGATGAGGTTTTTTATTGTGTATTTAATTAGTTCCCAAATATAACTATAATCAGGATATAATTATTATATATATGAAAATGATTAAAACCTACCTGGCCTCACTGGAGGTTTTAGTCAGAAAGATCATAGAGAAACTTCACATTTGTTTGAAAAGCTTTTTCTCTGGTCATTCTGGTCCCAACCAAAAACAAGGCCTTTCAGCTGCTAAGTTATGCTGTTTTCTGCTATCTGACATGCCAACATCAACAGCTGAAGCTCTGGTCTCTCTGCTCCTCTTGCGTCTTAGAAACAGGGTACCAGTGAGGACTTTCTACATCAACAGCTGCACGTCTCCCTGATGTGCAAGGCTCAAAGGCAGAAGCAGCTTTTGCTTTCATGAAACTGCAGGTGATGGAGGGACAGATCCTTCTCTTCCAACCTGCAGACAACATCAATATTCTATTGTGAGCACCTGGATTCTGAGTTAAAATAATATTTCTGTGGGAGGTTCTGCTATGTGGAAAATGTTAAGATACTGATTTATAATAGCCAGAAGCTGGAAAGAACCCAGATATCCTTCAGTAGATGAATGGATACAAAAATTGTGGTATATTTATACAATGGAGTACTACTCAGCTATCAGAAACAATGACTTTATGAAATTCTTAAGAAAATGGATGCATCTAGAGAATATCATCCTGAGTAAGATAACCCAGTCACAAAAGAACAAACATAATATGCTGTTACTGATAATTGGATACTAACCCCAAAAAGCTCTGAACACCCCAGAAACAGCTCACAGACTATATGAAGTTCAAGCAAAACAAAGGCAAAAAAAAAAAAAAAAACAGAAAATGAAAAACCATTAGGCTTAATTTTTACACACCAAGAAAACTTTGTCTATTTCCAGGTTACATCTTGCTTTACATGTACTTTATGTTCATTGTAACTAGTAAGATTTTAATGCATACTATCAAACCTTTAAAAAAAAATCAAGTACTGATAAAAATGTATTCATATACTTTTATGCAAAAATGCTTTTAAAATCTGTACATTTATCTTTGTTTTTTAAAATAAAGTTGCTCAACTTAATAAAAAAAGAAAAGATACTGAAATGTTCAGGGTAAGCAATGTGAATCATGCAGCTAAAGGAGTGTGCTGTAAGGAAGAGGGAAAGGGAAGAAAGCTGATAGGGGCAAAACAGCTCTGGTGCAACCTATGGACACACAAGGAACCTATGGTAACACAAGGAATCTATGGTACACTCCACCCAGGATCGTGTGCTTTGTAGCTCTTTTTATTTTCAGTTCTAAGTTCTACCCTCTCAGTATCTTTCTTTTCTGCAGCTGTGATAAATTACCCTGACAAAGGAAACTGAAGGAAGGAAGACTTTGCTCTAGCTCATGGTTCAAGGTACAGTACATCATGGCTGGATTATCCAGGTATTAGGAGCTTAGACTAGCTGATCATATTGCAACAGAGGACAGAGAACAGAGCAAGAGATGCAGGCTTTGGCTAAATTGTTATCTCTAAGCCTTAGTAGAAGATCATGGCTTGATCCTATGATACTTACAATAATGGGTCTTCCCAAGGCAGTGAATTAAATCAACATAACCCCACTTGTAGGCCAAGAGGCTGTCTTTCAGGTGATTAAATTTTTCAAGTTGACAATCAGCATATTGCTGTTTGAAGCATATAAAATATGAATAGCAAGAAAAGCAAAGCTAGTCTTTTATACAGATTTTATGTTAATTGCTAGGTTATAAATATGAATGTGCATATATATTAATGTTACACATATTTAATTTACTTATATTTGCATGTAAAAACTTTTTGCAATGCCCACATTTCAAAGCCAGAATCTCTCCAGAAACCATCACAAACAGTTTCATTTGATCCTTTCATGGCTATAATCTACTTGCCAAGCTTATGCCAATGGCAGCCTAGGGGGAAAAAACAATTGTAAGACTACTAGGCTGTCATTCAAACTTAGCTATTCTAGGCATGTGGTGATTTTCAGTTTTATTTGAGACTTCACATTCTCCTTACAGGCTGACTTTACGCATCTCTCATCTGTCTACATTTAAAGTAATACTAGTTGTTGCTGTGGAGTAATCAATAAATCAGATTCATGTCTGATATCATCCACTGTAGAGTAGAGTTGGGATGCCATAGGACTTGGAGATCTAGTGAATGGCAGTAATGTTTGGTTGGTTTTTAATATGTAGTTCATTTTTTTAAAAAAATGCTTAGTATCTGAGGTACTGTCAACAAAATGTCTGAATCTTTTCTATAGAAAACATCTTCACCCTAGCTGTCATGTTCAGAGAGCTCTGGACTCTGAAGAGTCTTTGTCTAGGGAATCGGGCCACAGTGGACAGAAATTTTTAAGCATGTTGAAGCTTCTGTGACAAATGTATGGATGATCAGTCCTCACAGAAAAGGGAATAATAGCACAAGAGAAGTTCACTTTCCCTTTCACTGAACGGATTTGTGTCTGGGCCTCTAAAGTCTGCAGTACTAGCTTGTCTTCCACTCACAAAAATAAGAGTAAAAATAAACCATTTAAATTCTAACCCCCTTTAAAACAGAATACATATTGAACCAGTCAATGACCTCATTTCTTCCCAACCAGTAAGTGCCTTAATGACACTAATTGGGTTTGGTAGCTGCATATTCCATTTCTGGATAAACTTTTCTTCATTTCCTGCTCTTCTATTTGTTTCTGTGTTTCCTTCTACTAGTATTTTGTTCTCTCTTCCAAGAAGGACTACAGCATCCACACTCTGTTCTTCCTCCATCTTGAGCTTCATAAGATTTATCAATTGTTTTTGGGGTATTCCAAGCTTTTTGGTCTAGTATCCACTTACAAGTGAATGCATACCAAGTGTGTTCTTTTGTGGCTGGGTTACCTCACTCAGGGTGATATTATCTAGTTCTATCCACTTGCCTAAGTATTTCATGAAATCATTGTTTTTAATAGCTGAGTAGTACTTCATTGTGTAAATGTACCACATTCTCTGTATCCATTTCTCTGTTGAAGGACATCTGGATTCTTTCCAGCTTGTATGGAATAAATAAGGCTGCTATGAACATGGTGAAACATGTGTCCTTGATATTATATTTTGGAGCATCTTTTGGTATGCCCAAAAGTGGTATAGCCAGACCCTTCTGGTCTCCATTTGGTCCAAGAGCTAGGACCACCCCACTGCCCTTAAGATCCACAACCTTCCTGCAGAGAACTGAGCACCCAGGAGTGCTCTCACTCCTAAGCCCACAAATCCCCAGGCCCATAGGCCCAAAGGAGAGACAAGCATATCTGCTTTTAAAACATCAGCTCTGAGTGAAACAGTAGAAAGAAAATCTCATCCCAATACAAGTCCACATCTATGACCTACAAAACCCCTTCTTCCTTGACATGATTAAATTTTAAACACAATATTTTTATCTTTACTCATAAACCTCTACATAAATATTTTTAAATAACTATATTATCAGGAGCTACTCTGAACCAAATATGAAAATCAATTCAAACATTAAGATTGTTTGTATAAAATAGATATGTTGACTCAGAGACACTGTAGAAGGCTTTCCAATGGTGGAACAGGAAGTTCAATTGCTGAGATTCACTTTCTCCCTCCATCTCCCACTGTGTCATCCACAATATCCAGGTTGTACTTTGGTTCTTACAACTGTCTGAGCAGAATTCAAGAAGCAGGAGGGGAAGAAAAATAGAACAATAGAAGGAGGAGGAGGGGGAGGGGAAGGGGAAGGAGAAGGAGGAGGAGGAGGAGGAGCATGAGGAGGAGGAGGTAGAGGAAGAGGAGAACTTGTTTCTGAGAGAAGTTTCCAATGTGTGAGATCAAGCATTAATTACTAGTAGTATAACTAGACTAATCATTCTAGCAAGGTGAATCCATTGTGATGATTAGACTACCCTTGGAGAGGCGGCATTGAGAAGACATAATCTGTAATCATCACTTTTACTTCATATAAGATAATGCGGTTGGCCCCACTCTTAACTCTTCAGAATGCAAGAAGTGTCTCAAGCAAAAATTATAAAAACTATGTTTCCCAGACTGAAGAGAGAGTACAGAAAGATCCCACACATTGACATGAACAGACATGCTTCCACACATGCATATACATATACACCACCCAAGCTGTCTACTTTCCTATCCACATGTCTTCAGTTTCCTAAGGATTGTCATGGCTATTTCTAAATTCCAATGAATACTAATGTTATTAAATTTGCATAATTATATTATTCATGAACTTTATACTTTATTAATTTAAATTGTTACTATCTTTGCATTTTCTCTAAGAGGAGACTAATCCAATAATGCTATAGACAAATATGTACATCTTAAACACATAACATAGTGAGTCAGCTGCTTCAGAATGGAATTGCAACACCTTTAAGTCACGTTGGACACTTGGTTAAATTGAATAACTAATACAGTTTGACACAGCTGTTGGCCAAGTGGCAGCTACTGGGCATTTCTATTAAGATGGGACACTTAAATAGTGTTTGTCACCTATATCACATATCCTGAATTAAATTGCTCTGTTTATCTACTACTTCAGGCATAAGTTTCAGGTGAACAACTTTTATAGAATTACCAACTTATCAGAAATTATTATGGCATATAAATAATAGTACATCTTAATTTTGATGATGTCTTTCATATTAATTACATACAGCAATAAAGGAACTCAAGTTTTCACTTCACAGAAGGCATTTTGGCAAACACAGAGTTATGATGTTGTTTCATGACTGATTATTATACAAGTAGACTCTAACACTTGGCCCTGTTGGCTCCTCACTATGTTGTTGGGGGAAAGTTATAATATGTGGATCTTCAT
Organism: Micromys minutus; assembly: GCF_963924665.1. NCBI lineage: Eukaryota > Metazoa > Chordata > Mammalia > Rodentia > Muridae > Micromys > Micromys minutus. The sequence goes on from NC_137974.1 coordinate 41,051,738, forward strand.
TCACACTGTCGAAGTGTTAGAGTAGGTTATGTGATATCATTATCAAGCATAAAAGACATTCTTCTAGATCCTGGCAAGGGTGAAAAATGGATTTATTATTTTTTGTCTTAAACAAGATGTCAGGACTTCTGTTGTAATAATTCAGTAGTCCTATTATTTTTAGAATCTATAGTAATAGTTTTAGAATGATCTCTCCAAATCACATCCACCAAATATTCTCAGCTGAAATGTATCTAGCATGCAAAGAGAGGCCACTTTTCTGCCTCACCTTCTAAGTGTTTGCTGTGTTGATTAGTGTTTATAGCTTCAGACAGATTAGAGAGGCAGTAAGGAGAGAAAAACGCTAATGGACAGCTAATCAAGTGAGTGGGTATCCAATAGTCAATTAGTTGTGACTACAATTATAATTCAGAAGTATGGGAAGCATTATCATTTTGATGCAGTGCTTTTAGGCCAAATGTTGTAAGTAGAATAGACAAATGGCTGCACACTGGCACACTTGGGAATGTGTTATTAAGAGGAGAAGAGTTTCTAATAAGATGGTAATCTCCTTTCACAGATGCCACAGGCAGCGCCGCAGCCCATGTGTTGAAAATATAGTGGGCCACATTTGTAAAACCAAAGCACCAACATTTTATTCTAGTACATTTCAGAGGCTGAGACCTAAGGTAAAATATTGTTGAGTAAAATTTTTTATCTGTCCTTAAGCATGATATTAAACTCTGTCATCCACAATTGCTTTTATGGAACATTGCTGATAAATATAAACAAAATGAAAATAAAGTTTATAGGATGGTACATTATGATAATATTATATCAAATCTTTTAAGGTAATATCCTCAAGCAGCTATTCAAAAACATTTCTGTGCCTTTTTCTTTTTTAATTTACAGAGAACAAACTCCACAAAATATTACAAGTACAAGGAAGGATTAAAGACATATACATTTAAAATTTTACAGATTTTTAAAGGCAACAACTTTGAAGTAGGTTAATTAAAGTATTCAATTCTATAAAAACAATTGGTGGAAAACTGAATTTGGAACCTAAGCCTTCAACTACCTTCTTTTATGCCATATTTTAATTCTTCTCACTTTTTATTTACCTTGACATCAAATTGTCTCTAGTAATTAATTATGCCACTCCTTTATTTTCTGTTTTTTTTATTCAGTTTTGATGCCTCAGTGTTAGATTTTAGAAAAAGTATCTCTATCAAGCAATGATACAAAAATGTGTAGTAGCTTATAGACAGAAAGTTAGAGTTCTTCTGCCAAGCCTTTTGTGTTTCTTAAGATATATAGTTCTGCCACCAAGATATTATTTGCAAATATTTATTTTCTATACTATTCTTGTTCTCCAAATTCAGATTTCTGTGAAATATTATCATGTGAGTATGGTTTAATAACGGTGGAAGAAGAGCTTGAAATTGGACGAGCTTGAAGGTATGTTCTAGAGCTGACTGTGAAATGCATAACTCTCAAGGAGTAGTGAGCACTGAAATGGTCCAACTGATGTACAATTGGAGAGCTGAAACAATAGAGGAAAAAATCAAGGGTAATATTTGGCAAAGCAGCATTTGAGAATTTCTAAGAACTGAAAAGAAAAGAGAAAAAAAATACAATGATCTACAGAAGGAAAATTGCAGTGGCTCCCAGACAGAATAGAAAACAGAAGGACCTATCCGTAGAGGCATGTGCTAGAACTGTAGAAATGAAAGCCAGAGAAATGGTGAGAGCAATCAGGAAGAAAACACACTTCTTAAAAAAATAAAATTAGTAAAACTGGTAACTACTCAAAACTGTTACTATAGAGAAACAAGGCAATGGCTTGACTTCTCCAAAGTACAGAGGAAACTAATATCAAACTGTAAAGTTCATTTTAGATTAGATTATTCTTCAGGTATGGTAATCAGGGTACTTCTAAACAACTAGAACGTATAGGAGAATTGGTTTCTAGCAATCCCATGTTAAAAGAGATACCAGAAGGGACCATTCTAAAGGGGGAAATGATGCTACTGGGACACACAGAAATTCAGGAAAAATGAACAGAAACTGGGAGAATAACAATGTGCGTATCAAAATGAATGTTGACTTTGTATGAAATAATATCAGTGGTTCATAGGGAACAGTAAGCAGCAATATGCAAATTAAGCAATTAAAATAAGAGCTAGAGGGGATTAAGTTCAAGGGTTATAAGGTTTTTGCGATGTTTGAAAAGTGGTGACATTATTCATACATATTAATAATTGCCTAGATATAACCAAATAATAAAGTTCCCAGGCACAGTCCTTCAGAATGACAAGTCAGCCCAGCCTTTGGAAGCTAGTACAAGGTATTAGGTCCAACTATAACCAGGGCACTCTGCGGTATCCCACTTAGTTTATACACCAACTACAAGTCTGAGGGCTCACATGCCAATTTTGTGTTGTTTTCTGTAGGAGTTAATGGTATTCACTAGAAGTTATTAACCAGTTACACCTGATTATGAATAATATGTTGCTGCAATGGAATATACATAAAAACAGAACAGGGTGTTGTATTCTTCTATACAGGGAGCTTCTGTGGTCATCAAGACATATTGCTTCAGAATCAGCTATGGCAGAATGTGCCATAGTGTATGGTTTGTGTAAGAAGCTCACACAAGTGCCAAAAAGCAGAGTTTTATTGGTGTTTTTATTATATATGGGGGTAGATGAATTAATTGTTCAAAGAGTTGAGCCTGGCTATCCCCAATTCACACTGATTTCACATGTCCTAGACTATTTATAGCCTACATCAGTAATGTAAATGTTCAAGTGTGGCCCAAAGAGGCTATCATAAATGAAGATATTTTGTGATTCAAAAATATTCCAGTGGTTAAGAGGAAGTTTTCTGAAAACAAAAACATGCTCCATACCTCTTGTTGATCAACAAATTCTTTACAGCAGAGGGTACAGTTGGAAATTTATTAAATGTCATAGATGCATAGATGCCTGCTATTTCTACTTCACAAGGCACGGGTATGATGGAGCAATGACTTCGATATATAATTGCAATGTCATAGTTATGCTTCTATTTCTGTGTTAAAGACCTTGAACAAAAGCAAAATGGGGAGGGGGAATTCATTTCTGTTTAAGAATCCCAAACATACCTGAAACATGGAAGAATTGAAGAGGAGCCGTATAGCAGTGTTTCTCACGACTTGATCTATGGCTTGCTCAGCCTGCTCTCTTATCCCACCAGTGCCACAGCTCAGGGATTATAAGGCATGGAGTAGGCTCCCAAGTAGGCTTCCAAATAGACTACCCAAGAAAATGACCTACAATACTGCTTACAGACAATCTGATAGAAGCAACTTCTTGAAGTTCCACTTTTTAGATAACTATAGCTTATATCCAGTTGTCAAAAACAAGCAAGCAAGCAAGAGAACAAAAAACCCCCTAAAACATCTAACTAGGGCATATGGATAAACTTTCATGAGCCACTATTAAATTAACAAGCAAAAACAAACAATAAACCAAAACAGGCTTGCAAATACCAAACTACTCCATTCAATAATGCTGCAGAATCTATTTTCATATCTTTGTCCTTTGATTTTCTGTTATTTGTACTTAAACATCCACTTGTATGTAAGAGCCATTCATGCCATTGGCCTATGGTTGTAATCTGTCAAACACAGGGTTAAAACAGTTTACTTGTTTTAGTTTGTCTTTTTTTCTTCTCTTCTCTTTTCTTTCTTTTTTCTTTCCTTTCCTTTTGTGTTTTGGCATAGCCATTGTTCATATGCATTAAGTTCTCACCTGGCTTCCATTTAATGTCTCACTATGTTTGACCATTATTGTTCATTTTATCAGGTCATTATTGATTCCAAATTTACATCATATAAGTATAGCAAGAAATATCTAAAACACCGAGAGAAAAGAAGATAACAAATTATTATAATTCCACCCAGCTGCCTGGGATTAGACCCCTCCCTCAGCATCTCACATAATTTAATTGCCACCAACAGTAGTGCCTCTCAGGTTTGCAGGTGTCCATTCCATCAGCGAGGCTTGCAGAGCAGGAGTGACACTCTGCTCTTTCAAGCATCTGGTGAAACTGAGACAATGAAGATATCACTTCAAGTTTTAATTCCAGCACTCAGGAAACAAACCAGAAGATCTCTGTGAGTTCAAGGTCAGCCTGGTCTGCATACAAGTTCCAGGATAGCCAGAGCAACATAAAAACAGAGGCGCTGTAACATAAGACAAAATCAAAATAGAAGATAATATACCTTGTCTTGATCTCATTATCTCTTCACCACTTAAGTATAGTTTATAACTACCATTACTGCATGACTGCTTAGAAGCGCCTATGAAACATTTCCTTATATATTATTGAGTTGTATTCAAATATGTCCATTATATTATATTCAACAAATATTTTTCCCAAACTGCCACTTGTAAAACCAGTCATGATGGTTCCTCTTAATTATCGCTTTCATTGAATTGAGAGATAATTACGAGATTTGTGAAGCACTTGTAGAGATGTGTCTGCCACAGGTTCCCACAGACAGATCAGGAGGACTCTGACATGGTCTATTGCTTAATTCAATATTGGGTTCAATTTTTCAATTTATAAGTGGGAAGAAGAACATATAACTGTGTGGTCCAGTTAACAGAAGCATGCCATAGAGACAAGGCTTTAAATATTTATCTCAAAGCCCTGGACCTTTCCAATTCTCTTTGTTTCCTGGATACCTTGAAATAGGTGGGTTTTTCTCAACACCATCAGTATTTCTGCCTTGCATGGGAGATTAAAAACACTATTTCTAGTCATCTATGAATTAAAACCCCTCTAACTATTAGCCCAAATAAGTTTCCTTTTTTAAATTGTGTCTCTTGTGTATTTTGGATAGTGAGGAAAAGTCTGACCCATCAAGTTCTTCCCACTCATTTATTCCAATGGCAATAGACAGATAATGGTCTTTACGGAGCATTAATGAACACAACTCAATTCATGAACAATTTCATCCTTGCCAGATGGGCTGGAAGCATAATCAGTGGTTTCAATTTTGATATAAAAGCTCAGAGAGCTGAACCTAGTGGCACATCCCTGTAATTCCAGATATGTTGACGTATGAAGAAGAGGATTTCGAGTTAAAAGCTTGTCTGGCTATTGAACAAATGCAAAAATTGGGTTGGGTCACTTAATGAGTCTCTGTCTCAAAATAAAAATGCATAAGGTATAGCTTACTGGTAATAACTTACATGACATGTGAATATAAATTCAACTTTCCCATTATGTACAGGAGCATCTCTGCAGGGAGGCTGCCCATAGATAGTCATCGTCTGTCTCTGCCTGCTTTTATAGCTGCCTCTCTATCTCTGTCTAGCTTTTCTCGGCAGAAAGAATAGCTTTCAATGTCTATTAATTTTGTGATAATATACAGCCAACTAGGACCCTACAGCAAAAGCCTGTTTTCTGATGCAAATTATCTTCTTATTGTTGAAATAAGTTCTACCAGGGACATTACAGTGTTTGATTTTCTTAAATACCTGCAGTGCTCTATATGTGGCACCATTTCACATGGCTTATCATTCATTCGTTGGTTTCACCACTACCCTGTTCCCTGATCACAGAGGCAGGTTCTAAGTCACTACCCACATCTAGCATAAATGTAAGATCAAACAACATGAAACACATCACGTGGATTTGACTTACCATTTCACTCTTCCAATGGAAGCCCTCAGCTGCACTGCTTGTTCACTCATCATGGCATGTTTTCCATCAGCAAATATCTCTATTTTCTGAAAGTGGCTTAAATATAATACGGTTCATTTAACCCTATAATATGACAGGGTTAAAAGTAGAAGAGATGGAAAAGGATGGCAAACAGAAACTCAAGACTCATGCTATTTTGCCCAAGTAAAGAAGGATGGGTAATTTATTAAAAAAAAGAAAGAAAGAAAGAAAGAAGCAGTGAGTTAAACTGTTATGCAATTTCTATTATTTAGTAGAATTAACACAGAGTAAAATAACTAAATTAATAGACATACATAGATTTTTTTTCATGTAACTATTTCTATAATTGAAATAAAGAACAGATAAAAGCTAGGAAAGATATACTAAGACCATCAACAAAATGCATACACGCTTTATAATTGTCATATATAACACTTTATCAAATAAAAAGTCAAGGTCTACAATGACAGGAAGCATAGTCTTTCTAGGTACTTATGGGGTATTCACTAATGTAATGGTACCCCAGAACACAAGAAAGTTACTCAGAGTATGGTATTGGACCACACTAGAGATTAACCAAATTTCAGACAAAAATCATGTAAAAAGGCACAAAATAATACAAACACCTTCCCTGATCTCTTAACATTACTGCAAGTGGGAGTTAACAAATATCTGTTCTCCTGAATTCATTGTGTGTACATTTCATATGAATTTTGTCATAAATTCTAATCTACATAGCCAGAAATAAGGTCATAAGCAATTTAGTTTCTGTCAGTAATTTTTGAGTGTTTCATTCTGGGCAAAATCACACATATCTACTCTTAGTAAGCACTTGATTTTATGAATTGTTTATATACTAGAAGCTATTCAAAATATCAAAAGTTAGAATTAGAAAGAGTCTGAAAGATGTAGCTCATGTCATCCTGTTACTTGAAAGAACAAAAAGTAATGTATACAGTGGAGGTTAAAATGAGCTTCAGATTTTGTTCTGTGATACTAGGTACAAAATCTAACATTCTAAATTAAAAAAAAAAATGTTTGGGGTAAACTTTTTCACCTATTGACTGTGTTAGGCCAGATTGAATTGCAGCTAATATCTATTTTTTAAAAACAATCATATAATCATGAAGAGATTCAGTATTTGTTTCATGTGTTCATATAAAATTGTGTTTTTCCAGTGTAGACTACAATGTGTTTAATTTTTCATTTGTCGACTTTAGAGCTCCTTTGGGAACTTTATGATACCTTTACATTGATATTTTCACCAGTTCTTAACTTTCCCTTTTGAACATTACCAAAGGAGTTGTTTTTCCTTGTAAGCAAATTTTGATTGAGTGAAGTAATGATTTAACTTCTTTAGTCAAATTAAAAGACTCTCAGGTCTACCAATTCAGATCTGTTAAAGCAATTTGTAGCCCCCCCTTTCTGCTCATGGAGTCTATATTTACATAGTCAATAAACTGAGTATCAAAACTACTCAGCAAAATATAGAAGTTTTAGTAAACAGTAATTTTGAAGTTGTTCTCTAGATAATAATATACACATTATAATATATATCATTATTCTATTTGATATTTTAAGAATGCAGGGTTGCTTTAGTATGAGCTTGGACTGGCTGGTTCTGTGTGTCAACTTGATATAAGCTGGAGTTATCTCAGAGAAAGGACCTCCCTTTATGAAACTCCTCCATGAGATCAAGCTGTAAGACAGTTTCTTAATTAGTGATCAAGGGTGGGAGGGCCCATTATGGTGGTGCCATCCCTAGCTTGAAATTCTTATGTTCTATAAGAAAGCAAGCTGAGCAAGCCAGGAGAAGCAAGCCAGTAAGTAACATCTCTCCATGACCTCTGCATCAGTTCCTGCTACCTGACTTGCTTGATTTTCAGTCCTGACTTCCTTTGGTGATGAACAGCAATGTAGAAGTGTAAGCTGAATAATCCCTTTTCTCTTCAACTTGCTTCTTGGACATGATGTTTGTGCAAGAATAGAAACTCAGAAAGGGCTATATGAATATATATTATATGCAAACTGTAATATTTTATATTAGGAAGTGAAGTACCTTGGGCATTTTTACGTATAGACTTCTGTTTTAATTTTATTTTTAATTGTACACATAGTACCTGGGTAGATGTATATGCATGTATGTGGAGGCAAGAAGTGGGCTTCTGATTTCTGAAAGCTGAGGTTATAAGTGATTATGTGCCGCTTGCTATGGGCGCTTGAAATTGAACCATGATCCTCTGAAAGAGCAGTGTGTGCTCTTAACCACTGGACCATCTCCATCCTTTTCTCTTGACCTGTAAGCCAGTACTCTTTATGTTTTGGATAATGGTTTAGATCATCCTGACCATGACATAAGTCTTTCCTCTCAAATGTAGGCTAAAAATATGGAGGCAGCAAGTTCTATCATCTTGGAAAAGTGTTTGCATTGTTCCTTCTTTCTGTAGCAAATGTAATATTTCAATGTAACAAAGAAAAACTAATTCAAGAAAAATTCCTTCTGGAACTGCTTTGAAGAGAGAGCAACAAGTGAGAAGGTCTGGTAGATGGCTTGTCACTGAGTCTAGCTTTTAAATTGTAATTCATTTTAGTGGTTTTGTGTGTGTGTGTGTGTGTTTTAAATGTATTCTAAAGCACTATACTACCAGCTGAGTTCTTTAACATTCAGTTTTTTTTTACTGTGTAGTAGTGTTTAGAGCACTAGATAAGCAGCTCCTCCCACTTGTAATAAATTAACGAGTCAAAGAGCAGGACATAGATGGTGTTAGAAGGGCTAGGACTTGAGGCATTTACAATATTGGAAGGCATTAGATAGAAAATATATCTATGAAACCATAACAGTAAATTTAGAAGACTTCTATGAAACTCATGTAGGTTTCAGTTAAGAGGACTCTTAATTAAGACAGGGAGAAAAACAACAAAATCCTAGTAATTTGTGTAGAATATATTTACAAGAAATAAGTTTATTAAAAGGGTCCTTGGCTGACAGGTTCCAAATAATCTATTGGCTTTCTCTTCCTTATTTCTCCCATCTTGAATTCCTAGTGAAGTTAAGATATATATTGATAAAGAAGTTCTGCCCACCCCAGAAGAAGTCCAGTGTCAATTTCCCTTTAACTCACATATTTGATTAATTGTGCTAATATAAAAGGTTAAATGTTTCATTATGGCACTTCTAAACGTGTCATTCTGCTTTGGTTTTGTAGATTGTTTGTTTGTGACAGGGTCTCTCTTTATTAGCCCTGGAACTCATGAGGGCTGGCCTGTAACACAAAAAATCTATTGCCTTCCAAATACTGGGATTAAACATATGGGCCACCAAATAATAAACAAACAAACAAGCAAACAAATAAATAAATAAAAGTTCTGCTCACATCTGTACAGGGAGTCCTGAAATGCATGCAGATAGTAGCTTCAGCATTCATTTGATTCAATCATGGTTCAACAGCTGGAAAGTATGTGACTCTTCTCTGAAGACTGATAACGGTTCAGAAAATGGGTCTCCATGTGTGGTCTCAGCAGGCTGTGGGAATTCATTTGAAATGTTGTATTTTAAAGTCAAATTTTACTGTATTGTAAATTGGGTGGGAGCACTTCATTCAGTGTATAACGTGTCTTAAAATTGTCAACATGTCTAAGCATAAGAAGGACTGCACTTAGAAGCCAACAACCGAATCCAGATCAGTCCTAAGGAAAGACTTGTCTCATGGACACACTGCGGTCTTGTTAAGACTGACATAGTTATAGGGTTACATAGCTCCACCTGCTGCCAACACTCTGTCTGACAGTAAGAGCATATTCTCTGTGTTGCGTGTACTAGATGAACTGCAGATACATAGGGTGCATCATAATCTCCATGTTGTGAGTATTTGCAGGTGATGACATGACAATGTTGGGACCTTCCCTCTACCTAGTAAGTAAACAGCAACAAGACCAGTCTATGAACCAGTACATGGACTCTCATCAGATTACAATGGTGATGCTGAATCCACAGAGTAGGAACAATGAGAGATAATCTATTATACAGGTCTCTGGCAGCCACAAGGAAGCCAGGGAGAGGCAGAGAGGGGAGCCTAGGCCTTCGGCTGGAATGGTGCTGCAAGACAAGTGCTTTGAGTTCACTGTCAGGATAAGTCTGCAAGTTGTTCATCCCTACATGCATTTTTGTATTTTCTAGTATTGCCTCACAGCTCCTTAACATTGAAGGCTTAAGACATATATAATATAAACTTATGTACTTGTCTGAAAGATTTTATGTACCATCACAACATCTAGTAACTGGATATACAAATGTGATTAATGAAAGAAAAATAAAATCACAGAATCTGAATTAATGATGCTCCTATTACAATTGCAGTTGATAAAAAAAGTGGGGGAAGTACTAAAAAGGCTGACTTGCTTAACAGGTAACAATAAGCATGGTAAAGTCAGACAGACAATGTGTGGCTTAGCATATTAGATAAGATAAAGTACCTTAGGAGGCCATATAAGATTATGCATGCAGATGGTGTGTAGGAGAGAGATCAGCCAAGGAGGAGGAGCCAAGGGCACTAGTCTGTGCATTCATTCTGAAGCAAGGATGATTTTCCACAATTTAGGGAGGGAAACTTTGTCTGTACAAAGAACAGTGTAGCCCTATGTGCATATAATCACATAATCTTGATTCTTTCCACGAATAGGCTGTAATATTTTTACAAAGGTTATTATTGGTATATTGATGGGATAGCACAGTGAAACTCATAAGAAGCCATATTCCTGGGAGAGAAGAAATTTCTTAAGAATTCTATTGACACAAACCTGTCTATTTTTCTTCTGGTGACCACAGGAAAGAGGACGATTTCTTCTTTCTGAACTCAAGCTCTGTATTGTGGGTAAATGATGGAATAGTTACGGTGATGATTACTATGAATAAGAGATAAGCTCTTAGTTAGCAGCTAGGCCTGACAGTGGCTATATACAAGGTGAACTTTTTCAGCATGTTCATTGCTATCAAACATGTAAATGACAAACTTCCCATCCTCTTGCAGCTCACACATCCGTTTCTTAATGGAAAACGTGGGAAGGCAGGTTTTATTTTGTATAATAATTTTCAGTGGGTAGAAGGACAGCTCATAGAAAGAAAAATGCTTGGGAAGGGAAGATTTTATGTTTCCTGTCTGTGGAACACTTACCTCTGAGAATCTGTCAGAAAGTGAGGCCTTATCGTGTTTGACAACAATCATTATCCTGTGAATAATTCCTTTTGAGGAATTTGAAACGTTCATCTCTGCCCCTAAAATGACTGCATAATGTGGCAGGGCCATTATGCAAACTAACCCCTAGCAAGCAAAGAATGTAACAGCTCCTTCCATCACAAGTGCAATATTCTGTGACATTCTGAAATCACAACAAGAGTGCTGTGTCTGTCATTCCCCGTAACAATGACAAAGTGTCCCTTTATGGTCTTCCAAGTAAGAAAGCCCAGCTTGTGTATGGTTCAGGTCACCTGAATCGTACCCAATGTGTTATTTTATAGCCCCGTTCTTGTTACTTCTGAGTAAACATCCAAAACGAAAGCTGGGAGGTTGGATATTTGTAAAGGAGAATGTGCACAGCCACGGAGACACCAAAATCTATCAATTTGCCATTGTTGGGACAAACAGTTGCTGATGTAATTATTTTCTTTCCATTATAAAAAAAAATTATTTGTACATCTGACTGTGATCTGCTGATGTGTTTCTGTGTGATCACTAGTGCTAGGATTGAGGACTGACAAAAATCCTTTATGCTCAGAGGAGTATAATATTCTTTTGGTTGTTATAATAGTTTAGAACCGAAGTAGCACTAGCAACTTCTCTCTTCGTGACAAGAAAGGGGAGGTGCTATGTGAATGACTCCTCCACTGGTCATAGCTGTTTTAGGGCATATTCAATCACTGTGTTATTTGCTTGACATTTTTCTTGTTGTTGGTGGTGGTGATTTATTTTCCTTTTGTTTGTGAGAAAGGGTCATATTATGTAGTCCCATGATGGTGACTTGCATTCACTATGTTGACAGACTGGCATCATCAGATTTAACACAATCTTCCTGTCGATGTCACCAAACTATTGGAATCACAGGCATGTATCACCATGTCAAGATTTTGTGATTATTTTTAAGTTTTGTAGCTTAGTACAAATGACATTAAAAGCAATGGATCTATGGGCTGGTCCTTATTTTTGTGCATGTTTTTTTTTTTTTTTTTTTTTTTTTTTTTTTTTTTATACTCGTGGTATTTACTTATCTCTATAAACAGCAATAGCATGTCTGTTTAAAACTCTGTTAGTTAAAAAAAGACAAGAACACATTTCTGGTCTCTTTAAGACTTGCCTTGGCTTAGGTACCTGTCTTGCTGAATAGCAGGCTGGTCCTGATTTAAGGATGAAGTCCTAGACTTCCAGTGATTCTGAGGAGGTAAAAAGAGGGCACAGTTTGTGTCTTCTTCTTTCATACCATCCTGTGACAGAAAGATTTATTCAACAGTTTCTGTACTTTAGTCTCATCAAACCTGTGACTTAGAGAGCATACAAGAAATTAAATGATGATGGCGGCTCTTTGTTAGAGGCAACAAATATGTCTGTTTCACCTAGACACAAGACAATATGCAGAGAACCTCATACAATAGAAGATGTAAGGGAGAACAAAAAGAAAATGCAGGAGCAGGGGGAGAAGCTGATTGGCCACAGCTTGTTTGAGGATGAAGGCAAAGAACCCTGAGCTGGAAATTGAGCGAAGTGGCTAAGAGCTGAAGCCTTCAAGGGACCAGTGGAAACCCAGCCTGCCTCCTGCCTCACTCCTCTAGAAGCACTCGGGACTTCTCACCTATGGTGTCATAAGAAACTCCTATGATTTTAAGCACTAAAGACTCTAAATTTTAAAACATCGGATTAACTGACTATTCAAGTATCAACTTTGCAGATGTGAAGACAGGAAGTTTGGCATTAACAATTTTAAACAGAAGGTTAATATAAGAGACAGGAGATATGTTCTATGGAGGTGTAGTGAGGTATGGGAAAAGGGGGTGCCTCAGTGTACCCATGCTGAAGCATCCCTTGCCTCTGAAGAACCAGCCACAGGGCCACAGGACAATATAGTATAGTCTAGAGTTTATTCAGGGCCTGGGAAGGAAAGAGGGTAGTAGAGGCAGAGAAAGAGAAGGAGAAAGACAGACAGACAGACAGAGAGAGAGAGAGAGAGAGAGAGAGAGAGAGAGAGAGACAGAGAGAGACATGACAGAGACAGAGACACATAGAGAGACAGAGAAACAGAGAGACAGAGACAGAGAATAGAGAAATAAAGGCTGGTCACTAGTATGTGAAGAGAAAAGGAAGGGAATGGAGAGAGTGTGGGATCAAGAAGGCAAGAGCAAAAGCTAGAGAGAAACAAGAGCGAGAGGAGGGGGAAAGCTGCCCCTTTTATAGTGAGTCAGGCCACATTTAACTATGAGGTGGAGACAAATTGCTAACAAATTTGGAAGAGCATCATGACTTCAAATATATTGGCACCCATTCTTAACAGTGCTTAAATACATATTTCTGTCCTTTTATACAGATTAAGCTAGTCTATTCCAGTTTAGAATGCTTTGTGATACTCTTAATTAATTTGAAAGAATGTAACTGCTAGATTGTAGAAAATAATCAACAGCAGTTTTAATGCATCAACATTTTCTATTTGGGCCAAGGAATCGGAGAGAAATTGAAGTAATTTGTGTGACTTTTTGTCTTGCTTTGTGCTTCCTTGTGTCTACAATCCTAGGCAGAATCATGAGCTGGCCTGTCTAAAACTCTGAGTCACTGGGGTGTCTCAGGGCTTACTGAACCACTGTGGGCAGAGTTGTTTGGAGAAGCAAGGGACAGAGAGGTTTGATGCTCTGAAGCCTTGAGGGCTTCCCCTAAGAAATGCAGAAATACAGAAATGCAGAAATGCAGAAATACAGAAATACCAGGCTGTTTCCTACTAGTATCCTAACTCTTGTGCATTTTTGGTAGTTACCTAAGAGCACCACCCATGCTAATAGATACTGATGATTTATACCTTCCCTCCAGGAACCTGCATTTCATGTTAGGGATTTGGGTGACCTCTCCTTGTTCCTGGCATTAGTTTGGCATTTACATTGTATGGTGATGGATGAAGTAGCACTGGCATCCCAGAAGTGTATCTGAATGTTCTTCCTTCCAGCAAGCATCATCTGTACAATGGTCAGCATTGATCAGCAATTCTGCGTCTCAGAGATACTCAGGGATTAGGATTATGTCAATTGTTTTGGATTTTGGGATACCCCTCATGTATATTTCATGAGGCTTCTTCCTCTCTTCTTGTTCTTTCTCCTTCACCTCCTGGTCTCTTTTCTCTTGCTCCTCTTCTACACCCCCAACAGCTAACTCAAATCCCACCTACGTTCATTCCTTCTAGTAATGGGGTGTAGCCAATTTTATTTAGCTGATGGTTTTAAATCAAGGAACAAAGTTTGGTGAGAATTCAGTAATAGGCATCCCTACAGGTATAGAATTTCTCATTACGATGCATAAGAACAGACTGAAGCTCAATGGCAGTTTTATATCATATCAAGTGTATGTAGATTTTGAGTGTCTTTGGTTATAGATGCAAGGTCACATGATACCACCCAAATAGAGTTCTCTTTGGGTAGCAAGAAGCTGTATTCAAAATAAAAATTGTTGTGTGGCTGTGTCTCACACAGACCCAGAATAGCCAGAGGTATTTGAAGAAGCATTACACTGCCATGTCTACCTCTTGGGGTCAGGGGCAATAGACAAAAAGAATCTGGGAAGAGTTTTTAGCTATAAAGAGAATAGGTAGATAGCTAAGGGTAAGAGTTAGCTTTAATCAAGAACAACTTAGAATTTTTGAGTGAAAATTGGAAAGGAGAGCAGGGAGCCTGCATTGGGGCCTTTGTATGTGTGACTAAGGCAAAGGGTAAGTGAAGCCTGAATCCACTCTTCCTGGCAGACAGAAACCTATTTCCCAGGAATCCTAGGCATGCTGGTTTAGGCTTTTATCTATCTGCCAGCAAGCCTTCTGTTTACTGTGTTGGAACCCAGTGTGAGCTGAGCCCAGACAGTCATTTTAGACATTATAAGTAGTAGTACATTTGGGGGATTTAGGGTTAGGAAGCTAACACGTTGTGTGAGCCAAGTATAGACTCTTGTGATGTCATGTAAATATTCAAAAAGGAACATTTCAGCTTGAGATTTCAAATTAGAAACATTGTTTCAACAGAGGCCATCCTAGTTTAAGAAGATGGCAGCTGCCATCAAGAGACATTTCCCAAAGAAACACTGAAGATGTATGAATAGCCACATCATAGATGGTGTTTAGAACCATCCCCAACTCAACTGTTGGAAAATAACAGTGTCTCACACAGAGCACAGAGTAATGAGATTCACAAAGTAGTAATGTTGCTGCAAGAAATCTCAAACAACATTAATAATAGCAGGTTAACAGACTGCTACTTTGTTGCAGACATGGGGATATTGCTATTACTCCACTTTGTACACAAGGATGCTGAAACTTGAGATGTAGCCTGACTTGAGGCCATTGCAGTGTTGGTAATGGCAAAGATCAGCATCCAGCCCCGGCTCTGTCAGTACTATCAGGTTCACAGGAAACTCCAATTCCACAAACTTCAAAGGCAGCTCATATATCCAGAAATGAGCTCCACCTAGACCTCTGGCCGGTTTCTGGCAGTTAGATGAAAGCCAGCAATTTTCTGGAACTTCTGTAGCCAGTTTCTTTCTACCAAAAGAAGTCATTTCCTTACCTCTGACAGAAGGTTCATATGGGCTAGGCTCTTTGAGTATCACAAGTACTTGTTAAACATTTCAAAGTCCACATCAGCATTCTGCCATCTCACCTCCTCCCCTATTAATCCCCTTCTCTCCCACAGCCATCCATTCTCTCTCTCTCTCTCTCTCTCTCTCTCTCTCTCTCTCTCTCTCTCTCTTTCTCTCTCTCTCTCTCTCTCTCTCTCTCTCTCTCTCTCTCTCTCTCTCTCTCTCTCTCTCTTTCTCCCCCTATCCCTGCTTCTCTCCCTACACTCTACAGAAAGTTCTATACCCTTCTATTGCCTCCCCTTTCACAGATCAGACCATGTCTGATCTGCTAGCCATGTTCAATATACTTCTTCCTCACTGTGTTGAACTCTTTCAGATGCCTCTGGGGACTCTCTCTCTCATATCTACAATCAAAACTGGCTCTGTAATCATACCCTGGCACTGTCATATCACCAGTTCCTATAAATACCACAACACAGTGCTCTTCCTAAAGATGATGATGGTTTGTTGATACATATTTTTCAGACCCTAGCAGAGAAGAAATATACAAGGGTTGGTTGGTTGTGTGTGTGAGTGTGTGTGTGTGTGTGTGTGTGTAAGTACACATATACATATTTGCAGGAGTCCAGGTCAATGCTGTGTATTTTTTAGTGTCTTCCACCTTCTTTGTAAGATAGGGCTACCTCACTAAACATAACTCAGGATTAGCTCCCAGCTACATTAGAAGCTTCAGGAATACTTCGGTTGCTATTTCTGGATTATAGTCATGAGGTCCCATTTCCAGCTTTTGTAGGTGCTAGGAATCTAAACTGAAGGCATCATATTTGTGTGGGAAGCATTTGACTGTCTGAACAATCCCACACCTGTAAATACTCCTAATAACTGAAATATAACTTAGTTGTTTCTGCACTCGAATTAAAAGGCAAGATATTTTTAATTATAAATAAGTCTTTGTGAAGAGATTTTTGGCTTGACCAAACTAGCCTAGTTTCCTTCCACCATTATTTTTAAGATTCAATATTATCAAAATTATGCTAATTTGGTGTGTCTTTATCTGATCACCTTAGTGATACCCCTGCCTTTTATCCCTGATGTTTCTTACATGACCTGTGCTCACCATGTTCTTTTGGTTTAACCAGGACCTACATTGCTCCTGGTGGTGTTTCTTGTTAGAAACAGTCCAGTCCACTGATGAGCTTTCTCTAGTTCCTTGGTAGTAAATGCTCACTTACCATAGCTACACTGAGAAAATAATTCAATTTCCTGCCCTGCCTTCCCCTACCAGGGTGAAAACGTCCACTGCTGGGGAAGACCAATCCATGACACCAAGAAAAAACTGAATATAGTAGCTTGTTCCTCAGTCCGTTAGGAGATCTGGAGTTGGGAAACACCCAAATCTGCCTTCCATAGAGAAGCTGATGAGATGTGGATTGAATCCTGGGAATAGAACAGGCTGGTCATTGATTGGATGTTCCTAGTAGCAGGATTCTTTACAGGCTTATAGCGTGTTTCATCACAGGTCATGTGAAAGGTTCTTCAGAGGTTGTGATACTAAGTCTATTGTCTGGATCAATTGAACTCTTCTTACCCTTGAATCCCTGGAAAGTCTCTTTAAACCAACCTTGAGTGGATTCTCAAACTCTTTCTTGAGGAAAAACTTGTGTACTTTCTTACCTATGGATTTTTACAGGCCAGAGCTACTGTAGTGAAGGTCTATGCCACAATTGCTCTTTCTGAGTTGTGTGTACTTCTCTGCACTGTCTATTGGAATTCCTAGGTTCAGGCTCTACAGTACCTCACCTGGCATTCTACATGTTAGAAACGCCAGGAATGCTCTCTAACCAAATGGTTTAAATAGGTTGTAATAGCAATGTTACAGCACATAATACACATACTTTATCACTTTCCAACTTGGACAAGGCTGTTAGTATTTGTAGTTTTGTTTTTAACTGGTTGAAACTGGATTATCAAAAAAAAAAAAAAAAAAAAAAAAAAAAAAGACATACAATTTAAAAAGTACTTAGAACCCCAAGTAGATTCACTTGGAAATGAATTATTAGGAAGTGACATTATATTCAGCACTGTAAGTTTAGTGTCCTTTTTGGCTACTTTATTTCTTCATATACAGTTAAATCCTGTCAATATTCAATCTTTAGCCAAGTGAATTAACTTGCCTTATATTTCTAAACATTTCATTAGTACAAGGACCTTTAATCCTCTTGCTTGCCACTTCTTACTTTATAGAACTTGCTGAGGTTGGGGACTCAGAAAAGTGAGCTTGAGCGAGTTCACTTTATTTACAATGAGCAATCTTTCCTGGTCTGTGGTCTCCCTTTATTTATTTTTTTAATTTTTGAACCTGTAAAATTTTGGTCAACTAAAATTGAAAAAAAAAAATCTCTGTAAGAGAGCTCTGTAAGAGCTCATCTTTTCTTAGCCCAAATTAGCTAAATGTGTGTGTGTGTGTGTGTGTGTGTGTGTGTGTGCAGAGAGAGACAAAGAGAGAGAGAGAGAGATCAGTTTTTCAAAAAATGTATATTAAACTCTGTCTTAAGGATGAATCACAGATACAGATGAAACCACTTCATCTACAAGTTAATGGGTAAAATTAGCATGTTAAAGAGTCGGAGGGCTTAATTAGAATGGAAACCTCAGGCAAAAAGCCTCTTAGGAACACTAAAGTGGTTGTTGATTTTGTTTTTATCAGATTTGGGACAGTACCTGGAGGGGGGGAATAATTCCAACTCTGAAGATACAATGTCTACACTGAATGGATCTCATCCCTCATCCGTGAACTTATTAAACTCACTAGCAGTATGCTTATGGTAACCATCTGATATTTCCATTTCTGCAGTAATGACTTTAACCCTAGTTCTGGCCATGAAGAGATGGCCTACTTATTTCTGTGGGCTTTGCCCTTGTTGAGTGTAGGTTCTGGCATTCTCCAATAGAAACATCTGGAAAAATGGGTTGCTTGATTTTGTGAACAGCTGAGAGTCTTGCACCACAATGGTGCTTTATTACATCAGAACCAAAGTCTCCCTCCTTTGTTTTCGTTTTGCCTTATGAAATTAAAGTTCATGATTGTGAATGAGCCTTAAATGATTTCTAGGTTATCCAGTTATTTTTCTTGCTCTACTGATTTCTGTTGAAATCAGACTGTGCCCTGCTCCAGTGTAAATTATATTTACAGGTAAAACAGTGTTAGGTCCAAGTGGGATGACAACATACCAATGCTTTGCACAATAACAGTCTGAGCACAGTACTGGCTTGCTAAACAGGAAGATTGCTAACAGATAAACAAAAACCCACATTCACTATTTTTGAGAAACCTTCACACAGGAAAAGCCATTTTGTTCCTGAATAGATATTGTAGTCAACCACTTCTTTCAGTGGGGCATCTAGTTCCATTGTAATTCAAACCAGCTTGTAACAGATCAAAACTTTGACTCTAGCACCCAATGTGTTCTGGCTTGCAAACCTCCTTCCACCATTCAGACCCCCAGACTATTTCAGCTCACAGGCTTCCCCCCCAATGCAACACACTCCCTTAAAACTGGTACGGCCTTTTATGCTTTTTGATGGTCTCTCTATGTACCACTCCAAGAGAGAGTCAGGGCAATTTCAAATTCCCCAATAAACCTTTTTGTCTAACCATGGAGTGGTTTAGCTTGATGAATTTACAATGCCTTCACTACACTTACAACAGTGTTTTCCTTGACAAAAGTTGCAAACCACTCTATATATTTCTCAAAGTAAATTATGACAATGAGTATATGGTACATGAGCATATGGCACTAATGGCAGAAAACCAAGCCAGATGTAGAACAGGGTGCCACCTAGATACCATAAATAAGTAGAAAACTTGACTGCTTTGGCAATGGCCAATCAAACTTTTGAGCTGAATATCTGACCACACAGATATTGGGGTATATATGCTCATATTCCATACAGTGTCCTCAGTGTACCAAAGAACCAAGACAGAGTGAACTGCAGATTGTTCAATATGATTAAGCTTGATTCAGTCCCTGCTTGACATCTATGAACTTTTTCCACTTGGATCTGTTACTCAGCATTTTCTATTCATTGTCCTGTATGCATTATACTTTTACCTCATTTCCTTAGTTAGAATTTTATTCCTGTGAAGAAACACCACGACCCAGGCAACTCTACTAAATGCAAACATGACTTGAGACTAGTTTATAGGTTCAGAGATTCTGTCCATTATCATCATGGTGGGAAGCATGGCAGCATGCAGGAAGACCTGGCGCTGGAGAAAGAGCTGAGAATTCTATATCTTGATCAGCAGGCAGCAGAAGAGGGCTAAGTTTCATACTGCATGGAGTGTGAGCATACATATATGAGATCTCAAGTCTGTCTCCACAGTGACTCACTTCCTCCAACAAGACCACATCTCTTAACAGCCTCATGGGCCAAGCACTGAAACACAACAGTCTATGGAGTCGAAACCTACTCAAGCTACCAAACCAGCCTTTAATAAACCCACCTTCTACGCTAAATTCTGAACCTGCACCCAAAACATTACCACAGCAGCTGCAGCTGAGATCCAATATTCAATAAATGATCTAGATACAGCTTTTTATAATTTTGAATGTTTGGCAATTGGATGGAACACAGAGGGATTCTGTAAAGGACCACGTCTCAAAGTAGCAGCAACTTCCATGTATGCTCCCCAAACTTCCAATATCAGGGATAACTAACAGGCAGGGAAATGCTCAGGGACCTAGAAAAATGAACACGTTACTAAGAAAACAGCCATTAAAAAATATCCCCTCATGTAATGCTCCAGAGATTTGTGGGAGAGGAAGCAGAAAGATGGTGAAGGGCCAGAAGATCAGGGAATTTGCTGTTGAAATCATGCGTCCTATTAATGTCAGAAGCTATACACATAGAGCCTTACCTGTATGTCTCCCAAACATGAGCTAAACAAGGACAACACTAATGGACATGGCAACATGGATGAGGAGAAGTCCACAATGCTTGAGACTCCAACAAAAACTATATGCAACTGAGGAGCACTGAAGAGAAGCCACTCTCAAAAACAGGGTACATAATTCATAGTCCAGCAACACATGGTCAGTTGTAAAAACACACAAGTAACATTATACAGACCAATACATTATATTTAGATAAAAATATCTTTGAGAGAAATCACATATAGTAAAAAATATTTCATAAATTTGAAGGACAGTGGTGGTACATAAAAGAGTTTGCAAGGAGAAAGAGGAATGGGGAAAGTTTATAATTATATGATTTTCAAAGATTAAAAAATATATGGAGTTGAATAAAGTCTTCCTATAAACACCTATATTGGCTGTATTAAATAGAGGTGAGAATTTGAGTTGGGGATATAGTCATGAGGGAGAAGTACTCGCTGCTTTGGTCTTGCCTGGTATCATGCAATGGACGCTATCAGAACTCATCAATAACATGAGACATGAGCCAGGGTTTTAACTTAGGATCACAAATGTGGAACAGAAAAATATATTTTGCTGGTTTTCCCCATAGCAGTTATGAACTGGTTAATTTTCATAATATTTCCTTTCTTCTGACCTTTGGCTTTGGAATTGCATTTAGAATGACTTTGATTTTTTATTTCTTCTAACTGTGGCATTATGCTATGAAGATGACTAAAACAGGGCCTTTTTCTTTCAGAACTCACAACACCACTGAACTGATAGTTTGTCACTTCATTTCCTATTGCGGATTTAGGGGAAATATGAAGACAGCAGTGAGAAACTGACCAGACACAACTAACTTCTTGACTTGTGAACACTGCCCCCCTCGTTAGTACTCATCCCTAGGTGTTTACGCAAACTGGTATGTGGTAGAGAACTCAAGACCAGCTTCACCCTTTAAACAATATCCACATACAAAATGACACTAAATTTGGCATTCAAATTAAGCCTCTTGTGAGAATTGTTCATAGTTCATGCCAATATTATCCATATAGTTGACACTAGGGCTTTTCAGTAGGCACAATGCCATGCTTCTTCCTTTGTAGACTCTATCCAGTAGACTCATGGGCAAGCCTCTGGCCCTCTCCCATACCACTGGAGAACACTTATGCTTTTGTTAATAAGATTTGGCTCCTTGAATTTCCTATAAAAACTCTACAATATAAATTTAAATTATCACTTCGAACACTATAATAGACTTTTTATTGTCTAGTCAGTGTGATCTATTACACTGCTTAAAGAGCAGTTAGACAGATGCCTTTATGAACCACATGGTATTTGAGAGAAGGCTATGAATGAGTTGATTCCTCACCTTTAGCTGCTGGGAACTTCCTCAAGTTTCTTTGTTTTCCTAAAACTAATCAGTGTGGTGAAGTAGAAATGTGCCTCTCTCCTGCTTTTCCTGTGGAATCCAAATCAATTCTCTAATCTCCAGCACTGTGGGTACTGAGGGAGACAAAGCCCTCCTGTCCTCTCTCAACTCAGTGTCATCAGAAGGTCAGAAGCAGCAGTACTACTGAGGAACTCACCATAAACAATGACATCACTTTTATTTTTACAATTGAATGATTACTTGTTTGATGCATTTGCAATTGTTGATTAAATAAAGATGTGCATAAACTGAGACCTGATAGGAATAATTAGAAGAAGTTTAATTACAGTAAATTAAGAGAAGGACACACTGTGAAGCAGAAACAACAGATGGCAAAAGGGAAGAAATGGTAATTTGAAACGGTTAGAGACATTAAGGGGGAATCTAAGGAAACACTGATTTATATAGACACAAAGAATTTCTTCTTTTCCTTTCACTGATTTGTTTTCAACATTCTTGAGCTGTGTCAGGAATGTTTTTATGTTCCCTCCTTTGTTTCATTATTTACTTTTCTAGAACCTGTCTAATTTCCTTAGGTGGTTTCATTTCATTTGGAAAATATTTTTTTCAAATTAAGTATAATTTTGATGTCTCTGCCAATTATCACTACATCTCAAGAATGCCAAATATCAAGATTATTCCTAGCTAATAGCTTAAACTATTTACCAATTACTAATATGGCAGGTTTATAGTGAAATCTCAAAAAAAAAAAAAAAAAAAAAAAAAAACCAATGGTCTGAGCTAAATTTCAGGTGTCAGTATGTGCCAAGCATTGGATAGAGGACATTTTTTCAGACTTCCTCCAAAGCTGTCTCAAACTCAGTGATTTTTTTTTTTTTATGGAATGTTATTTGTAGATTTCCTTAGAACTACCATCTTGCATATAATGTTTTATCCATCTGTCTTTTATTCTTACTCATAAAGGATAGTTTTTCCTGGAATTATGACACACTTACTGAGAGTAAAAATGATCATTTTAAGGTGAGCATTAATAGTAGAATGCCTGACTTCTAAGCAGCTCTATTTCATGAACGTGGACTTAGCAAACTTGAATGCCTTTGTCCTCTGGGGTCTAACACATGGAAATAATCAGCATGTTAGTTACACCCTGGAGATTTTTGCCAAACTCATTCCCACCCTATCCTGAAGATAACACAAATTTAATTTAGCAACAAAGGTCAGCCTTCCTTTCAAAACTGTGCTTTTTCTTTCTATTAGTGGCCATAGAAGAAACTCAGTCTTACAGCCTCTGGGTTCTGGTATCAATAAAATAATTTTAACTTAGTATGGATGGATATAATTTTGATCTGGATACCCTTGTTTTAGGTTTCACCTTCATTTCTTTAATCTCCCTAGAGGACATTCTTTCCTGCACCCTCCAGTTATGACAGGAGGCACATATTCCAAGTTCCCAAAATCAGACATTAAAAACCCGTAATGGCATTGATACTTTTTTCTTCTGTAATTCTTGGCTGATAAGCTTCATTTCTTTAGGAACTAGTTAGCAGTCAAAGTTTAATTGAAAAGATGATTTGTGCAAAAGCAGTTTTTAAATATCCAATAAAACCTTTTGTTTGTTTTGTTTTGTTTTTAGTCAACACAATATTTTTAGAACTGGTATTATCATTTCAGTCCATATAATGGCTATTGTTTTTTCAACTTTATAGAAGCTACAGTCATTGTGGAAGAGAAACCTCAACTGAGATGCTTCTGTCAGACTAGCCTGTGGGAAAAAAAAAATCTGGATTAATCATTGATGTTGAAGGGCAGGGCCAATTGTAAATAATCTTATCACCAGGCAGTGGTCCCGGGTGTATAAGAAAGTAGGGTACACAAGCACCATTCTTCCATGGGCCCTGCCTCTAGGTTTCTGCCTTAAG
Source organism: Micromys minutus (assembly GCF_963924665.1). Taxonomy (NCBI): domain Eukaryota; kingdom Metazoa; phylum Chordata; class Mammalia; order Rodentia; family Muridae; genus Micromys; species Micromys minutus. The sequence goes on from NC_137974.1 coordinate 41,075,478, forward strand.
TTTCTTCCCTGAATTTTTTGATGACTGATTGTGATATGAAAGAATAAACTAGGTAAACCATTTTTTTAGTCAAGTTCCTGGCCTTAGTGCAGAAACAGAAAACCCACCTAAGACAACCCACCTTATCTTTTCAAAATAATTTTGTGTAACATTCATAGTTGAATTCTTCCTCTAAGGGTGCTGCTAATGGAACTGAAGTATCGAGTGTCAGCCCATCATTCAATGGATTTATGGCACATTGAAACATTTATAGCACCTAAGACTGCACATCTGAATATTTCTTTTTAATCAAGTTATTTTAATGTTATGAACAACATTTTTTCCTCATTATTGTAAAACGTGTTTTTGAAACATAATATTGTATAAATGAAAAATAAGTAATTATTTGAATAAAAATCTAATTTCTCAGAGAAAACATCCTGCACTAGTAAAGACAAACCATAAAAAGTTTCAACATTAGACATACCAACAGACTGCTATTGTACGAATATTATTATGCCAGGACAGGTATAGATACATGATATAGATATAGATAGATATAGATTAGATATAGATTAGGTATAAGTATAGATATAGATATAGATAGATATAAATTAGATATAGAATAGGTATAGGTATAGATATAGATATAGATAGATGAAATATGTAGATATATATGTTTCTTAGGAAAATATACAGTAATTAACATTTAGATCATTTTCTTCAGGAAGAAGAGAGTTCCACTGTCAGCTCTTTAAAGTAGTATAAAGAAGAAAAAATGTCTAAGATGTAATGGTTCACAGAACTGCAAGCTTTTGTGTTCATGTCTTTTTATATACTGTTCTTTAGTTCATAGATGTATGAGAGAAAAGCATTACAGCTGGTCAGAAATTCACCCTGTAGCAGGACAATCTTGTGGAGTTGTGCTGGGGCAAACTAAGTATGTGAATAGTGTACCCTTAGCCAAGACCATGACCATGATTACACAAATAATGTGGTTTATATTGAACACTTCTTGTCTGTGCCCCATGCCTGTGTTACAGATACAGAATGAAGAGACTGTCTCCATAGGTTTAAGTGTGAGTACTTCGAGGATAACATATGATAACTGACATAATCACATTGCCATAGAAACTAGAACAACTTCTCTGGCTGTTCCAGGAAGGGATTTAGGAGTCTTGAGTCTGGTTTCTTGATGTAGACAGGTAGGGTCCACTGTGGATGATTCCATACCTGGGCAATTGATCCTGGGTGTGTAAGAGAGTCCACAAGCCATGTGGAGTAAACCAATGAGCAGCACTCTTTGTGGCTCCTGTCATTAGGTTTCTGCCTATGGCCGATGCTTTGACTTATGCTCTTTTGAACTTTATTAATTTGTCTTATTTTTTAGAAATACTTTTGTCTTAATAAAATATGTCTTTAAGAAGAGTAGTATGTTGGCCCCTACAAATCCTTTGAGAAGATTGTCAGACCCATATGTACTGTCTGGAGCCTGTGATATGATCCTCAATTTCAGCACCTACCATTGCTAACATAGTCCTAGTCCCACACTGTCTGTTGCCCGGTGAGTAGTGCTTTAAAACTCGCTTAGGTTACACCACTTCCCAAGATGAGCCTTACTTGCTTACTGTTTCTGAGACAAAAATAGTCCTAGGGTATCCTAGCTTTGGCTCTTAATAGCAGGTTCATGGGATTAATGAATCTTTTTCACATTATGGTTCTGGAGCTATAGCTCATTTCTCCTATTTCTTTTTACACTGAGTATAGAGTGATATTTTCTGTTGTCTTCTCTAGCTGCTTGGCTGCTGGATGATTTATGACTTCAGCTTAAATGAAAGTACATTATTTACCTGATGATATGACGTTGGGAAGGCAAAGTTACTGAGGGAGATGCTGCTTTTACAGCTTCCAACAGATCTGTGGTTTCAGACAGAAACCTGAGTGCTCATAGTACTCGAGTGCTCAGAGTACTGGAGGACAAGTCTAAAGTGAACTGTGTAATATTTGCTTGAAATTTTAGAGCTTAGTGTACTTGGATGATTATCAAAGTCTAATAACTGTGATTAATTGACCTGAAATAAAATACATAAAAAATTCCCAACTTCCCTTATTCTTATGACAGAAAGTACCCTTTCTCCAGAGAGCTGAGTTATCTTCTCTCAACCATGAGAGGAGTGTGTATGGACATACATCCAAACACAAATTTCTTTGTACTTGGAAAAGAAATTTCTACAGAAAATAAACAAATGACAAATATAAATTCTTTTCCAAATAGCCTCATAAACTTTTTCCCCAGCATCTTAAATTCGTTTTGTTTTTATAGTTTATTTCTGTAAACATTCTTAAGCTCTAACAGTTTAACTGTTAAAACCCTATCAAAAGGTTGAAATTTTACTAGATAGATTTTCAAAAATAAAGAAAAGATTAAAAGACACCACTATGTTTAAATCTATTTTTGTTTAACCTTGATATAATACAATACTTTTTCATGTTGATTCATTGGAAGATTCTTTCATATTTATGTAGTTGTTTGTCAAATTAAATAAAGGTTAACCATTTAAATCTTTTAAATGTTACATTACCTTTTCATAATTAGAACACATTCAATACATTAATTTCTCTTGCCCCCTCATAATCACTTAGAGCAGGAGATGGACTGGAAAGCAGAGGGGTGACAGGTGAAGCCTGTGTGAGAGTCTGGGTGCTGCCTCCCTGTGGGAAGATAAGATGTGCACTCAACCTCAAGACTCTCAGCAGTCAGTAAGTGATGAGAAATGTTGGATGATGTCAGTTCACAGAGCTGCTAGGAAATGCTTTATTCTCCTTGAGGACTCTCACGTGACAGTTGTTTTATTTTCTCTTGCTTTCTTCTGTACTTTCTTAAGTAAAAACAAACAAACAAACAAAAAACAGATATATGGCTTCCATACAAAAAAATGAAGACTCCAAGTATAGCAATCCTAGGTGAATTGGTGGTATGAAGTGAATCCACCTCTTGGAGCAGTCAATAAATCCCTATAAATTGAATATTGACTTCCAGATCCATTTTTGTCTTTCTTTCAACTACTTGTTGCAGTTGTCACAGAACAAATAACACCTCTTCATGCCAACACTGCCAGTAATGTTCAGTGATTATTTTATAGGCAGTCTAGATGGGCCTAAAGAATAGCTTGCTACAGAGCCATCGTGCAAATACAGCTTTTATTCACTCAGTGTAGCCTCAATGAAGTCTCATTGCTTTTATCTTACCCCATGCTCTGCCCAGGAAGGGCTTTTAGAGTCAAAGGCCACATAGTTTAAATGAAGAAAATTAAAATTACAAATATCTTTTCAAAACAACTAATACAATTGGAGACTAAAAGAAAATTCCAAAACAAGAATAATATGAGCAGTTATAGGTTCCCAGTGAGTTTCCTCCAAAAGATTATATGGTTTTAGTATTTATGGAAAGTAAACCATTTATGTTCACAGTTAAAGCTACATAAGAGGTGAGGACAAAGGGTACATGAGTTCAAGTCCAACTTTAGCTATGTATAAAAATCTCTGCTTCTATATAAAACAAACATGTAGGCTGATGTTAAGGTGATATATGATTGGACAGTAGAGAGGTAGGCGGGGAAAAGGGCAAGAAAAAGAAAGAGGAGAGAAGGGGAGATTCCAGAAGGAATGAAGATGGAGGCAGATGTTTATGTTTCTCTTGATGCATCTCTTCATAAATAAAGGTGTAATGAATGTTTTATAAGGGATGGAATTGTACAGGATCATTTGACTTATAAAGGTTAGCAAACTATACCTAGTAGATCAGAGTAGTTGGGTATGTTTTTGATGTGATTACTTAATTGAGTTCAAAGGGTGTAGTGGCTGAATGCATAAAGGCCACCTTAGAGTTGTGATGTGTGTGTAGAAGACTTGGCAAAAAAACACTACGGGTAAGTGAGTGAAAACAACATGCTTGGGCAGTTATATTCAACTGGGACAGAAGCAGCAGAGGCAGTCAGGTGAACCACACCAGAGATCATAGAGTTGGCCTGGAGCTCCTATTGCTATGAGAACTTACTTCATGATGAGTGCTCTGCTCCCCATTTTTGGAGTGAGACCATGGGGACTGATAAAAGTATAATTCATCCTATTTAATATTTACCACAACACAGATATAATTTAAAAGAATCAAAAGCCTTAAAATATTTACTACAAATTCATAAATAAAAATAGAGACATAAAAGTACTTCGAGATTTTTAGCAGATACATCTAAGAAGCAACGCATGCATTTACAATTATAATCACTTGTTTTAAAATAATATTAAAATTAAGAATGTGGAAGTAGCATGGAATTACATAACCCAAGAAATGACACTATAGTTTTCTCATCAGTGTAAAGGGTATAAGATTATTAGCTTACAGAATCTTTAACATGAACCTTCAGAAGGCTAAGGAAATAAGGGTCTTTAGTTTGAAATCAACATTTCTTCTATTTAGCGCCCAATGAGTATGAGTGGTATACAAGGAAAGTCTTTAAATTATTATTGTTATTAAATATTACACTTATTATGCTATGTGTGTGCATACACATGTGCATGTGCATGGCGGAAACACATGGAGTACCTAGTCTGCATCTACCATGTTGGTGCTAGAAATGAGGTTCAGGAAATCAGGTATCGCAGTAAATATCGTTGCCAGCCAAACCATATTTCTGGCCCTGGAATTTAGATTTTATATTTATTCTTTATCAATTCATTTACTCCTTTATTTATCTACTGTGTAAGAATATCTGTGAGTAGACATGCATGATGTAGTATGTGTGTAGAAGTCATAGAATTACTTAATGGATTCTGCCTTTTCCTTCCATCCTGTGAGTTCTGGGAAACAAATTTAGGTCATCGGGCTTGGAAGCAAATGCCTTTTGCAACTGATCTACCTCACTGGCCCAGGAAGGTATTTTAGAAATAATATATTGAATATTGTTTACCACAATGGGGCATAGCACAATAGAAAACATTTCATTATCATAATAGAAAGGTTATGGTTCTAGAAATGCAGACACACATACACACACACACACACACACACACACACACACACACACACACACACACTACAGGAGAGGTGCACAGACACACAGAAATACAAAATAGAATTATTTTAGTCCCTGTATTGCATTTTATTGGATATTTTATGTATTTGCATTTGAAATGTTATTCCCCTCCCTTGTTCTCCCCTCCCCCTGCTTTTACAAAGACAAAGATGCCCCCCTTCCACTCACCACTCCTACCTCAGGACCCTAGAATTCTTCTGCAGTGGAGAATCTAGCCTTCACAAGATTGAATCTTCCTGTGGAATTGCAAACCCCTTCAGCTCCTTCAATCCTTTCTGTAACTCCTCCTCCAAGGTCTCTGTGTTCAGTCCAATGTATAGCTATGAACATCCGCATCTGTATCAGTATGGCTCTGGCAGAGCCTCTCAGATGACATTCATATCAGGCTCCAATCAGCAAGCACTTCTTGGAATATCAGCAACAGTGACTGGGTTTGGTGGCTGCATAAGGGATGGATCGCCATGTGTGGCAGTCTCTGGATGTCCTTCCCTTCAGTCTCTTCTCCACTTTTGTCCCGGTGTTTATAATTCTAAGAACCTGCTACTATGGTTAATTCTCAGTGCTAATTTGGATGGGTTTGGAATCAGCCTGGCAACAAACCTCAGGCCTCATCTGTGATGCTGTTTCCAGAGAAGTTTCAATGAGAAGGGAGGGTGCACTCTGAAAGTGGGAACTCACACTACAAACTGTGAGGCTAAAAGGAACAACTGACACAGTGTGAGGACCACATTCACCTCTCTCTGGTTCCTAACTGCAGATGCAATGTGAAGAGATGAAGCTTTTGATTTTCTTGGTATTGTACCATAGAAGCAAGCAAACAAACTACTGTTACAACAGGTTCTGAAAGGGGGTACCAGAAATATAAACTGAAGGTGGTCATACTCCTAGTGTAATAGGAACTTAGTCAGTAATATCTGATATTCCTAGTTTAAATAGTGGCATTTAATGTATTTGCATAGAGAGGGAGATACATGACTGAAAACACATTGGGAATAATTTTAAAAGTCTCTCTCAGAAGTGATGTGCCAGGGGCAAGCCTGATGATTGTGATGATCACAACTCATTAATCATTGGGTTCTTTACACAAACTATATGGATCATATTAATAACAAGCTCTTAAATTAAAATACTACATTGATGAGATATGGTGATAGCCTTCATTTTCTTTGTCTCATAAAACCATACCAATATGTTTTTGTTTCAATTATTAATTATAAAATAAACAGAATTTCAGTACTTTTCATGAACTCTTTCTTTTAGAGTTTTTGTTTGCATTTCTATTTTATGTTCTTAAATAACTTTAAGTTGTGAAGGAAATAAGGGTTTAAAGTAGAGATTCTGTGAAAGAAAACAGAAATGAAAGTTACTGTAGCAGTTCGGGCACTGTGGGGAAATCATTGTAGCCTATATGAAATCCTTGGAGGAGCTGTTGTTCATTATTCATTTATAGCTCAGTTGTGGTATATGTCCCCTTGAGGGTCACCTTTTACAGCTTTTGTATGTAATTTAGCAATGCAATTTAATTATTTACAGAGGCTACCAAATTACTCCCTGACTTTTCTAAGACTTAGAATTTTGAAGATATGAACATCATGACATTATATTTAGTGTAGACATGTGAAATAATTATCACTGTGGCTTTAGGAATCCTAGTAATAAACTTGCAAACCCAGTAATGTTAGATGCCTGGGAGGTAGAAGCAACAAGATCTTGAGTTTCAGATTAATCAAGGATACTGACTGAGATTGGGAAAGGAAAAAAGAAAGGAAGGATGGAAGGAAGGAGGGAAGAAACAAAGGAAGAAATGAAGAAATGAGAAGAGAGAAAATAGAAATAAAGGAAACAGAGGGATGAAGATGATTAAGAGGAAAGACAAGAAGGGAGAGAGGGATGCAGGAAGGCAGCCAGGGAGAAAGGAAGAAAAGAAGAAAGGATGGAGAAGGAAAAGAAAAGCATTATAGCTTCAAATATCAGGTCAGTAAGATGGAACGATTGGAAATTCTAAAGCTAGTCTCATTCTGATGCTACCTATTTTAAAATAGAATTATTGAACTGTCATTTATTAATTATTAAGACTGTTTATGTGCTACTATGTCATGAGTTGTAGGCCAGCCTACAGTACTTATTGAGACTCTTCCTCCCCATTTCATTATCTCACTGTCTTTCTCTCCTTATTTCATTTTCTTCCTTCCTGTCCTTGGTAGCTTTGGATCTTCAGAAAATAAACAAAATATGAAACTAAATTGAATGTTGGAAAAATACATATGTATAGTCTAGAGGAATACAGTGAAAATCTTGGTCCTAAATTCATCACTGTTCGAGAGCACATAAAGTCTGTTGTTAACTGTCCACATCAAAAAGTAGGCAGTTTGGCAAACCACATGAGTTATTTTCACATGTACAACACCTAATCCTGTACAGTGAAAATTTAAAATGTCTTTCTATAATTGAATCTTTTGAAATAACTATATATTTTTGGTAATTATTGTATAGGTACAATATACTTTGCAATTTCTCAAGATTTAAATATGAAGGTAAGATGGTCAAGTGCACATAATGTTTATTGATATTTTATTTATGAATAAATACAAGTGTGATATGAATTAATAAAAAATTGGAGGTTCAGCAATACTAAACCTCAGTTGTTTTGTCTATTTACTATATCTATGCGACTTTAATTACATTAATACCTAGATTTCTGCCATGTTTGTTGTTTTCAAGATGATAATTTACTATAATTAAGTAGAGCACATTGGTAACATTTCTAAGACCACAGAAATCTCAGAAGGTATAGATAAATGTATTTAAAATATACATAATAATGAGACATGGGCTTCGAATTTTATGAAACCTATATTATCAACTATATCTTTACTTCCACTTTATTTGTTTAAGAATTGGTTCTGTTACCATTTTTAAATGTGTGGTGAACAATATAGAACAAATTGTCAGAATAACACTTGTCACTGAATGTAGACTTTTAAATAGAATAAGCAATTGAAAAAATTATAAATCATGGTCATACATTTCACATGTTATCCTATTTTGATAAATAAAGTCATAGTAACTGGGATGTCCTTAGGGTACATAGATAATTGGGCAAAAACAAAGCATCATTGAACCAAAAAGACCCTTTATAATAGAATAGTCAAGTGGGTATCTGCTGCTTCAGAAACTCCAAGTAAGTTAAATATCTTCTTCAAATATTGGTTACAAGTGTATAGATGAGATGGAAATGTCAGCACGTGCCATGTAAGATTTACTACTCCACTATTAAAGACAATGAGTTCATAAAATTCCTAGGCAATTGGATGGAACTTGAAGCTATCATCCTGAGTGAGGTAACCCAGTCACAAAAGAAAACTCATGGTATGTACTGACTTATAAGCGGATACTAACCTCCCACCCCCCCCCCCAAAAAAAAAGCTCAGAATACCCAAGAAACCATCCACAGAATTTATGAAGCTAAAAAAGAATGAAGACCAAAATGTGGATGCCTCAGTCCTTCTTGGAAGGAAGAGCAAAACCGGGGAGTAAATACAGGCCAAATAAATGAGCAGGGATTGAAGAAAAGATCTACAGAGACTGCCTGACCTGGAGAACCACCACATATGCAGCCACCAAACCCAAGCACTATTGCTGATGCCAAGAAGTGTTTACTGGCAGGAGCCAGATATGGATGTTTCCTCAGAGGCTCTCCCAGAGTAATACAGATACAGATGAGGGTGCTTGCAGCTAACCATCAGACTGAACATGGGGACTGACACCAATGAAAGAGCTAGAGGAATTTGCACCCTCATGGGAAGAACAACAGCAGCAGCAGCCAAGGCACTGAGGTGGAGAGGGTGATTGGGAGAGGGAGCACCTTCATGGAATCAAGTTGAGGGGCAGGAGTGAGGAGAGCAGGAAAATGAAGGGTATAGCATTTGAAATGTAATTACAGTGAATATACAATAAAACTAAAAAAAAAAAAAAATTCAGAAAGTAAAAAAAACAAGACTTTTTCCCTAAGGATGTAAAGTGAATTCTATAAACAAGTTAGTCATCAGTCAGATATATTAAGAAGGTAGGTATGATGGAGCTATGGACAAATTCACATACTCAACTCTCTTCCTTCAAACAAGTTAATTCTTGCTATCTATCAAAAATTCCTCCCACCCCATAATTCCCCATGGTTTATTTTCTTCTTTGCCAAAAAAAAAAAAAAAAAAAAAAAAAAAAAAAAAAAAAAAAAAAAAACCTCCAAGGGCAAATAACTATATGTTCATTAAGTGTTTCCTCCAGAGTTCCCTATTCAATCTAGTCAAAATGAGGCTAATTAGTCTTAATTGTTTGGAGAGCACCTATGAGTCCTTTAATAGACTAAGAAATGCCTAATGGTAACCCTGAAAAACTCTTAGACAAATGTTAATTCTCTCATCAGGTGGTAAACGTGGTTCAAATTCAACCAGCATCACCCTCATGTTTTCACTGTGTGTGGAAATACGTACACCTAGGGGTGCTCATCTTACAGTGTTTTCTGGCTTGAGAGAACAAGGAAGAACACTGCAGGATGCAAAGAAAAAAAACCCCACAGAGTAAATATTTGACATATATTTTGCTCCTGAAAAGATAGGTGAAGTTTCATAAAGCCTTACTAACTGAAACCATGTTTTGATAGGATCTGATGTGGCCATTTGCATAGATTCTTTGTGGCTAATTTTCCTCTTAAAATAGTTAACCATGTCAAAGAGTTTCTGCTGTGGTTGATCAGAATTATTGCCATGTGCATACAGACAAAAGTCCCAGAAACATGGGCAATGTCAAATAATGTATAGATGTTAATGATGAGGACAAGTACTAAGTAACAAATAAATGTAGCCTTCTTTATATATCTTCACAGACAGGTGACCAGTCATATTGAGAAAGAGTTTGGCTGCCCCCCATTTTCATAAGCACCAGACAATCCTTTTTTTTTTTTAACCTGAGTTCCATTGACTAGAGGTCACCAATTTCAGACTAAAGCAGCCAGGTTCAGCAGTATGTCCCATGTGTCTGCCAGATGTCGGTCACAATTCACCAGTGTTTACAGACATGCCAATCAACACATACTAGTCTTCCTAACAACCACACCAACCAACAAATGAAACATGTTTCCAGTTTCTAAATATTTCTCCACACAGGGTATTTACCAGTCTAGATAGTTAAATTTTGAATTCATAAATTATAATTGTAGTACAGATCTAATGACTAACCATAAAAATATTGGTATTTAGTCCAGTTTGTATATTTTGCTGCTGATAAACAATTGAGACTATGGACCATGTATCCTTTTATAACATATGCAAACAACATTAACTGTGTAATTTTAGCCATTATCAAAAGTTCCACACTTTATTTACTGTTGAAGTAAGAGAATTAAGGCTATGTTCAGGGCAATCTTCAACCTGACCTGAGGAACTGCATGGGCTATCTGAATAGTGCTCTTTTTAAAACTGTTTGAACTACATGGAATATTGCTATCATGTCTAAATGTCAGCCACTCTTTGTAGCTGATGTGCAATTTTTGAAATAGCCTATCTCTAGACTATTGCTTTATTGACACTCTGGCTACAAAATGTTGTTATGCTTGATCATCATGTCATTTGAGGAGATGAGAGAACAATGCCTGTGGTCCCACCCTTGATATTGGCCCTTGAGAAAACAACCTGCCAATAGCAGCACAGTGAAGTTTGTATTATGAAACAAAGGAGCAAATTAAAATCCTTAATATTACCTAGCACCAGGTTATCCTATGTAAAGTAAAGTTTGTAGCAATTAAACAGGAATTCTTACTTTGCTATGACCTTTAGCATCTCATATTTGTCAGAGTTAGGGTTTTACTGCTGTGAACAGACACCATCACCAAGGCAATTCTTATAATGACAGCATTTAACTGGGGTTGACTTAGAGTTCAGAGGTTGAGTCCATTATCATCAAAGATAGAACTAGGGAAAGTCCAGGCAGGCATGATGCAGGAGGAGCTGATAGTTTTATATCTTCATCTAAACTTGCTAGAAGCCTGGCTTCCAGGCAGGTAGAAGGAGGGTATAAAAGCCCATGTACCCACCTACTCCAATAAGGTCACACCTTATAGTATTACTACTTCCTGCATCAAATATAAATAAACCACCACATTCTACTCCCTGGTCCTCATAGGCTTGTTCAAATACTTGAGACTATGGGGCTGTACCTGGCCACAGCATAATAAAAAAGTCTATTTAATCCAACATCCAAAGTCCCCCTAGTCTATAGCAGTTTCAACAATGATAAAAGACCAAAGTGCAAATCTTCTAAGACTCATCTAGTCACTAAACTCTAATCTCCAAGTCAAGAAAGAAAAATCATATCGACAAACTTCAAACTGCATCTCAATATCTGATATTCAAAGTGGTCTTCAGATCTCTGCTCCTTTTTCATCTTTGTTGACTGCCACAAAGATCTTTCTCCTGAGCTGGTTCTACTTCCTGTTAGCCTCTTTCCTGGGCAGGTATTCTATGGGCTGTGGCATCTTCAACATCTTGAACTTTCCAAGTCAACTTCGGCTCCAAGCTTCTTGTTTCAATGTATGGGAGCCACACATAATCTTCTGGGCTCCTTGAAAAGGCTTCAGTAACATCTTTCAACTCTGCCCTTATAGGACTGTAGGCTCTGGCTGACTTTACTCCATGCTGCTGCTGTTCTTTGTGGTCATCCCTTGGTACTAACATCTCCAACACACTGAGGGCTTCTGCTGCAACTAGGCTTCACCAGTAGCTTCTGAGAGCCTCTTTTCATGGTGCCAACTTACAGTTGTCACACCCCTAAGGAATAATAAGTTTTTCTCCCATAACAAATATCAACTGCAAGTAGCTTTTTAGCTGTGGTGAAGGTTCCATGGGTCATCCCATCAAGGTTGAAAGTTTAGCTGTCATGGTCTTGTTTTGTGACGGTAACTATAGCTGCACTTAGTTTGTATGTACAATCTACAGCTTCTATTAATGAGTATGCACCAGTACTTATTCTCAGTGCTTTAACAATAAATAGCATGGATGATCCTAAGAGATACATGGAAACCAGAGTAAGTCTTAGATCTGGGGCCTATGAGGGTCAGTTGTTAAGGTGACTGTACTGATATATTCAATGTCTTAGTCATGGTTCTATAGAGAAACTGAATTGACAGAATAAATGATATATATGTATATGTCTCTATACACATACATGTATTCCTATATATACACATATATATTATATATTCACCAAATATAAAATATAAGTATGTAAAATAAATACCATGTATGTTTATATATAGGGAGTGTGTGTGTGTGTGTGTGTGTGTGTATAATTTGTTAAATCAGCTTATAGACTGCTACCTAATACAACAATGGCTGTCTAACAGCAGAACTTTCAAGAATCCAGTTGTTCAGTCCACAAACCTGGAAGTCTCAGTATGAGTGAGTGGTTATTCCAAATAAACAGGCTCTAATGTCATGGAATGGATTTGCTATCAAGAGCTAGAAAATGCAGAAAAAGTGAGAGCTTCCTTCTTTCCTGTCCTTTATACATGCTGCCAGCACATGGTGTGATCTAGAGAAAAGGTGCATCTTCCTACCTCAAAGATCTATATTAAGGGTATATTTCATGCTTTTAAAAATCTGTATTAAAAGTGGATCCTTCCACTTTGAATGATTTAACTAAGAAAACAAAAAGACTCCCTCATAGATACTCAATTGTTAACATTTTCTGAAGGAAGCTTTAAGTGTAAATTAGACTAAATCAATTATTTACATGAAATCTATTGAACTATCTGTTTAAAAGAGATTAAAATTTTGATATTTTTGAGAGGCTTTATAAAGGTCACCTACAATTTATTCATTTACAGTTGATTTTCTGATGAACACTCCAATCACCAGCAATATTCTTTTAGCCTACACTTTTACAATTATTCAAACTTCATATATTTCATTCACTGTATTGCCTAGATACAAATCATATATCCATAGGTGTGTATTTTCCACATTTTACAATTCATATTCATGGTTTGACTTTACTGTTTCTTATCCAATTCTTACAGAATTTCTTGCTAAGTTTTATTTTGTACATGTAAGTTGAATGCTGTTTGATTTAGTACAGTGACCGAAGGCTTTATCTTTCTGTCTAAAACACAATGGGATGATTAGCTTAGCAAAATGAGGGGAACATCTTATATAATTAGGGAAATAATTTTCCTATATTTATTAGAAATCCTGACATACATTTTTAACTATGCCTGAATAAGAAGGTGTCCTTTGAACCTGCATAAGACATTTTCTCTGTTGCTTCCAATTCACCATAATAATCCTTCACATATCTCTTCCCTCATTTTGTTTTTCATTCCTTGATAAAACATTGTTTCCTCTTTTGTAGCTCTCCTCACATGCTGTCATGACCTGTTTTCTTACTGTCTTAGGCAGGGTTTCTATTCCTGCACAAAACATAATAACCAAGAAAGAATTTGGGGAGGAAAGGGATTCCTCAGCTTACACTTCCACATTGCTGTTCATCACCAAAGGAAGTCAGGACTGGAACTCAAGCAGGTCAGGAAGTAGAAGCTGATAAAGAAGACATGGAGGGATGTTACTCACTGGCTTGCTTTCCCTGGCTTACTCGGATTGCTTTCTTATATAACCCAGGTCTACCGGACAAGGAATAAGCGCTCTCCTCTTAATCACTAATGGACAAAACGCCTTACAGCTGGATCTCATGGAGGCATTTCCTCCCTTGAGGCTCCTTTCTCTGTGATAACTCCAGCCTGTGTCAAGTTGACATACAACCAGTCACTGCACATACTTATTGTGGATGATTCTGCACTAACAGCCACAGGGATTTTTATTTATACTTGAAGGAAAGGCTGTTGCTGACTCCATAGTTTAAAGCACTCTTCTTTTAGAAGTACATACTGGAAGATATGAGATTCCCTCTCTCTCTCTCTCTCTACACACACACACACACACACACACACACACACACACACACACACAAATACACACACACATACACACACACAGTGGTGGTATTTAAAATCCATAATCTGTGAGTCACATTTCTAATATTTGTTATGTGTAAAATTTCCTCAGGATTTATTTATTTATTTATTTATTCATTTATTCATTCATTTATATCTCAAATGTTACCCCCCCCACCAGCATTCCTCCATCACCTTTACCCTTTACCTTAGAAAGAGATGTCACCTCTACTCAATATTCCTGGCTCCATGGAGCATCAAGTCTCTGAATTATTAGGCACATCTTTTCCACTGAGGCCAGACAAGGCAGTCTCCTGCTATATATTTCATGGGGGCCTTGGATCAAGTATATGCTTTTTGGTTGGTAGCTCAGCCTCTGGATGCTCCCAGAGGTCTTAGTTGATGCTTTTGGTCTTTCTGTGAGGTTGCCATCTCTTTGCTGACCTTAAATCTTACTCTATAGCTGGGAATGACTTAAAATTATCATCCTCCTGAGAAAAAAACATCCTAACCCCTAGATTTAATGGTGGGAACCAAGTTAAGGTCCATAACTTTGGAACAAGTACTCTCTCTACAGAACTGTATACATTTATAACAATACCCAGTCTCAAATATTATTTTCTCTAGTGTAGCAGAGTTCTCCCTATTTATCTTCCCTGTGATATCACTGTTTCCTCATTTAAGAACTTCTTATTGTTAAATTGATTGTGACTTGTACATATAGATGTCCTTTGAAGAAATATTTATTGGCGTGATCTTTTGTTCAGTAAAGATGCATTTATGTTGTTCTTGTTTGCTAGCATGAAAGAAAAACAGCTGTGGTGTTCAATACTTATGAAAAACCCTTTTAAGAGAAGCATCAGGATACACACTGTTGTTGTATCCTTTCTTCTCATGGCTCTCATTGAATAGTAATCTGTATTCTCCTCTCAGCTCTGAGAGGGGTCTGACCTCTGCCCTCTTTTGAAAGGAGGCAATGTTGATTGTAGCTCTGTATTATAGGAAGTTCTAATTTAATAAGATATCCTTTAAATTCACTTTTAAAATGTTTTCCATTTTGAGGCACAATAAATACGTAATGAGTACTTCTTAATAAGACACAAATGTTGGATTATAATTGTTTTAAATATAATCAGTTTGTGTAATGCAACTCTAATTTAGATTGTTAATTTCAAAAACAAAAAGTCTCAGGCTCGCTAGGACAAGAGTCATTACTAAAAATCCAGCTTAAATTAGATGAAGAGAAAATATTTGAAAGAGTTCATTTTATAATACTAATACAATGTTCTTTTATATGAAATAATATGTCCTATTTAGGTAATGTAAATTGGGTCTTAAATCTTACAGCACAATTTGTGGGATGCTTGCCACAAATGTTTTATCTCAACAAAACTAGGGGTCTGGGTATCATAAAGGTCAGAAGGCAATCTCTGCTGTTAATCTTCCCTCTGCTTTGTTTGGGAAAGACTCTTGTTCTCTGCTGCATACATCTGTCTGTTTTTGAGTTTGTATTTTAATATTCTTGTCTGAACAGCTATCCACAAGGATTTGATATGAACAATGTCCTAGTGATAGTTTTTACTGCTGTGAGAAAAGCCCATGACCAAGAGTAAGTTGGTAAGGAAAATGTTCACTTGCCTTATGCATTCATAGTCCTTGTTACTTTCATCAAGGGGATGATGTCTGGAAAAGGACACAAGCTGGGCAGGAACCAGAAAACAGGGGCTGTTGCAGAAGTCATGGGATTGCTTACTGACTTATTTCTCATGGCTTGCTCAGTCTAGTTTTGTAAAGAACCCAGGACAACTAGCACAGTGATTGCACCACTCTCAATGGTTTGAAGCATCCTTTTTCAAGTAAAAATGATTAAAATTCTTTACAGGATAGCCCAGGACACACCCTATGTATGTATTTTCTCAACTGATATTTTCTCCTCTCAAATAACCTTAGGTTGTATCAAGTTGATATAAAACTGTCTAACACAAACATGTAAGCTATTTATATTCAGGTATTCCATTATTAAAATGAATATTTAATATTCTTTAAGGATTATATGAACTATATTATTTCAACTCCATAAATACATATCATTTAAATCAATTATGAGTATGTATCCTATTGATGCAATATCACTTTTTTGTGTTTATGATTAAATTTATATAGTATCCTCAAAAGCTATATCAGGACTTTGTATGTGTTTCACAGGGAAGTAATTTTTTTTACTATTATTGTATTATCCTCCATGTGAACTTAAATTGTTAGATCAAATCTGTTTGTGCTTGTTGAATTATATATCTTGTCATGTCAACATAATCACATAAACACTTTATTTAAAGCAGTGGTTGGTGAGTAACCTATCTGCTTTCATATTCTTTATCGTATTCAAGAAAATATTCATACTGTTAAAGGTTAACCTGGGGAAACTTATGTCTTACCCTATGCCTGAGCAGGTCTTTATTACCAGGTGACATTGCAAGAGAGTTTTGGGATTTTCCTTATCTTTTATTTAACCAAGCCTGTGAAAAAATTATCTCTTAAACCTTCAGATTTAATGTATTATAGCAAATAGAAGAAAATCTATCACAAACAAGACAATTTGATACAGTTATAGTATTTTTATATGTATTCCAAAAGACTTTTAACCTTATAATATCTGTGATGACAGTTTGGAAACCATTCACTCTTATAAATTTAAAGTACATTGTTCAACAGTTTTTTTTTTTTTTTTTTTTTTTTTTTTTTTTTTTTTTTGTAGTCTCAAAGCTCTGTGGTGATTCAAACAATACATTTTAGAATATTGTTAATGCTACAGAAGGAAACCACATAGCTACTCCTTCATATGATTACTTCACGCTTACATCTCAACATCACAAATACATGTATTTATTTATATTTCTGTCTGTTTGAAAACTTTTCTAAATGGAAACATATTACAAGATATTTTTTGGCCTAGCATTGTTATATTTTTAAAGTCACTTATGCTCTAGTAAATATGCCTTTTTTTGGATAGGACAAACAATCAGCATGCATCCATGATATAACAGATATGCCCAGATTTGAAGAAACTGTTACAAGTATTAGATAGCTAATATCAAATTTTTCTTGAATTAAGATTAAGATTATTTCTACAATGTCTGATTGACTAGACATAAAATATCTTGGTCTGTGTTGTGATAGAGAAATATATTTCACATCTTTTGCCAAATTGCAGTTATGTTTTCTGTTTTTAATTTATCAAAAAAGTTTATATATTAAATTCTCAATTCATAAACCCTCTACACAATAAGCTTACAACCAGCAGACAAAGATATAAAGTTTCCATCCACATAAAAAAAGTAGACCCATAGAGACCCTGAGAAATAATTATAATAACCTTAACAAGCCAGAGATGCTAAGAATGACATGATACCTACTGGCTGCTCTAAGTGGGTCATCTTCTAAAATTTGTTGCGGTAAATATTAAAAGAATGGCTTTGCCTTTTATCAGCCCCCATGATCTCACTCTGTGGATGCTGCTCTGGTGAAGAGCCAAGCACATATGATGTGGTTCCCACATCACCTGGCGCTCTATGCTGCCACTAAGAACCCTCATGCAGTTCACTCTAGTGTCCCTGCTGCTTCTGCCCTGGGTAGATATGACCAATCCAGTGTGTTGTTTTCACTCCCTTCCCCTTAGCATGTTGTTGCCAAGCCTTAGACACACACGTCCCAACTCTGTGGCAGACTTTATGCGTTCCACCACAACACACTTTTGAACTCAAGTATCACATCAAAGAGCACACCAAACCACTCTGATCCAGTAGGGATGATATAATTTGCCAACCTCGATAAGTCAAATTATCTTGTACAATTCCATCCCTTATAAAACATTCATAACAACCATATTTATGAAGAATGTCACTACCGTCTCCGACCAGCAGAAAAGGAGCAACAACACAGCATTCTTCTCAAAGCGGTTTATTCAGGAACCTAACAGCATGTAAGTGAAAGTCTCTTTGTCTCCTTTCTGTCTCTCTTTCTGTTTCTTTTTCTCTCTCACTGCCCCTAAGCACAGTCCCTTTTATCCTTTCTCAACCCCACCTCCTCAGTCCATATTGTGTGGCTGCAGTTCATAGGTCCGTGTCATCTGGCCTCATCTCGAGTCATGGGTTCGCCTGCGCAGCTTGCACAGTGGGAGTGGCTAATCTTGGGGGCAGGAGAAAGTCAGGTGCTAGTCACAAGACTAGGCTGGAGTCCCAAGCGCCATCTTTGGACTGCCGCCACACCCACTCTCCACATCTCCCCCTTCTTTATAAATTTGGACAAGAGAATGTCTGTTGTAGGTTGCCCCCTGTGGCAGTGCCCCTTACTTGTTATTAGGAGACAAACATGATTCAAAGCAATGTGCAATTACATGACATGCCTTTTCCCCTGCATGTAGAGATGCAAAAATGATCCCAGAGGCTGTATCAACAGAAACATGGAGATACTTTAATTTTCCAAATTCAGGGAAATGAGTGACATCCATTTGCCAGAGGTATAGAGGGTACAACCCACATGGGTTAACCCCAAACCCAAGCTGGGGTAGCATAGGGGCACACTTCTGACACTCTTTTACAATATCTCGTGCCTCATCTCATGTGATCTTAAAGCGTGAGGGCAGGGTCTTCGAATTAACATGGAACTGTGAATGAAATTCTTGAGCCAATGAAATAGGTCATGTATCGAAAAAAAATCAAGCAAGCCCTGGTGGCTTTATCTGCAATATCATTTCCCTCCGCTAGGGGACCAGGTAAATTAGTATGGGCACGGATATGTTGTACAAAAAAGGGCAACTTCTTTTCAAAATCAAGTCATGCAAGTTGACAACAAGATGTCCAATAGTAGATTTTAAATTGATTTTACCTACTACTTCTAAGCAGAGCAACATGTTAACAACATACTGGCTATCAGAAATCAAATTAAAAGGGCATGGAAACAATTCAAATGCTTTAAGAATGATCTGTAACTCAGTAACTTGGGGTGATGCAGGTGGAAATTGTATGGTCACTGGTGAGGACCCTGCTACCACATACACGCCCTTTCCTGTCTTGGAGCCATCTGTAAACTGAGCAGGGCACCAGGTAATGGTTTCTTAGAGGTAATGTGAGGGAAGACCGCAGGATGGGCGGCAATCAATTGTAAGATGGGATCCTTAGGAAAATGGTTATCAAAGTTGCCTTGAAAACTGCATCTCAGAATAGCCCAGTCATCTATAGTAGATGACAATACTTCTAGTTGTTTCACATTATAAGGGATTATAAGATCCTTAGGTGGGATGCCAAAATACTGTATGCCTTGTTGAATGCCTAGCAAAGCCACTGAAGTGGGATAATGTACAAATGTCTTGGAAGGGGAAATCTTGGGATGTAGCCAAAGCAAAGGAGCTCCTTGCCATAGAGCTCCTGTAGGCTGTGCCTCTGGGAGCAGAATACACAGCAAAATTTGTTGTGACTCATCGCAGCGTTTTAAGGCTGCAGTCTAGATGCCCTGCTCTACCAGTTGTAACGCGGCTCGGGCAGCATCAGTGAGTTGTCTGGGAGAATCAAGAGCAGAATCACCTGGCAGAATATCATAGAGTGGTTGCAGCTGTCTGTTGGTCAGAGATAAATAGGGTCAAACCCATTGAATATCTCCTAATAATTTTTGAAAATCATTTAGCGTTTTAAACTTATCAGTACAAATTTGGATTTTCTGGGGAGTCACCGAATCCATAGTTATTTTAGTCCCCAAGTAGTTTACCACCATATCCTTCTGAAAGCTGCTGAAAACCTTCCTTGTCCCATCAGCATGTCCTGATCCTAGGCGGGATGACCATTGCGAGAATTAAAAACGGCCTGCTCCACGGCAAATTCAATATAGTATGCCTTCCAGTCTAAATATTGACCAGAGGTCAGGCAAGCACAAGTCAAATCTGCCAGTCACTAGGGGTCATGCAATACCGGTGTAGGTGTTCTAATTGCACCACAACATACACAGCACTAAATCCATAGGTGCACATTCCCTCAGCTAGCCTCTGAACAATTTTCCAGTCTAAGAGCTCATGATAATGATTACCCTGAACATCCTGAAATACAAGAAAGCACTGGGCTCGTAGCTCTCTCCAAGTTTCAGGATGCAGACTGGGGCATATGGAGGCAGAGTTGGCTGCCCTGGAGCTGACCATTCAACCTGTACTTTCACTTTCTCCAAACTGTCGGCTATGCTCTCCAGATCGTCTTCTTACATTTCTTCCTCACTAGACACCTCTCCCACCTCTGAATTCTGGGAGCGCTCTTCCCTAACCTGATTCAGAGCCTCATTTCCCTTCTCCAGCTCCGCACTACACCGTTCCTCATCTCCTATACAGTTCTTCACCAATTTCCATACCGGCAGCACTCCTTTAGCTAGTACCCCTTGCTCTTCAGCAAACCGCAAATCCTCTCCTAATTGTTTTCCAACTAGACATTGTGAGATGTCCAGATACCGGGAACCAGGGAGCTACCTGGTCCACTGCTTTTAAAAAGTTCTCTACAGTCTCCCTTTTTAGCCTGATTCCTTTCACTTTCAGCAAATCCTTCAGAGCTTGGTGAACTGTCTGAACTGATGTTGTGTTTCCCATAGTGTCGGGTGCAACTTGTCCCAGTACCAGGAAATTTATCGTCTCAAACTGAGAGCCTTCCTCGTCCCCTTTACCGGGGAGCTTCATAGTCTCAAACTGAGAATCTTGATTATCCCATTTACCTGGGAGCTTACCCACTAGTCACCCTGACTGCGATGAGTTCTGAATGCCTCCCCGTGTGGGCCACCATTTGTCTCCACAGAAGAGATGCATCGAGAGAAACATAAACATCTGCCTCCATTATCTTCCTTCTTCCAGGAATTTCTCTCTATTCTCTTCCTCTTTCATCTTCTAGCTCTTCTCTGCCTACCTCTCCACTGTCCAATCATGTATCATCTTAGCATCAACCAACAAAAATGCAGCAGAAATGAATCTTCCATGGGTTTTGACCTATAGTTCACATCTGATATAACGCTTCAAACAGGCATTGATCTCACATTAACCATCAGAATGAAGTTTTTCCCTTACCACCAAGTGAAAAGACTACTTACAGTAATGAATAAATAATTGCTTCTTTGCTGTCTAACTCTGTGATGAACATTTCATATTGTACTTTAATCCTCCTGTGTAATTACTAGGAAGTTTGATCTTTGGAAAAGTGATTAGCCAACCAGGGATTCAACATATTGGGTGGAGTTAGTGTCCCTACAAAGAAGGCTTCAGAGAGCTGTTAATGCCTTCACACTGTACTAGAGCCAAAAACTCTATCTGAGAAGTAGAGAAAAGGTGCTTACCAGACCTGAATTCACTATCACTTTAATCTTGACTTTTCCACCTGATAGACCTGCTGGAGATACATGCATACTATTTATAAACTCCTGTCCTATGGTACTTTAACAAAGCAACAGAATAAGCTAAGATATCTTAGTCCTTTTCATCTTCATCTTTTAGTTGTCTTAGTCAGGGTTTCTATTCCTGCACAAACACCATGATCAAGGAGAAAGTAGTGGAGGGAAGGGGAGGAAAGGGTTTATTCAGTTTACACTTCCACATTGCTGTTCATCACCCAAGGAAGTCAGGACTGGAACTCAAGCAGGTCAGGAAGCAGGAGCTGATGCAGAGGCCATGGAGGAATGTCACTTACTGGCTTGCTTCCCCTGGCTTGCTCAGCCTGCTTTCTTATAAAACGCAGGTCTACCAGCCCAGGGATGGAACCACCCTTCCTGCCCCCTTGTTCACTATTTAAGAAAATGTCTTAAGGCTGGATCTCATGAAGGCATTTTCTCAATCGAGGCTCTTTTCTCTGTGATTAACACCGGATTGTGTCAAGTTGACACAGAAAACCAGTCAGTAAACCATTTCTGTCCACTGAGATCAGACATGGTATCTATGATTTTACCTCAGTCAAGAGACAAAGGCCCCCTTCCCCATGCCTTTGTTTTTGGTAGAAGAGTCCATATTTTAATTAAGCAACCACACCAGACA
This sequence comes from Micromys minutus, assembly GCF_963924665.1. Taxonomy (NCBI): domain Eukaryota; kingdom Metazoa; phylum Chordata; class Mammalia; order Rodentia; family Muridae; genus Micromys; species Micromys minutus. The sequence continues at coordinate 41,097,595 of NC_137974.1, forward strand.
TTGTTCCATCCCTGCAGTAGGAACTAGATGATCCTGTTTCTTCAGGATGAACCTATTAGAATTTTATTCCAGAAACAGCAGTTGGTCAGATTAGTGACCCAGACTAGAGAGATCCTGATGAGATTATAGCTGGTCTAATGATCAAAGACTCTCCATCTGTCCAAATTGCTGGACTTATTGTTTGTAAAACAGTTTTATTATGGACTGTCCTTTCCTTGTATAGAATGACTTGGCTAAAATAAACTCAATAAAGACTTGATAGTGATCTGATGTGAAACAAAGATACAAAAATAGCAAACATCTAGACTCAGCTACTCCTGACTATAGGTTATAGTTTTAATTCTTAGTTAAATTGATCAGCAAATTGCTATTCTTCAGTCATTTTAAGTTTTAGAATTTTTTTCACCTTTTAAAAATTGGATATTTTCTCTATTTACATTTTAAATGTTACCCCTTTACAACTTCACCCTCTGGAATCCCCCTATCTCATTGCCCCGTGCCCTTGTCTCTGTAATGTGTTCTCCCACCTACCCACCCACCCACTCCCTCCTGCCTCTCTGCCCTGGCATTCACCTATACTGGGGCATCAAACCTTCATGGGATCAAGGACCTCTTTTCTCCTTGATGACCGATAAAACAACCCTCTGCTACATATGTAACTAGAGCCATGGGTCCCTCCATATATACTCTTTGGTGGAGGGTTTAGTTTCTGGGAACTCTGGAGGGTCTGGTTGGTTGATATTTTTGTTCTTCATATGGAGTTGCAAACCCCTACAGCTCCTTAAGTCCTTTCTCTAACTCCTCCATTGGGAACACCATTCTCAGTCCTATGGTTGGCCACAAGCATCTGCCTCTGTATTTTATTTATAACTTAAAGTAATCTTACAAGACAAAGTATTCCAATAGATAAAAGTAACCATGGTAGAAACTTTAAAAGCTTAGAAAAATAAAAATTTTTAAATTTTATTACTTCATATTCATCAAACTTGAACTTTAGAATTTTTGTAATGCTAATGAAAAACAATTACTTGATAACTTATCTAATTTTATAATTATCTTAAGAATATTTTAAAAATCTTTTAAAAGATTTTATTTTCTGTGTTGCATTGACCAAGAATATTGCATTAATCTTTAGGAAGATGATCATTTGTTTTCATTCAAAGATATTCCTATATAAAGAGATGGTATATATAAACATTCTACCACAAGTTTCATACTGCAGCCATCATGGTTGTTATCAAAATAAATAAAGAAAATGAACATTATTAGGTTCAAAAGTTTGCACATGCTATAGAATAGCTGAGGGGGATTTTTCAAGTAAGATAAAAATTACTCAAAGCACAAAAGAGAACAGAATGTATCTTCTTAGGGAATAGCCTCAAAACAGTTCAGAATATTTACATGCTTCAGTAAAAAAGTTTTGAGAGATAGATCTTATAATAAAATAGTAGATTAGAGGCTCTGCATTGTATTGTCACAGGGCTGCTAGTGGCAGGTGGGATGGATAAATTGTTGATGTATATTACAGAAGCAGATTCCTGCAGCTTTTCAGAATAAAGTTAAAAAACTCATTGCATTGTACTGAAGATTGACTATGACTACAGAAATTGTAGTCAACACCTTGACATGTGTCATTTTGTATCCTGACAACCGAGATCGGCTGCTAGTGAATACATGTTTCTTTTGAGTCTCTCTATTGTTTCTGTCTTTTAGTTTTCAACATTGTCATAGAAAAAAAAAATAATTCTTAGGTAGTTGCTCTGCTTACATGAGTTTTTGTAAAGAATTTCCTCTGGCTTATGTACTAGCTTTGGCAGAAGACATTTCATCTTGGCAACTAATACTCTCTGAACTCAAATGCTGTGACTGCAAGAAGCTATTATAGCCAAGGAAAATAGGAGAAAAATCAGAAATCCATTCACCTCTTCAGTCCTCCCCTCTCTACCTGATATTAAATTCAACTCTCTGTAGGACAGCATTTAATTGATTTTAAGTGACATATCAACCTCAGCCTCCTGCCTGCAGGACCATCTCCAATAGCCATATACCCTTGAATGGACAGGCTCAGAATCTGATTCCCATTTTAATTGATGTAGTGTTTCTCTGTTTTGTTCTGGTCCTCTTTTTAATAGTTTCTCCTTTGCCACCTGCAGCCAGTGAATTCTACTCTTGAATCAGAAGGCAGACATAGAAAGTAATCATAAACAAAACTCTGGCTTAGTATTTCTCACCTGCTGTTAATCTGTTTTATTTCAATACTTATTCATGGAATTCATGATTGCTTTCTTCTTATAAGACAAAATCAGGCATCATGTGGAAAAATGTAGATTACAGGTCCTTATACCAAATAACAGCCTAAATACTAACCACTTTATTAAAAAGTAATTGCCTTTCCACAAATGATAGTTAACTATAACTTTATATTCAAATGTTTGCAAAAAGAAAAGTTTTAAACGTTAGGACTCCATCTGTATAGTTTAACTCATATATTCATTTAGTGCTATTCCAAAATGACAATTGACTACTTGACTTGAAATACTTTGAGGGTTCTTCTTGTTTCAGTCTAGGTTTTTCTTCATAGTTCTTACAAAAAACTAACTTTTTTAAACATATCTTTTAAATGCATCTATGCTAAAAGTAAAATGTCCACTAGTCAAGAAGCATATATTTTTGATACTTGACTAGACTTGCATTGTAAGTAATTTTACCTTCATTTTTGCTCTCAAACTTGTTTCTCACAGTCATTGCCCACTACCCTCATTTTCGGTTCCTTTTTGGTCCAAAGCTGCATTTTTAAACTTTATTTTTCCACTTTGAATAATTTTGAAGATCGAAATATCTCCCACTATTTCTAAGGCAGTTCTGTATTTGTGTTTGTTTTGCTGATACTTGAACCTGCAGGATCTCACATGCACTTGGAAATCAGCACATAATTTCCAACCAGCCCTCTTATTGTCTATGTTTTGAAACAAGACCCCACTCTGTGGTCTACAGTGGCCTTGACTTTGAGATCCTCGTGTTGTAGGCTATCAAGTATTACAGACACGAGGTCACAGGCCTGGCATATAGTTCACCTTGAAAAGGAAAATAAACCCAGCAAAATATATGTGGTTCAGCAATACACTGTTTCATAGCAGAATAGTCCAGTGCCAGAATGACATCAGCTAGACAACTTGGGACTTACTGTAGTAGGGCATGGAAGAGGTAAAGTTCATTTTTGGTTATTGTCAAAAGGAATGAGGAATGAAGAAAAATTAATAGAGAAGTCATATTTTAATTTTTTACATCCTCCTATGGATTAATAGAATGCAATTCTGTTAACTGAATTGAGTGAGTGAGGAGTCTATTAACTTAAATGATGAGTGACCTTAAAAAAAAAAGAAAAAAAAAGCCAAGCACTGACATAATTGTATTTGTATACATTTATGCAAAAATGTTTAAAATTATTTTCTTTTATCTTTGTTTTTTAAAATAAAGTTTTAAAAAAGAATCTTATAATAAAACAATAAAAAATTGAGAGTAAAAAAAGGGTTGACTATAACTTTAGTAATTAGCAAAAATATATGTTTTTTTAAATATGAGAAGACCTGATAGGCAAAGTAATCAGGATGATGACATTTTAAGATATTTTATAGAAATATTTTTAAAGAGATGGTTATTAGTATTTATAACAGAGTTGATATTGAAAGTATAAAATTAACAGTTACTGGTTACAGATATAAACTGTGAGTCTTTAGTTGGTTTTCAGGGTACATCTGTGTAGTTAAGGAAGGGTTATACAGAAAACAAAATGGATCAATAGGAACTTTGGGGGGGGGGCACCTAAATATGAGGTGAAGCAGGAAAGGATGGCAGAAAACTGAAGATGAGAAAATGTGAGTACATGAAGAAGAGATGAAAATCTGACCCTGAACCACCACTAGAACACAAGACAAGCCTCTGGGGAGGCTCTGTTGAGCTAAGGTTTTATGGCCCAGCTCATTATTAATAACTTAGTAGCTTAGATTTTAATAAATTTGATTCAGAATATATTGTTTTAATATAAACACCAAATACACATCTTTGCTCTCTTTAGTTTCTCTAACATAATGTATGTTTTCAAATATTCTGATATAAACAATGAACTGTGTAACATACAAATTATTTTCTTAAGTACAAATTTGAGATGTAGTTATAATTCATACTAACTATATAACAAATTAGTCAAGATGTAAGAATGTCAGCCAGGATCATCCACTGATGCTGAAATGTCCAGAGATAAATATTTTTAAAGTATTCCATTTGAATTGACTGGCTGACTTTGTCCTTTCTCATCTCAAACAGCTGTGAGGTAAATCTAGGCTTAGAAGTCATTACTCATTTTAAACATAAATGCTTTTCATGTATTAAGATTATTATAAGCCTATTGTTAGTATATATAGAAATATTTTGTTCTCTGTAAAATACAGCACAGAGTTACAGTCACTTTGCCTGGCCACTAGGGTAAAGTCTCCTTAGACCAGTGGAAGCTGTTGAGGTTATAGAGTGGGATGCTAAAGGGGTGTGTCTTTTATGTGCCTTAAGTATAACTTGTGTGTAATATAGACTGCCATTGTTTAAGACTACTAACAGTAGGTCCAATCTTCACATGAAATCATATTATTTAATGTTATGAATCTAGAAGAACCTTGAAGTAAGTTAAAATTTCTATTTAGCCTTGTTTCTTAGTACTTTTTGGAAAAACTATTAAAGCATGCTGACATTGAGGGTTTAGCTCCTCATACTCTAAAAATAGTTGCATATGTCAGCTTATTGACTCATGAACCTCAAAACAATAGGGAGTTTAATTTTGAACTGTGATTCTGACAAGAAAATCATGCATTAAAAAATAAATGAATCTATTTTCAGTTATTATGAATAGACACAGAGTACTGTTTCAAACATTTTAATAATGTTTTTAACATAGATTTTAAATTAATTTTCTTAATAAGATAAGTAAAAAGTTTGGCACACTAATTTAATCATTCCACTAATTGGTCAGAAATATCAAAAGGCGCATAGTAAACCTAATACTTAGTGATTTTGATGTGATTTTTTTTTCCATTTTTTCATTCTAAATTACATGTGTTCTACAAGATGAATGAGAGATTGTTAAAAACAAACAGTATATATAGATCATACCTGGCATCCTGTACTGAAAAACAATTTCATTAGAAAATCTATACTGTTTCTTGTATGTAAACCTAGGATTTTAAAATAATATTATAGTTTCAAAAAATTAAAATGAAGATCATGCTAAAGTTTCCATAACTATAAAATGTCAAATACTTTGCATGTATCTATACTTTGGTCAGTTCACTTATGTGGATGTCATATGTGTGTTGAAATTCCCTCAAAGCAGCATGCTTAAAGAGAGAGTTCTATGAATAATAAAAATTAATTAAGACTTAGATGTGTTAAATATCCTATTAAATGTAAACACTAAGTCACGTACCAGCTGCCATTCACACATGTTTTTCCACACTCTCTATTTGCTGATTTGACAGACAATTCTTCTTTCATACCTTCCTTTTAATTGTCTCTATGTCTGATAGTTTTATATTTATAATCCCAACCAAATAGGAAATAATAATATTTGATGGGATTTTATTTATGCATTATATGTTCCTGTGCCTCCTGCCATATCACTAATCAGAGCAGGATAAAATTGATAATCAAAGTATTTACACAATAATAGATATTACAACTGCATATGCATACTTAGATACAACACACATACCTACATTAATATATATATAATATAAAAACATAAATATGTGCATATGTACATACATATGTGTATGTATGTATATACACAGACAGAAAGACATATATACATATATATATATACATATACACATTAGTTGGTTGAGCAGATCCCCAACAACCACACTATATTTTTTTCTCTAAGTCTTTAGACTAAAGGTCTTTTATAAAATTAGCTGACAGACAAAACATTACACAAAAGGGTGTTATGGCAGAAAGTTGATTAGATGTTTGTAACAGTGTTTTATTTTATAAGCTTACCATAGGTTCAAAACAAAATTTTAACATACCCTTGCTTTATTATGGTGCCGGACTGTGGCCCCATTCTTGGATCTGAACTAGAATGAATCGTTTTCCCTGATGATTAATTTGTTCTAAGCCTATTGCTCTTTCTAGTGCCATGTACATGCTTATAATGCATGGAAACTCATTTCCTGCATTTTTATGTAGCATTTACTTACTGTTCTAGGAGGAGGGAGCACATTCTATTCTTAAATATAATTTTATTATATCTGTCCAGGAAAAATTACAACCATGTCTTTGAACTTTCTATCAATTATTGTACTTCCTAAAATTACTTGACTCAAATCAGAAATTCTATAAAATCATTAATACAGCTAAACGGCCTTAATCTAGTGAAAGTTCATCTTCACGTTGATCTGAAGGAAATTTATCCAATAGATTGGACTAATACCCAGAAATCAAGTGTAACAGAATATAGGCAGAAAGGTCCTTTCTTTGCTCATTCATGTCATTATCAGAAAATAAATGGAAATGAAGCAATGTCAAAGGTGAGAAATCACATCATCAGTATCAGTCCTGGGATGAAGGTCTGGGGACCGTGCCCTTGAGGAATCATTCAACACAGCCATGCAAAACTCTAGGCTATATCCAGGAAGCTTACTTGTTTGCCACAGCCTTCCCTGCATGGATTCTGCCAAAGGAGTTATGTTCAGGAATAGAAATGACCCAATGACAACTGCATCACCAAAAGGTGACCTCACCTAGAGCAACAATGGATTCTGAATGTTTGAAATCTGCACGTACTGCCCAAGCTACAGGTCACTGAACCGGATGGAGAGTGTACTTTCCAGATAGCTCAGGTGGGCTGAATATCTTCTAAGAAGCTAGGCTCGTCTCTGTCTCTTTCAGCTAGTTTGGCTCCTCTGAACATGTCCCTAGAGTTTACTGCTCATATTCATTTGTTGAGGAGGAAGTCTCCTGTATTTGATCAGTTTAAAAGACTTTTTGAAGCTCTTGACTTTTTATTACTTTCTGAGCTCAAGCAGCTTTTCAGAGATTGGAATGCTTCACTTCCACACAAAACACCCCGTGACTTAAGCTCCCCCTTAAGATGGGGGTTTATCTCAGAGGCAATTGCTACACAACAACCAACTGTAAGGACCTACAAAATGAAACAGTCTGCCAGAAAACTAGGTTCAGAATTTTGGTAATAAGCCATAAAACCATCCATGGAACATCAAATTCAATGAGAATCTGATAGCAAACAGACAGCCATGGGGCTAAACCTGAGGCCTCCACAACCACATAGGTTGTTCTCCACTCTTAATTGCTATAAAAAGGTTGATCAAATTGTTTAGTGTGCAGAAGTTCACCAGAGTGCACCAAATACATTACTGTTACAATTTAAGAGATGTTTACTGACAACAATATAAATATGCTTGTATACACTTTAATCCAATTAAGCTATTCACCAGAGAGAAATCTTAACCTATAGTGTATACAAGGTAATGTCTGTTCACAAAGCAGTGAGGTGATTCAGCTAGGTGAACTGAAGTTCACCTTAATGAAGGGGATTGGGGATGCCTAATACAGTCTTCCCTATGTTGGAGAATGTTGGCAATGGAGTTTCCAAAGCTGTTAAACATTCCAAGAGATAGTTACATCTTGAGGAACAAATGCTTGCTTTAAATTACTGCTACAGAGAACTGTGTATAGGAGACTGGGCAGAGGCACAGAATGTCTGCTGAGACTCACACAAAACCCACAACAGAACAATATTTTAAATTTCTAAGATTCTGTCTATAAAATACCTGGCTTGGCTCAGAGAAGCAGAAGTTGAACCTGACACGGAACTTTCTTATCTGATCACCCAGTAGGTGAATAGAAAGGGGTCGTACTGAGAATGAAACACTTCCCAATGTTTCATGCAGCTTTGGGCTATAGAAAGGAGGATGTGCAGAGAGGGCAGAGGAAAGCAAGAAGCTATAGTATTGAAGTACTTCTATCCAGTCAATACGTACCTGTGCATGAACAAAGTATCGTCTAAGTACGGAAAAACGTTATGGCGTGGAAGCATTGCCCATTCATCTCCCTTAGTTTCAGTAGAGTGCCTCTCTTGGTAGCTGTCACACATGATGAATACAGTTTAGTTAAGAAAAATTGTACTTTATGTAACTGTATACTTTACAGCAGAGATCGATAGATAACTGAGCTACAAATCCACTGTAACAAAAATCAATGTGCAGTAAATATCTATGCATTCATTTGAAGGAGCGATCACCGCTTTTAATTCTAGTAAGTGGTAATCTTCTTATAAAGTGTGGCTTAGCTTGATAAAAACATCATGGGGAATTTATTAATATATCCACAGCCAAAAGTTGATTAAACAATTAAGGTGACAATGTAAGCAGGCTCTTTCTTTTTCTGAAACCCCCTGAGCTTGTTAACATAAAACAAATGCATAGTTCTTTTGTGTGTTTGATTGTATGTTTAAGTTTCTGATTATGGTTCTAGGCAGAGATTATTCACAACAGGAGTAACTGCCATATGTCCATTTTAATATTAGCCTTCACAAAAAGTGAAGCTTGGTTTGAATAATGACAACTTATAATAATGGCCACAGCTGACAGCTGTCACTGAGGATGGTGTATGCAGGTCTCAAGAGAACAGTGATATTCATGCCGTGTGTCATAAACCTTTCTTTCCTTATGTTTATAGACAGGATTCATGTTTAAAGGAATTTAGACCGAGGGTGATCACCCAATGGTCCAGGCTCTTCTGTGCAAGGCTCATCAGGAAGAGTCTTTTTGACCAACCTTGTCATTGTTAATTCCAATTCAGTATTGAAATTTCTGACAAACAGAATCAGCTATCACTTGCCAATGTCTTTACAAAATGACCATAACTGAAATATGGGGGAAATAAAGACACTAAGATAAGGAAACCAAAATCTATGTTGGGATGACGCTGTAACTGGATTTTTAAATCTTTTTAGGTCCTACTAAGAAAGAATGTAACAAACTAATAAAAGCCAAGCCTGCCTGCCTTTGTGGTGGCATATGGCAGGTCATTTTTCCTGGCTTTCGGGAAGGGATGTTTATGCAACACATACAAAAATAAAATGAATCTGTTCAAAAATTGGCTTCAGATTTAAAGATGAAGTTAAAATATTTAAATTCTTACAATATGGTAATGCCTGCTATGCTTAGTGACATATGATTGGAATCATAGCACCTGAGACTCCAAGGTGGGAAAATGGGTGTACTTGGGTGTACATGGGATGTAAAACTGGGCATCATTTAAACAAAACAAAGGGCTTTCCAAGTATAACATCCTTGCTCTCTCACTGCACATAGTTTCTTTGTTCTAGACTGTATGAACAGATTTATAATGTCACACTGCAGCATCATTAACTGGCAGTCCCACCTGAAGCACCAGACAACTCTTCTTGTGAGTGGCCTTGAGGTAATCTTAGGTAATTGATACTGAAAGGAGATGGTGTACAAAGAGAGGGCCTTCAAACTGCCCTGCCAAGGAACTGGGGAGATTGCTCAGTTGTTAGCAGCACACACTGGTCTTGCAGAGGACTCAAGTTCTTGTTGGGCATCTCCTGTCTGTCTGGAACAAGGTGCTGGGCATCTAGTGCAGTCTTCCAGCCTCTTTGGGTATTATAGTCAAATGTAGCTCCCACTCCCCACTCCATCATGAAGTCATTAGAGACATCACTGTAGTGTCAGGATAAGGTTTTCTATTGGAGAACCATAGAGGGGCTTTGCCTTATGTATTGTGAGGTTTTTTGTTTTCTTTCCCACTATATTCAAAGCAGGTTATTTTGGTTTAATTCTCCACTCGTTTTCCCACTTGGATGATTCTCTCAATTCAAGAAATAAGTATCATTAGTTTTTGTATAATGAAAAGCAAATTCATCACAGAACTCAGTGAAGAGTAATACATGCCTTGATGCTTTACTGTTGGATTTTTTATTTTAGTGATGCTTTAGACAAAGAGTATATGTATGTATAACATGAAAGGAAATATATTATTGTATAGTTATTCATACATAGACATATATTATCTATGTATTTACTACATTGTATTTTATATAGATTTAAAATGAAATAAAAATATTAAATAGTTAATGAGATCAACTTCATAATATGTAAGTAAGTCATTTAAATATTTTACAATTTAACTATATATATATATATATATATATATATATATATATATATATATATATATATATATATAATTACTTACTAAACTGTATCAGTAGCAGTTTGAGAAAAGGTTGCTTTTGTCAGTGAACCTTTATATTATAATTACAAAAACTGTTAAAATGCAAGAATGCTTGTAGTCTTTACATTTCCCTATAATTATGTTTATTTTTATAAAAAATCAAAAAAAAAATAATAATCCCATAGTTCAAGCACATTTCTATTCATGCTTAAGGTCATAAAGAAAGAAAGAACATAGGAACTAGAGGGATCAGCATCAATACGTTCTTCCATCTTCAGTATTATGGCATTAGAGCTGTTTTGGGGTTTCTCATAGTGAAAAATTTCTCACTTTCCACAAATAAAAAAGATTATCTCCAGTGATGAATCGAAAAGCTAAAAATGACAGAGATGATTTCATGCATAGCAAAGTGGAATTTATCCAGGATAGTATCCCGCAGTTAGAATATTTTGCTCCCAATATTTCTGTTGTGACTGATAGCTGTTTAGTTAGTACTGCTGCCATGTAGTCCAAAAGTTAACTAAAGGAGTTTCTGTTGGGTATTTGTCTTAGTTCATCCACATTCAAATTAGGTGGGTAGAAACTGAAGGAGTTAAATAAAAGGTTCTTCCTTTCAACATAGTAAGTTGCCTTCACTGAACTCCTTACGCAGTCCTCTGAGTGTGTGTGTGTGTGTGTATATGTGTGTGTGTGTAGTGTGTATGTGTGTGTAGTGTGTATGTGTGTGTGTATAATGTGTATGTGTGTGTGTAGTGTGTATGTGTGTGTAGTGTGTGTCTCTCTATGTGTGTGTGTCTGTGAGTGTGTTTGTGTATGTCTGTGAGTGTTTGTGTGTGTGTGTGTGTGTGGTGTATGTAGTGTGTGTGTGTGTGTGTGGTGTGTGTGTGTGTGGTGTGAGTGTTTGTGTGTGTGTGTTGTGAGTGTTTGTGGTGCGTGTGTGAGTATGTGTGTGTGTGTCTATGTGTGTGTGTGTGTGTGTGTGTGTGTGTGTGTGTGTGTATACCAGTGTGGTATTTGTAATTGGTCAGAATGCTGTCACTGGAGTCATCAACTCTAGGGAACTCATTTATTTTAATTCCACATGAAATTCTTTACTACGTAAAGGACTGATAGTTTTTCTTGGGGAGTCACATCATTGTAGACAATTGCACTGTTTCTGTTCTCTTATGAAAGCAAGCTTAGTTTAACATAGAAGCAGAAATAAACATGTCTTTGATTTATTATCTGCCACAATAACTGTTGAATGTTCCAAGGATGATATAATAATAAATAGGTGGTATTTAAAATTCAATTACTACTCTTTTATATAATTTTATATTTAATCCATAGAAACCCACATCCATTTTTCATGTTGTGATTCAGAGTATTAAACCATACTGAAATATCTAGGAAACTAAAGCCTATAGTCATGTCTTCTTTGGTGTTTGAAAGTGGAATGTTTTAAGACCTTATTCCACTGATAAGAAAATCTGTTTATGCTTCCGATCTTTCTGTCCTCAGTAAACAGTATAATACTGAAGTTTTAAAAATATTTTGATCAACAATTTACTAAATTTAAAAATTCATAATTAAATGGATATGTGTTTAAGGATTTTTAAAGAAATTAAACCACTAGCGTAAAAATAAAACTCAAGAAGTATAATAAAATTATTTAAACTAATTTTAACAATTTTTATAAAAGGTATCAATTGAACTGGAAATTCCAAAAGGTAACATCATTTTCACTAGATAAAAGCTGTATTTCTGAGTTTCATGTTTCTCCTTTGTTTGGAGAGTTTCTTTTCTGTGTCACGAAGTGCTGTGTGCTATAGGTAGAATGGTGAAGATGGTGAAAATGGTGAAGATGGTGAAGATGATGGTGAAGATGGTGAAGATGGTGAAAATGGAGATAGCCATGTTCCAGAACCCATGCCCCTGGACATTGATGCAGAAAGAATGACATAAACTAGTGAACCAATATTCCCAAATAATGATATCCAGGAAGTTAACTGTGCCTTGTGACATGGCACCATTATTCAAAGGACATGATTTGTGGTTCTTGAAAAGAAATGGTGGTCTTTTCTAATATTTTCCTAATATCTTCACACTTGGGCTGAGCCTGGAGCTGCCTTCTTTACAACCAAGTGTGTCCTAAAGCTAGTATGCTTGCCTTGAGGTCCCATTCCACATCATAATCCATTTTCTCAGCCATCTTTTGTCATTTGGCCTACCATATGAGTTTGATTTTGCTTTGTTTGTTTGCTGTAAGAAAACATATCAGCTTCTGTTGCTTCACAACATTAGATGTCCTAATGACTACATTTTAGAATTAGAATAAACCATTAAGTTAGCAAGACTTATGAGATTCTGTATGTGTTTCTGCAGAACTTCTTGACTTGATCTCATCATAAAATTGGTTGTTCTAATTATTGTCAGGCTACACAAGCCTTCTTCATATATTTACAAAATTGAGACACTTTTCAGTACCTCTGTGTGTCTGTGTTGTCTTTCTTCATCCTGGAGTGCTTGGTTTACAGGCTCTGGAAAACTAGAGCAGAGACCAGAAAAGGACGTGGGTGTCCTGTAAAGTCACTCAAAGATCTTTTTCACCTGGATCTCTGTTCCTCCTTTGTCACCTCACTTTCTTTCTGTGACACTGATTATTTTATTTTTAACGTGCATAATAGCACCTGGAATTACCAAAGATTCTTGTCTCTTTATATGTGTACCTTCTTCCTATAGTAGAATAGCAAGCACTTCTGGTAAAATTGAGTGGGTGAATAATTTTCTCTATTTCATCCAATATCATTTGAATTGAAGAAGTGCATTCAAGAAATATTACACATGGATCAAATGTTTTTTTCTTTTGTTTCTTCTTTAAGACTTTTAAAAATGAGTGTTTCAGATACACTGTATTAAGAGTTTCCTGTCTCAAACTTAATTTACAGTTTGCAACAAGAAAGGTTTCTTCTGTCCTTACAACTTTTGAGATGTTACTATGAGACTTAGAAACTTTATTTTTAAGCCATAATTGAATAAAAAGCATTATAAAAAATAATTGTTTAAACTATTTAAATTCTGTGTCTCATTAATGGAAGATAAGCATGCTAAGGCAGGTTATTTCCTGCTTTAGTTACCAGTATATTTTGGTGGCCTGGGGAAAAATAGTAAGACACATGAGAGTGCTCTATGTATTACTTACTGAGCATAATAATCCATGAATAGGCACATCTGTCAATGGATATTAATAAACTAGAGTTAAAGTTGGAAAAGACGATCCACAATATTTTATAAGACTTAGTATTTAGCACCGGTAGTATATGCTTTCTCTTCCCTCAATAGCTCAGCCTTATCAACTGTGAAGTGTCTTTGCCTCCTTGATATAATCTCTAGCTGATTGGTGTGGTGTTCTGGTAGAAATTCATTTCTACAATAAAAATTCAATGCCGTTTCATTTTGTTCCTAGAATACAGCTTTCTCCTTGGGAGTGTGAAAAGCAAAAGAATACTTTATGATTATCTGCTTTGCAATTTTCCATGTGAATCTTCAGTAGTTTTGTATGGAAATTAGTTGTCATGTAAAAGCAATGTCAAAAGGCTACAGATAAGGATCTGTAGAGGCTCCTCAACCCACAGACCATTGCATTTGTCTAAAAAGATCCTGAGGTTCATGAAGGTTTCCTATAAAGTCATTTTTTTGTGGAACATCCTCTGGTTGCACCATAAAATTGACATGGAGAAAGGCTGGTCCTTAGAATCCCTTCATTCCAACCTCCTCTGATGCTGATGCTGCCTGTGCCCTGAGCTACTAGTCACTGGACCCTTACCTGCCCTTGGGGGTTGGAGGTGAACTGGTGCAGAATCATTGTCAAAGATGTCTGGAGCAGGTGAGGAATGCTATTGTGCTGTAGAAAGCTCCTTTAATAACCTCCATTCGCATCCCATTGAGCTGGCACTGCCTGCATCAGCAATCCTTGTACTCTCAGGCAGGAGATACCTTTGGGACACACTCCCTAGTTTTTAGTTAGAGGTGGCCGTCACTGCCTCTTACACTCCATATGTCACCATGGTGTCTCTGAGCTCAATCTATGAATATCTCTTTTTAAAGTTATTAGAAAATAATTCAAGTGCCTGCTATATGCAATACATTTAGTGAAAAAAAAATTTCTATTTTGGAAATGCTATAGAAATCATATACTTCCTTTAGAAATATGTGTCCCGCGCAACCGTCTCGCCTGCAAGAACGATGCGGCACACGAAATAGGATCCTTCTGCGGTAAACTTTAATACTCTCCAGAACCAGCACTTGCTACACGTGACGAAGAAGACCAAGAAGACGAACAAGACGAACAAGACGAGCGAGACGAACGAGACGAACAAGACGAACGAGACGACCCGAACTATCTAGCCCGTCCCCTTATAAAGGGATCAGTCCTTGCCTTGGACGCGGAGCCCCCTGATTGGTTGAAACTCATCAGGCCCTATGATGCCACGGGAGAGCCAGAGCTCAAGGAGTGGAAAGTTACCCAGCACGTGCGCACATGGCTTGTTTACTGCTAACTCCAGCCGGATGTCAGCGCCATCTTGTAATGGAGAATGTGCAGGCGGCGCCCCACAAATATGGATTTAAATATGGATCATTTCCAGGTTAGTAAAGTATAGTTTCATAGTCTATCATGATATTTGATAGGCACACTGAGTCAGTTTCACATCATAGAGCCAATCCAAAGGGGACACAAACAGTATTACTAATGTACTTAGAGTTTTAAACTAGTCTAGGCTAAATGTTGATGCAGATAACATGTGTTAATTACATTTCCAATTAGATTACTTTCTGTTCATAATAAGTGCTGGTAAGTTTCCCCATAGTAAAAAGCAGGACATCTTCACATATGCATACATTTGAATACACAACATATGGTCTATCTTCATTTCTTACTTTACAAACTTTATGTCTGTTGTTAAGAAGTTTTGTGTTTTCCTTACAAACCGTTTTGTTGATGTGGCATTTGTGAAAATGGATGGCCTGCTGTCACATTCCTTTTATATTTTTCATTATATTTGCTGCTATTTCTGAGTTATTTTGCAAATTGTGTTTCTATGATGTTACAATAAACCTAGCAAAGTGGTGTCTGTAAATCACAAAATCTACTACTTCTTAAGTGACCATTCAGATTTCTAATTCGATATACCTATCACAACTTGGCTCTAAAAGGGTCATGAGACAAAGGAGGCCGGCTATTGTCTATAACACAATGCTAGTCAATAAAACTGGGTAAATAAAAACAATGACTGAAAGAAAGACAGCTTCCCACCTTCTAGGCTAATAATTTCAAAGGATTTTCAGTGTCCTGGTAACTTGAATAATTGATGATAGCATTTTTAGAAAGAAGCAAGGATAGTGTGGTGACTGACCTCTCTGCCACTATCCACTTCAAAATATCTTAGAATACAATTAATTTGAATTTAATATTCTGAATAAGTTATTGTCTCAAGTTAACCCAACAATAGTGATATAAATAAGCTATATTTTCCCTTCTGTAAGATGTTGCAATACCTGTATTCATAATTCTTTACATTTATTAAGTTTAGAATGTCAATAAATATATTATGTTTGGAGTAAGATTCTTAGCACATGTAGTAGTCAAAGATAGTAAGTTGTGTTGAGTTTTAAATTTCTTTGCATTTGCTACAAGATTCCTTACTGGATACTCTATTATCTCAAGGATTAATGAAGTTTCTCTAGAAGAGCCAGACCATCCATATCAAGAGACTAAAGTCAAATATTACTTGCTCAAATGCTTTTGATTCTAGTTTATTTTTATCCTATTGTAATTTTTTACATGAATACAATGTACACAGATCAAATCCAGCAACCGGATACTCCCTATTTCAATCTTGAATTCCTCTCTAGAGTTACAAGATTGATCCACTCTGATCTTTATATCCTTCTCCTCCTCCTTCTCCCCATACTTCTCCTTATTCTCTTCTTCTGCCTTCTCACTGAGAACAATTAGTGCTGACTATTTCTACGTGGATTCATACAGGAGTTCCAAGAGCTAGCTGGCTAGCTAGCTTAGTTGCACTAGCAAACCTTAGGGCTAGCATGGGACTCTGATTCACAAAAGTAGTGAGACAGGAGGATTATTGACATAGCTCTTGAGTCTCCATCCCTTTGTACGTATGCATAAACACACTCACACATGTTGCAAAACACATATGAACACTGAAACAGAGAAAGTAAACAATTGTTTACCCTCGTAAAATCTATCAAAAAGCCTGTTTTTTTTTTTTTAAAGGTGGACTTACCAAACCACACTGAGGATACTGGACAAAAGTACTACTAGTTTATAAAACTTTTCAGATAGTTTTATCGGTATTACTGTGTTCTAATGTTTCAACATGTTGAAAAAGAATATTATTAAATTCTGTTCATCCATTAAACCAGTAAAAAATCAAAACAGAATCAAAAGACTTTTTTTTTTCTTTTTAAAAAACATTTTGGATAAACAACCTTTTACATACATTTTTATCTAGCTCCTAACATATTCAATGTATGAGTAGAATTGATAATTTGTGTTTAACTTTAAAGCCTCCTTATTATAAATCCTGATTTTTTTTACCATACACATAGCACATGAATTCTTTTTTTATGACTCAGAGGCCATTAAAATTGAAGATTTTTTCCCATTAAATGGGTGAAATTTTAAGTTCCCCATGAGAGAAGAAAAGATAACCCATTCCTTTAATATTCTAGGAATATTAAATTACTATATTTGAAGTATACTTTTTAAACATAGTATTTAAAACACTATATGTGGGTTATATGTCTCTGGCAATTGTGATCTTATAGAACTACCTTGCTTATGTGTGGCATATGACATTTGTGGCCAAAATTTGATCAATTTCTCTATTTCAATATCTACATTGGCCAGATAATTTACATTAGTAATTCAATTTTCCTGACTCCTTTTTAGGTTCTAAGATATTTATTTCAAGCTAAGATCTATCTGCATGTATTCACTTGGTTCTCTTCTCTCTTTCTGTTTTTGCTGGGTAGAAGCTAAGGACCAGTGGAAACTTACATTTTATTTTCAACACGCAGGACATATGCAACACAATGAAAAAGGCACTCAATTCAATACAATAGGAAAGTGTTCCTGCCATCCCTTTGAATTATGTTCTGTGGAAGAAGCTTCTCTACTGTTCTTGACTGAAAACTGCCACAGAGTTGCTCATTTTCTACCCACTCATGGATAGTAAAATTCTTCAGTGCAGACAGGTGCAAAGCAGACTTTCGAGACTTAGAATACTTTTGACTTATCTTTTACTTCTCTTCTGAAGTTATACATTTCTATTATTTTTTATCTTATTAACCTCTGCAATATAATTAGTGAGATAAGGAGACAGGTGGAGGAGAGTGTAAGTAAGGAGAAGGGGGAAAGTGAATCCTGAAGGGAAAAAGGGAGGGAGTGAAAAAAGGAGGGAGCAAGGGAGGGAGGGAAGGAGAAAGCCAGGGATGACAGCATATGCCCTTATCTGCCACGTTCTAAAATAGCTGTGTTGCAAATGCTTGAAGGTGTTTTGTTAAGGAGAATGTGTGTATTGACACAGAATGGCTCAATATGTAAGAAAACTTACTGTTCCCAAAGAAAGCCTGGCTGGGTTCATTTTTCAGTACCTATATGGTGGCTCACTATGGCCTGAAACTTCAGCTTCTAAGGCTCTGATAACTCCTCTAGGCTCTATGGTACTGGATATAAATGGGATTCACAAACATACATACATACATGCATACATACACACACACACACACACACACACACACAAACACACACATCCTGTGGCCATACTAGACTTCATTAGTTCAAGTACTTTTCCTGGAGCTTCCTTGGCTTGGGAAAAGCATTTTTGCTTATTTTTATGCCTTTCTGGCTCCAACCTCCCGTGGGATCAAAGATCAACCTTCTGTGAATCTAAGATCACCGTTAGTGTTGAATTCTCAGGTTTTCTGACTCCTCTCAATAGCCTAGAGGGCAAGACATGAAACATGAAATAATTTGTCCAAATGTTTTTCAGTGTGGTACCCAAATCCTACTGCTGGAAGACAGTCCTGTGAACCTCAATACAGCACAGTGCAAAATATGTTAAACTTGTTGCTATAGCAACTTTCCTTTAATCTGAAACCAAAGCAATTAATTTGCCATTACCCCCTCTCTAGATTGCAGTATTTAAACCAATCCTCTCTGTTCACCAAGGTTAGGATTCCTGTCTCATTCTTTGGAACAGCCAATTGAAGTCAGTTTAACTGATTGATACAGATAGATCTTGGCCTCTCCCATATGTTGGCTACAGGAAAGTTTCTATAGTACCACAGAAACTCTCCCCGGAAACTCTATGATGAGAGACTTCTCAAAGCATCAACAGTCTTGCTGTAGGTAAATTTAACACCTAAGCTGCATCTTGAAAATGCTACGAGGTGCTTCATTTAATCGTTCTTTGAGTGAAGCATTATTTCTCAATTGATATCTGGTCAGGAAAAATGCCATTTCAGACCTGTGACCTTAAAAGCACATCTTTACCACAGCGCGGGGAAGGGAGTAAGAGCTCTGTAGGCTCTGGAGATTCTCACAAGAACCTTGGCTCCAAACAAGACTTTAGGCAGCACCCTTTGTCCTGACACCTGCTCTTTCCCCAACTGTAACTCAACCTGAGGCAGCTGATGTCTTCTAATTGCTCCTGATTTGCCCGAAGTTCTCCACTGAAAGCTTTTTTATTTTATTTTATTTTTGATATTTTATTTACCGACTCCCACCTCACCACCCAGGCATTCCATTACCAGGATTTTACTATCCATGAGTGGGTAGAAAATGAGCATTGAGCCTTTAGAGGACCAAGACAATTGGTGCCAGACAATGCCAGACAATGCCACACTCTGCTACATATGCAGTTGGAGCCATGAGTCTCTGCATGTGTGCTCCTGGGTTGGTGGTTTAGTCCCTGTCATCTATTGGGGGTAGGGGGTCTAGTTGGTTGATATTGTTGTTCTTCCTATGGTGTTAAGATGTTAAAATCTGAACATAAGCTCTGGAGAGTGAATTGGGTACTTTTATTCTTTGTTGTACAGCAGGATTTAAATCCTCTTTCCTCTGCTTATTTCCCCTGGTTCACAGATTCTTATGCCTTTTTGAGGTGGAAAGCTCCATGTCTGTTTCATTTCCCCGCCTTCCTAATTGATGTTATCAACATGAGACTTGGAATCTAGTCACTTCCCTCTTTAGATGTTCTCCACTTAAAGACAAAGTTTAGCTTAAATTATTCTGTCTCTCAATAGCTTTAATTGTTAGGGCCTGACATAGTTATATTTATTATAATAGTAAGAGCTATTGATCATTGAAAATTTTAAAAACTTGTGTCTTTTCTCTTATATAATGTATTGTTTTACAAAAATAGCTACATGATATTACATATGTTAAAAATAATCTATAATTTTAGATTAAATTAATAAATTAAATCATTAGATTATTTGCTTAAACTGATAACCTCCAGTAGATCCCGGAATAACACTGGCTCTTTTCTTCTTCGTGGTTACCCTCTAGATCTAGATGGAGAGGAGCCACATTATTATTGAAGATGCCACATACTTTTGTTGCAGGACACAGAGAAATCAAACTGTGCCTGATCGGCAAGATTTTTACTTACTGGCTATCTTTCACACTATTGTAATATGCTATGCAAGTCCCTGGGGAACAAAACTCATTACGAACCTTTCCCAGTGCAGGACCTACACTGTAGACTGGCCAAGCAACATATGCTGCTGCTGGGGTGATAGTAGTATAACTCTTATAGGGGTAATCAATAACTTTCCGAGTGGATCTGAATCCCTCTCCTTGGGTGGGAATTTAGTTCTGGTATTGTAAACCTGGTTAAATCACATGGCTCTTTAACACAAAACTATTCCTGAAGAATGTAGTCTAATTGTTTGGAAAAAAATAGCAGATAACCTGGGCTTGTTTGCTCATGCCTGTAATCTCAGCACTCAGGAGCTAGGAGGATCATTTTGAATGCTAGGCCAGCCTGGGTTATGTGATTCACACTGGCCTCCAAGTCACTTCCATTGTGTTATAGGATATCCCTAGATGTACATTATGAAAATGGTTATTAATTATGTTTGCTATCATACTTATTTGTTCGCTTGAAAAACAGAATTATCCTGCTCATTTAATTTGTTAAAATCATTAGTATAAAACTATATTCTATAGATTTTCACTGGTAAATATTAATGCCTAGTATTTTTAAATTTAAAAAAGCAATATATTGAACATTTAAAATTTCACAAAGCAAAATGTGTGCATGAGTAAATAAATGTTTCTCTGCAAGAGGCCTCCCTTCATTTATCTACTACAGCAATTTTCAGGATATAAATTATCTGTATATTAGTTTCTTTCTGAAACTATTCGAGTTGCTGTCTTTTCAGCAAGTTCTGTAAATAAGCAAAACCACTTTTAGTGAAATTTAATAAAAGCATAAAATTACCTATCCTGAGTAGTTGGAAAATATGAGGGAAAATTGTGAATTGTTAATGTATCAGTTATAAAATGATGGCTAACATGCTTACAGGAAACACTGCAATGTGCCGACATTTTCAAATTGGCTCAGAAAATATGCTTGTTGGTAAAGTAAGAGAAACAATCCTTCCAAAGACTCACACATTCTTTCTCATTTCTGTGTTTGCTACTGTAAAGCAACTGTTATTGGGCCAGAAAGACATCTTCACATCTTCATATGTGACTATGAAAGGAACATGCAAAGATAAAATAACATCTGATAAACTGTTGTATACAAGACACAGGACAAATTATCCACCCACAACTGGAGTATAATCTCCAGGCAAATACCAGCATCCTCCTTTGGCATTTGTTGATATTTACTTTGAGTTTCTGTGTCCAGGATGAACTTGACTCTGTCATCTAGGGAAAGAAGAAAGGACAAACACGAGGACACAGAAAAGCTAGAACGGGACAAATTTGGCTCTCAGGTGGAGGTGCCTCAATACCCAAAAACCTTGGCGTGTTCATTAAATACAGTTAAATACAGACGGGGGGAGGGGTACTGGGTACTGCTGACTCCAGAAGGAATATAGTATACAACAGAATAGAACAGATAATATTAGCCAGTCTCAGTAGGTAAGCAGTCTTCAGGTTTTAAATTTTGAAGGGAAGAAAGCTACAGTGGATGATTTCTGCACACACTATCAACATTCCCCATCAGAATGAGAAGGAGGCTTTGCTATCCCTCTGGGCTTTCCTCGGGAGTAAGGCTTTTCCTTTGTCCCATAGGCTTTAACAAGGCATATCAAGAGTGAACACCCACACAGACATCCAACTCTCCAGGCTCTCTGTACCTCTCACAGTTACTGTTGTAACCTAGGATTATTACTAAAACTATCCACTGAGACTATAATAGATACAATGTTTGCAGGCAAGTACTTCCTTTTCCAAATTTATAGCTTTAATATAATAAACATAAAAAGGGGAAAATACAGAAAAAGAGGTGTGTTCTTGTCCTTGAGGGAGAGAAATGGAAGCCACACTGCAGAGTGTAGGTTCTAGCACAGCTTTGAAATGTGAAGATGCTTTGTAATATGTGATTTGTATTTGATTTCTAGCATTTAGAAGTGCATTATAGCTAGAAATGGAGTCAAGATCTTATTCCTGGAGATGATTCACAGTGAAATATCAACACAGAGCATCACAGTTTATTTTTATTGCTTTAATAGTTAGTTCATTTTGTAACAACCTGGACAATTTAAATAATCTGACATTTGGGGGAAGTTTTAACCTCATTTTACTCAATTGATATTGATATTGGGTTAAGACTTAATGTAATAAAGAAAGGACATATCCATTCTCTGTCTCTGTTTTAGAGTAAAGGAGTTTGGGCCAAAAGGCCATTAAAGACTGTAGTGAAGTTTTTATTTTGATATAACTCCTTAAAGTTTAACTTAAGTGTTTTTGAAACATTTTTTCATGTTTATTTTAGCATAATGATTGGCAGGTACCAAGAAAAGTTGTAGCAGATCCTATAATACATTGTGAGTTAGCATATATGAGTATGTGAATATTCATATATGATATACATATATTTAATGAAGCAAATGGAGAAGTATGTATAATATGACTAAAGAATGAAAGTATGAAAAATCACTCTGTCACTCTCGGTTTCATCTTTTAATCCTCTGCCTATGGAAACCCCTGGAGAGAAGTCATCGGTTCTTCTTCTTTTTTTTTAAGTATGTGGTATTTATTTATTTTTTTTACCAACTTTATTTTACAAAGCAAAAATAAATGTACAGATTTATTTTTTGCATAAAATTATACAATACATTTTTGTCAGTGCTTTTTTCAGATTTTAAAATAATTTTTACATAAAACTGTATGAATATATTTTTTAGTCAGTACTTGATATTTTTAAAGGTTTGATAGTATGCATTGAAAACTTAATAGTTACAATGAGCATAAAGTACATGTAAAACAAAATGTATCATGGAAATAGTCAAAGTTTTCTTGTTGTATAAAGATTTTTTTGTTTATTTTTTAATTTTGTTTTCTTTATTTCCTGGACTTCCTACAGTCTGTGAGTTGTTTCTGGGGCAGTGCGAGCCTCTGGGGTTAGCATCCCACTATCAGTGACTGCATATTATGTCTGTTCTTTTGTGACTGGGTTATGTCACTCAGAATAATATTCTCTAGATGCAGCCATTTTCTTAAGAATTTGGTCAAGTCATTGTTTTTGGTGGCTGAGTAGTATTCCATGGTGTAAATGTACCACAATTTTTGTATCCATTTATCTTTTGAAGGACATCTGGGTTCTTTCCAGCTTCTGGCTATTATAAATAGAGCTGCTATGAACATTGTGGTGCATATATCTTTGTTGTGTACTAAGGTGTCTCTGGGGTATATGCCCAGAAGTGGAATAGCTGGGTCTTCAGGTAGTATTATGTCCAATTTTTTGAGGTATCTCCAGACTGATTTCCAGAGTGGTTGTATTAGTTTGCAACCCCACCAACCGTGGAGAAATGTTCTTCTTTCTCCGCAACCTCGCCAGCATCTGCTGTCATCTGAGTTTTGGATCTTGGCCAATCTGACTGGTGTGAAGTGGAATCTCAGGGTTGTTTTGATTTGCATTTACCTGATGGCTAAGGATGTGAAGCACTTCCTCAGATATTTTTCAGCCATTCGATATTCCTCAACTGAGAACGTTTTGTTTAGCTCTGTACCCCATTTTGTAATAGGGTTACTTGATTCTCTGGTGTCTAGCTTTTTGAGTTCTTTGTATACCTTAGATATTAGGCCTCTATCTGATGTGGAGTTGGTAAAAATCTTTTCCCATTCTCTTGGCTGCCATTTTGTTTTCTTGACAATGTCCTTAGCCTTACAGAAACTTTGCTATCTCATTAAGTCCCATTTGTTAATCTTTGGCCTTAGAGCTTGAGCCATTGGTGTTTTGTTCAGAATATTTTCTCCTGTGCCTATGTATTCTAAGGTTTTCACTACTTTCTCATCTAATAGCTTCAGTGTATGTGGTTTAATATGGAGATCTTTAATCCACTTACACTTGAGCATTGTACAAGGAGATAAGAAAGGGTCTATTTTTATTCTTTTGCATGCTGAGTGCCTGTTGGACCAGCACCATTTGTTGAATAGGCTGTCCTTTTTCCATTGAATGTTTACAGCTCCTTTGTCAAAAATCACGTGACCATATACATAAGGGCTCATTTCTGGTTCTTCTATTCTATTCCATTGATACACATACCTATTTCTGTACCAGTACCATGCAATTTTCATCACAATTGCCTTGTAATATAGCTTGAGGTCAGGGATAGTGATTCCTGCAGATGTTTTCATGTTGTGGAGTATAGATTTTGCTATTCTAGGTCTTTTGTTGTTCCATATGAAATTGCACATTGATCTTTCAAATCCATGAACAACTGTGTTGGAATTTTGATGGGGATTGCATTGAATCTGTAGATTGCTTTTGGTAGGATGGCCATTTTTAAAATGTTGATCTTTCCAATCCATGAGCAAGGGAGATCGTTCCATTTTCTGAGATCCTCCTCAATTTTCTTCTTTAGATGTTTGAAGTTCTTGTCGTACAGGTCTTTAACTTGCTTAGTTAGAGTTACACCAAGGTATTTCATAGTTTTTGTGACAATTGTGAAGGGTACCTTTTCCCTAATTTCTTTCTCCACATGTTTGTACTTTGAGTATAGGAAGGCTACTGATTTGTTTGAGTTAATATTGTATCCAGCCACTTTGCTGAAATTGTTTATCAGGTTTAGGAGTTCTTGCTGGGATTTTTGGGGTCACTTAAGTACACTATCATGTCATCAGCAAAGAGTGATGTTTTTAATCTCTTCCTTTTAGATTTGTATCCACTTGATCTCCTTTTGCTGTCTAATTGCTCCAGGCAGGACTTCCAGTACTATGTTGAATAAGTAAGGGGAGAGTGGGCAGCCTTGTCGAGTCCCTGATTTTAGTGGGATTGCTTCAAGTTTCCCACCATTAAGTTTGATATTGGCTGTTGGTTTGCTGTATATTGCTTTTATTATGTTTAAGTATGGACCTTGGATTCCTGTTCTTTCCAGGACTTTTAACATGAAGGGGTGTTGAATTTTGTCAAATGCTTTCTCAGCATCTAGTGAGATGACCATGTGATTTTGTTCTTTGAGTTTGTTTATATGGTGGATTACATTGATGGATTTCCTTATATTAAACGATCCCTGCATCCCAGAGTTGAAGCCTACTCAGTCATGATGAATGATCATTTTGATGTGTTCTTGGATTCGGTTTGCAAGAATTTTGTTGAGAATATTTGTGTCAATGTTCATAAGTGAGTTTGGTCTGAAGCTCTCTTTTCTTGTAGTGTCTTTGTGTGGTTTAGGTACTAGGGTTATTGTAGTCTCAAAAAATGAGTTAGGTAGTAATCCCTCTGATTCTATCTTTTGGAATTGTTTGGAGAGTATTGGTGTTATATCCCCAATAAATGTCTGATAAAATTCTGCACTGAACTCGTCTGGACCTGGGCTTTTTTTGGTTGGGAGTTTTTGATGACTTCTTCTATTTCTTTAGGTGTTATAAGGTTATTTAGATGGTTTACTTGGTGCTGGTTTAACTTTGGGAACTGTATCTGTCTAGGAATTTGTCCATTTCCTCCAGATTTTCCAATTTTGTGGAGTATATGTTTTTGTAGTAGGATCTGATGATTTCTTGAATTTCCTCAGTTTCAGTTGTTATGTCTCTACTTTCCTTTCTGATTTTGTTAATTTGTATACTCTCTGTTTGCCCTCTAGTTAGCCTGGCTAGGCGTTTATCAATCTTGTTGATTTTCTCAAAGTACCAACTCTTGGTTTTGTTGATTTTTTTCAATGGTTCTTTTTGTTTCTATTTGGTTTATTTCTGCCCTAATTTTGATTATTTTTTGCCGTCTACTCTTTTTGGGTATATCTGCTTCCTTTTGTTCTAGGGCTTTTAGATGTGCTGTCAAGTTGCTGATGTAAGCTCTCTCCATTTAGGGCTATGAGTTTTCCTCTCAGTACTACTTTCATTACATCCCATATGTTTGGGTATGTTGTGTTTTCGTTATTGTTGAATTCTAGAAAATCCTTAATTTCTTTCTTTATTTCTTCTTTGATCCTGCTATGGTTTAACAGAGCATTGTTTAGTTTCCATGTCTATGTGGGCTTTTTGTTGTGTTTGTTGTTGTTAAAGACCAGCCATAGACCATGGTGATCTGAGAGGGTACATGGGAGTATTTCAATCTTCTTATATCGATTGAGGCTTTTTCTGTGTCCAATTATGTGGTCAATTTTTGAGAAGGTGCAATGGGGTGCTGAGAAGAAGGTGTATTCTTTTACTTTAGGATGATATGTTCTGTATATATCTATTAATTCTAGTTGGTTCAAAGTCTCTGCTAGTTTTGCAGTGTCCTGTTCAGTTTCTGTTTCCATGATCTGTCCATTGGTGAGAGTGGGGTATTAAAGTCTCCCACTATTATCGTGTGGGATGAAATGTATTTTTGAGCTTTAGTAGGGTTTCTTTTATGAATGTGGGTGCTTTTTTATTTGGAGCATATATGTTAAGGATTGCGAGTTCCTCCTGACAGATTTCCCCGGTAATGAGTAAAAAGTGTCCTTCCTTATCTTTTTTGATTACTTTTGGATGAAAATTTACTTTATTCGATATTAGAATAGCCACTCCAGCTTTCTTCTCGGAGCTGTTTACTTGGAAGTTTTTTTCCCACCCTTTTACTCTGAGATAGTGTCTGTCTTTGTCTCTGAGATGAGTTTCCCATATGCAGCAAAAGGCTGGATTTTGTTTATGTATCCAGTCTGATAGCCTATGTCTATTTATTGGGGAGTTGAGTCCATTTATGTTAATATATTTCAAACAATAGTTGTTTCTGCCATTATTGCTTTTGTGTTTTGAGTTGTGTCTGTGTCTTTCTCTTCTTTTAGTTTTCTTGTTTAGGAGTTTTCTTGTTCTTACTAGGCTGTATTTTCCCTCATTGTATTGGGTTTTCCACCTATAATTCGTTATAGTGCTGGGTTTGTGGTCAGATATTGTGTAAATTTTGATTTGTCTTGAAATATCTTTATCTCTCCATCTTTGGTGATTGATAGTTTTTCTGGGTATAGCAGCTTGGGCTGCTAGGGTATGCATGATGTCTGTCTAGGCTCTTCTAGCTTTCATAGTCTCTGTTGAGAAATCAGGTGTGATTCTCATTGGCCTGCCTTTATATGTTACCTGACCTTTTTCCCTTACTGCTTTTAGTATTCTTTCTTTGCTTTGGGCACTTGGTGTTTTTTATTATTATGTGTCAGGAGGTATTTCTTTTCATGTCCAACCTATTTGGAGTTCTGAAGGCTTCTTTTATGCTCATGGTCATCTCATTCTTGAGTTAGGGAAGTTTTCTTCTACGATTTTGTTGAAGATATTTACTGTGCCTCTTAGTTGATACTCTTCTCTTTCTTCTATTCCCATGATACGTAGGTTCGGTCTTCTCATTGTGTCCTGGATTTCCTGTACATTTTGGGTTAGCAGCTTTTTGTTTTTTGCATCTTCTCTGGCTGTTTTGTCTATGTTTACAATGTTGTCTTCTGCCCCTGAGATTCTCTCTTCCATCTCTTGTAGTCTATTGGAAATGCTTGCTTCTGTGACTCCTGATTTCTTTTTTAGGTGTTCTACCTCTAGGGTTATCTCTTTTAGTGTTTTCTGTATTATGTCAATTTCCATTTTAAATTCCCTCTTCCATTCCTTTGTCTCTTTGCTTGTGTTTTCCACTAGTTCTTTGAGTTCTTTGAGTGTTTTTCTTGTTTCCTTTTTAAAAGCTTCTGAATCTTTTTGCTTTTCCTCCCTTTCTTGTTTAAGTATCTCTATCAGCATCTTGAGGTATGATTTCAGGTCTGTGTCTTCTTTTTCTGGAGTGTTTGGCATTCCAATGTTTGCTGTTATGGGAGAGCTGGGTTCTGGTGTTGCCAGGTTGTCTTGGTTTCCTTGGGATATACTCTTTAGCTTTCCTCTGGCCATTTTGTTGTCAGTGATGTGTTCTCGCCATTCCCTTGTATCTGGTCTGTGTCCCTGAATCTCCACTGGTCCAGGTGGCAGATGGGCTGAGCCCTGTTCTATGCCTCAGAGTCGCTGTGTGGGGACAGAAGTTTCAAAGTTTTGTTCCTGTTCCCTGGATCAGGGAGGGCAGGTCGGGGGGTTCGCTTTCTGTGTGCACTCTGCAGAGCTCTCTCTGCTCCCTGGCTGCCCAGATCTCCTACTCACCAGTTTTTCAACTTTTAGGAGTTGGCTGTCCGCATGGCAGATGGGCTGGGCTCTGTTCTGCACCCTGAAGTCGCTGCCGGGTTGAAACAGAAGTTCCAAATTTCTGTTCCTGGTCCCAGTTTTTCAACCCGCATGAGCTGGCAGTCCACTTGGCAGATGGACCGGGCTCTGCTCTGCACCCTGAAGTCACTGCCGGGTGGAAACAGAAGCTCCAAAGTTCTGCTCCTGGTCCTTGGATCAGGCAGGTCGGAGGGTGTGCTGCGCGCAGGTACTCCGCAGAGATCTCTCTGCTCCCTGGCTACCCAGATCTCCTACTCACCAGTTTTTCAACCCTTAGGAGTTGGCGGTCCATGTTGCAGATCGGCCGGGCTCTGTTCTGCGCCCTCCATAGGTTCTTCTTAATTCATATTTTCTACTATCCTATTACTAGAAGATACCTCCTGCTTTATACATGATTAAATAACAACAAACTGTATATAATAATTAAGTAGGCAGAAATAGACTTTTGAATATGTTTTATTTGCTATCTGCTTGTTTGTTTTATGGTTAGGTTGTTGTTTTTTTTGTTGTTGTTGTTATTTTGGTGGTTTTGCTTTTGATGTGTGTATGTTTGTGTGTGTGTGTTTGTGTGTGTGTGTCTCTCTTTGTGTGTGTGTGTATGTGTGTGGGGGGGGGTTGGTGGGTGTATGTGTGTCTGAGTCTGTCTGTGTGTCTGTGTAATCTATTTAATAGAATCTCCCCTTTAGTACTGGCTGGCCTTGACCTCTCTATGTGGACCATACTGGCTTTGAAGTTATAAAAGATCTACCAACTGCTGCTTCCCAAATTCATGGCCTAAATATTTACATGACCATGCTAAATGAAAGAAAGTTGCTTTTATGATGTTCTTCTATGAAAAAAGTTATCCCATGGCTATTGTTCAAACAAGCACACACTATAATCAAAACAGTGCCAGTTTGCATCAGAGGACACAAGTTCAAGTACCTTAGCCTGCTAATGCCTCCTGGCTTCCTCTCTGTGCAGTCTTGATATCCATTCCTCTGGCATCTCAACATCAGGGTCATGGAACACATGCTTTCTTTCCCTCTATTACACTGTTTCTCTGCATTAGTTTCTCTCTCTCTCTCTCTCTCTCTCTCTCTCTCTCTCTCTCTCTCTCTCTCTCTCTCTCCCTCTCCCCTCTCTGTTTTGGACAGTGTAAATAAAGAACTTTGATTTATTTTATAAGTTTTATTACTTTCACTTTCCTTCTCTCCTTGTCCCTCACCCCCACTTCTCCATTATACATCCACTTCTCCATTTCTTTTCAGTAAAGAACATGCCTCCCAAAGATATCAACCAAGTTGTAAATAGATTAAGCATCTTCCTTCATATTACAGCTGGTGAGACAACCCAGTAGGAAGACAAAGATCAGGAAAAAAAAAAAAAAAAACAGGCAGAGAAACAGAAACTGCTCCTTATCCCTAAGTTAGGAGCCCCACAAGAAGACTGAGCTATACAATTATAACATATACAGAAGCCTAAGTTAGACACATGCAGTTCTCCTGTAGTCCCTTCAGTCTCAGTTGATATGAGTCCAGGTTTGTTGCTTTTCCAGGTTTTCTTCTACTTTTATTGACCCCCTTGTACAATCCTCTCTTCCACTGGATTTCACTAAATTCACTGAGTGTTCCCTACCGTGGCAGTGGGTCTCTGCATCTGTTTCCATCAGCTGCTGAGTGGATCCTCTCTGGTTCCAGTCCTCTCTGATTGTGCCAGACTCCTATCTTCAAGTACAGCAGAGTATCATTTCGAATCATGTCTTTACATTTATTTTTTCTGGTATGTTTGGTTCTATTCTAGGTCTCTGGGCCATCTGGACTCTAGTGTCTACGGTGTCATGGGTGTGTGCTCTCTTATGGCATAACTTTCAAGGGGAGACAATCATTGGTTGGCACCCAACCATTTCCTCTGCAGACTTAACCTCAGTATCTTAGAACAGATGTTTTGTTTCATTCCTCTGCAACATAGTATATCTCTGTGTTACTTTTCTTTCTAATTCTTAATATAAGAAAAAGAAAAATTCTGTCTTCCAAGAACGATATTCTTACATTATTTCTGTTTCCTGTCTTTCATGAATTATATATTAGTGGTGAGATGGGAACTGGCTTATAGAATCAAAAAACTCAAATCTCATCGATGTTATATTGAGAAGCTTATGTATTGCCACCTGCTAATGACTGAGGACAAAAATGTAACACCTTGGCTTATAGTTTTTAACTCATGTCTTCAGAATCCAACCCAGTGTTAAATCATCTGAAAACATTTTCTCCATATAGTTTTACACAAATAACTTTTGGGAAAATCTTGGAAAGCACAAAGCTAAACTTTCATTATAAAGATTCAGCTTAAAAGGCACTGATTAAATTCGCTTTTAGAAATTGTAGTGAATTCCATCCCTATTTATTGGGATCCATTATATCTGTGATAATGGAGCTGAACAGAAACCATGATAAATATGAAAGGACTTAATTTTTCAAAATTGCTTGACCATTTGATTTTAAATAGCTTCTCAAAGAGAAAGGCATGTGAAGGTATGGATTTATTAATTGGCCCCATTTCATCATTCCACATTGTAAGTAAACATCAAATATTGCACAGTATTCTACAAACATATACAGCCATTAGGCAATTAAAAAAGCTAACAATCTAAACTAGAGACAAAAACAGTTGCAGTGATATTTACATTTGATATAAACAAAACATATAATTCTTCAAAGTTAAAAAGTTAATAGAACATTATTATAAGGTAAAAATAAGATTCATAATTTCTTACAATCATAAAGTTATAATTTGTGTGAAGTTATTTTTCATTTACTAGAATTACCATAAATATATTCCAATTTAATACCAAATAAAATACTGATCATATGAAATACATTAAATGGGATATTTTGTATGCTATCATAACTATGGTACTTTTTTTTTTTTTTTTTTTTTTTTGCTTTTTCTTTTTTTTTTTTTTTTTTATTAGATACTGGGTACCTGTCTTGGGAGGATTTTGTGCCTGCTAGAAACTGTCTTCATATTGACATACAGGCTAATCTTAATTTCAAAATGTATTAAAAAGGGATTAACATGAACGGCTTTAGGAAAGATGAACCAAAGGAACAGGAGTTATGGTGGGAGAAGATAAAAGTAGAGAGATGAACAGGACTTTGGATACAGTATTTATTTCTAGTATTTTTCTTAAGCTGTGCCTACACCACCTTTATCAGTAGAGGAGACATAGCATGAAGCAGTAATTGACCAGAAATAAAGATTAGGAGGATAAAAGACCTGGAAAATATCTCAAAAAATTAGGTGAACCTTACATGTATTTGGAGTCCTAAAAGTACTTTACCTTAGAAATGGGCACTAATTAGAATGATGTGCTTTTATAATTCAAGTCTTCATTAAATTATCCCTGCATGTAGAATGAATCAATGGTCAAGTCCCAGAGGCTACTTGTGATAGTCATATGCTGGCTTTCTAGTATTCACGTCTGAGTGCTTTCCTTTTGATAATCACCAAGCTTTGACTTGCCTCTAACCAGATGAGTATTGAACATTGGGCTGCTACTTCCATTACATTACATATTAGAAACTAAAGTCCACTCTAGTGGGGCACTTAACTGGTTATGTATGGAAGCTCATCACGTAATAATCACAGTGCCCTTTGCAAAATTAAGGTAACATCTGGTTTCTCCACACTTCTGTCCTTATGTTGACTTGTGGATATTCCCGAGTTTCTTTCTTTTTTCTGTTTTCCCCAGGAAGATGTAATAATTCAAAGTTCCTGAATTTTTCTATGCATACATATTCTTTGTAAAAGGTAATAAATCTCGCACTTGTTTTTTCTGTAAATGTTTTAATTATTCTTTAGCTTTCCTATTAAGTTTCCACCCTCTCACACACCACAAAACAGGCTACAAAATGACCCAATATACTTTAGTACTTAATACTTTAGCACTTAAATCATAAAGAGCACAGTTTATAAACAGTTCAGCTTGAACATAGTAGCAAAAGCATATAGAGGAAAACAAATCCCATTGAAAGTCAACCCATGAATTTCTTTCTTTTTTTTCTTTTAAAGATTTATTTATTTATATGAGTACACTGTCATTGTCTTCAGACCAGAAGAGGGCATTGGATCCCATCACAGATGGTTGTGAGCCACCATGTGGTTGCTGGGAATTGAACTCAGGACCTCTGGAAGAGCAGCCAGTGCTCTTAACCGCTGAGCCATCTCTCCAGCCTAACCCATGAATTTCTAAAGGTCTTGTAACTAAAAATCAAGATAAAGTAACCTGGGCAAAGTTCGAATAGAATTACCATCAAAAGCCAAAAGGGGGAATATTATATACTGACATCATTACTTTTTCTACAAGGAAGAGTCCTGTGACAATTTTGATGAGTAGATTTCTAGAAAAAGCAAGATAGCATGTCTATAATACAATGTTACATTTGAATAGCTCCAGTTTGTTATTGAGATTTTTCTGTGCTTAAAGTCAAAACATAAAAATACTAACAGAGAAAACACAGATTCTATTGTTTAACAATTATGTAAGAAGGGAATAATCCTCATATTCAATGAATTTCTTTAGAAAGAAATAAAAGAAGAAAAAATTTACTGTTTATAAAATATGTCTAGTATGGTTATGAATATTTTCTCTGATAGCTTGTATTGCTCTCCGGTGGTATAAATGCTAGTTAATAAGAATGATGCTTCCAAAGCTTCCCTGTGTTACCCAGCTCTGAAATCTGCACACTACAGTAATATCTGGCTTGGGAAGATATGATCACTGCTGTTATAGGGGCATTAACATCATAAGAACTGTCCTTGTTGGCCCATTTCCTACATGGAGATGACAATGCTTTGTCCATACAGGACAAGATTCAAATTCTGGCCCTTGATTTGCCTTTCCTGCACATAATCCTTCTGCCCAAATTACCATTCCTAGACTTCCAGAATGCCTTATATATCCACCATCACGGTATTCTACACATTACTGTTTATGATTAAAAAACTCACTTCACCCTGAGATGTGCAAAATTGCCCTTGTTCCTTAGCATTCCCGTGCAATTTTTCTGATAGAATGGCCTTTTAAAGACACAGTTGCAGCATGAATTAGGTAGCAGCATCCTGGAGGGGTAGGGCAGTGTCCTCCCGAATCTGGCAAATGCTTTGAGTCAGCATCCAATATATGGTACTGTTTCTCCCATAGCCTGCGTCCATGGATCCAGGATTTAACTTGTTATGTCATGTTTGGTTGATACTCCTGGGCGGCCTGCTATTTTTGTAAGGGAAAGAAAGGAGTGGATATGCATAAAAGGGATTTATAGGAGGGTCAGGGAGGAGAGATGGGAGCAGAAACTGTGGACAGGCTGTAATATACAAGAGAAGAATTAGTAAAAATTTAAGGAAGAATGTGTATATCAATACCTGTGTTTTTTTCTCAATATTCAAAATCATGCACCATAACATCAATTAAAAAAACTATATCACATATTTTTTAGGTACAAAAAGAATGTTCCTCAAATGATATTGCCAACTATTCTAAATTTTATAGTACCTGTAGCTATATAATGACATCATTGTATCATGTCAAGCATAATAATGAGGTTATTGTTTACAAGGGAAATATGATCCTATATCAAAGCGTGGCCTTATGGTGGCTAGCCTTTATGCCATCCTACTTTATCTGGAATTAGCTGAAACCCATGTGTCTAGGTACAGCTGTGTGGCAATTTTCAAATTAAATGACTGTAAGTTGGAAGAACTTGAACCTGGGAGTTTTGAGGTGGGAAGATCTACCTTTAATCTGAGCTCTACCATCTGATGGTAGCCTGTATAAAAGAAAAGGAAGAAGAAAGCTCTCTGCTTGCTTCTTTTCCTCACTCTGCTTTGCAAGTCCATTCCTTTGCTATCATTAGAAACTATTTCTTTAGGATGTTGGCATATACTTCTGACCAGCTCAGAGATTCAGCCTCATGGAGAGAGCAACTTCTGTATTTTTGAGCTTTCTGTTGGTAGACTACTAGGGTCATTGTTGGGCTAAGGGGATCTTAGCATAAAAGGAACTCTAATAATTTATATAATTGCCTACCTGCTTTGTTCCTCTATCGAACCTGGACTAACACAGGTACCTTGCAAAGCACTTGAAAGCTAGTTAATAGGGTTTAAGATTCCAGTTCTAATCAGTCATACCGATATAGGAAACCTACACACTACAATAATACTTGGCCTGGAATAACAGGCACATTAGTGGCATAAACATCATGAAAGTAACCCACCACTTTCTATTGGCATTTAAGTCCTGCTGCACAATATAAAAACCGTAACAGGCACTGTTGTCAGGCCAAGAACCTGTGCATAGGTAGGTCATAGGCCTCAGAGGAGAACCTAATACTATTTTGTTGCTAAAGACACATGATATTAAATTACCTCCTAATGACTTATTGTTATAACCATAGACCAATACATCCTTCAGTTTTCAGCTAAATAGCTTCTATTGCAGAAAAATGTGAAAAACACATTGAACACAACTAGGAAACACACAAAAAATAGGAGACTAAATATAATGATTCCTAATGGGAAAATACATTTTAGGGCTTGGAGATTATTGTGGAAGGAGCAGAGAAAAGACTGAAAAACCAAAAAATGTGAGATGACTAAACAATAATATTTTCTGGACATAGAAGAGAAGAAACCTATAAGCACTCACAGTACCCGTGCAGTTCCAAGCCAGACCCAGTCTTAGTGTGTAGATTGGGGGAGGGGAAGTGTGTTAGTGTTTTATTGCTGTGAAAAGACACCATGACCAAGCACGTCTTATAAGGACAAAATTTAATTGGGGCTGTCTTACAGGTTCAGAGTTTCAGGCCATTGTCATCAAGGCAAGAGCATGGCAGCATCCAGGCAGGCATGGTGCAGGAGGAGCTGAGAGTTCTATATCTTCATCTGCAGACTACTAAAAGAATACTGACTTCCAGGCAGCTAGGATGAGGGTCTTATATCCCACACCCACAGTGACACATCTACTCCAACAAGACCACACCTATTCTAACAGGGCCACATCTTTTAATAGTGCCACTCCCTGGGCTGAGCATATACCAACTCTCACATGAGGCTTAAACAGATAACCATCTTGTAGATATTTTGGCCCATGTTAGCTTCTAAAAGAGGGAGAAGCAGTGTTCACTGAAAATATAACCCAGGGTAAGTTGATAATTTCCCCTCTGGTCATCTCTTGTCACCAAATGCAACTTCCAGTACCTGAATTGGTTTACATATAAATGAATTGTTGGCCAAAGGGATCCCATGACAATCTC
Organism: Micromys minutus; assembly: GCF_963924665.1. Classification (NCBI taxonomy): domain Eukaryota; kingdom Metazoa; phylum Chordata; class Mammalia; order Rodentia; family Muridae; genus Micromys; species Micromys minutus. The sequence continues at coordinate 41,133,022 of NC_137974.1, forward strand.
CAAATAACCTAGGCTGTTGCAAAGGCCCTGGCTTGTTAAACTTATTTTCTTTCTGAATTAAAAATTCAAAACTTGCACTTTGTATGCAAGAACCAGTGTGACCTTAAGGCTAGTAAATAATTTGACTCTGTGTTTAGAAAAATCATTAACTAGTATGACAGCTGTCCACATATGAGCCAGGAATCTTAGAAATATCTGGTAGACTCTGTGAGCCAAAATATGAGAAACAGTGGGTTTGTGCAGGTGTCATCCTGTGAGCTTCACTTAGATACTAATCACTTTATTATTTTCTACCTTAAATTATAATTATGGCTAACTTTTCAAAAAATTTATATGTTAATGGACCATCTCCTTCTCCAGTTCCTGAATCTCATTTATGAAATGATGACATTATTTTTTCATAATTGATTTATCCAGGCACTTTTGCCAAAACTAAATTGATCATGTATGAGTATTCTGATTCATTCACTTATATATATTTCATGACAGCCACAGTCTCAGTGATAATGAAGTTTTATATACATTCTTAAATTGAGAATTATGACACTATTACCTGCTAAATTTTTGTTATTATTTTTCTAAAGCTTTCTAATATGGTAAGGCTCTTTATGATTCCTTACATGTTTTGAAATTACATCACTTTTTATAATGAGAGAACTTATTAGAAAGTCAATTTAGTTTTTATTGTCTCTATTGAACAGTTTTGATAAAATGGACATTTTTAAAATTTATTTTTTTATTCTAAGTTCATTATATATTTACATAAATTAAATTTGTTACATCTATAACATTCTTTATAGCTTTTAGTGTACAACATTTTTATAGCATTGTTTGGTCATTTTGCCATTTAAATGACAACCATGTTGAATGCTGAAACTCTTCCTAGTGTTTCTCAGCACAAGCCTTTGATGAATCTTGGATAAAAATGATTAGGTAAGCTGGGATTATTTCAGTGTGTAAATAGTACCAAGAGGGCTCATGATGTCAGTTTTAGAGTTCAATGAGATGCTGGTATATATGAAATGCAACTCCTATATAAAGAAGCACACATAGAACAAGACAAACTGATCAACTGGTGAAACTGTGATACATACATGGTTTGCTAAAATCAAGTAGGAGGTGTTTATTAAAAAAATTTTGTCTGAAAATTTCAGAGTACACATCTATAGACATTTCATAAATTATAAGAATATCAAGAAAATACTTTCAATTGTAAATTTAATCAGATGGTTTGGGGGAAGGTAATAATGGGAATCAAAATAAATGGGAATATAAAGCTTTGCAGTAAGACCAAAATAAGAAATTATTTAAATTAGTGGACATGAATTCAATCAACATGCTCAATGCAAATAATGTCAAGACAAGTAAGTAAGAAGCCTGCAAAGGAAGGCTGGAGAGGGGCAATGGAGGCGAGGTTTCGATAAGCATAAGGTATGATGTCGCTGTGTAGTTAGATGCCCTGATAAAATATGTTACTTTACATAGTAAGTTAAAAGATGCAAAGAAATACTGAAAAGAGCCAGAGAAGTTTGCTCAGTGGGTAGAAACGTTTGTCCCATTCTCTGAGACACTGAGTTCAATCCTTATGGCTGCAAAGAACCAACTCTTTAGCGTTGTGCTCTGATCACCATGCAAGCACTTTGTTTGGACCATTAATATCTATACACTTGCCAACCCACATATGCATATATGCACTAAATAACACAATAAATTAAAAGACCTAGTGCTGATGCCCTATGTGTGTGTGTGTGTGTGTTTGCATACCAATAACGAGCGTTTTAGTGTTTTATAATACCAATGGATAAAATTTGCAAAGCAATCATGTTATTTACAGAAGCAATTTATCCTCATAAAATGAAATGCATACAGCCATTAGAAATAAAAGAAAACTTTCACCCAGAACCTTATTAAAGAATGTACATTTATTTTATTTTCAGAAATTAATAAAATAGAAATAAATGTTACAAATGTTTGAATGGAATAATGACAATACTCAGAAAAAAAAGAAACAGTAACATGCACAGTGGTGAAAGACTGAAAGATGTAATACCACACATTCTATTGAGGTTATGATTGGCTTCATAGTCTCTGCTAGTGAAGAGCCCAGGAACTCTTGGAGAAATGTGTTTCCTTCTAATTGAGGAAATATTCATGTTGTTTAAGCCTTCTTAGTCTTTGTCTCTCTGTATGTTGTATCATACTTCCAAGTCTAATAATAAATCTATTTATTATTTTATTGAGGTCTATGTGATTTTAACATATATTTTGGAGCCCTGGATTTAGATGTCTAAGAAATGATAATATTGCTATCTCATTCATAAAGTAATCCTTTTATTAATTATTATTCTCCCTTATGTTTCTGCAAGGCTGCCTGGCATACTGACTCCTGGTTTCTTCATTTACAGTTAGCATGAAAACCCTTTCGTACTTCTTACCTTTACATCTGTCTCCACTCTTAGGGATTATATTTGCATTTGCAGTCTTTATGATCATAGGAGGTTGGTGTTCTAACCTTCAATATACTTAGTATTGGTATAGATATTCTTGGATTATAATTTTATTCATTGTTCCTTTAAAAACCTTTTTAGTTTCCCTTTACTTCATTTTGCAGCATGTGACTATTTTATAATAACTTTTACAGATATTTGATAATTTTGCTATATCTCTTCCAGATATCTGTTATTAAATTCTAACCACAATTATTTGGTATTCTCTATTTAGTAGTATGCAGAATGCCTGGGGCAGTGAGCTTTACAGAACAAGTCCTAATTTGGCTCCAAGTGTTGGCTCACAGATGTTTCATCCTATGGCTATGTGAGGACAGGACAATTAGAGGCAACCCATTCTGGAACAAAGAGGCTCGAGCTAAGAGACCAGTAGTAAGGAAGGATGCAATATTCCCTTCTAGTGTATGGCAGTAATTCTACTTCCTGTGCTAGACCTGAGATCCTGTTTTCTATGGTACAGCTCAGGCTGACAATGGAGTCTTTACACATGAGTCAGAGGGACCCTTTACATTTGATCTACTTTGCACGGTGTATATTTAATTAGTACATTTAATACTTCCTAGGCTGGTATTTCACTGTCTGTTGCTTGTATCTCCTCCATGCTCTGCTTGCAGTGCATATCATCCTTGCACAAAGACGAGTTTTATTCTAAAGTACTTTCCCTTTCAGCCAGTATTTACTCTTCGTTCCCTGTGTGCCTTCTGTGTTTTTGCTTGGTGCTCTTCCACAAGATGTTCCTTTGCTGTGGCTTCCAGAGAAGAAATACTAAAATAAACTCCTTTAGCTGTCCCAGAGTAAATCCACCTTTATGTTTAAAGTGTGTTTTAGGTATAGAAATTATAATTAACTGTTATTTTCTCTGAAAAATTAATGTTATTCTCCTATCGTCTACTAATCTTTAATTTTGCAAGTCACTACAAATTGGTTCCTATATGTGTGTTTACCATCTTTTCATGAGCTGCTTTTAATTTTTTTTTTGTTTTTATTTCCAGTTTGGTTTCAATGTGTCTTCCCGTTTAGAACAATTGAGACTTTCGTAGCTTCATAAATCTTTTCATTTACGCATTTCACTGAAAGTGGACGCTTGGGCTACCCTTTCTTTAAATTCATCACGAAATTGCATCCTTGAGTTGGCGTATGGGTTTGGGATTTGTTTTCTGCTGAATAAAGATTTATTAGAACCCATTTGTCTTAGTTCCTTTTCTTGTCACTATGATAAAATATTCCAAAAAGAGCAAATTACGTGAGGAAAGATTTGCTTTAGTTCACACTTCTACCACGTGATGTGGTGGCCTTTTGGTATCTGTTTTATGTCTGCACTTTAGGCTCAGTGGCTAATCAGATTCCTTTGTTGAATAAATGTGTTATGTCTTTGTGTCCAGGCATGTTTTCTGTCCTGAAGATAACCTTGAAGATATTATATTTAGACCTTTTCTGCATTACCTAAGGAACCCATGCAATCCTCTATTATCAGTCTGCCATTGCTTGTCACCAGGACTCCACAGCCACAAATTCTGCCTGTTCAGTTTTAACCAACTATAGATGAAAAGAATTCCCCCAAAGAGTTCATATCAAATATAGAAATATTATCTTGTCACCATTTTCTAAATAATACATCAAACAACTTCTTAGGGGGTATTTGCTTTATCCTAAGTATTAAGAAAAACTATCTAGAGATGAGTTATAGTGTAAAAGGATGTGTATAAGTCACATGTAAATCTCCCACCACTTTTCATAAGCACGTGAACACTGGCAGAATCTGGTATCTCCTGAGATCTTGAAACCTGTCAGCGCTGAATTTATGGAAGTGATTGCTTCTTTATCATGGAATATTTTGGGAACTATGCTTTAATGCGTAGTGGGATTTCTAATGATTAATGACAGTACATTTTCTTATTGTTGCCGGTTAGTTTAAGGCATGCAAAGTAGCCATTTTCTGCTTCAGCCTTTTCTTTCTATCCCATCCTTTGTTTCAGAGATGACTACTGACACTCAGTCAGCAGCCTCCTAGGCCATCACTCTTATATCACACGAATAGCAAGACGGGGACAATGCTTACAGTGGTATATGTACACTAAGCACCCAAGCAGCAAATCATAGTTATGGGCTCATTACACACATAACAAATGTAAATTGTGCTGGTCATTCCTCGACTGACAGCCACAGATCAAATAATGCATAGCAGGAAAGCGAGGCAGACTACCTTTGCTTTTGTACTATGGATCCATCTTAAAAGCTTCTTCTAGAAATTCTATACCCAATTCATTTTGAAAGACTGTTCTACAGGTCGCAAAACTGTGTTCCTACTTTAAAACATTAAAAAAAAAAAGGAGGGGTATGTTTTCTAAGATGTTGTCAGTTGCAAAACTAAAGTAGTCCTGGATGTTTAAACAACACATAGCCAAGTGATAAATGAAAAATCAATAATTCACTATTGTTCATGGCCAATATTGTTCACATTACACAATTCATGATACATATATCCTACTATTGGATGCTAAAGAATATGGTTTATATTAACATTTTAATATTTCATGAATCAAGCATATTAATCCCCAAGAGTCTTGGAAGTAACCTGTCAAATGATGTACCCTGTAGATGAGACTTTTATAGACTTAATTTGGAACCCAGTTCCTTGATCCCCTCATACTGTGGGGTGATTTTATAAATTTCCTTTGTCTATGAATAATGAATGTCCATGTAACTATATAAAGAGTAATGCCAAGGTATGTCATCTGCTGTGCTTTGCCAAAGGAAATTTTAGGGTTTGGGGTTGGGAAATAAAGCATATTGCACATATATAGCTGGATTCACAAAGTGAAATCAAAGTGCCCTCTTACCTGAGGAAAAAATATGTCTTAGCAATGATGATGGGCAGACAAGCTTTTTCTAGCCCCATGCTATCATGACCTACAGATTTCTAATTCTTTCCATTTGAACATATTTTCTAGGAATCAAAGAAATCAGATTTATGCAGAGATTGGTGATACATATTGCTGGATATAATGTCATCTGGGAAAATTTTTTTTTTTTTTTTGCTTTGCTTTTTTTTTTTCCTTTTTAACGGAAAGAGACAGATGGAAAAATAAAACACGAAGGCAAGTGACAAAACAAACCATAAGTAAAAATCATATCTCAAGTTAATCCTCTGATGACACTTGCCGAGCATATTAAATAATGATGGAATTAATGTTTGGGCAATATTAGAATAAGCTTGGATAGGCAGAAGGTAGAGGGATAGAGAGAATGAAGCTGAAGTGTAAGAGGTCAACAGCTCTTAATATTGATAACTAGTAAGGGTATGACTCTGAAGACAGTATTTCCCCTCTTGCCTATCCTCCCTGTGTGTGTGTGTGTGTGTGTGTGTGTGTGTGTGTGTGTGTGTGTGTGTGTGCTCAAAGACTTAAATTATTAGAGATTTCTCACGGTGAATGAATAGGATTTAAAACAGTAATGAAAATGCAATGGATTATGTCACAGAACCCTAATGTCTCAACAAACCAAATATCAAACAGTATCACAAGCAGAAATGTTTCCTAAGCAAGATTCACGTATTATCTTTGACATTTATAGGGCACAGCAGGAATGCAATCAGTGTGATCACATTATGGTACCCGAAATGTGCCAGTGTTGCATTATGGATGGAAATTAACAAAGCACTTTCTATTTGTGCCTTGAGACCAAGAGTGAATGCACTAATGAATTCTTTGCTTCACTGTCTCTGTGCCTTCAATCAGCACCATTTTTCTGTTACATGAGTCTGAAGGTGTGCCTGACTGAAGATCATCTTGTTCATTTTCTTCTGTGCTTGTTTCTGTTTTGTTAGTGGTTCTATTCCTAAAGGAGATGGATAACAAGGATAGACAGTCTTTACTCTGTCTCTGTCTCTGTTTCTGTCACAACAGAGGAAACATAATATAATGAAGGAATGATGGGTAATTTACTGAAATTTATAACAGGTTTTTCAAGGTATGATGGTTTGAATGAGAACGATTCCATAGACTCTTAATTTTGAAAACTTGTCCCAGTAGTTAGAACTCTTTCCGAAGGATTAAGAGATGTGATCTTGATGGTAGGGCGTATGTCACTGCGCATGAGCTTTAAAATATCAAAGACAAAGACTAATGTTATTCTATCTTAAGTTGCCTTGGTCATGGTGATTTATCACAGTAATATGAAAATAGTAAAAAGATATAAGATATTAAATCAATGAATTCAAATGATCCAAGGTACAAAATAACAAATAGTATCACAAGCAGAATTGTTTATCAAGAGATATTCATATATCGTCTTTGACATTTATAGTGCATATTTATTTTACAAGGCTTCTTCCAACCTCCATTTGCTGTGTCATCCAAATGATTATCATAACACATGTACAAACACACATATATTACTCTTGATCAGGAGCATAAAAGATAACATAATTTAAGATTATTGCCATGTGTTAGCTTAGGACATAAAAAATAATCACATGAAAAATCTAAGGTAAACAAGTTTAGTTGTAATAAGGTTGTTTTAAATGGAAAGTAAACAAACAAAACATAGGAGAATAACAATCAAAGTTTTAAATGATGTCAGGTGTATTATTAACTCTGACTGTAAGTTTCAGCAAGTTAGTTTTTTATAATGTAAGAGATAGTTTGCCAAAATGCTAAAAGTGAAAATTAAAGACAAGAATATCCACAAATATATAGGCTCCTAATGGCACAACAGGTATGCTAGAAGTGAAAATTAAGAAAAACAATGTCCATAAACATATGAATAGGATCTTGTTGGTTATACCAGAGAAAGTCATTAGGTTGCTTTTGATTGAGTCCCTGCTGCTGGGTGGTAATGAATAAAGTCTATTTGTTGTATTCAGTTAGGGAACCCAGGGATATGCCATATTGCTGCCCAGATCTCTGAAACTAGTTTTCACACTATTATAGAGATTAAACTAGTCAGTCTATAAATTGTTGGTAAGCACTGCAGCAAAGAACTTTCTGTTTAAAATGTGATTTTCTTGTTGAATTCTAAGGTGTTTTTCTAAATATTTTAATCCTCTTATTCTTGGAATGTAGGTCTGGTGGGATCTTAACAAGTAAAGGATTGTTTTCAAAGCAGGTACCTCTGAGTTCTGATTCCAGCACCCACACTGAGCAGGTACAGCACACACTTATAAGCATGTGCTGAAAGACAGGCTGGTGACAATACCCCAGTTTAGCTGACAAAATAACAGGTGAGTCTAACTGATAAACTCCAGGTCAATAGGAGGCTCTTTTCACTAAATAATGCCAAATTCTTTTAAGTAATACACTTCTACTTGACCTATGGGAGAGACATGCATAGCATAGTTAACTGTACATATTTACACATATACCGTGCAGAGACTTATTTAAGATCTAAACATTGGTTAGCAGCACACAGGGAAGGGAGAATAGGAAATCTCATACACAAAACATGATTGCTCCCCCAAGGGCTACTCAGGGGTTGTGAAACAATGAGAACTTCCCACTCACTCTGCCTATGGCCTGTGTTGTAGTGCATTGATTTATGAACTACAGCTGATCTTTCTACTGAAATTACAAAGGAAAGACTAGAACATTATGCCATCCATATGGCTGAGTGTTCCACCTACATGTCAAAGATCACATTGGGCCGGGAACAGCTATCCATCAGGTAGAACTGAGACTATGCAGAGCAGGTATTGGGGAGTTCTGCTCTGCTGTGCAGTGAGATGGCATCAGCCTGAGCCTGGAACCTTGCCTGGCCACTGATCAACATCAAGGGCTGATGGTCGTGACCTGCTGTCTTTTCCTTGTGGAAGATAAGAAAAGTAATAAAACCCAGCGATACAGATTAAAGTAATGTATTAAAAAGTGAAGGGAGACAAATGGATGAGAACCCGAGAAAAACACCTCTAGAAAGGATCCCCATGGGAGGCCGTTGAACACTTTTAAAGGTAATCTGACATACTTGATAGGATGTTAGAGATGTAGCATGGCTCCAAGTTGAGTGGAGCACAGCTCACACTGTGGGGAAGAACAGGGCACTGTGAATCAGGAATTCGTGAGTAGAACAATGTTGACCCTCTGAAGGCAGGAGGTCACAGGCTACAGCTGGAGACCTTATGGAGGTTTTGTCATCTCTGGGCTTTCTGTGAAAACTGTGTGACAGCAAAGCACTCCAGCACAAATGCAGCTTTGCCATTTACTCCTTTGAAGTATTTCTTTAAGTTGACACAATGCATCCTTTCACTTTCTTTAAAATGGTGATTAAATGTTTTCTGAGTGGTAAGCATCAACTTATTCATTACCTTCTTTGATTCTGTGCTTCATGATAGAATAGTGCTGGTCAGTTTTAACTGTCTCTTTAGGTAACCAAGTGGTTATGATTTTACATTGACACAAATGGTCTTGGAGATGCAATTACATACTTCATCAGCTTACATTCAAAATCTATTTTTAACTCCCAATCCTCAAATGAACCCCTGTGTAATACTTTCTTTTTGTTAAAACAAGGGTATTATCCTTTATCCATGTCATGAGTTTTCACAGGGAGACAGCACGCAAAGTATTTATTCTATTGCCTTGTAACAAATACTGAGTAAGCATTAGTGATTATAGTCAAAGACAACAACAGCACAAGGAAAGTAAGAGTGGCGACAAACATTTATCACCCTTTGAAATAGAGGACTCTCACCACTTGTGTGCATCATGTTAACATATGTTATAGATATAGAAATTCAAACCAAGTTTTGATATCAGGTAAAACTTTCTAGTAAAGCTATATTCATTTTGAGAGACTTTCCAAATAAAATATTTAATCAAATGAAAATGGCTTATATAGAATTCATTTAGGAAATCAATAGAACAATCAATATTTGAACATAAGATAATAAATACATTTGATTTACTATATTCATGATCTTCTCTGGTTTGCAATCATCTTTCTTAAATGTGGCCTCTCCCTGATGAGTTTTAAGATGCAGGTTTTGAAAACATGAATGTCTAAGAAGAGAGATGTGCAATAAAGAGTAAGTGATTGTGACCATTAACTGAATCAAGTCTGGGTTTCAAAGAATTTTATTTAAAATATGAACATACACCAATTCTTTGAGGTGAATTTGCAGCTTACTAATGCATTAATTCATATATAGTATGTATTAATATAAATATATATTTTCTATATAAGTTATATACTATATAATATTGTATATACATCTGGATACATCAGTATATGGAGAAGGATAAAGATCCACATAAAAGTCCACAAATAGAAGTCTTGGGATAGACATGAGATTTCAAAGAAATCATCTTGTGATTTGTACTGAATTTTTTAAATATATTTTGAGCAATCTAAGGATATACAAAGTGGAAAAGCCCTTATTTATATGATGTCATTTTAATGTTCTTTAATCTTTTAAATTTAACTTCAGTGATATATACATATATATATATATATATATATATATATATATATGTAAATATATAGCAAAGTTACATAAGGTAATTAAATAACCTTCATCAGATTTTATAAGAGCAATAAATTTTGAATTTCAATGACAAATGAGTGAAATAAAATAATAATCCAAACAGTAAATCAGGGTTAACAAATGATTCTACAGTAAAAGGTACCTATTGTGTTTTCCTCCTTATTTTTTCTGTCAGTCACTTAAAGCATATTTCACATCCATAATTATACATTATCTCAGGTAATAGATGGTAGTCCAAACAAGGTTGAAAAAGTGGTCATATAAATATACTTAATGATCCTTGAGATATGCATATGCCCAATACCACAGGACACTATTCCCGGGGCACAGATCTACTGTTACCAAGGATAAATAAAGTTTTCAAAAGTATATTGCATATGGGTTAATGTCTGCAAAGGTTAAAAACATCAAACTCTGAAATACCATGATCTGACACTAATGACCCAATAATAGGTTGACATTTGCAGTTCTTCCTGGGGGGTAACAGCCCACCATATGCAAAGATCAGCTTCTGCATTTAGCTGCTTATCTCAAAGGAAAAAATATGAGTAATAATATTGTAACGGAGGTTAATAACAGGTACAGACTGAGCATAGCTTTTATCAGTCAGTTTCAAAAATGAACTGAGAATTGCTGTCAACTTGATTGGGAAGAGGGAAGGAAGAATGGACCCATATGGGAGCCATCAGTCAGTGTGTGAATGAAGGTTGTTTGCAAGGTTACCTGGGCTGATGCAACAGAAGCTGGAATTTGCATGTCAAAGCTTTGTTCCTTTTATAACATACTGCCACACAAATCATTGGCCCCGGGGCTTAAATTTCACAGATGTCTAAACTCATTTTAAAAATTAAAGTGCAATATTTTGCAATCCACAATGCTACCTGATCATTCCCGAATTTTAGATTTTGTTTCGCCATTGTCTTTCATTCTTACCTGCTCTTGCCATCTACAAAGCTAATATTTCACGGACTTGTTTCAGGTTTTCATTGAAAACTAATACATCTTTTGATAAGACTAGTATCCTTTGAGGCTTTTATACAATTACTGAAAAAAGGAGAATCAAAAAATTCATATCTAAACATCACAACTAAAAATCATTCAGCATCAAACTTACTGTTATGTTTTTGTAGGCTATAAAAAGAAATGTTTCATAGGTGAAAAGTTTTCATATTTATTATTTATTTAATTATTATTTCACTCTCCAACCGAGCAATTTCAGAAAATATGGTGACAAATGTTTCCAATACATTTTACTCAATGAATTGTTTCATCACAATAAATGATCTTATATTAACCAGAAAATATTCTAAGTGCAGTAGGCCAATAAACATATAATGGCTCACTACATATTACATTTATGAGCATTGCCACTAACTTACATCCTTCTTCAGTAAAGCTGAAAGCGTTTCATAACAGAATGTCAGCACCAAGTGTAATCATTGCAGAGAGTTAAAAGGGAAGGGATTTATTCCCTCAACTTAGAGGTGCATTTGTGAAATTGTTCTATACTATGAGAATGTAAAAAGCATTATTTTAATTATCTTTCCTTTTCCTTCCCTGTGAATTTACATTCAATGCAAATTGAATGTTTGCTGGTTGTATTGGGATGTGCTCTCCTTTGCTTGGTTGATTCCATTCTATTACTCAGTACTTTTCCTTTATCATTGATCATCAATAGGAAAAAACTTCCTGGTGCCATTTTCCTTTTCAAAATTTTATGAGTACTTCTAGGTTTGTAGAGAATGACATGAACCAAGAGACAAGAAACCCGAAGCAACTTGAAGTCCTGAATTCAATTAAACAGGGCTTTATAACGAAAGTGCAGACATGATTTCTAAATATGCCCAAGAATAGCCCAAATTTCTCACTACACATACATTAAAAAGTTATGATAATAATTCAGAATTGTTTTAAGTAAAAACATTTGCCCTTGATGAAAAACTATTTATGAGTAATATAAAAGACCTTCAAAGATTGGGATAGAACCAGAAAAAGAGAACAATCATGTCTAACATATTATTTTACCCAAGGGTTGAAGGCTCCTTATGCAGTTCTAGACTGTGTATAAATTAATGATTCATTTTTCTCTGTGTTGCTAAACATATGCATAAAAAATATCTCACGAAATACATGATAATCTAAGATCACAAAGGTTATTTTTTCTTACAACTTTATTTTAAAAAAACAGAGATACATGTATAGATTTTTGAAGGCATTTTGGCATGAAAACAGGAATTTATTTTTGTCAGTACTTTCTTTTTTAAGGTTTCATAGTGCGCATTGAAATCTTACTAGTTACAATAAGCATAAAGTACATGTAAAACAAATGTAACATGGAAATAGTCAAAGTTTTCTTGGTGGGTATAGATTAAACATAATGATTTTTAAATACCAAAAATTGCTACAAGGCTATCTTCTTAGCTCTTGAGTTATTAATGATTTAAGGTCTAGATGTACCCCACTCTGAGAGGATGCTATACACTCACTGTTTATTTTATTTTTCTAAGAAAGTATGAGGCTTCTACTTTATGGCCTTTTTTTGTTTAAGCTTTATGAAGTTTTTTACATTTGTAAGTTTATAGAAGGTTTTGGAAAATAGAATAAGAGAGGGCCCTGATGTTCCAAAGCAAAATTTTCAAGATTTGAACCATAGAAATGGCATTGCATGTAAGTTTGTTCTATCTCTGCAATGTGTGGAAGTTGTATTTTAATCAATAAGTAATTCATGCATATCTGAAATACTAGTAATGGGCAAATAAATATCAGTATTTTGTAGTACATGGGCTAAATGGTATTTTGCAAAAAGAAATGTATAGTCATATATTTCCCATCTTAATATTGTTGTAATGTACCATTTTATTAAACATTTATATTATATAAACAGGTAATACTATATTCTATAAAACTAATATTGTATTAAACAAAATGTCTGAGAATGGTATTTAAGAACAAAACAAATTTCAAGAGGATGACAGAGTTAACCCCCAATGCCAATGAATAATTGGCAAGATTGTAATATCTGTGATACTAAAATTTAATAGGAAGTGTATAAGCATATTTCAAACATTAGTATACATAAAATATTGTAAAAACTTATTAATATTTTTGGTGATTTAAATATTTCATTGTTTTAAAATATTTTTAGAAAGTTATACTATTTTTGTTTGCTGGACTACATTTCCTTTTTCTTGAAGAAGGGCCATGATGATTTCTTTGGAGTATTCAATATGAGGATGACTTTGTAGAATATGGCTCGCTTCATGACCCTAAGACTTTCAATTCCTATCACATGATACATTTCCATTTGTGTCTTTAATTTCTATCAGTAGATTCATCATTTTAATCACACACACACTCCGCATGTTTAGTTAGATTTTCATGTGCATTTCCTCTTTCTCTAAATGTTGTAAATGAAACTATTTTGTGATTTCATTCTTGGATTGTTCATTTTTGTATAGACATAGCCAAGTTTTTCACAATGATCTTATATTCTGGAAAAAATTGCTGAAGTCGTTTAATAACTTTATTGGTGTTGTGGTAATTTCTTTATGTTTTCTACATAAGTTATCTTTATCAACTAGAAATGGATGTTTATATTTACTTTCTAGTGTGACTACTTATAAAAAACCAATTGTTAGGAATAGAAGTTTCATTTTGAAAGGTAATATTAATAGTAAAATCACAAATTATTTCTATCTTACATACGAACCTTGCCGAATTGTATGTTCTCATCGGTAGATCATTTTCATCACAAAATGTATTCAGTCCACTTGTATTTCTCATTTGCACATGTGCTGTAATGATCATTCATTTTTCTTTCCCCTTAATTCTAAAATATAGTAATGAATTCCTTCTACTGCAGCATCCTAACTTTCTTGGGGTAATTTCTTCTTGGCTATAGTATACAAAAATACTTTCTTTGATTTGGCTCCTTAAATTTTTTTATTGCACTTTAGTTTTATTTTGATTTCTATTTTTCTTAACTTTATTTATTTACAACCCAGCCATTCCCCCCACCCCTGTCTCTTAGAAGATGCTCTTTCCCCACAATGCGTAACCTCTTCCTGGAGCCTTCTCTCTTGCCCACTGAGCACGCACCATGCATTCCTTTGCATATGTGTATATGTATCTGGGGCTTCAGACCAGCTCCTGTGTGCTGCCTTGTTGGTAGTTCAGTGTCTGGGAACTTCCAGGGGTCCAGGTTATTAGAGACTGCTGGTCTTACTATGGCCATCTTCTTCTTCAGCTTCTTCCATCCTTCCCTTAATTCAAACACAGGGTTCCATAATTTCAGTCTAGTGTTTGGGTATCTGTGTGTCTTGGTCAGGTGCTTGTTATGCCTCTCTGAGTACAGCCTTGCAAGTTCCCGTCTGTAAACACAGCATCACATCAGTATTTTTACCTCTACATTCATAAGCAATATTTACCTATACTTTTATTTTTGAGTTGTCTTTGATTTGGAAACAGTATAATTCTAGCCTTGTAGAATGTGTTCAGAAGGTTTTTTTGGCTTTGTTTTGTATTGTTTCTGTTTATCTTGTTCTTTGTTGCTTCCTTCCTGGAAATGTTTTAGTAGTCTTTGTGGTTTTTTGGTTTTTTTTTTTTCCTGTAAAATTTCATGTATTCCATTAGCTATTCGTCATATTTTCTACATTTCTGATGGTGGATAATTCTGTCTTGAAGTACATTAGATGATTTGCATTTTAGAATGATCAATATACCTGACAGTTGGATAGGTGTCATGTTTTTAATCAGTGCTTTAAAATATAGCCAGTTTGATCTTGGTGTGGAATCTAATCCCACCTAATCCCAGTTTATATGTCCAAGAGAATTTAATTCACTATATTTGGATATAGAGTGTGTTACTAAAAATAAAACTTGTAATTAAAGTGAGAAAAAAGTCTACCATACTGTTAAACTATTGTTATGTAGAACAATTTTAAGCAGGTTCTAAATAAATAAATCTAAATATTTGATCTGATTTCTTTATTAAATATGTACTTACATAAAATTTCATATCATTTTAATTCTGTATATTCCCTTATTTTAAGAAATTTGAACATCTTTCATGAATATACACACTGAACATCTGTAGCAGTTCAACCCTTAATATACTATATGACATTTTCCTTTACCTTTTAACCTAAAACAAAAACCTTGACAGATATTCATCTTTAAAGACAGTTCAAAACTTATGGGAAAAAAGTTTAAAATGACAAACTGTTAGATTGGTCAATTTCTGAATTAATGAAAAGCTAATAAACTTAGGAGCTAGTCTCTAATAGTTTATGATATATTCTAGGAAAGAGGAATCACAGGAACATTATGTAGATGCCCAAACCTGGAATGTGAATAATTAGATTTAGAAATGTCCAGATGGACAGATATTCAGATTTACATATACTGTCATCTAGCACTTTCAGCTAATGTTAACAGGAGACCCACATGATTTCTCCTCTTGGCTGTTGAAGTTCTAAGGTGGTCTATGCAGAAGAATCATCTGGGCTCATCTCACCTAATCTTAGTCACTTCTTCCTGTACCTTCCAACCAACTATAATCTTCCCTGACTCTAGATGCCCTCTATGCTCTTGGGATTTGCTATGGTAACTAGATTATGGTAGCAGAAGGTTAATGGCGGGAGGAGGCCATTTTGACAGCTATGGGGAAGTTCTCATCTGTGTTGAAGGAAGAATCATGGGTAATGAGGCTGATTCATGGCTGGAGTAACTTTGAACCCCTGCTCTGTAAGTAAGTGCAACAAATGCATTGGTTCCCAGACCTGAACCCTGGTTGAATGGCACTTTGCTTTATTGTTTTAGCCCTAGAAGAGTTGCTCATTGTAACTAGTAAGATCTTAATGCAAACTATCAAACCTTTAAAAAAAATAAGCCAAGCACTGACAAAAATGTATTCATACACTTTTATGAAAAAATGCTTAATTTGTACATTTATCTTTGTTTTTTAAAATAAAGTTGTTTAATAAAAAAAATAAAATATTACATAATAATGAAAAAAGAAGAAAAAGTAGAAGCTTCTTTACATTTCTGCAGGAAATAATTTTTTGAAAAATTATAGATAATAACTTTAAAGGAAAAATACAAAATGTCTACAAATTACCATAACAATAATTAATATTCCTATTATAACAATGTTTTTGTACAACTGGCAGCAATTAACAATGAGAAGGCAATATAAATTTATATAAAACAACAGTTTCTCTTTCCTCCCTGACTACAATCTATAAAAATATATAATTATTTTTGAAGTACCTGATGGTGACAATGTAGCAGGGTGAGTTTTGTTTTGTGCAATCATTTGTCTAGATTATACATATCTAAAATCATGGGTATACAGAACTTCCTAAGGAGTGATTAGCAAAGGCTGGTTAACACTGAGAATTAGTGAAGCATGTGAATCTTTTATTTAAAGTATTCATGGCATTGATAATGAAACTGATAATACAGCATTACACTGCATTGATTCAACAATATATAAATGTTTTTAAAGTAAGGGTTGAGAAAGATGCTTGTTAGTTTACTATTTTAAAGAATGTTTACTTGCCCCAACTACCCTTAAACCAAAACTTTGTATTTATTATTTGTTTGTTTATTTATGTATTTATGTATTTATTTATGTATTTATGTATGTATGTATTTATTTATTTATTTATTTATTCACTTTACATCTCAATGGGAGCTCATCTTCATGCCAGTCAGCCTGTATATAACCCCTTTGCCCACTTCCTTCTACCCTTCTCCTCTCAGAACGGGAAGTATCTCCTGGGTATCAAGCCTCCCAGGCACATCAAATCACTGCAAGAGTAAATGCATCCTTTCCCATTGAAGCCAGACACAGTAGCACAGTTAGGGGAACAGGACCCACAGGCAGGCAACAGATTCATGGACAGCTGCTTCTTCAGTTGTTGGGGGATCCATGTGACTACAATGCTGTACATTGGCTACAAATATATGGAGGTCCTAGGTCCAGCCCTTTTTTGTCCTTGGGTAAGTGGTTCAGTCTATGGATGTCTCCATAGGTTGATTGACTCTAATTGTATTTTTGTGGCATCCCTATCTATTTCAGGTCTCTCAATCCTTCCCAACCTCTCCCACAAGATGCCTCAATCTTCATTAAATGTTTGGCTGTGGGTCTCTGCATCTGTTTCTACTGACTTCTGTGTGGAGCCTCTCACAGGACAGCTATGCTAGGCTCCTGTCTGCAAGCATAACAAGAGTATCATTAATAGTGTCGGGGATTGGGTCTTGCCCATGGGATTGATCTCTAGTTGGGTCAATTAATTTTTGGCCATTTCCTCCATCTCTGCTTCATCTTTTGTCCCTGCATATCTTGTTAAGAGGACACATTTTGGGTGGAGTGTTTTGTGGGTCCATTGCTGTTATAATCCCTGCACTTGGAGTGCAGCATGGCTACAGGAGGTGGATACTCCAGGTTCCACATCCCTCACTGCTAGGAGTGTCAGCTAGAGTCACCCCCATAGGCACCCTGGGGTTTTCTTCAACTCAGGCCTTTGACACATCAGGGAAATGTCCTGCAACCCTGACTACTTTTGTTCTCTTTCCCCTGTTGTCCCTTTACTTTATCTCCTGCTCCATTACCTTCAGTCTCCCCTTCTTCTCCCTCCCAGTTCCCTTCCCCCATCCACGTCTGATGTCTATATAATTGTTCTGGTAATGGCTCTGTAATTTATGGCTAACATTCAGTTATAACTAAATACATATATTATGAATATATTTTTTTGGGTCTGGGTTACCTCACTAAGGATGGTGCTTTCTAGTTCCATCCATTTGACTACAAATAAATACTAAGTAGTATTCCATTGTATGAATGAACATCATTTTCTTTATTCATTCATCCGTTAAAGTCCTCTGAACTTTTTAAATCTGATTTTAGCTATTATGAATGAATATGCTATGAACATAGCTGAGCAAGTTTCCTTGTGGAGCATATTTTCGGTACATGGTCAAGAATGGTATACCTAAAAATTGAAGTAGATGTATTCCCAGTTTTCTGAGAAAAAGCAAAATTGATTTATAGAATGGTTGAACAAGTTTGCACTTCTACTAGTAAATGACCTCGTGGTCCCCTTGTTCCACATTCTTGCTCACATGAGCTGTTGCCTGTGGTTTTGATCTTAGCTATTATGATGAATGTAACTAATTTCAGAATCCTTTGGATTTGCATTTCCCTGATGCCTAAAATCATCTCTTTGAAGAGTCATCTGTTGAGAAATTTTTGTTTAACTGTGTATTCTATTTGTGCTTGTGTGTGTGTGTGTGTGTGTGTGTGTGTGTGTGTGTGTGTTATTTGGGTTGTCAGAGTGTAACTTAATGAGTTCTTTATCTGTTCTTAATATTAGCCCTCTGTCAAATGGACAGTTGTTTGAGACCTTTGTTCATTCTTTGGGCTATGCTTTTGTGTTATTGATAGTATCTTTTGTACCTTAAGCATTTCAGGTTCATGAAGTCCATTTTATGATTGGTGTTATACCTGGGCTATTGGTGTTCTTTAAGGAAATTGTGTCACCCATACCAATTAGTTCAAGGTTCTTCCTCACTTGTTGTTCCATCATATTTAGTATCTGGTTCTATGTTGAGGTTCTTAATTCACCTGGACTTTAATTTTGCACAGGGTAATAGATATAGATTGATTTGCACTCTTATACATTCACACATCCAGTTTAGTTGAAAATGTTCTCTCTTTTTTCACTGTGTGATTTTGGCTTCTTTCTCAATAATCAAGTGAAAATAGAAGAGTGGGTTTATTTCTGCCTTTGATTCGATTCTATTGATCAACTTGTCTGTTTCTATGCAGTTTTTATTGCTATTGCTCTGTAGTGCAGCTTGAGAACAGAGACAGGAATGCCTTCAAGAACTCTTTTCTGTTGTTCTTCAGGATTGTTTTAGCTATCCTGTTTTCTTATTTGTTTTTCCTTATGTAGCTGAGAATTGCTATTTTAAGATCTATAAAGAATTGTGTCAGAATTTTGATGGGAACTGCATTGATTCTGTAGATTACTTTTTTGTAACATGGTCACTTTTATTAAGTTAATCTTACTGATTCAGAAGCTTGGAAGATCTTTCCATCTTCTCATATCTTCATCAATTTCTCTCTTCAGAGACTGGAAAAATTTATCATATAGTTTTATTCACTTGGTTTGTTGGAGTTACACCCTGGTGCTTTATTTCTTGCTATTGTGAAGGGGGTAGTCTCCCTAACTTTTTTCTTTTCCCATTTATTATTTGTATAAAAATGGTCTACTGGTTTTCTTGATTTAATTTTGTGTCCATTCACATTGCTGAAGGTGCTTATCAGCTTTAGAAGCTCTCTGGTAGAATATTTGGGGTCACTTATGTATACTATCATCCCTGACAATTGACTTCCTCCTTCTTTTATTTTGCTGGTATATAATCATCCATTTCTTGTGTTTTCTTGAGTATAGTTACCCTGCTTAGGCTAGAGTTTTTCTTCTATTGCCTTCTATAGGGCTGTATCAGTGGAAAGGGATAGTTTATATTTGTTTTTGTTTTTGATAGAATATCTTTTTTCACCATCTAATGTGTTTAAAAGTTTTTGTCAGTATAGTAGACTGGAGTGGCATCTGTAATCTCTTAAAAGCTGTGAGACATGTGCCCAGGCCCTTCTGGCTTTTCAAGTCTCTGTTGAGAAGTTTTTTATAATTCTAGTAGGTCTGCCTTTATATGTTATTTGGTCTTTATCCTTTGTAGCTTTTTATACACTCTCTTTGTTTCTGCACATTTAGAATTTTAATTATTATGTGGCACAAAGATTTTTCTTTTGGTCAACTCAGAGTTCTGTAAGTTTGTTGTAAGTTTTAGGCATATCTTTCTTTAGCTTAGGGACACTTTCTTCTATAGTTTTGTTGAATATATTTTCTAGACCTTTGAGTTATGAGTGGTCTCCTTATATACGCTTGTTATTCTTAGGATCAATCATTTTATAGTGTCCCAAATTTTCTGGATGTTTTGTGTTAGAAACAAGTTAGCATTTTCTTTGACTCATCAATTTTTTTCTGTCATATCTTCTACACCTGAGATTCTCTCTTCTATATCTTGTATTATGTTGGTGATACTGTGTCTGCAATTTCTGTTCCCTTTCCTAGGTTTTCCAATTCTAGGATTGCCTCAGTTTGTGTTTTCCTTGTGGCTTCTATTTTTATTTTCAGGTCCTGAACAGTTTTTCATTCCTTTCAACAGTTTGGTTGTATATTTCCTTATTTTATTATCTATATTCATTTCCCCTTTAAGGGCTTCCACCATTTTGATAGTATTTTTATATTATTTAAGGCATTTATTTCCTTTTTAAAAACATCCATCATCTTCAAAAGATTAGATGTACAGTAAATTTCTTGAGATTTGTGTGATTAAGATATTCAGGGCTTGTTGTAGCTAGGTTCTTGTGGCAACATATTTGCCTGGCTTTTGTTAATTTTGTTCTTACATATGGCCTTCACCCATTTGGTTGTCCCTAGTATTGGCAGACCTTTCTCTGATGGCAGCAGGCCTCAAGGGATTCAGGAAGAGCTGATAGTCCTTGATGTCATCAGGTCTCTTAGGTTGCATTAAGATCTGGTTGATCCTGGTGGCAGCAGGCTTCCTGGGATACCAGCAGGTCTGGTAGTCCCTCATGCTTTCTGGGTTCTGGCTGTCCCAGGTGGCAGCATGCCTCCAGAGGTGCAGGAGGAGCTGGTGGTCCCTGATGATTGCTGGTCTCTGGAATTGCAGGTAGAGGTGTGTACAGAGTGACAGTACAGACCCCATGACTGCTGTGCTTGCCAAGGTATCCAGTAAGCAGGGACTTGGTGCTTCGGTATCTCATCTGTTTGTCCTGGGCATCAAGCAACAGGCTTCTATGGATGCATACAGAGCTGTGACCTTGGAAAAGGAGGGCAGAGGGGCAGGGCGAGCTTGAGGCCACTGGGTTTTCCCAGAGGACCAGGAAGACAGGAAATTGGTATTCTGATGGCTTTAGGTATCTGTGATTGTAGATAGAGGTGTTGAGCAGGGGATGGAATGCACAGGCAATATGCAGATCTCATGGCTTCAGTGCTTGCCAGGGAGCCAGAGGGCATGGAACCAGATTTTCATCCTGTGATAACATATGACTGTATTAGGATAGCCTTTAAATTAATATCTAGGTCATACTAAGACACAACATTCTGAAAGCCTGCTAAAACCTTTACACTATTTAGATGGATAGACAATCATATATTTATATATTTATTTTTACTTTTAAAAACATGATGGTAAACTTAGTTTTTTGTTTCAAGTGCTAATTATTTATTTACTAAACTTTTTACCTGATAAATGTAGTGTAACCAAACTATAACATAGTTTTTCTAGTTCTAAAGTGCATACAAGTACATTTTCTACACAGTTGGGAGGTTTTAAGGGTCATCATAAAAATAGTTCTGGTTCTAAAGGATTTTATATAGTACAGACTTTTATAGGACTCTAGGAGTTTATTGTTTTTATTGCTGTTGGGACTGTAGAATAAATGCATTCATTAATTTTGATTTATGTGAGCTGAATTATATAGTGCAGTAATGTGGTTGATCTACCATGTAGTTAATATATATATATGAATTTGGACCTTGGACAATAGACATTTTCTATCCATTATTCTTACATTCAAGCATCTGTACATTTATTATTTGATTTAAATATCAGTACTTTGATTAATGTGCTTAGTTTTATTCTTTTTGGTAATGCAGTCTAAGGATAGTTAAATAATAACAATGACCCTGAAGTAAAAAAATAGAATCTTGTAGCTGTAGATTGATATGTTAAGTACACCTATGCACATTAATGAAATGATCTTAGTGTAATTTCTATATTAGACTTTATAAAATTAAATGTTTTTCATCAATATAACACAAAAGATAAGTCATTGGATTTAACAGGAATATACAAACTCAAGAATAAAATTGATTGCATTTTAAACTAAGTACCAAATTGATTTTTATACTATTTTGTATTTGTGACTATTGTGAAGGATGTTGTTTCTCTATTTTTTTCTCTCAGCCCATTTATTCTTTTAGTAGAGGAAGGTTACTTATTTCTTTAAGTTAGTTTATATCCAGCCACTTTGCTGAAGTTGTTTATCAAGTTTAGGAGTTCGCTGGTGGCATTTTTGGGTTCACATATGTATGGTATCATATCATCTGCAAATAGTGATATTTTGACATCTTCCTTTCCAATTTGTATCTCCTTTACCTCCTTTTGTAGTCTAATTGCTCTGGCTAGGACTTCTAGTACTATATTGAATAGGTAGGGGGAGAGTGTGCAGCCTTGTCTAGTCCCTGATTTTATTAGGATTGCTTTAAGTTTCTCTCCATTTAGTTTGATGTTGGCTACTGGTTTGCTGTATATTGATTTTACTATGTTTAGGTATGGGTTTTTTTCCCTAATCATTCCAAGACTTTTATCATGAAGTTTGGTAATTACATCTTTGCAGTACTTTATGAAGGTTAGATTCTGTCAACTACATGTTTATGCTGTGTGATGTATCCTGGACTAATTGCTCCATTGAAATTTAAATGTATATTTAATTTTTTAATATTTATTATTATTTATATGATTTATTAAATATTTTTTAATATTTAAATGATTTATTAAAATCATTCTTTAGCAACATCTCAATATCCACAGTTTCTGTTTTATGACAAAACCCTTCCTCCCATTTCATGAAAAACAGCCTATAAGCAAAGAAGGCCAGTAAGTTATTTACTATCTCCATATACAGTCTTCTAATTACCCCATCTAAAGAAGGCATTAACTTTTTTAATCAAAATTATTTTCTACCTATTATCTAGTATTGTTTTCTAACTTTTCCTTTGATATTATCTTCATTTCTCTTCTGCTTATTAATATTTTAATTTGCTTTGCACTAGTTGCTTTTCTGTGATTTTGAAATGTATACACACTAGATAAGGCTTAGGAAATGGAAGGGTTGGGTCTTCCCAAAGTGGGATTGTAGGTAGGTAGAGAAATAGCCATGGATCATTTAGGTGTGATAGTTTGTGTTACCAAGAAGGATACCTTTCCAGAGTCTTGAATGGTACAAATAATTCCTGATCATGGAACCTGATGAAGAGCAAAAGCAAACTGTGTAAGAAAAATCAACTTCCAAACATAAATCATGGGAAGAAGGTCTAGTTTGGAAATAGTCTAAATTTACGTTTAAGAACTTCAAACATACATAGGGAAGAAGTAGAAGTTGAGATTTAAACAAGAAGTCAGCAGAGTGAAAAAAGTTCTGTAAATGGTATTGATGTATTAATGAATGTTCATATAAAAGTTGTATAGAATTGTATGAGGGAGAGAGATCATCAGAGATAGGAAAGAAAAAACAATGAAAAATGAAAAGAACAAGCAACAACCTCCAAAAAACACAAACCAATCAAACAAACCAAACACACACACACACACACACACACACACACACACACACACACACACACACACATACATAGAGGGGAGGGGGGAGAGGAAGCCACCAAAAAAGCCAGGAACATAAGAGTGAAGATTTAGGTCAAAGGTTCATAAAGTACCAGATGGTGCCTGTCAAGTATTAGGTAGCAACCAGGAAACATTGCCTAAATACAAAACAAAGGCAGCTGGTCTGCAAGCATCCATGGCCTGACAAGGTCATTGTGTACAGAGCCTTACAGCTCTGATAAGGAGTGAGTAGGAGGTAATACTCAGTACTTGAGACATCAATCTATTTACTCATTCAAAAAATATTCAGTTCTGATAGTGTGGAAAAATCCTGTGACAGGTTCTTGGAAAATGGCAAGTTCAGAAAGCCACGTTCAACAGAATATTTCAGAGGGGAAGAGGGTAAGCACATGAATAAATAACTGAACAGCCATGAGAACAGATTTTCATGTATTAAAAAAGCTTCACTACCTTGTGTACCTTGTGATGGTCAGTCTCTTGCATCAACTTGAAGGGAGTTAAATTTACCACAGAAACAAATTGAGGTAAAAGATCTACCTTAAATGTACGTTGTGCCCTCTGTGAGCTGGGGTTCAGTACTGAACAGAAAGGAGAAAGCCAAGGTTAGGTATTCACTGCCCTCTGCTTCCTGAATGTGGATACAATGTGAGCAGACAAGACCATATCCAGCAGCTGCATCTTCCTTTCTCCATTGTATTGCATTATTTGAAACTTTGAGTCAAACTCACATTTTATTAAATTGCTTTTCTTTTGTATTGGTTGTAGACATCAAAGGACACCTGTTTTAGCATCTACCAATATTACATTTTATTATGTGCTCCTTAGGTAAGATGACTCCTTCAGTGTGGATTCTCTTGGTTTATGCTATCTCTGTACAGTGAACCCAGTATCTTTGAGGGCTGCTCCTTGAACTAAAGTACTATGCCTTCCAACTATTAACAAAGGGATGGCATAGCAATTTGTTTTCAATGTACAATAATTCTTACAACCTATCAGGAGTGCAATAAATATGTAGCGATTTGTATGAAAATTGCAATTAGTGCTTATTGTGAAGAAAATAAATCTTTACAAGTGTTGCTATTGAGTGTCAACAAGTAATTAGTTCAAAATATGTCTGTATATGCCTATTAAACATTCTCACTTCAACTTGGAACTTTTCAAGCTTCTTAAAAATATTCTTCTGAAATACATTCTCCTGAACCTGAACTAAAGTCTCTTACAACTTTTTATAATTAGCAATCATATTTCTCTTATCTGAGATTGTGATTCATTTTTTTATATTGACCTTATCGCCAAAAGAAAGAAGCAGCAAAGTATAATGCATTGCCTATGATGTCAGAAATACATCTTCTATGTTGAGATTTCTGTCAAATTATTCCAATGTCTATTCAAAAGAGTACAAAGCCAGTACAACCCTAATTATTATATAACTCACATACAGAAAATTATTTCTATTTTTAAAGATACTGAACATGTTAATTTATTAATTTAGTAGTGCAACTCATTTCTCATATTCAACTACTTATACTAAGAAAATGCCATTGTTATCAGCATCTACCATCATGGCCACCTCCATTGACATACAGCAGCATGTGACACCATTTCTTCAAAAGAGAACATTATATCTGAAAATATTTCCCAAAGGTATTTCAGCATTATTTAAGTTCACATATCATATAATTTCTTCATAAAATAATTATTTTACATAGACATGTAGAATATAGATAGATCTTGGAGTTGAAACTATAATGACATTAGAACATGCTGTCAAAAAACTCTATGGGTTAATAACAATGTAGCTGTCAGCATCTCTGTTTATTCTGCTGAGGTCATTAGATCAGGCAATTATCTCAGCATACCTTCAAACAATCTTGCAAACATGATGTAATACAAAGCTTGACTATCAAATATTTTAAATTAAAAGCAAACAAACAAAAACTACAATTCTAGGTAAATAAAAATACTCCAAACCAAATGACATCATTATTTTTACTTATAGTCCCACTTTTCTGAATATGTTCTTACTGATTATGTTACTTGATACTTTCTGACTCACAGTTTGGCATGAATTCTGTTCATGTCTTTGACTCTTTGAATATATTTTGCTGCTGACCCCCAAATTCCTAATTCTGTTTAAAAGTCATTAGGTTCTTCCATGATTTCTTCTCTCTCCTTTATTGCTTTCTATCCAGATAGTGACTTGAAAAAGAATCCATAAAGAATTCAGGAGAAAAATGGCTTCCAGGGCAGGCACACTAGGTACCTAGGATGTTAGATTGCTCCAGAAGGGGAGGGGGGAAAAGAACAGATTTTTTAAAGTCACTTTCTTTCAAGTGATGCAGAGAGATGGGAAAGTATGTGGACTGAGGAGAGCAAATGAGCTGGCCATACCCATTAAGTCCAGCTGTGACTTTTAAAAGACTGTTTCAATTGAGCAGTGAGATTGGAAAGTAGATTGCAAGATGCTATGGAGTAAATGAGCAGCTCAGAATTAAATGACGTGTGAATGGACCAGTGCTCAGCAGAGCTTCTGAGCCCCCCCCCCCAAAAAAAAGTTGAAATCTATTTTCAAAGATGGCATATTGAATGAAAACCTAAACAGGTAAGAAATAGAATTCTTATTCTTTGCTACCTCTATTTATTGGGCTGGGAGTTTCTGACTGTATTGGTACATCCTGCATTTCAAAGCAAATATAGGCCATTCTTGCAAGAGCTGTAATGGGACAAAAGAGGAAGGAAATGGGTTGTGCATAGGTTACTGCCCGACTGGGGAGAGAAGTGTAGCTAAAGAGAGCCTTGGTTGTAAGAAAGCTCACCTGCATCAAATGCTGGAGGCACTCAATGGACTCCTATGGTAGGCCGATGTGCCCTCTGCTTTGGTTAGAGTTAACCCCATAGAGAACTGGCCCTCCACTGTTGTTGAAAACTGAGCACATTGAATAGCTTCCCTGTTTTTTTTTTTTTTTTTTTTTTTTTTTTTTTTTTTTTTTTTGTGACAGATACCAAACCCAAACACTATTGTTGATGCCAAGAAATGCTTGCTGACAGGAGCCTGTGTCCTGAGTACCTGCCTAATATAGATGCAGGTACTCACAGCCAACAATCTGACTGAAGGAGGTGAAGGGAATTTAAACCCCATAGAAAGAGAAATATCAACTAACTGGAAAACTCAGGGCTTCCAGAGACAAAACCAGTAACTAAAGAGTGCACGTGGAAGGTTCCATGGCTCCAGCTACATATGAAGTAGAGGGTGACCTTATCTGATATCAAAGGGAGGGGAGGCACTTGATCTTGTGGGGATCCAAAGGGGGATGCTAGAGGAGTCACACATGAGGATGTGAGCAAGAGGGAAGAGGAGCACCATCATAGAAGCAAAAGGGAGGAGGGTATGATGGAGGTTTTGGAGGGATAACCTGGAAGGAGGGTACTATTTGACATGTAAATGAATAAAATATTATGGATATACTTAGAGGGGGAGGGGTGGAGGGAAGGAGGTAGGAAGGGAAGGGAGAGAAGAAGGGAAGGGAGGGAGGGAGGAATGGAAGGGAAGGAGGAGGGAGAAAGGGAAAGAAGGGGGAGGTGAAAGACTTTGTTTCTTTCATTGACTCAGGCAGTTAGGTGGATAATAATTTAGTCCTGTGCATCTGACAGGCCAAGACAAGTCTGGTAGCAGAAAGTGAGCCAACCCTTCATTCTCAGTGGATGGGGACAGGGAAAGGAGTTATAACCTCTTTGTACGTATTGATTTTCTTTTGTTTAGTTGGTTTTTAAATTTTTGTTTTTGTTCTTTAGTCACTTTCTTAAATGCCATCACATTTTGAATTCTGACTGCCTCTGTAGACATTCTTATATGTTGACAACTGGAGGTTTGCTTCAGTAAACCTGTGTGTTTCTTTATCTAGTCAAACTGAAAAGATTAACTACCAGGCTAAACTACTTAGGTGTCCTGAAAGAAGGAAAGAGTAAAAGCAAGACACAGACAATAATGCTTAGACAGAAGATCTAGCATACCTCTCTCTAAACAATTGTGAAGCCACATAGAGATGTGAGGAGACAGGAAGTAGGAAGGTATATAGTCTGTTCTCTTTTCTTTTTTCAACGTGGAAGAACTTTTGTATTCATTTTGCTACAAGTGTGTGTGTGTGTGTGTGTGTGTGTGTGTGTGTGTGTGTGTGTGTGTGTGTTACTTAGGTGAAAAGTTATACTTTTTTCTCATTTTCTTTTTTTAATTGGATATTTTCTGTATTTACATTTCGAATGTTATCCCCTTTTCCCTGCTACCATCCCCTTCTCCCTCCACTTACTTCCATGAAGGTGCTCCCTCTCCCAACCACCCTCTCTCCCCTCAGTGTCTTGGCATTTCCCTACACTGTGAAATCTTGCCTACATTCAACCAAAGACCTCTTCTCATATTGATGACAGACAATGCTATCCTCTACTACATATGCAATTGGAGCAATGGGTCCCTTCATGTGTATTCATTGGTTGGTGTTTTAGTCCTTGAGAGCTCTGGTTGGTTGATAATGTTGTGCTTACCCTGGGGTTTCCAACTTTTTCTGCTCTTCAGTCCTTTCTCTAGCTCCTCAATTGGTGTCTATGTGTTCAGTCTGATGGTTAGCTGCAAGCATCCTCAACTGTATCAGTATGACTCTGGCAGAGCCTCTAAGGAGGCATCCATATCTGGCTCCTGCCAGTAAGCATTTCTTGACATCAGCAATAGTGCTTGGGTTTGGTGGCTGAATATTGGGCGTTTCCCCAGGTGAGGCAGTCTCTTTTAAATTACATTGTTATTTTCAAAGAAACGTATACTCATAAAAATATTTCAGATAGTACAGATGTTCTAATCTGACTAGTTGCTTCTGATGTAATCATACTCATGATTTTAAATATGGTGCATTTGTCAAAACTAAAAAAAAATGAACATAAAGATTGAGCAATATCCAAACTTTAATTGGATTTGTTTATTTATATCATTCTCAATTTGTGGGTATGTGAGTGTGTGTGTGGGTATATTCTAAGATGTGATCCAGGGTACGTTGTCAGTAGTCAGATAGCTTTTAGACGAGAATTCACTAATATCTCAGGAGACTACTTTCCTTTACCAGATTCTACATTGTTGAAAACGATAGCTGATAGTTCACTCTAAAACACATGTTTATTCAATCATACATGTTCACATAGTTCCTCTTCAAGGTTATCACTTTGCACCTTAAGAAATACACTGTGGTAGTAAACAGCTTTCTCAGTGGAAACAAGTACAAATATAACTGGTCAATATTTAGAGTTTCTGCTTAACCACATTCATGTACTAATATAAAATAATCTAGCACTTCAAAGTTCAGTTTACTTCTCAGTACATAGAAAATGAAGAAGCTGAGCCCATAGTGTTAATCAGAACCAGTTATTGGAAGGAAATGCTTGTTCTGTGTCTGACACAATGAATGAATGCAGAGTGAACATTGCTATCATCATAACTAAGAAAGGAGTCAACCCATAATGAGAAGGTGTCATGTATTCTTGTAAAAGTATTAACACATTGTAAATCTACTGATTCAGTTCTCTGCGATCCTTCCATCCACATCATTTAAACACCTATCTATGCAAATCCTAGAGTAGGAGAGAAGAATGCACTTGTTCTCAGGAAATGTATTCTAGTTGAAGAAGCAATGTACAATATTTGTTACCTATACAGACTAAAGAATTTGTGCGAACAGTATGTGAATAATAAGGCAGTCTTAAAATTGGAGGTTGAAGATCCTTGTTTTGCCAACTCAAAGAGCTTCTTTGACAACTGTGGCTATTTCATATTTAGTTATCTTTTTGTATTCCATGTGGAGATGGTTTATTCAATTCTATAATGATTTTTTTGGGGGGAAGGGGAGATTCAATATAGGACGCTGGAATTAGCTTTGGGCATGGTTCTTAGGTTTCTTTTTAATAATCCTCCCATATCCTCTTCTATGTTTTTTTCTTTCTTAGCACAAAGCAAGTTATGGTTCAATTGACTTTCTGTCTTCTTAATAAATATTGATATATTGGATGCATTCAGGCATGGCCATGTGTGATCCATCTTTAAAGGTAGAGTCATTTTGCAGCAAGGTTGCAATTTATTTATTCCTCATTCATTCACACATCTTCTGAGAGGTCTCATTATGCAAATACTGAGAACATTCAAGAAATGAATAACAAAAGCAATATTTGCTTTTGAAAAAATAGTGGCTATTGAAAATAAGACGCCATATTAGCAGAGAGGAGAGAGGAGTGCCCTTACTGTGTCCATTGTATTCCTGTGCTTTCTTTAGATAATAGGAAAATGGAATTGAGAACAAAAATGTAAGATGTTTTGATTGTGAGAGCTCCAGCATTATTTTTTTTCAGCAACTGTGGAAACTAAATGTACATAATTCCAGAGACCCAGGGGTCTATAGAAACAAGATTAAATCAGTCTAGAAATAGAATACAATAATAAGGTTTTTAAAGAATATTTCAGACATCTCACTGAAAAATAGATGCTATGCTTAATTATATATAAGAATTTTTTTTTCTTTTGGGTGTTAATTCTGGCTCTGACTTTTGATGTGACATATTGGTTGATTATAAAGAAAAGTAAGGTCTATTTAAAAAATAATTTAATTTCAACATTTACATTTTCCGTTTTGATTTAAAGTTATAGTCTACAAAAAATATATGTATTTCTATAAGATAAAGCAGATTTTATATGCATCTTTTGTGACATTTTACCAGAATTAAGTTCATTAATATATTCAGCACTTCACACATTTATCTTTAATTCTTCTGTGGTTAAAAATAGCTCAGATGCACTCAGTATAGTTTTTTTTTTTTTAATACATAACACATTTAATAAAGTATACCCAAAATATTCTCCAAAATTTCCCTTTGCTATTGCACCAAACTTCCTGGCCTTGGCAGCCACCATTTTGCTGTCTGCTTTGGTTAGTTTGTTTTATAGTTGATATAGTTGAAATCATGCCATATTGATTTCTCTAAACATGATGTATTCTGTATGAGCTATCAATGTACAACTTCATCAGTATTATCATTATCACAAGATGTCCTTCTTGCTTAAGCTGACTCATATCTTATTTCCATCTTTTTCACTTACCTAACAAGTGAGTGCTTATTTTAAATATGCATGTTGGTAACTTCACTGCAAATATATTCAAAATATTTGCTTAGTAATAATAACTACAGTTTTCCATATGTATATGCATACATATTTAGTATTATTTTTATTTTTAAAAAGAACATCTTTTTCTGATAGCATATTGATGCAGTAAATGTTAAATGACAAGGCTTAACCTTTTATTGGCCCCCATGTTCTAACGCAGCTCTGCTCTAGTGCGGACCTGAGCACATGCCATGCAGTCCCCACACTACTTGGTACTTCACACTGGTTTTATAAAGTTTGGCGTGTTTCACACTATAACCTCTACTGCTTCAGTTCCAGGTGGATACCACCACCCAGGCATATTCCTTTCTTCCCCGTACAAACATGACTCCACAGCCCAGTAACTTATCAAGTGGGTTTTTATATCAAATTTTCAATCCACAGACTCTCTACACAAATACGCTTACAATCAATCAACAAAGATACAAATAGCCCTGCTATATGAGACCCATAGAAACCCTTAGAAATAATGATAACAACCTCATCAAGCTATCAATGTGCCTAGAGAAACATACATATCTGCCTCCATCATTGTTCATCCTGGAATCCCTTCTTCCACTCCTCCTCTTCCATTTTCCTAGACTTTTCTCCATCTATCTCTCCACTGTTCAATTATATATCACCTTAATAACAACCCACATATCACCCTTTCTTATTACTTTAAAATATTTTCTCCTCAATTATAAGCTATTATCACTTGAATATATTCTAAATAACTATGTTTTCTCAAAGTTAATTAGCTCAGGGAGGCTATAAAACTAAATTAGTCTTTAGCTATATCAGAAATCTGAGAGTGGCCAAATAGGAAGTCTAACATGGTATCCAGAGCAGAGAAAATTTGTAGAGGCAAATATCCACTAGCAGTCCCCTGTTAGCCACATGTGAGAGTAAGTCTTCAGTCTTTTGGCCAGGGATCAACTAACAGACCTCTGAAATGCAGAAATCTTGAAGGGCTGACAATTTTGGCTCTACAAAGATTATTAGTTGACTATTCTGCCTAATGTATCCCTTTCTGGACAGTATTAGTCTGTAGAAGAAATAGGCAGTGGCTGCCCAGTAGCTGCCTAGCAACAAAGTTAGCTCATCTGAAGGTAGAGATGCTAATTTCTTTATTACATACACCAAAGGAGAACTGTAAAAAGCAGATATAATTATAAATAACATTAAACGTCATAATTTATAGATTTCTGACATTTTTGAAAACCATCTAACTACACAAAGCATTTCTGAACTGTTAAGCCTTGACTACTTCTGTACATTTTTAATTGAAATATCTCAAAATAGGCTTTTAATTGAGTCAGATACATGAGTTTGTTCTCTGGCCCTTAACTAATATTGTTTAATCAACTGAAAACAGTGTATAATAGTGTTATAGAGTTATGCGACTGGGTCAAAGCCTTGCATTCCATATGTATTTTATAGGCACAATAGTTATATGAAAGTAACAATACTAATCTTACTTTTAAATCAATAAGAGATTATAGCACTGAAAACCTTAAATCTGTATCAAATAAATTCTTAAAGACTGTAAAGATTGTAACTTCAACTTTGTATAAATTTGAAAAATTTCTACCAGTGTAAGATATGACTTTAGCTTAGTTACCACAAGAAGATTATAGCTGTATAAATCACTCTAGCTAATTCATCCCTGTTAAATTATGACCATTTCTAAATTCTTCATAAGAACAACCTTAAAATAATCACCCTCACCCAGGGAATCAGGGTGATGACTCTTAATAGTGTCTTCAAGCTGAATATATAAGTGTTGAGAATGTAAAAGTGGGGAGAGGAATGAGGAAGTCGGACAGAAATAATATAACCATAAAAATCAACTTCACACACATTTTGAAATTTGAAAACATATAGTATACATGAATAAACTAAAACACTGCATGTTCCTATTCTTAGGCTTCTAATAATTCGTCATGTCAAGAAATCAACTCAGATTCCTATGGATCCCATGTTAAGAGAATATGAGTCTCTTGTGGTAATTTTAAAATAACTACAAACCCTCACTAGCTGGCATCTGATGAGACACTGGTCTTGGTGGGGTAATTCACAAAACAAACTAACTTACTATCACTTACAAATCAATAAGTAAGCAATTTGTAAAACCAGGACTTTAGTCCAGACTATTTCGATCTCATAGGATGTATATTTGAGAAAAGTTGCTGACCAGTTTTGTAATTCAGGCCTCATTAAATTGGTTCATTCTTTATTTTCTTACATCCATCAGTGATATGGCATAAAGAGACATATATTTTTGCCAAGAATGTCTCCTAATGTTGAAACCTTTTAATATAGTTCCCCATGCTGCAGTGAACCAGTAGTGCTACTGTTATGAATTGTAATGTAAATACCTGAGATATCTAATGGTCTTAGGTGACATCACTTATGATATTACCTATGACAGTGTTCTTCAAACACAAACGGGTTGTGACACAGAGTTGAAGAACCACTGTTCTAGCACCAAGGTTTGCCTTATCATTAACCAGGTGCATGGCTTTAATCGTGCTGAATCTCATTTCATGCAGGCTGCATTTGATTGCTTCAATATAGCCTCTTGTGCAGAGTGTCATGTAGGAAGACAGTAGGAGATTCCAGATCCTACTTTATCTACAGCTGACCAATCTTAAAAAGAGACAGACTTTTTCAAATATTTAACAACACTGTCTACTTTCACAATTCTATTAGGTCTTTACTTTCCAAATGTTTTCATATATGCCATTTTCTAAAATTTAATTCGGTATTTTGTTACAATGTATGAATTATTTTGAATATATATTAAAGCAGTGTCAGAGTATTGAATTTGAATGCCTCAAATGATGAATATATTATAGGAGATAGATGATGAATAGGTAACTGTCAGTTCATACTAAGAAGGTAATTAGTTTTGAAGAAAAATTTTAGAAAATATTGGGGTGACTGCCCAGATTGAGTGGATAATAGCATAATGATGTGAATTTTTTATGTCTTCACATGTTACTTGTTGGTTGACCATCATTAAAATAACTTGAATTTTAAAGTAGAGACATAAATAATGAAATGTTTTCAAACAGGTTAGTGTATATTTTATAGAGAAAAAAAGAAATAAATGTAAGTTTATAAAATTTTCTGAACACATAACAGGATTCTATTGGAGAGATTTTTGGCAACTCTGTAATAAAATAAAGCCCCTAAAGATAGAGCAGCAAGTGTGGGCAATTTCTTCATCAAGTTTACCTTATTTAAGATCAAACAGGAATTAAAATTAAAAAATGCATATGATTTACTTAACTATTCCTTTGTACTCCATAGATATGGTGTGACTTATCTAGACACATTTATTGAATGTTTGGTTCCTAGATGGTGGAGCTAATTTAGAAGGATTTCAAATCAGGACATAGAATGTATATGATAGAAACTGGCTAAAAGAGGCATGACTTTCTACATTTTGTTTCATCTCCAATCTCTTTCTCTGCTGCCTATTTATCGCATTGATAATAACTTCCCTTGCCTAACCACCAAGAACCAAAACCTCTGAAGTAATAAAAAATGTACATTTATTTTCTCTTTCAGTTTATTATTTGTTTGCTTGCTGATATTTTTGTTATTTTTTACAGTGATGCAAAACTAAGCAAAATACATACTATTCATGTCTTACAAAAGAGAGATGAAATTCTTATTTTGTTGTGTTCCTCACACATCTTTGTAGAAGTCATAACATTTTTGAGCTCTGAAGGTTTTGAAGTGGGCAAAACTGTAAGTAATTGAGATAATGACAGAGCATTTGTGAGAGTTCTTAGATGAAAAGGACCAGAGAGAAACCCAGCATCTGGAGAAGGCTAGGTGATGAAGCAGAGGATGAAGAATAAGTACAAATGCTATGTAATATAGGGATAGCTGAAGGCTGTTGACTCTTCTTCCAATAACAAAGGGATCGTTAACTTCATGATCATCAGCCAACCATAGTTCCTGTTCTGTGAACGATTGGATCTACCAAACATATTGAGGGGCAAAAACTTGATTCAAACAGCCTCTCACTCTTTTCATCCTGAGTTTGTTTATTTGTTTTTTCAGCACTTTCCCATTTTTGTTTTCAACAGATGTATGATCCATGTTGTGATAAAAACATTACATTATGTATAGTATTGCACCATATGCTTAACTGGGGAAAAACGATAAGAATATACCCAAATAACAGTGCGTAACTAAGACTCCAGCTGGGTTACGTATTTTAAAATATGGTATGCATGTTTGTGTGTGCAATGTGTGTGGATGTACCTGTGCATTCATGAATGCAAATGCACATGTGTGCATGATACTGCACACATGGAAAACATGGAAGACACTGGGTTGTCAATTATAGATCATTGATTTATATCTCGTTTGAGAAAGGACCTTCTTATATTTTCCTATGTGTACACCCATTTGTGGGCTCATAAGCTAACAAGGTCTCTCCTATCCCCACCTCCCAAGTATCTTTATGAGAGCTGAGACTCCTGATTACAGAGGCTCGAATTAAGGGCCCACCTTTGATGAGAGTTTGGGAGATCCAAATTCTTGCACAGAAAATACTTCCTCACACTAAAGCATCTTCAACTGCCAAACCAGAATTCAAAGGTGAAGATGTAAAGGAAGTGCCAAGAAATGGATGTTAGAAGACAAGGGTAATCATTCATTTTTCCTATTTGTGCTGGTTTATTTTTGGATTTTATATATATTGTTTTTTACACTTTAAGTAATTGATTAGTCACACTGAATATTCATTAGTATATTAATAAGTTCTAGCTATTTTTCTCTTTCTCTAAAATTCTCTTGATTGGAGACAGAGAAATCTCCTAAGTTCACAGACTAGCTGGCACCACATAAACCATAAAGAGCTGGTTTAAATCAAAGATAACGACAGGGACCAACACCCACGACTGACCTCTAACCTCCACTTGTTCCTAAAGATACACATAAACTTGTTCATATAAAGAATCTTTAGAAGTGAATTTTCTAATTTACATTTTTGCCTTTATTTTGCTCCTGAGTGAATAATTTCATGATGATTTTATTCAGAGATACTAGAATAAGAAAATCAATATTAGGAAGTCAAACAATAAAATTATAGTATTGCACATGAATTTTCTTCATGGCCCTTGGAGGGTCAAAGAAGTGCAGCATCATGAAAGAATTCTACTCCATGGAGGACAGAGCAGCAATGTCATTTCCTGGGAACCATGCTGAGAAGGGTAATAGATGTTCATCTCTATCTACCCTATACCAATAATACGGAAAATTTACCCAGTCCCCTGATTTCCATCAAAAAAGACAATCTTATTGAACTAGATGTGTTCACAAATAATTCACACGAAAACCATGTAGCAGAAAAGAGGAAAATTATTTAAAGTAGAATACAGATAGCATGTCTAAGATCTTCTTTTACCATGCATTGAAGCCTCCTTTTTTGCTGAGTATATCAGCTTAATATATAAAGGTCTTGCCTGGGGCCAGACAGAAAATGTACTGTAGGTTTGTATTCTTTGCCTACCAATCCTTCAGTCTGAAGTTATTTTGCAAAGCAAGGAAGCGATTATCATATAAAAGAAAAAGCAGGAATACTATCTTTCCATATCTTGGTATAATTATAATTGTAAACACTTCTTGGCACACTTAGTTCATTCTTGCACCAAGCATATGCTAGGATGTCATCATCCTGAAATATAATCTCTTAACCTCAATGGCACTGAAAAGTGTGTAGACCCTTTTAAGTCATGAAATTTAGTAAATTTTTGAAGTTCTGCCGGGGTATATCAAGAGGAGAATTCCTTACCATTACACTCCTTCCTATGTTTTTCCTCTTAGCTCTTTTTTTTTTTTTCTTGAAATATTTGGGAGCATCATTTTTTCCTCCTTCTGTTTTGTGCCTTTTCTCTCCTTTCTCTCACTTCATTTTCCCAGCAGCCTCCTTTGTGTAATACTTTATGTTCATTACCTGAAAGTCTTATGCTTAACAGTCACAAATACTATATAATATACTGGGGTAATTCTTCCCAAACAAGGGAAGATTTGTTTGACAAGTACTTCAAGTATCTGAAGAAAGACATAGAAGACCTCAGGAGATAGAAAGGTCTCACTTGCTCATTGATCAGCAGGATTAACATAGTAAAAATGCTCTTCTTGCCAAAAGCAATCTATGGATTCAATGCAATCCCCATCAAAATTCCAACTCAGCTCTTCACAAAGATAGAAAGAACAATTCTCAAGTTCATTTGAAACAGTTAAAGACACAGGATAGTAAAAAAACTATTCTCAACAATAAAAGAACTTCTGGGGGAAATCACCATCTCTTACCTCAAGCTGTACTACAAAGCAATAGTGATTAAAAAAAAAAAACTGCTTGTAACTGGTACAGAGACAGAAAGGTCAATCTCAATGAAATAGAATTGAACACCCAGAAATGAACCTACACATCTATGGTTCTTTGACAAAGAAGCCAAAGCCTTATATTGGATAATAAGAAAGCATCTTTAATAAATGGTGCTGGTCTAACTGGCATTCTGCATGTAGAACAATGGAAATGTCTTAAAAGTACATGCCAATCTATAACTAAAAGTAGATGGATATTTGCAGCAAAGCCACATTGTTCTCATGCACACCCTTGAGGGAGAGAGTGTAAAATAGGTAGCTGATACTGTGCTAAATGATGTATATAGTGCTAACAGTTTTCATCGAATAACTGGGGGTATTGAAAGAATATTTTATTCATGTAATATTTATCTATTTTACTAATAAAATGAAAATACAATAATGTCAACATGTTAAAAAGTTTTTACCAATTCCAAAAAGAATTTCAGAGAAACAGGAAAATGAACTTATTAATAAACTAATAAATATTCAGTGTGAATAATAAATTACTTAAGGTGTGAAAAATTATACATATAAAAGCAAAAATATAAACCAGTACAAGTATAAAAATAGACAAATACCATTCTCATCTCAACATCCATTTGTCAGCACTTTCTTTACATCCTGTGGTTGAGTAGCTAGAGAGAGAGAAAGAGAGAGAGAGAGCAGAGAGAGAGAGAGAGAGAGAGTGAGAGAGAGAGAGAGAGAGAGACAGAGACAGAGACAGAGACAGAGACAGAGAGAGAATGTGAGTGTGAAGAAAGTTATATTTGAAGACAGATTAATCAGGATCATGCAATAAGGTAATATAGAGAAGAATATAATTTCAGCAACATTATGAGGACACTGAAGGCAGAACTTACTTCCTTTGATTTTTTTGCTATCTTGTTTAAATTGATGATTTTTTGAAAGAGTTATTTATATTAATTATATGAGCACACTGTTGCTATCTTCAGACACACCAGAGAGGGCATCAGATCCCATTACAGATGTCTATGAGCCACCATGTAATTGATGGAAATTGAACTCAGAACATTTGGAAGAGTAGTCAGTGCTCCTAACAGCTGAGCCATCTCTCTAACCCAATTGATGACTTTTAATTTTTCTTTTTTTCCTATTTTATCCTAAAGATAATACTATATCATTAGGTTAGGGATTAAATCAATGATATCATAAGACTTAACAAATAGTATCAACGTGTACATTTGAATATATTGGGTATGAATAGAACCACCAGCCCTTTCAGGAGGATCTGAACTATGAATATATGCATATGCTTATTAATATTCAGGGATTGTTTGGGTTAGCATGGTAGCAATGATACTGGAAGAAAAATGATCTGGAATTAGGGTTGCAAAGGAGTTGGTCACTTCTGACCAAGAAATGGTGGGTGACTCCAAAGAAATAACATCATCCAGACACAAATGGACCTGTACTTAGTGAACTCACAGAGACTGTAGCAGTGCATGGAATGCTTGTCCAAACTCAACCTTAGAAACTTGTTGAGAAAATAGTTTAACTGTGTCATTGAATGTTATCAACCATACCTAATGGTAGGTCCCATACCAATACCGTGGTTTTCTTTTCCCGTGGTGTGTGTGTGTGTGTGTGTGTGTGTGTGTGTGTGTGTGTGTGTGTGTGTGAGTGTGTGTTTGCCAATGTCCATTTTTTGTTTTGCCTTGGTGGTTTTTGTATTTTTGTTCATCTGTATTACTTTCCTGTATTTTTGTTGTTGTTGTTTATGAAATACACACCCTCAAAAAGATAGAGATAGAGAGGGAGCGAGGAACTTCGGAGGGAGGGGAGGGATAAGAGGAGGGAGGGAGACAGAGACAGAACAGGAAATTGAGTGTATTCAGAGGAGGATGAAAGGGGAGGAATATGATCAGATTATATTGTATGAAATTATATGTAGCTGCATTTAACTAATTTTAAAAATCTTTCTCCCAAGTCTTCTAAATCTTATTCTTTTGAGAGGTCTTGAAACAAAATGGCCCAGAAAACATACATACAAATAACATTATATGGTCTGAGCAGGTTATATTTAGAAAATAATGGAGAGAAGTAGACGAGAGGTTTTAGAGGGAGTGAAGGTAAGGGAGAAATATTGAATTATATTATAATCTCAGAAATTTCCCCTTTCTTCTTTTGAGCCCTCATGTAACTTGTCTTTTCAAATTCATGTTTCTAATGTCTTTTATATATATATATATAAAATGTGTCTGTATACCTATATATATATATATATATATATATATATATATATAATGTGTGTATACCTATATATATATATAAAATGTGTGTATACATATATATATATATAATGTGTGTGTATACCTATATATATATATAATGTGTGTGTATACTTATATATATATATATATATAAAATGTGTGTATACCTATATATATATTTTTTTCTAGTTGTGTATAATTATTGTGTGCGTATAATTTTAGGAATGACCATTTCCCTGAAATCAAATGAATATAATCCAGGTTTTGACAGGAATATTCTAAGTGAGAACGGTGTTTATCTGTATGTTGAGTGTTATTTTTCACTTTTATCTAAATACATCAACAGTTATTTTATGGTTAATCAAATATAAAGTTCTCTGATTTATAAATGCTAAATATAATACATAAACTTCCAGTAATATGTTTCATTCTCTATGTTAAAGTAATTTATAGTAAATTCCTTATCAACAATGGTACACCCCTACAGTTTCATTTTAATAAATATAAATGTCAACATTGTTTTTATTCTCTTAACCAAATATTCTCCATGCTCAGTTGTGTTGAGCCTTGTTCAAGCTCCTGCTGCGTGCTTGGGAATTTGCCCAAAGAACAGAATTTCTGAGATAAAAGGCAGCATAGTGACAGATAGTGAGTCAAGGACATCAGAGCAGATTTCTGTGCTCAGAGCATGACAAGCAGAGTTTGGTCATGGGGTGTGAAACATTGAGCGAGCCTTATGAAAAGACTTACATCACAAAAATGTGGGACTTTCTGGTGCTCACTAGACATATGGGAGAGGAGCAGATTGTAGAAGCATCAATTATTATTTATATGGTTTTCATAGAACTCCAGTTAACACAACTAGTTGGATCTCATTTCTCTAATCGATACTGTGTTGTACAATCAGTCGACAGATTTTGAACAGGATTTTAGGAGTATAAATTTTAATTCTGGCTGTATCCGTGACTGAATGTAGGTTAGGTCTAATGAAATTCTTCGAAAAATTTTGTTTTACATGAGTAGAAATATATGCTTATCATCATGAAAACTATTCACCATTAAATTCCCACATGTGTTTCTCTATCTCAATATCCATTAGCACATACGTCAAAACATTTTTGTATCAA
Organism: Micromys minutus; assembly: GCF_963924665.1. Taxonomy (NCBI): domain Eukaryota; kingdom Metazoa; phylum Chordata; class Mammalia; order Rodentia; family Muridae; genus Micromys; species Micromys minutus. The sequence goes on from NC_137974.1 coordinate 41,173,428, forward strand.
GGTAATTCATCTATTTTTAAACAACACAAAATTCTCTTGTGTTCTGAGTTCGAAAAGTGGTTGGGAGATGCTATTTATTCATAAACAGAACACAGTATCACTTTCCTTTCTGGACTCTAACATTCCTTCACTGCTGTGAGAGGAAAGCAAAGTCAGTCTAGCATAGCAGGGGTTCTTGACTCTCTGTGTATGTTTAAATATGTAAGAAATTTAAATCTTCACCTTAAATATTTCAAAGGTAAAAATTGTCTGAGCCCCAAATAACAACCACTGTGTTAAATAAAATATGTCCCTAGATGAAATGAATTCTATAAAGTCCTTGCTTACTCTGTTGAAGAAAAACATATTGTTGTAAGGTATGAGATAATGACATGCAGGTGGTTGTTCTAGCTGCTCAACTTTTACCTTTCAATAAATCTATTTTATGCCATTTTGCTTGTAATTTTTGGCTTTGCTGTGTTTGTTTAAAAGGGCATGTAAATATAGTCGCTCTCTCAGTACATGGTGTTCTTCATAAGTGTTTTATTAAGGACACTAATGAGTTCCAGCTTGTCTCTCACTGGATAGACCAGTTCTTAATGACCCTTGATAAGAGAAAATAGACTTTTGCCGAAAATCTTTCTTTCTAATCAAAGCAGCAACCTTCTCATCAAAACATACAGCCCATGCCAGATCTGATTAACAACTAGAGACTATGGGACACAAAGTTAATTAAGGCCCTTGAATGCCTGAACTTACATGGAGTTGTTTTAAACATTCTCAAGCACAACGTGATTTATGAAAAAGGCTTATTTGAAGATTTTTCTTTAAATGTGTTTTTTAAAACTCAGTAATGATCCAAAAAAAAAAAAAAAAACAGAAATGAACATTGTTTTTCAATCTTTGACCCTCGCTAATAAATCCCATGTATCTTGTTAAGTTCGAAGTCGGTTATGAGTAATGTTGCTTGATAGTAGCAACTTGCTGATCTTTTTTTCTGTTGTCCAAAGTAACATCACAGACTTAGAAATCACCATCCTTTTCAAAGTACAAATGAGGGGCTGGCTTAGGGGCACAGCCCGGAACCACCACTATGTGATATGGCGGGAATGCAGGGTCAAGAGCTTGAGAGCTACAGTAGGAGTTCAAATCCACACTGCATAATTTGTTTTTGAGACACAGTATCAAAATAAAAGATAGGAAGGTGGCTGGGGCAGAAGCTCAGTGTTGACTTAATCTGTGATAGGGTCATATTCAGTTCTTAGGCACACACACCACACACACACATACACACACACACACACACACACACACACACAAACTGGGCAGGGGTGGGGGAGACAGAGACAGAGAGGTATTATTGTAGACAGTCTCCAGTCCCACCTTCTTACAAATGGTGATGACCAGAACAATTTAACCTTAAAATCTTAGTGACGTATGTCATAGGCACAGGTATTGCCTCTTCATGTTGTTTCATATCTAACTGAATTACTTTTGATATTTTTTCAGTCTATTAATTTTTTAACATGTACTTTAATCTTTCTAAATGTTATTATTATTCTTAAATCCTTTTTTACAGTTCAGGTTTTATCCTCCTAATGGGCTGCCCTCTGATTGTTCTTCATCCCAAACCTCTTCTCCCCACCTTCACCATCTCCAAGAAAATGTCCGCACACCCCATCCCACCCCGCCAGACCTCTCCACTCCATGGGGACTCAAGTCTCTCAAGGGTTAGGTGCATCTTCTCTCACTGAGACCAGACCAGGCAGTCCTCTGCTGCATGTGCAAGATAAATTAAAGACATCTTTGTTCTTGTTTAATAATCTCAACATGCTCCTCAGGCTGGACTAGAATTCATGGTGTACCAGCTCATATTCCCCAGTGTTGGGATTATAGGTTTGCTCAAACACACTGGCTTCATCTTAACCAATTTGGAATGTGCACATTGAACAAGGTCCATTTGCAGAGAAGTTAGAGTTAGTCACATCTGAACACCAATGAAAAGACAATCTACTTCCCCAGGAACAGTTCACATCTTTGCTTATTTCACTATCTATATGGAGAATTAATGATAGCACTAATTACACTAATTCACTATTACACTTTGCATTAATAAAATTCTTAGGGACAGTTGTGATTGCTAACATGAATCCAGAAAGCTTTAGACGAGCAAGTTTAGTGAACAAGTTCAGTGTGTGCCTGTAACACAAAAGTCTGATAAACCTTCAAGGCCCCAATGGGAAGTACTTGGGACTTTGTACTGAAATGATTTGCATGGGGGGCAGGGCAGTAGGTAGTAGTATGGGCAATGTTACAACTACAAGCTGAAACGTGAGAAAAACACTTTGGGAGAAAATGGCATATATAAAGCATTTATTAAAAATTCCTAATGTACACTAATGAATGTAGGTATATGTATATATTTAAGTGTACTCTTACTGTCCCCAAATAATACTGTTTTTTGGTTTTGTTTTGTTTCTAAAAGTCAGGGCTTTTCTATTCCTGTCCTAGTTCCTGAATAATGGCAGAGAGGCTTATTTATTTATGAATTAATGGCTAGGCCTTAAATTAGACTTTTGCCCCAAGTATCTTAAAATTCTTCTTTTATTTTTAAATTATTTATTTCCATTTTTATTGTTTATAAAATAGTATTTTTATTAATTCATTTATTAATTAAACAATTTATTAATATTTGCACTTTTTCCTTTAGCAGAAAGGAACAAATGTAGAAATCCACAGCCAGACATTATGGAAGAGAATAAGAGACCTTAGAACACTCAACCCTCAGTAGTGTATTTAATTCAGATCCTGTCCCTCAGGGCTTAGGGAACCCACTGGAAGGAAAGGCAGAAGAAGCATATGAGCCAGAGGAACAAGCACAGAGAAAATAAAGTCAAGCAACTGAGCAAAGCTCTCCTGAACTCACAGACAGAGGAGTAGCTTGCACAGGGCCTGCACTGGTCTACATGTGTTCGTTGTATACATTCTGGATTCTAGCTCAGTGCTTCTATGGGATCCCAGAGTTTGTGACCAGTGGGTCTCTGACTCTTATGCCTTCTTTTAGGTCCTGAATTTCCTTCTCCTCCTTTTGTTTGGTCCAAACAAAATGTAGTATTAAGTTGATAGTTTCTGTTTCATATTAGTATACTTTATATTTTATTATTATCCCCTAAAATTCTGCTATTTATTTGAGAGAAAGAAAAAAATGGGATAAAAGGGGAGGGGAGTAGGAGCTTGGAGACAATGAGGGAGGGAAAATCATAATCAGGATCTATTATAACTTATTTTTCAGTTAAATGTTAAAACAAACTATGGCCTTCACATATGACCTGTGAACTAATGTAAAAATAATAGATTAGTGTATTTGTTTTATCGAGTTTTACTAATTTTTTTAATTGTACAAATTTTTTTTTGAAAAACAGAGATAATTGTACAGATTTTTAAGCGTTTTTGCATAAAACTATATGAATATATTTTTGTCAGTGCTTGATTTTTTTAAAGGCTTGATAATATGCATTGAAAACTTACTAGTTACAATGAGCATAAAGTACATATAAAACAAAATGTAACATGAAAATAGTCAAAGATTTTTGGTGTATAAAGATTAAACATGATTTTTAAATACCAAGGATTGCCACAAGGCTGAACTTTTAGCTCTTGAATTATTAATAATTTTAGGTCTAGTGTACCACACTCTGAGAAAGGGTACTATACACTTCTTCCTTCCTTCCTTCCTTCCTTCCTTCCTTCCTTCCTTCCTTCCTTCCTTTCTTTCTTTCTTTCTTTCTTTCTTTCTTTCTTTCTTTCTTTTGTTTCTTTCTTTCTTTTGTTTCTAAGAAGTACTGAGGCTTCTGCATTTTGGCCTTCCTTTTGAGCTTCATATGTTCTGAGAGTTGATTCATGGGTATTCAGAGCTTTCTGGGACTAATGTCTAATTACCAGTGACTGCATATTATGTTTGTTCTTTTGTAACTAGGTTACCTCACTCAGGATTATATTATCTAGATATATTCATTTGCCTAGGAATTTCATAAAGTCATTGTTTCTAATAGCTGAGTAATACTCCATTGTGTAAATGTACAACAGTTTCTGTATCCATTCCTTCACCAAAGGGCATCTGGGTCCTTTCCAGCTTCTGGCTCTTATAAATAAGGCTGCTATGAACTTAGTAGAACATGTATCATTATATGTTGGAGTATCTTTGGGGTATATGTCCAGGAGTGGAATAGATGTGTTTTCAGGTAGTGTTACGTCTTATTTTCTGAGGAACTTACTTCCAGAGTGGTTGCACCAGCTTACAACCCCACCAACAGTGGAGGAGTGTTCCTCTTTCTCTGCATCCTCACCACTCTCTACTGTCTTCTGAGTTTTTGATCTTAGCTATTCTGACTGGTATGAGGTGGATTCTTGGGGTTGTTTTGATTTGCATTTCCCTGATGACTTGGGATTCTTTTTAACTTCTTTATGATAATAACTATGTCTGCCTCTTGGTAAGCTAACTCTCCTCAGTTTTATAGACTTCCCTTCTTCTGAGTCCTGGTAGTGAATCTCAGTGCCTCTCTCATAGTTCATCTCTCTGGAAGTCTCTCCTTCTACTCTCTGCCTTTGCTGCAGGCACCTTCTTTCATGAACTTTTTTTCTGACAAGTGATGCTTTCACGTAGTGCACATGGGATCATTTCTATCATTCTTTATTTTAATTCTGCAATGACTTAGTCTATTTAATCTAAGATGAAATTTTTTGTTTATTTTTAATATGATTAACATATGCTAATTGTAGGAATAGTTGTGATTTTTTTCTTACATACCTATATTGCGATTCTCAGTGTCAATCTTTCCTCTGGTTTCCCTCTACCACTATCCTTCTCTGCCTTCCCTTTTTCTAGAAATCTTTTTCTTACATGTCTTTGCACACACAACTATAACATACATCCTGTGTCATCTCTGCTGGCTTTTTCATTTGTGTGATGTGCACCTTATTTCCTCTAAATGAGGAGATTTTATTCTGCCTGATGGCTCCATGTTATATTTAACTTTTTCTCTATATGCTCAGATCTTGATGGCTATTGTGGGTAATCGCCATGTTTAGAAAAGTTCTTCAAACACAAAATGCTTTGTGTATAGAGCAGCAGCATAGCTGGGCTATATGGTAGTTACATCCTTTGTTTCAATAATAGTTTTAGTAGAATCCACTCCTATCCACAGTAGATATAGGCTCTTCCCCCTATATCCTTGCCACCACTGGTGTGTCTTTTCTCTTATTCCATGGCCACTTTAATAAGGTTGAAATGGATTTATTCATACATTAGGATATTCTTTCCTTAATTACTAAATATTTTTAAAACTACTGTATTTACTATCTATTTGTATTTCTTCTCTTTCAAAGTAACTAATCATATCCGTTCCTCATTTTAAAATAGTATCTTTATGCTCATTGTAACTATTAAGTTTTCAATGCATACTATCAAACCTTTAAAAAATCAAGTACTGACTAAATAATATATTTATACAGTTTTATGTAAAAATTATTTTAAAATCTGAAAAAAATTACTGACAATAATGTATTGTATAATTTTATGCAGAAAATGCTTAAAATCTGTACATTTATCTTTGTTTTGTAAAATAAAGTTGTTAAAAAAATAGTATCTTTTTCTTGTGATGCAGGTTTTCACTATAAACTCTCAGCTGACCTAAAACTTACTCTATAGGCCAGTATGGCCTTGAATTCATAGACATCTATGTACCTTGTCTTCTGAAGTTCTGGGATAGAGTTATGTCCTATCATTCCTGCCTTGGATATATGTTAATTTATATAGGCTTATTAATATATACATATATATGTTACTAAACAATTTAATAATAAATTAGTACATAAATTTACCTGAAAAAGTAAGTTTATGAAGAAGTGGAATTTTTTTTTGTACATGACTTTTGATCTTAAAAATAAAGTTGGTAAAATTAACAAATTCAGATATTTGTCATACAAATATCCATTTTTTTTCAGAAAAGAGGCACAAATTTATTGATTTCAGAGATAATATAATCAATAAGCCAGAACTAGCAAGACAAAAGTTTATTGTTTCATGATACTTCATGATAGCAACATCCACTGCAAAGAGATGAATGGAATTTTAATAATTGCCCTGTGGTTATATGTCCAAACATATGGTGTTTGGACATAACTTCCATTCATTAAAATTGATATGGCAATCTTCCTCTGCCAAGAGATTCAACACTATTATCTACAAACCAACGATACAGCATGTATCACCATGCCCAGCTTTCTACATGAATATTGGGAATATGAACTTTGGATTTCATTCCTGCCATCTCCTAATTGCTCATGTATGACTGTTATGCACTGTCAGCTTAGTCTCAGATTAAATACACTCAAAGGAGGACTCCTTACAGCATTTTTCATTTATTTTTCATAGGTATAAGGGTTTTTTATGCATGTGTGTACAATTTATCACGTGGGTATCTGGAATCAGCAGAAGCCCAAGGAGAGCATCAGATCTCCTGGAAGCGAAATTATATATGCTGGGAATGGAACCTAGCTGCTCTGCACAACTGCACTTAAACACTGGCACATCTAGTCTAGCTTCAATTAATTCTTTAGAAATAAAAACGTTTAAAATAAGAAACAAAATAAAATACATAGCATATATGTATGTACTATTTTTAGTTTATTGCTTTTCTTTTAAATTCAATTATCAATATATAAGTTTTTTTCTGAAGTCATATAAATAATATTTTAAAGATTAGAACACCCTTGTTTTTGTAAAACAATAAGTGACCCAAGTAGGTAGAAGAATTACTGTTTTTAATTTTAGGCTAGTAAAGTATTTTGAGATAATCTTTTCTTTTAGACTAACCTCTATTGTAGTTGCTGGTATATTTACTCACAGGATGGCTGTGTTTCTCATCCTGTGATATCCTGTTTTAATACTTGATTAAGGCAAGAAAAGAAAACATCTTTGTTTGGAGTCAATTAAGAATTCTTGATACTAAGTTGGACCTGAGGAAATCTACAAACTCTTCCCAGGACCCCTTAATTACAAAAACTATGTATTTAAATGCAAAATACTTTTATTATAGAACTGTACCCTATATCTCATTTTTATTTCATACACACACACAATCTATCTATCTATCTATCTATCTATCTATCTATCTATCTATCTATCTATCTATATATATATATATATATATATATATATATATATATAAAACAAGGGATGTCCTTGAGTTAAAGTACACATGTAAAGATGCAGTGGAGGGTCCTCATCTCTTAAGTCTTCATTTGAATAAGGTATAAACGCCTGATCACAGTGGCAAAGACTAGTCAAAGTGAAGTTCACTTAAATTCACACTTCCTTTTCTAGGAACATTTCTATAAAATATTAAGGATTTTGGAACCGAAAAATTAATTTATAAAGCAAGAAAACAGCATCTGAGTGAGCTACATACAGATATTCAGCTATGATATAGTTATAAGAAATGCTGAAAATCCCACATGAGAATCTGCTCTTAGATTTTGGCTGCCATTTAAATAACTTTGTGCTTAAAGAATTCTCAAAAAGTTTTTTAAATGAGATGCTCCTGAAAACATAATACTTAACCGTTTTCTAATGTTTTCACTTAACACTCAACACTGAACAGACCATACAGAATTAAGACAAGTTCAAAAGTGACTCAAGGAAAAGATTTAGAAGTATCAGCCAAAAGGGATGAGGAATGAGGGCAGTAATAGGTACAAAACTGATTAATGTCTTTCTAGGCAGTAAACAGTAACATCTGTGTTAACTTTCCTCCTGGAAAAATGTTATTTATACTGCTCTTAAATAAAAATCATTCTTTTCTGGCTTCAGAAAATAATTTATATTGCTTCAGAGTTTTCTACATTCTTAAGTCTTCTAGAATGGTTAAACATACTTGGTATCAGTTAGTAGAAAGACAAAGGTATACAAACTTAATTAGTCAAAAATTTAATCAAATTAAGCTACTAGAATATTTCCTACTCTGCTGAAATGTATATAGTTTTGCCTGCTGGTCCTCTGCCATTCCTCTTTCCAAAACATAGTCCATGCTCACATCTGCTAGATTCATGCCTGCCCCAGTGGTCTTTTTAACTGTTCTATGCCTCATGTATTTTATTTTGTTCCCAATGCCATTGCCTTAAGAAATTTTGTTTGCCTCTCATGGTCCCATTTCTCATGTCATGACTCAGATATGAACTTACTACACCAACATGAATTATAGATGTATGAAAAGCAAATGCTCGTATCTGCATATGATAAAAAATATAGTTTTGGCCGTTTTAGTAATTACTTTATATAATGTAGTATTTTTTAATCTATTTATGTTTATGAAATTCTATAAGTTTAGTTTATATTAATAGAAATAACATTGTATTGCAACCCTAAAAATAATTTTATTAGATTTTTACTGGACTAATAGACATATAATATATATATATTCTTGTGGTATGTGTAATAAAATTTTATTCTGTAATAAAAATTTATTCTAGTATAAATCATAAAATTTTATATAGTTACATTTTAATTATGCATCCATCCCCTAAAAGACATTTAAGCTAATTTTTTTCCTCGTTTTTAGGAATAGAGTAATGAAGATGGTTCTTCAAGTATTTCTATAGTAAATGTATAATTCTGTAGACACATGCCCAGCAATGGTATAGATAGTTCATAGCGTGGTGTCTGGTTGAGTATGTGAAGCTTTTGTAAAAGTACAGAATCAGCTGCTTGGACATGGGTATACTTTGATTTATTCCTTTCCAACCTTAATTCTTTTAGACATCCCTTTTCCTGTTGCTGTAGCAAAGATTATGAGCTCTATGTGAGAATGACTGGAGATAATCGATGACCTTTTCTTGCTCTTATATAATTAAAAATATTCTTTTTTCCCCTATATAAAGTTGATTATAGGATAATAAAATACATTATATGTATACCTTATTATGTAGACATACGTTTTGTGCATTTCTAATTCCTTCATAAAAGTGTGTTGAATGCAGCACATCAGTACCTAGCGTAGAGAGAACGGAAGGGCCCAATAAAGTGGGAGTGAGAGCTGTGTGAACATGGGGGATTCCACAGTCCTATTTTCAAACTCTTTCCCCTTTATTGTTAGTACTTTTTGCATGTTATTCTGCATTATCCTCTCCAGGCACATCCAGGGCAGAGCCAAGTAGGTATCCTAGCAGCATGAACCACATCTGACATTTTTGTGTATGTGTATAAGGAATTCTGATCACGTTTCCCTCTGCCGCTCATGTTCCTCCACCCTAATGCTTGGTTCATCTTCCTTTCGTTTTTCATTTCCCTCTCTTAAAAAGAAACGGCTAAGACGATAGCCTTGTTGCAATCTTTCTCAGCTATCAGAAACAATGACTTTATGAAATTCTTAAGAAAATGGATGCATCTAGAGAATATCATTCTGAGTGAGATAACCCAGTCACAAAATAACCGACATAATATGCAGTCACTGATAATGGGATACTAACTCCAGAAAGCATTGAACACCCAGAAGCAACTCACAGACTGTGTGAAGTTCAAGAAAAACAAAGGCCAAAACAGAAAAAAAAAAGAAAATGAAAAACCATTGTGCTTAATTTTTACACACCAAGAAAACATTGACTATTTCCAGGTTACATCTTGTTTTACATGTACTTTATGCTCATTGTAACTAGTAAGATTTTAATGCTCTCTATCAAACCTTTAAAAAAATCAAGTACTGACAAAAATGTATTCATATACTTTTATGCAAAAAGCTTAAAATCTGTACATTTATCTTTGTTTTTTAAAATAAAGTTGTAGACACACCAAGAAAACTTTGACTATTTCCATGTTACGTTTTGTTTTATATATACTTTATGCTTTTTGTAATTACTAAGAGTTCAATGCATACTACCAAACCTTTAAAAATATCAAGTACTGAAAGAAACATATTCATATAGTTTTATACCAAAATGCCTTTAAAAATCTGTACATGTATCTCTGCTTTTTAAATAAAGTTGTAAGGAAAAAAAGAAAGAAAGAAACAGCTTCATAAATAAAACCAAGTACATGCTCCTTGTCTTCTGGCACTGGTCAGCTTCCTCTCTTCCTCCTCAGTTTCTTGTTTTAAAGTTATACTCTACATATAAAACAAAAGACATATCATTTATCTTTTTAAAAAATTTTTATTTCACTCAACATGCCCAACCAATTTCTCACAAAGGTATGATTTTGTTTTTCTTAGCATCTTAATAAAGTTTATGAACCAGAACAGTGACTGGGCAGGTAAGATATCCCCAGTGCTGCGATAGAAGAAACACTTTTGTTTTGGGGATGACCAATGATCATCTAACTGGACTTAAGGGTAATTTAAGGGAAGGGAATTAACACATACACGTACCCAACTACCAGTGGATGGAGAGGGCAGAGACCACCATAGAGGAGAACCTACTAATGACATTTTTTTCTAAACTAATATGATTTCTAATTGTTTTCCAAATGCCTATTGTGATACCTATAAAAGTATGCATCTCTCACACATCTTCAAAGAAGCTTGATTTGACAACAAATAGAAATGATTATAGGGATCCTTAACTGGTACAAATTCAGAAAATATGTGACCATGTAGTGTCTAGGCACAGTTATGTATATCAGATTCAACCCCTATATCTAATGGTTGGGAAATATCAAGTAAGAGGGGTAGAAACATTTAAGAGCCAAAAAGGGACACATACTACTAGATAGTTTGTTTTAGAGATTCAAGGAATGTTGCAGCCATGAAATCTCAAAAATAAAGTTTTTTTTATATGATCTGAAATAAATACCAATAGTACATGATAAAGTTCCCAGAAATAAAATCTACACAGAGTTCATCTGATTTTTTCTTTGACAACAGTACCTAAAACACAGTGTCTCTAACAAAAAAGAATGCTCTGAAAATTGGATATTGACCTATAGAAGATGTAAACACATTTGACTGTTCAACAAAATCAATTCAAAATGGATTAAAATGCATCAGTACAAAACCTTAAGTTATTAGGAGGGAAATGGGTAAAATACTTAAAAATAGAGGTATCAGAAGTGACTTTCTAAATAGTGTTCCACTTCTTCCCTCTCCCGCTCTCCCACTTCCAGCCGTCTTCCATCCCCAACCCCCACTCTACCTTTCTCTCCTACTTCTTTCCTTTTCCTACTCTCCTTCTCCCAGACATATCTTCTTTAGTGAATTGTGTTGTTCCATTATTTGTTTTGGGGTTTGGTTTCTTTTTTTTTTTTTTTTTGTTTTGTTTTGTTTTTGGTCTAGAAGTAATAGAATTATCTCTTCTCAAACATGTTCTAATCATCTGCCTTGTTTAATCTTCATGTTATCACAGTGGCCCTTAAATGTTATGCATAATAATTTAACAAAGTCATTTAGTGTATCAGAATGTTTACTCTCTAATTTTTTTTATAAACTAAGGCAATGGACCAGTAATATCTTGCCATAAGCTAAGTAATTCAAGTAAAGATGAAGCCAATTTTTGATCTTCACAGTTATTTTGTTACTTTGTTGAAACTTTTGATGAAAATGGCACTATTTTCTTCTCATTCATTTTCAGTTTGACTCACCTTTAGATCTGTCCTTGAGGTTTTTTTTTTTTTATTCTTCTTCTTCTTTCTTTCTAACTTCACTAAGAGAAGAGGTCAGGACCCCAGGTCTGGACCAGGATTACTGCCAGGCAAGGATTACCTCTCAAGGCACGATTTTTTCTCTTGTCAGACAGGCATCCTGGCCTGCCATATCCACTGTAACCAAACTTGAGTTATGTCCTCACCAAGATCACTATGTCCCATGAGTTTGTGGAATATAAATGTTTACCATATTTCACAGAAAGAGAAAATAGTCTGATTACAAGGTCCACGTATGGAACATTTATTTCATTTTATTTCACTGGGAGTTTTGTTTCTTCTTTCTTCAAATCATTGTGCTTTGTTTTGAGCCAACAGGGGAGCACCATGCAGCCAATTTTAATGTGCAGTAGTCTTGTTTAATCAAACTTTTTGTTCTACTATCAAAAAAATCTCATTAAAACTTACCACCCTCACATATTTTGGGCATTGTTTTATCCCATGCCAATATACCATGTGCTTATGTTAAAGATTTTATGGACCAAAAGAAATTATACTTGATGAATTCAGAAAATTGTAAGTTAGTTTAGATATTAAAAAAGAAAGATTTCCCTGAAAATCAGCACACAACCTCCAAACCTTAAGCTGTACAGAAACTCAAGGAAAGCAATGCTGTTGGAAAAGTAAGGCAATTGTCCTGTTTAACCACTAGCAATGAGAGCTGCTGAGTTTGGAGCTGCACCAAGCCTTTCATTTGATGGTTCACAGTTTTCAGACCTGACAGACACATTTCTGTCATCTCTAATTGGAGAACTGGTGTGTGACTTTTCAGCTTCCTAGAGAACAAAATCAAACTTCTCTCCTAGGACACTCAAGGATTCTTCTTTTTGTGCCAAGATCACATCTTCAAGTAATTTTCTAACCTCTTTTAATCACCAATAGACCCCTTACCACTGATACAGAAAACCTTCTGATTATCATAGGTCACTTATTTTCTGTATGAATAAGCATTACCTTATAGTACAATTTTCCTTAATAGGCAAATTGCTTGATAAAAAACATCTGGGTGATGGAAAATGCCGATATATATCCCATTGGGATTTTTTGAAAAGCAGGGGAAAGAGAAATGCATACAAAAACTGGATCCAAGTATAGGTTCTAAGACAACTGGGTAATTTTCTCAGTTCTAAAACTCAGTCAAGAAGTGAAGATATTAATACAGACAAATCGATTATTAGAGAAAGGATGGATCAAGATGAAGCCTGGCAATAAAAGAATAAGGGTGAACCCAGTGTTAGAACAAGCTTATACCTTAAGGGTTGTTTGAAAGGCTCCTGGTACATAGTCCCAGAAGCACAGGTGACAAGGTTACAGAAACATTTTCCCCTTAAATGATGGATTAAACAGAGGTAAACAGATTTACCTCTGAATGTCTGTTTACACAAGGTCAACTCTTTCATTACTGATCTGTGGATTCATAGAAAGGAATAGCTAGGTTACTCAGCAGTCAAGTTTCTATCACTTCTAGTCTGTGATGTGTTTCCGATGTAGTTATTACATTATGATGCTTGTTGTAATATTTTAAAAATACAAATCTATTATAATCGGTGAATCAGTAACTTGGATTTTTTTAAACTTTATTTTAAAAAACGAAGATAAAAGAAAATATTTAAACTTTTTTTGCATAAATGTATACAAATACAATTGTGTCAGTGCTTGGCTTTTTTTTTTTTTTTTTTTTGCTTTTTTTTTTTTTTTTTTTTTTTTTTAAGGTTTGATACTCTGCATTAAGGTCTTACTAGTTACAATGAGCAAAAAGTACATGTAAAACAGGATGTAATCCAGAATTAGTCAACGTTACCTTGGTGTGTAAGGATTGAGCATGACTAATTATTTTTTTGTATTGTTTTGTTTTCTTTTATTCTTAAACTTCACACAGTCTGTGAGTTGTTTCTGGGCAGTCTGAGACTCTGGGGTTAGCATCCCACTATCAGCGACTGCATATTATGTCTGTTCTTTTGTGACTGGGTTATCACACTCAGGATGATATTCTCTAGATGTAACCATTTTCTTAAGAATTTGGTTAAGTCATTGTTTCTGATGGATGAGTAGTACTCCATTGTGTAAATGTACCACAATTTTTGTATCCATTCATCTACTGAAGGATATTTGGGTTATTTCCAGCTTCTGGCTATTATAAATAGTGCTGCTATGAATATTGTGGTGCATGTGTCTTTGTTGTATATTGGAGTGTCTCTGGGGTATATGCCCAGAAGTGGAATATCTGGATCTTCAGGTAGTACTATGTCCAATTATCTGAGGTATCTCCAGACTGATTTCCAGAGTGTTTGTATCACTTTACAACCCCACCAACAGTGGAGAAGTGTTCCTCTTTCTCCACAACCTCGCCAGCATCTGCTGTCATCTGAGTTTTGGATCTTGGCCAATCTGAGTGGTGTGAGGTGGAATCTCAGGGTTGTTTTGATTTGCATTTCTCTGATGACTAAGGATGTCAAGCACTTCCTTAGATGTTTCTCAGCCATTCGATATTCCTCAATTGAGAACATTTTATTTAGCTCTGTACCCCATTTTTTTTTAATAGGGTTGTTTGATTCTCTGGTGTCTAGCTTTTTGAGTTCTCTGTATACCTTGGATATTAGGCCTCTATCTGATGTTGTGTTGGTAAAGATCTTTTCCCATTCTGTTGGCTGCCGTTTTGTTTTCTTGACAATATCCTTAGCCTTACAAAAACTTTGCAATCTCATTAAGTCCCATTTGTTAATCTTTGACCTTAGAGCTTGAGCCAATGATGTTTTGTTCAGAAAATTTTCTCCTGTGCCTATGTGTTCTAAGGTTTTCCCTACATTCTCATCTAATAATTTCAGTGTATCTGGTTTAATGTGGAGATCTTTGATACACTTACACTTGAGCTTTGTACAAGGAGATAAGAAAGGGTCTATTTTCATTCTTTTGCATGCTGAGTGCCAGTTGGACCAGCACCATTTGTTGAATAGGCTGTCCTTTTTCCATTGAATGTTTACTGCTCCTTTGCCAAAAATCAGGTGACAATATACATGAAAGCTCATTTCTGGATCTTCTATTCTATTCCATTGATCCACATGCCTTTTTCTCTACCAGTACCATGCAGTTTTCAGCATAATTGCCTTGTAATATAGCTTGTGGTCAGGGATAGTGATTCCCACAGATGTCTTGTTGTTGAGGATGGATTTTGCTATTCTAGGTCTTTTGTTGTTCCATAAGAAATTGCACATTGATCTTTCCAATTCCATGAAGAACTGGGTTGGAATTTTGATGGGGATTACATTGAATCTGTAGATTGCTTTTGGTAGGATGGCCATTTTTAAAATGTTGATCCTTCCAATCCATGAGCATGGGAGATCTTTCCATTTTCCGAGATCTTCCTCGATTTTCTTCTTTAGAGGTTTGAAGTTCTTGTCATACAGGTCCTTCACTTGCTTATTTAGAGTCACAGGAAAATATTTCATAATTTTTGTGACTATTGTGAAGGGTATCGTTTCCCTAATTTTTTTCTCCACATATTTGTCTTTTGAATATAGGAAGGTTACTGATTTGTTTGAGTTAATTTTGTATCCAGCCACTTTGCTGAACTTGTTTATCAGCTTTAGGAGTTCTCTGGTGGAATTTGTGGGGTCACTTAAGTACACTATCATGTCATCTGAAAAGAGTGATGTTTTTACTTCTTCCTTTCCAATTTGTATCCCCTTGATCTCCTTTTAGTGTCTAATTACTAAATCCAGCCAGGACATCCAGTACTATGTTGTATAGGTAGGGGGAGGGTGGGCAGCCTTGTCCAGTCCCTGATTATAGTTTGATTGCTTCAAGTTTTTCACCGTTAAGTTTAATAATGGCTGTTGGTTTGATGTATATTGCTTTTATTAACTTGGATTTTATTATTCTTTTATGCTTTTTTTATTGTTTCTTCTGTGAGTTGACAGTCTCAGCTTCCAGGCCTTTCCTGATTGGTTCCCTGAAAAGGTCCCCTTTTAGTGCTGTATTTTAAAATTATATCTTATTCATGCCTCTTCGTTTTTGAGTGACGGCTTGCAAGTGTAGAGCCAATAAGATATAATTATTCTTTGACATGCACTTTTCTAGCTTTTATGTCAGATTAAATTACAGCTGTAAGAAGGATTATGTTGGTCTATTCAACATCTTATCATTAGATGTTGATGATATTCTCTAATCTAAGTTAAAATGGTATAGAAAAGAGAACTATGTATCCTTCTAAGTGAGTTTCTCTATTAATTAGTCTGTCACAAGCCTGAAATGTGACATGGTCATTCTCTATAGACTTTGTAAATTATATTCAAGTAAGGATATCAGAAATGAAGATGTCTAATGAGAATATCCATTAAAGTAGATATATTATGGACTACATGTTTTTTTAAACTTTAAACAGGCATTGACATGCTTCACTTCCTGTTCCACAAAAGCCAGTGATTTTCTGAGATTGTTACATTGTAGATCTGAAGCTTTTCTTCAGTTTCACACATCTGTGCCTCGATCCCTCTTATTCTGATGATGAAATAGAGAACTAGTAGAAACATTAGACAGATAATCAAATCCTTAGCCGATCAGGGTAAACATCACTTATTATTCTGAGAGGAGAAAATATATGTACAAAATGATTCCTGAGGAAAGTTGGAGAATCCTCAGATGCTAAACCCTTATAACGTTTATCCATGGGCCAGGTGTGCATTGTATAATTAAACCCTGTCTTTCTATACCAGAGTCTTTTTTCTCCCTTTTTACTGTGTATTAGTTACTTTTCTAATTGTAGGTAAAATATGCCCAACAAATGCAAGGAATGGGTTCTTTGCCTCTTAGGTTGAAGGGCACATGCTATCTTAAAGAAGAAGGCAGGTGGCAGGAACTCAAGAACACTAGACACAATGGATTTATTCAAAAGAATGAAACATAGTACTACCTGAAGACCCAGTTAACCCACTTCTGGGCATATACCCCAGAGATGTTCCAACATACAATAAGGACATACCCACTACAATGTTTATAGCAGCCCTATTTATAATATCCAGAAGCTGGAAAGAACACAGATGTCCTTCAGTAGATGAATGGATATATTGTGGTATATTTACACAATGGAGTATTACTCAACTACTAGAAACAATGACATTATGAAATTCCTAGGAAAAAGGATGCATCTAGAGAATATCATCCTGAGTGAGATAACCCAGTCACAAAAGAGCAGACATAATATGCAGTCACTGATAATTGTATACTAACCCCAGAAAGCTCTGAATACCCCAGAAACAACTTGCAGGCCATCTGAAGCTCAAGAATAACAAAGGCCAAATAGTGAAAGCCTCAGTCCTTCTTTGGAAATAAAATAAAATACCGCACTCCCTCAGAGTGTGGTACACCTAAACTTTAAATCATTAATAATCCAAGAGCTAGGAATATAGTTTTGTGGCAATTTTTGGTATTCAAAGATCATTATGTTTAATCTAGACACACCAAGAAAACTCTGCTTGTTTCCATGTTACATTCTGTTCTATGTGTACTTTATGCTTATGGTAACCAGTGGGATTTCAATGCATGATATCAAACCACTAAAAGAATTGCCAAAATGCTTTTAAAAATCTGTACTTGTATCTCTCTTCTTTAAATAAAGTTGTAAGGGAAAAAAATTGGAAAAAAGTTTTACTCATCAAAAAATTTGTCTAACCCTAAACTGTGCTCTGAATATCTTGGCTAGAGTCTTATAACATTTATTAGAAATGGGTAATATATATATATATATATATATATATATATATATATATATATATATATATATATGTATACCTAAACTCATGAAATAGGGAATTATTTATCTTTATAAATTATATTCAATAATAAAAGAAAATAAATTGCAACAATGAATCAAATCCTGAAGCCTGAACAAAGTGAGGAGCAACTATAGTTTTCTCTACCACATTTTAAAAATGGTATATAAACTATGTAATTAGAGAGGTACTTGTAAATTATATCTTAATAGTACTAAAAATTTTAAAAGGTACATCTCACTTATTTGTGTATAAATTGAACACATATCCTGTGAAAACATACATGTGGAGTTAGTCTCTACTTCAACTGTGAGAGTGTCTAATGTTGAACTCGGGCTGAAGTAATTCTTAGCAACAAGTGCTTCTACCCAAGGAGCCATGTTGCTGTTTGGAACGGTATTTCTCCAGGACTTCTTTCCTGACATTGCCTGTGCCCTGTTTGTAGCCTTCAACATTCTCTACTAATTCCTTTTATGGCATTAACTTCTAAATCTGTCACCTTTTTAAATGAAATGGTTTTTGACCCGATGCTTCTATTGAAATTGTTCTCTTCCTGAAACAGAATACAGCAGAATGCTGTTTCTGACTCTTACATGTACTAGGTTTTCTGAGGCTAGAATAGTGTAAACAAATCAGGGGCCACTCTGGAAGTTCTGCAGTATTTTGCTGCTCTCTTTTCTGAATCCCTTAAGTGGATTTTATTAAAGAGAACAAAAATAATTAACAGGAAATAACATTATTTGCAAAGGTTTTTAGGTCATCAAGTCATCTAATACTGGTATATCCTGAGAAATTTTGCTTATGTGACTACCTTCAATTTAAACTATTCTAAACATCAATGAGAGATATGGAAGCAATTACTTAACAGGAACATTGTGCATTCTAGCCTAAAATGCAGAGTAGGTAAATGTTAATAATTCTTAATATATATTACAAATTTTTATTATACTCTTCCACTTTATACATTTTAAATTCAATTTGTAAAAAAAAAAAAACATTATAAAGTAGAAAAAATACAAAATTCCTTGTTTAAGAAATAACAAAACACAGTACCATCTTCTTAAGATGAGTTTACTCACTTATACAAATCCAGCCTTAGGGAATAGGCTAACACAGTGAGGGTGATGTTTTCCTGATCTAGATCCCTGGACTAGAGAGGTGGACCAGTGAAGAAAATGAGTTATGCCTCACAGGAGCAGTGTCCCAACAGAGAAAACGTCAGGAGAAACTAGTGTTGAGGTAGAAAACCTGAATTGTGTAGTACAGACTGGTGGAGACAGAACATACTCATGGAGGCTATACCCAGAGGTATCACATTGCTTTTAATATAAAATTCCATGCTGTTTAAAGCTGTCTGATATGGAGTCTGAGAACTGAACTCAGGTCTTCTATAAGATAGCGTGAATTTTTAAACTCGGAGCCACTTCTTGGCCTCCACTTGTTATTTCCAGAAACATGACCACCCTCAGTCATATACTGAAATATTTTCTCTAGGGAGTCTATCTAAACCTATTGTATTATTTGCCAGAGATATGCACAAAAATGACATTGAACTTCTTCAGATAGCACCTAGCAAGTTATATTTTGTCTCTCCAAATATATAGAATGTCTATAGATAAGATTTCCATGACATTATTTATATAACATACACATCAATATGATCATATGAAGTTCATCACAGACATTTGGTTCCTTCTTATTTTATCAAGGCATAAGTTTTCTATTACTTCACAATAATGGGAAAGAGACATTGCCAACCTCCTTTCTTACCTATCAGAGCACACTTGATGTTGCAACACCACTTGGGCTCTTACTGCAAAGTGGTTCTTGGCAATTGGTTAGATTGATATGCCTGTGTCTCTCCTCAGAAGCCCATGAGAACTGAAAATTGATAATGAGAAACAGCATGGAAGGCAAAGAGAAGTTCAGCCTCCCTGTGTTATCAGCGAGAGCAGACTGCCTTCTTGTTGATGCTGTGGCTGTACCAACAGTTTCATCTTCAATTTCCTTTGACTTTCCTTCCTCTGTATTGGAAGTGAAGTGGAGTCATGGTAGTTTACTCCCTTATATTCATTAAAGCAAAAACCCATTTCACAAACTCTCCAATTCTCTTGCTTTTGAAAAAATTGAGTAATTAGACTCTTTGCTAAATTACATTTCAAAAATCAATTATGAGTGCCTGGATTTATGATGTCTCCTATTTTAAATGATTCTATTGTAGGAGTGTTTTCATAAAATGTCATTATTATATAAAACTTCAAATTCTGATCACTTTTGAATCAAACATTATCAGTAGGATGGTTGAAAAGTCAGTTTCAAACCTTGTAATCAACACAGCAGTAAAGTACTTGCTGTATAAAAGGGGACCCAAGTTCAAATCCCCAGAACCTATATAAAGCTGGGCATAGTAGCACATGGACATTATTACAATGCTCTCCAGTGAAATGAGACCCAAAACAGAATATTTGGAAAGTATCTGATGAGCCATTCTGCCACACGCAGATCAGAAGCAAACATCAAATAGTTTCTGCCTCAAACAAAGTGAAAGGTGAGAACCCACAGTTGAGACTGGTTTCTGACTTTTATACACTTAGGTGCATGATTTAGCACTCAAAAATGCATGCTCCTGTGAGCACCCACACATGCACATGGTACACATAGTGAGTCCAAATGAAGAGATGGTGACATAGACATGTTTGTGAATTCATCAATGCAGTTAACTAGACAACAACGAATACTGCATTTGATGGTTTTACAAAGTTGACCTCCTCAAAGAGCCTTAATTCTTCATCATGAGGAAAATCACTGATTACTGAGTTAAGATAATTGCAGAGAGCCAGTGAAATGTTAGTGTGAAGAATCCGTATGGAAAGCTTTAAAGGAGGGTAGAAATGAGCAGAATTCAACATAAAAGGAAAAACACCAACTTGGGAATGTCACACCAATGAAAGTGATCTATCAGCATTCATTTAGCGATGTTCAGAAACCTATTGATAACAGATGTTTTAAGCAAGAGAGCCATTTGAAGATGTAACACAGTCAGATATAACACTGTCTTGACTTGTCATATTGCCAGTACAGTCTGTCGGACATAAGTGCTATAGGTAAGGAACTCCATTATAAGATATTATAATATAAACAGTATGACATTATATTCCAAACAGTTTATTTTGATATACTTATATACTTTTAAATCTTGAAATATTGGTCTATATTGAAGAGCAATGCTCTACATGAGCATTAATTATTAAACATCATCAGTTGTATTATTATTATTAATAACACATTCTTCAAAGCAAATGAGCGATAATGACATACAGAAAATTAATTATAATTGTAGAATTTGTTGTCAAGGGTCCTTATCTCAAATTTCTTTATCAAGCACTCCTTCCTTCCCACCATATTTGCTCACATCCTGTAGTCCTACTGGGTCAATTATTGAGCGTGGCATGTAGACTGCACTGGGCAGGTCATTTTTGTAATGTGTGATTTGTATTTATTTACTGTTTTTCTGAGTCCAACTTTGATTTTCATCATAATCACAACCTGGGCATGTGGACACCCTTGACTCTTTCCTGTCATTGCATCTCTTTGGCCAGCACATCAACCCTGTACATTATTTAGTTTTAAATATTACTTTATGATTAATGATTTTCATCACAGTGCTTCCCATTTTAACTTTTCTTCTTTTAGTACTTGCGGGCACTGTGCCCTCCCAGATACTCCTCTAATCCCATTGCTGTCTCAAACATCCTTCCTCATGCTGCCTTCTGTTCCCGTTTAGATACCCCCTGCCCTGACTTTAAAATCTCTTCTGTCATGCACTTCTTTCTGACTCATGACCTACAAACTTCCTATCATATATACACATATATAAAATTTACATTCTGCTTGGAATAAAATTTCTGGCTCATTTTACTTAATATTTCTAGCTGCATAAATTTGACAGGAAAGGTCATGGTTCCAGCTTCCATTTTGAGTAAATTAATTCTACTGGAAGAATGGAAAATTAAATTCTTTGCTGATCAAAGGAAACAATTAATAAAGGAATAGCCAATGAAATGGGAGAATATCTGCCAAGCAAACCTCAAGTTGGGATTAATATCTAGAATGCATAAAAACTGCAAAAATTAAACAGCACAAACATCTTCCAATCAATGAATTGAGCTAATGCAGTGAAAAAAACATAAAAACACTATTTACTAATAAGTATTTGAAAAAAAT
The DNA here is from genome assembly GCF_963924665.1 of Micromys minutus. NCBI lineage: Eukaryota > Metazoa > Chordata > Mammalia > Rodentia > Muridae > Micromys > Micromys minutus. The sequence goes on from NC_137974.1 coordinate 41,195,085, forward strand.
TCCTTAGTTGTTATAGAAAATGAAACTAATAGTATCTTGAGATTCTACCCCACCACAGTCAGAGCACTGAGTAACAAATGCTGTGAGAAGGTTGTTCCAGCAGAGCCTGGGCAGAGCAGATGTGAGTCTACATGGGGAAGTCAGTCACTCTAATGCTCTTCTCAACTCAGAGCACAATCCCTTGCTGTTGGTTTTCTCTTCTGTTCTCATTTTCTCATTCATCATCAACATCATCGTTGTCATTGTCATCATCTCAGTCATTTTAATCATTTACATTTCTAATTATATTCCCTTTCCTTGTTAACCCTCCAGAAAACCCCTCATCCCATCCCCAATTTGCCACTATGAGGGTGGGCCTCTACCTACTCACCCACTCTACCTCACTACTCTAACATTCACCTATGCTGAGGCATCAAGCCTCAACAGGACTAAGGGCCTCCCCTCTGATTAATTTCAGATAAGGTCATTGTCTGCTACATAAGTATCAAGAGCTATAGATCCCTCAATTTGTACTCTTTGGTTGGTTGTTTAGTCCCTGGGAGCTCTGGGTGGGTCTGTTTGGTTGATATTGTTGTTTTTATGGGTTTGCAATCTCCTTCAGCTCATTCAGTCCTTCTAACTCTTCCACTGGAAGTTCCTGGACTAAGTCTGATGGCTGTTGAGAATTTGCATCTGTATTGGTCTAATAATGATAGAACCTCTCCAGGTACAGCTATATCAGGTTTCTGTCAACAAGCATTTCTTGATATCAGGAATAGTGGGGAAGGTGGTACCTGCAGATGAGATGGATCACTAAGGTGTGGTGATCTCTGGATCCTTCAGATTTGTTCCATTTCAAGTAAGATTTAAACAGTAAATTTTGTTGAGATTTTGCATTCATAGTATATAACATGACCCAAAAAGAATGATGTCTAAAATTCATGGACACAACAAAGCACAAAGAAGTAGAGGTTGAGGTCCATGAAGTGATAAGATCAGTGATGGAAGATAAAAATAGCTAGGCATCACTTGTACACGCAAATGCTTTTGCTGAAACAAGGCACAGCTACGAAGTTTCAAGAAAGTTCAGAACATTAATGCTAAAAGTATTCTAAGTTTAAGCAAAAAAAGACAAAGAAAGGAAAATAACTTCTGTACACCGGATATGGGTCAGAAACTGTAAAAATGGAAATTCCAGTAAATAAGATGTGTGTGTGTGTGTGTGTGTGTGTGTGTGTGTGTGCGTGTGTGTATACATACTGTATATAACAATATTTTCAGACACAAAAGCCAGTGGGGCAAGCCAATCCTGTAGATGAATAATGTGAGCTTGTCATAAGTTCACCGATGGCAGCTCGAATCAAGTCCTTACACTACTGTGACAGCAGTAAGTGACAAGACGATGAGGTTCATGAGTGACAAGATAATGAGGCTCACATCTCCCCTCACACCCATGACTGCCATGTGGTGAAAATCCTTTATGACTGATTTTTGCGATTTAAACAGAATAAACAATTAAGAATAAACAATTTCATTTCTTACATAAGAAAATAATCAAATTTAACAATGACCTTTGCTTTCCCGTTTAAGTCACATGGGTTTATAGGTTACAAATACAAACACCTAAACGTATTGAAAACCTAAGTTAACTTTCAGGCTTGAGGTGTAAGTTTAAATTTAATTTATAAAAAAATTATTTCTGACATACCAGAAGCTAATTCCTCAAGTTGTTTCTGACACAGTTTCCTATCTTCAAGGGGGAAAGTGAAGAGTTAAATTCAAAAATCTTATTTTCATAAGATTTATGTATCTTTATTTAACAGAGAGCCAGTCTTCCTTGTGAAAAAACGTGTTAGTGTACCCGAAAGAATGGATAAGCTAAGGCAGAGTGACAGCCATCTTACTAGCAAGATTACCATGTCTGACAGGAGGCAGGTTAGGAGGCTTAGTGTGGATTTAGAGGATCAAACACAGTAAGTCATATGGATCTTTCGAGCATTTTCAGTCATTACAAGGCTGCCTTTTGAAGAGAGATGGTGCTAAGTGCTTAAAACGAATCTAGAGTCAACAACCTGGACTTTTAGGAACCCTCAGAAACCAAGCCACCAACCAAAGATCACAAAGAGGCTGGAACTAGGCTCCCCACACATATAGAGCAAGTGTGCAACTCAGTCTTCATGTGGTTCTCCCACAAATGGAGGTGAGTCTTAAGCCTGATTGTGATATCTGTTAACCAACATCCATTACCCCGGTGTGGGGAGGTTCATTCTCTCAAAGGAGAAAAGAAGGGGTATGGGAGCAGTGTCTCTCTGGGGCTGGGGGACTAGGACAAAAGCAGTGTTTGGGGTGTAATTAAATAAATAAACATAGTAGTAGAAGAAGAAGAAGAAGAAGAAGAAGAAGAAGAAGAAGAAGAAGAAGAAGAAGAAGAAGAAGAAGAAGAAGAAGAAGAAGAAGAAGAAGAAGAAGAAGAGGAGGAGGAGGAGGAGGAAGAGGAGGAGGAAGAGGAAGAGGAAGACAAATGCAGGGTTTATGTGAACTCCTGTCATTTGATAGAATTACTTTTCTATTAGCCAGTTTTATTTTCCTGTTGACAAAATATTGAAGAAATCCAAACTAATTGAGGAACAACTGATCCTGATGCATCCTTGCATCCTTGGCTCTCTCACTTCCGGAACTGTGTTGAGATATAACATCATAGTAACATATGATGTAATCTATGCTGTTTATTTTTGGGTGTTTGGTGAGAAAAGAGACAAAAAGGTGGGGACAGAATATAGTCTTCAGTGTCTCCATCCCCCTGTTGCTGACTAGCCTTGTTTAAATCATCCTTTCCTATATTGCTTCTTTCATCCAATAGAAATTGTAAACTCAGAAACAGGTTAATCCATTTTTTTAAAGAGCCAGTAGTCAGTTTGAGATAATCCAGAATTATCTCAGGACATGTCATTTTGGGGACTGGCTTAATTAGAGTAGCCTGTGAGGAATTTTCTAGGGTGCTAAGTGATATGGGAGAGCCCAGATCACTGTGGGTGGTGCCATGTAAGAAGTTATGAATTTTATACAAAAGCTGGAGGAGCAGAGCCAGAGAAACTTTCCTTCATGATTCCTTTTGCCCAGTACATTCCTCATTGATGGATTTATGACTTAAAATTGTATGAGAAAATAATTTCATCCCAAGTTGCTTTTCAGTCATGTTTATCCCAGCTACAAAGCATACGCCTGAGAATTCCAATGATAAATACAAAAATACCTTTTTGTTTTACTGCAAAGTCCACATCTGCCAATCAAGACTTTAGTTTGTGTTTCTTGAACACACTTTAGATCTAAAGTGTAATGCATTCCTGACTCTGTGTATAAACTGAAAACTAAAAATATCTGGGCTATCTTACATACTATTAATATATATATATATATATATATATATATATATATATATATATATATATATATATATATATATATTAAAGATTGTGCACAGCTCTTTCTTTCTGCGTATTTTTGTTTGGATACCCCTGTTTAGAGGTAAGGTAATAAAGTCACTTTAATACTAGTTCAACATGTTTCTTGCCTTCAGAAGTTGCACATTTGTCATAGATCTTTGAGTTGACCCTATAACACAATACTTTACTGAACTAGCATAATCACTAACTATAATCTATATTTTTGTCCTTATACCCACAGATGAGTATAGTTCTTACCTCTTTGCAATAGATGGGGAACATTACAGAACACCATGAACAATCAAAGTGCTGATATATTTTTAAATTTTTATTAAAATATGTTCAGCATTTTAGTAGAATAGGTGATTTCCGAATTTTCAAAGTAAATCAATTCTTCAGAAGGCAGAACTATGTTATTTTACTGAGTGGTAAGATAACTAGGGCAAAGTCTGGGTGAAGCTAATAATCAAGGATCAAAGATTCTTTTTTCTTTTTCTTTCTTTTTTTTAAGATCTACCCCAATGAAAGGCCTGCTCTCTCTTGGTCTCTAGAATGGGAGAAGGGCATGTGTGGTTAGCAAAGCATGGTTTATACCTATTTGAGAAAAATAGAACAGCACATTCAGTCACCTTGTTTCAGGTATACAAAGATTATGTTTCCCACTATGAACTCCACCCCTGAAAAGCTTTATACACAGTAGGTAATTCCAAAATACAGTCCACCTTTACAGAAAAATGGGTTTCTCCTGGAAGGAACTCAAGTGTAATAGCCTAAACTGCTGTGAACTCACAAGAAATATTTTTTTCTCAGCTGAAAATACATGGCTCAGTTTTTACAAGAACTCCCCTACTAACTAAGCACCTTGCCCTAATTATCTGGCAAGTGGAGTTTGGGTGAAGACTATCAAAATCACAGAAGGGCTTCTCCTCCTTATGATGTGGTAACAGCAACCAGATCTAACCTCTTGTCTTACAGGAATAAAATCTCAGGTAACTGTGTCTGTGTTTGGTATTTGAAATGAAAGTGTGACTTGTACACATCAAGAAGAAGGGAGAGGGCATAAAAACAGAACTAGTCAGGGTGATTCCTACAATCAACTCAATTCTTGCCTGGAGTTCCCATGACACTACAGCAAAGAAGAAAACTCCTAAGAGCAGGGCAGTTCTGCTGATTTGCAGAAGCGGATACTAGAGATCATTGTACAAATTGGGGAAAATTTGAAGAGCAGAACACGAAATAAAGAAGCTGCACAAAGAAAGAGAAACTGAATGTGGAAACTGCCTTATGCTCCATACTGATTTGCAGCTGAATGAGAAGTTGATTATCAAAGTAGGAAGAAAAAGTTAATGTACCAGTTTAGAGAGGCTTAGAGAGAGCTTCTGTTCCTCCCATGGGGAGGGTAAGCTTGGGAAACATGGATTATTGACTAGAACTCTCAGACACTGGTCTTTTTTTTTTCCCAAGAAACTAATTAGACCTAGGTCAAAGCTATTGTGTTTTTGTCCAAAAAAAAAAAAAAAAAAAAAACTTGAAAGGCACTTTGCTAAGGTTCTTGAGGTTTCAAGCAACAGTTGCATATCAGAACAAAATTTAGCAATATGTTAAAAGACATCAGTCTAGCAAAGCAATACTCTTCAGGACCCAATCAAGAACTGAAACAAGTCAATGGAAGCCTGCTCACTGTATTTGGGAAAAAGAAGAATGCATGGACATAAAGAAAGATGATAAAGAGGTTAGAAACAAACTATTTATAATTACTGGATATTCAAACTGAGGAAAACCTGCTCATGATTACAAGAGAAATGGAAGACAGGAACAAAAGGATGTTTGAAATACTCAGAGATTAACTACTCACACCCTACTTTAGAAACTGAAAAAACTGATATTCAAATGGATTTATAGGGGGTGTTCTTCAGTGATACTCCATAGAGGTTAGCCAAATTCCAAAATGTGATAACAAAAATTCAGAGGAATGTTTGGGTAATATTCTGCCAAGGCACACTACAGATTTTACTGGAATGTGTTCTCTTTCATCTTTCCTCAGCAGTTGGGGGGCTGAATACTTAATATATAGTGAAGAACACAGTATATTCTAAAGGAATATTTAAGATAAATACAGATTTAAATAACCAAGAATTTTGGAAGTATGTTTCAAATAGTTTCTTAACTTTAAAAAATTGTAAAAGATATAAAATCCAGATTTTGTCATTATGGTGTATTTCTATTTTTAAATGTCAATGTTGATTTTGAGATATCATCCACTTTACCATATTGACAATAAAGGTTTTTGCACTGGCATTAAATATGTTAGACAGTTTTGAAGTAAATATAATATCACCCTTTGTTTGCTCTAGTTCACTTTGTGAAAATGAGTACAAGTACGTTTTTCTATCCTTTTGCACACAACAGACTTCATTATAATTTGCCTATCACCAATAAAAACTGAAATGAAATACTTTATTATTTAAGTAACTATGCAAGAGACAATGATGCTTTATAGTTTATCTTTTGTTATTTTCTTGTTTATTTTTGTGGAAAAGTAACACACATTTCAAGGCTCTTGAGTGTAGATCATAGGTCAGTTGTGTGGAGTCTCTTAGTCCAAATTTGCATATGTCTAAGAAATCAAAGTAGGTTATTATGTGTGCACCATGACAGGTGCTGTTACTAGCTGAGCCGTCTTACCACATCACATTCCCAGTCCCTCTGTAGTTACTGTTAATAATGTGTGCAGTGGCAGGTTTCACTCCATTTCAATCCTAGTATATTTAATTTTTGTCTTCCTTTCTGTCCTTTATATCCATCATTTCCAAAAATGTCTACTTTAAAGGTTGCTTGTTTTTCATTTGTTTAGTAACTCGATATCTTGCATAAGTGTATGACTTGTGTATTCACTTATTGACATGAGCCAATATGGCCAACAGCACGAAATGAATGAATATCAATTAATAGCTCTTTAAGAGTTTTGTCTTTTGAAATCCTTCCAGCCTATACTGATAAGACTTAAAACTTTTTACAGATCATTGTGCTTAATCTATACTCAATAAGAAATCTGTTTCCATGTTATGTTTGTCCTGAATGTGCTTTATTCTATGGTAACTAGTAGGATTTCAATGGGTGCTATCAAACCTCTAAAAGAATTAAGTACTGAAAAAAATATTCATAAAATGTCATGCCAAAATGCCTTTAAAAATCTGTATATGTATCCCTCTTTTTTAAAAATAAAGTTGTAAGAACAAAAAAAGAAAAGGCAAGTAAAGCATTTTGTAATGGGTAAAAAAAAATGTAGGAGTTTTAATTATTTTATATACTGTCTAAAAGATTGGCTCAGATTTGAGGGCTGCACCTGACATTTCAATTCAATGTGAAGGCCACCAGAATTTACGGTTACTGCTATTCCATTAAACAGTTGTCAGCAACAGAGACAGAGGATTACTGTTTTCCCGAATGCCTACTACGTTAGCGCTGTACCTAAGAAGAAAATGTCATGTAGGCATCACCACATATATTAGTTTTTGATTGAATCTTAGATGACATTATTATTCAGACATGGGCAATAGCGCTTCAAGACTAGTGCACATGTCACAGATAAGATCACAGTTGTGTCATTTGGAAAAATAAGATAGAGCGTTATGGAATTGACATATAGCAAAACCACTTAATTTACAGTTTACTTGGTATAGTTCCTGCGTTTTTGTAGTCTGGACATCGTCCCTTCAAAGCAAAGTCTTAACCTTTCAGTATTGATTCACTATTTTGCAGACAAGGTGGTTATATTAACATGCCATCTGTTACTGCACGGAAGCCTCTATAAATAAATAAAGCAAATAAAAAATAACTATAGACAAAGGAGACTGAAGGAAAATATTGTGGTAAACAACATTCAAATCTTCAAGTACTGAGAAAGTGTCCATTGTAGAGAGTGTCTACATCAATATAGACACATTTGTTAACATTTGTCTCCAATAAATAGATTTTTAATGATAATGCCCTTTTCTCTTCGTAAAAATTATTTGATGTCAACTTCTTAAACTCCAAATCCAAGAGTTTCATAATGTCCTATCTGAATAAATTCAATTATTTGCCATAGGTACTTGAGAAACACAAGAACACACTTTACTTCTTCCTACTTGATGTGCACAGAAGTATGCAGCAGCATGGGTCCCTAGAGACGTTCTAGTTCCTCCAATCTATTGCTGTCAATTCTGCATGTGCAGCATGAGCTCTGGGGACTTCATACTCACAATGCAGACAGCCATGCTGTGTGGGCTGCACGTTACTGCAGGCTTCATTGCAACCTGGGAGGTAAGAAGGTATTATTACTATGACCAACCGTAAAAAAAAAAAAAAAAAAAAAAAAAAAAAAAAAAAAAAAACAAAAAAAAAACAACTCCAGAAATGTTAAGTATTTATTTAATGGTGATTTTGAATGTATTCTTTGACTGTGTAATTCAAGTATACAATGTATCTTAATCATAATTTTCCAGAATCTCCCCTTTCTTTTTATTCTCCCCAAACACACCACAGTGTTATACCTGTCTTAGTCAGGGTTTCTATTCTTGCACAAAACATCATGACCAAGAAGCAAGTTTGGGAAGAAAGGGTTTATTCAGTTTACACTTCCACATTGCTGTTCATCACCAATGGAATTCTGGACAGGAACTCACATAGGGCAGGAATTTGGAGGCAAGAGCTGATTCAGAGGCAATGGAGGGGTGCTGTTTACTAGATAGCTTTCCCTTGCTTTCTCAGCTTGCTTTCCTATAAAACCAGGACTATAAGCATAGGATTGGCACCACCCTCAATGGGCTGGGACCTCCCCTCTTGATTACTAATTGAGAAAATGCTTACCAGCTGGATCTCATGGAGGCATTTCCTTAAAGGTGGCTGCTTTTTCTGCAGTAACTCCAGCCCGTGTCTACTTACACACAAAACCAGCCATTACAATACTTTATCTATCTATCTATCTATCTATCTATCTATCTATCTATCTATCTATCTATCTATCTATTTATTTGCAATTATACCCTACTGTGTAAAGTTGGTGCTTCTCATTTTAGCAAGGTACTAATCAGTGGAGCATGGATAACCTATGAGTGGTTTCACTAACTTTCATCAATCCTCCAGAATCAATTCACCGCAAGTAGCCCCTCAGCTAGGGTGAGACCTTAGTTAACCCCCCTGAACTATTACAGAGTTTATAACTGGCTTGTTCTTGGGTAGGTCTAATGCGGATAACTATGGCTGTTAAGTTCATGCATGTAACATTGGTGCCATGTATAAAAATTTTCATTTGGAAAGTGAAGACTATGGAAATGACATTCAAAATATTAATATGAATTGCTAAATTTACCATTGCAATCCAGGTATGTAGATTACAATGTACTGTACTGTAACTCCGAGCATGACATTTTGTTCCATCAAAATCATAAAATGTGACTAAAGTTAACACAAGCCATGCATACCTTTCTATCAATAAAGTCCTTCTGTTTTCTAGAGAGAAGTGTAATCATTGGCTTTCTAGTAACAGTTTCGATTTCCAGAAGAAACACTGTTTATATTCTGCAGGAAAAGAACACAATTACTGCAGTATACTCTGCCTGCCTTGCTAGAGTTTGTTAGTAAAGTTTAGAGATTTCATTCCCATTAAGGTAAATTTACTGCATAGTATTAGTTGGAAGATACTGGAATGAGCCTGCAGTGAAACTGTGATAAACAAGATACATTTCTGTCACTACAAAGGTTATAATCAGCAAATTAGAAAGGGTAGTGAAAATTGGATGTAATTATGGAATAGCTATGTTATCTCACATCCCCTACGCCTCTCTAAGGACTGTTCCTTTGCTTGTATTCCTTTGGCACTGAGAGTAGTGTATCAAAAGAGAATGCAATCAATAAACAAACCCTGATTGAATGACTGAAGCTGGTCAGGAGAAGACTATAAAGGATTTCAGGGAAACTGCTTTATGAGTCCTGAACTATTTGCTCAATGAACCTCAATAAAAATGAATTAGCCCTAGCAATAACACCAAACTTCAGACCTTCCTATCATAAACCGTGCTTTTTATAACATAATCACTTCCCATTAACAATTCATCTCCTTATCTTTTTGCCTATGTCATGAAATATATTGTAATTAGAATTGATTTTTATAGCAGTTTCAGAAGATACCATAATATGTGCGTTTCTCAAGGTCCCAAAGGATTTCAGATGTAATTTCAAATGTTAATTCCCTATTTCTATTAAAGAAAATCAACAAATGTTTAATAAGAGGGTATGGCACAGTGCTCATCTACACACATTCTCCCTGAAGTTTCTAGACAAGTGCTTTTCAAAAGACACTTTGGTAAGAACCATCCCAGATGACCCTCCACAACACCAGTAAAACAATAATTCACATTTAAGACTGATAATTTTCTCCATGCATGCATGCACATATTCACGCATGTGTGCACATGTGAATTCAAGTTGCATGCACCTATGCTCTCATGCACATGAAGGCCTTGAAATAACGTGACAGACAGTTTATTGAATGAGCAATGTTACTATTGCTGTTTAAAAGTTGAATATAATTGTGCTTTGCATATATACATTTTGCTCAATAATTTGCTACACTGTATTGATTGTCGAAGATGACAACTGAGTTAGCAACTTCCTATTGCTTAATTATACAGGAGCAGATGTAAGGTCTGTTGTATTATATCACAGTCTGGGGTAATGCTGATATGAACAAGCTTATTGCATTGCCATAGAGTTTTATAGAACCAACAACCCTACAGAAGGATAAAGCAATGTGTTATTCATTCATGCAAGTTCTATTCTAAAATTTTCATCATGGTTTTACTTTTTTTTAATGTTGCAATTGGTAACTTTACTTGTTCCGGAGCTCCTAGTGCAAACATCAAACAAGACTGGGCTCTGGTCCATGGGCTCACATCACTTTTTAGGGAAGAAGCAAACTGTGACCTATGTACAAGGCTGAAGACTAAAAGTCACACTCACACGGGGAAGTTGGTACTACAGATTAGAGCCTGGCAGTCACAGGTCTTTGAGGTCTTTCTGGATGTTAACACAGGGTGTCTGAACTCTTCCTGAGATGGATGACCTAATTGTCCTTCAGCTTCTGGTTGATGATGCTGGTCAGGCCCCTGAGCATTTAGGATGCATGGGAGACTGAGAAAGACTCCCTTCTCAAAGACTTACATTCCCTTCACCATTGTAGAGATGACGTGAATCCAAGTGGGTTTTTTTTTGCATGTACTTCCTTCACCACCACAATCTTAGAATTGGCTGTCACAGTGTAATCTTAATCAGCCACAATTTTCGTAGTCTGGAGAAATAAGCTCTCATGCTGAAGATCCATCATTTCTCCTTTGAGCTTATCTTCTAAGACATCTACCAGGGCAAGTTCATCAGCCAGAGACTTTCCCAGAATGCTGATAGCACATGTCATATCCACTTGCCCAATGCCTGCTACAGTAATCTTGTTCGGGATGTCAGGTTCCTCTTCTGCAATGGCACAATGAGATTTTCCATAAGGGTTGCTATCTTATCCAGACAAGAGGAATTTCTGTGGCATGCTGATGCAGGGGAACCACTGCAAAGTCAGCAAGCTGCTCCCTTCATTGTTTTAGTGCACACCCCTTTTACTTAAAAAAGTTATTGTAAAGTAGTATCACACATTGACAATATCTGAAAATATATCGCTATATAATATACTGTTTGATTTAGTGCTATATGATTTCACTATAATGTGCATGTATGTGTACATAAATATATTAGGTTGTTTATTAAAATATACAAATATGCACACACAAATGTAAGACTGGTTTAGACTAAAAGATGTTTCGTAGTCTGTGCTACCAAGAGTTGTGTATTAGTTATAATATCTACACAGGTAAAAGATATAGCAATAGCACACTTCACAAAATGAACCCCTGTCATTAAATATCTATGTAAGTACTAGCATCAAACTTAAATTTGAGAATGTAAGGAAATGCATTTGGCTTAAAAACCTAGAGGTAAATATTAAATAATGACACACACACACAAACAGACACAAACACACACACACAAACACACACACACACACACACAAGGCTATTTTTTTCATGAGCATTTGGTCAGAGGAAGCTATGAAAACCATGCTTCCTCCAGCACACTGTGGCACTTTCTGATTTCTGAATGCATGATTCTGTTCAGAGTGATTGCATTGTTTATGCTCTGACCTTTGGCGGAAACTATTCATTTAAATTTTTATAAATTGTCAGTATGTTTGCAGTGTCTGAACTGAAAAATTGAGAGAAAAGTGTTACTTTAAAACCTTTTTCACATATGATTGTCACTTTTTCACATAAGTGACCCCAAAATTCTACCAGAGAACTTTTAAAGCTGATAAACAACTTCAGCAAAGTGGATGGATATAAAATTAACTCAAACAAATCATTAGCCTTCCTCTACTCAAAGGACAAACATGTGGAGAAAGAAATTAGGGAAAAGATAACCTTCACATAGTCAAAAGCAATATGAAATGCCTTGGTGTGACTCTAAGCAAGTGAAGGAACTGTATAACAAAAATTTCAAATCTCCAAAGAAGGAATTTGAGGAAGATGTCAGAAGATGGAAAGATCTCCCATACTCATGGATTGGGAATATCAACATTGTAAAATGGACATCATACCAAAAGCAATCAACAGATCCAATGCAATCCCCATCAAAATTCCAACCCAATTCTTCATAGAGTTGGAAAGAGCAATATGCAAATTCATCTGGAATAACAAAAAACTGAGAATATCAAAATTCATCCTCTACAACAAGAAAATATCTGCAGAAATCACCATCCCTGACCTCAAGCTATATTACAAGGCAATTGTGTTAAAAATCACATGGTACTGGTACAGAGATAGGCATGTTGATCAGTGGAACAGAATAGATGATCCAGAAATGGCTGAGAAGCATCTAAGGAAGTGTTGGACATCCTTAGCCATCAGGGAAATGCAAATCAAAACAACCCTGAGATTCCACCTCACAGCAGTCAGAATGGCTAAGATCAAAAACTGGGATGATAGCATATGCTGGCTAGGATGCTGAGAAAGATGAACACTACTCCATTGTTCATGGGGTTGTAAAGTGGTACAACCACTCTAGAAATCAGTCTGGTGGTTACTCAGATAATTGGACTTAGTCCTATCTGAAGACCCAGTTATTCCACTTCTGGGCATATACCCCAGAGATGCTCCAACATACAATAAGGGCACATGCACCACAATTTTCATAGCAGCCCTGTTTATAATAGCCATAAGCTAGAAAGAACCCAGATGTCCTTCAGTAGATGAATGGATACAAAGATTGTGTTATTTTTACATAATAGAGTACTACTCAGCTATCAGAAACAATGACTTTATGAAATTCCTAAGAAAATGGTTGCATCTAGAGAATATCATCTTGAGTGAGGTCACCCAGTCACAAAAGAACAGACATAATATGCAGTCACTGATCATTGGATACGAACCCTGGAAAGCTCTGAACACCCCAGAAATAACTCACAGGCCATATGAAGCTCAAGAAAAACAAAGGCCAAAAAATAAAAGCCTCAGTCTTTCTTAGGAAAAAAATAAATGTATAGCACCCTCTCAGATTGTGGTACACCTGACCTTAAATCATTAGTAATCCAAGAGCTAAGAAATTTTTGGTATTCACAGATCATTATGCTTAATCTTTGCTCAACAAGAAAAGTGTTTCCGTGTTACATTCGGTCCTTCATGTATTTTATGCATATGGTAACTAGTGGGATTTCAATTTATGCTATCAAATCTCTAAAGGCTTAAGTATTGACAAAAATTATTCATATATTGATATGCCAAAATGCCTTTAAAAATTTGTATATGTATCCCCCTCTTGTTTTTTTTTAAAATAAGGTTGTAAGAGTGAAAAAAAAAATCATTGTCATATGAAATAAGAGAAATAGTATGAACACTTTTTATGTACCACTGAACTTTTAAAAAGGCAAGTACTATAGATTGTATTGACTGTATCATCAAGGATCTTACTCAGAAAGCTTAGTTGTTCACAAGATGTACACTACAATTCAGATTGGGTGGCATATGCTTATAATTATGGGTAGTTAGGGCTACTTCTCTCAAAATGTTAAAAAGAAAGAGAAACAAAAAATGTACTATTTGAAAATTTATATTTTATTGTTTTCTATTAAAAGTATTTTTTATTTTCGAAAAAGATTCTTTTATTGGTTTTTGTCATAAAAATTGTACACTTTTCTCCTCTTATATTGTGTGAATAATGGTAGGCTATATTTGGGTAACTGGACTTTTAATTTTAGTGTTCATCTTTCCTTGTGCTGGTCCTAAATATGTCATGAAGAATGATGAAGTGGAACTACTTGTTTTAAAAATTAAAAAATTACTCATAAATCTGGGGATAACAACTATGCACTTCCAGGGATCAGAAAGGAATCTCAGGACCAAGGAAGAAGAAAGTGGCATGGGACCAGGGAGGGGCCACCATCATCAAAGGCCACAGTAATACTTCACCTCTTAAAGTTACACAGTCTTCAGTCTCTGCTCCACACATTGTCTCCATATTTTCCCCTCTGAATATTTTGTTCCCCTGAAGATAAGGTTATCCACCTGGGTATCCAACTGTTTACTGTCATGAGCCTGATGTAGCTGTCTCTTGATAGGTTCCTCCAGAGGCTGAAAAATACAGAGGTGAATGCTCACAACCAACAGTTGGAGGAAGCAAGGGGTCCCCAATGGAGGAGTTACAGAAAGGACTGAAGGAGATGACGGGGTTTGTAACCCCATACGAAGAACAATATCAACCAACCAGACCCTCTAGATCTCCCAGAGACTAAACCACCAACGAGAGAGTATACAGGCAGTGACCCATGGCTCTAGCCAGATATGTAGGAGAGAATGGCTTTATCATCAGCATCAATGGGAGAAGTATTTCTTGGTCCTGTGAAGTCTCTATGCCCCAGTGTAGGGGAATTTCAGGGTGGCTGGGGAGGCAGGAGGGATTGGGAGGGTAAGTGTGGGTGTATCCTCATCCCCCTCAGGCAAGGGGAAGGGGATGTGATAGGGGGATTCTGGAGGGGAAACCAGAAAGGGGATAACATTTGAAATGGAAATAAAGAAAATATCCAATAAAAAATGAAAAAAGAATTACACAGCCTCTGTATAATACTAACAGCTAGTAAGAAGAGTGGAAAAATGAGCCTGTTAGGCTCATAAGACATTCCAACAAAGACAGTTGAAAGTGAGCATTACTGACTTTCACATGACAGCCACCAAAGGTTAAAGTTCACTTGGTCCTAAATGACTAGATTGCTACCATAATCTGAAGGAGAAAGACAGAAATTCTCCCAAGAGCTTACAAACAATAGCACAACACTAGCTTAATTTTAGCCTTTGAGATTCTAAGCAGGTCTAGCTAAGTACTGTGGAATTCTAATGAAACCATGAGATTTTTTGTGTTGCTAATTCAAGGTAAATTTGTCCATTAATTATGTAATTATATAATCATATAATCTTCTTAATTATATAGCCTTTAAGGTAAATTTCTAATTTATATTTATTTACTTATTTGTATTTTGTTTATTAATTGTGTGTGTGTTTCTCTCTCATTGTGTGTGTGTGTGTGTGTGTGTGTGTATGTGTGTGTGTGTGTGTGTGTGTGTGTGTGTGTGTAAGTTTGTATATTCTCATGTTTGTACCACAGCACAAAATGTCACCAGAAAACTTTCAAGATTTGATCTTGTCCTCTACCATGTAGGTTCCAGGGATCAAACTGGAGTTCATAGACTTGGTTCCCATTGACACAAAAGTTTTTTTTCTTATCTTTTTATAATAATCCAAGGTCATAGAGAGTTTAAGAAAATGAAACTACTGTTGCAAAATTTCAAAAGACAATACAAAACAAACATTCATTTTTGTAAGTTTTGGCATGCATTCACCTTAATTGAAAGCATTTAGTTTGAGAATCCATATTACATTGTGTATGAGTTTGTTTTGTTATTTTATGAACTCAGTGGGTGAAAAATAGATATTTTTTGAGCACTGATGCTTTTAATCATTTTCTCATTTGTTTTATTATCAGGCTTCTATTTTATGTTTTATTATTTCTCAGTCAATGGAGAACCAAGATCTGGCTATAGAGAAAGCTCAGCTGCTAAGAGCATTAGCTGATCTACCAGAGTTCCAGTGCTGTTTCCAACATACACATGGTGGCTCATAATCATCTGTAATCCTGGCTTTAGAAGCTTTGATGCCCCACTTCTTTCTTCTTCCTGAACGTTGTATGTCCATGGCACACGGACATACACACAGAAAAAAAAATAACTCATACACGTAAAATAGTTTTATTTTAAAAATTAGACTCCAGTGAAGGATTGAGAGGAGATGATTTAGTGGCTGGCCCCTGGACCCCTGGGAATTCTAAGACATATAAAGAGGAGGTGGTGTGATGCTAATTTTTTCATTTATAAAATTAGCTTCTCAGCTTTAACATGAAATATATGTTTGTGTGTGTGTGTGTGTTTGTGTGTGTGTGTGTATGTGTGTGTGTGTGTGTGTGTGTGTGTGTTTTCTGTAAGAACATAGTCTAAGAATGGAGTCCTGTGAGGAGAATTCGAGAATTCTGAGTAGGTATAAGATAATTGCAGGGGAAAAACCAAGACAAGAAACTTATGACCTCAGTTTCTTTAAAACTATGGAATAGAATTATTCTTGGATTATGCTTTCATAACCATCCCAGGTGTAGCAGACATGAGTAAACTTACTTCAGACTGTGCAGTATAATTTGTCATTTGTTTATATGCCTTTATGGAAAAGTATGTTTTAGCACCATACAGCTCACGCCTGTGTCAGTCCACAATACTCAGGATTCTTCCTAACCCTGGCAAATTATCTGATGCTGTACTCTGAATGAAGTTTACTATTGCATGAGGAAAAAAACCAAAGAGCTAGTGGAACTCGATAAAATATTGAACATTTCCTCTTCCTAGCCTGTTCCACATTACAGGAAAAATACAATTCCATGGCTACAGCCCATTGTTCTTACTCCTCGAGAATCATATAGATTGGGAAGAAAACAGCTTTAAATCTAGAGCAAATATCAAAGAGCATCCTTTTGTCGCACATAATAAATCCAGTAGATTTTTCGAGAGTGATCTTTCAATATAGCTTAAAAGACCTGTTTCACAAAATGAAAAGAGGTAATATGAACGTGACATGAAAATTAGATTCAGTAGAAAACAAGAGCCATATTTTTCATATTTACATATTCTGTGTTTTCATAATAGTGTTACAGAATTTCATATAAGTAAGAATAGTAATTCCATTATAAATGTGTCTCAGCCAGTCCCAGTAGAAAGAACTGCTAGACTTTGCCTATTGAACCACAGAAACCAATAGGTTCTGCCATGGTCACCAGCATTGCAGACCCTTATCTTCACACAAAGACTTTAACTTTTCTCCTGAAAAGCCCAGAGGTAACTTTTAGGTATTTGAATCCAAGCTTCCCTGCAAACTTAATCTTTGCATTCTGTTTTCTGGCAGCTGCTTTATTCATGTTCTGTGATTATAAATCTCTTTCTGTCTACCTCACAGGCATTCATATCCCTGATCATATTCTGCTATTGAACACAGCACATGAAAAATATTCTTTTAAAGCATAGCATAAAGGTTATGGAAGTGAAATTGTATACATCACAATGTCCATTCTAATGAGACTTTTACTAAAGCAGAAGAAATCCCCTCTGTCCAGTTTTATTTTATACTTTCTAAAAGGGGCATAACCCAATACAGCTAACCAAGGGCACACTATTCTCCTTGTATCTGATTATCATCGAAAGGTGGAGAATGGTTAGTTTTATAAAAGTGATAAATAATTCATAATAATATTATTGGTGTGATGCTGTTAGGTGTCATTACCAAGTTGTCAATCATATTTTCTTGGGAATTACTCAATAATTCTATTAATTCTATAGCATATTGCTTTGACCTTGACATATGATTTTGCAAATGAATAAAAGAGCTTCACTCTGTCTTGTTTATTTTATTAACCCTTTACATGATTACAAAATCGAACAAGCAAACTATTTAATTATTTTAAAAAATGGTATAAATTCAAACTTTACTTTAAAAATCGCACTCCTATAATTTATGAAAAAAATTGCATGGTAATATTATTTTTGCCGTGAGCAGAAAACCCTTGTGAACTGAAGACGCCATACTTCATAGTGAGTGGAGGCAATAGAAGAGTTATCTTGCCCGTCATATGCTTGGGATCTAGCCTAGGGGAGGACTTTGAAGCTCTGAGTTGTAGTATTTGTTGATTTGCAGTATAACTGTTGTTGTAATGACTGTTTCAAACTCTCCACGGGAAGTCAATTAACTAGTCCAAGAAATACATCTACGATTGTGTGAGCAAGGCTGTGAAAACCTTTTCCAAGATAAGAAAGATTCATCAACTGATGATTTTCTTGAAATCATTCTGACAGTTTTGGCTAAATAAGATGATGTACACTAGTTTGTCAAATTTTAATGTGCAAAGGCATCATTCACATAGCTTCTTTTTTTTTATTTTGACAGAGACTTTCAAACATCTGTAAGATTTGTTTTGCTCAAATTCACTTCATTAAATCCCTTCCAATTCCACAGTTATCTGATACCTTTTTCTTCCTGTTTCATTTGATCTTTATTTATTTTTTTAATTTGTTGGTAATTTTAATTATTTACGTTTCAAATGTGGTCTCTCTTCCTGGTTTCCCTTCGACAAACCTTGTGCCCCACCATCCCCCACCCCTGCTTCTGTGAGAGTGCTCCCCTTCCCACCCAAACATTCCTGCCTACTGCCCTAGCATTCTCCTACATTGGAGCATCAATCCTCTACAGGACCCAGAGCCCTCCCTCTCATTGATGGCAGATGATGCCATCCACTGCTAAGTATGTGGCTGGAGCCATGAATCCCTCTATGTGTAATCTTTGGTTGGTGATTTAGGGTTTAGTCCTTGGGAGCACTGGGAGGTCTGCTTGTTTGACATTGCCATTATTTTAAACCATACATAAACAAAACAAAACAAATAATCCTGAGTTCCTTCACCCTATACATGGGTGTGAGACCGTCTAATGGAGATTGGGGACTCTCTCACAAGCTGAAATCATATAAAAATGACTCTCCCACAGCACCCATCAATTGCTCATGATGCTCTAGGTTATGTAGGGATAGGATTTCATGAGTCTTTCTGGCATCTATGCTGATTGGGATGATTTAATTCTTCTGTAGGTCTAGTGGATGCAACTGTGAGTTCATGTACTATGAACTCAAACTATCATATTCAACAAAGATTACTTTTCTGTGGAAACTCACTAACTATACTCTGAATACGTTTTCCCCTCTACATTTTCATGATAAAGGAGCCATTGGAAAAGAGCTGTGGTATAGATATGATGAAACATTCTATAAGCTCTCATCCTCTGCACTAATAACCTTCGGGGGATCCCAAAGAAGAAAGTTCTCTAATGGTGGATGAGAGATGTTCTATGGACAGAAGCATGAATACATGAGGGTTGTTTGACGCTAAATCTATTTAGCAAAATAATAATGTTAAGTTTTGTCTATGGCCTGTAACCCAGCCAACCACAGGCATTTTGTCCAGTTAATGATACCAGGCATGATTTTTCTCTTATGGAACAAGATTGAAATCCCAAAGGAATCTGAAGATTATACCAGTAACAGTTATACTGCTGTTGCAATGGTGGGCATATCTTTTCAGTCAAGTTGATATTGTAGCTTCCAGAGTTTATTGCTGGGCAAAGCTAATGGTTACTAGTGTATATTCCAACCCTATTAAGATTACCTACTCAGGATGAAATTTCTAGAAAGGTACTATAAGAAATCAAATTCTTATTTAGCATGATCAGGATAAGTCTGAAGTTCTGATCTTTAAATGAGTTTTCAGTAGATGTTAAAAATGGTATTCTCTTGATCATATGTGTGTTAATAATAGGGACCATAATGCAGGTGTTATATCTTTGGTATACTAATGTAATGCTGTAATCATCCTCAAATATTAGCTTTTATGATTCAGTGTTTCTGGAAAAGGTTAAGAGTTAATTTTACTCTCAACTAACCTAGTGATGTTGGTGATTTTGTTTCAGCATCTATACTATGAGAATCATTGACCATGAGATACCTCCAGAACATGGAGAACACTGGCTTAACAAATTAAAGAACATCAACAAAAACTAGAGTTTTCAGTCACTCAGTTATACTTGGTTTTTGTGTCTTCATTCCTCCTCCTGTGTGAATTGGTTATATCACTGTTAAATCTTTATTAGAGCTTATTTTTGTGAGAAATAACAGAAAAAAATAAAGAAATATTTTTTGATTTAGGATTTTGCTATTTAAAATAGAATATTAACCAGAAAAATATAACAATGACATTCAAAATGCTTAAGAAAAGATTATATCTATATCTATATCTATATCTATATCTATATCTATATCTATATCTATATCTATATCTATATCTATATCTATATCTATATCTATATCTATATATATATATATATATATATATATATAGACCATAGTGTGATTATGCAAGGACTAAGAAATTACAGAAAAAATGATATGATATATTTGTTAGGAATAGGATCCACCACTCTGGGAAATAGAGATAAAAGAAAATTCTATGAAGAAGCTTAAGTTTGATTAAAAGTTCTCACAGGACATTACAAGGTAGAACTGAAAAGTCACTCAGAAAATTTGATCAATCTTTTTAAATGAAGGCATACACATGCCTGTCATTATGGCCCTCAAGACCTTGAGGCAAGAGGGTAGAAAATTTGAGGCCAAATAAGGCTATATCGCAATACCCTGTCTAAAATTTAAAAAAGTCAGATAATATGAAAATGAAAAGTAATGTAAGATAGAATGCCAGGCATCTGGATTCTGGCAGCAAACACAGGCATTGGGGTGCCATAGTGTTTTCTAAAGATATAATCAGGAGAGCTGTAAAAAGTAGTAATTGCCCAAATATCATTTTCTTAGTGATGGGATGACGGCATACCAGTTGTCGTGACATATGAAAGACACAAATGCTAACACATGCTATTTGGTCACTTTTCATTTGAATAAGGAAGAACCATTAGGAAGGACTTCACCTTAGGGTTTCTCCATTACCATTGCCACTGCAGGGTGATTCATGGAACTCAAGGATGCTATCTGTCCTTTTCCTAACCTGGGTGTTTTTTTATTTGGAAATTATTGTCCAATTCTAGGCAGACAGTATATGAGTATGAATATATGCATGAATGTATATGTATATGTATGTATATAATCACCCCAGCAAGCTGCCTAAAAGATACAGATAAGCCAAGTTGTCTGAACATCTGCATATATAGATATTAGATATAGATGATATAGATATACATAGATATTTGTGTGTGTTTGTGTGTATACATATATAGATATAGCTATAGCTACATATGAACTTTACTGTGATATGTGGTATACAATTAATTTTTAATGTTGTAAGTAATATGAGCTATATTCCCAGTGATTGAGAAGGCTAGGATTTTATGGAAATTTAGCCAGTCTATGTCTTCATTCCCTCCTCTCATGTCTTCCTTACACAATTGTCCCTATGCAGTCTTCCTTAACTTGATATAGATGTCATAGTTGGCCATCAATGGTCTTCATTTATCTCATTTGTACTCATAGAAATCAAAAGCAGCACATGAATTTCTTCTCTGTGTCCCAGAGTTTGGGTTGAATGAACACATGACAACAATATAGCAGCTGAGTAAACATCTTCAACTATGGAGACAAGATGCATTTTATTCATAACATTAGACATTTCCTTAGAAAAACTTACTTTACCATTAACAAAACTTAATATGATTCAGGAATAGTGCTGCACACATTTAATCCCAGGCCCAGAATGTAATCTTGTAGATTTCTGTGAGTTTGCAACTACCCTGGTCTACCTTCAGAGTTCCAGACAATCTAAGACTACAATGAGACTCTTATCTAAAAGTAAGATAAATTTCTGCTATGTATAGACTTTCTTTATAGCATTTATGTTATACAAACAATGACAGCATTAGATCTTACATTATTAGGATTAATATTGAGCTACATGTGTGCCCTTTTACCTATGAGTATGGAGTATATTGAATCCCAGATCATTTTCTCTGAAAATTTATGATGAAGATTCTGGCATGTAACATCTGGGAAACAAATGATGGTTATTTTTTTTTACCTTAGATTTAGTTTGTAAAGGCTTTTGTTTGATTAAGTTTGAAATTCCAGAAGCATTATCTACATAATATTCAGCAAATGGATATCTATGGAATTAGGGTGGCATACTATTGATTCACTTTTGACAATAACATAATTACAATCTAGAAAAAATAATTACCATAGATTATATAAAGAATTGTCTTGTTAATATGTGATACAGCAAGACAACTATTTTAAGTCACTAAATTTAAATACATCAGCATACATAAATATTAAATGAGGCGCATCCTATGGGTTTTCATTCAGTGGTCAATTTGAGAATAACAAAAGACCTAGAATAGCAAAATCCATCCTCAACAACAAAAAAAAAACATCTGCGGGAATCACTATCCCTGACCTCAAGCTATATTACAAGGCAATTGTGCTGAAAACTGCATGGTACTGGTACAGAAATAGGCATGTGGATCAATGGAATAGAATAGAAGATCCAGAAATGAGCCCTCATGTATATGGTCACCTGATTTTTGACAAAAAAGCAGTAAACATTCAATGGAAAAAGGACAGCCTTTTCAACAAATGGTGCTGGTCCAACTGGCACTCAGCATGCAAAAGAATGAAAATAGACCCTTTCTTATCTCCTTGTACAAAGCTCAAGTGTAAGTGGATCAAAGATCTCCAAATTAAACCAGATACACTGAAACTATTAGATGAGAAAGTAGGGAAAACCTTAGAACACATAGGCACAGGAGAAAATTTCTTGAACAGAACACCAATGGCTCATTCTCTCAGGTCAAAGATTTACAAATGGGACTTAATGAGATTGCAAAGCTTCTGCAAGGCTAAGGAAACTGTCAATAAAACAAAATGGCAACCAACAGAGTGGGAAAAGATCTTTACCAACCCCACATCAGATAGAGGCCTAATATCCAAGGTGTATAAGGAACTCAAAATGCTAGACACCAGAGAATCAAATAACCCTATTAAAAAATGGGGTACAGAGCTAAACAAAATGTTTTCAGTTGAGGAACACCGAATGGCCGAGAAACATCTGAGGAAGTGCTTGACATCCTTAGCCATCAGGGAAATGCAAATCAAAACAACCCTGAGATTCCACCTCACACCAGTCAGATTGGCCAAGTTCCAAAACTCAGATGACAGCAGATGCTGGAGAGGCTGCGGAAAAAGAGGAACACTTCTCCACTGTTGGTGAGGTTGCAAGGTAATACAACCACTCTGGAAATCTGTCTGGTGATACCTCAGAAAATTGGATATAGTACTACCTGAAGACCCAGCTATTCCACTTCTGGGCATATACCCCAGAGATACTTTAATACACAACAAAGATATATGCACCACAATGTTCATAGTGGCTCTATTTATAATAGCCAGGAGCTGGAAAGTACCCAGATGTCCTTCAGAAGATGAATGGATACAAAAATTGTGGTACATATACACAATGGAATACTACTCAGCCACCAGAAACAATGACTTAACCAAATTCTTAAGAAAATGGCTGCATCTAGAGAATATCATCCTGAGTGAGATAACCCAGTCACAAAAGAGCAGACATAATATGCAATCACTGATAGTGGGATGCTAACCCCAGAGGCTTGCACTCCCCCAGAAACAACTCACAGACTGTATGAAGTCCAAGAAATAAAGAAAACAAAACAAAAAAAATATTTACAAAACAAGAAAACTTTAACTATTTCCATGTTACATTTTGTTTTACATGTACTTTAGCTCATTGTAACTATTAAGTTTTCAAGGCATACTATCAAACTTTGAAAAAAATCAAGTACTGACTAGAAAATATATTTATATAGTTTTATGTAAAAATTATGTTAAAATCTGAAAAAAAGTACTGACAAAAAATATATAATTTTAAGCAAAAAAATGTTTAAAATCTGTACATTTATCTTTGTTTTGTAAAATAAAGTTGTTTAAAAAAAAAGATAATCAATGACTCTTTTCAATCAAGGTTCAGGTTTCTCTCATGGTACAAAATTCACCAAGCCCAACATTAGCTCCAGGAGGATGGAAGAGACCAGCTCCTTCTCTCATTCTTCTTTCTAGACAATTTTCATTGTCAGAGAAATAATGGGACACAGGATTGGAGAGAAGCTATTAGAACAAAATAGCATGGTGTCTCTGCAATGCTTTTAGACTATTGACCCTGTCCTGGACATTCACCACACAGAAAGGCTTATCATTTTCTTCTGTCCTTGTGTCTAGATCATCCTCTATGTTTTCAGTGTTCTATTAGGCCCTCATCTGATACACACATACCTATGCCTATACCTTTATCTAGATAGATCGATCAATAGATAGATAGATAAATAGATTTCACAAAATGTTGGCACAGTCCTGATTGACATCAATAGTGTCCACCTACGAAAATGTCACTCACTCACCCTTTGCATGAGAAACTGTTTCATGCATGAGACTTAGCTTGCCCACTCTAGAGATGGCCATTCTGGCCTAGTTCTGTTTTCTCTTGGAAGTTGGAAGGTGAAGTTAAAACCTCTGTCTGGGGCCAGTGCAGTACTGGAATTCCATTCCTCAGTGTAGCTCTAGAGAACCCAGAGGTTCTCAGGTGTACCCAAGTCCAGAAGATCTGCACCAACATTACTAATTGAGATCTGCACCAACATTACTAATTGAGATCTGCACCAACATTACTAATTGAGAATCAGAATGCTCTGCTCTTAGCTCTTAAGGAAATATTTGGCAGTGGAAGCAGAGTCCACTTGGTTAACTTTGTGGAATCCATGGAGATGGTTTTAGAAACTTGGTTTTCAGTTTTTATTAATATATATTAACTATACACAATATTTGATTTCATTATAACATCTTTGTATGTGTTGATAAATTTTTCTAATAATATTTGTCTTTGTTTCTCCTTTCGTATCCTCACACTCATACCAACACACTTCTTTCCAACTATTTTTCTATGACTCATTGAGTTTTGTTAGTGTTGAATATGGAAGTATGGATAAGGGTTTGTTTATAAGAAAGTGGGTTCTACAATTCCCTCCTCCCATCTATGATGGTGTGTTCAATAATATACTGGTCTCAGCTGCTATGGGTCCACAAATGCAACAGCCTTGTTCTTCCCAGAATTCAGCATACCATATTCTCCTATTCTCTCCTTCTCCACCTACATTCTAGCTGCTCCATCTAAGTCTCTTTTGAAAGCAGACACCCTCTAGAAATTTTTCCCTCTCTAGATGATAAGAATGACTCTTCTTGAAGCAGTGTTACATACAAGCTGTCTCTAAATAATAGTTTCTAGAAACTTATTATTATTAAAAACAACAAGAGGTTGTTTTGATGGGAGCATGCTATTATCTACTTGAAAGAAATGTAAAGTTAATTAGGAAACATTGAAAACACCAGCTTCTTTTTGATCTGAGTGTTTACCCTAACCCTTCTGAAGCCCATTCCTACTCATTATAAGAAAGTGTCACACTGCTGCCTAAGCTCTGGGGACTGCCAAACAAGAGCTCTGTCTAATTTGGCAAACTAAATTGCACTCTCTGGTTGTCTGGTTCTTGCATTGATATTGATTTCAGGTGTCCTATTTTGCAGTGCTGTTGAATGAATAAACAAACATTAGGAGGGGTCTTTTTTTTACATCTGCTTTATAATGTGAATGAGAATCTAGGTTATCTCATTAATCTGGGGAATAATCACAATGATTATTAAATTTTACACTGTAATTATAATATCACTGATTATAGTGAAAGAATATTCTTGTACAGATTTAAAGAATTCATTTAATTAAAAAAAAAGAATTCAGTGAGAAGTAAGTAGGGCTGAGAATGTATGTGAGTGTTAAGAGTACTAGCCTACCCGAGCATGGCCAGGTTGATAAAACAGACAGAGGCGCTTGAGAAGGAAAATGAGGAAGGAGGAGAGGTGGTATAAGGGAAGGAGGAAGAGAATAAAATTTATTTATTTTTTATGATTTAGGGCCTTACACATGCTTGGTAAGCCATGTACCCCTAGTCACATACCTAGCACAGTAATTTCACATCTTAGTCTTTCTTTTGTAGACATTTAGGTGATGGTTTCTAGTCTATAGACAAAAGTTAGTGTTTGAGTTAAGCCAAAAGATGCAAAGGAAGTTGGCAGAACACTTGCTCAAGAAAGCTGTGCTTGTGCTTAGCTCTTCGCAGTTAGTAGAATGTGTATTATAGAGATCTCATCATGTGGAGAATGTTCTCGTAATTGCAAGAGATATGACATTAACATTCAGTTCTTCATTAGAAGCACGATCTCCTCATGTGTATGGTAGGCGTTGCCTTATAATCTTCATTTTCCATTTCATTTTCCAGCTGCAACGTTAAAATGCTTTGCTTTCAGTAGTTCCTTCTCTGTGCTAATCTAAAGGATGCTTAACTCGACATGTTACTTAGAGTTTCAATAGTTTACTAGAAAATTCACATGGAGGGAGCAGAGCTTCTCCAGTAACTGACTCATAAAATGTCTCCTTGGTTTAAAGACAAGTGGCAGACTTGCCTAACTCCACTGCTACTTCAATAGGAAGAAAATCTCAAAAAGCTTTCTTTTTTGACCCATATTGCTGTTTGTCTCATGACTGAGCAACATAAAAACATAAAGGAAATAGTAGGCATTAATTAATTTGACAAGGCTAATAATCACAGAAGAAAACTAAGCATCTGCAACTGTATCTGTATAATTCTGGCAGAACCTCTGAGGGGGCATCCATACCTGGCTCCTGCCAGTAAGCACTTCTTGGCATCAGCGATAGTGTTTGGGTTTGGTGACTGAATATGGGGTTGATCCCCAGGTGAGGCAGTCTCTAGATGATCTTTTCTCCAATCCCTGCTCCTCTATTTGTCCCTGTATTTTCTCCAGTGAATGTTTTGTTCTTCTTTCTAAGAGTGACTGAGGCACCCACATTCTGGTCTTCCTTCTTTTTGAGCTTCAGAAGGTCTATGAATTGTTTAATGGGTATTCCGAGCTTTGGGGTTTTGTTCTCCTTTCTAAGAATGACAGAAGCACCTACATTCTGGCCTTATTTTTTTTTTTTTTTTGAGCTTCATAAGGTCCGTGAATTTAATGGGGGCTAGTATTTTTAGAGCTACCCAACAGCCTGATGGTTCCTTACACTTGTTTTGCAATTTTCCACAAATATTCGTCTAAGAACACTACTGTACTTCAGCAGTTATGACAACAGTAATAAATTTAAAAATTGTCTGCTATGTATCCAATGGACTGATACTTCTGTTAGTTTAGCGTAGATGTGCCATATACAGGTGTATACACATGTCTACCACTTCAGATGAAGTGAAATAAAGCATAAACTACTTCATTTCAGGATCCATAAAAATTACACCCAAGTGACTCACTTAAGCATTAGCAGACATAGTATTCTATCTTCTTACAGCTGAGAGGCTGTACCCCATAAAACAATCCTATTTCTAGCTAAGGTAATGTAATGAACCATATAATATCCACTGAGGTAGCTACCTTTGCCAAATTAAACTGAGCCTATTTAGAGCTCTGTAAACCCATAAGATGTAGTTCCTTTTAAATTCTTAGTTCACCACACGAAAAAAAAAAATGATCCATGAAAGTCTACAAATGCTCAAAATAAAAGGGGCGTAGCATGAGAAACATAGTAAAACTCCTGATGAGAATTTGGCTAAGTGTGAGCTCCAGGCAATTTTCTCCTATGATGTTGACCTATCTGCTATATTTTCATCTCGCCTAGGCATGGAGAAACAAAAACATTTTAATAATACCTCTTTTGTTCGTTTCCTAGTTGGGTGATAACTATTCTGGGAAAGAGCCATGAACTCTGAAATCTCTTGGAGCTGATCAGGCTATAGGGCATATGCAGAGATTTTAAAATGTAAATTCTACAGGTTCTTTGCAAAGCACCATATTGAAACTACAGAGACAGACATTTTCCACCTGTATTCTTTTATATACTAATTGTGTCACGCACAATACTTAGCTCTTTAGAACACCCCCCCCCCCAGTGAGCATGTATTAATCATGGAGTAGAAAAGGACATTTCAACTGTGTGTAAAGAACTGATATTGATAAGACATCTCTTAGATATTGTGACAACAAGCAGCAATTTACAAACATAAACACTCTCTTTCCCACTATACACCGATCTCACAGACTTAAGTCCACTATTTCTCATTACCAAATGTGTCTCCAGTCAATTTCTAATTTTATTTCTAATTAGTCATTCTGCCCTTAACTTCTTCAATTATAAAACTATCCTTTCTTATAGACAGTTTCCTAATTTTTGGATACTATCTCAATGTATTGAGCATTGACCTTTTACAAGCTCTTTGGAAATTCCACTTTGAACACCAGTGAAAAAGTGAGGTTGCTTAATTTTCCCACTTGTTTATTAGAGTTAGAACTAAACTTGAAGTTCTTTAACGTATTATAGAGAAAAGTGTGTGGTACTTAACCCATAATTTCCTTAGTTGCAAATATCTTCAAAGAGATTGAGGCAATGGAGTAAGTATGGGCTTGGGAAACTGTGAGTCATGTAACCACACTAATAGTCATTGGTTGTTTCCTATTCTTACTGAACAGTCACTGTCTGCTTTCTGATCTAACTGAACAGTCTTTGGCTGCTTTCTCCAGAGGCTTTGCTTTTTCCTGCACATAGACAATAAGGTAATGTTTAATTTTATTTGTATTTATTATTTGATTTTAAAAATGTATGACCTTTATTTTGTGATTATTTCATCCACACACATTCTCATATACCCCTCCATGCTTTCTTTCAAATTCATGGTATCATTTTTATTATTGTTACATGCACACATATCTCTAAGTGTCTGTGTATCTATCTGTGTGTGTGTGTGTGTTTAATAAAGTATGTGTATAAACATGTTATTTGTATGTATGTCTTCAAGACTTACCAGTTGGGATTTCACCACCAATTAGTGTGATCATCCCTGGGGAAGACTATTTCTTCCAGTCTCAATAATATTAAAGTAATATATTCACAATAAACAAACACATACATATAGATGCACATAAAATACAAAATGCTAACTTGGAATATATAAATGATATAAAATAAAAACATCAATAGAAAAAATAGCAAGGCAACATGTAAAATGAGACAACACATTTATCAAATCCATTTCATGTGTACCATATACTAGGATGAGGACTGCTCTCAAATGTAGTTAATGCCGCCAGTGAGAATCCATTGGGAAAAAAAAAATGGGTTACAGAGCTAAATAAAGAATTCTCAACTAAGGAATACCAAATGGCTAAGAAATACTTAAAGAAATTCTAAGCATCCCTAGTCATTGGGGAAATGCAAATAAAAACAACCCTGAGATTCCACCTCACAGCAGTCAGAATGGCTAAGATCAAAAACTCAGATGACAGTAGATGATGACAAGGAGAGAAATACTCTTCCACTCTTGGTGGGGTTGCAAGCTGGTACAACTACTCTG
Organism: Micromys minutus; assembly: GCF_963924665.1. Classification (NCBI taxonomy): domain Eukaryota; kingdom Metazoa; phylum Chordata; class Mammalia; order Rodentia; family Muridae; genus Micromys; species Micromys minutus. The sequence continues at coordinate 41,224,246 of NC_137974.1, forward strand.
AAAATCAGTCTGGCAGTTCCTCAGAAAATTGGACATAGTATTTATTACCTGAAGACCCAGCTATTCCACTCCTAGGCATAGACATCAAAGATGATCCAACATCTAACAAGGACCCATACTACACCATGTTTATAGCAGACTTATTTTTAATAGCCAGAGGCTAGAAAGAACCCAGATGTCCTTTAACAAAAGAATGGATACAGAAAGTGTGGTACATTTACACAATGGAGTACTACTTAGCTATTAGAAACAATAGCTTCATGAAATTCCTAGGCAAATGGATGGAACTAGAGAATATCATCCTGAGTGAGGTAACTCAGTCACAAAGGAAAACACATGATATACACTGAAAGATAAATCTCAAAATACCCACGAAACAATTAACAGAGTTTATGAAGCTCAAAAAGAAGAAAAACCAATATGGGGATGCCAGTCTTTCTTAGAAGGGAGAATAAAACACTTATGGGAGGAAATACAAGGTCAAATAGAGGAACACAGATTGAAGAAAAGATATTTCAGAGGCCACCTCACCCAGGGATCTACCCCACATACAGCTACTAAACCCAATCACTATTGCTGATGCCAAGAAATACTTACTAGCAGGAATCAAATAGAGATTCCTCCTCTGGAGCTCTGCCATAAACATATAAATACAGCTAAGCATGCTTGAGCTAACCAGTGGACTGAGCACAGGTACCACACTAAATGTTCTAAGAAAGGACTGAAGTAGCTGAAAGGGGTTTCACTTCATTGGAAGAGCAACATTATCAACTGACTAAACCCTCCAAAACTCCCATAGACTAAAACACCAATCATTGAGCACACAATGAGAGATCTATAGCTCCAGTTATATATGTAGCTGAAGTGTCTGGCATCAATGTGAGAAGAAGCCTTTGGTCCAGGGAAAGCATGTTCTTCCAATGTAGAGGAATGTCAAGGCAATGAGGTTGAGAGAGTTACTAGGAGCTAGTGTACCTTCCTGAAGACAGGTGGAAGGGGAGGAAAAACTGCATCTGGGTGGGGGAAGAGATAATATCTCAAATGTAAATACAGCGAGTATCTAATAACATTTTTAATTTTTTTAAACGACTTTATTTTGCAAAACAAAGATAAATGTACAGATTTTAAACATTTTTTGCTTAAAATTATACATTTTTGTCAGTACTGTTTTTTCAGACATTAAAATAAATTTTACATAAAACCATGTGAATATATTTTTTAGTCAGTACTTGATTTTTTTCAAGGGCTTGACAGTATGCATTGAAAACCTACTAGTTGCAATAAGCGTAAAGTACATGCAAAACAAAACGCAACATGGAAATAGTCAAAGTCTTCTTGTTTTGTGAATATATGTATATTTTTTGTTTTCTTTATTTCTTAGACTTTATACAGTCTGTGAGTTGTTTCTGGGGGAGTGCAAGCCTCTGTGGTTAGCATCCCACTATCAGTGACTGCATATTATGTCTGTTCTTTTGTGACTGGGTTATCTCACTCAGGATGATCTTCTCTAGATGCAGCCATTTTCTTAAGAATTTGGTTAAGTCATTGTTTCTGGTGGCTGAGTAGTATTCCATTGTGTATATGTACCACAATTTTTGTATTCATTCGTCTTCTGAAGGACATCTGGGTTCCTTCCAGCTTCTGGCTATTATCTTTGCATATATCTTTGCTGTGTATTAAAGTGTCTCTGGGGTATATGCCCAGAAGTGGAATAGCTGGGTCTTCACGTAGTACTATATCCAATTTTCTGAGGTATCGCCAGACAGATTTCCAGAGTGGTTGTATTAGCTTGCAACCCCACCAACAGTGGAAAAGTGTTCCTCTTTCTCCGCAGCCTCGCCAGCATCTGCTGTCATCTGAGTTTTGGATCTTGGCCAATCTGACTGGTGTGATGTGGAATCTTAGGGTTGTTTTGATTTGCATTTCCCTGATGGCTAAGGATGTCGAGCACTTCCTCAGATGTTTCTCGGAGAAAAAAAAGAGAAAACAGCTAAAAATAAAAGAAAAACTACTTTTTTTTTCTTTTAAAGTAGGTATCAATGAACGATAGATTCAGGATTAGTGTCCAGAGTTTGTTTCCTTTCACATTTTCCTGCTCATCTCTGAGACCACATCTGAAGTGAACCTGGGAAAGCTCTGTGCATGTTGCCTCAGACTCTGTGAGTTCATATTCTCATGTGTCCTCTTTCTTCCTGAGGACACTGTTACTCCGGTGTCATCAGTTCCTGGTTACTCTTACAATCTGTCTGCCTTCTGTTCTGTGTAATTTAGGAAAGGAGCCCTTGGAAGAGAAGTCTCATGAATGTATTTCATTTAAGATTGGTTGTACTGTCTTTACATCTTGCAGTTGACTTCTCTATATTGGTTTATATTGGCCATATGAGGAAGCTTCTTTGATGAGGGTTGAGCAATACAACCCTCTTCATGAGTATTGAAGAGTGCCATTTATTTCTATGTTTCTTTATGAAAATAATAGTTTTTGAATTTAAAGTTCATAGCTATCTGAGTCCTTGACCACTCATGCAGAGTCAGATTTGACTCTGGATGACACCTTGTGTAGGGGACATTAGATAGAATCATAAAGTACTTGGATACATCCACAACATGTACACTAGCATATTTTGCTGGAATGTCATTATTGGACTGTGGGTAATATTAGCAAATAATACATTTACTTAATAGATATTTGATGTGATGGTTCTATTGGAAGCCTCACATATAAAACTAGATTTATGCTGTTCTAATTTCATTGTTTTTCTAGACACTATTATGAGTTCAAATATGACACTGAGACTTAGAAGAAATAGTTACTGAGAGTTAAAGGTTTTGGAAGGCATGGTTAATAAAACTATCCTGTGTTTTATTTTCACTAAGGCATACTTATTGTATGTATTTGAATTAGTATGCAGACTAAAAAAGGTAGGTATCCACATGTTACACACCCATGAAAAAAGTAGTTTTTTTCCAAACATCATCATTTCTCATGAAAACTAGACTTACATCTAAAAACATGTGAGCTTCCTTTTAGAACATACTCTCTATTTCAGGTATATATTTAACAAAGTCACTTTCTATAGTTTCAGCTCATAAAATATACATGTAAAACATCTACATACAATTCAGGAAATAAATAGATATCATATAGTTCATACTGTGATTTAATAAAATATTAACTATTCATGCTACCACAGCAATAAGCCATATCCTTTAAGAAAACATTAAATTAGGAACTCTATTAGGTACGCTGATAAACAGGTAGACATGATATAATCTAGAAAATTTGCTGCTAATAATTTCTACATATTTGTCAGGTAGTCCAGGAATTATGGTAATAATTTAATCACAGGAATTAATGACATTTTTTAGCTCTATTAATAATAGAAGAAAAGCTCCATTATGGTCTGCTCTTCAGTATCAGGCTTCATTAGTAACAATAGTGATTACTAATGGACATGAAAATCAAAAACTAAAAGTATGAAGTAAGATTTTCTGAGTGAAACAACACTTATTAGCTGAATAAATTTTATTTTATACAAAACCTTAAATTATCTAATGAAGATCATGCAGACAATATTCATCCCAGATTTGAATTTAGAAGACTGAGTTATGTGAGCTAATGAATCATGGGGATTAAATGTGTTAAACCATTAGGCTCTTAACACATGCAGCTGGAGGGCATGTTTTGTCTAGTCTCTGCACTATTTATCTACCCAGAGATTTTAAAAACACACACAGATTTCTATAAAGATAAACAATGAACTGTAAGAGAGCAATGGGCACATCTGTGTGCCCCAGCTTTTAGGATGACATAATTAGCTGAAGCCAAAGAGAACTTGCACTTACAGAGTTGTGGTTGGGGTTTCTCTCACACCTGGCTTAGTTTACTTCCCTTCACTGAGTCCCAGTAGAGCCGTATATTTATAGTCTGTTCCTTCTGCCTCTGTAATTCTTTGTATCCACTACTGTGTTGTTCTATCCCTTGTTGAATTTGATGCATACATCTTTTTCTATGCCTGGGAAATCATTCTAAAGCTATATTTTAATGAAAAGTTGATTTCCAATGAGGAAGTTTTGTTTTATGCTTTGTGAATATCTGTGTTTTTAACATCTGTCTTTAGCAGAAATCTGGAAAAAAAATCTGATGTTTGGTTCAAATACTCCAACTATCAAATAATAGGTTAATTTGTTTTTTTTTTTAAACTTGAAAAAGCAAATTGGATTCAAATTAAGATAGTATCACTTTAAAATCTAGAAATAAGGTTATAAAATAATTCAGCAAGTTTATGTTCATTTATTTTCTTCGGAGCAGTTTTCTGCCCTTTATATTTACTCTGCATAAGCAAGATTACTCTCCTCTTTGCGTACTTGAGAGGGAGTACAAATCATACTTGGAGTAACTTCCTCATTAATAGAGTTCTTGGTATATTTATTAAACATAGAAAAATACATTTTATATTAATGACATTAATTTTACAATCCATATTTTTAGTTGCTACTTTTACAGCCCTGGGCACTAATTTTGCACATAGAAGGATTGCATCACTTTCCATTAATTCTAAAGTTTTTCCAGTAATGAGATATGATTGTCCATTAAAATACATGTTAACTACGAAGACAAATTATACTATTGTGAGTAATGGGTTACAAAAATAAAATTCTCACTGTAATTTGCTTAAAAATGAGAGAGGATTTACATTTTTACTGGGCCAATACTCACCTTTTTATACTACGTTACTTGGGCCCTCAGACTCTGACTGTTTGAAGACTTTGTGAGTTATATTTTCTGCCTTAAATATAACAAAATGTTCTAAAGGCTTGCCTTTGTAGTTAAAACATTTACATCATTAATCAATTCATTTGCTACTAGAATTATGAGATATGTCTTTGGATAGTGAATTTTTCTATGAATAACACAGGTCTTATTTTACTTGAAGGCCTGATTTGACATGCATTTGTTATTTTGTAAAGTCTATCCAATATGCTGATATTCATTGGTATTATTAAAAGGCTATCATTCTACCCAAAAGACAATCATGCAAACTCTGAAACACCTCTAGAAGATCATGTCTACCCATGTCATATTTCTCAGAAATCAGCTTTGTCTTGATGACAAGATGTGGTAGATTTTAAAGCAAGAAGCTGGCTTGTAGAGTAATGTAGAAAGGAAGTATAAACATTTCAACAAACTGTTTCTAGGTCATTTTTTTTTTTATTATTTCAAAAAGAAAGGTGGCCTTTCTACTAAAGATCATAAAATTTATCTTCAAAATTTGGGGAAAATACTAAGCTAGATATCTATACCGTAGGCTCTGTTTTCCTCCTGTTCTTGTTTAAGGATCTTTATCATCATCTTGAGGTAGGATTTCAGGTCTGAGTCTTCTTTTTCTGGAGTGTTTGGCATTCCACTGTTTGTTTTGATGGGAGAGCTGGGTTCTAATGTTGCCAGGATGTCTTGTTTTCCCTGGGGTTCATTCTTTCACTTTCCTCTTGCCATCTTGTTGTCAGTGATTGGTTCATGCCTTTCCCTTGTACCTTCCTGTGTCTCTGAATCTCCACTGTTCCTGGTGGCAGATGGTCCACACGCCTGTTGTGCACCCCAAAAACCACCAGCTGGGAACAGGGGGCCCAATGCCGTGTTCCTGGGTCCCTGGATCAAGCTGGGCAGGTGCACACTTTCCACGTGCTTCTCTGAGATCTCTCTGCCCCCTGGGTAGTCAGAACCCGTTCTTACCCCCTGCTCACCTGTGTCTCTGGGTCTTTGCTCTTCCTGGTGGCAGATGGTCTGTGCCCTTGTTGTGCACCCCAGAAGTCGGGGGCTGGGAACAGAGGGTCCGATGCAGGGTTCCTGGGTCCCTGGATTAACCCAGGCAGGCAGGCACTTTCTGCATACTCCGCTGAGATCTCTCTGCCCCCTGACTAATCAGAACCCATTCTCATCCCGTTCTCGCCAGTCCTGTGTGTCTGGGTCTCTGCTCTTCCTGGTGGCAGATGTTCCGAGTGCCTGTTGTGCACCCGAAATGCCCATATACATGTTTTTTAATGGTAAATTTTTTCATTGAGTACTGTTTGCATCCCTTGATATCCATAAATACAGTAGAAGAGGGTTTCCATTCAATTCCCCAATTGACACTAGAGAATTTAGATAAAAGATAGATTAATAGATAAAAAATGATAGATAATATATAATGTTATACTAACAGGGTAAATAAGTATAGATTAAAATGGATTAAAATTTTATATTTATGTGTATGTGTGCATTTTGTATCCTTTTTATCAATTTGTAAACACATATTCTTTTAGATTTTAAACATGTATACCATGAAGAATAATAAAGTCTACCTCTCCATTTCTTCTCTCCAAATCCCCTCAGATCTCCCCAACACACCACTATCTAACATCTATATCATCTTTTTAATCATCTATGGAATTTAATTAATGCTTCCAATTTCTACCTAACTGTGGGAAAAAATGTCAACTGGACCACTGGGCTATTTACTAGATTTTCCTATAGAAGAACTGCATTTCCTCCAAGCATCTATCACCTACCCTTTAGTTAGGGGTGGGGTCTTGAGAATTTTTTTCCATCTATGCTGAAATCATGGATGACATGATCTTGTGCAAGTAAACACAGCTGTTGTGAGTTCATAAGGACAATAGCCATATTATGTTTGGAAGACAGCATTTCACAAACCCATTCCTATTTTCTGGCTCTTAGATACTTCTTTCTTTCTCCTCTATGATGTGCACATATGCACAGGCATGCACTCACTCACACACACACACACACACACACACACACACACACAGAGAGAGAGAGAGAGAGAAGAGAGAGAGAGAGAGAGAGAGAGAGAGAGAGAGAGAGAGAGAGAGAGAGAGTGAGAGAGAGAGAGAGAGCTAAAACTCTTAAGCAGAGACAAAACATAGCCACATAGCCACAATATGATCAAAAAATTATCCTCAGGGCTTTAGGCTATGTAGGGGCCACAAATTGAAAAGGCACTGCCCCCTTTCCTCTATTCAACCCTATCTGATGTCTACCTAAGTATATCTGTCTTTCATTATTATTTATTCTTGTGTTCCTTTGTGTCATTTCTTCAAAGAGAAAACAAAGTTACTTCAGTTTAATACTAGCATTGCTTATTTGTTTGCTTTCCCATGGGCATTTATCAGAGCAATTCACCCGCAGTAAGCAGCAGTAATTTATTGGTGGCTCAATGACTATACAGTTTCATAATTCAGTTTGTGGTCAAGTATTGGTTTACTTTAGAAAAAAAAAGACATTCAGATTTGTAGACTGTTTCCCACAGAGGACCTATGTTTCTGCCTGGGAGCATAATTTTTCTCAGGAAAGCTCTTCAGTATCTGAGCTCATTTAAAAATAATGATGGGAGAAGAAAATTGGTGGTGAAGCAACTTGGGATGATCACTGAGTTTGGGAATTCAATTTTTTTATTGTTTATTTGGTTTTTTTTTTTTGTTGTTTTGTTTTCTTGTCTGTGACAGATAAGTCCTGCCTTGTATCTAAAGTAGGTCAATAATATGCTATGTAAACTAGGTTGCAGTCAAATTTAAAATCCCTTTTCCCCTGATTCTGTGGAATTATAGGTATGATTGCCAGATACTGTTCATGATGTTGGTTTCTAAACACAATAAAAGATAAAACATCCACAGTGCCAATATTATACAGCTATGATACAGCTGCAAAAAAATCCTAAAGATGCATGCAACAAGAGATAAAGTGATATCCATGATCTACAGAGGCCTTTATTATGACTAATTAATAACATTGGCAACAATGTTGATAACAACAAAACAAAGGGTCTTTGGAAGTGAAGGTGACTCACTGTGTGTGCCTTTTCATCAGTCAAGCCTGACAGTCTGAGTGTGATCCTCAATTTTCTGAGGAACCTGCAGATTGATTTCCAGAGGGGTTGTGTGAGATTGCAATCCTACCAGCAATGGAGGAGTGTTTCCCTTTATCCACATCCTCACTAGTATTGTTCCGTTTGCCAAGAGGGGCCTAGCATGGCTGTCCTATGAGAAGTTCTCCCAGCATCTGACTGAAACAGATGCACATACTCACATCTAAGCACTGGACTGAGGTCGAGAACCTTATGGAATAAATAGGGGAAGGACCAAAAGAACTCAAGAGGAGGGCAACTCAATAGAAAGACCAACAGTGCCAATTAACCCAGACACCCAGGAGCTCACAGAAACTAAGCCACTAACCTGAAGAGCATACAGGGGCTGGTAAGGGGTCCCTGGCACATGTATGGCAGAAGACTGCCTGCTTTGGCCTCCATAGGAGAGGATGCATCTAATCTTGTACAGACTTGATACCCTAGGAAGGGGGTGTTGCCTGAGGAGAGGACTGAATTCTGCTTGGGGTCACTGGAGGGGGTATCATTAAGGGTATAAACTAATGAATTAATAATAATAATAACAAGAATAACAAAAATATGTTTTAAAAGGCTTAGTTCTCATCTCATGCTCTGTTTGAAGAAAGTAGAACTTTTAAGCTGTAGATTTTACATGGTGCAAAGTATATTATTTAAAAAGTGTCTGTCACTTTCTTTTGCCATACTGATTATGGCTAATTTGAGGAAACACCCTTCAGTGCCACAATGTGAAAGCTCACACAGATCAAAATCAAATTGTATCAGTGACCCTAGCCTAAGAACTCTAAATCATAAATCAATTTTTTAAAGTTAATTATGTCAGATATTTTGTCACAGAAAGATACCACAATCATTGTAATATATTTTACTGATGGCACCTACATTTTGCTTCTAATCTCTTTATTTTAACCTAAGGACAAATGGATATCAATTAAGAAGATATTGCATTACCAGATACAAAGAATCTAGCCTTTTCCCCCCTAAAACTTAGTCTCCTTATTCACTTTTTTTCAAGATATAATTGGCTTAAACAACATCTTGCTTAGTTTCTGCTGGCAGGATATGTAGACTGTAGAAACAATTATATAAATGTTTTGTGCTAAAAGGGAAGAGTTGTCCATTGTTTTTACTCATTATTGCAAACTTATCAGAAAGTCCTTTATTGAAAGTAGTTGAACAAGTCAAATATTTTTCTCAGACAATTTGTGTTCGGATTGGTAATGTGTTGAAAATAATTTTTCAGCTGTATCAGACTCAAACCAAAATTAAAACTAAATTAACTTAGACTAATATTATTTTTCATACTATTATTAACAATAAACATTACTCCATTAAGTACAGCCTGGAAAATTCACGAAATACCATGCAAAAATGTGCGTCTGTTTGTTTAATGGCAATAATGAGGAACATATAATTAGCGTGATGTTTCCATTATCTGTCTGTCTACTATCGATTTGTTTATATATTGACCATCTACTGTCTGTGTGTCTGTCAGTCAGTCTATCTATCTAAGAGGTTTTACAAATCAGTCAATCTTTGCATGGCAGCATTCGGCGTTTTCCAAATCTACTCAGAACTCTATATGTACCTCAAAATACTTTTATACAATACAGTGCTAATAATGGGGGAAAAATGAAATCTTATGGCCGTCTGAGCCCCCGGATTAACTAGGTAAACTGCATGAATCCAAACGTGTCGAAGCTTTACCGTCTATGCACCTTCTGTTTGATATTTTCTGTGAGAGATGCTGCTGTGTATGCATAGCTCATTCACATCACACCTAGGTAGAAGCTAAAAGGCTTCCTGAGAAGGTCAGCTTGAAACTCTAACAACTCAGCTAGAATTTCAGTCAATTACTGGTCCCTCTTGAGTAGCTTATACTCTTTGGGAATGCCTTATTTATATCATGGATGAGTTTTGGGTGAACACAAGCTTGTCTTCTTTCGCTCAACCAAACTTAAACTAATACCGACCTCAGATACCCATCTCTTCTAGGTAGAGAATGGAGAGATCTTTGAATCACAAATTCTTCTGCGAAGTACATGATACTATTCCTTTAACGTTTTACATTTTGTTACTACTGTCTTTCCTTACTTAACAAAAATTTTAAGATTGTATTGAATGCATGATATGTTAGTAGTGGTGAAGTTTTATTGACTGGTTATACTGCCTAAAGCAACTAATGGCAACTAATACCTGTAGAATTCCTAATTATGAATAAAGTAAAAAAAAAAAAAAAACTTAAAGCATCATTTACTGTTGGTTAATTATAGAGAAAATGTACCACTTATTTGTTTGCTTTTAATGAGTAAAAATGATTATATACATTTCTGTTGGTAATTTAGAAAGGCCTTATCTAAATGCTGTACGCAAAGTGCAAACATTTTTCTCATGGTTGATGGCTTATTGCCACCCTAAATTATAGGGAGACTCAGAATTGAGATACCAAAAGAAACATTTGACATAAATAAATATACTCATGAGATTATATAGAAAATAAAAATGTATTTAAATATTTTAAAGTTATTTTATTATGATGTGTATTACATTATATGATTTTTTCAGTAGATTTTTACCATTAAACTGTTTTTTGTATTATCCAGTATTCACATGTTTCATAGTATAGTTTTACTTTTGAACTGAAGATGGTTTAAATTATATTAAATTACTAAGAAAAGAGTTTGTCAAAATATTTTAGGTAATTAAATCTATTTCTTTCTATCCATGTGTTATGCTTTAGACTTTATGGTGGTGATTTTCTTCTATTGTTCCCAGTAATGACTGTCTCACTTTCTATTAAGCAGTGCCACAATCTTCTAATAGAATGGTCTTGTGCTGTGGAATGCAGATTGCTCACATATCCATTACAGGATTTAAAGAGACTAGATATGAATCAAACCTGCAATACCATGACACAAACAATGGTCTAAAAATTCTTTGGTTAGCTCTTCTGCCACCAGGAACAGTGGAGATCCAGGGACACAGGCCTGGTGAGAAGGCACACCAACTAGCCAGCGTGCACAGAGATCTCTGCAGAGAGATCTCTGCAGAGAATGCCAAAAGTGCACCCTGCTGCCCCAGATTGGTCCAGGGAATCAGTAACCTAGCATCAGACCTGAAATCATACCTCAAGATGATGATAGAGATCCTTAAACAAGAATAGGAGAAAAGTATAAAGAATTAGAAGCTCTTAAAGAGGAAACAAGAAAAACACTCAAAGAACTCAAAGAACTAGAGGAAAACAGAACCAAATAGATGAAGGAATGGAAGAAAAAATTTGAAACCAAAATGGACACAATAAAGAAAACACTAAAAGAGACATTTCTAGAGGTAGAAAAACCTAAAAAAGAAATTAGGAGTCACAGATGCAAGCATTTCCAACAGACTACAAGAGATGAAAGAGAGAATCTCGGGGGCAAAAGACAACATTATAAACATAGACAAAAAAGTCAGAGAAGATGCAAAAACCAAAAAGCTCCTAACCCAAAATGTCCCTGATGGCTAAGGATGTCTAGCACTTCCTTAGATGTTTCTCAGCCATTCAATATTTCTCAATTGAGAACGTTTTGTTTAGCTATGTACCCCATTTTTTAATAGGGGTGTTTGATTCTCTGGTGTCTAGCTTTTTGAGTTCTTTGTATACCTTGGATATTAGGCCTCTATCTGATGTGGTGTTGGTAAAGATCTTTTCCCATTCTGTTGGCTGCCATTTTGTTTTCTTGACAATGTCCTTAGCCTTACAGAAACTTTGCAATCTCATTAAGTCCCATTTGTTAATCTTTGACCTTAGAGCTTGAGCCATTGCTGTTTTGTTCAGAAAATTTTCTCCTGTGCCTATGTGTTCTAAGATTTTCCCTACTTTCTCATGGAATAGTTTCAGTGTATCTGGTTTAATGTGGAGATCTTAGATCCAGTTACACTTGAGCTTTGTACAAGGAGATAAGAAAGGATCTATTTTCATTCTTTTGCATGCTGAGTGCCAGTTGGACCACCACCATTTGTTGAATAGGCTGTCCTTTTTCCATTGAATGTTTATAGCTCATTTGTCAAAAATCAGGTGATCATATACATGAGGGCTCATTTCTGGATCTTCTATTCTATTCCATTGATCCACGTGCCTATTTCTGTACCAGTACCATGCAGTTTTCAGCACAATTGCCTTGTAATATAGCTTGAGGTCAGGGATAGTGATTCCTGCAGATGTTTTCTTGTTGTTGAGGATAGATTTTGCTATTCTAGGTCTTTTGTTATTCCAGATGAAATTGCACACTGATCTTTCCAACTCAATGGAGAACTGAGTTGGAATTTTGATGGGGATTGTATTGAATCTGTAGATAAGCATGCCCTTCTTATAGAAAACACTTATGTTATTTTATACCCAAATATTGAAAAAAAATGCAACACACTCAATACTAACTCAGGTGACAGAGCCTTTTGATATAGCTGGCACACTAGACACATTTTATATTTTCCTTAATTTCAGTATTATTTTTATTACTCTTCATACCTTCACAATATAGGTGACCTATAGGCGGAGTTCTTCCTTAGTTATTCACTGATATATTCCAGATGCTTTAAACTGCAAGTAGTATATATTTTCACAGGAGTATCCCATGTACTCATTTAAGGGAAAAGCAAGGGTTTTAAGACTTTTAACATAAAGATTATTCCAAAGCAATGTGTTAATTTAAGCCATGACAAGCCAAGGACTACACTTATATTGTTAATTTCTGTAAATTGGGACATTTCCTCCCTGAGGCAAGAAGGAGGCTCAAAATACACAATATAAATAAAAAATACATGGCTCAGAAAATAAACAAAAACTTACATGTCTCAAAAGTTCCTGAAACTTGCAAGATTTAAAAGGCCCCATCTCAAGCTTATCCAGAAGCAACTGCCACTAAAAAAAATCCCCCCAAAGCCTGGAATTTCCAGGGATGCAACTTAAGTATGCTGTCATTCATTCTGTGTTGGGCAATTTGTTTATGAAGGTGACTTAGAGTTCATAAATCTCTGAAATTAAGCCCCTACCCTTACTCATGTTGCTAACCACAATAAACCCACTTGTTTATTAAGCTAGAATTCCATGGAATTGTGTCTTTAGTTTGTTATTGGTACCCTTTCCAGGATGATTATACACTTGATCATATCACTGTAGGCAAAGCCACACATAAATATCCTAAAGATAACTTATTGAGAGAGTATAGAAGGGTATGTATACAGATAAAGATAATATACAAGCCATATATATGTATATATACATATATACATATATATGAACATAGATGTATTTTGATATTTCCATTATACACATTTTCCTTTTAGCATCTACTAAATAAATAATCTATCAATAAATAATAAATAACTATTTTATAAACATGTAGAGCTGCTTTTTAACATATATAATTTACATACCCAACATGTAGAGATTTATATAAGTTGCTATATACTAATATCAATTAAACATTTGGGATATTAAGTCTGAACAGATACTTATTAGAGCAACTAAATGGTAATGGGAACAATCACAAAATGAAAGCCAACATTATTGAAATCTCAGATTTTATAGGCTTTGTCACTCAGCATGTTTTCTTATTTTGGTTAGTATATTGAGGAAGCCTAGAAAATTCAATACTTGTTTCTCTTTTGAACTGGAAAAGGGCTTTGAGTTTAACAGGTTAAAGAGAAAAGTCAGCAGTTTGTGTTTCCAGCACATTTAAATGCAACATCTGGCTTCTTTCCTACTTGGAGCATCTTTCTCAAATAGGTGAACAGGATAAGGAGGCCTCAGTCCTAGCAGATCTACATAGTAAACAGCTCCTATAAGGGATGCAACTTCCTAAAGTAATTAGTTTACAGTTTATACACAAATTAACTTGAATAATAGACACTGCATTATCCACCATGGGAAATTTCGGTGTGAGTTTATGTGTAAATTGGTAGTGACATTTATTGAGAATTTACTCCGTCATTGAAATCATGTGTGAAATATGTCACAAGAATTGCTTATTCATATGTTACTTGAACGAATCCACACTATACTTTAATTAATATCTTCTAAAACACTATATATCTCTACCAAAAATACTAGTCAATGAATAAAATTAATGTGGATATCTTCTGTATTATATAGATGACATAGACCATACTTATTTTGGGGATTGGATGGCCGTCTCTCTTACCTCAAATTCTACACATTATTTTCATTGCATAGTATATAGCCTACGATAACCACTGTGACATATTTAAGTTATGTGAACTATAGAGGTCTAATATCCAATATATACAAAGAATTCAAGGAGTTAGAATCCAGAGAATGAAAGAATCCTATTAAAAATGGAGTACAAAGCTAAACAAAGAATTCTCAATTGAGGAATAGCGAATGGCTGAGAAGCATGTAAGGAAGTGCTCAACATCCCTAGTCATCAGGGAAAGGCAAATCAAAACAACACTGAGATTTCACTTCACACCAATCAGAATGGCTAAAATCAAAAACTCAGATGACATCAGATGCTGGCAAAGATGAGGAGAAAAAGAAACACTCCTCCACTGTTGGGTAGGGTTGTAAGCTGGTACAACCACTCTGAAAATCAGTCTGGCAGTTTCTCAGAAAATTGGACATAGTACTACCTGAAGACCCAGTTATGCCACTTCTGGGCATATAACCCAAAGATGCTCCAACATACAATAGGGACACATGCTCCACCATGTTAATAGTAGCCTTGTTTATAATAGCCAGAAGCAGGAAATGGCCCAGATGTCCTTAAGTAGATGAATGGATACAAAAATTATGATATAGTTACACAATGGGGTACTACTCATATAAAAAAAACAATAACTTTATGAAATTCTTAGGAAAATAGATGCATATAGAGGATATCATCCTGAGTGAGGTAACCCAGTCACATTAGAACAGACATAATATGCAGTCACTGATGATTGGACACTAACCCCAGAAAGCTCTGAAAACCCCAGAAACACCTTGCAGGCCATATGAAGCTCAAGTAAAACAAAGTCCAAAAAGTGAGAGCCTCGGTCTTTCTTAAGAAAAAAACAAATACACAAAGAAAACAAAAAGTGTATAGCACACTCTCAGAGTGGGGTACAACTAGACCTTAAATCATTTATAACTCGAACGCTAAGAAGATAGCCTTGTTGCTGTTTTTCGTATTTAAAAATCATTATGTTTAATCTATGCACACCAAGAAAACTTTGACTATTTCCATCTCACATTTGGTTTTACATGTTCTTTATGCTTATGGTAACACGTAAGATTTCAATGCATACTATCAAACCTTTAAAAAAACAAGTACTGACAAAATATATTGATATAGTTTTATGCCAAAATGCTTTTAAAACTCTGTACATGTATCTTTTCTTTTCTTTTAAATAAAGGTGTAAGTGGTGGCGGTGTAGAATGAGTTCTCTACATTGGTTACAATGTACACAGCAACTCTTCTCTTCAGAAATTACCATTCCACAAAACTAGGATTCTCCAATTCCTCATCTAAGTAGGTTTCTTTTGTATTTGTCTGCAAGTATGTGCACCTTACACACACACACACACACACACACACACACACACACACACACACACACACAGTGTTTTCTTTGGGTATATTTATATTTTAATGGTTTATTGCCTTTTTTGTGGTCTGAGGCCCCGTGTATTTAAATTTTCTCCCGGATGGTAAATATTTTTCTGTGGATGTTTTGAAAGCCTAGTTTAAATTTATAACTATCCATTAAATTATGTTCTTAGGGATATTTTGGTTGTTTTTCACTTCAGAGTATGATACAAATCACAACAAAGACTTTTGGCTAATTACCTGTAATCCTATCTATAGAACAGATTCCCAGAATAAAATTCTAAATCAGATGGTAATATGTGGTGGATGAGAAAAATGCAGCTAAATTTGACTTCAAATATACTTGACCTTTATAGAATCTGGCTTTAAATTTATATATATACATATAAAATATATATACACATACACATACATATATGTATATATACACACATATATATATATACATACATATACTTTTATATTATATATATATAATTACTAGATTTTATTTATGTCTAAATATATGAATTAAGTTACCACATAATTTTGTTACATTCTTAAAATAGTGATAGGACTAAGCACACTTTATATATTTTAAAGAACTTTTTATCATCATTTTTGGGTAATTTTTTCTCAGTATTAGAATATGCTATTATGTTGCCAAATTGTTTTATTCTATGTGTGTTTACACTTCTAACTGCATTTTTCATTGATTTTTATTAAAGGTGTTTAATATATCTCTATATTTACATCATGGACTCTGGAGCTTCAATTTCCTGTCTTTCTTATCAAATATTTTTAAAAGGTTTGCTATTTTTAACATTTGAACGTATGTTCTTAATATTAGATTTTCCTTCATCTCAAATAAAGATTAATCTCTTTTAATTAGCACGGATGTAGAGAAATCACTAAAAGCATTATTGAATAAACAACCATATTATATTCAAATGCCACTCTGTCACTATCTATGATCCTGATAGATAGTATACTACAGTGTGTGTGATATATGTCTTATTTCCTAGTTGTATATTTTTTAATTGTTCTTTATATTTGATTGCTATTTTACTGATAAAATGTATCAAGAAAAGTTATCATTGGAATTTTGTGAAATTATACTTTTTGGTTTGTTAATTGACCTTAAACTGAAAACACACACACACACACACACACACACACACACACACACACACACACACATAGTAATGCTTTGCTAGATGCTAATTCTTTGCTCACTGCATCTGAAAATCTATCCCATTATTATGAAAGCTCAGGCTAGACTCATTAATAGCTCAGATATATAATATAGAATGCTAATGATTTAATTTAATATGAAAAGGATAATTGAATGTGTTATACCCCAATGACAGCCCTTGTATTGTCTACGTATTGTATTGTTTCAATGTAGCAAGCTACAGTGAAACACAAATTATAATAAGAAAACCTGATTGAGCATGAAATAAGAATAAAGGAAGTGTAGTTTTTAATTCACCGTTTAATGGTGTGATGGATCTGATGATCCATTACCGATCACAAGTTAGCTTAGACAGATGTTTCCTTGTGAATCCTTGACCTCTAAGTTTGTTGTCCATGTTTCCATGACGTTTATCTATAAATCAATAGCATATCAACTTTCATTTTTTACTATTCATTTCTATATCATATATTACTGAAACTCTTACATGTCATCAAGGAATTGTTTTGTTACAGATAGACAACAGTACAGAGATAGGAACCTAGACAAAATAGAATCAACACAATTTATTACATCTTCAATGCAGTCCTCACTCCTAAAGCTAAAGTAAAATGGCAAAAGTGACAGATAAATATTGGTCAGAGCCAAAGTACCAGGGATTCTGCTACTGTAGAGTGTCCTCAGGGGAAAAATTCATCCATGGATTCTAAATAATGTGGTTACCTGAACAAGACCAATATAATTTCAACACTAGTTGACATCCCACTACAAACAGGAGAAATTCCTTTTGGCCCCACCATTATATTAACAGACCTAGGATCAATGTTGAGAGAGGGAGCATCAGATGCCTCTAGGGAACAAAAGCTTATATTGGTAGTCAAGTCTCAGGTCATACACCTAAACACATATACACAATCAAAGTTAAATGGCCTTAGTAGTTTACATAAATGTGTCAGAATAGATAGATATAGATGTATTTATCTCTATCTCTATATATCTCAATTATTTAAAAATAATGTATTTGCATATTGGTATGTATAAATGCAAACATATAAATATGTACAAACATGTAGCAATATTAATTAAAGAAGAAATCATAAATTTGAGAGGAGGAGACATGGGAGGTACTGAAATAGAAGGTGTGAGACAGTAATGATTAGAAAAAGTAGTCATTTCTTAAGTTCTCAAAATAATAAAACTATTTACACAAAAGAAATATAGATGAAAACAGCAAATCAGTAATGAGATAGAATGACCCTAGGGTAATGGACTCAGCAGTCAGACGGCAGGATACATATACTCACTGTATAGTGATAACAAATTTACTTGCTTGATATAATTGTCCTCTTGAGACATAAGTCTGAATAAACTCTGGCTTGCTGTTTCAACTCAGCTCTTTTGAAACAAACTCCACTCAAAGCTGACTGATTAAAACTGTCACTTGGCTACTGACTGAACTATTCTGCATAGCCTCAAACTAACTTTAGCATTCTTTTTTCATGTTCTGAATTCTTATCATTCTCTGGTTTATTCTGTCTTCACCTGCAACCTGACTCTGTAAAAAAATAAAATAAAAATAGAAATAAAATTGCTTCCTCCCTTCCTGTCCCGCCCTCCTACACTTTTTCTTTCTCTTTCTCTCCCACTCCCTTTCTCCCTACCCCTCTCTTCCATTCTCTCTCTATCTAAGTACCCTCTGTTGAGCTTGGTAAGTTTTTAGGCTGATTAGTTGTGAGGAGTAAAGGATTCAGAGCAGAGATATGATATGACCTCAATTCTTTTTTTTATTGAAGAACTTTATTTAAAAAACAACAAAGATAAATGTACAAATTTTAAGCATTTTTTTTAAAGGTTCGATACTCTGCATTAAGATCTTACTAGTTACAATGAGCAAAAACTACATGCAAAACAGGATGTAACCCGAAATTAGTCAAAGTTTTATAAGTGTGTAAGGATTGAGCCTAATGATTTTTTTTATTTTTTAAACGACTTTATTTTGCAAAACAAATATAAATGTACAGATTTTAAACATTTTTTGCTTAAAATTATACATTTTTGTCAGTACTGTTTTTTCAGACATTAAAATAAATTTTACATAAAACCATGTGAATATGTTTTTAGTCAGTACTTGATTTTTTTCAAGGGCTTGACAGTATGCATTGAAAACCTACTAGTTGCAATAAGCGTAAAGTACATGCAAAACAAAACGCAACATGGAAATAGTCAAAGTCTTCTTGTTTTGTGAATATATGTATATTTTTTGTTTTCTTTATTTCTTAGACTTTATACAGTCTGTGAGTTGTTTCTGGGGGAGTGCAAGCCTCTGGGGTTAGCATCCCACTATCAGTGACTGCATATTATGTCTGTTCTTTTGTGACTGGGTTATCTCACTCAGGATGATCTTCTCTAGATGCAGCCATTTTCTTAAGAATTTGGTTAAGTCATTGTTTCTGGTGGCTGAGTAGTATTCCATTGTGTATATGTACCACAATTTTTGTATTCATTCGTCTTCTGAAGGACATCTGGGTTTCTTCCAGGTTCTGGCTATTATAAATAGAACCGCTATGAACATTGTGGTGCATATATCTTTGTTGTGTATTAAAGTGTCTCTGGGGTATATGCCAAGAAGTGGAATAGCTGGGTCTTCAGGTAGTACTATATCCAATTTTCTGAGGTATCGCCAGACAGATTTCCAGAGTGGTTGTATTAGCTTGCAACCCCACCAACAGTGGAGAAGTGTTCCTCTTTCTCCGCAGCCTTGCCAGCATCTGCTGTCATCTGAGTTTTGTATCTTGGCCAATCTGACTGGTGTGAGGTGGAATCTTAGGGTTGTTTTGATTTGCATTTCCCTGATGGCTAAGGATGTCGAGCACTTCCTCAGATGTTTCTCGGCCATTCGGTGTTTCTCAACTGAAAATGATTTGTTTAGCTCTGTACCCCATTTTTTAATAGGGTTATTTGATTCTCTGGTGTCTAGCTTTTTGAATTCCTTGTACACCTTGGATATTAGGCCTCTATCTGATGTGGTGTTGGTAAAGATCTTTTCCCATTCTGTTGGTTGCCGTTTCGTTTTCTTGACGATGTCCTTAGCCTTACAGAAACTTTGGAATCTCATTAAGTCCCATTTGTTAATCTTTGAACTTAGAGCTTGAGCCATTGGTGTTTTGTTCAGAAAATTTTCTCCTGTGCCTATGTATTCTAAGGTTTTCCCTACTTTCTCATCTAATAGTTTCAGTGTATCTGGTTTAATGTGGAGATCTTTAATCCACTTACACTTGAGCTTTGTACAAGGAGATAAGAACGGTTCTATTTTCATTCTTTTGCATGTTGAGTGCCAGTTGGACCAGCACCATTTGTTGAATAGGCTGTCCTTTTTTCATTGAATGTTTACTGCTCCTTTGTCAAAAATCAGGTGACCATATACATGAGGGCTCATTTCTGGATCTTCTATTCTATTCCATTGATCCACTTGCCTATTTCTGTACCAGTACCATGCAGTTTTCAGCACAATTGCCTTGTAATATAGCTTGAGATCAAGGATAGTGATTCCCGCAGATGTTTTTTTGTTGTTGAGGATGGATTTCGCTATTCTAGGTCTTTTGTTATTCCATATGAAATTGCACATTGATCTTTCCAATTCCATGAAGAACTGGGTTGGAATTTTGATAGGGATTGTATTGAATCTGTAGATTGCTTTTGGTAGGATGGCCATTTTTTAGATGTTGATCTTTCCAATCCATGAGCATGGGAGATCTTTCCATTTTCTGAGATCCTCCTCAATTTCTTTCTTTAGAGGTTTGAAGTTCTTGTCAATCAGGTCCTTCACTTTCTTAGTTAGAGTCACACCAAGGTATTTCATAGTTTTTGTAACGATTGTGAAGGGTGCCTTTTCCCTAATTTCTTTCTCCACATGTTTGTCCTTTGAGTATAGGAAGGCTACTGATTTGTTTGAGTTAATTTTGTATCCAGCCACTTTGCTGAACTTGTTTATCAGCTGTAGGACTTCTCTGGTGGAATTTTTGGGGTCACTCAAGTACACTATCATGTCATCGGCAAAGAGTGATGTTTTTATCTTTTCCTTTCCGATTTGTACCTCCTTGATCTCCTTTTGCTGTCTAATTGCTCCAGCCAGGACTTCCAGTACTATGTTGAATAGGTAGGGAGAGAGTGAGCAGCCTTGTCGAGTCCCTGATTTTAGTGGAATTGCTTCAAGTTTCTCGCAATTAAGTTTGATGTTGGCTGTTGGTTTGCTGTATATTGCTTTTATTATGTTTAAATATGGGCCTTGGATTCCTGTTCTTTCCAGGACTTTTAACATGAAGGGTTGTTGGATTTTGTCGAATGCTTTCTCAGCGTCTAGTGAGATGACCATGTGATTTTGGTCTTTAAGTTTGTTTATATGGTGGATTACATTGATGGATTTCCTTATGTTAAACCATCCCTGCATCCCAGGGATGAAGCCTACTTGGTCATGATTAATGATGGTTTTGATGTGTTCTTGGATTCGGTTTTTAAGGATTTTGTTGAGTATTTTTGCATCAATGTTCATAAGTGAGATTGCTCTGAAGTTCTCTTTCCTTGTAGGGTCTTTGTGTGGCTTAGGTACGAGGGTTATTGTAGCCTCAAAAAATGAGTTGGGTAATATTCCATGTGATTCTATTTTTTGGAATAGTTTGGCGAATATTGGTGTTATATCCCCAATAAATGTCTGATAAAATTCTGCACTGAACCCTTCTGGACCTGGGCTTTTTTTGGTTGGGAGGCTTTTGATGACTTCTTCTATTTCTTTAGGTGTTATAGGGCTATTTAGATGGTTTACTTGGTCCTGGTTAAACTTTGGGACCTTGTATCTGTCTAGGAATTCGTCCATTTCCTCCAGATTTTCCAAGTTTGTGGAGTATAAGTTTTTGTAGTAGGATCTGATGATTTCTTGAATTTCCTTAGTTTCAGTTGTTATGTCACCACTTTCCTTTCTGATTTTGTTAATTTGGATACTCTCTCTTTGCCCTTTAGTTAGTTTGGCTAGGGTTTTATCAATTTTGTTGATTTTCTCAAAGAACCAACTCTTTGTTTTGTTAATTTATTCAATGGTTCTTTTTGTTTCTATTTGGTCTATTTCTTCCCTAATTTTGATTATTTCTTGCCGTCTACTCTTTTTGGATATATCTGCTTCCTTTTGTTTTAGGGCTTTTAGCTGTGTTGTCAGGTTGCTGATGTGAGCTCTCTCCAGTTTCTTTTTGGAAGCACTTAGGGCTATGAGTTTTCCTCTCAATACTGCATTCATTGCATCCCATAGGTTTGGGCATGTTTTGTTATCGTTTTCGTTGAATTCTAGAAAGTCCTTAATTTCTTTCTTTATTTCTTCTTTGACCCTGCTATCCTTTAACAGAGGGTTATTTAGTTTCCATGTGTATGTGGGCATTTTGTTGTCTTTGTTGTTGTTAAAGACCCGCCGTAGACCATGGTGATCTGAGAGGATGCATGGGAGTATTTCAATTTTCTTATATCGATGAAGGCTCGTTCTGTGTCCAATTATGTGGTCAATTTTCGAGAAGGTGCCATGGGGTGGTGAGAAGAAGGTGTATTCTTTTACTTTAGGATAGTATGTTCTGTATATATCTATTAATTCTAGTTGGTTCAAAGTCTCTGCTAGTTTTGCAGTGTTCTTGTTCAGTTTCTGTTTCCCTGATCTGTCCATTGGTGAGAGTGGGGTGTTAAAGTCTCCCACTATTATTGTGTGGGGTGAAATGTATTTTTTGAGCTTTAGTAGAGTTTCTTTTATGAATGTGGGTGATTTTTTATTTGGAGCATGTAAGTTAAGGATTGAGAGTTCCTCCTGACAGATTTCCCCGGTAATGAGTAAAAAGTGTCCTTCTTTATCTTTTTTGATAACTTTTGGTTGGAAGTTTACTTTATTCAATATTAGAATTGCCACTCCAGCTTGGTTCTTGGAGCTGTTTGCTTGGAAGTTTTTTTCCCACCCCTTTACCCTGAGATAGTGTCTGTCTTTGTCTCTGAGATGAGTTTCCTGTATGCAGCAAAAGGCTGGATTTTGTTTATGTATCCAGTCTGATAGTCTATGTCTCTTTATTGGGGAGTTAAGACCATTTATATTAATAAATATCAAGGAATAATTGTTTCTGTTTCCTGCCATTTTTGCTTTTTTGGGTTGAGTTGTGTCTGTTATTTTTTCTTCTTTTAGTTTTCTTGTTTAGGAGTTTTCTTGTTTTTACTAGGCTGTATTTTCCCTCCTTGTATTGGGTTTTCCACCTATAATTCGTTGTAGTGCTGGGTTTGTGGTCAGATATTGTGTGAATTTTGATTTGTCTTGAAATATCTTTGTCTCTCCATCGATGGTGATTGATAGTTTTGCTGGGTATAGCAGCTTGGGCTGGCACTTGTGCTCTCTTAAGGAGTGCATGATGTCTGTCCAGGCTCTTCTAGCTTTCATAGTCTCTGTTGAGAAATCGGGTGTGAGTCTGATTGGTCTGCCTTTATATGTTACCTGACCTTTTGTTTTGGTTTGTTTTCTTTTCTTTTTTTCTTGAACTTCACACAGTCTGTGAGTTGTTTCTGGGGCAGTCCAAGCCTCAGGGTTTACCATCCCACTATCAGTGACTGCATATTATGTCTGTTCTTTTGTGATTGGGTTATCTCACTCAAGATGATATTCTCTAGATGCAGCCATTTTCTTAAGAATTTGGTTAAGTCATTGTTTCTGATGGCTGAATAATACTCCTCTGTGAAAATGCACAATAATTTTTATATGCATTCATCGACTTAAGGACATCTGGGTTCTTTCCAGATTCTGGCTATTATAAATACAGCTGCTATGAACATTGTGGTGAATGTATCTTTGTTGTATATTGGAGTGCCTCTGGGGTATATGCCCAGAAGTGGAATAGCTGGATCTTAAGATAGTACTTAGGGTTAGGGTTAGGTAGTACTGAGGAATCACCAGACTGATTTCCAGAGTGGTTGTATCAGTTTACAACCCCACCAACAGTGGAGAAGTGTTCCTCTTTCTCCTCAACTTTGCCAGCACCTGCTGTCATCTGAGTTTTGGATCTTGGCCAATCTGACTGGTGTGAGGTGGAATCTCAGTGTTGTTTTGATTTGCATTTCCCTGATGGCTAAGGATGTGGAGCACTTCCTTAGATGTTTCTCAGCCATTCAATATTCCTCAATTGAGAACGTTTAGATTAGCTCTGGACCCCATCTTTTAATAGGGCTGTTTGATTCTCTGGTGTTTAGCTTTTTGAGTTCTTTGTATACCTTGGATATTAGGCCTCTATCTGATGTGGAGTTGGTCAAGATCTTTTCCCATTCTGTTGGCTGCCATTTTGTTTCATTGACAATGTCTTTAGCCTTACAGAAACTTTCAATTTCATTAAGTTTCATTTGTTAATCTTTTACCTTAGAGCTTGAGCCACTGGTGTTTTGTTCAGAAAATTTCCTCCTGTACCTATGTGTTATAAGGTTTTCCCTATTTTCTTTTCTAATAGTTTCAGTTTATCTGGTTAAATGTGGAGTACTTTGATCCACTTACACTTGAGCTTTTTACAAGGAGATACGACAGAGTCTATTTTCATTCTTTTGCATGCTGAGTGCCAGTTGGACCAGCACTATTTGTTGAATAGGCTGTCCTTTTTCCATTGAATGTTTACAGCTCCTTTGTCAAAAATCACGTGACCATATATGTGAGGGCTCATTTCTGGATATTCTATTCTATTCCATTGTTCCACGTGCCTATTTCTTTACCAGTACCATGCAGTTTTCAGCACAATTGCATTGTAATATAGCCTGAGGTCAGGGATAGTGAGTCCTGCAGATGTTTTCTTGTTGATGAGGATGGATTTCACTATTCTAGGTCTTTTGTTATTCCAGATGAAATTGCAAATTGATCTTTCCAACTCAATAAAGAACTGGGTTTGAATTTTAATGCAGATTTCATTGAATTTGTAGATTGCTTTCAGTAGGATGGCCATTTTAAAATGTTGATCCTTCCAATCCATGAACATGGGAGATCTTTTCATTTTCTGAAATCTTCCTAGATTTCCTTCTTTAGATGTTTGAAGTTCTTGTCATACAGGCCCTTCACTTACTTATTAGAGTCACACCAAGGTATTTCAGAGTATTTGTGACTATTGTGAAGGGTATCTTTTCCCTAATTTCTTTCTCCACATGTTTCTCCTTTGAATATAGGAAGGCTACTGATTTGTTTGAGTTAATTTTGTATCCAGCCACTTTGCTGAACTTGTATATCAGATGTAGGAGTTCTCTGGTAGAATTTGTGTGGTCACTTAAGTACACTATCATGTATCTGATTCCAATTTGTATCCCTTTGATCTTTTTTTCCTGTCTAATTGCTCCAGCCAGGACTTCCAGTACTATGTTGAATAGGTAAGGGGAGAGTGGACAACCTTGTGGAGTCCCTGATTTTAGTGGGATTACTTCAAGTTTCCCACCATTAAGTTTGGTGTTGGCTGTTGGTTTGTTGTATATTGCTTTTATATTGTTTAGATATGGACCTTGGAATTCTGTACTTTCCAGGACATGTAACATGAAGGGGTGTTGAATTTGGTCAAATACTTTCTCAGCAACTAGTGAGATGACCATGTGATTTTGTTGTTTGAGTTTGTTTATATGGTAAATTACATTGATGGATTTCCTTATATTAAACCAACCCTGCATCCCAGGAATGAAGCCTACTTGGTCATTATGAATGATTGTTTTGATGTGTTCTTGGTTTCAGTTTGCAAGAATTTTGTTGAGTATTTTTTCATCAATGTTCATAAGTGAGATTGGTCTGAAGATCTCTTATCTTGTAGAGTCTTTGTGTGGTTTAGGAACAAGGTTTATTGTAGCCTCAAAAAGTGAGTTAGGTAGTATTCCATCTGATTCTATCTTGTGGAATAGTTTGGAGAGTATTGGTGTTATGTCTGCAATAAATTTCTGATAAAATTCTGCCCTGAAACTGTCTGGACCCAGGCTTTTTTTGGTTGGAAGGCTTTTGATTACTTTATCTATTTCTTTAGGTGTTATGGGATTATTTAGATGGTTTACCTGGTTCTGGTTTAACTTTAAGATCTTGTATCTGTCTAGGAATTCATCCATTTTCTCCAGATTTTTTAAATTTGTGGAGTATTGGCTTTTGTAGTAGGATCTGATGATTTCTTGAATCTCCTCAGTTTCAGTTGTTATGTCTCCACTTTCCTTTCTGATTTTGTTAATTTGTATACTCTCTCTTTGCCCTCTAGTTAGTCTGTCTAGGGCTTTATCAATCTTGTTGATTTTCTCAAAGAACCAGCCTTTGATTTTGTTAATTCTTTCAATGGTTCTTTTTGTTTCTCTTTGTTCTATTCCTGCCCTAATTTTGATTATTTCTTGAGGTCTACTCCTCTTGGGTGTATCTGCTTCCTTTTTTTTTTTTTCTAGAGCTTTCATCTGTGCTTCAAGTTGCTGATGTATGCTCTCTCCAGTTTCTTTTTGGAAGCCCTCAGGGCTATGAGTTTTCCTCTCAGTACTGCTTACATTGCATCCCAGAGGTTTGGCTATGTTGTGTTTTCGTTTTCATTGAATGCTAGAAAATCCTTAATTTATTTCTTATTTATTCTTTGACCCTGCTATCATTTAACAGAGCATTGTTTAGTTTCCATGTGTATGTGGGCTTTTTGTTGTCTTTGTTGTTGTTAAAGACCAGCCTTAGACCATGGTGATCTGAGAGGATGCGTGGGAGTATTTCAGTCTTCTTATGTCGATTGAGGCTTGTTCTGTGTCCAATTATGTGTGCAGTTTTCAAGAAGATGCCATGGGGTGCTGAGAAGAAGGTGTATTCTTTTACTTTAGGATGATATGTTCTGTAGATATCTCTTAATTCCAGTTGGTTCATAGTCTCTGCTAGTATTACAGTGTCCTTGTTCAGTTTCTGTTTCCATGATCTGTCCTTTGGAGAGAGTGGGTTATTAAAGTCTCCCACTATTATTTTGTGGGGTGAAATGTATTTTGAGCTTTAGTAGGGTTTCTTTTATGAATGTGGGTGCTTTTGTATTTGGAGCATATATGTTAAGGATTGAGAGTTCCACGTGACAGATTTCCCCTATAAAGTGTAAAAATTGTCCTTCTTTATCTTTTGATAACTTTTGGTTGGAAATTTGCTTTATTTGATATTAGAATAGCCACTCCAGCTTTCTTCTTGGGGCTGTTTGCTTGGAAGTTTTTATTCCCAACCTTTTACTCTTATGTAGTGTCTGTCATTGTCCCTGAGATGAGTTTTCTGTATGCAGCAAATTGCTGGATTTTGTTTATGTATCCAGTCTGATAGCCTATTACTCTTTATTGAGACCATTTATTTTAATAGATATCAAGGAATAGTGGTTTCTGTTTCCTGCTGTTATTGCTTTTGTAGGTTGAGCTGTATCTGTGTCTTTTTCTTCTTTTGGTTTTCTTGCTTAGGTGTTTTCTTGTTTTTACTAGGATTTCATTCCCCTCATTGTATTTGGTTTTCCACCTATAATTCATTGTAGTTCTGTGTTTGTGGTCAGATATTGTGTAAATTTAGATTTGTCTTGAAATATCTTCATCTCTCCATCTATGGGATTGATAGTTTTGCTGGGTATAGCAGCTTGGGCTGGCACTTGTGTTTTCTTAGGGTCTGCATGATATCTGTCCAGGCTCTTCTAGCTTTCATAGTCTCTGTTGAGAAATCAGGTGTGATTCTGATTGTTCTGCCTTTATATGTTGCCTGACCTTTTTCCCTTACTGCTTTTAGTATTCTTTTTTGCTTTGGGCACTTGGTGTTTTGACTATTATATGTTGGGAGGAATTTCTTTTCTGGTCTAATCTATTTGGAGTTCTCTAGGCTTCATTTATGCTCATCCTCATCTCATTCTTAAGGGTAGTGAAGTTTTCTTCTACAATTTTGTTGAAGATATTTACTGTACCTCTTAGTTGATATTCTTCTCTGTCTTCTATTCCTATTATCCTTAGGATTGGTATTCTCATTGTGTCCTAGATCTCCTGGACATTTTGGGTTAGGAGCTTTTTGGTTTTTGCATCTTCTCTGGCTGTTTTGTCAATGTTTACAATTTTGTCTTTGGCCCACGAGATTCTCTCTTCCATCTCTTGTAGTCTACTGGAAATGCTTGCTTCTGTGATTCCTGATTTCTTTATTAGGGGTTCTACCTCTAGGTTTATCTATTTTAGTGTTTTCCTTATTGTGTCAATTTCCATTTTAAATTCTTTCTTCCATTCCTTCATCTCTTTGGTTCTGTTTTCTTCTAGTTCTTTGAGTTCTTTGAGTGATTTTCTTGTTTCCTCTTTAAAGGCTTCTGATTCTTTTTGCTTTTCCTCCTATTCTTGTTTAATGATCTCTATCAGTGTCTTGAGGTATGATTTCAGGTCTGTGTCTTCTTTTTCTGGAGTGTTTGGCATTTCAATGTTTGCTGTGATGTAAGAGCTGGGTACTGATGTTTCCAGGTTGTCTTGGTTTTCTTGGGATATGATCTTTTGCTTTCCTCTTGCCATCTTGCTGTCAGTGATATGTTCTTGCCTTTCCCTTGTACCTGGTCTGTGTCCCTGGATCTCCACTAGTCCAGATGGCAGATGGTCCAAGCCCTGTTCTCTGCCACAATGATGCTTGGAGGGACAGAGGTTCCAATGCTGGGTTCCTGGTCTCTGGATCAGGCAGGACTGGGGTGGGCTTTCCGTGTGCCACCGGGTGGGAAGAAAGGTTTCAATGCTGGGTTTTGATCCCTGGGTCAGGCAGGGCAGGGGTACCCTTTCCGTGTGCACTCAGCAGAGATCTTTCTGCCTCCTGGCTGTAGTGACTGCATATTATGTCTGTTCTCTTGTGACTGGGTTACATCACTCAGAATTATATTCTCTAGTTTCATCTATTTTCCTATGAATTCTGTTAAGTCCTTGTTTCTAATAACTCAGTAGTACTCCATTGTGTAAATGTACCACAATTTCTGTATCTACTCCTCTACAGAAGGAGATCTGTGTCATTTCCAACTTCTGGTTATTGTAAATTGGGCTGATATGAACATGGTGGAGCATGTGTCCTAATTATATGTTGGTGCATCTCTGGGTTATAAGACCAGAAGTGAAATAGTTGGGTCTTCAGGTAGTACTATGTTTATAAATGAAACTATTAAATTGTCCTTGAATATATATCACACAGATTCAAGGTTTGAGGGATTTTTCTCCTTTAACTAGGCATTTGCATTCATTTTAGAGAGGACAAAGAAGGTCTGTAGAGTCAATGAATGTTGTATAACTTTATCAGAAACAGAAATGCAAATATTTATCTATACAGATAAAAGAAGAAACAAGACTCAAAGAGAAAATTGGAATTGAGAGGGTAGGAAGAATCTAAGTGTACAGAATTTACCGGCTTAGGAGTCTGAAGGATATCAAAGAACAACATTTATAGCAAAATTTTAGGATTAAGGATTTTCTAGAATTCATTGAAAACAAAAACACAACATATCCAAACTTATGGGATGCAATGAAAGCAGTACTAAGAGGAAAACTCATAGGGTTTAATTCTTCCAAACAGAAACTGGGGAAAGCATAAATCAGCAACTTGATAGCACAGCTGAAAGCTCTAGAACAAAAGGAAGGAGATACAACCAAGAGGAGTAGACAGAAAAAAATAATCAAACTTAGGGCAAAAATAGACCAAATGGAAACAAAAAGAACTATTCAAAGAATCAACAAAACCAAGAGCTGGTTCTTTGAGAAAATTAATAAGATTGATAAACCCTTAGCCAGACTAACTAGAGGGCTAAGAGAGAGTATCCAAATTAACAAAATCAGAAAAGAAAGTGGAGAAATAACGACTGAAACTGAGGAAATTCAAGAAATCATCAGATCCTACTATAAAAGCCTATATGCATCAATGCTGGAAAATCTGGAGGAAATGGCTGAATTCCTAGACAGGTACACGTTACTAAACTTAAACCAGGACCATGTAAACCATTTAAATAATCCCATAACACATAAAAAATATAAGAAGTCATCAAAAGCCTCCTAACCAAAAACAGCTCAGGTCCAGATGGGTTCAGTGCAGAATTTTATCAGACATTTATTGCAAACATAACACCAATACTCTCCAAACTATTCTACAAGATAGAATACTACCTAACTCATTTTTTGAAGCTACAATAACCCTTGTTCCTAAATCACACAAAAACCCTATAAGGAAAGAGAATTTAAGACCAATCTCACTTATGAAGATTGATGCAAAAGTACTCAACAAAATCCTTGCAATCTGAATCCAAGAATACATCAAAATAATCATCCACCATGTTAAAGTAGGCTTCATCCCTGGGATGCAGGGATGGTTTTATATATGGAAATCCATCAATGCAATCCACCATATAAACAAACTCAAAGAAAAGAAACACATGGTCATCTCACTAGATACTGAGAAAGCACTTGACAAAATTTAACACCACTTCATGTTAAAAGTATTTGAAAGAACAGGAATCCAAGGCCCATGCCTAAACATAATAAAAGCAATATACAGCAAACAAATAGCCAACTTCAAACTTAATGGTGGGAAACTTAAAGCAATTCCACTAAAATCAGGGACTAGACAATGTGTCCCACTCTCCACCTACCTATTCAACATAGTACTGGATATCCTGGACAGAGCAATTAGACAGCAAAAGAAAATCAAAGGGATACAAATGGGAAAGGAAGAAGTAAAACCACCACTATTTGCAGATGACATGATAGTGTACTTAAGCGACCCCACAACTTCCACTAGAGAACCTCTACAGCTGATAAACAATATCAGCAAAGTGGCTGGACATAAAATTAACTCAAACAAATCAGTAGCCTTCCTCTACTCAAAGGACAAATGTGGAGAAAGAAATTAGGGAAAGAAAACCTTCACAATAGTCACAAAAACTATGAAATACCTTGGTGTGACTCTAACTAAGCAAGTGAAGGTCCTGCATGACAAGAACTTCAAAGCTTTAAAGAAGGAAATTGAGGAAGATTTCAGAAAGTGGAAAGATCTCTCATGCTCCATGGATTGGAAGAATCAACATTGTCAAAATGGCCATCTTGCCAGGAACTATCTACAGATTCAATGCAATCCCCATCAAAATTCCAACACAATTCTTCATTGAGTTGTTTTGGAATAACAAAATACCTAGCATAGCTAAGTCTATCCTCAACAACAACAAAACATCTGCGGGAATCACTATCCCTGACCTCAAGCTATATTACAAGGCAATTGTTTTATAAATGTGTGGTACTGGTACAGAAATAGACATGTGGATCAATGGAATAGAATAGAAGATCCAGAAATGAGCCCACAGGTATATGGTCACCTGATTTTTGACAAAGGTGCTCTAAACATTCAATGGAAAATGGACAGCCTATTCAACAAATGGTGTTGGTCCAACTGGCACTAAGCATGCAGAAGAATGAAAATAGACCTACTTTTATCTCCTTTTACAAAGCTCGAGTGCCAGTAGATCAAAGATCTCCACATCAAACCAGGTACACTGAAACTATTAGAAGAGAAAGTAGGGAAAACCTTAGAACACATAGGCACCGGAAAAAATTTCCTGAGGAGAACACTTATGAATCATGCTCTAAGGTAAAAGATTGAAAAATGGAACTTAATGAGATTGCAAAGTTTCTGCATTGTCAAAAAAACAAAACGGCAGCCAAAACAGTGGGAGAAGATCTTTACTAACCCTACATCAGATAGAGGCCTACTACCCAATATATATAAAGAACATAAGAATCTAGACACCAGAGAATCAAAAAACCCTATTAAAAAATGGGGTATATAACTAACCAAAAAATTCTCAACTGAGAAATATCGAATGGCTGAGAAGCATCTAAGAGGTGGTCGACATCATTAGATATCAGGGAAATGCAAATCAAAACAACCCTGTGATTCCACCTCACACCAGTCAGATTGGCCAAGATCCAAAACTCAGATGATAGCAGATGCTGGCGCGGTTGTAAAGAAAGAGAAACACTTCACTGTTGGTGGGGTTGTGAACTGATACAACCAATCTGGAAATCAGTCTGACTGCTCTTCAGAAAATTGGAAATAGTACCACCTGAAAACCCAGTTATTCCCTTTCTGGGCATATACCCCAAAGATGCTTCAACATACAACAAGGATACATGCACCACAATGTTCATATCAGGCCTATTTGTAATAGCCAGAAGCTGGAAAGAACCCAGATGTCCTTCAGTAGATGAATTGATACAAAAATTGTGGTACATTTACACAATGGAGTACTACTCAGCCATCAGAAACAATGACTTAACCAAATTCATAAAAAAAATGGTTGCATCTAGAGAATATCATCCTGAGTGAAATAACCCAGGCACAAAGGAACAGACATAATATGCAGTCACTGATATTAGGATGCTAACCCCAGAGGCTCAGATTGCCCCAGAAACAACTCACAGACTGTTTGAAGTTCAAGAAAAAAAGAAAACAAATCAAAACAAAAAACAAAAACAAAAAAAGTCATGCTCAATCCTTACACACCAAGAAAATGTTGACTAATTCCAGGTTACCTCCTGTTTTACATGTACTTTTTGCTCATTGTAACTAGTAAGACCTTAATGCAGAGTATGATACGTTAAAAAAAAAAAAAGATAAAAAAGCCAAGCACTGACACAAGTGTATTTGTATACATTTATTCAAAAATATTTTTTCTTTTATCTTTGTTTATTAAAATAAAGTTTAAAAAAGAAAGATGGGCATGCTTATCGGTGTATGTATTATCTAGGGGCTGTTTTGTGCCTAATTGCAACTGAGTAGGAATGATAGGCTACAAGGTCCAAAAAGGCTAAAATATCTCTTTTTATTTGTTCCATTAGAGACAGAAAGCTTATCAAATTGTGCACTAATTAACTGAGTTATATTTCACTTTTCTAACAAAATTTACAGATAAGTGTTTACACAGAGATAAATTGATGTCTAGACATTTGTAAATTTTTCCTTGACACATTAATTTTGCAAAAATATGTCTAAAGTTAAATTCCAAACACTGGAAGTTTACTAACAAGAGCTTGTCACATCTAAATGTCTTTGATAATAAAGATACCACTGTGAGAGGAATGCAGGATTCAAAGTGTGATTCACATTAAATTAGCGATCATAGAAGTTTACCACTTGCTAAGTTCTATTTAGCCCCACTGTCAAATTAAGTTCTTGAAGTAATCCTCAGAAATCCATAAATGTTTTCCCATTCTGTAGACAAAAACACCAAAACCCTAGGAAACAGAATGACTTTCTCAAGGTCAAATCTATACTTGATAGCTCAGCCTTGTTTAAATCATTTTGGTTCTATGTCTAGTGGATTTCTTCTGCCCTGGAGCTGACTCTACTCATACATTATAAGGAGCATTAGTTTTATAACTCCTTAATACTGTTTCACAGTTGAGTGACATTGAAATTCAAGTGGTGTCAGCAATTTGCCTTGAAACAGTACAGATTACAATCTAGCTCCAGAATAAAAGGACAAATCAAGATTATTTTCCTGGCTAGACACTGTAAATTAGCATGCTAATGATTTTAGTGTCCACTTTTATCCTACGAACAATGTGTACAGTCCATAAAACTCAAACTCTCATTATGGCTTTTAATGTTTACTTACTAAGTAATATTTGCGGCTTACTATTCATTTTTGGTGGATGGTTAATGAAAGTATAGAACATATAAGAGATTGTTAGGATTCATCAAGAGGGCATATTAAAGGCAGAAAGACTAGAACATGGTGATTTTTATCATGGATATTTATAGATCCCTATAACCTTTGGACACAGTTAACATGGAACTGAGTTAAATGGCCTTCATACATTTAAAGGCTTAGACTAAACCTGTCATCAGAGACTGTGCTTTTAAGTGGAGAACAAGAAAGGAGGCTGAATAGAACTATGTATAAAGTCCTAAATGTCAGCAGCAGGTCTTGACTCTCTTCCCATTAAGACACATCAAGTATAGATTTTAATTCAAACATTTGTATGTCAACCATAAAATCATAATCTACAATGATGTTCAATCTACTATGATTTGAATTTCTAGTTTTTTGTCTTTTATATTGTTCCTAAAGTTTTTTATTTTATTCTGGACATAAGATTGACATGCAATATCCATACATTTTAATTTAATTATATCTATGAGAATGCTAACCATGCATACTGTATTTGCTACATTTTTCACTCTCCATCTTCCCCTATAACTATTCTTATACATAACAAAATTCCCTCAGAATTTCATGACCAAGTCTTATGTTTAGCTTTGAGTTAGTAAGAAGGAGGTGGAGACAGAAGAGGAGAAAGAGAAAAAGTAGGAGCAAGGAGGGATATTTTAGGGTTTAAGAAGATTATGTAGAATACATATTAGAAGAAGATCAAGGTATTATTACATTTATAACATTTGTAATCAGGAAGGAACAAGAAAAAGAAAGCTACACAGTCAGTAGTGAGAATGGGTCTTAAGAAAAACAGCCAATAAAATCAAATCATCATGGGTCTTAAGAAAGAAACAATGGGTACCCAATTGAATTCTCAGCAAATGATGTTGGGGCAACTGGATATTCAAACATAATAGAGTTGAATTATATCTTATTCATCATAGGTATCATAAATATAAATGTACCATCAAAAACTCACTCAACTCATAACAAAAAAATTTAAGACAGGCCACATAATTTTTAATTAAGAAAGTCTTATAGATCTGACATTGAAACAGAAGACACAGATAACAATAAATTCTACTTCATCATAGTTTTATAAGCTTGTGCTTCAAAAGATAGATTCATAGATATGAAAAGGGGACTCACCACATAAAAGAAAATGTTTGCAAAGCATATGTTTCATAAGATACTTTATATTTTATCTGTCTACATGTCTACCCTAAGAGTACTTTCAATTCTAATAAAAAGACAATTAATTCAGGTTTAAAATAAGCAGTTTATCTTGCATTCTTTTTCAAAGGACTCTCAAGAAGGGATGAGATGATGTCCAATATCCTTTCCATTTATCTTGACACTAAGTAAACATGGATGATATCAACAGAATATATTACTACACATAGAATAGAGTGCTGCTTGTGATCAGAAAGACAGATAATTAGAGTTCTGTAAGATACCATGGACAAATTGAGCTTCAACTTCTTTCTAGTAGCAATGCAAAATTATAAGTAATAGTCAGGAACAGTTTCCTCATAAGTTCAGTATATTTTATATCGCCTAACATACATACTCAATGAAAGGAAAGAATATACTCTACAATGTATGCATAGGACCACCATGGCAGCAATATTGCTAACAGCAGACAGGAGAAAGGAACTCAGATTCATCTAAACTGATGAATGGATAAGTAGAACGGAGTGTTGCCCCTTAGGGAAACAATAGTGAAAAGCCATTATATGCTCTATGCAAACTTTTAAAATGTGATGAGAACTCAAAAGTTAAAATGTAGTTTGATACCCTTTTTAAAATTGCATTTATTCACTTTTAATGTATCAGTGTTTTTTTTTCTACATGCATGTCTGTATGCCTCATGCTCACAGAGGAGAGAAGTGGGTGTCAGACTTGCAAGAGTCAGAATTACTGCCAGGTGCTCTGGGAATTGAGTCCATCCTCTCTGACAGAGACCAGTGCTATGAGTACTGAGCAACCTCCACATTCCTGCATGGATCCATTTTTATATGTTTCTAGGATAGACAAATCTACAGAGACCAAAATACATAGATGAATGGCTTCCAAGAGCCAGGGGAAAATGAACAGAAGCAATAGAAATACTTGTATCTGATGTGTTTAAAGGGTGATAACATGTTTCAAAATTTATCATGTTAAAGGCTAATCAAATTAACATTTCTAGTAGATGCCATAGATATTTTAAAAGAATGAATTTTTGTAGTATTTGAGACCTGTCTCAATGAAATGTTACATTAAGAAGAGTGAAATTCTGATTATAGATGCAGAGCACAAAAACAGAAGACAATTGAAATATTGTCAAACATGGAATTAAATAGATTAGGAAAAAGGAAAAGGAGGCTATTTTGTTGGATTTACGTATAAAGTAAGGAAAGGCACATTAATAAGTGTACATTCCATGAGAAAACAAAGGTTTTGGTTTTGAATCCCAATCACATTTCTAAGCATGAATGGACTCATATTTGTAACACAGAAGTTATGCGTAGAGTGATAGCATAGCATCCCAATTTACCTGAGTGCTATTAATTGTACTTTAAGATAAGACTTTCAGTAATTGTTTAGTGTTCAATGGAAGTAGATGAATAAGCTGGGGATTTTAACTGTTTTATTTTATGATCAACTTCATGATGTTAACAGAAAAAAGGCAAGTTTCCAGAAATATTTACAGAAGCAGACAGAAAGACAGAATGCCAAGGGAGTTGACATATAAGACTCTCATGGGGTAAAAATACAGCAAAGCAAAACAAAACAGAAAACAGATGAGATCGTTGCTTGGAAAATATATTCCACTCTCCCAGCTTTTCCGTAGAGCTCAACTATTGCCCTGAACAGTAAACACTGTCTGCTTGGTGTAAATAGTGGATAAATAACTTCTTCTCACATGGCTTACAAGATGTTCATAGCAAAGGGCCAGAACTGCAAACCAAATAAAATGAACTGTCGATTTCACTCACAGAAGCACTTAAGACTAGTTATGCATAAAAGCTGCAGCAACTCATTTACTCATAAAAATCAATAAGCCTGCCACCTGGGTCATCAACAGTTCCCTCTGCACTGCAGGAAAGTGATTCTCTGCTCAAATAAAGCCACATACAATCTGCATCCTTCATTAAGCTTCAGCAAAGACCAAGCAATACTTTTTTTTTTCTCAACTGAGAAACAGGTAAGCATTGTTAATGCTTATTCTTTCTTTAATTGGATATTTTACTTATTTACATTTCAAATCTTATACCCTTTCCTGGTTTTTCTTCTGAAAGCCCCCTAATTTTTCCCACCTCTCCATGCTTCTATGAGGCTACTCCCCCTTCCACCCAAGCACCTCATCACCCTGACATTTCCCTTCATTGGGGCATCGAGCCTTCACAGGACCAAGGGCCTCTACTCCCATTAATGCCAGATAACGATCTCCTCTGCTATATATGTAGCTGGAGCCATGGGTCCCTCCATGTGTACTCCTTAGATAGTCATTTAGTCCTGGGAACTGGAGGGGTAATAGCCAGTATATACAAAGAACTCAAGAAGTTAGAATCCATAGAACCAAATAACTCTATTAAAAATAGGGTACAGATCTAAACAAAGAATTCTTAACTGAAGAGTATAAAATGGCCAAGAAGCACCGAAAGAAATATTCAACATACTTACTCTTCTGGGAGATGCAAATCAAAACTACCCTGAGATTCTACCTCACACCAAACATAATGGCTAAGATCAAAAACCTAGATGAGAGCAGATGTTTGTGAGGAGGTGAAGAAAGAGGAATACTCCTCCATTATTGGTGCTATTACAAGCCTACATGCCAATACAACCACTCTGCAAATTATTCTGGAGGTACCTCAGAAAATTAGACATAGTACTAACTGAAGACCCAGCTATATCACTTCTGGGTATATACCCAAATGGTGCTTCAATATATAACAAGGATACATGCTCTACCATGTTCATAGTAGCCTTGTTTATAATATCTAGAAGCTGAAAAGAACCCAGATGGCCTTCAACAGAGGAATGGATACAGGAAATGTGTCACATTTACACAATGGAATACTACTCAGCTATAATAAACAGTGACTTCATGAAATTTATTACTGCTTATTCTATCTGTAAGAAATCACTCTACATCGATTATAACACACCTTTCTTCATTGGAGCACCCTTCCTTGAATATTTGGTACAATGGCTCTCAAATTGAATCTTGATTCTACAGTCACACCTTAGTTGAAAGGACCAGTGTTAAATACTATGAAATGCCATCTCTGAGATCATTTTTTTTTTTCAATGAAACTAAATTTGATACTGTCAAGCACATGTTTGGCTTTAACCTTCAGAAAGTGTGTATAAGCTTTTCTCAATTTCATAAAAAAGAGAGAGGGAAATTCTGACAACCTTGGAAAGTGATTGATAATGGTTTCTGAACAGGTATATCAAAATTATTTTGCACCCACTTGGCATGGTTTAACATTGACATCTATTATATCATGGACAAGGGGGAAGGTTGCGATCTGGCACATATACAGAGCCCTGCCTCAAATGTGTAAGGTCCTGGAGTTATCTCTATAAATAACAAATAAAAAAAAGATAAAAGATTCAGAAAGTAAGACCAATGGCCCGAGTTTCTTAAGAGCACTGGATTTTAGTTTCCCTCCCCTCTCTCCACCTGCATGTATTTGATCTGGAAAATTCTCATCATGAAGAAGATCCTGAAGCTTTCTGTACTGAGATCCTTATGAAGTAGGCTGCTGTTGTGTATTTCAGCTGCTACCAACATCCTTTGTGGTCATTCTTTCTCTACCTTTCCTTCACCCAGATTTTTTTTTTCCATTCAAGAAGGAATTGTGTTGGAATTATCTTTATGCTTAAAAGATATCAAACACTATTTCTCTTGCTCTTATCCCTTTAATCTTGAGAGAGTTCTCAGCATCCAATTCTTATTGACTTTTATCTTCAGGGATGATCTAGGGATTTTTTCTCTGAAAAATTAATTTCCTATTTAAAATCAATTTCTTAATTTGTTTCAAACCATGATAGTACAAATAACTATAATAACCTTAGATATGTCTACTTTAATTTGACTTCCAAAGAAAAATATTAAAATACCTTTTTATACTTACAAATGGACAGTGACTTTTATTTTCCTACTTGATTCAATGACAGTAACTAGGAACAAATGCAATAGAACCTGCTTATTGATGTTTCAAAGGAAGACATTTCTTATCCATCACACTTGCCATTAGGAGCCTATTGAATAGGCATTCTTTAATGATAATGTTTCAAATTCCTATAGCTTATCTCTTGTGATACAGCAAAATTTATACCTGTTGGTGTTAAGAACTTGCCCTCAAACTATTCAAAATGTACCTTTCTGACTTCCTAGACTTTGGTACCCACTGCTTGAAGTGTAGGAAAATCTAACGACAAGTCTACTGTCTCTGACACCCCACTAGGTCCTGGCTGTAGCTGTGCTATGAGATAAGCCAGAGGAGGAGTTATCATACTGGGTGTTATTGAGGCCAAGGTGGGTGGTTTCTTCCCTGTGCTGAGATTTGAATGCTACTTCACCCAAGTAAATATCTTCTTCTCTCTTCGTAGTCTCATTTTCTATTACCTGTGGTCATCTGAGTTCCAAAAGTTAAATGAGAAATTACAGAAATAAAACATTCATAAGTTTCCAGTTGTGCTCTGTTCTGGGTGAAAAGATGAAACATCACACTATCCCATTTGGTCTTGCTTTGACTGTGAATCACCCTTTGGCTGCTAGTCACTTAAGAGTCATTCCGAGTAGCAATTTATCTTATTTAATCATGACTTTCTTTTTTCCTATGCTTGAGTTCAAGTAATCCTCATTCAACCTAATACAGGCCTCAGGTGAAAAGGGGCTGATAAGAAAAGGCAAAGAGCATGCATTTTGAAAGGCTGATTAATGGTGATACCAGTTAGCAATCCTGCAAAATACAAGACAACACAAATTAATGCACAATATGGATAGGGTCTCATGCTGTCCAGTTTTCTCTATGCTCGTTCAAACATGTCACCAAGGGAGGCGACTACTGCTCAGAAAGCATGAATAATGTTCCTCGGCTGAAGGAAGCCCTGCCTTTGCTTGACCTTTCCTGAAATACATACCTCACTTCTTTCTCAAAAATTAATACTGGGCATTCACTTATCACACCATTTAGGTAAACCCTGTGTTTCTGGGCTCACGTTAGTAAATTCAAAAAGACCTCTATTTTATTATAAAATATCCCTAGAAATACCTACAAATATATCTAAAGCTGATCACTCCTTTTTTTTTTTACTTTTATTGGCTATTTTCTTTATTTACATATCAAATATTATCTATTCTCTTTCCCAGTTTTCCCTTCAGAATCTCCTATCCCATCTCCCCTCCCCCTGCTTCTATTGTAGGACCCTCTTTTGGGGACCCCCACTCGAGTCTCGGGACGCCGGATTACCCAATGAAACTAGAGAGACCTTCTTGCTGCAAAAGCATGAGGTAGTTTAATGGCCAAGCTCTGGGCTGTTACATATCTCACGCAGGAGACAGAGGTATCAACCACGAGACTCGAAAGCTAGAGAATTTTATAGAAAGAGGGTTGGGAGAGAGGGTCGAGAGCTGGAAAAAATTAGTGCGAGTACAAAGTTTACCACAGCGTGACTGTGCGTCAGCAGAACAGTACCTGCAGTCAGGAAGTCAGGAGACTGGTGGAGCGGATGCTTATCTAAGTCAGGAAAACCTGTGGTTAACATATAACTTTTAAATACACTCAGGAGGGGCTCATTTGACCTAAGACTCAGTTGTAAAAGACAGCCTGGACAAGCTCCTGCATTCCTACTGTGTCTTTATGGTCAGTTGACGTAGCCTCAGGAATGTCTTAACAATGGGCTTAGCTGGACATTCCTGGACTTGTTTTACAATGTTCTCAGTCCTAATCCTTTAAGCTTACAGACTACCCTTTTTGTCCCAAATTACATGAGATTTTAGACCTTGAATTTGATTTCCTTTCA
The DNA here is from genome assembly GCF_963924665.1 of Micromys minutus. NCBI lineage: Eukaryota > Metazoa > Chordata > Mammalia > Rodentia > Muridae > Micromys > Micromys minutus. The sequence goes on from NC_137974.1 coordinate 41,264,621, forward strand.
CTAGGAGGGTGATCCCCCACTCATCCACCCACTCCTGACTCCCCACCCTACCATTCCCTTACTGGCCTTATTGTAAAGGGCACCGAACCTTTACAGGACCAAAGGCTTCTCCTCCCACTGAGGCCAAATAAGGCCATCCTCTGCTACATATGCAGCTGGAGCCATGGGTCCCTCCATATGTACTCTTTAGTTGGTGCTTTAGTTCCTGGTAGCTCTGGGGGGTCTGGTTGGTTGATATTGTTTTTCTTCCTATGAGGTTGCAAACCCTTTCAGCTCCTTCAGTCCTTTTTTTCTAACTCCTTCATTCGAGACCCAGTTCTGAGCTGAGAACATCTGCATCTGTATTTGTCGGGCTCTGGCAGAGCCTCTCAGGAGACATTGATATAAGGCTACTGTCAGCAATCCCTTCTTGGTATTTGCATTTGTGACTGATTTTGGTTTCTGTATATGGGATGAATCTCCAGGTAGGGCAGTCTCTGAATGGCCTTTTCTTCAGTCTCTGCCCCATACTTTCTCTCTCTTTTTCCTTCTGTGAATATTTTGTTCCCCCTTCTAAAATGGACTGAATATTCCACATTTTGGTCTTCCTTCTTGTGAATTGTATATTGAAGGCAGATACAATCCAAACTAGGCCCACCTTTGAAAGGGAAGCTTCCAGAATCTTCCAATATGTGAGTGAATATCTTTAAATCTGAGAGAATTACTGTAACTCAGCTTGATTCCAGCCCACAACAAAAGAGGAGTTCCAGAGTTTTCTGTTCAGAGAAAACAAGAACACTCTTAGTATGTTTCTCTTCCCACTGCATACTTGAGAGTTGCTGTACTTAATACTGTCCTACCTTTTATTTTCAGTCTCTCCATGTGAACCTTGAGGGAGGGAACAGCCATAGTGGCCAGCAGATAGATATGTTTCAGAAAAAGACAGACAAGAGATATCTTCTATAAACTATTTGACTACATTTACTTTTCCCACAACAATGCCATAATAGATGAGAGTTTCCTTACCAACCTACGTTTCTAGCTCTAAATCACCCCTATCTTGAGGATTCTGCATTTTATAGTGTATTTATTGTTTCACTGAAACAAGGCATTGTACACTAAGTCACTAAGAAACAATATACACTTATTTCACACAGTTATGCAGGTTACAAAGTGCAAGGTTCTTGGACTGTAGATATTGCATTGTGTGTGCACATGAGCAGACATGATGAGAGATCTGGTTTCTCACTCCTGACAGTGCTTATAAATAGATAAGATATCTGTCTTTAGAACCTTACCACTAGCAAATGCCATATTCTTAATCTCATCATACTAATGATGTGGTTTTAATATATTGATCGACCCTGAGTAAGAATTAATATTCAGGTGCATTGTTATATCAATTCAAAACACCATCCAAAATAAAGAGAACATATTTTAATAGCATATGCACTAGGATTTCTGTCAGGTCCTAATACTATAAGGATGTGGTTTTGATTTTGTCAAAGTCTACAGCTACTGACATGATCCCATGAATGTCCTTAAATCCATTTACATGATTTGCATATGTTCTTACATCCTTAGGATAAAGTAAACATGATTAGAATGGTTGATGTTTTGATAAATGCCTAAGTTTAAGAGAATTTTATTGAGATTTTTTGCATCTCAGTTTAACAATGATATTGGCCTATAATTTAATTATTATGTGTTTGTTTTCTATCACACCATTTTTTGCTCCCTCCATTCCTCTGAGTCACACCATACCCCCATGGACAACCTTTATCTTTGCCTTCAAAAACAACAGCAGACCTCCCAGGGACAGCCACTATTGAGATATCTTTACCTGGTTTTAGAATTAGAGAAATAGTGATTTGTGTAAGAAGTTTGGAAGTGCTCCAATTGTTTTTTTTTTAATTGAACAAATTTATTTAAAAAAAGATAAATGTACAGATTTTAAAAGAATATTTGCATAGAAGTATATGAATATATTTTTGTTAGTACTTGATTTTTTAAAGGTTTGATAGTATGCGTTAAAATCTTACTAGTTAAAATGAGCATAAAGTGCATGTAAAACAAGATGTAATGTGGAAATAGTAAAAGTTACCTAGGTGTGTATAGATTAAGCATAATGTTTATTCTCTCTCTCTTCTATTCTTTTTTGGCGTTTGTTTTTCTTGAACTTCATATAGTCTGTACATTGTTTCTAGGTTGTTCAGAGCTTTCAGCGGTTAGTATTAAATTATCAGTGATTGCATATTATGCCTGTTCTTTTGTGACTGGGTTATCTCACTCAGGATGGTATTCTCCAGATGCATCCATTTTCTTAAGAATTTCATAAAGTCATTGTTTCTGATAGCTGAGTAGTACTCTATTGTGTAAATATACCACAATTTTTGTATCCATTCATCTACTGAAGGACATCTGGGTCCTTTCCAGCTTCTGGCTATAATAAATAGAGCTACTATGAACATTGTGATGCATGTGTCTTTGTTGTATGTTGAAGCTTCTCTGAAGTATATGCCCAGAAGAGGAATAACTGGGTCTTCAGGTAGTACTATGTCCAATTTTCTGAGGAATCGCCAAACTGATTTCAAGAGTGGTTATACCAGCTGTCAACCCTACCAACAGTGGAGAGGTGTTTCTCTTTCTCACCATCCTCGCCTGCATCTGCTGTCATCTGAATTTTTTATCTTAGTCATTTTGGATGGTGTGAGGTGGAATCTTAGGGTTGTTTTGATTTGCATTTACCTGATGGCTAATGATGTCCAGCACTTCCTTCTATGCTTTTTAGGCATTCGATATTCCTCAATTGAGAATTGTTTGTTTTTCTCTGAACCCCATTTTTAAATAAGATTGTTTGATTCTCTGGTGTATAGATTCTTGAGTTCTTTATATACATTGGATATGAGGCCTCTATCTGATATGGGGTTGGTAAAGATCTTTTCCCACTCTGTTGGCTGCCCTTTTGTTTTCTTGACAGTGTCCTTAGCCTTACAGAAAATTTGCAATCTCATTAAGTCCCATTAGTTGATATTTGACTTTAGAGCACAACCCATTGGTGTTCTGTTCAGGAAATTTTCTCCTGTGCCAATGTATTCTAAGGTTTTGCCTACTTTCTCTTTTAATAGTTTCAGTGTACCTGGTGTAATGTGGTGCTCATTGATGCACTTGCACTTGAGCTTTGTACAAGGAGATAAGAAATGGTTTATTTTCATTCTTCTGTATGCTGAGTGCCAGTTGGACCAACACCATTTGTTGTACAGGCTGTCCTATTTCCATTGAAGTTTACAGTCCCTTTGTCAAAAATCAGGTGACCATATATGTGAGGGCTCATTTCTGGATCTTTCACTCTATTCCATTGATACACATGTCTATCTCTGTACCAGTACCATGCAGTTTTTAGCATAATTGTCTTGTAATATAACTTGAGGTCAGGGATGGTGATTCCCACAGATGTTTTCTTATTTTTTAGGATGGATTTCACTAGTCTAGGACTTTTGTTATTCCAGATAAAATTGCACATTGCTCTTTCTTACTAAGTGAAGAACTGGGTTGGAATTTTGATGGGGATTGCATTGAATCTGTAGATTGCTTTGGGTAGGATGGCCATTTTTACAATGTTGATCCTTCCAATCCATGAGTATGGGAGATCTTTCCATTTTCTGAGATCTTCCTCAATTTCCTTCTTTAGAGATTTGAAGTTATTGTCATACAGGTCCTTCACTTGCTTAGTTAGAGTCACACCAAGTTATTTCATATTGTTTTTGACTGTTGTGAAGGGTATTTATTCCCTAATTTCTTTATTCTGATGGTTATCCTTTGAGTAGAGGAAGACTCCTGATATGTTTTAGTTAATGTTATATCCAACCTCTTTGCTGAACTTGTTTATCAGCAGTAGATGTTCTCTGGTGAAATTTTTGGGGTTATTTACTTACACCATCATGTCATCTACAAACAGTGGTATATTTACTTCTTCCTTTCCAATTTGTATTCCTTTTCTTTCCTTTTGTTTTCTAATTGCTCTAGCCAGGAATTCCAGTACTATATTGAATAGGTTGGGGAGAGTGGTCAGCCTTGTCTGGTCCCTGATTTTAGTGGGACTGCTTCAAGTTTCTCACTGTTAAGTTTGATGTTGGATATCGGTTTGCTGTATATTGCCTTTATTATGTTTAGGTATTGGCCTTGGATTCCTGTTCTTCCCAAGACTTTTAACATGAAGAGGTGTTGAATTTTGTCAAATGTCCAGTGAGATGACCATGTGGTTTCTTTCTTTGAGTTTTTTTTATATGGTGGATTACATTGTTTGATTTCCGTGTATTAAACCATCCCTGCATTCCAGGGATGAAGCCTACTTGATCATGGTGAATGATCGTTTTAATGTGTTCTTGGATTCAGTTTGCACGGATTTTTGACTATTTTTGCATCAATGTTCATAAGTGAGGTTGGTCTGAAGTTCTCTTTCCATGTATGGTCTTTGTGTGATTTAGGAATGAGTATTATTGTAACCTCGAAAAATGAGTAAGGTAATTTTCCATCTGACTATAGTTTGTGGAATCGTTTGGAAAGTATTGATATTGGGTTGTCAATAAATGTTTGATTGAATTTTGCCCTGAACCCATCTGGACCTAGGCTTTTTCTGGTTGGGAGGCTTTTCATGACTGCTTCTATTTCTTAGGTATTATGGGTTTATCAATCTTGTTAATTTTCCCAAAGAACCAGCTCTTGGTTTTGTTGGTTCTTTTTGTTTCTATTTGGTCAATTTTTGCTCTTAGTTTGATTATTTCTTGCCATCTACTTCTTTGGGGTATATCTGCTTCAGTTTGTTTTAGAGCTTTTAACTTTGCTGTCAATTTGCTTGTATATGCTCTCTCCAGTTTTTTTTTTTTTTTTTTTTTTTTTTTTTTTTTTTTTTTTTGGAAGCAGTCAGAGCTATGAGTTTTCCTCTCAGTGATGCTTTCATTGCACCCCATAGTTTTTTTTTTTTCATTACATTCTGTAAAATTCTCAATTCCTTTATTTCTTTCTTTCTTGACCATGCTATTGTTTAATAGAGCATTGTTTCGTTGCCATGTGTATATAGGCTTTTTGTTGTCTTTGTTGTTATTAAAGAGCTGCCTTAGACCATGGTGATCTGATAGGATCAATGGGAGTATGTCTATATCATTATATCTATTGAGGCTTGTTCTGTGACCAATTATATGGTCAGTTCTGGAGTAGGTGCTGTGAGGTGCTGAGACGAAAGTGTATTCTTTTGTTTTAGTATGAAATGTTCTGTAGATATCTATTAATTCCAAGTGGTTCATAACCTCTGCTATTTTCACTGCCTCCTTGTTCAGTTTCTTTTTCCATGATATGGCCATTGATGTGAGTCGGCTGTTGAGGTCTCCCACTCATAGTGTGTGTGGTGCAATGTATTTTTTAAGCTTTTGTAGGATTTCTTCTATGTATATGGATGCTCTTGTGTTGGAGCATATATGTTAAAGATTGAGAGTTCCTTCTGACAATTTTTTTTTGTGTAATAAGTAAAAAAGTGTCCTTTCTTATTTTTGATAACTTTTGGTTGAATATCTACTTTATTTGATATTAGGATGACCACTCCAACTTGCTTCTTGAGGCCGTTTTTTTGGAAGGTTTATTTCCCTACCTTTTACTCCGAGGTAGTGTCTGTCTTTGTCTCTCAGATGAGTTTCTTGTATGCAGCATAATGCTGGATTCTGTTTATGTATCCAGTCTGATAGCCTATGTCTTTTTATAGGGGAATTGAATCCATTTATGTTAACAGATATTAAGAAATAGTGGTTGCTGTTTCCTACTATTTTTGCTATTAGAGGTAGACTTTTGCCTGTGTATGTTTCTTCTTTTGGATTTCTTGCTTAGGTATGTTCTTGTTTTTACTAGAATGTAGTTTCCCTCACTGTAGTAGATTTTCCATCTATAATTCTTTATAGTTCTGGATTTGTGGTCAGATATTTGTGTAAATTTGTTTTGTCCTGGAATATCTGGATCTCTCCAACTATGGTGATTGAGAGTTTTGCTGGGTATAGCAGCATGGTCTGACACTTGTGTTCTCTTAGAGTCTACATTATGTATGTCTAGGATCTTTTAGCTTTCATAGTCTTTGTTGAGCATTTGAGTGTGATTGTGATTGGTATGCCTTTATATGTTACATGACCCTATTCCCTTACTGCTTTTGGTATTCTTTCTTTTCTTTTGGCACTTGGTGTTTTGACTATTATGTTTAAGGAGGAATTGCTTTTTGGGTCCACTCTATTTGGAGTTCTCTAGGCTTCTTTTATGTTCATGGTTATCTTATTCTTAAGGGTAGGGAAGTTTTCTTCTACGATTTTGTTGAAGATATGTACTGTGCCTCTTAGTTTATATTCTTTGCCCTCTTCTATTCCTATTATTCTTATCTTTGGTCTTCTTATTGTGTCCTGGATCTCCTGGATATTTTGGATTAGGTTCTTTGTGGCTTTTGCATCTTCTCTGACTGTTTGTCTATGTTTTCCATGTTTTCTTTGGCCCCCAAGATTCTCTCTTCCATCTCTTGTAGTCTGTTGTAGATGCTTGCATCTGTGACTCCTGATTATTTTTTAGGTTTTCTACCTCCAGGGTTTTCTCTTTTAGTGTTTTCTTTATTGTTTACATTTCCATTTTAAATCCTTCTTCAATTCCTTCATCTATTTGGTTTTGTTTTCCTCTACTTCTTTGACTTCTTTGATTGTTTTGCTTCTTTCCTATTTAAAAGCTTCTATTTCTTTATGCTTTTTCCTCCTCTTCTTGTTTAAGGATTTCTATCATCATCTTGAGGTATGATTTCAGGTTTGAGTCTTTTTTTTCTGTAGTGTTTGGCATTCTGCTATGTGCTCTGATGGCAGAGCTGGGTTCTGGTTTTGCCAGGTTGTGTTGGTTTCCATTGGGTAAGTCCTTTTGCTTTCTTCTTGCCATTTTATTGTCTGTGATTATACGTCGTCTTGTTGTCAGTGATTGGTTCCCGTCTCTTCCATGTACCTGGCTTGTGTCCCTGGATCTCTGCTGTTCCCGGTGGCCATTGGCCTGAGCATTTGTTCCCTATGCACTGCATGGAAACTGAGTTCCTACAGCACAGTTCCTGCTCCCGTGAACCAATCATGGGTTTTCTTTCCTCACTCTCTGCCCAGACTTCTCTGGGCCTCGGCTACTAGCAGCCCCATCTCATCAGGCCTGTGTCCCAGGATCTCTGCTGGTCCTGGTGGCTGCTCCAGTTGTTTCTAATACAAAAACTATTTAATAAGTATTAGTGTATGTACATACTATAAACATGCTTTACTGTATTGAAGGAACAACTAGTTGCAATATCTTGCTGGTATCAATGAATTTCAGTGTTTGATGTTATTTTTTTAACTCATCTTCCCTTCAAATAACATTATGGTCTTTAAATTTTTTTTGCTAATAATTAAATTTGAATGGTAATCTTGTCTCAGTGGTGCAGTATATTAATCTGTGAATTGTGCTGAACAATTGAAATAAATGCAATCTCTAACTGTTATTGCCATTTGGAGAATGAGGATATCGGCAGCAAGCAGAGAGAAAGCTGCAGAATTACAGTAAATTCAGTGTGATGTTGCTATTAGTCTAAATGCCTTAGCTAATGCTACCAACCAAGATCATTAACTGTGCTTCCATAGCAATTTTCTTAATGCTATATAGCAACTTCACTTTTAAAATACCCATTTCCAATTCCCGTAGCCCAATAAACACCATCAGTAATAAAATTACATGTTTCATCACATAGCCAGAGAGCAGTTAATGCTATGTCCTGAAGATCTTTCGCAGGCTGCTATAAATCTACTGAGAGAACATGTATACAATATACGACTCCCTATAGTAAGCATGCGTACAGCTTGAAGAGTGTAAGACCAGTCCACCATAGCTTAGGTTATTAAGTAGAAACCATGCATGTGATATAATATAAAATATCAAATTCATATCCATTTGCTGTTTCTGTTTATCAATTACTGTTCCTCATGCCAAGTACTATATGGTGATTTTATTGTGGTTGGGCTCTAACAAAATGTACACATGTGAAGTCACAAAGATTTCATTTACAACTCCTTTGGAGACTCAAGAAAAGCAGCCACTTAAAAGTTATACATCACTGCAACAAATGAAAAGAAAAAGAAAAAAATGGTGGTTATCCAAGGCTAAATGCAGGAAATTAGACTTCAGAGCTTTATTTTTCCTGAGTCTTTGCATAGGTCATTGGTCATTGGGGCTTCTTCTGATGGTCGTGTCTATGCTCCCCTAAAATAAATGAATTTTTTTTTGTATTTTTTATTAATTTATTTCATAAAATATTACTATAGCTCACAAAATTTGTTATGTCATAATATATGATGAATACACATTTTTTTTCTTTTTTTTTCTCAGACAGACTGAGGCTTCCACATTCTGCCCTTCATTCTTTTTGAGCTTTGTAAGTTCTGTGAGTTGTTTCTTGGGTATTCAGAGCTTTCTGGGGCTAGTATCCAATTATCAGTGACTGCATATTATGTGTGTTCTTTTGTGACTGAGTTACCTTACTCAGGATAATATTCTCTAGTTCCATCTATTTGCCTAGAAATTTCATAAAGGCATTGTTTCTAATAGCTGAGTAGTACTCCATTGTGTAAATGTACCACACTTTCTGTATTCATTCCTCTGTTGAAGGGCATCTGAGTTCTTTCCAGCTTCTGGCTATTATAAATAAGGCTGCTATGCACATAGTGGAACATGTATCCTTACTATATGTTGGAGCATATTTGGGGTATATGCCCAGAAGTAGAATAGCTGGGTCTTCAGGTAGGACTATGTCCAATTTTCTGAGGAGCTGCCAGACTGGTTTCCTGAGTGGTTGTACCAATAAACGTGCAATTTTAAAAGCTAGCTTTAGATGGCGAATGTAGGTTTTCTCAGCAGGATCACAATTCCCCACCCTGTCCCTAAACACACCCACACTGCTTATTTTTCTGATTTCAAAGATTATTTTTTTAATTTCCAGTTGTTCTGCCCTGGCCTATATAATTATGGTTAGGACCTAGTTTCAATTTTTAAAACATTGCTATTGTATCAGATGGCTAGTTGATCTTCTAGGAAAGAGTATTTATTCTGTTGTCCCAATTCTTTAGTTGCCTGTAGTACTTCTCCTCATATTAAAGCCAAATTAGTTTTCCCCCTTCCATGTAGTGTATTTATTGGTGTTATCCTTGTTTTGGTCATGTGTTAGATAGAGTTGTTGGTGAGACTTCATGTGTGCAGGTTATGAAATATCACAGCAAACTTCCTGTTCCTCTGGTTGTTATTGTCATTCCAAAAAGTTGTTAATATACAAGAACATGTTGCTAACTTGATTGGTATGCATATTTGCACACAATTTATTCTGATCATTATCCAAGCCCACATTATATTGGAGAAAGTGATATTCCTTCAATCATTAACTTAATGACCTATTTGTGTTTGTTTAAGAGCATGGTACAAAACACAGAAGATCTCTGACTTTCTAGGTTGGAAATTCTTTTCTTTTATAGCCAGAGTCATTTTAGAAGTCTCCCAACTTCCAAAAGTTTGTTCAACTTATTTTTACATGACACTTGACTCATTCGGTCTCAGAAGTGCCTGCTTGGCGGTCATTGCTGGGGATACAGTTGTTCGGAATGTTCAGGGTCTCTCTGCATAATGGCCTGGTGTGCTCTTGTATCTCACTCAGCGCTGACATATGACCAAATCAGAGCACAATTACTGAGTTCTCACCAAAGGTTGGATTAGTTCCTTTTTTAGAATGACCTGCTCTGCTTTGTAACTTTTTCTGTGTCAATTAAGTTACTGGTGTTCTCTGCACTTTTGAATTCTCACACATGATTGACATTGTTCTCACATCCTATGTTAGTTTCATTTACTCAAAAAACAAATCAAAAAGTTACTATAATATATATATATATATATATATATATATATATATATATATATATATATATAATTGAAAGTGCTGTCTATTTCAAAACAAAATATATTAGTGTATTCATTAAAACTAAGAATGTGTTGGGTTGGTACACCTTTATTTTTTTTCATTAAGCACCTTTATTTTAAAAGCAGAAATAACTGTACAGATTTTAAAAGCATTTTTGCATAAAACCATATGAATATATTTTTGTCAGTAGTTGATTTTTTTAAAGGTTTGATAGTTTGCATTGAAATCTCACAACTTACAATGAACATAAAGTACTTATAAAACAAAACATAGAGGGAGACACAGGTGAGTCTGAATTCCCTGTCCAGCCTGGTCTACATAGAAAGTTTCAGACCATTCAGAGATACATAGTAACATTAATTAATTGATTAATTAAATAATTAGTTAAAAGTAATAAAAAATAGTAGATGCTCTCTGTTTTGTTTTGCACATTTACTTGTGTGTCTAACTTTACTAGATATATTTTTATTTCACCTTTTACTTCCCCAAGAATCAGAAGCATAAACTATAATTGAGGATCATAGACCTGCGATAAATGACAATAGAAAAAAATTGAACATGCTGATTCATAGATGACTTACAATGTGATTGGATTGTCCATCTCATCAACGGTGGAGAATTAAACCAGTAAGTACAGGAGGTTAAATTATGCAAAAATTGTGCTACAGATCAGCATATGAACTTCAACCTAGATAGGAATCTGCCTGTTACCTGGACATTTAGTGACCGCATCTTGCTTTGGGATCAGCCTCTGAGTATCTATAACCAAGCTGCATGCCTATGGAGTGATAATTATTCTCAACACTGAAGAAGATGCTGGTTGTGTGTGAAGCATAGAAGTTTTGCTTCTGAAAAAGAACTTAGGATGGAGCAACATTAAAGGGCGTGTTTTCCTGTGTGTTACCATGCATGTGCTATCTTTACAATATAAGTTCCATGAAGTTTGGGTTTCCAGTGTGTTGAAGATGACTGGTAAATGACATGTGGCAACTACCCGAGCCTAAGAAATTATACACAGGTCACTAAATGATGCTTTTTATCCAAGAAAAGAGTATACACTCTCTCAGGAGAAAAATACTTGTTGGGACCTGGCTGCACTATCATTTCTTGAATGGCTCTGCCGTGTGGGACCAGGGGGTGAAAATTGGGAAGGGTGGTAGGCAGAATTTTGAGAGAAAACCTATCAGGGTACTACACTGCCTTTGCCAAGATCTTAGATAAAACATCCCAAACTAGATAAGTCAGTTACTGTAAGACTTGTGAAGCCTTGAGAAGAATTCATCAAAGAATTTCAGAAATTCATTACATTTTTTTAAGTATTATGTTGAATCAAGTTAGCTTGTGAGATCCATCATGAATATCAATAAGTCTTTAAATATAAGCCCGTCCCAATGGCTTTTTGAAGTGTTTGTATGACAGACACAAAGAGCTCACTTAGTTCCTATCAAATGCTACTTATGACAACCTACATACAGGAGTATGTGCCAAAATATATCTGGAAATATTTGTATTGTCTCAGCATAAGATGTCATAAATTTTAAGTGGACTGCCATTCCCCTATTATTTGGAGTAACTGACTAATTTATAGATATCTGGTATCAGTTATTTTATTTTTAATTTGCGCTGCTCTCTTGCTTCCCTCTTACATTTAGTACTGTACAGAAAATAACTTCTTCAGCACTAATCAATAAGAATGTGGAAGGACCCTGCCATTGCTCTCTTTAACAACTCTAAATGTAAATAATAGTTCTCAGTATTGTCTCTGTTTTCTGCATTTGTTTGTGTGTTTGATTGATTTGTTCTGACCAATGTATGATAATTATATAGTGGCTACAAGGGGAGTTATGACACATAGCAATTGTTGCAGTTGGCTTGCTGCCTGGGTCATAATTCATTGGATTCACCCGATTTGATAAGAACATAACATTTATATTAAATCGATTCTGGAAGCTTCTTTGAGTAAGGATGATAAACCTAGTGTCATCTTTATTTTCTCTAAGATTCTTGGCTCTTCTATAACATCTGCTCTCACATGATCACACAGCTTGACTCTGGTTATCAGTCTCTGTTCCTCCAAGTTTTCCATGACTACAGTACTAAGAATATTTTCTCACTGGCTTATTCAGGAAGAACAGTTAGAAGAGAGAGTGTCTGTGGCTAGTTAAAAAGTATGTTTCAGCCACATATGTAGCAGAGGAGGGATTTTCTGGCATCAATGGGAAGAGAGACCTTTTGTCCAGTGAAGGCTTATTTCCCCAGTGTAGAAAGCCAGGAAAATGATCTGGAAGTGGGTGGTTGGGAGTGGTAGCATCTTCATGAAAGCAAGGGGAGAAGACGGGGGGGGGTGGGAGAGGAAGGAAGGGATAGCATTTGAGATGCAAATGCATAGAATGTCCAATAAAATGATTTAAAAATTATGTGTTACCTAAATACTGAGCTTACACATAAGGATCATGAACACATCCCAGTCTTCAACTGGTAAGGGCAGCTTAGCAGCTTGAATAATTTACATTATATTTATCAACCCCAGTATACCAGAAATTTGAGACTTTTCCTTAGAGAAATTCATATAAAAATTTTGCAACTATGTAATTTATTCCAGCTCTCAAGGCATCTCCAGTTAATCATTAGTGATCAATGGTATAGATTCATGTTACAAATTTAAGATCAAGATTAAACAAAAATATAAGGTTCTGAAAAAATATTATCTTTGCCTTCTATAATTTGTTTTAAAAAATCACCTCACATTTTCAATCTTACCATATAGTAAATGTACAAAAAAGTATAAATCAGGATTTGAAATTAGTGATGTCATAAATAAGGCTGGTGATTGGATCCATGGGTTAGAACTGGTAACACTTAAGCCTTGGCAAGCTGAGACCCCAAGATGGAAAGAAAAAAAATAACTGCCACATTTTTTTTCTCCCTACTGTACAGAGTGTGAACCTGCACCAGCACTCACCCCTCCACAGTGTGAATCTGCACCAGTAATCACACATGACACCCATCCCACTACACAGTGTGAATGTATACTAGCACACAAACACGGATGCACAGACAGACACACACCACTCATCCCTCCACAGTGTGAATCTGAACCAGCACTTACACATGACACTCATTTTCCTACACAATTTAAATTTACACTAGCACACACACACACACACACACACACACACACACTCACATTCACATGCACACACGAATGCACACAAACACACACAAACACCTTACCCTCCAAAACTGTGATACTGAATGATTGAGCATTCATACATACCTCTCATCCATCCACAGTGTGAACCTACTCCAGCACTCACACACACTCTTTACAAGTATCATACATAGAAATATTACATCATAAACAGACTAAAATGTAGTTGAAAATCTAAAAGCAAAACAATTCTAAAATGTTGTTTTGACAACCTTGGGAAACACTATTGATCTCTAAATATTAGAGTAAAAATTAAAAGAATGACAGAGTAATTAACATACAAATTTATTTCCTAAAATTCTACTCAAAAAGTAGATAAAATAACTTAAAAATATTTATCCATGTTGATAAGTCCCATCCGATCAAAAGTATGGGTTTGATAAAATGTCTTAATATTAAATTCTTGGAATGAAGAATTACATGATGAAATGATAAATGAGTTTTTTAAATGGTAACAGTAACATTAATATATGTTTTATATATATATATATAAATATATATATATATATAAAACATATATATATATATATATATATATATATATATATATATATATATATAATTTATACATAATGTTATGTGGCCGACTTAAGAAGAAATCACAATACTCACCCCTCCCCATCAGAGAAGTCAAACCTCAAAGATTGTTTCTAAAAAATAAAATTCAAATAACATATTTTTAGCAAACCATTAATTCTTTTTCTTATCTTTAATATTTTATTTTTATTATTTATTTTGTTTTTTAGAGTATGATGTGATTACAACATTTCCCCCTCCACTTTCTTCTTATCTGACCCTCCCGTACAAACTTCCCTTCTTCTCTTTCATATTCATGGTTCCTCTTTTTCATTATTTGCTAAGCACATAATTAACACACTGTGATACACATACATAAAGATATATAAATACATACTACTAAATAGATAGATAAAACCTGCTCTCTCTGTATAATGCTACTTGTAATTATGTATGTATATATGTACTTGTATGCATTATTTATGTACATATGTGTGTATGTATGTACTTATATGTATTGTGTATATGTGTATTATGTATGTATGTGTGTATGTATGTATTATGTATGTATGTATGTGTGTATGTATTTATTTGTGTGTATGTGTATGTATGTATGTATGTGTGTATGTATGTATGTATGTATGTATCTAGGAGTGACAATTTGGTATTGGACAATAGGATACTGGCTATACCTTTGAGGTGGACGATGAGGATATTAAAGAGATTAAAACCCCAGCTAGGCTACACGGTACCTTATATCGTAAAAAAAAAAACTCTGCAGTTTTCATATGAAAATAATTGATTATATGCAAGTATAAAAACATTGAAGAATTAGAAAATAGACAAATTAGAAATGAATAGTGGAGCCCTGCTGAAGCAGCCATGTGAAAGTTCCTAAGAGATTTCTGGTTAGTCTCCTCTCCTTCCTATCTAAATAAGGATGTCTACATTCTTATTCTCCCAGCCTGCATTGCTATGTCCTGGAATAAACTATGCTCTCTTCTCTTTGAGACATATGTTTTAACATCCAACTGCTCTCAGAGGCAAGAGGTTTTCCATACCCTCCTTATAGCTCACCTTTCTGTTTGTTACAGGGATAGAGAGTAGTCTGCCACCCTACAGGGAGTTTTGCAGGGCAGTTGAGACAAGCATGCTCATATTTAAAACAAAGGAGGCTCTCTCTTGTTCTCAGTGTCAGCTCTCAACATAAAAATTTACCAATGCAATTTATTAGATAGCTGGGATACTTTAAGATTTGTTATACTTTTCAGAGACTACATGTATACTATCTTGTTAACAAAATTTGACACTTTATAAAATTACTCCTAGGAAACTGATTTTGAACATTCCAAATATCAAAATAAGAAGTGTGTGAATAATGCATGTTATGCATATAATAATGCATCTATATACCTATATTTTATCACATGTCATAAACATGTAATAAATGTATAGTGTTTCCAATTAAGGAAACATGACCTGGAAAAATATTATTAAATAAGAGAATAGAAATGTTTTCTCTCTACTTTGCATATCAGCTATAGGATCTGTGACATATAGTAAGTGAAAAGGGTTGCACCAAATGCTCAGTGGGTAAAACACTTGCTGCCAAGCCTGACTAGCTGACTTTGGTTTCTAGGGACCTACATAGTGAAAGCAGAAAACCATTCCCACCCGGTGTTCTCGGGCCTCCACATGTTCAGCTTGGTGTACCTTCCCCTTTCCAAAAATACATATAAATAACTGTAATGGAAGTTTTTTTCTGATTAAGTGGTAATAAAATCCTTTCTAATTTCCATGACCTCACCAGCCCCAGAAAGTTTACAATGTTTACAGGAGCACACATGAGCTCCCTTCTGATGAATGGTCTTTCAGTTCAATCAGACAGCTGTTGGTTACGGAGAACATGGGACTACCATGTCTTGCTCATTAAAGGATGTCTTGCCATGATGATCATTGCTGTGTCTTCACAGTATGGAGATCAACTGATTATTGGGAGCCCGGGCAGATCAGATACATTCATACACGAGGGGGTAAAAGATTGTAGAACCCAGAATATCAGGGTGTCTGCAGTAAGAGTGTCTCCACTGAACATGGCTGCATGAGCAAGACCACAGCAATGGCAATATCAATGTACTTACTGAGGTGGAAAAGAAAATTTTTTGTGGGGGTCCCACTCTTAAACAAAGAATTAGAGATAATAGTAAAAGTACCTTTTCTTTTCCTGATTTAATTGTCATCTCCAAGGCTTACTGCCTCTGTTTGCTAACCTAATTTTAGTCCTGGATTTTAGACTGTACAAATTTATCTAGGCAGAATATATTCGCTCTGCCCCTCCCTTGCCCCCTCCCTTCCTTTCTCCCTCCCTCCTTTCCTCCTTCCCTCCCCTGTCTTCCTCCATCTCTGCACTGCTCTCTTTAGAAGCCACCCTTTTCTCTCTTCTTCTGAGAGTTGGGCATTTCCTGTTCAGTCATATATTTCTCTGATTCATCACATTCTCTACCACTTAATTAGATATCACTTTCAAACATGGGCGTTTCTTTCTACATTCCAAGCAGCATGTATGGTGAGTCTGAGCTACACAATTAGAAAGAGGTTTTCCAGGAAATAACACAATCTCGGAGATCACTGTGTGATCAAATATCCTGCAACAAGAAATTATTGCTAGGAGAAGAATTAGCCCCACCCCCACCCCCCCAGAATGTGTCTCCTTACAATTTGCCCAGGGTAAAGTGGTCAGTCTTGAGATCCTATACACAGAAAAAAACAGAAATAGAATCAGCGGACTGCTTGTGTGTGCACATGCTTGCACAAACACAAGAAAAATTAACTCAAGGGTGAGGACCATGGTATGGGCTGAAGTAAGTTTAAGTGTGGGAAATGATGCAATTCTATTTCAACTAAAGTATTAAAGTAACAGTTAAGCAAACAGGAACAAGAAGTTGTGCTTGATCTAAATGGGGCTACCTATTGTATGAGGGTTCTGAGTGATGTTTGCTGTATATTTGCTGATTTCAAGTTTGTTTCCATGTCTTCAATCCTGTTATCATGGAAGATGCCTTTAACTGATGTTATGCAATCATCCTCTAGGATACAGGTCTGTAAACATTCATTCTGAATAACTCTGCTTGTTAACTAGCTGTGCAATAGCTTCTTCTGATTGCTTAACACACTTCTCTGAGCCAGGTTGGGCATTGGGAATGTCCTGCGTTTATATCATGTTTGATTTTTTTTTAACCTGGTGGCTGATATTATCCCTCCTTGCTTGAAAGATGACACTGATTTAAGAAGATCACTGAAGTCATTAGAATCCCCAAATACAGAAATGTTGGTCCTTGCAGGAGTTTCTTAGAAGTCTGGTGGCGATTAGTGCTAAATTGGTAGAACAAATATGACCGAGTCTAAACCCTAGAGAGATAATCCAGGCTTCAGTAATAAAAGTAATCATCAGCAAGAAAAATGATAATACTTGTAAATAAAATACTTTAAGTACAATCATAGGACCTGGAATTTTCCATATATGTGATTGTAACAATTATTTTTAACAAAATATATTCATTTTGGAAACATGGGAAGCAGCACAAAAATTATGTGTAGAATATTCCTAAATTATAAGTCTCTGATGCTGAATACCAACATGCAATTAGTATTCAAACAGTGTGAGATTTACTGACCTCTTTATACCTTTTCCCAAACCAAGCAAACTCCCAATATTTAAAGTTCTGCCTATATTGTGATGATAATATATACAATCTACAAGGTTTTTAATTGTCCACCAGTCTATAAGGATCTAACTACTTTCAGTGTGTAGATACATTTCTAGTGACCAAACAGGGGCAGGCATACAGAATAACATGCTCTCCTCAAGATGATTCTGCCCCAATAGGTGAATACAAAGAAAATGTTATTGGCAATAACTATTTCTTCAATGACAAAAATGACACAGGGCCATGTTAAAGGTGTAGCTTTAATACACATAAATTCCTTAACAGAGGTAGAGATGGAATTCTATGTGGAGATGGGACATCACAGCTAAAGAAAGCAATATGTTCTATATGAAATGCAGTACCAGAAGATTAAATAATTAAAGAGTACCTAAAATATCAAAGATATTGATGTAGCCAAGGAAGATGATTCTCTTAAAAAATGCAGATAAAATTATAGATTACCAAACATATGTAATATAGGCATGGTAAGATTATTATTAAGGGAATGACAGGGATATCTTAAACTCAAGACTAATAGAGAAATATTCAGGGATTCCAACCCTTCAGAAGTAGGAGAGACTATGAAGCACGCTGGCTCTGTGACCTAGAGAAGAAATCTTGTGTTCTAAACTGGTAGTGGAGAACATGTTAGACAATTAACCCTTCACTTTTGAACAGTTAAGAGGTGAACTGTCTGAACTTTCATTAAAGGGAAGTCAAGCACCTAACCAAGATGCTGGAGGATGAACTAGGGTCCCCCAGGTTCAGACATTGAAACCACCGCAACAGTCAAGGAGATGGTGTTTGAGGCTGGAGACCTTGTGGTGATGTCAGTAAAACTATGGAAAGTAAGTAATACATGGTGCAGTAGAAACATTTGATATTCATATAGGTGAGAACACAGAAAGCAGGGATGTGATCCTATGTAAAAATGAAGTCTGGGAACAGAAAGGAAGCAGAATGTCTGCACAGAGCCAGATGCTGAAATTCGCTAGACAACAAAAGGCAGTAATTTTATTAGATATATTCTGTGCCCTAAGTGAATGTAGAAATGTGAGTGGCATTACTAAATAAACGGTTCTCTTTATATATAAGTGGGAAATCATGTATGTAAGCTAATATGTAAAAATAGAAAATTCTGAACTGATAGAATTTTGGCTGCAGTAGCAGTGTTATTAGATTGTTGAATGGGGAAGTAAACAGATGGAGCCACAGGTACCAGGAAGCAAAAGGTCAAGCTGATGGGTGACTCTCTTAATAAGCCATTATGTCTTCAGTGATGATTGCAGGAATATAGTGAAAAAAAACCAAAATATGAAAAGCCACCCAGATAAATGTGAAATTAATAGATCATAACAGAGAAAACCCACTTCTTGTATTATTTAATTACATTTTATTTTATATATGTGGATATCTTGCGGGTGTGATCCACATGTATTCCTGATAGTCACAGATCAAAAGACACTGGATACCATCCATGGAACTGGAGTTACAGATGACAGTTTGCCTTTTTTTTTTTTTTTTTTCTTTTTTTTTTTTTTTTGGTTGCTGAGCATGAAGCTGGTTTTAACCTTGATTCCTGACTCTCTTCTTCAAAAGTAAAGTTGTTTCTAAACAACTAGGAAAGAGTGAAGTAACTACATAACTGACTTTCTTTACCTTGTTTCTGTACCTTCTCTCTTTTTTACTTTTGTTGGCTTATCTTCTTGAATTTGATGTGATAACTTTTGTTTATTTTAAGACATTATTTTGTTCCATGTTTTTAAATGGATGAATAATTGAATGAGTACCTTCTTTCATTCAGAGAATGGATAATCTCTTTTACATGAATCAGTGATAGATGACATTTCTCTTTTGATTAATTTATTATTTAAAACAATCTTTAAATTTAAATCTATTTTAAGCATATTATTTACCTTCCACAATTCCTTTTAGTCCCTCTCCTTTTCCCTATGTACCCAAATTTAAGTTATTTCTAAAAATATAACATAAACAAAGATTAAAAAGCAAAACAAAACTGCAATACAATAATAAACCCCTTAAAACTAAAATCTCAATGTAAATTAAGTCAAAAAGAAAACAAACCAAAGACCACCACCACCAACAAAATACTAAACTCTAACCAAAACACACCCTCCCACACATGCACAAACAAAGCAGAGCCCATTAGATGGATGTATGTCAACTATTCCTAAACATATGGCCTGTTCTGGAGTTAACATACCAAGTTTCCCATTGGAAGAGACTGACTTTCCCTCCCTCATTAGGTGTAAGTGATAGTTCAGTTGATAATATTTTTCCTATAGGCTATTCATTCATTCATTCATTCATTCATTCATCCATCTATCTATCCATCTATCCATCCATTTAAAAATAAAACAGAATAAACTATGATAAGATTTTTAAAAAGCAAAACAAAACTATCACATTCAAGTTGACAAGTTAACAGAGAGAAAAGAGCCCAAGAGAAGGTACAAAAAATGGTGACCATTTTTCTCACACTCAGAAAGAAATGCACTAAACTGGAAGCCAAAACCAATAAGCAGAAGACCTGATACAGCAGCAGGAGGGACTGTTCATTCTGCTTCTGAGCTCACACAAGTACTTCGCAAGGAAGACTCTCAAGCACAAATAAGTACTTTGCAATGAAGTGTTTCCACGGGCCTATGCTACATTCATGAAATAACCAAGGATCAAACAAGCACAGGCCTAAAGAGAGGGTGAAGGTCACAAAGTAAACTCTGTATGAAAAGTTATGAATACTATGCATGCGGACCAAACGCTCAGGCCATCTGCCACTGGAAACAAAAGAGATCCAGGGACACAGGATAGGTGAGACTGCACTGCAAGTAGCCCAGTTGCAGAAATGTCTGAGCCAAAAACTCAGAAAGCTTGGCCAAAACCCTGATTGGTTCAGGGGAGCATGAACTCTGCGATAGGGACTCAATTTAAATCTGCAGGGCCAGTGCCTGTGGACCAAATGCTCAAACCATCTGCCAACCGGTCACAGCAGAGAACAAGGGACACAGGCAAGGTACACTGGAGAGACAGAAAACAGTCATTGACAACAAGACCACCTATAACCACAGACAACAAGATGGCAAGAGGAAAGCAAAAGTACTTACACCAGCGAAACCTAGAAAACCTGGAAACACCATAACCCAGCTCTCACTTTACAGCAAATATCAGAATGCCAAACACTCAAGAAAACGAAGACTCAGAACCAAAATCATATCCTCAAGATGATGATAGAAATCCTTAAACAAGAACAGGAGGAAAAGCATAAAGAAATAGAAGCTTTTAAAGTGGAAACAAGAAAAACACTCAAAGAAATCAAAGAACTAGAGGAAAACAGAACCAAAGATATGAAGGAATTGAAGAAGGAATTTAAAATGGAAATGGTAGCAATAAAGAAAAAGACAACCCTAGAGGTAGAAAACCTAAAAATGAAATCAGGAGTCACAGATGCAAGCATCTACAACAGACTACAACAGATGGAAGAGAGAATCTCAGGGACCAAAGACAACACTGAAAACATATACAAAACAGTCAGGGAAGATGCAAAAGCCACAAAGCACCTAACCCAAAATATCCAGGGGTTTCAGGACAAAATGAGAAGACCAAACCTAAGGATAATAGGAATAAAAGTAGGCGAAGAATATCAACTAAGAGGCATGGTAAATATCTTCAAGTAAATTGTAAAAGAAAACTTCCCTACCCTTAAGAATGAGATGACTATGAGCCTAAAAGAAGCTTACGGAACTTCAAGTAGAGTGGATGAGAAAAAAAATTCGTCCTGACACATAATAGTCAAAACACCAAGTTCTCAAAGCAAAGAGAGACTACTAATAGCAGTAAGAGAAAAGTTCATGTAACATATGAAGACAGACCAATCAGAATCACACCGGAATTCTCAGCAGAGAATATGAAAGCTAGAAGATCCTGGACAGACATCATGCAGACCCTAAGAGAACACAAGTGTCAGCCCAAGCTGCTATATCCAGCAAAACTCTAAATCATCATAGATGGAGTGACCAAGATATTAACAGGACAAAACTAAATTTACATTATATCTGACCACAAAACCAGCACTACAATGAATTATAGTTCTAAAACTCACTACAGTGAGGGAAACTACATCCTAGTAAAAACAAGAAAATACCTAAGCAAGAAAACCAAAAGAGGAAAGACACACAGGCACAATTCTACCTATAAAAGAAAAAGTAGCAGAAAATATCAACCATTATTCCTTAATATCTGTTAATATAATTGTGCTCACTTCCCCTACAAAAATACATTGGCTATCAGACTGAATACATAAACAGAATCCATCATTTTGCTGCATAAAGGAAACTCATCTCAGAGACAAAGACAATCACTATCTTAGAGTAAAAAGTTGAAAAAAGAAAAGAAAAGAAAAGAAAACACTCTCCTCTCATCAATGGACAGATCATGAAAACAGAAACTGAACAAGGATGCAGTGAAACTAGCAGAGTTTTAAACCAATTGGAATTAATGGACATCTACAGAAAATTTCATCCTAAAACAATAGAATACACTTTGTTCTCAGCACCTCACAGCACCTTCTCCAAAACTGACCAAATAATCACTCACAGAACAAGCCTCAATAGATACAAAAATATTGAAATACTCCTATGCATCCTATCAGATCATCATGATATAAAGCTGGGTTTTAGTAACAACAAAGACAACAAAAAACCCATATACACATGGAAACTAAACAATGCTCTATTAAATGATTTTCTAGAATTTAATGAAAATGAAAACACAACATACCCAAGAATATGGGATTACCCACTGAGAGGAAACTCATAGATCTGAGTGTTTTGAAAAAGAAACTGGAGAGAGCATACACTAGCAACATGAAAGCAAAGGTAAAAGCTCTAGAACAAAAGGAAACAGATACACATGAGGAATAGATGACAAGAAATAATCAAAATTGAAGCAGAAATTGACCAAAAAGAAACGAAAAGAACCATTGAAAGAATTAACAAAACCAAGAGCTGGTTCTTTGAGAAAATTAACAAGATTGATAAACCCTTAGCCAGACTAACTAGAGGGCAAAGAGAGAGTATCCAAATTAACAAAATAAGAAAGGAAAGTGGAGAAATAATGAGGGAAACTGAGGAAATTCAAGAAATCATCAGATCCTACTTCAAAAGTCTATACTCAACAAAGCTGGAAAATCTGGAGGAAATGAATGAATTCCTAGACAGATACAAGACACTAAAGTTAAACCAGAAGCAGGTAAACCATCTAAATAATCCCATAACACCTAAAGAAATAGAAGCAGTCATTAAAAGCCTCCCAACCAAAAAATGTTCAGGTCCAGATGGGTTCAGTGCAGAATTCTATTAGATATTTATTGACAATATAATTCCAATAATCTCCGATCTATTCCACAAATTAGAGTCAGATTGAACACTACCTAACTCACTTTTTTGAGGATACAATAACTGTCATTCCTAAACTACAGTAAGACACTACAAGGAAGGAGAACTTCAGAACAATCTCACTTATGAACATTGATGCAAAAATACTCAACAAAATCCTTGAGTACCTAATCCAAGAACACATCAAAACAATCATTCATCATGATCAATTAGGCTTCATCCCTATCATGCAGTGATGGTGTAATATATGGAAATCCAACAATGTAATCCACCATATAAAAAAAGTTAAAGAAAAAAATACATGGTCATCTCACTAGATGCTGAAAAAGCATTTGACAACACCCCTTCATGTTAAAAGTCTTGGAAAGAAAAGGAATCCAAGGCCCATACCTAAACATAATAAAAGCAATATATAGAAAACCAATAGCCAACATCAAACTTAACAGTGAGAAACTTGAAACAATCCCACTGAAATCAGGGACTAGGCAAGGTTGCCCCCTCTCCCCCTACCTATTCAACATAGTACTGGAAGTCCTGGCCGGAGCAACCAGACAGCAAAAGGAAATCAAAGGGATACAAATTGGAAAGAAAGTAGTAAAAACATCACTGTTTGAAGATGACATGATAGTGTATGTAAGTGACCCCAAAAATTCCACCAGAGAACTTCTATGTCTAATAAACAAGTTCAGCAAAGTGGTGGGATATAAAATTAACCCACTTCTGGGCATATACCCCAGAGGTGCTACAACATACAATAAGGACATATGCACTACAGTATTTATAGCAGCCCTATTTATAAAAGCCAGAAGCTGGAAAGAACCCAGATGTCCTTCAGTAGATGAATGAATACAAAAATTGTGGTACATTTGCACAAAGGAATACTGTCTTTTAAAATAAAGTTGTTCAATTAAAAAAAAATGAAAGTTAAGAATAAATTGGAGAACCAGGTGTGATAGATCTGCTTCTCCAAGTTGAAGATGAACTTGAAATCTGACAAAAACAAAAATGGGTGTGGTCAGTGTGGTTTCCATTTTTCTCCATGAGGCAGGCACTGACTATGTGCTTTCAGTCAACTTCTGGTTTCTGAACTGACACTATATCTTCTAAGTACTAGATATTTAGAGACATAAGTATGTATGATTACATAATGAACAAGGACTTAGTGATGAATACTGAGAGAAAGAGGCATACTCAGTGTCCTCCACAGGATTCCAAAGGCTTGCTGAGGCTCTTCCTGTATCACGATGGGCTTAACTTCACAGTAGGATTTCAAAAAAGTCAGTAAGAAGCAAAAATGTACTTTATTTGAAAGAAACATTGACAGATATTTAAGGAAAGGCATTAAGGGAGAAAATGGCACTCTAAAATAATGTAAGATATAGTAAGAAAATGGCTGCATCTAGAGAATATCATCCTGAGTGAGATAACCCAGTCACAAAAGAACAGACTTAATATGCAGTCACATAATGGGATGCTAACCCCAGAGGCTTGCACTCCCCCAGAAACAACTCACAGACTGTATGAAGTCTAAGAAATAAAGAAAACAACAAAAATATATATATTTACAAAACAAGAAGACTGACTATTTCCATGTTTCGTTTTGTTTTGCATGTACTTTACGCTCATTGTAACTATTAGGTTTTCAATGCATACTGTCAAGCCCTTGAAAAAATCAAGTACTGACTAAAAAATATATTCACATAGTTTTATGTAAAAATTATCTTAATATCTGAAAAAACAGTACTGACAAAAATGTATAATTTTAAGCAAAAAATGTTTAAAATCTGTACATTTATCTTTGTTTTGTAAAATAAAGTCGTTTAAAAAAGAAAAAAAAAAAATGGTACTGTGGACTTCTCCAAAAAGTCATGCTTAACCATTTTAGTGAGATCCACATACATAATATTGGGGGCTTCCAGGTTACACCTCAAAATGTTACTACAGAATTGGTTTTCCTTTTAAAAAAATTCTTAGGTCTTGTTATGTAGAATTTTACAGTGGTTTCTGGGGTAACATAGACAGAATTGCAACTTTAGATTACATGAAACCGTGGATCACAAGTGTTCAAAGGAGCTAAAACATGTTATTTATTATAATGAGGCTCTACATAAATTTTTTTTTTTTTTTGGAAATAATGGTTTCACAGCTGGGAAAGGAAAAAAGACAAATATGGAAAAGCTCGTAGGCATGATTCATTGGTGTTTTAATACTGTTATTTGCAGATTCTCAGTGTTAAAGAAATGCGGTCAGTACATAGGCACTATTTGTAGAAAGGTTTTGGAATTCTTGATTCTTGTGCTTACAGAGTCCATAATCAGGCTTTGGGATGATGGCTGACTTTTCCTGTACATGACCATTTAGTTATTTATATTTCCCAGACCTGCCTCAGAAATGATTCTAAACTATACTGATATCATCTGTGCAGATGACTTTGGCATTAATGTGTTACATAAGCAGACTTTCCCAAAGCTTCTGCTATGCAATGTGTTTTAGTGAATCTGAAGAGAAGGCTAGGGTTGCAACATGCCAATGATAACAAATTGTGATGTAAATTACAACACAAGGCAGGAAAAGCTTCCTGTCACATGTAACAGAAAAACTCTAAGTAAATGAAAGCAGCTAATTGTCCTATGTTATTTACGGATAGAGGTCAAACTTACAGGAATATGTGCAAGAATGTTGAAGCTAAAATCCATATTTTTACACTTCAGCATCCAAGTTGTAGTTTTCTTCTCCTAATGTATCCTAAAATGGAATTGGGCCAGATTTTTCTTCCAAAATAAATTTGATGCATGGTTAAAATTCAGTTCCATCTTTAAATATCTTGTATTCATGAAGGTGTAAAAACTTTCTATCAGTGAACCATGTATTTTCAGCACAAAACAGAAGCAAATGTCCTAAGCCAAGCAGGAGATAGACAGACAGAAGATTTGCTAGGCCATGTGAGGTATAAAGAGTAGATGGATACAGTACATATTAGGAATTTACCATACAACTGTAACAAAGCAGCTTTTCTCACAGGTTCTAAAGAGCCTTAGTATTCACAGCAAACTGCTGGTGGTCTCTATTTAAAGGCTTCACATCTAGAGGACTTTGCTCTAGAAAGGCTATGGTAGCTTTGGGTGATCAATAGACTAAAATCATGAGAACAAATTAATTCAGAACTTTCAAAAGGATAAGAATTTTGAGAAATAATTAATAATTTACAGAAAAAGAGCTCCTTTAATGAATATACTTATATTTCAGGAAATAGGCAGAAAGGAATTAAACATGTGCTTAAACAAGTAATATACCTTAGCACTCTTTAGCATGGAAAATAAGGATTTTAATATTTGATCCTCTGTAGTAGGGGTCTTGTAGTCTATATCTTCTATTTTGTACATGATAGGATGGCTAAGGAAAAGCAACTATCCAAACAGAGGAAGAACTAGCTGCCCATCACTATGTGAGAAAACAATACACTGAAGGGGCTGGAATAAAAGAATAATCCTTTTATTTTACTCAAGGGTTTTCTGAAACACTTTATTCTAACACAAATGGAGATGAGACACCTGTATTTGAAATTCTAGTTGAGAAGCTGAAGATTCAGTGAAGCTGAGAAAAAGGTATTATCTGAAAAAAGCTTTTCACATCTGAAGGATGTTCACTAGCCATCAGATGACAACGCCCTGGGATTCTCTGTTCATTTATAGATTGGTGCCAAGAAAGCATCCTCAGATGTATGAGGCCAATGTTGCATCACATCCTGTGACCTCAACACAGAAATCACAAAGCATCTCTTGAAGAATAATTTCAGGTTAATGCATATTCAAGAGGGTAGGCACAGAAAAAGTTATGAGTAGTAATATTGGTATGATGAAACAACCATGGGAATATTTCTTAAAATATAACAACTTAAATTAGATGACATATACTATTAATTTTGCTGCAGAGAGCTGTGAGGATTATTCTAAATAAATGAGTACATTAGTCTGCTGTCACCCCAGTTACTGATCTTCACCATTCTGACTGATGTGAGGTGGAATCTACGGAAATTTTTATTTGCATTTCAAAATATAAGTATTTGAAGATGATAGGATGATATACTTATAAGTAACCTCAAAAATTAACCCATAAAGCTCCTAAACCCAGTAAACAACTTAAGCTAAGTAGGTGGATATAAAATCAACTCAAAAGGAATCAGTAGCCTTTCCTCTACTCAAAGAAAAAACAAACTGAGAAAAAAGTTAGGAAAACATCACCCATCCCAATAGACACAAATAATGGAAAAAATGGTGATGTGACTCTACCCAAGCAAGGAAAAGATTTGTATGACAAGAACTTCAAGTCTCTGAGGAAAGAAATTAAACAAGTCAAAAGATGATAAGGTCTCCCATGCTCATGGGTTTGCAAAATTAACATAGTAAAAATCGGCATCTTTCCAAAAGCACTCTACAGATTCATGCAGTTGCTATCAAAATTCTAAGTCAATTTTTATAGAGTTAGAAAGAGCAATATGCAAATTCATTTGGAAAACAAAAATATCTAGGATAATGAAAAATTATTTTCAACAATAAAAGAACTTATAGAAAAATCACCATCCATAACCTAAAGCTGTATTGTAGAACAATCATCATGAAAATTGCATGGTTTGGTATGGGCAGATAGATCAATGGAACAGAACTGAAGACCCAGAAATAAACCCACACACCTTTAGTCACTTGATCTTTGACAAAGGAGCTAAAACCATTCAATGGATAAAAGATAGCATTTTCAAACATTTTTTGAGTTCAACATGTAGACGGAGGCAACTCAATCCATGCTCATCTCCTTGTACAAAGCTCAATTCCAAGTGGATCAAGGACCTCCACATAAAACCAGGTGCACTCAAATTAATAAAAGAGAAAGTGGGGAATAACCTCGAACATATAAGCACAGGAGATATTTTTTTCTGAACAGAATACCAATGGCTTATGCTCTAAGATCAAGAATAGACAAAGGAACCTCATGAAATTGCAAAGCTTCTGTAAGACAAAAGACACTGTCAATAGGACAAAACAGCAATCAACTGATTGGAAAAAGATCTTTACCAATCCTACATCTGATAGAGGGCTAAAATCCAATATATACAAAGAACTCAAGAAGTTAGACTTCAGAGAACTAAATAACCCTATTGAAAATGGGGCACAGAGGTAAGCAAAGAATTCTCAACTGAGGAATATCAAATGGCTGAGAAACACTTAAAGAAATATTCAATATCCTTAGTGAGCAGGAAAATGCAAATCAAAACAACCCTGAGATTCCACCTCATTCTCCTCAGAATGATTAAGTTCAGACACTCAGGTGAGAGCAGATGCTGGTGAGGATGTGGAGAAAGAGGAACAGTCCTACCTTGCTAGTGGGATTGCAGGCTAGTAAAAGCATTTTGAATATGTTTCATGGTTCCCCCCAAAATTGAACATAGTACTACCTGAGGATCCAGATATAGCACTCACAAACTTATAACCAAAAACATGTTCCAACAAATAACAAGGACACATGCTCCACTCTGTTGATAGCAGCCATGTTATTCATAGTCAGAAGCTGGAAATAACCCAGATGTCCTTCAACACAGGAATGGATAAAGAAAATGTGGTACATATATACAATGCAGTACAGCTCAGCTGTTAAAAACTATGACTTCATTAAATTCTCAGGCAAATTTATTGAACTAGAAAATACCATCCTAAGTGAGGTAACCAAAATACTCACATAATATGCACTCACTGATAAGTGGATATTATTCCAAAAGCTTGGAATAACCAAGATACAATTTACAGACCACATGAAGCTCAAGGAGAAGGAAGACCAAAGTGTGAATGGATGCTTTAGTCCTTCTTATAAGGGAGAACAAAATACTCACAGGAGGAAATACGGAGAAAACATGGGGAGCAGAGACTGAAGGAAAGGCCATCCAGGACTGCCCCACTTGGGGATCCATCCCATATACAATTACCAAGCCGAGATAATATTGCTGATGCCAAGTAGTACATGCTGACAGGAGCCTGATACAACTGCCTCCTGAGAATCTCTGTCAAAGCCTGACAAATACAGAGACAGATGCTCATAGCCATCTGTTGAACTGAGAAAGATGTCCCCAAATGAAGGAGTAAGAGAAAGAACTGAAGAAGCTGAAAGAGTTTGTAACCACTCAGGAAAAACAACATCAAGCAACAAAACACGCCAGAGTCCCCAGGGACTAAACCATTATCCAAAGAATACACTTGGAGGTAGCCATGTCACTAGGCACATATGTAGCAGTGGATGACCTTTTTGAGCATCAATGGGAAGAGAGGCCCTTAGTCCTTTCAAGGCTGGATGCTCCAGTGTAGGGAATGCCAAGTTTGGGAGGTGGGAGGAATTGTGTGAATGAATAGGTCAGGGAGCACCCTCATTGAAGCAAGGGAAGGGGGGATGGGAGAGGGGGTTCCCAGAGGGAAAAAACTGGAAAAGGGGATAGCATTTGAAGTGTAAATTTAAAAATATCTAATAAAATAATAAATAAAATAAACAAGTACATTCATTTACCAGTTGTAAATTCTCTCTTATTATTGAATGTATTTGTTTTTTTATTAGAAATTTACAATATTTTTATTTTTATTGTTTAAATGAAAATATAGTTATATCATTCCCTCTCTATCTTTTCTTATCTCCTGCCCTTCTATGCCCCCAAACTCGCTCCCTCTAAAATTTATTGCCTCCTTGTTTTTGTTATTGTTATTCTTATATTTTCATACATATACACACACAAATATGCATATGTAAATACAACTTCTGAGTTTATTTAGTGTTACTTGCATGTTTATGATTTCAAAGGGCTGACCATTCTGTATTAGTTAATCAACTAGAAGGCTCACCCTTGAGGAAGACTGTTTTGGCCACTATCATTCCTTAGTTGTTTTTAGTTTTTTGTTTAGAGATGAATCCTCATGAGAGGCCTGACTTCTCTGTTTGCATGCCTTATGCTATTATGCCTGTTTAAGGTTCCATTTACGCAGCTGTATTGTTGAGGTATAAGGGGTAATGTTTGCCTGTCATTTCTAGGAGAAACTGTAATAAACTTTCTGCTTTTCTGGCTCCTACTGTCTTTCTAGTTACTCTTCCTTGATGTGCTGTGAATCCTAGTTTCAAGAGTTCATACCACGGGTGTTCTTTTTTGATTTAGTTACCTAACTCAGAATGATATTTTCTAGTTTTTAGGTTCTATTAACCCTAATTTCAAGGGTTAGTCTGTAAATGTTGGTATTGGGGCTGCCCATCCAACAGTCGGCTGTTCTCTGAAATTTGACCTGCTGTGGCTTTCTATAGTGATCTCATTTGTTGCAAAGAGAGTTATTTGATGAGTTTACAATTTACCTTATTTGCGCAAGTAGTTGGCATTACAACACCATGAACTACAAACTCCTAGAATATGCATTTGAATAAAAACAATTTTTAGGAATGAACTTCTAAAGATAACCCTGTTTTCATTTACTAGGATTTTTGTATGATTACTCACATTAAATTTTATAAGGAGAACCTCCTCTCCATGTAAGTATTTGACACTTAAAATGTTATCAGAAATATTTTAGAGGATATGCAAATTTGAAAGCTCTTGAAATTTGAAGGGCTTTTCTCATGGCCTCATGACCACCGGGATTAATTACCAATTCTTGAAAATGCACACAGAAACAAAGCAATTTAGCACACATGGGCTTTCTAACCCAAATGTTTTTCTTAAAATGAACAAATAATTTAAACATCTTCAGAGAGCCACCTAACTTCTCAGAGGGGAAGAGCTTTCCTAGGAAGGACTTTCCAAAAAGCTTTAGGATTAACTGCCCATTTCACATCACAGACAATATTGAACCATGAATTTTCTGATTTATTTTCCATATCTTTACAATATTTATATACATATGGCCTCAATATTCTAGCTGACCTTGAAGAGATCTTTTATAATTCTCTCTTATTTTTCTTTTTTGTTTTCATTGTGTTTTGTTTTACCGTCTCATTCAATATTTTTACCAATTAAAAAAATCTTAGCTAGATGGTGATATATGAAAATTTGTATAAACCAACATTACATAAGAAAACACCTAATTGTCATTAGAGAATTCTTTTAATATTCAACTCAATTTTTTTCTTAACTCAAATTAGACTTAAGCAAAAGCATTACGATTTCAACATTACTGAGATTCAAGTTAATGAAAACCATTTATATTTGATATATATTTATGGTATCCAGTGAAGTGCTTCATAAATTTTTGCTCAGATTATTCGGATATTTTGTCAAAGTCACTTTTGATCTTGTAAAATATAAGTTACATTGGAAAAGGTAAGTGATATATAATTGTCATCCTTGAGGATTCCTGGTGAATAAGCTCTCCCTTTCCTTGCTCCTTCAGGTCTATGGCTAGCAAGTTCAACTCAGATGTTTTAGTCCAGTGTTCTTTCCAAGCTGACTTATCCAATCTGGCTTCTGTCAACTTATTACTGAATTGCCCTGCTTGGCCTCAAACTACTTATCAAACTGTTCTTATCTTCTGGCTCCCTCTTTTTCTCTGGCTTGCTCTGTCTTTACAGGTGTCTAGTGTATTCTCTCTGCAACCTGTAAATCTGTTCTGCTAAAATCTGTCTCTGAACACCATGAACTGAATGGCTGCCAACTGAACTGGTGGAATCTCACCTCCATTGCACTGCCTGTTTCTGCTTGACAACTTCTTTCTCAGTAGAACTGATGCTTAACTCAGAGATCAGCTCACCTCTGTCTCCTGAGTGCTGGGATTAAAGGCTTTTCTTTACCTGGAACTTGCTCTATATTAGACTGGTCTTGATCTCAGAGACCTGCTTGCTTCTGTCTCTAGTGATTAAATGTGTGTATTAAGAGCGTGAATTTATTCTAGACAGAGAAGTCATGTTGCTATCAATTACACAGTCACTGGCATCTTTGGTAATTTTCTTCTTTCTTTTATACTTTTATTAATTTGTATCTTTTGGAAGCTTGGCTGAGGTATTTAGCATTTCAATGAACTAACTTTTTGTTTCACTAATACTATGTAGGTTTTTGTTTTGTTTTGTTTTTTGCTTTCTTTTGGCATTCTATTAATTTTATCCATGGTCTTTTAACTTTTTTCTTCTGTGTGCTTTCTTGGTTATTTTTAGTAAAATTAGAAGAATTTGATTGCTCTAAAATATGGGAGATAAGAGTTAAATGATGTCTGCTGAGAGAAGAAAAACTACATTCACTAGACATAATAGACAAATATAGATTTAGAAATGGAGTAAATAATGTAGAATTTTTTTGTTGGGAAATGGCCAAGGTGAACTTACATATTGACTGAACTGTAGTACTTGATCAGTATAAACTCAGTGAATAATAGCGACAGAATAAATGGTCCATAAACTAGATTTTATCACGAGGGCAGTCAGTATTCTCTGCATTTCACATGAACTGGAATTTGGGATTCTATCTCAGGTGGGAAAAGTGGTTCTAAATCCGGAAGGGTTTCATGGAGACTGACTCGTGTAACCAAGCTCTAAACAAAGTCTCCTTATTCCTCAGTGGCCTCTAGAAAAATTGCTGGATAGGAAAGAAACGACAGTCAGCACACATGTGTCCAGTGCGAAGGAAAATAGCTATGGTAAGAAAAGTAATCAAATGGGCTCTAGAGACTAAGCACCGTATGCACAGCTATGTGAACAATTTTAAAGTTAGGCTGTATTGTTTAAGAAGAACTAAAAACCAATAGTCATTGAGTCAAAAAATAAAGACAACATTTGGTTGGTAGGAGTACACAGAGTGAAGTGAAATCTTCTCAAGACAAATAAAGAAAATTAAACATGCCTGAATGAAATGACAGCTGAGGGAGATGATAAAATCAAAATAAGTGCATTTGTGTGGGCATTTGACATGCAAATACAATCTATCTGTGGAAATGGTAGAGATGACCCTTCATGAAAACTTCAGTGTTAATTTCCAGCATTTTTGCTTAGTTCATTTCACTTTTTCTTCCTCCTAACACATTATGAAATTGAACACTTTAGTGCCTATGAAAATATCATTCAGGTCCTCTATATAGGCATTTAAAAAAATTCTACAATTCTTTAATCAAAGAAGTATGCATTTTTAAAGCCAGATATGTACCAATTCAAGATGCATGCACTCATCAAAAAATCACAAGCCAGATATTTGTAGACACCATTATTTCATGCATGTATCAAGGGTATTTTTTTGCTCAGTAATGACATCTGTGCATGGATTCTTCAATGAGATTCAATACAAAGAGGATTAAGAGAAAATTATATTAGAATTCATACTGTATTTTTGGGGGAAAGGCTAATACTTGGCAATCCTGGTGTCTTGATGATTTTCATCTTCAGTGAATATTTTTCTGTATTACTTTAAGAAACATTTAAGAAAAATGCGGTTTTCTGTTCCAGCACTATCTCCCTCCATCCTCCCTCAGCTACATCACTCCTGTTACATGACTTCCACCTGCCCTAGGCAGTCCCCTCCTTCTACCCTTGTCATATGATGCTTTATCTATTTCTCCTTCTCAATGAGATTCAAGCATCCCACCTTGGGTCTTCTTTGTTATTTGCCTCTTTGGGTCTGTAGTTTGAAACACGAGTATCCTGTTCTTTATGATTTATATCTACTTATTAGTATACAGCATGTTTGTCTTTCTGGGTCTGGTTTACCTCACACAGGACAGGGTGATTGTTTCTAGTTCCATTGATTTGCCTGAAAACGTCATGTTGGCATTGTTTGTAATGGCTGAGCGAGACTCCATTGTATAAATGTTCCCCATATTCTTTATCCATTCTCTGTTGAGGGGCTTCAAGGTTGTTCCTAGATTCTGGGTATTGCAAATAAAACCATTGCAAACATAGTTGACAAGTTTCTTTGTGGTATGGTAGAACATTTTTTTGGGTATATACCCAAGAATTGACATGGCTAAATCTTGAGGTAGATCTATTCTTAATTATCTAAGAAACTTCTAAATTATTTGCAAAGTGGTTTTAGAAATTTACACTCCCTGAAGCAATGGAGAAGTGTTCCCTTTGCTCCACCTCATCACCAGCCTGAACTGTAGCTTAACTTTTGTTCTTAGACATTCTGAGGAATATAAGATGAAACCTCAAATTTACCCAATAAGAAGAATAAAATAAAGTAACAGGACCACCCAAAGCTCCCAGAGACTAAATCACCAACCACAGGATGTACACGAAGAAATCCAAGACTCCATCTACATATATAGTAGAGGATGGCCTTACCTGGCATCAATGGGAGGAGAGGACCTTGATCCTGTGGAAACTTGACCCTTCAGCATAGGGGGATGCTAGAGCATTGATGTGAGAGTGGAAGGGTGAGTGTAGAAGCACCCTCATGGATGCAAATGGGAGGAGGGTACATGGGAAGGGAGGTTTGTGGAGGGAAAACCAGGAAGGGAGTTATCTTTTGAAATGTAAGTACATAAAATACTTAAGAAACAAAGAGAAAGTTCAACAATGTTATGATTTGTATTACTCTGATGACTAAGCATATTGAACATTTCTTTGTTTTTTGGGGATATTAGAGATTCTTCTCTTGAGAATCCTCTGTTCAAATCTGTACCCTACTTCTTAAATTGGGTTCCATTGCTTGCCTTTGAATCTGTTTACTATAGCTAGGATGAATTGTGTAACTTCAGTAGAAGAATATTTGTCTACAGTATAGAAGACAAATATTGTCAGACTGACGTATGAATTATTGTGACATCATGAGAGTAAACTCAGAACAAAATGCTTGGCTTAGAAGCCAATGAAAAATATATCTGTTAAACAGTTTGCTGAGGGCCTCTTTATGTCTTCCATGGTTTAAACTCATAGAAATATACATATAAAAAGACCCAGTATGAATTCTCAGTCTGATCAGTCTACTGCAGTTACTGATCAGTCTACTGCAGTTTATCTTTAGAGATGCTATGTAACAATGAGTAAAAGTTTGAAAAAATAACCATAATGTATGCCAATTTAATAGTAGTAGCACCTAATATAAAATATAAAACTACAACAATAATTTACAAGGTTCTAGACAAGCCTAAATTATTCAAAGATTAAATAAAACAACATAGCATTTTAAAAATGGTTTTAGCAGTTATAAAGTCAAAACTTAATTTAGGAGGTGAAAGGCCCAGTGTTTGGAGTTCTGTACAATATCATTTTTCGCATTGACATATGCAAGATTTAATAAATTTGAGAAAGCATCTATTCTCAATGTCCAGGCTACCTTATTCTTGTAAGTATTGGGCTTGTATTTTGGCTGCTGGTATTTTCAATACAGAAAAGTGGATATATATCCAGATAAACATAGTACAAGGTATACTCAGCATGTATAAAAAATGAACTGTAGGTAGAAAGAGAAGATAACTAATGCGCAGCGAGTGTAGTAAGATTTAATTTTGACAAATGAATATTGTGAGGTTAAGGATGGTTTAAACTTAGTCTCATCTTCACAAAATGGGAAAAATCCTCTAACATTTAATCCTGAGTGCAATATTTGATAAAATTCAATGGTCCAAATGATTTATAATGTAATTGTCATGCAAAAGTGAAGTCATATGCTTTTGAAAGTTAAGTAATAAATTATTCTACCATGGTCAAGTAATTTCACATATTATTACTTTCACCTTTTAAATATGGCATTAAATGTAAAGATCTTTACATTTTGACAAATGACCCCTGATTTCTAAAATAAAAAAGGCCACTTCACCAGCCTATGCTAAATAGATGTACATTTAATAGTGCTATTGAATTTTCAATGTAATTACATATATAACTACATGTCTAAAAGAAGTTAATTTCCTTTTGTATGTGCATTATTTTAGGATGCCTCCCCTAGAGTAGGTTTCCATGTGGCTCTGTAACATGTCTGGAATGTTACCTCTTCTTCCATATCAGTCCTTCTTGACCCTTTATAACTTCATTCCTCTATTATTATACCAGATGCTCCTCTTCTTTGAAATCATATCCACATCTCTTTACTAATTTCTAGACTTCTAAGCCTATTCCACTTTAAACACGCATATCTGAAGATAGCTTTCATGTAAGAGAGATAACCTGTGGCATTTCTCTTTCGTGGTCTGGGTTTTATAATTTATTCTTAGACAAATGAATGGAACTAGAAGCTATCATCTTGAGTGATACAGTAACACAGTTACAAAAGAACTCACATGGCACGCCATCAGTGATTAGCGGAGACTAGCCCTAAAAGCTCGGAACACCAAAGAAACAATTCCCAGACCTTATGAAACTCACAAAGAAGGAAGGCCAGAAAAGAGGATGCCTCAGTCCTTCTTAGAAGGGAGAACAAAAGACTCATGGGAGAGAATAAAAGAACAAATAGAGGAGCAGGAATTGAAGAAAAGATCATCCAGAGACTGCCTCACCTGGGGATCAACCCAATGTGCAGGGACCAAACCCAAGCACTATTGCTGATACCAAGAAGTGCTTACTGGCTGGCGCCTGATACTGTTGGCTCCTCAGAGACTCTAGCAGAGCTATACTGATACAGATGAGGACACTTGCAGCTAACCATTGATTGGAATGAGCACAGAAACCTCAATGGAGGAGCTACAGAAAGGACTGAAAGAGCCAAAAGGGTTTACAGCTCCATGGGAAGAACAACATGATCAACCAACTAAACTCTCCAGTTAACCCAGGAACTAAAACACCAACCAATGAGCACACTTGTAGAGATCCAGGGTCCCGGGTGCATATGTAGCAAAGGAGAGCATCAATGGGAGGATAGGTCTTTGGTCCAATAAAAGTGCATTTTCCCAGCATAGGTGAATGCCAAGGCACTGAGGTGGGAGACTGTGGTAGGAAGAGGGAGCACCTTTATGTAGGGAGTTGAAGCTGGTGGGGAGGATTAGGGGAAGGGGATAACATTTGAAATGTAAATACAGAGAATGTCTAATTTAAAAGAAAGGAAAGGGGAGGGAGAGGAAGAGAGGGAGGAAGGGAGAGAGAAAGAGAGGCAAGGATGGAAGGAGGGAGGGAAGGAGAGAGGAGGATAGTATGGCCTGGTGCCACAGTGGAGCAGCCTGCTGGTCACAACCATCCAAGGGAACAGTGTATGAAAATTAATGTCAGAGATACAGCTGGGGCATGTGGCTCTGGCTCTAAGGTTCTGCTTCTAGGGTTTTCTGAAGCTATTTTGAGTTGTCTCCCTTCTTTCTCAGTCATGGAGGAAATGTTAACACAACAACACTACAGTGATGTTGGGAGGAAAAGAAAAATGTAAGAAGGGATGAAGAATATACATTTAAATAGTTTATTATAAATAGGCCATTATTTTATTTAGCAATTATATTTCTGTTATGCTAAATATTTACAGACTAAGCAAGATCTCTCTTCCAGTGATATAATGCACCTGAATGGTGTCACTGGAGGTGACAGGACTGGGGGAAGACAATAAAACTTGTGCTGACCAGACACAAATATAAGACAACCCTAAAATTAATAATATTCAAAGAAAGTAAATTAATGTTGAGAGTTTAAAACAACTATCATTGGTACTTACCATTTAAAGGCAAATGGGGGGAACAGCTAAAAGAGAAAGGTAGAGACCACATTGATTCTTCAGAATGTTACATCATAGCTGCAAGGTGTGCATGTGCATGAGCTAGTTGGTGGCTACCTCTAAAAAGCAGTACAGAAATATAGTGGAGCTCCAACAAGCACAGATTATGACAGAACACTTGTCAAAGTCACTGTTTGAAACATATTCATTTAATCTGAATTAAATAGATATTCTATAAAAGACTGCAATAAAATATTAGCTGGTAAGGTGCTCAGTGGATAAATATGCTTGCTGCCAAGCCTGCTGCCTGAATTCAATCTCTAGGACCCTCATGGCAGAAAGAGAGAATCAACTCCAGTATATTCCCCTCTGGCCTTCTGCCACATTTGGTGGCTTGTGAGCAATTCTCCTACCTTTTAACATATATTTATATATAATAAAATGCATTAAATATCATGAAGTGACATGTCTAGTAGTTGGATAAATGGAAAGCTAATAACCCTGATCTTTGCTTAACTCTAGAACTAGGTTTCACAAAGGTTCCTTCACCCTGCCATCAGTGACTCAGCTACAACTGGTGGACTTTTTTACCTCAATTTGCACAGGCTCTTTGTCCCCTTATGAAAAATTCCATCCCTGCTCAACTTAAGTACCCACTCAGGTACCTCAAACACTTGTAAGTGGGTACTGTGAAAGAAAGTCCAAAGTATAGCTTTCCCTACAACAAGGGAGAGCATATAACAATGTCAGTGTTCTTTTACCCTGTAACACTAGAATACCATGTGTTACCTGTCCAATGCCAGTGTAGACTTCTTCCTGCATTCTAGACTGAGTGAACAGGTGCTTCATAAACTTTCCTCATTCATCTCATATCCAAAAGTCAATGTGATAGGAAGCATGCATACAGAACTGTAAAGCTTTCTACATTGCAATTTTGCATTATACTTTTGAACTCAAAGGGTATTCTATCTACTTGTTTCCATGTAGGTGCTCCCTCTCCTAGCCACCTCAGCACCCTGGCATTCCCTTACACTGAGATCCCCCACTGATGTCAGAAAATGCTATCCTCTGCTACATATGCAACTGGAGCCATGAGTCTCTCTATGTGTGTTCATTGGTTGGTATTTTAGTCTCTTAGAGCTCTGAAAGGTTTGTTTGATTGATAATGTTGTTCTTTTCATGAGGTTGCAGACAATTTCATCTCCTTCAGTTTTTTTTCCTAACTCCTTCATTGGGTACCCTGTGTTTAGTCTGATGGTTAGCTGAAAGAATCCTCAACTGTATCTGTAAAGTCTGGAAGAACCTCCACGGATGCATTCATATCAGATTCCTGCCAGTAAGCTCTTCTTGTCATCAGAAATAGTGCTTGGGTTTGGTGGCTGCATATGGGGTGGATGCCCAGGTGAGGCAGCCTCTGAATAGAGAATATTCTTATCTGACAGTGTGTCAGCATGGTCTATACAGAGTTCATAATATAAATGAGTAAAACTCCTTGATGCAAAAGAAGATCTGGGTTAACCAATCTGCTCATCATACATGCTCTTCACAAGCTAGGCAAATGACAAGCCAGTTTATTGTAGAGAAAGTGAAATAAAAACTACTTTACATTTTATTTTTTTATAAAATAGGAGATCCCAGCTAAAGGAAGTATTTCATGGTCCTAAAATATTCAAACAGAAATTAAAAAGTGCAGTGTTAATGAAACCAAACCATCTTCAGCACCTTAATCTCTTTTAAAACATAATGTCTTCTTTGAGGGAAATTGAAACCCAGTGACACAAAGAAGGCAATTAGATTTGTAACATTTCAGTTTTCTCTTCCTAGCCTGGATCATTTGCAGTTTTATAAGATAATTAGAAATGGAAATTTCATTAAAAAATTACCAATTATTTGCTCCAAAACCATGATTATATATGCTAAAAAATCTTGTTAGCCACAAAAATCTCAGATATCATGTACATAGCTTGAAACCTGTCAGGTTTTATCCATCTGGTTTCAAGGTTTACAGGCACCACTTTCAGAATCAGGGATGCAAGGAAACCTACCACCTCATGATACCAGCTAACCACAGTACACACATACCTATGCTTAAAAACTTAAATATATCTCCCCTTAGTCTAAGTTATGTTCCTCAAAGAACAAAACAACACATACATGAGAAATAGAGAGGGGGGTTGTTAATTAGCTTAGACACATTTCTCTAGCATGGTTTTAAGTTTAAAGATGTTTTCTCTTCTAAATTTCTCAACTCCCAGGCTTTTATTGCATACCCTGGGTTCTGATTTACTGTTTCTGATGATAAAGATTGAGACTGAGAAAATATTATGACTCAGTATTTCAGCGCATGTGCACGTGCAAGCACTCACACACACACACATGCACACACATACACAAATGCATACAACATACACACAAGCACTTATAAAATGCCAGCAGACATTTGGCACTGTGGTATCAGAATTTGATTTACATTACTGTTTCTGCTTTTCTTCATTTTAATCAGAAGCATGTAGGGTAAACTATCTCTGGTCCTTTCACTATAGAATTTATTCTGAGGATCCCCATTGTGAATTTATACATGCAATGTAACTATTGAAGACTCAAAATAGTCTAAACAATTTTCCTAGGAAAGCATTCAATTAGTTCCCCTTTGTTCCACACCGGGTATTAATGAAACTAGGGACATTTTTGATAGCACAACTGAACTAGAAACTCACTTGTCAGAGGAAGAGCTAGATAGCTCTTATTCCTTCCACTGAACAACTTCTAATCTTTTACTATCTACCTTGGCTTCTCATTTACTGTTTCTGAAGGTATAGATAGAGACTTCACTGAGAAAACATTATGACTAGCTATTTCAGCACACACACATGCTCACACACAGACACATAATGCTCTCTCACACATATGTGTATACATACATACATGCTCATACACACTCTTAAACACTTATTTATACACACACTCACACACATGCGCTCACACTCACACTCGTACACTTACATGTACACACTTCCACTAAGAGAACAAAAAACTTAAGTATATTTGCATATGAGGTGGAAAGAACTATCTTTTTTTTAAATGACTTTATTTTACAAAACAAAGATAAATGTACAAATTTTAAACATTTTTTGCTTAAAATTATACATTTTTGTCAGTACTGTTTTTTCAGACATTAAAATAATTTTTACATAAAACCATGTGAATATATTTTTTTAGTCAGTACTTGATTTTTTTCAAGGGCTTGACAGTATGCATTGAAAACCTAATAGTTACAATAAGTGGAAAGAACTATCTTAAAATGACAAGAAACAACTGCCACAGTAAGCCCATTTTGCTTTTCCGAAGCAAGAAATAGACTCTTGCAATGATATCTTTCCAGGAAGTATGAACTCAGAACAAATATCCCCTCTCAGGACCCAGACGCAATAGAATCCTGGAACTTTATATTTACATATAAAATATTTTCTTGCTAACTGTGGATACTGAATACTGTTACTGTGGATACTGAATACTGAAAAAAAAATGACAACTTCATCCATTTAGTGAAGAAGACATGCTATGGGTACTCATATGACAACAATAAGTCAGTGCTTCTAAGTATAGCACAGGAAGTGAAAAAAAAGAAATGAAACAGAAACACATCAAGACAGAATCATGCTTTTCCTAAAAAGTGCTCTCTTCCTTTCACTCATGTCATATATGTGATATATATCAAATGATATGGATTTTTCAAGATAGATTTGAAAAATTATGATCAATATAAGCAAAGTATATGACCTTTAGGTGCAATTAAAGTATCTCTAAGAATGTTTTGTTCCACAAGGTTTATTTCTAATGAAGCTTCCATGGAGCACCAAAGCATTCTGATTTTATGATTGACATGATATACTGCGAATAGGTTTTTGTGTGGAGAAGATAACACATAACCAACCACAGGAAGGGCAAGAAAGATAGATATAATATGGCATCTAATGTCCCAAATTGTAGGATTTGAAAATTTGTACTTAAATTTTAGATCATCTTTACATTTGAGTTGCATTTATGTTTTTATGAAAGTTAGATTATAAAGTTGATTTTAGCTGTGAAATGATAAGGTGAAATCTCGGATTTTGTCATTGAAAGACATCAAACTCCACCTTGTATAATGTCAATCTGATCTTATTATTTGAGCCAAATGTTTGTATTCTGTGCACATAATGAGTTATCAAAAGCCATCTTTTCTAGGAAGAAAAAAAAAAAAAAGCTACCACAAGCTTCCAAGTGTCTAAAATATATAAAAACTTAAAAAAGAATGTTCTCAAAGGAAGAAAACAGTGCCATTCTCCTACACTTTACATATAAAAATAAACTCACCATATTTTGGCTCTTTAAAAGGAACAGAATAATCATTGAGCATTTTGCAATAAATGTATAACCACTAACTATATATCAGATTATATACTTATGTGTGAATTGTTAACCGAAAGTTGGTTTTTCTCTCATACTTGTGAACATTCACCTTTGGTCATTTCTTCTTTGTTATGTAGCTGAATGCTCAACACCTATGTGCTGTTGCTGATAGGAGCCATTGCTGCTAGAACTCTATGTCTTTAGGAAACAATGCCCTGAACAATTTGATGTTGGTTTACAGCTGGTTGGTGTGTTAAAGTCAGTGTCTATCCAGCTCTGCCACTTATTCTTCCTCAAAAATATAAAGTTTCCACTACTTCCCAATAGAAATAGCACCATTGAGTAACAAAATAATCAGCCCACCTTTTCCCCTCATCTGTAATTCAACCTCCTTAACTGCAAATCCAACAGCTTTCACTGGCTAAAGTTCCAAGATTCTATTGCATCTGGGTCCTGAGAAGGGATATTTGTTCTGAGTTCATACTTCCTCGATTTCATATGTTTAATATACAGCATGTACAAATGAAGTGGTTGTTATGGAAACAACAAATAAATTGTCCCTCTGATAGAGGAGATTCTGGGAAGATATCATTGCAAGAGCCTATTTCTTTCTATGGAAAAGCAAAATGGGCTTACTGTACTAGTTGTTTCTTGTTGTTGTTTTAAGATAGAATAGTTTCTCCTTAACTATAAGTTACCTCCTTAATTGTAAATCCAACAGCTTTCACTGGCTATGCAACTAAAAATGCTAGTACAAAAGGAAAATGTGGTGCTTCCTACAATATATGTGGCCTCATGTGAGTGAGGGTCCTCTTTCAGGTACCTAGATTGCTACCAATGTAGCTACCAACAGGATGTCAGCTCATATTTACGTTCTCTGATTTTTCAGGACTCTTATCTTTAAGCTTGACACATTTCTCTCTGTGTAGGGACACCACAACCTCTGTATTAGTTGTCTTTATCTTTCATGATGTTGATATAACAAACTAGCCAATACTGTATCCCGGGGAACTATATTCTGTGTTAAAAATAATTTAATGTCATACCCTTCTCTTCTCATAAACCACTAGTTCCCTCCCAAATCCTATTGCTGAAAAATCAAAGATAACTTCTCAAGAGAGCACAAGAACACTGCTCTTCTCTGTGGACATCCACTGTTGCACATTCTAAAGATGCTGTCTACAAAGTACAGAGGGTCACTACACTACTATGCCTAAAAGCTCTGAGATATTGAACTGTAGAAATTTGAGTCTAGCTCATCATCACCACAACAGACACTAGCATTGATGAATTGCTGCCTTCCATATTTCTCAAAGTTTAAGCTCAAAGTCCATTTCATGGCTGAAATTTTGTGCACAATATTTTCAATATTTGTGCATCCCTGTGGTAATATTTTATCATATTCCTCTGCTACATGTCTTTTAACACCCTCATGTTCATGACATCTGAGCTTTTATGTTAGTTTTTATGTTAGCATCTTGACTATTTTTAGGTTACACCACACAGACTACTGATCATTTTCCTCCTTGCACAAACATGCAGTTTGAATGCCCTGTCACTAAGTGTAAGTAATTAAGAGAGACTGATGATTTCAGTTATTCATGGCATTTCCATAAACTAAAAGGAGTCCATCTGAGTGACAGTGAGACAATAAGAAATTTCTTGCAAGCATATGCTCCAATATGGGAAGATCAAAGCTGTAAACTTCCATTATGTCTGTCATTTGTCATGGTACTCATAAATTGTAACTGTGCTTCATTTTCTCTAAGCCTAATTTGGTATCATAGTCTACGCGTGTTTGAATACATGCAAGATTTATTATCTATTTCAGAGTTATACTGCC
The DNA here is from genome assembly GCF_963924665.1 of Micromys minutus. Classification (NCBI taxonomy): domain Eukaryota; kingdom Metazoa; phylum Chordata; class Mammalia; order Rodentia; family Muridae; genus Micromys; species Micromys minutus. The sequence continues at coordinate 41,308,234 of NC_137974.1, forward strand.
TAACGGAGTTACACATTTTTTATTAAAAGACATAAAAGGGGTAGAAAAGAATAAGGAAGAGAAGAGAAAGACACAGAAAATGTCTCTATTTTGGATAATAATTTCAAATCTCTCAGCAAGTTATCATGGGTTATTATTTAGGTAATTCTCCTTTCTTTGGTTTATAAGCAGATCATCATCATCATTATAATTAAGGTGTGAGTGACCAACTTTAATAAAAGAAATAATAAAGCTATATATTGATAAACCGAACATAGTGGCATATACCAGTAATCTCACATATTGGGACTTTGAGGTAGGAGGATTGTAAGCTGAATTCCAGAAAGGGCTACACATTAAGTCACTGCCTAGGAAAGGAGAAGCTAGATATAGCCACTGTCTGAACACTTAGTACACAATGCATGTATGTCTTCAATGAACTGAAACATGTTGTCAGCACTCAATCTTTAAGATTCAGATAATGATGATTTACTTCATCTAGTCACTTTTGTATTTCTAACTGTAAAATACTACACCAATTGGGGTAGATGCCTTTTCGTTTAGTATACCTGTAGCCAAATGTTCAAGATATAGCAATATTGATGTATAAAGTACTTATCTCTATGTTTTCAATATCCTCTCTTCGAGATGTTTGAATTATACAGTACATGATCATTATCATCCTTCTCTGCAGGGTAACACTGTAAGTTAGTGCTCATAACCACTTAATCCCTACTGGCTGTCTTTTTCCCAGTCTTTATGGCACAGTTCTTTCTAATATCATTTAAAAGCACACAGCTTACTGCTTCCTGATATAAGCACATTCAGTAACGTGCTTTAGGCTTGTCCAGTCAGAGTTAGTGTGTTATAAAAGAAGGAAAGAATACCTTTGCATTTACTGCTTCATCTTATTATAGGATATAATTTCCATTTTTAGAAACATGCTATACATTGAATGACACACTTGTATAACTGTCTATATGCTTTCAATACCATGTCTACACTCTTCAAACATTGATGCTCGTGCTATAGAATTATAGAATAAGCCAGATTTCTGTGGCAGGGGCTCGGGATTCACCTTCCACTGGTGCACTGTTTTGAGATTTCCAAATTATGGTTCCTTGCAATTACACTTGGATTATGAATTTAAATCTCTTGAAGTCCATCTGCTCATCAAAGTATAATTTACTGTCAAGTCCAATAAGTGATAAGATATTCTTTTCCTTTCCTTCCGACCTTGCTTTTGGCACAGACAATGTTGATTCAAATATGACAAATTTTCAGCCGACAGCTGGACAATTGTTCACTGTGGCCAAATGAGAAATCCATTGCAAGGAGCAGACAGGCTGGATGCACCACACATGTCGATCTATAGTGCTCCTCTGTGCATTTACTTCTCCTCAAATTTCCCTTTGCTGTATTTAAAAATTTTCTACCTGTATGCTCTGTTAGTCCTATGAAATGCACAACTCTCATATCTGACAACTTTTGATATATAACCTATGTCTTGGGCTTATTTTATTTTTAAGTAAAAATTTCACCTTATTTTCTCCTCATGTTTCTCTACTTTGAAGCATCTAGTGGGTTCCAATTTTGCTTCCATTTTGAACCCAAGTCAGAGTTTCGAAACAGAAAGGTTCTTAGTGACAGCGTTTCCAGGTGATAAGTGTCATGCTTTAAATTTGCCTTACATTTACTTTTCATGATAAATTATAATTTATTCATTGGGTATTTCATGCATGATGCTCACACACTTTCCCCAGTTCTGTTTCATCTGTGAGCCCCTCTGCTCTACTTTTAAAGAGAAAAACAAATGATAAAATGGAAATCTCAGTTAAAATCCAGAACATTGTTTGAAGCACTTTTTATGATAAGTAAAATATCCTGATTAGTCATGATGAATAAGCTGTATCTGAAATTTTTCTTTCAATGGTTTTAATTCTCCCATGGTAACTTGCATCATCCTGACTCAATTCCTCTTCCAGTGGGTCAATAGAAGGCCAGCAGTTGCCTAGTGCTGATACAATGCCGGGGCCCACCTGCCTACATTATGTCATCATGAGTGCATGGTGTGATCGAAGAAGAAAGGCAAGTGTAGAGAAGATATTGTTATTATCATATACCATTGAAATTTCTCTGTTATGTTAATAATTACTACCATCAAATTCTTATTGCACTGAAGTTACGTATTTCATCATCTCTATGTGGGAATAGAGATATCACTCTTCCTCCCTCTTTCTCCCCTCATCTGTTCTTGTATAATTTTAGCTTTTAACTGTGATATGAGGGCTTATGATTCTTCTATATCCTGAAAGATATAGTGTACGTTAAGATTATAATTGTTATTATAGTTATTGGTTTGGGGTATTGAATCGATGTGTGTGTGTGTGTGTGTGTGTGTGTGTGTGTGTTTGTGTGTGTGTGTGTGTGTGTGTGTTTATTCATATGAGTTCAGGTTCAGGCTTACATGTAGAGGTTATTAGATCTCTTTGTAAGTCAGTTTTCATCTTCCACGGTTTTAGAAGTAGTTTATTGCTTTTACATATTGAGACGAGTTTCCAAATAAACATTTCAAGGTTTTCCTGAATACCTCCCATCTTTCTGTAGGAATATGGGTATAATATACAACTGATTCCATGCATTGTTGTTCTTTGGTGATGAAGACACAAACCAGGCGATCACTCATTTACAGCAAGTACTTTGCCCAGTGGTCCACTTCTCTAGTCCACAATGTTACTGCTTTCAATAAATCTGAAAATGCTATTAATGATAAGGTTTTAGATGATTGATGGACACACTCTATAATATATTTTCATGTCTATGTTTTTAAGAATGAAATGCATTTGCCCTTACTCATTTCATATCTCTTTGCTAAATTTATTGAATTTTACAAAATCAAACATGATCTGCAATATAACAGCCAGATATTTGTTCATCATTCAAGAAAAATACATAGATCTGCAAAGGTGTTCTCACTTTAACTCCCCCTCTCAACAAAATACTTAGTACATGATAGTGATTTCGACATTTGTCAAACACACAGGAGATCACAATATTGTATGTTTCATATTATACACAGATATAGAAAGATCCTGAGTCTTTTAGCCAAAGTAAAGGTAAAATAATTACCCAAACCCCTCACTACCCCGCCAAAAGTGAATACTCAGTTACAGGCCATAGTGAGAATATTGAGTTATCTCCATAGTGAAAGAAAATCAAAATTCTTCACAAATGCTTTAAGTTGAACCTGGTCTTGAAGGATGGCCATTACTGTGAACTGAAGAAGACCTGATAAAGACCAAGAGTCTGAATAAAGTAGAAGAACCAGTAGAAAAGGAAGAGAGTAAACAGACCAGACCATATGTGAGAGGTAGGACAAACTCCTTCAGGTACATGGATTCTAGTCAGAAAAAAAAAAAAAAAAAAAAAAAAAAAACTAGTGTGGCATAACAGTGAATTTATACTACAATTCCTTCATGGATTCTTCTATAGTTTTCAGTGTTGTAAACACATACACATACACACACAAAAACACACACACACACATCTACAAATTCATTTAATGTTTCTCACATGTACATGTGTTTGTAGAAACCCACTTGGAATCATTTATCCTACCTGGAAGATGGTCCCTGGAAAAACCTGGTTCTCCCTCTATCAGCAACCACTGAAGGTCTGTAGCTCTTCATGTAGAAATGGATCCTTGTGGAATCATTCATTTATATATTAGCATGTTGGCTGGTATTATCATGATGCGAGTCCTGTTTGGGCAATGGTATTACTGGGATATCATTGCTGAATCCTTATTTTCATATCTAGAAGATACTGTCTGACAGTATATTGATCCCTTAACTCTTATAATCTTACTGTTCCCTCTTATATGATGTTCCCTGAACCTTAGGATATAAGAATTGAATTCTACTTGTGTCATTTGGGGCTAGATAACACAAGATCATTTATTTTCAGCATTATGACCAGTTGTGCATTTATTTTTAAAACCTCTGCCTGTTCCAAAATGAAGCTTTTTAAATAACAACATATCCAATGAAATTAAAATATCATTTAAAATACATTTTAGAAATGCATAAGATACCTCAAATACTACAAGCTATCTTTCATGTAAGTGATTTGAAAGTCACCATGCCTTTCTTCTTCTGGAAATTAATTAAGACATGATGTATATAAACTAGAAAGCTAAGCAAATTTTATGCTTTTGGAACTAAATATCAGATATTTGCTATGGATTTCAGAATGCAGTTTTAATGTTAAAGCAAATGTGGTAGACAGAAAGATAGAGACAAAGACAAGTGGACATTTAAGAATAAAAAATAGCATTCTGTTGGCTCAATACATATTTATGGAGCTTCCGATTTCAGTCATGCCCTGATTTAGGTACAGGGAGTACGAGTGCATTAAATGAACATAGCTCTTGTTTTCACCTGAATTTTGTGCAGTTCAAACATGTAATATGCCATACACTATACACATGAAAGGCAGTGAATTGTGAGGAGAACAGTACAGGAGGTAAAGGGTACATGAGATTGGAGAATGAAAGTACTGGGCCCTCCAAAAGTTGCAATGGGCCAAATGATTGTCTAGACTCTCGAAAACAATTAGGCTTAACTCCTCATCTTAAAGTGATGATATATGGAAAAGTGTCTTTCTAGCCACTTGATCATGGGCACTAGCAACCAGATTGATAAACAAGAGTTGAAAGAGAGTGTTCCTCTACCCTTTTAGGTTTTTATGACAGTGCGGGTGGCAATGTGCAAAGTGAGAAAGGAATTCTCATGAAGTGAGAAGTCTATGAGAATTCTATTATTCAGAAGCATAAGAAAAAATGTTTGTTTCTATTATCATATCAACAATATGAGATTCCATAGCTTTTACGATGCCATAGGACAGGTGGACTTGCTTAGAAAGGGACTCATGGGAAAAAAAAAACTTGAGAGAGACTGTAGAAAATAAAAACTGTCAGTGGAAAAGTCTAGAGTATAAAACTTTGGTGAGGTATCTGGCATGCAGTATCATATTCAAGTCCTATTCCATGAGGTATTATCAAGATAGACCCCTAATTTAATGGCAAGTAACTTCCCTGAATGCATTGAACATATAGTGTGGGACAATGTATGTTAGGAACTAACTCAGATCTTTGATAAGGAACTCAAGTTTTTTCACAGTAAAATGTCAAGTCTTTTCTAGAAGGTCTCTTATATTCCTGCCATCTCTACTTTCCACATTTCTGATTACTCAACATCTACTATAAGGAATGGTTGAATGGAATTATCTTGCTTTGTGATAAAGCACTGAAATCATTATACTGCGTATGCATCTGTAATAGTCTCAATTGCAAGAAAATTATAATTGTTAAAATATTGACATGCAAAAATAATGATTTTACTATTACATATCTATACATATTTACATGTGTGTCATATACTTTTCTCTTATTCATTCCTATATATCTCCCTCCCTTCCCTTTACCCTCATATAATATTGATTAATAGATGATAGTTATATGATAGTCAGACAGACAGATATATAGACAGACAGACAGACTGACTTACTGACAGACAGACAAATAGATGGCAAGATTGGAGATACATATTATTTTAAATCTAGATTATTCACATAAGAGAACATATGTGAAATATGACTTTTAAATTGCTTATTTCAATTGACAAATGGTCTTCAGTTCCCTCATTTTTCCTCAAGGAACAGTAAACCTGGATCATGTGTGAATTACATTCAGATTCTGTAAAGACTGCCATACTGATCTCCATTGCAGCTTCACTAGTGCATAGCTCTCATTCCTTCTCTGCTTGTATTTGTTCTTGTTTGTTTTCTTAACGGTATCATGGTGACTGTAGTGAGATGCAGTCATGATGAATTTTTGTCATGTATTTATCTAAGGGTCCCACATTTGAGCTCTAGACATCCAAGTTATTATTTAAATGTTATTATGAAATATTTTGAAACAATAATCTCACTTCTATGATATAAATATCTAAAACAATTACTTTTCTTTCTAATGTCCTTACCAGTTCTCAACATTTTCTAGATATGTTGAATAAAGTAATACTTACTAATTAGAAATTTGCCCATTGATAAACAAAAATTTAGTTAAAGGTTTTTGCTACTTTAAAACATGGCTTGATGTCATGTTGAAATTCAGTTTATTAGAAGACTAGAAATCTGTGTAGTAGTGATTTTTATTTTCTCATTTGACTTTTGCTTTTTAATTCAGGGAGGAAATAGAATAGCTGGACATTTTATCACCATAGAAGAAAAACTGTGAAAGAAGAAGTTGGTCAGGGATTAGTATAGAGTGATGACAAACTTGGAATCAAGAAGACATTAACTTAAATAAAGACGTTATGAAAAAAAATATGAGATTTCTTGTGGCCTTAAGTATTACATGGCCAACCCTTAGCATTTTTTCCCATACACAGAAAAAACACCTTGTTCGGTTTATTTACTACATGGAGTAGGCAACACCTTTTCACGGGGAAGCTACATGAATTTACAAAATAACTGTCACACTATGAAACTGCATTCAATTAGAACCATAGATAATATCAAGGATATATCTTATACAATCTGCTAATCTGCTTAGTAATTGTCATTAATAATAAAAAGAAATTACTTAAAATCATATTAAAAGCTGCAGTGGATAGGTGGGGGAACACTCTCATAGAGGCAGGTGAAGAGGGGATGGGATGGGGAAAGAGGATAACATTTGAAATGTAAGTAAAGAAAATATCAAAAACAAAGCAAAGCAACCAAAAAATCCTGCAGTTACATAGTATATCAAGAAATAGAATTTTGTGTAATGTCAGTTATATTCATCCCATATCTCTTACCCATAATTAAGAAAATTTACTATTAGGTGGATGTGCATGTAGGCTGATTTACGTGCTTACTTGTTTATCCATAATATATATTAAAATTTCAGTATATTTGGGAATAAATAATATAAATGAATAAAAATAGACCCATGATACTGTCTAGTATAGTGACTATGGCAGATGGCACATGTGTTTTCAAGAGGGAGGAAGCCAAAATTTGCAAAATTAGTTTTGTCCAAAGAGTGGAAAATCTATCAGATTCTTCACTAAACAATTAACTCTAAATTGCTCATTGAAATTTTGAATACTGGAATACATTATGCAACTGCATATGATAATGAATTATCACATTTCATATTAAATGTGGAAACTTTTATAGATATTAATTCTAACCTGCAGACATATATACTGATATATAGATGATGCAGATAAGAAATGTGTTTAAAAAAACAATGAAGAAAATAAGTTAATAAGGAACTGTACCAATAGTATATTATTTATAATATTTTGACTTCTATTTTTGGATGATGGCCATTCTACCAAAAGCAATCTACAGATTCAATGCAATCCCCATTAAAATTCCAACCCAGTTCTTCATGGAATTGGAAAGATCAATGTGCAATTTCATATGGAATAACAAAAGACCTCGAATAGCGAAATCCATCCTCAACAACAACAACAACAAAAAAAAAAAAAAAAAAAAAAAAAAAAAAAAAAAAAACATCTGCGGGAATCACTATCCCTGACCCTGACCTCAAGCTATATTACAAGGCAATTGTGCTGAAAACTGCATGGTACTGGTACAGAAATAGGCATGTGGATCCATGGAATAGAATAGAAGATCCAGAAATGAGCCCTCATGTATATGGTCACCTGATTTTTGACAAAGGAGCAGTAAACATTCAATGGAAAAAGGACAGCCTATTCAACAAATGGTGCTGGTCCAACTGGCACTCAGCATGCAAAAAAAATGAAAATAGACCCTTTCTTATCTCCTTGTACAAAGCTCAAGTGTAAGTGGATCAAAAATCTCCACATTAAAGCAGATACACTGAAACTATTAGATGAGAAAGTAGGGAAAACCTTAGAACACATAGGTACAGGAGAAAATTTCCTGAACAAAACACCAATGGCTCAAGCTCTAAGGTCAAAGATTAACAAATGGAACTTAATGAGATTGCAAAGTTTCTGCAAGGCTAAAGACATCGTCAAGAAAACAAAACGGCAACCAACAGAATGGGAAAAGATCTTTACCAACACCACATCAGATAGAGGCCTAATATCCAAGGTGTACAAGGAACTCAAAAAGTTAGACACCAGAGAATCAAATAACCCTATTAAAAATGGGGTACAGAGCTAAACACAATGTTTTCAGTTGAGGAACACTGAATGGCTGAAAAACATCTGAGGAAGTGCTCCACATCCTTAGCCATCAGGGAAATGCAAATCAAAACAACCTTGAGATTCCACCTCACACCAGTCAGATTGGCCAAGATCCAAAACTCAGATGACAGTAGATGCTGGCGAGGCTGCGGAGAAAGAGGAACACTTCTCCACTGTTGGTGGGGTTGCAAGCTAATAATACAACCACTCTGGAAATCAGTCTGGCGATACCTCAGAAAATTGGATATAGTACTACCTGAAGACCCAGCTATTCCACTTCTGGACATATACCCCAGAGACACTTTAATACACAACAAAGATATATGCACCACAATGTTCATAGCAGCTCTATTTATAATAGCCAGAAGCTGGAGGGAACCCAGATGTCCTTCAGAAGATGAATAGATACAAAAATTGTGGTACATATACACAATGGAATACTACTCAGCCACCAGAAACAATGACTTAACCAAATTCTTAAGAAAATGGCTGCATCTAGAGAATATCATCCTGAGTGAGATAACCCAGTCACAAAAGAACAGACATAATATGCAGTCACTGATAGTGGGATGCTAACCCCCGAGGCTTGCACTCCCCCAGAAACAACTCACAGACTGTATGAAGTCCAAGAAATAAAGAAAACAAAAAAAATATACATATATTTACAAAACAAGAAGACTTTGACTATTTCCATGTTGCGTTTTGTTTTGCATATACTCTATGCTTATTGTAACTATTAGGTTTTCAATGCATACTTTCAAGCTCTTGAAAAAAATCAAGTACTGTCTAAAAAAATATATTCACATAGTTTTATGTAAAAATTATTTTAATGTCTGAAAAAACAGTACTGACAAAAATGTATAATTTTAAGCAAAAAATGTTTAAAATCTGTACATTTATCTTTGTTTTGTAAAATAAAGTCGTTTTGAAAAAAAGAAATTACATAAACTAGGCCTTGAGAGATGCTTGGTGGTTTATTTTGAAATATAAACTAAAGTGACATCAGAACAGAGTAAAATCTGAACTGTGCTTTGAAATGAGGAAAATATTAAACACAGAAGCAAAGAGCATTGTGTTCTCCACATTGCTGACTGAGTCACCAAGCTTCCTTCTGGCAAGAATAAGGTGTTGGTCTCTTCTTAATCACTGCTAATATCTTAGCTCCTGCTAACCAGCATCAATAGTTCCAGTAACACAAATGTTCACTTTGTAGTTCTGGTATCTTGTTACTCATAGCTGATTATTCTGCCTCAGCTAACCAAAATCATAGAATCTTCACAATCAAAACAGCATGGCTCTGATAAGTTTTTGATCTTCCTTCTGAAGTTTAAAGGAAGCCCAGCCTCCACCTTCTGCACTGTTCTCAACATTACAGAACATTCCACTGAGCTCTTAACACCCAATGGCTCTTTGAGCCCAAAGTTCCAAATTTTTTCTACAGTCTCCCCAAAACATGGTCAGGCTGTCACAGGAATACCACACTATGCTGGTACCAAAATGTTAGCACAAGTATGTTCCAAAATATTGTGCCATTCTCAGACCTTAGGGTTTCTTATGATGTGATGCAAACTGGGCACAGAGAGACAAATACAGTGCTCTCACTGACATTCGGAAAGGAAGAGTCAAGATTGCTTAAATTTAAACTAGAATGGAGATCACTAGAATATGCTGTGAGATGCAAATTCTCAATCCTGACTCTCCTAGTTCTTTCTCTAGCACTATGATAAAAACTGACGAATCAAGCTAATAGAGAAATGGTTTTCTTTAGCCCACATTTCTAGCTGTAGTCCACCAAGGGAGTACAGTGTTGGTGGCCAGAGTTTAAACAGCTGGTCATTTCTAATCCACAGTCAGAAATCAGGAGATGATACATGCAAATTATTACCCAGCACTTTCTCCAGTTACACTGTCAACGATACCACACGGGTTCCGTTCTCCCCACATTGAGTGAGAACTCGCATCTCAGTGAAGGCAATCAAGATGAACGCCCACAGGCATACCTAAATGTCTAGGCCTGGTTGATTCGAAATCATAAAGTTTATCATCTTCTTTTGTCATTCTATTCTTGAACATTGATTAGAAGAGAAACATCATCAACAAAAGCACTGACTACTTTTACCTCTGTAAGAAAAAAATTTGGGCATAGCTGTCTGGAAGACCCAGGCTACATAAAGATAAAATAATGATGCAAATATGAAGCAATATATTGTAAATGAATGCTTTAATCTTTTTTGTCTAATTTATATTATAGGAGTAATATAAAATACCACCACACTTATATCTTGTATTATATATTCAAATATATATATTGTATGTTATAATATATTATGATATATATATATATATATTTGTGTATTTATATATAAAGATATATAAAGGAAGTACACAAGCATGAACAGATCTACTTTTAGTAAAATATTGGCATGAGGTTTTGAATAAGGGCATCATTTTATACCACAGAGAAAATATCCAACAATCTGATAATTTTTCTTCCTTCTGAAAATGAAGGAAGTTATGCTTTGATTCAATTGACTAAAAGGGACTGGGTATGAGGTGCTAATTAAGGGTTTGGTGTGCACCATGCTAAACTGCTTTTCCACTGTTCTTTCTGTCCTTTCTGATCAGAGCTAGCAGGCTGACACTTCCATCTCCCTGATACTGGACAGCATTTCTATTTCTGCTTGCCAATAATGCTTTGTAATCTGATAGGAGAACAAGCCTCTCTCAAATGGCCTTTGAAGAATGTCTTAGAAGTTTTGAACATCATAAAAGTTCTTTAAAAGCTAATAAGGCCCTTGAACCATTTCACCTTAATCATCCAAGCTTTGTGGATGGGATTGGGGTCCTGTGAAAACTCTAGAAGATAGAGAGAAGTTAATAGGCAAACATTTCCACCCATATTAAGGAAAGCAAAGGACAGCCAAGTTGGGAAATTTAAATAAACACCTATATATCAGTAGGAATTTAAATATATATATATATATATATATATATATATATATATATATATATATATATATATTTGTATTGATGATTTTTTTTAGATCCATATGTATGAACCCTTAAAACGATAGAGAAGCAGATTATGCAATTTGGGTGTTTGTTGCTTATTTATTATACCAGTGCCTGTTCCACACATATGTTCTCTCTTTTTCTTTTATTTTTATGCATACACATACGAAAATATGCACTATACAATATCTCATTGAGGAGGAAAGTAAATTTGAGGATTCACAATAGCTTTTTCAATATCTAGAGCTGTTACAGAAACAGGGCAACACTCCCGAAACAAGTTTGGTTAATGCCTATGGACTGCGGCACTGCCAAGAAGATGTGCAATTTTAAACAACAAGGAAAATTCCAAAATTTCACATAAAGCAAAGTTGTTTGTAAATGAATAATGTATATGTATCTCTTCTGGAGAACCTCCTTCACAAAATCCATTGTCTATTCCTGGCATCATATTTCTACTCCTGACACTGGCTAAGGCTGAAAATTTTCTTTGATGCCATTAAGTTTTTACACTCCTAGTTATAATATGGGGCAGGTTGTACGGGACTTGGCAACATATATTTTAGAGTATGAGTATCTACTGCTAATTACATTTAAGAAGACTCCCTCATCTAAAATAATAAAGCAAAGCAGACAGCAATGCCGCTACTCCCTCAAATAGTTTTCTCTAAGGTATTCTTAACTTAACAAATTTCTAGACCATCTGTTGTAATGCCATTACTGTAGACAACCTATCAGTAAACAGATGAGGAAATCAGAGAGATGTAGGCTGACACAGAATTGGACAAGCTTTTACATTCTAGGTAGTTTTACAAAGATCATCCAATCTGACCTTGTAGAAAATTGTTAAACTTACTCTTTACTTAGTCTTTAAGAGTAATTAGGAATTAATTTTAATTGAGGGGAATAGAAATTATATATGGAAATGTACATATCTCTATAAAAGGATCATTGAATACGTAGGTTTATTTTCTTTTTATATCTAATCAATTTGCATTATGGAAGATTGCAGGGCATGCATACATTTTGTTTTGAAATAAAATCACTGAATATGTAGATGTTCAAACATATTCCCTTTTTTTATCTGGAGATAGTTGGTTAAAGTCCTGAAATCTCTAGAAAGAGAGAAAAGAAAATTACAAAAAAGAGGAGAGTATAAGAAAGAAAGCACACCATGGGAAGAAAGTGTACGTGGCCTGCTGTGGTCTCTCCCTGCAATTTTGTCCTTCTGTGACCAATGCCAAGCAGGAGCTTTTTTATTTCCATTACTTACAGCAAATTTTAAAATGTGGAAAATAATATCATCCTTATTACAGTAGATCTGAAAGCAGCTTGATTCAAACTTTGGAGTACAAGAGGGACATAATATTAATATAATTATGCAAATATCTCCTTCACATATCTAGATCAGGTTTGGGGACATTTTGTCTGTCTCTTTGATGTTACAGGTTTTTTGGGCAACATTTTTTTATATAAACGATGACATATTAACTGACCATATGGGAGAACTTGGGAGTTTCATAATGAGAGATTAAAATAATATACATAGTTGACAATGAGATCGTCCTCAAAAGATTAAAAGAGTAGAAACCACCCACCACCATGTAATTAGGAAAGTCATAAGACTTTTCTTGCAGCTGGCTGGACACCATACACTCAATAGCTGCCAAGTCTTATTGGGGTCAAAGAAATGTTATGTTCTCTCCCAGAATGTGCAAGGGTGATATGGAAATGACATCCACAAGGTTCTTAGGAACTGTCAGAAATGTGCACTTATTTGTCAGTGTTTATATTTCCTAACTTACTTTCATTTTACAATCTACATAGAATTGTGAAAGATACTTTTAATAGTCTGGACAGGAACTCTCCTGAGCAGTGATAGTAACTGGGTATAACTTAGAGGTAGAATTTAAAGAAGTATCCAGGAGAAACTGTGTAACCCATGGCCTTATGGCAGCAGAGGATGAACCTCCAGAGGAGGGCAGAGGGACTATTCTGTTCTTAATCTCTCTGCACTTATAAATATAACCGCCTGAAGATGCGGTTTTCCAGTTCTTTAGCTCTGTTTACAATGAATTTATCCCTGGTTTAGAATAAAAGCCAGAATGCCTACACAATTAATAGTCAAGGGCTATATAGTTTCCAGAAAATGAAAATTGGTGTCATTTCATTCTTGCAGATGGTAACAACTCATTTTCCAGGAACACAATCAATTTCATGAGTATACGATCATCTAAAACATAGCTTTTGTGGATATTATTATAGTTGTCCCCATGTGTTAGGTTATAGTGAAGTGGAGATAATACTACACCTGATAACTATTAAGACTACAGAAGATGGAGATGGAGGATCAAATCATACAAGCATGCCTGTTCTAACCTCTCACCTCGAGAGTTCTCTTTCTATAAAATGTGAACATGTCAGAAATGTTTTGACAGGGCATTTGCTCAGCATTTGTTTTGCATTTAGGTTCTAACTAATAAAAAGCCTTTTATATGTTGGCTTTCACTGACATCATAGATAGTAATTTGAATATGGAAGTGAAGGTTTTATATATTGTGCTGATTAATGTTTCCATTGCAATTGATAAAGACCTAGGAGACTAATAAAATATTTCTGTATAAATACCAATGATGGCATTTCCAAAGACTATCGATCAGCTAAAAAGGAAGTGATGTATTCTCACCATGGGACTCACCATCCCATAGACCAGTAGCTATCAATATTCCTAATTATACAATGTTTTAATATGGTCTCTCATGTTATAGTTATCCCACAAATAACATTATATTATTACTAATCTATAACTGTAATTTTGTTATTATTGTGAATTGTAGTGTAAATATACAGGGTGTGTGATGTGATTCCTGTAGGACTTACAACACAGAGGTTGGGAACCACTGACATAGCCAGACAAGATCTACTCATTTTCTGATAGTAAAGGGACAAAATCTAGGTTATCCTATCTTACATTTTAACAGCACAGCAACAAAAAAGTATCTAAAAGAAGTATGCATGTGTTAAAGGTCACTTTAAGTTGAACTGTATTAGCATAGTGAACCTATTGTCAGAGATAATCATCAAGTCTTAACATTTTATCATTAAGAATCTGGTCAATGGTTCTTAGGCTTTGTCTATACATTCTGAGAAGAAGAGAGCGAGAGAGAGAGAGAGAGAGAGAGAGAGAGAGAGAGAGAGAGAGAGAGAGAGAGAGAGAGAGAGAGAGAGTGAGGCCTTACTGCCATGATGTGAACCATTTCACTGCATTGCTTACTTTCTAATTGTGGTGTTCTGCTTCAGTATACCCAGACCCAGATACAATGTAGCCCGTTACCATGACGGAACTCCCTGTAACAGGAGAACTGGCCTTTTTCTGTCTGAAGGTATATTGTCAGATTTCATGTTAGAGCAACAGGAAGCTAAGTGGCCACAAAACTAAATCAAAGAACATTTCTCACAGACTTTATGCTTTACTTGTAATAAGGATTAAAATTTTGTGTCTGTATAATTTCTTCATTCTGTCATTGTGAGTAGCTTATGTTGACCTTCTGTGGATGTTTCTGAACGTTCCATGTTTAAGAGAAGTCAATTGGCATTGTCTTTATCTTTCACATATAACTCCTTGATTCTTTAGGTATGCTTATCACGACTGACTCTCAGTGCTCCTTGCTCCTAGCCTTAAGAGACATGAATTAACAAAATCAATTCTGTCTTCAATATGCTAGAATCCTTAGCCTAGGAATCTAAGGTGAAATAATATATGTGAATGAGTTCAGTCATTTATAGTACATAAGCATTGATACTTTTATCTCATAAAAAGGCTATGAATGAATGTTCTTGGAGGACATCAGGAACAAAAGGTTTCAGGACCTTTGACCATTTCCCATATGGCACAGCTGGTTCAAAGACCAGCAGAGTAGAACAAATCTAGTAGTAAAGTTGAACTTACAAGAGTCAGAACACACAAATGATTCTCGTCTCCAGTGAGTTTTCACTGCAGATGAAATATAGTGTGATGCTGAATGGCATCCTTTTCTTGCACTGGAGTGAAATAAGTCTTACTCATGGAATCATTTCAGGAACTACCACATTGGTATTAATTGGTGCTCAGGCTGCTGGGCTATGTCTGAAGGTTCTCCAATTTTGCTAATGGCATTCTTAATTGACAATATAACCATGACTCTGAAGGGTGTGAAATTAAAATCCTGAGAAGCATGTAAAATAGCATAATTCTGAAGCTCTATGTTAACAAAGGAATTTAATTGGGTAGCATCTTATTTATGATTGCCTTTTTATACCTCGGTAGTTTCAGTTGGTTTGAAATGGAAAACTTCATCTCAAACATTAATAGTTACTTATCTAACATAAAAACGAAATAAAAAACTGTGGATTAAGTTTCTGAAAAGTCCTGATGTAAAATATAACAGCATTTGTTGTCTAAATTTGAAAATATAGTGTCTTAAAATGAATTTGTTTTGTTTCCTTGGCCAGATGTTTTTGTTTCACCTGATCTGAGTGGTCATTTTACAGGCTTATATATTCAATTCTTGCTAGTTTCAAATGACCTGAAAATACAGATTATGTGACTGATCAATTATTTTTAATTTTTGGTTGCAGTTATTTTGAGGTAAATTATTCTTCATGGTTTCTCCATAGGTCTGGAATTGTTAGTTAAATCTGTTACTCAGCACAGAAATAGATAACTAAGTACATATCACATGAATTATACAATAGAATAAGTTAAAACTATGTCTTTGTACTAGTGCCATCATATATTGGGCAAATAAGCTTTTCCAGAATATCATTATCATCCTGATAATGACATATTAATGAGAATATTAGACTGACTCCATGTGAGGCTTCAAATCAGCAGGTCAAGAGACTAGGCCTAAATTCCTGTTTCCAAGAATTGGTCAATTCTAGAAAAAATTAGGCAACATCATGCCTAGGAAGCTGCTCACCCACCTGGCCTGGACAGTAGGTTAGAAGCAATTTCTCTAGTTCCTCAGGAACAGTTTCCAGCCACCATGCCTCGGTAATGGTTCTGGTGGAAAGTCTCTAGAGATGGAGTAAGATAAAAGTATTCTACCCCAGAGTTTCCCTAATGTGCTTTAAATCAGGCCTGGGAGCTCACTTGGTTGTCTCTCTATCATGGTAATGGGAGACCCCAGCACTCTGGACTTCTATGGATAAACACTCTGCATTTACACTATTTGTGTCTAGTGTATTATTCTTGTGCAAATCATGGACCCTTACATTACCTTGGTAGATTAGTGCTGACTTTTTTATGAGTAATTCAAAACTGATTCATTTAAAACTACAATGATTGTTACTCTTTTAGCTTAGAACACATGTTACATAAATAACACAAATATTTCCTGTTAAAATGTGGTTTTAAATAGGCAGTTGTGTACAGAAATTATAGAGATAGAAATCTGCACATCGAAGTTTCTAATTTTATTTGTTTTCCATAATATCATAAATATATGATAAATTATTGTTCCACTGATTTTGAAACATACTTCCTTCTTAACAAAATTGTCAGAAAAAATCTTTGTATGCAGGAAACTATTATTGACATATATTGCCCATATCTCTCTATCCTTTGAATTCCCTTTCAGGTCTGTTCAGTTCTCACTGTTTATGAGAAAAAGAGCCACCACTCATTGAATTAAGTGTTCAGTTTGCATGGCAAGCACCCCAGAGGCACTGAAAATATAGCTCTGGTGTTAGATAGTGAGGTTTATTTTATCACTAAAGTCCCAGAGCAGTGTGGGATGTCAGCTAATTGAAATTTGTAATTATCCTACATAATAACATAAACTGTTTCATTCTAGAATATATGTTGCCTCAAAATTAATAGCCATCGATCTTCTGGTTTTTCACAATTCTTCTCTGTCCTTTTGTCAAATTATTGAGCCATCAGTCCTTGGGACAAACACATTTCACCGTTTTTTATTGACCATGGTTTAATGAGTGACCTGGCCTTCCTGTTTGGAGAGATTCTAATAGGTTCATCCATCTAAGGGTCTGTCAGACAGACTGAGCTGTGTAACCTTTATTGTGTGTTGAGCTTGTAAATGGAAAGGTTTTAAAATAAAACTTCAAATCATTTTATTAGTGTGACCATTTGCAATTATTTGAGACACTCGTGGGGAGGAGTCATGTTAAGCAGAAAAGCAATGGATCTTCAAATTATGACCTACTGAGGAAAGCCATTCCTCATAAAATGAGTTGTATATAGTCAAAATGATTGGCTTGCTTCTAATAGGCAGTATTTCACATCAAATGGCTTTGAGAGAAATGCATACAGTATAATTTTCAGACAAGAAATTAATATCTTCTTTGTGGTAGGGAAAAAATCTGTCAAGTGAGATTTAGAAATGTGTGTTCTCTGTAGCTATACAATAAAGTCAAAGTGCACTTTGACTTTATAAAACGGAGTTAACTCAGAGAGTGCCTAACCCCAAATCCAGACTTTCTATTGTAACAGATGACAACCCAAAGGTACACGTAAGCTTGACCTGTTACAGATAATAAAGCAAACAGAATAATTCTGTGATATCATTTTTGTATTCAAGACTTGCTCAGAAATGAAATTCTTGGGGATTACTTAAAAGTTGTATTTTGTACTCAGTCCATCGCTTACCATGAAACTATAAACAAACAAATAAATAAACAAACATGTTCTCTATTAAATGTTAAATATAAATGCAATGCCTTCCTAATTTTGCTAAAAATATAAAACTATACTGCCTTCAAGTTCAGTTCTAACTAGTAATGGTAACTGTGGAGTATATTCACATGACTTGTATTACTTTTATAAATAGACCACAGTTGAAACAAAGCAGTGTTAGAAACAATAAATAATAATATTTTTTTTCTTACTCAAATAATTATTGAATAATTTGAATAATTTTGAATAATAAATTGAATTTTATTCAAATAATTATTGAATAATAAACAGTTTAACATTTTAATGACATAAAGCACACACATTTATATACCCATAAATATACATATATACATACATATGCATATGTCTTTATACACAAACACATGCATTTTGTGTTAGTGTATGTGAGTATTTCTTCTTGTCTCTGCATGTGTTTTAAGGCAGAAGTACACCAAGGCATGTATTTATAAGTTAGAGGACAATCTTTGAGTGTTGTTCTTGCCTTGAGACAATATCTCTACACAACTGCATAAATTAGGCTGGTGAGCTTACAACTCTGTGAGATGTTCCTATCTCTGCTTCTCATAATGTGTGCTGTGACTGGCTTACATACACTGGTGCTACACCCTTCAGCTTATCTATCATGCAAATTGTTAAGTATCTTTAGTACCTGGCTCCTGTAATCACTTCTGTAGTTGGCATTTGATTGGTTTTCCTAAGCCAGATCATTTTGTACTGCTCTTAAAAATTTTGGCTTTGAAACTTTCTTTTTGATACAGATAATTTCTCTTGTTATTTCCATTTGCCTTATAGCTGCCCTGCATTTATCTGCAATTTGCTCTAACTGAGTCATCTTCATGATCACAGAAACTTCCAATTATGAGCTGGAATCTCAGCTTGAATTGTTTATTCTGATAATTAGCATTACTAAATGAAGACTCAACAGAGACAACTATTATGTCCAGAATTTGTTCTTTAATACTTAATAAACACTTTCAAATGCTTGGTGTCAAAGACAGCAACGTCTTTTTGATCCTTAAAAAGCATGCCAACAAAGATGATTCAGGCAGAGGAACTATACTGTTAATGACAAATATTACAGAAAATCACCTTTGAGTTTTGAGGCTTCAAAATTTGCATAAGTGGTCAGAATCTCAGCAAGCTCTAAATAAACAGCAACTATTTGATGGGATAATTTAAATATATGAAATGCCACAGCACACAAAGAAACCCTGCCCAATACTGACATCATGCAATATCTTGTGCTTTTTTTCAGACCCAGGGACAAGGGACTGAGGCACATTAATTTACATAGCAAAGCAGATTTGACTTCCAGGTTGCCCCAGCATTCCTCAGTCCTTACTGCCCCAGCATTCCTCAGTCCTTACCTGGCATACCTGGCCCCCAACCTTCAACTTTCCAGCCCAGAGGCTTGGCTGCCCTTCCACCACGGGCTCCTCCCTATAAAATCTAGACATTTTGTTCTTTCACTTTTCTTGTCTCTGCTCCCACTCCTGTCTTATGGGAATTCTCCTGTACTTAATCCTTAGGGCCAGTGAACTTTTGTGGGATCAGCTTCCCAATAAATCTGTCCTAAATATAATCTAATCTGTCTTGAATTGGCTCATATCACCTTTAAATAACCTATCCACATGGTGATTATTTTTAATCATTAAACAAGAATGATATCAAGTTTGTGGATAGTAAACATAAGTCAGTCCAGTAGAAACTATCACAAGAGATAAAAAAACAAATATAAAAATATGATTGAACTATTCAAGAATTCTTTGAGGCTTGCTGTAATTCTCAGCATGGAGTAGAGTGAGCCCCAACACAGCATTAGCCGGGCTAGTAGGCTGTTGCTCACTCCTGGACACTCTCCTTCCTTTCTTGATAGTTGTTACTTTCTTACTTTTGCATTCACCATCTATGATTTTTTTATATTTAGGGAAGAGTGGCTGACAGTGTTGGCCTTCAGGAACTCCTTTTATATTTGCGCTTGCACTGAGGATCTTGGCAAGTCTTAAAGCCTTTAATATAGGAAGTAAAATGAACTGAGATCAAGTTTAACCATCCCTCCTTCTAACATTCTACACTAAATCTGCCATTTGTTACACATGTCACACTCACAAGATTAGCTAAAAATTAATGGTATGACCTAAAGTTCCATAATTATGTAAGCTTGGTCAATACTAGTACTAACCATTTCAGTGAGGCCACCATTACACATGAAAAATAATTGAAGTCTCACAGAAGAGTCCAGTTTTTATGACAAAACTGGAAGGCAGATGACACAAGAAGAGTAGATAACAAAGCAACAAGGACTAGAAGAAACACACGAAGAGTGAGGAAGAGGTGTTGTGAGAACATGAAACTCCTGAAAGAGGAAAGTGGTATTGATCATAGGTAAAACACAAGGGCTGAAATCAGATGCCTTTGAGTTTTGAGCACTAAGAGTCAGCTTATGAAAGAATGAAAATGGAAAGGTTGTTAGATCCATCTTGGAGCAAGTAGAGGTGAAAGGTGCAGGCCGTGATTACTCAGGAGGTTTGGACACTATTTTACATTAATGTTTACTTACACATTTTACAGTCCATTTACTGTCCCCTCCCAGGAACTCCCTCCCACAACTCTCCCCCCATCTCCTTCTCCTCTGAGCAGGTAGGGACCACTGGGTAACCTCCAGCCATGGCACTTGAAATCTTTTTGTAGAATTCCTATCCCCCTTTGGGCCCACAATGCTTCTTCCATAAGAGTCTCCACATTCCCTCCACTGTTTGGCTGTGGGTCTCTGTATCTGTCTGAGTGAGATGCAGAGTGGACAACATGCTCTTGTCTGCAAGCAAAACAAATTACCATTAATAGTGTCAGGTACTGAGGTTTGATCATTGGATTAGACTCAAGTTGGGCCAATTGGGTCATTCCCTCAGTTTCTACTCCATCCCTTCTGCCTGAGTTTCTAGTAGACAAATAAATTTTGGGTTGAAAGTTTTGTGAATGGCTTGGTGTCTCTATTGCTTTAGTTCTGTTCTTGCCTGGTTACAGAAGGTGGCCTCTTCAGGTTCCATTTACCCAATGTTGAAAGCCACCACTAAGGGATTATCCCTGTTGATTCTTGGCCACCTTCCTTATAATAGGTCTTTGCCTCATACTGTAAATACCCCTATCTCCTCACTCCATTCATTTTACATCCATCTAGCCATCCTGTCCTTTCACACACCTGATCCTGAACCCAACATTTCCTTCCCTAATCCATTCCCAGCTTGTTTACTCCCTCCATTTGTATCACTATTTTATCCCCCCCTTTCAAGATTCAAGCTTCTTTGGTGGGGAATTTGTCTTGTTTTGCTTCTTTAGGTTTGTGAAATGAGGCATACTAACTCTATTCTATGACTAGTATCCACTTATATGTGAGTCGATATCATGCCTGTCCTTTTGGAACTGGCTTACCTCATTCATGATGATGTTCTCAAGATCCATTCATTTGCCTGCAAAATTCCTGATGTTTTTGAATAGTATTCCATTGTGGAGATGACCACATTTTTTATCCATTCTTCAGTTGAGGGAAATCTAGATTGTCCCCACTTTTTAGTTATTATGAAAAAAACTGCTATGAAAATATTTGAGCAAGTGTCTTTGTGGGTTGTTGAAACATCTTTTGGGTATATGCCCAGAAGTGATATACCTGGTTCCTGATGTAGAACTATTCCCAGTTTTCTGAGAAGCTGCAAAAGTGATTTCCAATGTGCTTATACATGTTTTCTCTCTCACTAGCAACAAAGAAGTGTTCTTTTTGTTCAATGTCCTTGCCAACATTTGCTATCTCTTGAGTTTTGATCTTAACCTTTCTGATGGGTATAAGATAGAACCTCAGAATTGCTTGAATATACATTTCACTGAGGACTAAGACTTTGAACATTTTTTTAAGTGCTTCTCAGCCATTTGAGATTCATTTGCTGAGAATTCTCTGTACCCTATTTATTAGTTGGGTTATTTGGGTTGATGTTATCTAACTTCTTAAATTCTTTGCAAATTCTTTATATTAGCCTTATTCCAAATATAGGGTTTGTAAAGATCCTTTCCCAATTGGTAGGCTGCAGATTAGTCCTATTGATAGCATTCTTTGCATTATAGAAGCTCTATAGTTTTTTTATATAAATTAAATAACTTTATTTAAAAAAACAAAGATAAATGTACAGATTTTAAGCATTTTTGGATTAAAGTATATGAATACATTTTTGTCAGTACTTGATTTTTTTTAAAAGGATTGATAGTATGCATTAAAATCTTACTAGTTACAATGAGCAAAAAGTACATGTAAAACAAGATATAACCTGAAAATAGTCAAAGTTTTCTTGGTGTGTAAAGATTAAGCATAATGGTTTTTTATTTTCTTTTATTTTTTTTTTGCATTTGATTTTTCTTGAACTTCATATAGTCTGTGAGTTGTTTCTGGGGTATTCAGAGCTTTCTGGGGTTAGTATCCAATTATCAGTGACTGCATATTATGTCTGTTCTTTTGTGACTGGGTTATCTTACTCAGGGTGATATTCTCTAGATGCATCCATTGTCTTAAGAATTTCATAAAGTCATTGTTTCTGACAGCTGAGTTGTACTCCAAGGTGTAAATATACCACAATATATTTGTATCCATTCATCTACTGAAGGATATCTGAATTCATTCCAGCTTCTGGCTATTATAAATAGGGCTACAATGAACATTGTGGTGCATGTGTCTTTGTTGTATGTTGGAGTAGCTCTATTGTTTCTTGAGGTCCCATTTATTTATTCCTGATCTGAGAGCCACAGCCATCAGCGTTCTTTTGAGGAAATTGCCTCCAGTCCCAATGCTTTCAAGACTATTTCCCACTTTCTCTTCTATGAGATTCAGTGAATCAAGTTTTAAGTTGAGGTTCTTGATCCACTTGGATTTGACCCAAATAACACAATTAATAATGGAATACAGAGCCAAACAGAATTCTTAACAGAGGAATCTAAAATGAACAAGAAGCACTTAAAGAAATGTTAAATTTCTTCATAAATCAGGAAAATGCAAATCTAAACAACTATGAGGTTTCTTTTTATACCCATCAGGATGACCATCACTAATTCTAGATGATAGGATAATATACATAAGTGACTCCAAAAATTCTACCAGAAAACACCTACAACTAATAAACACCTTCAGCAAAGTGAAAATACAACATTCATTCGAAAAAGTTACTAGCCTTTCTTTATGCAAATGACAATTGGGCTGAAAAATAAATTAGGGAAATGATGCCCTTTACAATAGCCACAAATAATATAAAATATCTTAGTATAACTCTAACTAAGCAAGTGAAAGTTCTGTATGACAAGAACTTGGAGTCCCTGAAGAAAGAAATTAAAGAAGATATCAAAAGATAGATCTCCCATGCTCATAGATAGGTAGAATTAACATAATAAACATGGCTATCTTACAAAAAAGCAATCTACAGATTAAACACAATCCCCATTAAAATTTCAACATATTTTACAGATGTTGAAAATGTAATTCTCAACGTAAAATGAAAAAACAATAAACCCCAAAATTGCAAAAAAGGAGAACATTATCAATTAAATAACTTTGGGAGGAATCAACATCCCTGACCTCAAATTGTACTATAGAGCAATAGTGATAAAAACTACATGCTATTTATTTACACAGAGACAGACAAGTTGAGCAATGGAATTGTACTGAAGACCCAGATACAAATCCAAAAATATATGACACATAATTTTTTGAAAACAACAAAAAGCTAAAACTACACAATGGAATAAAGCATCTTTAACAAATGGTGCTAGTCTAATTGGATGTCTGCATAGAAAAGAATACAAATAGATCCATATTTATTACCCTGCACAAAACTCAAGTCCAAGTGGAAGAAAGACTTGAATATTAACCTGATACAGTAAATCCCCTGGAAACTCTATTTTTAAGCATCACCAAACAGGCTGGAACTGAAAATGTTTTGTGTCATTCTTTTCATGATCCTGTTTCTTTTCACTACACAGATACAATAGATGTTTTTCTTAAAATGTAATCCAGTAGAAAGAAATTAACTGTGAAACATTTATTATGGGCACTTGTCTATAAGTGCATCACCAAGCTGAAAATGTGTTTGGGTCCTAAAGGCAATACTGGTAACCCTATGGCACTCAATTTTCCTTGAAAACTTAATGTTGGAATGCACAGTTATGAATTAAAACACAATCAACCCCCCCACACACAGACACACACATCCTTATTGTGTGTGCATGTTTGTGTGCATGTGCAAAATATTGTCATTGTAGAAGTGGTAGTTTCTGGTATAAAATGCAATTTTTTATTATAGATCTTGTTCTAAGACTTAAAAATCCAAATGCCTTGAGTATGTACACTTGGTGAAAGCCAGCCAAAGTGTATTCATCACAAAAAATGCAAATTTGCCAATCACAATGAAGCAGAGTCTTTTCTTGGATGCTGAGGCTGAGGGGAAATTTCAGGAATGAAACCTCATTGACATTACCAGATGCTGCTGAGCACTTTATGGGGTTCATTACTATAAGGTCTTTCTTAAGTGTTTGCACAGTGAAGATTGCTTTGTTTGCATAATTCAAACACAATGTAGTTTAAGGTGGAGAATATAAAAGCCAACAGAAGTTAAAATCTTTATTCATAAGAAAGTACATTTATTTCACAATAATGTTTCTTGACATGACAATAAGTGAGAATAAAAAACATCTTTCTTGCTGTAAGATAGCTGTGATCGACAGTAAGCACTTCAGGTTAAACTTCAGTGTTCAATGGCCTGGTAATTGTCAGCTCTTGTGTTTTGGAATGGTCTTTCTATCCTAGGAGGGTCCATTCATGTTTATAGTCCAAGAAAGAAGAACAGTGACATAGACAAGCAAAAGCCTAATTCCAAACATGTCTCTAGTTCCCAAATGAGTGTAATGAAGTTAAAAAAAAATATGAGGGTGTCTTCTGAGAGGGTACATTCTGGCTTTTGTTTGGGGTTTTCTAGATCTTACAATAAAAGATGAAGGCGGGAGATTCAGAGATGGAGCTGTGCATACTATGTATCCATAGTAGATGTGAGAAGCTCTAGACCAGCTGTCTCATTAACTGAATGGAATTGGGGAACCAGGCATAGCCAGGAGAAAAGTGCCATCCAGAAATTCAGAATGACAAAGAGAGTGCCTTCCTTAAGGGCTGGAGATGAATGTATTGGGTGGATTTTGCCTCATCCTTGTGACCTTTGATTTGTTCGATAATTACTTTTTTGGGTGTGTGTCATCACCTGTGTGGTAATTTGTTCTAGCAGTAAAAGGAAACTTAGTCAAGCATGAGGAAAAACAGGAAAAGGTACAGGGCAGGATTCATGATGCTGGTACTCGAAAAACAATGTCTTTTTAGGAACCCTAGGTGTTATTTAGAATCAGGGCATGAGAGCTTCTGGTATCAATCACTAGCAAACCAAACAAACCAAACAAAAACATGGATTAACAAAACTCAGCTATCAAGATTAGATTATCATGGAACAGTGTCACCTGATACTGAAGCATAAAATCTTTCCTATGATTAACTGAATTTCACTTTTAGGAAAAGAGGAAAAAAATGGATATGCGATAGGAATGGAAATGAAATTTGCACTTAATGTTATAGATCTAAATGCAAGATTCAGAGGTGCATGCTATGTGGTGAGCAGAGTTTGAAAACTGCTATATTCTGTTATCAACTATCAACTTTCCTTTCAAAATGTATTTTAATGTGCCCTACTATTCTGCTTGCAACTCCTACTCTGTTCCCATCTGACATACTTGCCATAGAATTACTATGGTAACCAGCTAATTTTCTTCCTAGACTCTATTTCACTTCCTCTTCCTCCTACATTTCCCAACAATAAGAAATTATTATTGATGTATTAAGTTGATCACTTTTAATTATCTAACAATTCACAATGACCTTAAGATTAAGATCCAAATATTTTATTTGGTCATTTCTTATATATCATGTTGTTTAAGGAGAAGGTCATTTGATAATGTTACCCTTTCCAGTTTGATCTATGTTTCATGTTTCTTTATGTCCATTTCCCCCATTATAATGCAAGTTTGGTTTGTGCTCACATACTCATTTATCTTAGTATTTGTTTAATGTGAAAAGATCTGTCATCAAAGAAATTAGATCTACCTTTATCCACTACTGTATTGTATTTAAACTGTGAAGTCTGAGAAGATGAATAATTAATCAATAAAGCCCAACAAATAACAGTTCTCACCCCCAGGAGCTTTTTGATTTGAAGGAGACAAGGGAAATAATGACTATAATCAGAATTTAAATGCTACCTTTACTCTTCAGAAGTGCTTGAGTTGGACAACTGTAGGTTAGTTATACTTTGAATATTGAACTGAAAGATGCAGCTAAAGACTCCTTGACAAATGAAACCAATCAGGTTCAATGGATACTATAAATTATTTCATGTTGGCATAGAAACACCTGCATATAGACTCCGGTTTCATGGTTTAAACAGGCAGAGAACCGAGGAACAGAAGAGGAAATTACTTCTGGAGTTTGAAGGAGGAAAATCACCTCAACCCATATCAGCATAACAACAAAACACACTGTTTTTTAGTCTCTTTTACTTATGTTTTCCTTTTAGCAATGAGGTTAAATTTCAAAAATAGATAAATGGCATAACCTTAATTTCACTGCAGCAAGTTCAGGTATCAGGCCAACATGCCAATTAAATGCAATTCACACAACATTTATTCCATTAATATACTTGAATGATAATTTCTAAAGCTCTAGTAAGAACTCGAGAAAATACAGTGAAAAAAAATAGAGATGTAGTTTTAGTTTCAATGCTAAGTCCCTTGTCTCTAAGTTTAAGAACATATTTTTGTTTCCAAGACAACATCACAGGTTCATTGAGGGCATGAAAAAAACTCCTTGTGTTTCTTCTCATTTAGTTCTGATATGTACAGAAAGATTAGGTAAACATCAATTAAGCAATTGATCTATTAATGAAATAATTAGAAATTTTTGACAGTGAAAATGAACATAATACTCTGATATTAGCTTAGATTATAGTCCTGTTTTATAGAAGATTAGTAACAGAAAAAGATACATTGAAGACTTATATGAAAAGGACAGCAAATCTTGACTCATACAGGTAGAAAGATACACTTGGAGGTTGCTGAATCTGACTCTACTGTTTAAAAGAATAACTGTAAAATGTTCTGTCTCATTCAGGATTACTTGTTAACTTGAATGGTTTTATATAATTAAAATTTGTCAATACAACTGAAGCATATTATATTGATTTTCATGTTATTCCCTTAATGGATTTATAGTGTAAAGCCTAAATGAGAATAAATTATATTTTATTCCATTAAGTGTGTGTGTGTGTGTGCATGTGTGTATGTATCACATATATGGAGATTTGGTTTTCCTCTCTGTGTGGAAATCGTGGATCTAACTTGGGTGATCATGCAAGGCTGCAAAGATTTGTAATCAATAAATCATTGCATGAACATTGATCTTGTTCTAATACAACCTCTAACAGAGAATGTACTGAAAGCTATTTTTACTCTATTAACTTAAAGCTAAAGCCTATCTGAATATTCATCCTCATTATTGCAGCTTTAAAATCTTTTGAAAATATCACATATTAGTTACATTTTATAAATAAAAAACATACTTCTAAAATATGATATATTTTTATGTTGAGACTACAAAATGACACAATTTTGAACTGTAATATTGCTTAGCTAATTGGCAAAGAGAAAATAAAATCAAAGAAGAACACAAATTCAAAATTATTAAGTTTAGTCCCCAACACCTCAAAACAGGATAACTCTCAATTTGTCTTTTTTACAATGTATAAATGTTAATTATACTCCTATAGAAAAGCTGAAGAATGAGCTGATATGTGGCCTCATTGAAATCCTGATACTGTGAGTCCTGTACAGTCCAGACAACAGTCACTTAGGCACCTGTGGTTTTTTAATTTTAGGCTTTAAAGTTTAGATAAAATGTAAAATACATTGCTTCCATGTCAACTGCTACAAGTCATGGGATTGGTAGTCATGTGGCATGAAGAGCTCTTCACAACAGTCACATGGGTAAAGGAAGGTTGTCTTGAGCATCATGAAAGCTTCCATGCAGAGCACTGATGTGTTGGCAACTAAGTTTGTCTGTTCTTCAGAGGATGAGGGAATGTTTTGAGGTGAGAGAGGAATTTGCCAGGCTGAAATACTGACTGTTTTCATGAGACTATTAGCACATGAGATTACCAAGTGATCTCTAAAAGTTTGTGTAATGAATTACCTTTGTAATTGAGATTGGCACAGCAAGTAGCTTATCATGCACAAGAAGAGGAGCCTCCCACACTTGCCCTGTCAGGAAGTCACAAGATGTGCTTACATGCAATGTGTACATATGGAATTTCTTTTAACTGTACCATCCATGCAGCATGCTACTTTGATAGGGGATACCAATTTGTTGTTTGCTATAGCTTATGTTATCCCATAGCTTATGTGGAAGGGAATGTGAGACTGTCCAAAAAGATCAAACAATATCAGTTTCTCAGAGGGAAGAACTTCTTGTTTCTTTAGAAAGCTGTGTTTTCATCAGGCAACAATAGGATCAATTACTTTTAAACCAGTTTTACACATGTTACCAACATGCCCAAAGTTTACCCGATAGTATTCTGAATGATAGTTAAAAGTAATCATTTTTAATAGTTGTACAATACTTGTGCAAATAAAACTAAATATATTTTAGGAAATTCCAGAATAAATTATTTTGTTAATAGTTGATCAAAATGTCACTTGCCAGTCTAAGTAGTTTCCTAAAGAAGGCATAAAATCAAGTCTTGGCCAGGTAATCACAGTTTGTTTGGGTGGATAAGTCAGATCTTAGAAAACACAGAATGTTTATGATAATGGATTACCTTTGTCCTCTTTCAGTTGCTTAGTCTTTATTATTACTTTGAAATTGTGTTTCTACTTGTGACTATTTTCTAGTATTATTTGATGTCCACAACACACCTCTAACAGCACTAACCTAATTGACTCAGGAAAGTCCAATAGAATGCTGGAGCAGAGCAAGCCATATGACAGTGTTATCATGAAGCTTGTAATTTAATCCTGATGATTCACTGAAGGTCCCACCTCCACATGCCTTCAGTGTTTGATGACAAGAAAACCCATTCCATAAAACCTATCTGATATCGTTTGAAAGAAACTTTAATTAAATCTCCATGAATATGATCAGTAGAGTAGCCCTTAAATGTAATTTGGCAACTTATTATTTGTTCTTGCCAATACCATCAGACTTATTCCCTTCCTATGATTGTTTCTCTATTAAGAATATTTGTAAAAAGAAGTAGGTGCAAGCTAGGTTGTCAGAATAGTTTCCATATCCATGCTTAATATTTATAAAATCCTTAAGAACTTTGTGACATAATAAATATTTTTTGTGTAATGGAGGGGGAAAGAGAGTTGTATTTTTGCTTTTAGGTCAATTTATTTTTACGTTGATTATATGACATTCTGTGCATTTATATGCATCAAATGTACACATGGCACCTGGAGAGGCTAGAATAAGCAATTGTATCCCATAGAACTGGAGTTACTGATGGTGATGGTCTGGCAATGGTTTCTGGAAATAAATACAGGTTATAAATAAATAAATAAATAAATAAATAAATAAATAAATAAATAAATAAATATAAGTAAGCAAATAAATATTTTTTTAAAAAAGAATGCAGGTTTTATAAGACAAGTTGACTCTCTTTTTTTTTTATAAAACAACTTTATTTTACAAAACAAGGATAAATGTATAGATTTTAAACATTTTTTGCTTAAAATTATACATTTTTTGTCAGTACTTTCTTTTCAGATTTTAACATAATTTTACATAAAACTATATGAATATATTTTTTAGTCAGTACTTGATTTTTTTCAAGGTTTGATTGTATGCCTTGAAAACTTAATAGTTACAATGAGCTAAAGTACATGTAAAACAAAATGTAACATGGAAATAGTTAAAGTTTTCTTGTTTTGTAAATATATTTTTTGTTTTGTTTTGATTTCTTTATTTCTTGGACTTCATACAGTCTGTGAGTTGTTTCTGGGGGAGTGCAAGACTCTGGGATTAGCATCCCACTATCAGTGACTGCATATTATGTCTGTTCTTTTGTGACTGGGTTATCTCACTCAGGATGATATTCTCTAGATGCAGCCATTTTCTTAAGAATTTGGTTAAGTCATTGTTTCTTGTGGCTGAGTAGTATTCCATTGTGTATATGTACCACAATTTTTGTATCCATTCATCTTCTGAGGGACATCTGGGTTCCTTCCAGCTTCTGGCTATTATAAATAGAGCTGCTATGAACATTGTGGTGCATATATCTTTGTTGTGTATTAAAGTGTCTCTGGGGTATATGTCCAGAAGTGGAATAGCTGGGTCTTCAGGTAGTACTATATCCAATTTTCTGAGATATCGCCAGACAGATTTCCAGAGTGGTTGTATTAGCTTGCAACCCCACCAACAGTGAAGAAGTGTTCCTCTTTCTCCACAGCCTCACCAGCATCTACTGTCATCTGAGTTTTGGATCTTAGCCAATCTGACTGGTGTGAGGTGGAATCTCAGGGTTGTTTTGATTTTCATTTCCCTGATGGCTAAGGATGTCAAGCACTTTCTCAGATGTTTCTCGGCCATTTGGTGTTCCTCAACTGAAAATGTTTTGTTTAGCTCTGTACCCCATTTTTTAATAGGGTTATTTGATTCTCTGGTGTCTAGCTTTTTGAGTTCCTTATAAACCTTGGATATTAGGCCTCTATCTGATGTGGTGTTGGTAAAGATTTTTTCCCATTCTGTTGGTTGCCGTTTTGTTTTCTTGACGATGTCCTTAGCCTTACAGAAACTGCAATCTCATTAAGTCCCATTTGTTAATCTTTGACCTCAGAGCTTGAGCCATTGGTGTTTTGTTCAGGAAATTTTCTCCTGTGCCTATGTGTTCTAAGCTTTTCACTACTTTCTCATCTAATAGTTTCAGTGTATCTGCTTTAATGTGGAGATCTTTGATCCACTTACACTTGAGCTTTGTACAAGGAGATAAGAAAGGGTCTGTTTTCATTCTTTTCAATGCTGAGTGCCAGTTGGACCAGCACCATTTGTTGAATAGGCTGTCCTTTTTCCATTGAATGTTTACTGCTCCTTTGTCAAAAATCAGGTGACCATGTACATGAGGGCTCATTTCTGGATCTTCTATTCTATTCCATTGATCCACATGCCTATTTCTGTACCAGTACCATGCAGTTTTCAGCACAATTGCCTTGTAATATAGCTTGAGGTTAGGGATAGTGATCCCTGCTTTTTTTTTTTTTTTTTGTTGAGGATGGATTTTGCTATTCTTGGTCTTTTGTTATTCCATATGAAATTGCACATTGATCTTTCCAATTCCATAAAGAACTGGGTTGGAATTTTGATGGGGATTGCATTGAATCTCTAGATTGCTTTTGGTAGGATGGCCATTTTTAAGATGTTGATTTTTCTAATCCATGAGCATGGGAGATCTTTCTATTTTCTGAGATCCTCCTCAATTTCTTTCTTTAGAGGCTTGAAGTACTTGTCATACAGGTCCTTCACTTGCTTAGTTAGAGTAACGCCAAGGTATTTCATAGTTTTTGTGACGATTGTGAAGGGTACCTTTTTCCTAATTTCTTTCTCCACATGTTTGTCCTTTGAGTATAGAAAGGCTACTGATTTGTTTGAGTTAATTTTGTATCCAGCCACTTTGCTGAACTTGTTTATCAGCTGTAGGAGTTCTCTGGTGGAATTTTTGGGGTCACTCAAGTACACTATCATGTCATTGGCAAAGAGTGATGTTTTTATCTCTTCCTTTACAATTTGTATCCCCTTGATCTCCTTTTGCTGTCTAATTGCTCCCGCCAGGACTTCCAGTACTATGTTGAATAGGTAGGGGGAGAGTGGGCAGCCTTCTCGAGTTCCTGATTTTAGTGGTATTGCTTCAAATTTCTTGCCATTAAGTTTGATGTTGGCTGTTGGTTTGCTGTATATTGCTTTTATTATGTAAAGTAGGGGCCTTGGATTCCTGTTCTTTCCAGGACTTTTAACATGAAGGGGTGTTGGATTTTGTTGAATGCTTTCTCAGCTTCTAGTGAGATGACCATGTGATTTTGGTCTTTGAGTTTGTTTATATGGTGGATTGCCTTGATGGATTTCCTTATGTAAAACCATCCCTGCATCCCAGGGATGAAGCCTACTGGGTCATGATGAATGATCATTTTGATGTGTTCTTGGATTCGGTTTGCAAGGATTTTGTTGAGTATTTTTGCATCGATGTTCATAAGTGAGATTGGTCTTAAGTTCTCTTTCCTTGTAGGGTCTTTGTGTGGTTTAGGTACGAGCGTTGTTTTAACCTCAAAAAATGAGTTGGGTAATATTCCATCTGATTCTATCTTTTGGAATAGTTTGGCGAGTATTGGTTTTATATCCCCAATAAATGTCTGATAAAAATCGGCACTGAACCTGTCTGGACCTGGGCTTTTCTTGGTTGGGAGGCTTTTGATGACTTCTTCTATTTCTTCAGGTGTTATAGGGTTATTTAGATAGTTTACTTGGTCCTGGTTAAACTTTGGGACCATGTATCTGTCTAGGAATTAGTCCATTTCTTCCACGTATTCCAATTTTGTGGAGTATAAGTTTTGGTAGTAGGATCTGATGATTTCTTGAATTTCCTCAGTTTCAGTTGTTATGTCACCACTTTCCTTTCTGATTTTGTTAATTTGTATACTCTCTCTTTGCCCTCTAGTTAGTCTGGTAGGGGTTTATCAATCTTGTTGATTTTCTCAAAGAACCAACTCTTGGTTTTGTTGATTTTTTTCAATGGTTCTTTTTGATTCTATTTGGTCTATTTCTGCCCTAATTTTGATTATTTCTTGCCGTCTACTCTTTTTGTGTATATCTGCTTCTTTCTGTTCTAGGGCTTTTAGATGTGCTGTCAGGTTGCTGATGTGAGCTCTCTTCAGTTTCTTTTTTGAAGCACTTAGGGCTATGAGTTTTCCTCTCAATACTGCTTTCATTGCATCCCATAGGTTTGGGTATATTGTGTTTTCGTTTTCGTTGAATTCTAGAAAATTATTAATTTCTTTCTTTATTTCTTCTTTGACGCTGCTATCCTTTAACAGAGTGTTGTTTAGTTTCCATGTGTATGTGGGCTTTTTGTTGTTTTTGCTGTTGTTGAAGACGAGCCGTAGACCATGATGATCTGAGAGCATGCATGGGAGTATTTCAATCTTCTTATATCGATGGAGGCTCGTTCTGTGTCCAATTATGTGGTCTATTTTCGAGAAGGTGCCATGGGGTGGTGAGAAGAAGGTGTATTCTTTTACTTTAGGATAGCATGTTCTGTATATATCTATTAATTCTAGTTGGTTCAAAGTCTCTGCTAGTTTTGATGTGTCCTTGTTCAGTTTCTGTTTCCCTGATCTGTCCATTGGTGAGAGTGGAGTATTAAAGTGTCCCACTATTCTTGTGTGGGGTGAAATGTATTTTTTGAGCTTTAGTAGGGTTTCTGTCATGAATGTGGGTGATTTTTTATTTGGAGCATATATTTTAAGTATTGAGATTTCCTCCTGACAGATTTCCCCGGTAATGAGTAAAAAGTGTCCTTCCTTATCTTTTTTGATAACTTTTGGTTGGAAATTTACTTTATTCGATATTAGAATAGCCACTCCAGCTTGTTTCTTGGAGCTGTTTGCTTGGAAGTTTTTTCCCACCCTTTTACTCTGAGATAGTGTCTGTCTCTGTCTCTGAGATGAGTTTCCTGTATGCAGCAAAAGGCTGGATTTTGTTTATGTATCCAATCTGATAGTCCATGTCTCTTTATTGGGGAGTTGAGACCATTTATGTTAATAAATATCAAGGAATAGTTGTTTCTGTTTCCTGCCATTATTGCTTTTTTGGGTTGACTTGTGTCTGTTTTTTTCTTCTTATAGTTTTCTTGTTTAGGAGTTTTCTTGTTTTTACTAGGCTGTATTTTCTCTCATTTTATTGGGTTTTCCACCTCTAATTCATTGTAGTGCTGGGTTTGTGGTCAGATAATGTGTGAATTTTGATTTGTCTTGAAATATCTTCGTCTCTCCATCGATGGTGATTGCTAGTTTTGCTGGGTATAGCAGCTTGGGCTGGCACTTGTGCTCTCTTAAGGAGTGCATGATGTCTGTCCAGGCTCTTCTAGCTTTCATAGTCTCTGTTGAGAAATCGGGTGTGAGTCTGATTGGTCTGCCTTTATATGTTACCTGACCTTTTTCCCTTACTGCTTTTAGTATTCTTTCTTTACTTTGGGCACTTGATGTTTTTACTATTATGTGTCGGGAGGTATTTCTTTTCTGGTCCAACCTATTTGGATTTCTGAAGCATTCTTTTATGCTCGTGGTCATCTCATTCTTGAGGGTAGGGAAGTTTTCTTCTATGATTTTGTTGAAGATATTTACTGTGCCTGTTAGTTGATACTCTTCTCCCTCTTCTATTCCTATTAACCTTAGGTTCGGTCTTCTCATTGTGTCTTGTATTTCCTGGACATTTTGGTTTAGGAGCTTTTTGTTTTTGCATCTTCTCTGGCTGTTTTGTCTATGTTTGCAATGTTGTCTTCTGCCCCGAGATTCTCTCCTCGATCTCTTGTAATCTGTTGGAAATGCTTGCTTCTGTGACTCCTGATTTCTTTTTTTGGTGTTCTGACTCTAGCGTTATCTCTTTTAGCGCTTTCTTTATTGTGTCAATTTCTGTTTTAATTTCCCTCTTCCATTCCTTTATTTCTTTGGTTCTGTTTTCCTCTCTTTCTTTGAGTTCTTTGAGTGTTTTTCTTGTTTCTTCTTTAAAAGCTTCTGAATCTTTTTGCTTTTCCTCCCTTTCTTGTTTAAGTAACTCAATCAGCGTCTTGAGGCATGATTTCAGGTCTGTGTCTTCTTTTTCTGGAGTGTTTGGAATTCCGATGTTTGCTGTTATGGGAGAGTTGGGTTCTGGTGTTTCTAGATTGTTGGTTTCCTTGGCTCTCTTAAGCACTAGGCCATTTCCCTAGCTCCTGAGGTTGTCATCTGCATCATGAGTTTATAAAGATGATGAAATAAGTTTGCACCATATCACTAGAAAGAAGGTGAGATCAGTGTTAGGGTTAACTGAATGTAAAACTCTCACCCTTCCTTACTGTCCCACATGTAGTGGACTTAGCATGTTTGTGCTAACTGGTAGTGTGTCCACATTCACTTGAGGTTTATAATTTTATTTTTATAAATAATTATAATAATAACATCTATAAATGCCATTATAAAATAATTATAAATATAATTGTATTTGTGTCTAAAATGATATTGCACATTAACCAGTAGAAAATGCAGAGGTGAAGAAGGCCTAGTGTCCATCTCTAAGAGTATACATTTATTGTGTGTGTATTTTTTATAGATTTGCCTATG
This sequence comes from Micromys minutus, assembly GCF_963924665.1. Lineage (NCBI taxonomy): Eukaryota > Metazoa > Chordata > Mammalia > Rodentia > Muridae > Micromys > Micromys minutus. Next base: position 41,343,634 of record NC_137974.1, read on the forward strand.
ACATTATTCAGACACTGCTTGTGGTTTGCTATGTTACAGCCTAATACATCATCACAACTGGACAACGTAATAAATAAACATGTACTAAGTAGACCTGAGATTCTGAGTGCCCTCGATTTGACCTATACTAAAGAATTCTGTGTGCTCATTGTGAGTGCCGTCACACACCTGGACTAGTACACGAGTAGGTGTCATATTGCACATCAAGGTACAGGATTTCCTAGCTAAACCGTAAAGTCAAACATAATAACTGAATCTAACAAGCATGCTTACACAAATATGAAGGACAATGGATGCAGCAATAATTTAGTGTGAGTGATAAGATTTAAAGAGGAAGTAAATTTAAAGAAGTAATATTATTTTTTTGTCTTTTATTTTGTCTTTATTTCTCTTTGTAATACTGAGAAATTAACTCAAGGCTCGACTTCTTAAACATCCATATTTGGACAAGCTACATCAATTAATTTTTATAAGAATCTCAGTTGACTGTTATAACAAAATCTTAGGCCAAGACATTGCTAAGTTTGACATTAGTTTTCTGTAATTTTATAATTTTAATATGCACATTTTACAGACAATCTTAAAAATGAAGCTAACCTGTACCTTTAATGCTTGGCTAACAGGAACTATGGCAGCAGACTCCACTGCATAAGACTACTGCAGCAGACACCACCTCAGAAGACATCATTAAAGCAGATACTGTTGCAGCAGATAACATTGTAGCAGACATCATTAGAATAGATACTGTTGCATCAGATGCCATTGTTGCAGACATCATTAGAGCAGATACTGTTGCAGCAGATATATTTGCATACAACACATTTACAATAGATAACATTGCAGCAGATGTCATTATATCAGATACTCTTGCAACAGACACAATTACAACAGATAGCACTGCAGCAGATCCCATTGCAGCTGACATCATTACAGCAGACATCATTGCAGCAGAAATTCTTGCAGCAGATATCATTGAGCCAGACATCATATTAGCAGAACAATGACACCAGATGCAATGGCAGCAGATCCCACTCCAGCTGTTGGTGCTGACACAGTTGTCTCAGATACCATTGCAGCAGAGGTAAAAGATAATAAACTAGACAGAGCAGGAATGGATTATAAGGATGAATAAACTCTTGATATGGATGATCATACAAAATTCTTAACTATTCATGGAACTATAAGCTTACTGTCTCAGTACCTGTTGTTGTCTCCTGTTGTTATTCTGAACAGGTGACTTCAGGAGAGAAGACTTGCTTCCAGGTCCAGGGGGCAGGGACATACCGGTGAAAGAAACCCAAGACAGTGGGTCTTATTATATTAACAGTAAAGAGCAGAGACTGAGAGATTAATTCATTTACACACATTTGCTCAGCTGACTTTAGATTTATAAAGGCCTGGATCTCAATCAGAAAAGGGGCTTCATCCAGATTTCAAGCGCCTTGCAATCTCAGGTAAATCAACCAAGATAATCTCCATAATTATGCCTATAGAACAACCTAATCTAGAAGAATCGCTACTGAGAGTCTGTTACCTAGGTGATTGTAGAATGTGTAAAATTTACAAAGTTAACAATAACTTTTATATTGTCTGTTCTCCTATTACACCTTATAAAAATATACATATAGGTTTCCAGATATGTGTTTATACACACAAACACACACACACATATTTTTATTTTGTAATTTGAGTTTAATTAATTTTCAAATTTATCCAACCATGTTTGCACAATCTGGCTATGACTAGAATAGGTAATTTAAAACTGGTAAACTTATAAAACAGTACAAAAAATTTTGTCCAATTCATAAACAAGCACCATTTTACCAAAGGACTTTATGTGGTATGCCTGTGTCATAAAATACTGAGACCACCCATTTCAATGCTCACGTAAGCTTTTCATTTCCAAAATGCCAAAATTAGTTACATTATATAAATTCCAGGCAATAATTGGAGAAAGAATGTTGGGTATAAGTGTATAGTTCTTCAAATATTGCTCTGTTTTAATGAATACTATTATTTCAGATGCTTAACTGATACATTTTTAATCTGTCCAAAGGGAAAAGATATTTAAATAGGTTAGTCAGGCCTTGATTTGTGAAGTGCTATTAATTTCTTTTTTTATTTTAACTAATTTATTTTATCACCCAATTGTTGCCATTAAAAGTTCTTTTGTGTTGCACAAGAACATACAGAAATAATAAGAACTGCCATGTATTAAACACAGTCTATGCCAGGTCTTCCTTTCTCTGCATCATTTTTTTTCAAATCTCCATGAAAATGTGATACCAGATGCTGGGTTTCTTAAGGAGTTGTGTTTCACTACTCTCAATCCATAAGTCAAGTCAAAGTAATTCTAATCACTAAGCCACCCTGTAGAAAACTGCCCCTACCACGGTGTGCAAAACAAAAGTAAGGCTACAGAGTATAAATTTGAAAGAGATATAACCATTAACAAATAAAATAATAGAAATAACATTTTAAAAAACTAATAAGCTTCAGCAAAATAGACTGAATTTTACACCACTCCCCACATACTCCTATGGGTAACTATATTTGCTTATGTTCTGTTTGACTCAATTACTCACACATATCACCACATATACACTTTCATTAGGCTGTCGATCACTTGGTATTTGAGAATGTATTGTGCCATGAAGCAGGAAAAGAATGTGAACATCAAAATTGTCCAAGGCTTAATCAATTCTGAGGACATGAGGAAGGATACTGATTTAATGAGCAAATTAAAAAACAACAATAAAAATTCAATTACATGTAGATCTTACATTCGTTGCTGCTTTTCTACTCTCAATCCATAAACATCCCTTACAACTTAGTACTTCTTGGGTGATGATTTTTCTTGAGCTGACAGCATAGGACCTCATAAAAATGATTGTTCTCCCTGATCAAGACCCTTGGTCTATATGACAAGGGGCCAAGAGCTGTCTCCACAGGATTTATAATTAGTAGAGAGGATGTGGCTCACATTGATCATGTAATTTTACAGACATTCTTAAACCTGGTCACCTTAACTTCGAATATATAATGCTTGTTCCCAAGAAGTTGATAAGGTCACAACATCCAGCATGTGCAAAAGTTTCTGAAACCCACAACAATCTCATCCCTGTAGGCAAATTTAAGGAAATAGAATTTGTTTTGTAGATAAAAAATGAGTGAGCTAAAAGTGATACATAAAATTCTTTAATAGAGCTGTATTAAAATTAGGCTGAATATAGGCCTGGCAGTATCTACAAACTTTTGGAATGAAAAATCAACGGACATTTATGTATACATCATGGAAGAAACATTGAAGTACAGTAAGCTGAACTAAGCAATTTCACAGAAAGGTTCTGTGTAGAGAAATCAATGCGATTCCCAATAACTGGCGAGCACTCCGGTGATCTGAAATAGATAATATTCCTAAGGACAGTGTGATATTTGTATTCTCAGCCTAACGTTGAAATTGTTTAGCTTATGTTAGTCATGAAGAGATAAAATAGTCTACTAACCTGTTACTTTCCTGGCTGTTATAGTAAAAATCAATGTGAATACCCAGAATATTTTATTCCTGACCACTCTTAATTCTCACTATAGCAATGCGGACTGCAAGAGCGAATCCCCTGAAATCATAACCCTAAATCAGTGTTTCTCATCCTTTGAGTTGTCAGCCCTATGGGGATCCAAGGACCCTTTCTTTCATGAATGCCTTCTAAGACCACAAGAAAACAAGGATTTTACAATTCACTACAGTATCTAAATGATGGTTATTAAGTAGCACCAAAATTGTCATCCTTGGGGGTCACCACAACATGACTAGCTCTATTAAAGGGTTGCGGCATTAGGAAGATTGAAAACCACTGTTCCAAGCCAAATAAACTTTGTTTTAAATTGCTTTCAATTTTCTTCTCCCTTGATTCACAGAAGGCTCTTTGAAGGAATTCAGTACACCCTTAGTCTTTGTAAATTCTGAAGCCTTCCTTCATCAAACCTCACAAAGTTAAGCATTGCTTTATTTATTTGTTTGTTTTAGTTTCTGCAGTCTGCATCATTTAAGTGTGTCCTCCAAAGACTGAGTCCTGACTCTTTGATGTTTTGTGCATGCTGTGATTTGGACATGAAAGGCTTTCATTTTACCCTTCGTGATGTGCAATAAAACTGTGTAGAAGTAACAGCTCTGAGTTCAGTATTTTCACACAAAAACCATTTTGTTTTTTCCTTCAACATTATCCTGTTTCTCAGTGACATGAAGTGTGCTTGCACTCATGCACAAGTGCATCTTTAATTTAGAATGCAGTCGCACATTAATTTCTTCAAGCAAGTAATTTATCAAGTCTTGAATGTATCTAGCTGAATATTTTGATCACAGTGATAGGCCGCAAAGCACACAAGCAAACCCAGTCATTCAAATAAAGGCAAGACAAGGGGAATCTTTCTCCTCTGGTAAACCAGGTGGGTATAAATGAATATTCATAAGCTTGTTGAGCATTGAAACATTTATTTATTCACATCTTAGAAATGAAAGAAAATCCCATCTTCAGACTTTCATACTCCCCTCCCCACAACACACACACTGTTTTTTAGCCCTTTATTTGTATCCAGACGTGGCTACCTCAAAGCTCTCTTGTTTGCCCATCAGGACACTAAGGAATAATATGTTCTGCCTGATCATTACTGAACAAAGCTGCCTAACCCTGAAGCTGACTTCAGTGTGTCAAACAAATGACTTTTCTCTGTCAAATAAATGAGAGTAGCCTGTTGGTTGCCTTCTGGGTTCACACTGACTGGGCCCCATTCCAGGGCTGCCAGTGTGCAGCTGTTCTTTCATAACACACACAAGACAGGTTCAGAATTTTACTTCTTATTAGAGTTTCAGCAGAACTTACAATTTGAAATTTCTTATCTGGATAAGAGAGTCATGAAATTCTTTTATTGAGTATATACATTAAGGTGCAAAACTTTTCAGCAAAGAAAGTTGACAGGTCTTAAAGTCTGTGATGAAATTGTTATATGTTGATAGGAACAATCATGCTTGAAGAATTCAGATTTATTATTAGTGGCATGCATATAAATCTGTAGCTATTAATAGGAAATAATAGAATAGGAGCTTCCCTATGTATTTTAGTGTTGGTAATTGTGTAATTACCTCTTCCACTGAGGTAATAGTTATGTTAATAAAGTTCAGAATTCTGGTTATACCAATTTGACAAGTGACTTCTGGTCTGAATTTTGTAAGTCAAAGACTAAGTAAAATGAATACGTATTTAGGACATTAATAGATAGTACAAACTCAGTACTCATATACATGGACTTTTTTATATCTTTAGAAGATTAAAATACCACATATATACAGATCAAATATGAGAATTTAAAATACAGAATATAAAATGTTCAGAATAGTGGAATTTAACACTGAGAAGGATCTTTTCAACTTTCCCCTTTTCTACTTTGTGTTCAAGTGTATTTATCTGTGTTTAGTGGATAATGATGAATCTTTTTCTCTCAAGATTATTTATGTATTATATTTGTTGATGTGTTTTCAAATGTTTCCTATTTGTGAGTATTAATCACTTATTTTCAAAGACAGTGCAGTTATAGCTTATGTGAGAAAGAATTATAAATCAAAGATTACGATTTTTACCTAACTGCATCTTTTCTCCTGTCAAGTGAGTGTGTATTTTGATTGATCACTTTAGAATTATTTTTAATAATTTGACTTTAAAAGAAATATTTGATGTCTCTATACATTCATATAAAATAAAAAACAAAGACAAGCTATACTTAGATGCATAAGAATTTATTGACTTCCATCTACATTGATAAAAATGATTTGAAAATATGTATGAGATTGTGTGACTCAGTTCTCTCTTTAAGTGACTTACTGTCATCTACAGCAACAAAATCCTCATTACAGTGATGAGTTAGAGATGAATGGTTTTGCTCTTTTTTTATACAGTTGGTTTAAATTTTTTAAAAAATTTTATTGACTAAAACTGTCTACCTTCATTATTTTATTTAGGGTATTTTTCCATTTCAAGTATTTTTGTAAAGAAAAATGGTATCCATTCTTTACTTTGGGGTATGAATTTTATCTGGATTCTAACCTGGATCAGAGTTGAGAGGAAGCTGCAATGCCTCTGCCTTACTTTCCATTGACAACATTGCTTACAGTGCTGTTTGCCCGTGTTGACAGCATTAAGATTATGAGTTCATTCTATCAGAACGCTGTCTGGAATTCTGGATGTGATATGTTAAGTTTATCTACCTTATATATGCAAATGTGATTGATACTCAAGAAAGTGTTTGGGTGTACAACTGATCAACTGATTTGGAGTGGTCTTAATCTGGTATTTCCTAATGTAGGTACCAGGGCTAGAAGGAGGATTATAAATTCTCAATTAAAAAAAATCATTGTAAGCAGAAGGCTTGTGGCCTGGCATATTTAAGGGTTATTTTATTCCCACAAAGGGAAGGGGTCAAAGAGATATTTTCATTGGTTCTTCTTGTTTTCATTTTCACAGACAGGTTTTTTAGCTTCTAGATTTAGTTCATTGAAAGTGCAGTGCTTAACTTTGGCCTGCCTCATAGATTTTTGCATCAGACTATATTCATCTAAGTTTTCTGCTTCTGTGGGCTATACACAACCCAATCATTCGATTTTCTTAAACTTGCTATTTAGATTAGCGGCAACATCTTTCTTTCTTTCTTTCCTTTTTATTTATTTATTTTTTTCATAGAGTACATTCCAACCACAGATCTCCTCCTTCCACTCTTCCCAGCTCTCCCCTCAACCTTCCCTCTTCCCCAGATTGACTGCTATATAGTTTCCCTATAGAAAAGAACAGGCTTCTCCGGGCTATCCAAAACCCAGCATAATAAGATGAAGTAAGAGTAAGCACAAACTCTCACATCAAGGCTGAAGGAGAAAAGCTGGTAGAAGGGAAAAGATGCCAAGGCCAGGCCAAAGAGCCCGAGATGGTTCGCATTTATTTTTGCTTTATTTTCATCTTCTATTGACATTAAAGTTTGTGTGTTTTGCATAAATATTTTGCAATTAATTGCTATGTAATTTATTATGGCTTTCTGTCATTGAATAATGAATTCATCAAATCCCTCAATTTGCCATAATGCATTGGATGTGCTTTTTTGAAATTATAATGTTTTCAAAATAACTCTAATGGAATTATTGGTAGTTTATGCTTGAAACATCAAAGGAAAGAATTATTATTTGTCTCAGGGACTACCATTATATAAAAACCAACAGTCCATAATACAAATGAATCCCAGATGAACATGTTCACGCATTAAAAAATATGTACGACCAGTAATTGTGTGATGGAATGCTGTAGCTAGAATTTAAAGTGATCTTTTATTCACAAACATTGGCAACATCATTTTAAAATAAGATCCATAATGTATACCATCTTTATGAAATTTTAGATGAAACTTTTGATAGAATTATGCCCATTATTTTAAAATCTTAGAAGAAAAAAATGAAGTATTGGCAAACATAAATGTGTGCCACAAAATACAGTTTACTCTAAGAAAAAACAAATATATAGAAATGTAAATACATTTATTTACAAAGTGAATTGTAGTAAGAGATAATATACTTACTTGTCTTGTGTCATTCATGAAAATAACGGGAGCTAAGTGTACAAGAGGAACAACAATCACAACTTCAAAGAAAGAGTATCTTTTCTGTGTTCCAGTAGCACAACAGGAAAGTGTATCTTCCTGTACTTTCTGTGTTGCAGAATCACAACAGGAAAGTGTACCTTTATATGCCCTCTATGATACAGTCTCACAAGTCTTTAGTCTGTGTTGCTGACATGATTGACAAAACACAATGCATTTCAGCAAAAACCATGTTTATTAAGTTGTAAGCTTAAGAAAAACAAACATAGAGAACAGAGAAAGGAGACTCACAAAGGAGACATAGTTATGGAAATATCTTCTGCTCCCTGTGAAATCAGAGCAGAGGAGGACCTGTAAAGATGGTTATCTAAATGATGTTTCTCCTTTACCTTTAGTTGTTCACACTGTGCAGTTAAAACTGCTTAGCTTAAGCACTACTCCATCAACAATGAGAGGATGTTAGCCTTAGTATTCTCTCTCTCTCTCTCTCTCTCTCTCTCTCCCTCCTAACATATGCAAAAACTAATCAGTTCTGCAAGTTAATGTTGCAAAAGAGAAAAACAACAAGCCATAAATCACTAGGATTTTTTAAAGCTACATTTTAACCCCATTCTTCCAATTGCATGTGAAAAAAATGATTCTATGCTTAGGAATGTGTAGCATTAGAAATGAATGTAGACACAAAGAGAACAAAATTTTTAGGATTTTGGAAAGCCCCTGATATGGAAATTGTTGAATGTGAAGGTAGGACAAATTACCGTAGGGCATCTTCATAGATTAAACAATGCAAAGCAAACCTATAGTGAAGCATAAAATGCCTTGATATAAGAGAACCTTAATCATGTTATTAATAAGAACATATATTTTGATAAATATTTTTACTGGTAAATGGTTTGAGCAGAAGCAATCATAAAAGTTACCATGAAAGATATCAATTTGTTGCTCAACATGAGTTTGTTCAATATGAAACAAATTTTCTACGGCTGAATAAATAGAAGTGGTTTACAAGAAACCACTGTAAATAAATAAAATGAATGATTTTCAGCCTTATTTGGTGAGATCTACCTAAAAGAGTTTGGAATAACATAATAAAGACTGTGCATTTTTAATACATTCAGAATTATAATGGGGAACAGAATTACACAACTCATTTAAGTATAGAAAATATGGTGACTTTTTCATGTATGGCGTGTGTCTGTCTCTGTGTGTGTGTATGTGTGTGTGTATGTTTGTGTGTATGTGTGTGTGTGTGTGTGTGTGTGTGTGTGTGTGTGTGTTAATGTCCCAAATAATTCATTCAGCAAGGACATAATCTACTTCTCAAGAGTCTCTATTAACTCTACCTAGGTAAGTTTTAGTAGAATAAATATATTTCCTTTGTGAAAAATAGGACCCAACTTTAGGTCTATTCTCATCTTTATTCAGTTTTGGTCCATGATGCAAGTAGCTACTATGCAAATTATCTACTTGAAAAATCAAAAGAATAATAGCAAAGAAATAATAGCAAAGACAGCATTTCAGCAAACACCAGCCTGGCAGCGGGGTTAGTTTTCTTTTTCTCCAGCAGAGGCAGGAAGCAGCTTGTAATGCAGTACTGAGCATCACTGCAGGAAGAGGGACATCGGAGATGCCCTCCAGCTCCGGAGCAAAGAGAAAGAACAGGAACAAGCCTTGTGCTTATGACCACATAAAGCTGTGATGGGAGGCAACTCCCTCTGTAGTTTATTTGGTTGTGACTTCAAAATAGCGAGGGAGTGTCACTGGTTTCCATGTCTTGCTCTACCCAGTCTGGTCTTAGAAGCAAGTTCAACTCCAAAACCACATTAGACCTCTGTGATCTGGCTGTACATCAGTGGAAGCCAGGAAACTGGAGAGTACTGAAATGCTCAGAGGCAGAGAGGACTCAGGAACGCTGACTTTCTCCTGTAGACTCTCCAGGGTGTCCTGGCGGTGTCTACAGCTTGACTCTACGGTCTAATCTACAATCTGTGGCTCTCATTCTTTGATTCTGAAAAAATGTCTGATCACGTAATTGGATCCCTCCTATCACTGAGGAGTGCTTAGAACACATTTACATTCTGTGTCAATTCTTCTGAGGGATGTTTGGAAACAATTATTTCACTTCTGTCTTCTTCAGGCTCAAGGTCAGTCTCCTTAATTCATGCTACAGCCAGAGCAGATTTGATTCAAATTCTTACCTGACAGAAATAAAAACACCATACTGTGAAAAAAATTAAAACTGAATGCAACTTTTAGGAGAAGCTTAATTGACCTTACCACGATTCACCCACACACCCATCTCTGAATTGAAGAGGTTTCAGTCCAGTTTCTTTGCAGTTTTTGTACACTCTGAAAATGGAAACTTGTGAATCGACTATGCATTTTATGACTTTACCCATGCTATTAGCTCCTTCAGAAATATCATAGCATCATTCATTAGTCACCATGAGATTTACCTTTTATATTAGACACTATTATTAATTCCTTCCTCTGATAACCTGCCCTGATTATTCTCTTTCCACACATGGCAGACCCACCACTTCCTAGACCCCCTCCCCCACACTGTTTATCTCCCAGGACACTGAGCTTACCTCTACTTTGTTAACCATACAGTATATTTTTTTAACTTTGTTTGTTCCATTCCTCATCGTTTAATGTAATTTTAAACACTCTTCTCTTTTTATCAGTAGCCATAGTTTGATGGGTAAATATAAAATGAATACAAAAATGAATGAATGTAGCATTTACCATCTTCAGCCCATTCTTGATAAAATATCTTTTAGGAATTCTCTGTGAAATATTTTTCATACTTATGTGAAGCATTTGAAAATGTGTTATTTACCAAAGCTGGTGGAATTGATGAAATGCCTTCTCACATGAGAATGTGCAGTTGTTTTCATAACCAGTTTGGACAACACTGAATAAACTCACACCCACTGTACCTATATCGTCTCAGCTATGATGTTAGCAGAATCTCTAAAAGCAAAAAGAAGTTATTTGCAAGTTACGCCACTGAGAATTGAAAATGTTATATCCGCTGCACTGTTTTCAAAGAAAAAAGCTTTCGAGTACTTTTATTTAGAATTAAATGGAAATAGCTTTGCATTTCAAAGTATGAAATACACCATGTACAAGTAAAAGTCTTTGACAATCAAGAGAAAGAAAACTTCATTCATTGACAGCTTAGGTTATTATTTTAAGATTCTCTTTGAAATAGTTGTGTATTTGAAATCTATGAAACCATTTTATGTATATTGAATGAAATGTTGCTGAATAAAAAGTCCTGTTTGTGAGGGTTCAGTGCAATAAAATGAACAACCACTTGTTTATCATCTATACACACATGGATATATGTGCATATGTGTGCAAATGTCCATAAATAGGGAGGTAAAAGGATGATGATGATAGATAAAAGATAGTAAATAGCAGATAGATAGATAGATAGATAGATAGATAGATAGATAGATAGATAGATAGATGATAGATACATACATACATAGATGCATAGATAGGAAATACATAAGATAGAAATAGTCTTTTTAGTGAGACAAAGTGTACAGTTTTAAGGATTGTTTTTACAGTGGGTGCCATGTATGAGGCATGGACAAAATCACATGTTGCCATTCAGTGGAGGCACCAAACAATACCAGATTTTCAAATTTATTTATAGGATTTATGAAATCCTATATTCAATAAATAATGGTATAGATAATGTCCTTTTATATATTGGGAAACAAATACAAACAGGTTAGATAACTTGCCTAAAGACATCAGGTTAAAAAAGATCTTATTAGCAGACTGACTAAAACCTATAATTTACAGATGGTTAACAGTTATATGAAACTTTATGACATTCAAGAAACATGGCTTTGAGACTAGAACTTCATTTACGAAAATTATTTGAAGAATAAGTTAGAAAATCCTTGTAAATGTTTCCACACAAGGGGAACAAATGTAATCACTGAAATTATTAAGGATTTGAAATAATTTAGATGAAATTGTGGAAGGTTTGTAGGATGGTATCTTCAGCAGAGATGTTCTTGATTTAGTAAATCATTCCTGCATAAAGATGGGGAAATCCATACTCTCAAAACCTAGATTGAAAAATATGAGGCAAGAATATGGAAAGAAAGACAGCAAACTCATGCATATGAAAATGAGACTCCAAAGGCATTAACAGAATAGATAATGCATAATAATAGGCCAGAGAGTAGTGAATACTCTAATGTATAAGAGGAGAAATTCCCAGATGTAGTCTCTGTCTTGACATATCCCTCCCTCAAAAATGATCTTTCATCGTCAGCAATTGATTAATCATTTTCCTGACTGATAGCATTCTCTCTGCAATTTCCTCATTCAATTTTGTCTGTCCTAATAGAAATTGCCTTCTCCAGATTGGTTCTAATCATCTGTGGCCCTGGGAGCATCTTATTTTCCTTAGACTTTACATACAGTCCTTGTTCCGGTTAGTTACCATCAGACATGATCTCCTCATTTTAGAGTAATCACCATCCTTTAATGCACTGGCCTTCCCAGGGCATGAATCCTCTCTCTCCACCCCCTTTCATTCTCTTGTTCCTACAAGTGTCTTGCATGGTGCCTTATGCAGACATTCGACCAATATTTGAAAAGAGGAAACAGCTAAGAAGATGAGAACAGGCAAATAGAAAAAGCACTGGGATTTCTCTTTGAATGGTCAGAGTTCACAGGGACAGTGCCATGATGACCAAGCAAGTGATGGAATTTAAAGAGGACAAGTAACTTCATTATGCAGAAAAGAAACCAAATGAACACAGGCATCTCCGTCACTGTGAAGAGATATGTGTGTTAACTGTTCATGATCCCAAAATCTTTTATACAATCTGTTTTTTATTGAAATAATGCCAACAGGTTTCTTGTCATTTTATTCCTTAGAAGTAATTTCTAAAAATATCATGTTTTAAGTTGGTTGTGATATCATTTATTTGGAGAACTCTTATTTATCTAGATGCTTAACCAAATTTTTAAATATTATTTCATCTTTAGGCACAGCTTCATTAACAATTTAGAAAATATAAATTTAAGGAGGCCCATGCCCACCACCCAGTATCTACAGATACTCCGATGCCTTCAAAGAAATGCCTTGAGTTGAAAATGATGAACAGATTTGAAAACTAATTATAGTTTCATAGCCTACTTATTGAGAAAATATATTTAATTAGACCATTTTCAGATAGTATATAAGCTAGATAGGATATAACATGTGCATTTTAAGCCTTTCTGAAGTTAGAATAGATAACAAAATGTTTTATTTAATTAACAAAAATGATAGACTAAGTGTTAGCTGTATTTTATACTTTGTAAATTATAGAATGGTAATAGTGCTCAACTTACATTTGAGAACATAAGTGTTTTTTTTTAATTAGACAGAATGGTTCACTTTTATTTATTTGGACAGAATTAAATCTTTTTTAATTAGACAGAAATGTGGGTTGATGTCTGTATGCAGGTGAGGGCAGGCACAAGATAAGCCAAGGCCTATGATTGGGCAGGAAAAAATAAAAGGGGGTGCACAGGTTTTTGTTTGTTTTGTGTTTGTTTGTTTATTTGTTTGTTTGAAAGAAATGAGAGAAAAAAGAAGAAAAAGAAATGGTAGAAAGGATGACTTACACTCGTGTCATTTTAATTACCCACAGGTAACTATGTCTTATAAAGGATGGATTATTACAGGACAATTTGTCTTATCTAGGATCATAATTTGTATCAATATCAATTATCTCTGAGTTTATTGTGTAGATGTTTTATGGAGTGAAAATTTGCTGATATAAATCTGATTTGTAAGTAAAAAAATAATAAAGTGATGAATTCCAATGTGACATTAAAGAATTTCTGTATTCCAGAATTTCTTGAGACTATGCCATCTGTGTTGTAAAGTCACTAAAATTCCTAGAGTTGTTTTATCAGATTAGTGAATTATATCAATTCAAAATCTTTGTTCTTGTCTTTAAAACTGAAGCAATGCAAGAAAGAAGGGAAGAAAGGAAAGAAGGAAGCAGGGAAGGAAGGATAGCCCCGAACTTCAGATCTCTCTTGCTTCCACTCTCCAAGGACTGAGTTTAAAAATACCTATTACTATACCTTGTTTATGCAATGCTGTGGGTAAACCCATGGTGTCCATGGTTTACCCTTGGCAAGCAGGCTAGTTACTAAGCTATAAAATTAAACTGTCATTTAATTAGGTATCCCAAGTTGCTCTTGAACTCATGTTCCTAAATTCTTGATCCTGGAGGGCTGGAATTAAGTTATGAAGTATCACAACTTACTAGAATTTTAATGCAATGATAAAAATCATAAAGTAGGGTGACAAAAATCGTAAAAAAATAATGTGAAAATGGTACACAATACATTCTGTCCTAATGTTACTAAAAATGGGCATCTCACCTCAGAGAATATAGTTGAGATTAAAAACACTTGTCACAAATAAGTCACTAGCAGGTATCTACCTTAAACTCTCTGATAAAGTATGGTGTACTTGTAATATTTAGCAGGCATAGGATAACTAGTTTCTTCTCAGCTTCCACATATCTTCTTCCTTTTTATTGTACTTAGAGGTGGCTTTAACGCATTACATTATTCAGTCATTTGTCATCGATCTCATGTCTCACAAACTCCTTGCTCGGTGCTGTTTATAGCTCTTGTTCATGTATCAGCATCTCTTTTGAGTCATTTGGAACTGCAAGGCTGTGTCCTCTATATCTCAGTGCGATCAGTAGCATATGCTGAATTTCCACCTATAATGGACTACGAAAATTCATTTATCTTAACTAGGGAGTGAGATGAACTAAGGATGGCAAGCTAATCCATCCCTATTACCATATCTCTCAGCCCATGACATCTTGGCCTTCCTTCAGAAGCATCTATCCTGTCTGCACCTCAGTGCTTTCCTCTACGGACTGGAATTAGGTAGGAAGGAGAAGGTCACTTGAAGATGTGTGAGCCTTTCTGAACATTGATGTATGCTGCTCCAATCATTTTAATTCAATTTTATGACTGTAATTAGCACCTTTGATAAGTTTGAGATTGATTTCTTCTAGAAGAGACATCAAAGGAAAAGGGAGAGCTCTTCTGTCTGAAAGCTTGGAAACTTAATTTGGTCTTATGCGTTTATTGTGTAATTCATATACACTTCCTTTTATTTTTATAATATACATTTATATTTAAATAAGTCTTCTTATTTTTCAGTGAACCTACTCACCTTATAATTAATTTATGTCTTTCATTTCCTATGTCCCTAAACTTTTAAATTTTACAGAGTCATTACTTCAGCCTTCTGTGGGAATATTAAATGTCTGTCCTTTATACCATTTCAGTTGGCTTTACTGTTGAATCCTGTCTTCTTTCTTTCTTCTTTGTGTTGTTGTTTTGTGACAGGGTTCTCTATGCAGACTTAACTGTACTGGAATTTGTTCTGTAGTCTAGGTTGATTTAAAATTAGAGAGCCACCTGCCTTTGACTACTGACTGCTGCCACAAATATATTTTAATCAGACTTTCTTTTTCTGTTATGGTATCTTTGCTCAAGTATTTCATAACTCTGTCATAATTGAATACTATCTGTTAGTTCTCCACTCGGACTTTATTCTGTTAATGGGTTTTGGACTGATTTCAGAAAATTAACTTTTGTGCATCTTACTAATATAAAAGTTTTTGTTTAGCTGTATCATCTCAAGAAGCGTTGCTAGGCATCTCCTCAGAAGTTATTTTCTCCTCCTTTGTTCTAACACATTCTTCCATAATCCCCATGCATCTTCCTTTAGTGTGCTCTAAATCAAGAGAGAAACAGAGATTATAAATATGCAATTTCACTGCCCAAGTTAACTTTCTTTCACTTTAGGCTTTTAGTTCATTGGCTATTTCTATAAAGAGATAAAGCAAAAGAATCTCACCTCACCACCAGTGTTGCCTCTGGTTCCTTCTTGACCCCATTTTCATCTGAAGCAGTGGAGGACCATTGGGTAGCAGGCAGTCTCTAAGCACATCATTCCTTTAAGTGCTAAGAGGCAGGTGTCCTAGTTTGCTTTCTATTGCTGTGATAAACACTATGACCAAAAGCAACTTTGAGAGAAAAGTACATTTTATAATATAAACTGTAGTTTTTTAATCCCTGGGCTTCAGGGAAGTAATTCCAGTCAGGAACTTGAAACATACAGGAACAGAGGAATGCTGCTTACTAACTTGCACAGCTATATTTCTTTGATAGCCCATGCCAACATAACTAGAGATGGCACCATTCACAGTAGACTGAACCCTCCTATGTCAATTAGCAATTTTGAATATTGCCACAGAGATAATGCCACCAGCCAGTTGGATCAGGAACTGTTATCAATTGTAGGTCTTTCTTCTTGGGTATCTCTTGGTTTTATCAAATTCACAGCTAAACTTATCATGACATTTCATCCCATTTCATTATACAGAAAGAACACTTCATATCATGTTCTTTCTTGTTTGTATCAAAGATATTATAGTAATGTAATAGAAACTATAACACAACTTTCAAAGTCCCACATTCTTTAAATGTCAACAAACTTAATGTTCTCTTATTTTACTATGCAGAAGAACTATTTTTCATTACCTTTGTAATTCTTTGTATTAATCATTTAATTCATATACATTTCAAATGATAAACATTCCCATTTACCCCTCTACAACCCCCCATGTCATCCCCCTAGCCCCTTCTTCCTTTTGCCTCTATGAGGGTGCTCCTCCACTCATTCAACCACTCCTGCCTCACCCCTCTAGCATCCCCCTACACTAGGCCATCAAACTTTCGTCCCCTCCCATTGGTGTCAAATAAAGCCATCCTTTGTGTTTCTGGAATCTTGGCTCCCTCCATGTATACTCTCTGGTTGGCAGTTTAGTCCCTGGGAGCTATAGGTAATCCAGATAATTGATATTGTTCTAATTGATATTGCCTTCATCTCCTTCAGTCCTTCTCCTAGCTCTTCCATTTGGGGTCTCCGGGCTCAGTCAGATAGTTGGGAGTGAGTGCTGGTCTGTATTGGTCAGCTGTCGGTAGAACCTCTCAGGAACAGCCATATCTGACTTCTGTCAGCAAGCTTGCTGTCTTTCTCTAAGTAGAGAAATGAGCTGGGCATATTTACCTTTATTCACTGCACTCAGAAGTCAGAGGCAGGAGGATCTTTGTGGGATTGAGGCAAAGAAACTTCACAGAAAGTTTCAGTATATGTATCCTTGGACCCTGTCTTAAAAAAAACAAGCAAACAACAGCAACAACACCCTCAGCATTTCAAAAACATGTTGTACACTTTTTAAACCAAAATAAAAAAGAAAAGAAATACTTATAATCAGATTAAAGTGTCACAATTTTTATCAATAACATATTGTCAAATTTTTTTTGAGCATGAGCCATTTACTTTAAACTTAAATTTAAAAAAAGGTTCTACCTTGATAATAACTTGATTACTTGTGGTATTTATTTTCTTTTTCATTATTTAACAGTGTTTGGCGAGTAAGTATCTGTGTGTGTATATATGTATATACATGTGTGATATGAGCACATATTTGTCATATGCATTTTTAGTACATCCACATCACATGAAATATTTTAATATCAAGTAGAGGAATGCTACACTAGGAACAGCTAGTGTGAATGCAACTTTATTTAGGAAATTAAGTAATAAATGAGTTCTCAAAGATTTTTCTCTGTCATGTTTTTAATATATAAAACATACTTTACAATTAAAATGAAGAAAAGTCCCTAGACAAATGTTATTATAAGTGCTTTGTCAGTTTGGCATTCATAAGCTTTGTGAGAAAGTTATCAGTTTCAAAATGGCCTGCATTCTAGTGATGCAGATGCTAATCAGTTACCCTTCAACCTTTCTTCTACATCTTTGTTTCCTCTGTTTCAATATCCAGTTAGGTTTCATGCATTTTCCATAATCATTTAGAGGAGAAGGAGGCTCACATTATTCATGCTTTGGAGATAAATGATAGAGTCAATCATTACAATCCGCATGGATCATTACAGCATTCACATTAATTTATGCTCAATTAACATGCTCAGAATCAGTTTTATATGGAGTTCAGCCAATTGGCTTTATAGCTTCTGGCTTTGCAGGGTTCATTTTGCTGTGATCACTGGTAATATGATGAGTTACCATCTTCTCTCCTATCATTAAAGTCTTCAGGGATTTAGGTTGTGTTTATAAATTGGACAGGGCCAGCATGTGGTGGGATGGTGGTGACAACTCCTGGCTCAGAGCCTCATTGCTATGTCTTGGCAAATATCCTCTGCACAGATGTGCTGATCAGCCAACCAGCAGGTCACAGGTGTACTTCTGTGCTGGTGAATAGAAAGGTCACCAGGAGGAAGGCCACATTAATTCTGAGGAATGAGGAAAGACACATTGTTTGCATTAGAATCTGCCTGCTGTCCTCCAATGAGGCTTCCTATCCCCATAGTGCAAACCAGCAGGAGTACAATTCTTTTCCTCTTCAACTCTTCTAGAAATAGCTTTTTTTGGAAACATGGACACTGTTCTGTTAAATATAGATAAACAGAAAATCATTTTATGTCTATTGCCTGGTGGAAAGTAGGTCTATAATAATTAAAGTTTACATATCCTGGATTACTGTATATTCACACAGTCATATTTACTGAACTAAGTAAATTCAACACTATTCCTGTTTAATTATTTTAATCCCCTTTGTAAAGTAAAAAATCTTTCTTAAATTATGTATTATCTTCTATTTCTTCATTTGGGGCTAAAACATGGTCAATAGAACTTCAATAATCAGATTTATTAAAATGTATACACTTGGAATATAAATCAATCATCTAGTGGAAATGCTTTCCTTAGAATAAGATTCAGAAATGGTAAGGTTTATAGGAATGAGCAGGTGTCTCACCTCTTCTTGTTTTCCTCATAAGTTGTCTTTCTTAACAGTTTGCATCTGCTCTAATGTAAAACATATACATATCTAATCCTCTCAAATTCACTATTAATGTTCTTATTGTTGGCATATAATTCCAAGAGTGGCATCCAGGAAGTAGGTAATATACCATGATGCTGTGGAAACCTATTTTAAGTTATAGCAGAACATAAGTTTTAGAGAACAGTGGAGAATGATCAAAAATAAATTAGAATTCTAGGTTGTAGAAATGGTTCAGTGATGTATAACACTTGCATCTCTCTCAAAGAACCCTAGTTAGGTTTCCAAAATCCATGTCACATGACCCACAACCATCAGTACCTTTAACTCTTCTGAACTCTGGAGTTACCTCCACAGATGTTGAATATTCTCTCTCTCTCTCTCTCTCTCTCTCTCTCTCTCTCTCTCTCTCTCTCTCTCTCTCTCTCTCTTAATTGTAAATTGTAGATTTTTGTTTTGGAAATTCTCTGCATTTACATTTCAGATGTTATCCTTTTTCCACAATCCCATCCCCCTCCTCCACCCTTAGCCTCTATAAAGGTGTTCCCTCTCCCAATCACCCTCTCCCACCTCAGCAACTTGGCATTCCCCTACACTGGGAAAACAAGCCTTTGCTGGACCAGAGGCCTCTCATCCCATTGATGTCAGAAAATGTTATCCTTAGATGCATATGTACCTCAGGCCATAAGTCTTTCATGAGAATTCACTGGTTGGTGTTTTAGTCCCTGGAATTTGTAATGGGTTTGAATAGTTGATAATTTTGTTCTTTCCATGGGGTTGCAGACCCTTTGTTGAAAAGGTCCTTCAGTCCTTTCTCTAGTTCCTTCATTGGTGTCCTAGAGTTCAGTCTGATGTTTAGCTGCAAGCCTCCTTACCTGTATCAGTATGGCTCTGGCAGAGCCTCTGAGGAGGCATACATATCAGGTTCCTGCCAGTAAGCACTAATTGGCATCAGCAATAGTTCTTGGGTTTTTTGGGCACATATGAGGTATATCCCCAGGTGAGGCAGTCTCTGGATGATCTTTTCTACAATCCCGGTTCCTCTATTTGCCCCTTTATTTCTTCCCATAAATGTTCTTCCTTCTAAAAAAGACTGAGGCATCTACTTTCTGGCCTTCCTTCTCATTGAGCTTCATAAGTACTGTGGATGGTTTCTTGGGTATTGGAAGCTTTTTGGGCTAGTATCCACTTATAAGTAAGTACCTACTATTAGTTTTCTTTTGTGACTGGGTTACCTAACTCAGGATGATAGCTTCAAGTTTCATCCATTTGCCTAAGAATTTCATAAACACATTGTTTATCTCTGTTTAATATCTTTGTTTCATAATTCTTTCAAATATTAATTTAGAATTTAATTTTCCACCTTCTGTCAAGTTTCATGTTCCTCCCCAGGTTAGCAATATGAAGAGAATTTGATTCCAGGCAAACAATAGAAAGAACTGTCACTCAACACTTGTTCACTGTGACACAAGTACATGTTACCCTAAACTTCATTTTTGTCTTTACTAAACACATATTGTGTACATCCATCCTTCATAGAAATGCAGGAGAAATCACAGAAAGGAAGAAAGCATACCCTACTGACACTAGAAACACAGACCCCTAGATGGTCAGCCCATTATCATATGGCCTTCACAAGAAATCAGCCAGAGGTTTTAGGGAATGAGAGTAACTGCCACAGCTGTGTCACCATGCTTGTCAGTTCTGGCATGTGAAGATGAGGTGAGGTCTGCACCTGCTCACTCCTTCAATTGAACCATACTTCTTTCTTCAATGGATACCCTAAAATGTCTGTGGAGAAACCATGATGGCTATCTATGGCAGGAAGCTAATAAGGAAGGCTGTAACACAAAACATCCAGAGAAAGCGTAATTCTCCATGAGGTAAAGGTAGGAAGTGATGATACCTTAATGATTTAAGATGGCAAGGGTGTTTTTGTGGTAGGTTTTTTTTTTTTTTGTTGTTGTTGTTTTTGTTTTTTTGTTAATAAATTGAACAAGGCCACCATGTGTTGGGCTGGCAGTGAAAAATCCTGACTCAGTGACATTTTGATGTCCTGGAAACTGTGCTCTTTACAGATGATGGGAGAACTTTCATATCCGAATCAGTGTGATATGATGTTTTTTTCTAATCAGATGATTGAGAAATTAACATTTTTCAATGACTAAAACATGGTGTTTTAACTAGATTTTATCCAAGGTTTAGACTATTTTGAGTTCTCTGCTTTGCAAATAAAAATGTCTAAAATTGATAAAATTGATAATAAAACATATTTATCAAACACATTTTATGTTTTGTTTTTCATTAGAATTATATATTTTACTACTAGCAATTAAAATCTCCATTTACATGGAAGTCAGCTCTATGTATTATTATAATTATTCTTCCCACATTATCATGTTATGACTAATCTTGTTCTCAAGTTACCAACCTTATAACTCTGAAGATTACATTTTCTTTGATCTTAAGCCAGAAAAAGACAGTCAACAGGATAGTTTTTTGTTGTTGTTGTTGGCTGTGGTGCTGGTAGTGGTGATAATAGTGGTGATGGTGGTGGTTTGATGTTTGTTTTTTTTGTTCTCTTTTCTTTTTTCTAAATTAAAGAGTTCCTGTGGAGGCTCAATGACCCAGTCTAGGGTTAATGCTAGGGCATTGAGGTAGGAGTAGGTAAGAGAACAACCTCATAGAAGCAGGGGATGAAGGAGGGGATAGGGGACTTGTAAGGGAAAACATTTAGAATGTACATAAAATAACCAATAAAATAATTTTAAAAATGTATAGCTTGATATACTAAAACCAAATGTTCAATAAAGAAATTTGAAAAAACTAAATGGTAGCCTACAGGAAGCAATATAGACTTTACCATGGGATATTACTGTTAATCTATGTATTGTGCTCTGCCTTATATTTAACTCCATGTGAAGCCAAGCCATTGTTGGTGTCAAGAACCCAGTGAAACTTGCCCAGTATTTAATTGTGATTAGATATACATGGACTAAATACATCTCACTCACTAGTAACACTTGGCAATAAAGACCAAACTAGGGATCTTTAAGGCACATTAATTGCAAGTTAAAACCTGTTTAGAGTATGAGAGAAAACACTTTACTGAATCTCCTAATAAACAAATGAACTAGGTATCACTATTTACATATTGAAGAACTAAAATTATATATACTGAACTTTGAACAAGGCCACTGTTTTTTTTTATACACCTTAAACTATGTTTAAGCTTAATGTAGCTTAATTGGTAGATACATTACATAGAATGCAGGTGGCCTTCAGCTCAATCCTTAGGATTATCTATTAACCTAGTGTTTGGGAGATAATGGTGAGTGAACTAAAAGTTTGAGATTAACCTCTCATAGATAGCATAGATATCATAGATAGAAATATCCTCTGTTAAATGTATTATATACACCATTTTTCTGTGTGTATTTGTGTGTGTTTGTACCTAATTACATGTGATTTAAAATATTTTATTTTAACTAGATAAGACTATGATAAACAGTGGATTATATTGATGGATTTCCCTATATTGAATCATCTCTGCGTCCCAGGGATTAAGCCTACTTGAACATGGTGAATGATTGTTTTAATGTGTTCCGAAATTTGGTTTGCAAGAATTTTATTGAGTATTTTTGCATCGATGTTCATGAGGGAAATTGGTCTGAAGTTCTCTTTCTTTGTAGGGTCTTTGTGTGGTTTAGGAAAGAACATAATTGTGGCTTCGAAGAATAAGTTAGGCAGTGTTTCTTCTGTTTTCATTTTGTTGAATAGTTTGGAGAGTATTGGTATTAGGTCTTCTAAGAAAGTCTGATAGCATTCTGCACATTGTATGCAGTCACTGATAAGCAGATACTAGTCCCAGAAAATGCAGAATACCCAAGAAACAATTCACAGATATTATGAAGCTCAAAAAAATAAATAAAGAGAAGGCCAACATGAGGATGCCTCTGTCTTTCTTAGAAGGGAGAACAAAACAATCACAGGAAGAAATACAAGGTCAAATAGAGCAAGAGGGATTGAATAAAAGATTATTCAGAGGCTGCTTCACTTGGGAAACAACCTCATATGCAGCCACCAAATTCTAGCTCTATTGCTGGTGTTACGAAATACTTAACTGGCAGGAACCAGATAAAGATGCCTTTTCAGGATCTCTGCCAGAGTCATACAGATACAGCAGAGCATGTTTTCAGTTAACCATTGGACTGAACACAGGGATGCCCACGAAGGTGCTAAAGAAAAGACTGAAGAAGTTGAAAGGAGTTGCAACCTCATGAGAACAACATTATCAACCAAGCAAACCCTCCACCACTCCCATGGACTAAAACACCAACCATCGAGCACATATGGAGAGACCTTTGGCTCCAGTTGCATATGTAGCTGAAGATAGCAGTGTTTGGTATCAATGTGAGAAGAGGCCTTTGGTGCAGGGAGGGCATGTTTTTCCAATGTAGGGGAATGTAAAGGCAATGGGGTGGAGAGAGGTGAGTGGACCTTCATGAAAACAAGTGGACAGGAAGCAGGGTTGGGGAGAGGGATAACATTTCAAATGTAAATACAAAGAGTATCTAATAAAAAAGACTGTGATGTAAAAAATAAATTATTTAAATTTCACACACCTCACCTTTATATACTTCTTTCAGATTTTTTAAACTTTATTTAAGTTTTCAAACATTTTATATAATTGGAAAATAAATGCTGATTTTGTTAACCAATTTTATAGATCATGGCCTAAGTAAAATGTATAGACATATAAACTTTGGGAATGTGACTGCCATAAGCTACTTTAATTATTTAAAAATATTCAGCCCCTAACCTCATAACAACTTAAATATTAAAGGGTAACATAGGATGTTTCTTTTGGTTTGCATATGAAAGTGTCTCCCCAAACATCTTCTATGTTAAGTCCTTGCTTGCAGACTGGTGGTAATACTGAGGCAGAATTAGACAGTGAGAAACTCACTAGTGAGTCATCAGTGGAAGTGATACTACACTTAAATATTAAAGTTTATGAGCTAAATACAAAATCTAGAAGACGATTTGGAACAAGTGATTAAACATGAAAGGTGGGATGTTAAAGGAAGGGATCAAATTGAAAAATCTCAATCTCATTGGTATTACAGTTTATGACCAATGTTCAAGTTTTTCCTTGCATGGGTAAGGTAGAAAGTCATTCATCTGAGCTTCTGTACCAACAAATTACTTTAGAGATCCCCTCTCGTTCTAATATTTGTTATGGAAGATTCAGTACCCATCCCTTAGTTTTGCTCAACATTAAACAATGCATGGTTTTCCTTTGGGTTACTACTTGCTAAATATAGGTGAATTTCCCCATGACAATTCGATTTCTCCTCTTGAAATACTTGATGTGAAATATAATATGAAGTCAGGAAATAAATATAGCTTTGTAAGCATTACAATTTGAGAAACTGAAAACTTGGATCTCTTTATGTTTTAGGTACCAAGGAGGAAATGTGGAATACACATGAGGAAAAACAAAACCCTAGAAGGTTCTATTCTTGCTAAGCTAAGGCTGTTATGTGTGTGACTCTGTAGTGTAAGTAACTTGTCTGAAAAATATATACATTTATAGTAAATATTTCAACTCACTTACAGAAAAAGTAGCAACAGAAGAATAACAGATTTTCAGAGAAAATATAGTAGTCATCATGGTTATAGATCTAATAAGAAGCAAAAGCCAGTAAGATGAGGAAAATGCTAGCATATCAATGTCCTAGAAGAGCACGCATTGACAAATAGATGGCAAAATATCAGTGGCTGCTGAGAAGAAAGGGACTTGGCCAATGCACTTGAGAAAAGAAGAGTAAATAATGGTCCCAAGAGAAGCAACATCACTGCTGAACTGAATGGGAGATGACAAGCAGAGTGTGCGCAAGAAATTGGAGGAGACAGAAAAGAGTAATTACTATTGAAACTCTTTATGAAACATCCTTATTTAGACTTAGGGTTTTTATTGTCATCTATTCTGGCCATGGCCAGAAGTGACATGGGGAGGAAAGGATTTATTCCCTTTACATTTCCGGAACATAGACTATCATTTGTAGTAGTCAAAGGATGAATTCTGGCAGAATGGATAGCTTGAGGAATAGGCTGGCCAGGGGTTAAAGAGACCTACTGCTTTCTGGCTTGCTCTCCCTTTCTTACTCAGCCTGTTTTTCCTAACATCCAAGACAACTTGCTCAGTGGTGGCACTGTCCACAGTGCATTATGCCCTCCCACATTAATCATCACTACAGAACAGGCAGCACTTGCACACAGTAGGATTGTGGGAGGCAGTTTTTCTATGGTGTTTCTACCTTCCAAAATGGCCTATGGTACATGTCAAGTAGATCAACAATTAGACAGCACAGCATGTTAAGGTGAGAGAACAGCTGAGTCTATAAACATGCTGTCTAAATATCAGTGTGATTGTAAGGTATCACACAGCTGCAAAATGCTTCCGAGGCCTTCGAAGGCATTCTTCTGTAAAGCTAGACAGGAGAATTGATGACGGTGTTTCAAAAGACTTGGGAGAAAATACTGTTTTTAAGACAAAAAAGTTTTGTTGTAATTACTTAAATTATTTCTATATTAGTTAATTGTGATGCACAAGCTAGTTTCACCTGAATTTCATGGATAAGCTGCTATGAGATTGTTAACTACTGTTATTTCAATGCCAGTTCCTCCAATTTTGTGACAATCTTGAACACCAAGGAGTGAGAATTCTTACTAACTGTCATTGTAACTCCAGACTTAGGGGTAGCGCTGGGGGAAGGATCTTAATTTAAGCACCCATGTATTCCAAGAATATTGAGTCCTGTGGAACAGAAGCACAAACTGATATTTAACAGAGACAGAAGCTTCTCCTTGGAGCTAATTTGAGATTCTATAAGAAATTCTTAAAGTCACATTTCAGTATGAGAGTACTGTATTAAGTCTGACACCTGTTCTAGAAATTCTGAACACTTGACTCTCTTTTTGATAAAGTTTGGAAGAAAGACCATATGAAACTTAATAAGAAAGAAGAGCAATGTGTAGATGCTTCTATCTTTCTTAGACGGGGGGGGGGGGGGACAAAATAATTATTGGAGGTACAAGTAGGAAAGGACCTGGGAGGGTAAAACGGAAATGGAAAAAAGGGGTGCAGGATCAGGTATGGGAAGAGAAAGGAGAGAAATACTGAAGGTTGGGGAAATAAATAGTAGTAAAATGTAGTAATGGGTGTTGGAGAACTGAGGGTAGCCACTTGAAAGTCCCAGATGCCAGGTAAGTAAGAGGTTACAAAGGACCAATGGGGATGACATTAGCCAAAATACCCAACAAAGGGGAGATAGAACCTGTACAGACCATCTCTAGTAGCTAGAAATGGCCCTGAATTAAAGTATGGGGCTACCCACCTACCCATCTCAAAATTTTTAACCAAGAATTGGTCCTGTCTAAAAAATATGGACAAAAATGTGGTAGAAACTAAAGAGAGGGTATATAGAAACTGCCCCCAACCTCAGGATTCATTCTATCTGCAGATGCCAAACTCAGACATGATTGCTGGTGCCAAGAAGTGCTTGCTGACAGGAGCCTGGCAGAGAAGTCCTCTGAGAGATTCTGCTAGCACCCAACTAATATAGATGCAGATACTCATAGCCAACCATTGGAATGACCTTGGGGCCCTAATGGAAAGCTAGGGAAAGAAACGAAGGAATTGAAGCAGATTATAACTCCATAGGAAGAACAATATCAACTAACCAGACAAGTCAGAGATTCCAAAGAGTAAAACACCTACCAAAGAGCATACATGGAGGGACCCATGGCTCCAATTACATATGAAGCAGAGAACTGTCTTATTTGGCATCAATGAGAGGTGACCCTTGGTCTTGTGAAGGCTGGATGCCACATCACAGGAGGATGCAAGAGCAGTGAGGCAGGAGTGGATGAGTGGATTCAGGAACACCTGCACAGAGGCAAATGATGGAGGAAAGAATAGGAAGGGGGACAACATTTAAAAAATAAATAAATAACCAATAAAAAAATAAATATGGGCAACATAGAACCCTAGAAAAAGTCAGTCAATCTGGGACTTCAAAAAATTATTTTAGTTAGGAGGTAACTTCTATACTATATGTAAATAGTTTTATGGAATACTATTGAATGTTGGGATTAAGTGGATCTTTTATAATTTAGAAAATTTCAATGTGTTTATATAAATAAACAATTCTTTTTGAAATTTTATCTAACATAGCTTAAATTAACTCATAGTCTTTGGAAGTGCTAAGTATGTGTTACATGAAACGAAACCTTTTAGCCTTTAACAGGAATTTTCAATGTAATTTAATAAAGTGATAAGCATTTGCTAGCCAGAAGCAGTTTAAAAATTGAAAATATTTTAGAGTGTTTCAAGTATGTCATTAAAATAATTCATTCTTAATATGTTACCCATGCTTTATAAAACTTTTATAAAACAGGAACAGATTAGCTATTTTCAGGAAAGCAGTGGGCACTTATTAGTCATGTCAAAGCTGTCAAATCATGCCTTCTGCACGGTGGTAAGTGTGAAAACATAGTGAAGTCAACGTTAGTCTAAGTGGGATATATTAAAATATGACTTTTCCATCTTAATCTTTTTTACACTGAAAAGGAATGCAAATTTTCCAGAACCAATTATACATGCATCTTCTCTTTTAAGTAAGACATTCAAAGGCCAAAATAATTTTGCTTTTCAGAGTATTTTGTAAGTGAATGTAATTTCAACAGGTGAGAATATTAATTGAAAATATATATGATATAGATTTATGGGGGATTTTACCTTTCGCTCAATAGTTTCAAGTCATCAGTTCTCAGGATCTCAAATCAATCATTAGTATGAATTTAATATGGAAATAAAAGTGACTCCTAAGGAAATTAGACTTATGAAAATAAGATGATTAGTTCAAAGTTATAGAATATCTCAAAGTGTCCACAGCAAAAAAAATTACACTCAGGTGTCAAAGCATACACATAAGCTCACACAGTGCAATATAACATATGTGTAGTATAATATTTTATTAAAACATTATTTTAGGACTAACATTTACAAATAATATAATAACAATAAAATTAATGATGGCAAACTATCCAGAACAATTAAGAAAGTGGTAAAATACACTTAAAATAAAAGTAGCCTCTTCATATTATTTAATATGGGCATAGAGCTGACACAGACATAGCCTGCAAAAGGAGTTAGTGCCCTTTCAAATCCTTCATGAGAAATTACCATCAAAATTCTCAGCTGAAGTCAGCTATTTTAAGTATTGCTTATAAATAATAGAAGATTTAGCTCATAAATAAAGAGAACAAAAATATTATTTACCAAATTAGTTCCTTCTATTAGAAAAGAACCAGGTAGCTCATTGAGCAATAAGTACCTATAACACATTCTAAATAATGTGAAGACTTATTATGGGTTCCCAGTGCTGGTGAACTATTCAAACATTTCATTGGTTTATATGAAAGTGTCAACTCTAATAAAACACACATTCAATTAGAGTTGCTTTACACAAGAGATGCTAGCTGTTGTCCTCATGTATGAGTAAAAGTAATGCCCTGTAGGATTTGAGGTTAGCAGGCAATGGGGGCTCAACAACCCATCAAAAAGCACATTAATCCTTCTTCATAGATGTTCATTGTGTTTTATGATTGTATACAGTAATATCATTAAAACAAAGTGGAGACGGAATGGAAAGACTTCATTTTGGTTTTATTTTCCTTTTCATTTGCTGGTCTTGCAAGTGGCATGCATGTTTCCATTCTAAACCTTACAATGCAGCCTCAGAAGGAATAGAAACATAGTTGTGTGCGTAGGAGGGAGATAATGACATGCTAAAGGCATTATCACTTCTATCCATGATGTACAGTCTAAATAGGCTATTTTGATTGCAATCTTTAATTTACACATATAGAAATCACTCTACCTCTTTTCTTGTGGAGTATGGAAAAAACAGCACCCTGGGCAGTTTCCTAAGTTCTTCCAGAACAATATACGTATAATTCTGTTGTCTTAGTGTATTGTAGTTTCTTCCTGTTTTAAACAAACAAGAACGAGATGCTGTTAGTATGGTTGACGATATCCCATTGAATACCATAAAGTTTCCACTTTGATCTTTGTAAAAGCATACAGAATGTAGTTATTGCTTCCAGGTTATATGTTTCTTTCCTGTTGCTGTGTGAATACTCAGGGTTTAGTCAATGATTTTTATTAAATGAACATATCAAACTCACATGTTTGTGACCCAAGCCCAGTTTGGAGGAGAAAATAATTTTCTTGAATTAGAATTCTAAAAGAATGAAATCTATCATGGCAGGGAAGACTTTATAATCTTCCCCAACAGGATTACCAACTGAGTACCAAGTGTGCCAAGGCCTGAACCTGTGATGCACATTTATCATTAAAACACCACACCCTATAATATTTCAGAGATAAGTTTTTCTATTGTAAATTTCAACACTTAGTAAGCAACAAAAAGGTATAAATACATAGGACAGCATGACAGAGGATATTGGCAATTTTCTTCTAGAAAAGTTGTATTAATACCAAAAAGTCATTCTGCCTTTACTACATCACAGATAATCAAGCCTGGTATATTTCCTGCAAAGAGAAGCATATACTCTGATTGAATTCTGAAAAATCCATGGCAGTCATCCACAGTCTACTTTGGTCTCATAGAATCACGTTCACTTAGTAAAATCTTAAATATCTGTAAAAAAAAAAAAAAAAGATGTTGAAACAAAGTATCTCTATGTTTAATGTATTTTTAAGACATAATTAGAAATTAAATTGATCACTAGTTTAAACATACAATGTTTCTACTCATTTTAAAATCTTTAATAAGGAAGGTTATATATTGATAAACTGTACATAAATAAAATAAGCACATACACTAAGAAAGAGAGTGAATACTGTACATAGAGAGAGAAGTGTACAAATGGATTAGGTTTAGTGATTACCACCATTATAGTTTGCCATAAATTATTTACCCCCTTAGTGTATTCCCTGAGTTCAATAACCCCATCTTAACTTACTATTGGAGGGTACATCAGAATTCATTGTTCTGTCAACAACAAAGGCTTCCATTTCTTCCATATTTGATCTCTGCTCCTAGTGACTGAAACAGATGACTTTTGTTTTGTAGGAGGAAGAACGCATTACTTTGTCACATATTACATTGTCCTGAAGAGAGGCAGTAGGTAATATGTTGATCATTCCCTACAGCTCAATTGAGAGTAGCTTGACACTTTTCATTTAAAAATAATGAAATATGTGGCATCAGATACTGAAGGGGGAGTAACTTATGTGTCAACTGCTGCTCCTCCACAGATCTGCCTTAAAATTTAATGTGACTGGTTACTACTCACTCCTAGACTGCCTCTAATTAAAGGCAGGGTGGCCATTGCTTACACCCATTGCTCGAGCCGTCAAGTAGGAGTATATGCCTGATTTCCCAAGAGAAGAGTCAGTTTCTATTGCCTAGTTTAATTCCTTGGATTGACACACTTCTGTTTCCCAAGGCTATGCTTTATTTGACATTAGACAGACTCTTATTTACAGAGCTGGGGATTAGTCATTAACTCCAATTAAGTGATCAGGGTGAACTCAGTTACTTGTACATGTATCTGTTCCTTATGTATTCTATATTATCATGAAGAAGGTGCTAAATTTTATCAAAATAAAGCAAGCAACATCTCTATTCTAACATCAAAGTTGTAACACAGAGAAGACATCTAATAAAAACATTGGATGCAATGGACGCTGGTATGTTGTCACATGGATACCATGTAAGGTGTGGCTTTGGAGGACAAGAGAAGAAAACAAGCCCCACATACAAGTGGCAGAGAATGTAGGACAAACAGAAATGAGCAAGCAAGTACATGATAAGTCTCAAATTAATAGAATGGAACTTTCATTTCTAAATTTTATTTCTGACTGGTATTACTTCCTATTTCAAATTCTCGTTAGATGCCAGATCTCAAGATAATTATTACCACTTAACATTGAAAATATATCCCTTGCTGTAAATGCAGTATAAAGAATTTCCCCATGCCTTGCTTATACATATTATACTATGATAATTTATTTCAAACTTTACTAAAGTCTGGGCTAGTGAAATAACTCACTGAATAAAAGCATCTATTTGGAAAGACTTACAATTATAGAACCCATATAAAGGCATAAGGAGAAACTTAAACCTCCAAAGGTGTCTTCTGGCCTTGACACTTATGCTCTGACATATATGTATTAACACACGTGCGAGCGTTCACACACACACACACACACACACACACAAATAAAATTAAAATTAAAAAATTCTAAGCTGAAATTAAGAAAATTTAATTTGTTAAATTCAACGTACAATTTCTTGTGAAATAAATAGGCTAAATAAATGCATAAATTTTTATAAACTAAATTAATTATAATTGCCCTTTACCACAGAGTGGCATTGAATGTTAGAAAAGTGGCAAAGGGTCCCAGGCACCATGCCACCCTACCCCCCTCGATTCTTTGTTCCCAGTGGTTTCTCCACCTCCATGGCTGGACACATGTTGGAGTAGACTACTGTCTGGCCACAGTAGTGACCAAACTCCCACTGCTCCCTGCTGCGGACTCTGCTTACATTCCCACAATCCCAGTAAAATCAAACCTCTTGAGGCTTGTTATTTACCACTGTGATTTATATCAGTAAGTTCTCACGCCACAAAATGTCTACACAGTAAACTCAGACCCAATTAATAATGATATAAACTGCCCACCTAGATAAGATAAATTGTCCTGTAATCATCCATGTTATAAATTCTCTGGTAACGGGTCTTAATCGATCTACCACCTGAAGCAAGGGCCTCCCCTACCTACATGTTGTATCCATCTTCCTTCCCGACCCATAAGTCCGGCCTACTTGTCCAATGATTGGTCCCCTGAAATCTTTATTCATTAGGGGAAAGTTCTTGCTATTACCACAATATCCAATACTACAGAATTTGCAAATATACCTGTGTGTGTGTGTGTGTGTGTGTGTGTGTGTGTGTGTGTGTGTGTGTGTGTCTTTGTGTGCATACACATGGGTATAAATGCACTAATGCATGGGTATGATGCTGTGTGCTTGTAAAGGCTAGTGATTAATGTAAGGTAAGGCTATCGATTGGTGTCAAATGTTGTCTTAGCGTTTCTATTGCTGTGAAGAGACACGGTGACCACGGCCACTCTTATGAAAGCTAATAGTTAACTGGCGCTAAATTGTAATTTTATAGGTTTAGTCCATTGCCATCATGGCAGACACCAGGCAAGCAGATGTGGGGCTGGAGAAGCAGCTCAAGTTCTATACTTTTATCCTCAGGATACCTGAAGCAGACAACACTAGGCCTAGCTCAAGCATAGATGAAATCAAAACTTGCCCCCACAGTGACATGCTTCCTCCCACAAGACCACACCTCCTCCCACAAGACCACACCTCCTCCCATAAGACCACACCTCCTTCAACAAGACCACACCCCCTTCAACAAGACCACACCTCCTTCAACAAGACCACTCCTCTTAATAGTATCACTATCTATGAGCCATAGATTCACACACATGAGTCTATGGAGGTTATTAATATTGAAACGTGCAGAGTTTCTTTAACCCTTCCTATCTTAATTTCTTTTAGAGAACCTGGAACCTGCTGAGATGCCTCCTCAGGAAGCCTCTGACATCACTTATCTCAATTTCCCCAGGGGTGAGGAGGTGGCAGGGAGGAGGGGATTCTAATTCAGTTCAGGTCCTAATGTTTGAACAGCAAGCAAGCATTTCTTCAGTTGATCCACCTTCCCAAATTCCATTTACTTTATCAAAGAGCAAGCGCTCATAATTACATCTGAATAAGATGATGTTTTCACCTACATCTTCTTCTTGGTCATTAGAGTAAATATCAAGACTTATTCTGTCTAGAACTTGAGAGTTATTTCACTTGTATTTTTGTTTTATATCACATTGAATAGGACGAGAGACACTAAGATATGTTGAAATCAGTTGGCCTTGATGTCCTGTGGAATTAGAAGTGTGTGTTAGGTGAGATGAGGAAATAATAGAATAGCTTTGGTACAACTCTCTCTTTACCCTCATAACTTGCTTATAGAGTGGTAAGCAGAAAACAGTCAGCCATATTCCCAGAGGATAGGTGTATTTTCTTATGAAACATCACCCTGGTCTGCTTCTACCAGAGGAATAAATGCAACTGGTCTGAAAGTCATTGGTTTATTTAAACTAGAAAGAGCAGGAGGAACGAGGTGGACCTAACAGGAGGTCATGATGGGAGTCTTCCCTGATGTTCTAGCTTGTGGTACAATAGGAAACTCAGCTTTTTCAGGGTCTTTGGGGGAATGTCTAAGATTGAAACTATTTCACCAAAACACATTTTTCTCATAAATTAGCATGGAAATCCAAATCTAAGTAAAATGATTAATTTTCTTTGTAACAAGCCATTCACACCGGTTGTTATTTTAAAAATGATATTAAATGGTAAAATTTGTTTTTTTTCTTCAAATAGTTTTTTGTGCCCTCTCTTCCTCTCTAGAGACATGTTCTCACAGAGTAGGGAACAGCAAATGCTGGGTGAGGGAGGCCTATGGAGGATGATTATTCCTTTAATGTATTTTCTGCTGCATAAGATAACTTTCTAGATTGTGATTACTTATGTAACATTCTGAACATTTATTTTCATAGCATTTCTAATAAGAGGTAGAAACATTACTAGATTTCTATTGTTAGTAAATAAATAGAACTTTTAGTAAGGCAGAAAATTCCCTAGACACTTTTTGCTACCCCAAATTAATTCAATAGCCTTTGAGTGACTCTTTAACATATGGAAAACATGAGAATATATTTTGTCAACCCTGTATACTCAATTATCTTACAACTAGTGGAAGAAATAAAACTGAAATTATTTACAAAATTAAACTATATGTAGTTACACTTCAAAAAGCATTTTCTTCAGTATGTAAGAAAACCCATGAATTCTACAAGATATTGAAAAATCATACTTTAGAATACTTACTATAGAAATCTTTTCTAGAGTAAGTTGAGAGAAGAAAATCTGATTTATCCACAGATTAAAGCAGGAAGCCAGATTAGTTACTTTCCCAAATCTTATTCTTGATACCATGTGTTTATTGAATTAATTTAAATATATAATATTTCACAACAATAAAATATTTTCAGAAATTTAGGGCCTCACACATGCTTGGTGAGTGTTCAGCCCTAAGGTTTATTCCCAGGACAAACCAATAGTTTTTGATGACATGACTTGGATAGCTTTTTAAAAGAAGTTGACTAAAGGAACACTATACGATTTAAAAATATTACCATCATTTCATGTTATTGAAAATATTTTTTGATAGAAAGTCATATTTAATGGACCTATTGTAATAAGGCAATATGATTAGGCTTTATTTGTTTTTGGTAAATTTTCCACTTGCCATTTAACAGATCTCCCAGCTCATGTAATATTTTAGAGACAATATTTAAGAAGTTGAATACAGGTGTTTCCCCAAAAGACTTAGGCCATCACATTTTAACATGTAATTCAGGGCTATTCCAAACTACCTTTCAAAATTCATATCTAATGCTGAATGAAATAAAAGGTGCTCCTTCAAATGAAAATAACTGCATGCATATTTCAAAGTATCATATTAAGGCACTTCGAATGTGTATTTTCAGTCCTATGTATCTGAGAAGGAAAATGTGCATGTCAGAAAATATTTCAAATTGTGGCCTGAAGAAAACCAACCTTTTTTATCTACTTCTTAAATAAATGCTTTCCATTTCAAAGGCAATTCTTACTGTATCTCATAGCTTGAATGATCATTTAAACTAGACACCTGACTCCTTCAAGGAGTCCTGATTTTTATACGATTTGATCAACTCGGAGGGCATAAATTGAAGTGCCAGAGAAAAACATATGCACAGCCTTATCTGCATCCCTGTATTCCAGGCATCTATTAAAATATATTCATGTCACTATGTTCTCTCAAGCAGTGTTTATCATCATCTCCCTGATTGCCTAATATAAGTTTACAACCAGTCTCCTAGGTGTAGTAGCACATTACTGCTCTCCCACAGATATCATAAACAGCGACATCCTTGGTAATGAATGTCAGCATCATGCCAGCCTCAGAGTAAATTACACATCACCATGTCCCTTTGCCTGTGCACCAGGATAGCAGCTTGTTCTTTTCTTCTTAGTCAAACAGGTCTTAGATACCACTTTGTTCTTGTTGCAAAAGGAAAACATCTTCTGTCCAATCAATTATGATGACACTCAAAATGCCTGTCATCTAAATGGCACCATCAACTCATCTGATTCCTACCTTTCCTAAAATTAGTCTCCTACTGTGGAAACTTTAAAGAAGATAAAATTTTAAGGGTGGAAGAGACTTTAAAGGTGACTGTCAAAACAGCAAATCTTTCAAATTTCAAAATGAAAGATGAAAAGAAATAGTTTTTATGTTTTGTTTTTACTTGTTTGTTTTACATACTGCAAACATGATGCAAATTTAACTGAAGTCTCTAAAACCTGGTTGAGTACTCTTTCACTTTGACCTGCTGCTCTTCTCCAAAGTTCCCTGAAACCAAGATGCCAGAGCTGTCATGTAGATGTATATCAATTGGGACTGGGCCCCCAAGATCTACTAATCTCTGTGTTGTCTCCAATTGTGGTTTCCTCTAAGGTTCTCCATTTTCATTAAAGAGAAACTTTTTTGATTAGTGTTGGTAAATATTCTTACCTGTGGGTATAAGGATACCAGTTAGTTTGTAGTAAGGAACTGCAGGGGGCTCATATAGTAGTGGTAGACTAATTCTTAATTCTTTCTAAGATCCCTTGTTTCATTTGCTCTAGAAAGCTGGTTGGGTTTTCATTACTGAGCATGGACAAATATAATCATAAAGTCATGAACTTAAAGTGGGTGATGTATGAGAGAATTTGGAGGGAAGGTAGACATTAGAGACTTGTGGGAAGAGAGGGAGAAAGTAAGAAAATTCTATTCTGATTAGAGAAATTTTTAAAAAAGAAGTAAAAATAAAACAAAAATCATGTGCCAGTTTAAGATTTTGATATTAACACCGTGTGTGTGTGTGTGTGTGTGTGTGTGTGTGTGTGTGTGTTTCAACTTCTATGTGTCTTAAGTCCCAAAATGTTGTTTGTTTTTGTATTTCCCTAATGTTTTTTGTGATAATACATAGAATGTTTTTCCCTTTTGTCTATTATCACATCACAACCTGAGTAGTCTTCATTTCTTTGGTTTGAACCAGAATTCACTATTATTTTCCTTTCTTTTCCTTTTAGATGTCTTAATTACCATTTGGGAAGGTCCCATTAAGTCTGAGCTGAAATCCCTAGCTTGGATCTGAAATTCATTCTCTTAATGAGGGACTATCTTTACTGCTGTTGCTATGATCTTCTCAGGAGAATTCCTTTTTTATGTAAATAGGAAGAAAAAAACAAACCTCACTACGAATTGAGAAGTCTTCCTCTGTTAAAAAACTGTTGCAAGATGATTCTACCTACATTCACATTTGGAAGTGATAAATAGGTGTTGGCATTTTATTTTATTAGAAAATAAAAATGCATTAGCTTCAAAGTGAAAATGTGCTGTGCTTTAATAACCATAGAGTGGATGAACCAGGCCTAGAATGATACTAGATAGGAGATGGAATCAATCAAACATTTCTCTGTAAGTGATTCAGTGGAAAATTTAACTCAGGCGAAAATGTTTATTGTTGTAAAGCATTAGCAACAATTGTCTGCAATTGAGAGAATCCTAGAGTTGATACCTACACTCTGGGACTATTTACATGTTTATACTTGGACTAATGTGAAGGAAGATATATTCAGTGGTTCATTGATGTCACCAGAGGAAAGCAAGGAACACAACTGAAAAATTCAGGAAGCCTGTTCTTCCACATTGTGAAGTTGCCAACCTAGGTTTGGACAAATTAATTACGCTATGATAGGAGAGCCCCAGAGGTTCAACCTTTGAACATCTACTGTTCCCTGTAATCAATAAAGCAGGTTAGCATTTAAGTCGGCCTCAAGGGAAAAGGGCATAAAACTTGTCATGAGGAAAACAAAACCTTTACATTCTATTCATAGTTGTATGGGTAAAACAAAATTTTTCCACTTAAAGAAGTAAGAGCAAAATTAATATTAAGGTCACTCTAATGTTTAAAATAGAGATGAAAATTTGCTTGGATCAATGCATAGATATTTCCTGTGCACGCAGAAGACATGAACTGTCCTATTTTAATAGTATAAATTACTTTTTTCCCTTACTGCTTTATTTAAAAAAAAAATACATTTGCAGATTTTTAAAGGCATTTTGGCATAACATTATATGAATAATTTTGTCAGTACATAAGTCTTTTAGAGGTTTTGATAGCATGCATTGAATTTTCCCTAAGAAGGAATGAGGCTTTCTTTTTTTTTTTTTTTCTTTTTTTTTGGGGGGGGGGTGGAGGGGCTTTGTTTTTCTTGAGCTTAATATAGTCTGTGAGTTGTTTCTGGGTTGTTCAGAGCTTTCTGGGTTTAGTATCCAATTATCAGTGACTGCATATTGTGTCTGTTCTTTTGTGACTGGGTTATCTCACTCAGGATGATATTCTCTAGATGCATCCATTTTCTTAGGAATTTCATAAAGCCATTGTTTCTGATAGCTGAGTAGTACTCCATTGTGTAAATATACCACAATTTTTGTATTCATTCATCGACTGAAGGACATCTGGGTTCATTCCAGCTTCTGGCAATTATAAATAGGGATGCTATGAACATTGTGGTGCATGTGTCTTTACTGTATGTTGTAGCTACTATAGGGTATATGCCCAGAAGTGGAATAACTGGGTCTTCAGGTAGTACTATGTTCAATTTTCTGAGTAACCATCAGACTGATTTTCTGAGTGGTTGTACCAGTTTACAACCCCACTAACAGTGGAGAAGTGTTCCTCTTTCTCCTAATCCTAGACAGCATCTGCTGTTATCTGAATTTTTGATCTTAGCCTTTCTGACTAGTGTGAGGTGAAATCTCAGGGTTGTTTTGATTTGCATTTTTCTGATGGCCAATGATGTCTAGCACTTCCTTTGATGCTTCTCAGCCATTCAATATTTCTCAATTAAGAACTTTTTGTTTAGTTCTGTACCCCGTTTTTTAATAGGATTGTTTGATTCTCTGTTGTCTAACTTCTTTAGTTCTTTGTATACCTTGGATATTAGGCCTCTGTCTCATGTGGGGTTAATAAAGATCTTTTTCCAATCTGTTGACTGCCATTTTGTTTTCTTGACAGTGTCCTTAGCCTTACAGAAATTTTGCAATCCTGTTAAGTCACTTTTGTAGATCTTTAACCTTAGGGCATGAGCCATTGGTGTTCTTTTCAGGAAATTTTTCCCTGTGCCTATGTGTTCTAAGATTTTCCCTACATTCTCTTCTAATAGTTTCAGTGTACCTGTATAATGTGGAGGTATTTGATCCACTTACATTTGAGCTTTATACAAGGAAAAAAAAAGGGTCTACTTTCATTCTTCTGCATGTTGAATGTCAGTTGAAACAACACCATTTGTTGTAGAGACTATTCTTTTTCCATTGAATGTTTATAGTTCTTTGTCAAAAATCAAGTGATATATTTGACGGTTCATTTCTGGATCTTCTATTCTATTCCATTGATCCAGCACCATGCAGTTTTTAACACAATTGCCATGTAATATAGCTTGAGGTGAGGGATGGTGATTTCAGCAGATGTTTTCTTGTTGTTGAGAATGGATTTTGCTATTCTAGGATTTTGTTATTCCAGATAAAATTGCACATTGCTCTTTCCTACTCTATGAAGAATTGGGTTGAAATTTTATTGGGGATTGCATTGAATCTGTAGATTGCTTTTGGTAAGATGGCTATTTTTACAATGTTGATCCTTCCAATACATGAACATGGGAGATCTTTCCTTTTTCTGAGATCTTCCCTGATTTCTTTCTTCAGAGATTTGAATTTCTTGTTAAAAGGTCCTTCACTTGCTTAGTTAGAGTAACACCGAGGTATTTCATAGTTTTTGTGACGATTGTGAAGGGTACCTTTTCCCTAATTTCTTTCTCCACATGTTTGTCCTTTGAGTATAGGAAGGCTACTCAATTATTTAAGTTAATTTTATATCCAGCCACTTTGCTGAACTTGCTTATCAGATGTACAAGTTCTCTGGTAGAATTTTGGTGTCACTTGGGTACACTATCATGTCATCTGCAAACAGTGATATTTTTACTTCTTGCTTTCCAATGTGTATCCCTTCAATTTCCTTTTGCTCTCTAATTGCTTTGGCAAGGATTTCAAGTACTATGTTGAATAGGTAGGGGGAGAGTGGGCAGCCTGGTCTAGTCCCTGATTTTAGGGGTATGCATCAATATTCTCATGGTTATGTGTGATGTTGGCTATTGGTTTGCTGTATATTGCTTTTATTATGTTTATGTATGGGGCTTGGATTCCTGTTCTTTCCAAGACTTTTAACATCAAGGGGTGTTGAATTTTATCAAATGCTTTCTCAGCATCTAGTGAGATGACCATGTGGTTTTTTTCTTGGAGTTTGTTTATATGGTGGATCACATTGATGAATTTCCATATATTATATCATTCCTGCATCCCAGAGATGAAGCCTACTTGATCATGGTGAATGATCACTTTGATGTGTTCTTAGGTTTGGTTTGCAAGGATTTTGTTCAGTATTTTTGCCTCATTGTTCATAAGAGAGATTGGTCTGAAATACTCTTTCCTTGTAGGTTATTCTTATAGTTTAGGAACAAGGGTTATTGTGGCCTTTAAAAATGAGTTAGGTAGTGTTCTATCTGACTCTATTTTGTGTAATACTTTACAGGGTATTGGTATTATGTTGTCAATAAATGTCTGAAAACATTCTGTAGTGAACTTATCTGGACGTGGGCTTTTTTGTTCTGGCAACTTTTGATGAATGCTTCTATTTCTTTAGGTGTTATGGGATTATTTAGATGGTTTGCCTGGTCCTGGTTTAACTTTAGTATCTTTTATCTGTCCAGGAAGTCATCCTTTTCCTCCAGATTTTCCAACTTTGTTGAGTATAGGCTTTTGTAGTAGGATCTGATGATTTCTTGAATTTCTTCAGTTTCAGTTATTATGTCTCCAATTTCCTTTCTGATTTTGTTAAATTGGATAATCTCTATTTGCTGAGTCATTATGGCAGAGTTCATGCTTTCCTGAACCAACTGGAGGGTCGTGCCTACTGTGTGCTATGTACTCTCTATGCCCTGGCTACTCACAGCATAGTCTCACCAGGCCTCTCCCAAATTACTTTTTTTTAAATAGCTTAGCATACTTTATTTTTATTTTTTTTTACAATTTTTTTTTATTTTTTTAAACGACTTTATTTTGCAAAACAAAGATAAATGTAAAGATTTTAAACATTTTTTGCTTAAAATTATACATTTTTGTCAGTACTGTTTTTTCAGACATTAAAATAAATTTTACATAAAACCATGTGAATATGTTTTTTAGTCAGTACTTGATTTTTTTCAAGGGCTTGACAGTATGCATTGAAAACGTACTAGTTGCAATAAGCATAAAGTACATGCAAAACAAAACGCAACATGAAAATAGTCAAAGTCTTCTTGTTTTGTGAATATATGTATATTTTTTGTTTTCTTTATTTCTTGGACTTCATACAGTCTGTGAGTTGATTCTGGGGGAGTGCCAGCCTCTGGGGTTAGCATCCCACTATCAGTGACTGCATATTATGTCTGTTCTTTTGTGACTGGGTTATCTCACTCAGGATGATCTTCTCTAGATGCAGCCATTTTCTTAAGACTTTGGTTAAGTCATTGTTTCTGGTGGCTGAGTAGTATTCCATTGTGTATATGTACCACAATTTTTGTATCCATTCGTCTTCTGAAGGACATCTGGGTTCCTTCCAGCTTCTGGCTATAATAAATAGAGCCGCTATGAACATTGTGGTGCATATATCTTTGTTGTGTATTAAAGTGTCTCTGGGGTATATGCCCAGAAGTGGAATAGCTGGGTCTTCAGGTAGTACTATATCCAATTTTCTGAGGTATCGCCAGACAGATTTCCAGAGTGGTTGTATTAGCTTGCAACCCCACCAACAGTGGAGAAGTGTTCCTATTTCTCTGCAGCCTCGCCAGCATCTGCTGTCATCTGAGTTTTGGATCTTGGCCAATCTGACTGGTGTGAGGTGGAATCTTAGGGTTGTTTTGATTTGCATTTCCCTGATGGCTAAGGATGTTGAGCACTTCCTCAGATGTTTTTCGGCCATTCGGTGTTCCTCAACTGAAAATGATTTGTTTATCTCTGTACCCCATTTTTTAATAGGGTTATTTGATTCTCTGCTGTCTAGCTTTTTGAGTTCCTTGTACACCTTGGATATTAGGCCTCTATCTGATGTGGTGTTGGTAAAGATCTTTTCCCATTCTGTTGGTTGCCGTTTCGTTTTCTTGACGATGTCCTTAGCCTTACAGAAACTTTGCAATCTCATTAAGTCCCATTTGTTAATCTTTGACCTTAGAGCTTGAGCCATTGGTGTTTTGTTCAGGAAATTTTCTCCTGTGCCTATGTGTTCTAAGGTTTTCCCTACTTTCTCATCTAATAGTTCCAGTGTATCTGGTTTAATGTGGAGATCTTTAATCCACTTACACTTGAGCATTGTACAAGGAGATAAGAAAGGGTCTATTTTCATTCTTTTGCATGTTGAGTGCCAGTTGGACCAGCACCATTTGTTGAATAGTCTGTCCTTTTTCCATTGAATATTTACTGCTCCTTTGTCAAAAATCAGGTGACCATATACATGAGGGCTCATTTCTGGATCTTCTATTCTATTCCATTGATCCACTTGCCTATTTCTGTACCAGTACCATGCAGTTTTCAGCACAATTGCCTTGAAATATAGCTTGAGGTCAGTGATAGTGATTCCCACAGATATTTTCTTGTTGTTGAGGATGGATTTCGCTATTCTAGGTCTTTTGTTATTCCATATGAAATTGCACATTGATCTTTCCAATTCCATGAAGAACTGGGTTGGAATTTTGATGGGGATTGCACCCAAATTACTTTTAAAATGAGAAAATTGTTTTAATCTGAGAAAATGAAATATGAAAAATAAGTATAGCAAATAAAACTTTAGAATAAAATTCTGAAAAATATGAGTAACCTTATTAAACATGTTCTTTTTTATTTTTTATTTTTGTTTGACATTTTCTTTACTTACATTTCAAATGTTATCTTCTTCCTGGTTGCCCCTCTGGAATCTCTCTATCCCATTCTCCCCTCTCCCTGCCTCTATAGAAGTTCGTCTCTTCACCTACCCACTCCCTCCTACCTTTCCACCCTGGCATTTTCCTAAACTGGGGTATTGAGCCTCCACGGTGCCAAGGCTTCTCCTCTCCTTGATGCCTGATCAGACCATTCATCTGCTCTTTGCCATGGAGCCATGGCTTCCTCCTTGTGTATTCTTTGGTTGGCAGTTTTGTCTCTGGTAGGTCTGTTTGTTTAATATTGTTGTATTTCCTGTGAGGTTGAAAACTTCTTTAGATCCTTGAGTCTTTTTCCTAACTTCTCTTGGGACCCCTTTATCACTATAATGGTTGATTGAGAGCATCCAATTCTGTATTTATCAGGCTCTGGCAAAACTTCTCAGGAGACATCTGTATCAGGTACCTGTTGGCAAGCACTTTTTTGCCTCCACAATATTGTCTGTGTTTGGTGACTATATATGGAATGGATCCCTGAGTAAAACAGTCTCTGGATTTTTTTTTCTTCAGTCTCTGCTCTACACTTCATCTCTGTATTTCCTCCTGGGCATATTTTGTTCCCCCTTTTAAGAAGGACTGAAGAATCTGATCTTTGTTTTTTCCAGTTTTTGAGCTTTATTTGGTCTGTAGATTGTATCATGGGTATTTTGAGCTTTAGAGCTAATATACATTCCATGTATAAGTGAATGCATACCATGTGCATTCTTTTGTGGTTGTGTTACCTCACACAGGCTATGATCAAAACTCAGGTGGCAGCAGATGCTGGTGAGGATGTGGAGAAAGAGGAACAGTTCTCCATTT
This sequence comes from Micromys minutus, assembly GCF_963924665.1. Taxonomy (NCBI): domain Eukaryota; kingdom Metazoa; phylum Chordata; class Mammalia; order Rodentia; family Muridae; genus Micromys; species Micromys minutus. The sequence goes on from NC_137974.1 coordinate 41,386,328, forward strand.
CTGGTGGTCTTGTAAACTGGTACAACTACTCTGGAAATCAGTCTGGCAGTTCCTCAGGATATTGAGTGAAGCACTACCTGAGGACCCAGCTATACCACTCCTGAGTATATACCTAAATGATGCCCCAACATATAACAAGAACACATGCTCCACCATGCTCATAGCTGTCTTGTTTATAATAGCCAGGAGCTAAAAAGAACCCAGATGTCTTTCAACAGGAGAATGGATCCAGAAAATATCATCCATTTACACAGTGGAATACTACTCAGCTGTGAAAAACAATGACTTCATGAAATTCTTAGGCAAATGTATAGAATGAAACACATTCTACTCTCTTTAAAGCATACACAAGTTATTTAATTTCTAACAATTCAGTTGGTAATCTTAATCCAACAGCCATGGAATGAAGTTTCTGTTTCTGAAATTTTACATGCAAGTATCTTTAAGTTATGAATGATTATAATGCTTGGATATATTAATTATTAATACAACTTCTTGTCTTTCAGAGTTAATATATATGAAAATTTGTGACAAACTTTAGTGGGAATTCCCTGTTCTTCAAATATTAAATCTACACTCCCACACTCTCTTTTTCAGGGAAACATTCATATTGTGTAGCCTATTGAAAACTTCCCAGAAGTTTCAATTACTTGCCTGTTTTTTTCCCAGTTCTACATTCTATTAATGTAAATACGTTCTGGAAATTACAAATGCTTAAAGTAACAGAAAGAAATGGGAAAATTGATTCTGTAATGCCTCTAGTGTACAAACATCTGTTAATGCTTAGTCTTACTTAAACCATACCTGAAACATTAATGTTATACCATTCTAGACATTACAAGATGAAGCCCTGTTATTATAGAGATAATAAGCCAAGTGTCAGCTTTAGGTTATCCCCAAGCTTTTCAGTGATAAAGTATATTTTAAAGCTGTATCATACTTTGTGATGGTTTTCTTTGTATACTTTGCAGGACCTAGAATCTCCAAGAAAGAGGGAGTCTCTGTGAGGCACTGCCTACATTAAGCTGCCTTGTGGACATGTTGATGGAGGATTATCTCAATTTATTTAACTGATATCCCATTACACAGCCCACTTGGGCCCGCACCATTTTTTGAGATAGTACATCCTAGACCCTGTAAGAGTAGAAAAAGCTACCTGACATCCATCATGTTCTTGATGGTGGATGTGATATGTGCTTTCAATTTCTGTTTTGACTGACCCTGTAAGATTCTAATGACAGACTGCAACATGGAATCGTAAGAGAAATCAGCCGTTTATCCATTAAGTTGCTTTGTTTGAAGACTTAATGTCACAAGAACAGAGAGGAAAACAGCATATTCTTGATCTCTACTTAATATGTTGGGCAGATAAAAAAACAAGGCATAAAACTAGAGTGAGTACACTACAGTGCAGTTCTAGATGGCTTCGTCACTTTAGTGCAAGCAGCGATGGGATACACTGGTTTCCCTTTCAGTTTATGAATGACCTCTTTTAATTCCACAAAGAGGAAAACCAAAACCTTCCTCTTTGTTTCTGAGTGCTATTCCCCCTCATATATACACTGCATGAATTCATCCTTTCATGGGTCCTGTACTTTGTCTGCTCAGGAATTTCTACACACTTTGAGAGAGTGCAGATGCCATTGCACTGTACTCAGCAATGTGATAGTTAAACATTATCCTGCTTCTGTTTTCAGTTTCCAATAACCTTCATGTTATTTTGCATCATGGTTGTATTAATTTAGTTTTTTACCTGGGTCCAATGTTAAGATGCTGAGACTCTTGCTGGCATGATGTATATTTTCTCTTCTTTATTATAGATAGTTTGGCCAGAATGACTTGAAGTCTTATTCATTTTTCTTTTTCTTTCTATGATTATTAGAAATTCTGTTTTTTAATAAAGCCATTGTCCTTGCATGGCATCCCATAAAATAGAGCTTTTCTGATCAGTTGTCTACTTTCATATTGGCTACTATTTGTTGTTGAGTTAGAGCAGCTCCTGATACATTCTGGATACTTAGTGTACTGGATGGTTTTGTGACAATTTGACAAGTTGGAGTTATCACAGAGAAAGGAGCCACAGTTGAGGAAATGCCTCCATGGGATCCAGCTGTAAGGCATTTTATTAACTAGTTATCAAAGGGTGAAGGCCCAGCCTATTGTGGGTGGTGCCATCCATGGGCTGGTAGACCAGGGTTCTATAAGAAAGCAAACTGAGCAAGCCAGAGGATGCAAGCTAGTAAGTGACATCCCTCCATGACCTCAGCATCAGCTCCTGCTTCCTGACCTGCTTGGATTCCACTTGGCTAACTTTATAGTTTAGAGACTTTTATCAAAGACTAATATAGAGTTCACATGTCGTATGAAAATGCTTATTCTATGAAAAAGAAATTAACTAAAGCAAATTTCCATTAATAGCAAAAAGTAACAATTTGTTGTGTATTTTAGGTAAGTTTCTCAAACTAAGACCATCACAGTACTAAGTAAACCTCTACTTCATGTACTCAAACTTTTTGGCTTTTCTAGTATTTATAGTTTTACTTCAATTATTTAAAAATCTTTCACAAACCTAGTTCTTGATAAGAAAATAGGGGTTAGAGGAAACAAATATTTTAACATAAGGGAAAGAAGCTGAGAAGAAGGACTAACCTGTAAGAAGACCAGCAGTCTCAACTCACTTGGACCCCAGAGAACTCTGAGACACTGAGACACCAACCAGGCAGCACACACCAGCTGGTAAGAGGCCCCAACACATATACAGCAGAGGACTGCCTGATCTGGCTCCTGTGAGGGAAGATGAATCTAACCTTTGAGAGACTTGAGCACCGAGGGAGTGCGGAGGCCTGGCAGGGTAGGGGAGAGGGGATGGGGACATCTTCTTGGGGACAATAGACATGAAATAAAGACTTTGTACAGTTATTTTTTGATGTATAAGCTTCATTAGCAGCTGCAATGCAGGTATGTTGAATGTTTCCTCAGCTAGAGTTAACTGTCCTTCAAAATGAGTATTTTTGTTTGGGGCTAGTATTTTAACTTTTTAGCATTTTAAAATTATGGGGATTTTTTATCTCTATCCCTGCTATTTTCACTTCATTTACATTACTTATATATTATTCAAATACAAATATTCATTTGCATACAATTTCATTCTGATAATATACTTTTGAACATTAGGAATGTAAGAATCTATGGGATTGATTTATTCCTGAGAATAGATTCTGTCTTTATTCAGTTTATATATTTCTGTTAACCCTCACATTCTGAAAAGAATTTAATGACATTGTAATTCTTTTATGCATTTAATCTATAGTTTATTTTATATATTAACAGAGGATAACTTATTATCAAATGGGCTTTGTTTTCTCTTCTTTTGAGTTAATATTTAGAAGTTTAATGCACAAATGTTGTGTCATTTTTCTGATCAGTTGACAATAATAAAAACGATGACATATGAAAAATAAGAGCAAGTTAAGTTCACCCTGAGTCTACTGGCGAAAAAGTAAATTAACAAATCATTCTGAAGAATAACATAAGGGTCCAGAAACAAAAAACTTGGACCATAATGTGTGACTGCCTTTCTACTAGCACAGCAAGGAGAAACATGCATTCTTACATCAAATAATACAGTCAGTGGTTTGGCACTAGTCCAAACAGGACCACATCAAAAAGATTTTCATGATTTTTTGGGGAGGATTTATGTCTTGGTTGGTATTTAGGTCACAGTGTGTATTTTCAAAACTCAGAAGATATACACTTAAGATTTATATATTTTCATTTTGATTGATGATAATTTTATTTCTAAAAGCTGAGAAAAAATCTCAATAGGAAGGAACATTGTCAGCCACTACAACATAAACACCTAATTATCATGCTGTAAGTGTTTGGATCAGTGAAGGAAAGGGGAGGCATATGTCTACCCTGGCTTTTTCTTATTTGTTTGTTTGCTTGCATTTAAGTGCAAATAAATAAAGTCAAGTGATTAATGTCTCTGCAGATGTTACAATCCGACTTCCACTTCTCTGCTGCTGAAAACTGTAGCCAAAGCTTTTATTCCACAGTTGAACACAGTATGTAGAAAATACGCTAATATTGACTCTCAGGTCTATATTATTATCCTTATAGAATGGTATATATTAATAATATTAATATTATAGAATTAAGAACAAATCTTTAATATTGACAACACCTTACATTGATACTAGAATTTCTCATAATCTGAAATAATATTTTAAAAATGAAAATTTTAGGATACACTGTATGAGAGAAGAAAAAAATAAAAAATAAATGTGAAAATGTGTTACATGTATACAAAAACTATTCTGCTTGAAAAAGAAAAAATAAAATAGAAAGCAAACATGCAGTACTCCAAGTATACTAGGCAGAAACAGACTAAGCAACTAAACAAAGGGAAAAATGAGGAAAAGAAATAGGTAAAATTAAGTTTTCAAAGCTGCCACAATTTCTAAAAATTGTGAAATTCTTTCAAGGAAATAAATTTAAAGAGAAAACGATGAAGCAAAGCAGAACATGAGGTGATCCGTATCAGTACTGTTTTTCAAATCACCCACTCTGCAAAATATAAATCTGCCATTTCCTACATGAAGCCAGAGATAATTTTAGCAGAAGAAGCCAGGGAGAAACAGCCTAAGGTTTTCTGGGAAAAAAAGGAAGAAGCCACCTGTTCCCATTTTGATGTAGATTTGCCATGACAGAGCATGAAAATGGCTTCTCTGGAGTGAGACAGAGGTCCTGAGATATTAAACTCACTTGGTGTTGAGAAACAGTAGGAGACAGGACTTGGAAGAAAGGACACTGCCTGAGTAGGAACAGTCTGAGAGAAAACTGAGAACTATACAACCCTCTACGGAAAAGCAAAACTAATCAAAATGTAGGTCTCAAGGCTTTTCCTGGAGGGTAGGGCAGAATGACCTTTGTCTGTTTGAGGAGTGCAGCATGGTGTAGACATAATAATGGGGTATCCTTGGGCTAATGTGGGTCATAGTCACAGCTTCTGACATCTTACTGTCCTTCTGCCCATTAGATAGTTTCATGAGTAAGGACACATATAATTTCCAATACATATGCAAAGAGAATCAGGTTTGTTTTACTTTTTATTTAAAATATGATTATATCATCTTCCTTCCCCTTTCTCCATTAAATCTCTCCCATCTTCCCTCTCAATGTTCTAGCATTCTCTTTGTCATTGTTAGACACATGCACACATACATAAATATGTACACAGGCACACACACACACATTACAGCCATATACAAAAATAAATATGTTAATGCAACTTTCTGATTTTGCTTAGCATTTCTTGTGTGTATATTTTACTTTTATTTGAAAATTTAGTGGAGTAAAATTTCGTGAAGCCCCTTTAAAGTATGCTCTCATTTGCAGACTCTTCTTTCTGCCTTCTCAAAATCCTCCTGTAAGCATTTTTAAATTATCTTTAGGGTATATGCCCAGAAGTGGAATAACTGGGTCTTCAGGTAGTACGATGCCCAATTTTCTAACAAAGACACATGCTCCACAATGTTCATAGCAGCCCTATTTATAATAGCCAGAAGCTGGAAAGAACCCAGATGTCCTTCAGTAGATGAATGGATACAATATTGTGGTATATTTACACAAGGGAGCACTACTCAGCTATCAGAAACAATGACTTTATGAACTTCCTAATAAAATGGATGCATCTAGAGAATATCATCCTGAGTGAGATAACCCAGTTACAAAATAAAAGACATAATATGTAGTCACTGATTATTGGATAATAAACCCAGAAAGCTCTGAACAACACAGAAACAACTCACAGACTATATTAAGCTCAAGAAAAACAAAGGCAAAAAAAAAAAAAAAAAAAAAAAAAAAAAAAAGGGAAAGCCTCAGTCCTTCTTAGGGAAAAAAATAAATGGATAGCACCCTCTCAGAGTGTGGTACACCTGGACCTCAAATCAGTAATAATCCAAGAGCTAAGATAATAGCCTTGTGACAATTTTTGGTATTCACAGATCATTATGCTTAATCCATATTCAATAAGAAATCTGTTTCCATGTTACGTTCTGTCCTACATGTACTTCATGCTTA